>NW_028227262.1:23787500-24987500 GCF_978045245.1 Mus caroli | reverse complement strand
ACTCACTGATAAGTGGATATTAGCCCAGAAACTTAGTATAGCGAGATATAAGATACAATTTGCAAAACACATGAAACTGAAGAAGAACGAAGACCAAAGTGTGGACACTTTGCCCCTTCTTAGAATTGGGAACAAAACACCCATGGAAGGAGTTACAGAGACAAAGTTTGGAGCTGAGACAAAAGGATGGACCATCTAGAGACTGCCATATCCAGGGAACCATCCCATAATTAGCCTCGAAACGATGACACCATTGCATACACTAACAAGCGTTTGCTGAAAGGACCCAGATATAGCTGTCTCTTGTGAGACTAGGCCGGGGCCTAGCAAACACAGAAGTGGATGCTCAAAGTCAGCTATTGGATGGATCACAGGGCCCCCAATGGAGGAGCTAGAGAAAGTATCCAAGGAGCTAAAGAGATCTACAACCCTGTAGGTGCAACATTATGAACTAACCAGTACCCCGGAGCACTTGACTCTAGCTGCATATGTATCAAAAGATGGCCTAGTCGGCCATCACTGGAAAGAGAGGCCCATTGGACATGAAAACCTTATATGCCCCAGTACAGGGGAACGCCAGGGCCAAAAAATGGAAATGGGTGGGTAGGGAAGTGGTGGGGAGGGTATGGGGGACTTTTGGGATAGCATTGGAAATGTAATTGAGGAAAATACGTAATAAAAAATATAAAAAAAAATAAAAAAATAAAAATAAAAAATAAGAAAGAAAATGGGGGAGATGTTGGGAGTAGCCTGCTTTGAAAGTTAACTGCCTTGTCAGTCATATGTGCTTATTGGCACAAAGTATTGGCCTCTGTGGGAAAGTACTAGCCTAGTTGAGATCACCTGGCCTCTGTCGGAAAGTACTACCCCCAGTTAAGAACAAATAGCTATAGATCTTGTGAACAGGTACCTAGAAACCCATTCTGTTCTGTTCCTCCTGCTAAATGTTTTACCTAACCAAAATTTTGCTTTTGGGAACAGGTGCATTCCCCAGAAACAAACCTACCCCCCTCTACCCCCCTTATTCCACATCCTGCTTCTATGAGTATATAACCTGTGTGGAAATAATAAAAAATGGTCAGCTTGATCAGACCTCTTTACTTACTGTCCAGTTTTTGCCCTTCTTGTCACCCATTCTCTCCACAGGTGATATCCAAACACTGTTCCCGTGGATAGGGGCAATTACGAGTTCATTGAAGTTGTTGTGTTAGGCCATGTGCATGAATATTAGTGGTGACCGGCATCCAGCTGGCCACAGGTTGAAAAAAAAATGTGACTTTCAGCAATTAAAAATGAGGACATCATGAATTTTGCAAGTGAATGGATGGAAGTAGAAAATATCATGCTGAGTGAGGTAACCCAGACCCAAGAGGACATGCATAAATGACATGTACTCACTGATAAGTAGATATTAGCCCAAAAGTACAGAATTACTTAATTAAAATTAGTCAAATAGACATGGTCTCCAGAGGAGTGATAGGGTCACTAAATTGTCCTCAAAAATTATGAGCCAGAAATGTTCTTGTCTAAAAGAAATGCAGGGACAAAAATGGAGCAGAGATGGAAGGAAAGGCTATCCAGTGTCTGGTAAAATTTGGGATCCATCCCAGGCTTGGCCACCAAACCATAACATTAGTAGTGGTGCCATGTTGTGCCTGCAGACAGGATTCTAGCATGGCTGTCCTCAGAGAGGATCTCCCAGCAGTGCACTGAGACAGAAGCAGATACTTACCGTCACCCATTGAACTGAGGTTATGAAACACAAAGGAAGAATTAGGGATAGGACTGAAAGAGCTGAAGGGGATGGCAACCCCTTAGGAAGACCAACAATATAAACTAACATAGATCCTTGGGAGCCTCCAGAGTTTAAGCCACCAACCAAAGGGCATACATGGGTTGGTCTGTGGCCCTGTAAGGCATATGTAGAAGCCAACTGACTTGTCTGGTTTCAGTGGGAAAGGATTGGCCTAAATCCTGTAGAGACTGGATGCCACAGGGAAGGGGGATGATGGAGCATTTTGTGGGGTTTAGGAGTAGAGGAGAACCCACTCAGAGGCAAAATGTATGGGGGACTTACATAAGAACTCTGGAAGGGAGACCAGGAAGGGGAAACCTTTGGAATGTAAATAAATTTGTGACAAAAATGAGTAATATATAATTATATCAACATTTCACATAAATAATTGTATTCATTATAAATGTCATAATAACCATATGTCAAAAATAAAGTATTTAAAAGAAAAAAATAAAATTCTGAAAATGCAGCTATACTACTACTATTGGGCATATACCCAAAAGATGCTCCAACATATAACAAAGACATGTCCTCCACTATGTTTTTAGCAGCCTTAGTTACAATAGCGAGAAGCTTGAAAGAACCCTTATGTCTCTCAAAGGCATAAAGGATACAGAAAATGTGGTACATTTACACAATATAATACTACAGAGCTATAAAAAAAGATGACTTCACAAATTTTGCAAGCAAATTGATGAAATTAGGAAATATCATCTTGAGGGTGGTAACACAGACTCAAAGATACATACATGATATACACTCACTGATAAGTGGATATTAGCCCCAAAACTCAGAATATTCACTGGTAGAGAACAGGGGGGTGGGAGCAACCACCAGAAATTTCTAGAAGCCAGGGATGTAATTGACTGTGAAGACCCAATTGGGATGACATTAACTGCAATACTCAACAGAGGAGACATAGATCCAAAAGACACCACCTCTAGAACATAGGCATGGTTGCCAGTTGAGGGAACCGGCCACTCACCCATCTCAAAATTTTTGATCCAGAAATGTCTGTCTAAAGCAAACTCAGGAACAACAATAACAGCAACAACAAAAAATGTAGCACAGACTGAATAAAATGCAATCCTGAGCCTGCCCCACCTTGAGATCGATTTAATCTACAGACATCCAAACCCTAACACTATTGCTGATGCCAAGAAGTGCTTGCAGACAGGGGCTAGTACAGCTGCCCTCTGAGAGGTTCTGCCAACACCTAAGTAAGACAGATGCAGGTACTCAAACTCAACCATTGGACTCAGTCCAAGGACCCCAGTTGAAGACTGGGGGGAGGACTAAAGAACCTGAAAGGGAGTGCACCCCCTATGAAAAACAGTATCAACAAGTTCAGAGATCCTATGGACTAAAATCCCAACCAAAGAGTATACATGTGTGCATCTGTGGCTCCTGCTACATATGTAGCAGAGGATTGCCTTATCTGGCACCAAAGGGAGGAGAGGCACTTGGTCATGTTGAGGTTTGTTGCCTCAGCAAAGGAGGATGCTAGAGTGGTGAGGCCAGAGTGGATGTGTGGTTGTGGAAGTACTCTCTTACACTAAAAGGGGAGAGGAGATAGAATGAAGGGCCTGGGGAAATTGGGAAGGCTGAAATTTGAAAGGTAAATAAATAAAATAACCTAATTTTTAAAATTCACTCACAAAAATCTCATAAAAATAAAATATCTGGTTAGGCATGATGAAGCATGACTTTAATCCCAGCTCTGGGCAAACAAAGTCAGGAGGATCTCTGTAAGGCTATCATGGGCTACATAAAACTTCAAGACAGAATAAGTAGGCATAGTGAGAATCTGTCTCAAAAATGAACAAATAGGTAAAAATTAATAATAAAAATGAATCAACCGGAGAACACAATTCATTTTACTAAGATTTAAGTTACTTCACTGAGGATGGTAGGAGACATTAAGCACTGGATCACTGTTATTTGCATAAATTCCCCTTCCTATGTTTATTACTAAGTGAGATACAATTGACTTACAGGTGCTACCTCTCCAGCATTGCTCATTAGAAATCATTACTGATCAAAGAAAGATTCTGAAACAAAGACAAATGTAAAAACATTCCTGCCATCAGAGGAAAATTACAAACATCCCAAATGTCCAGCCAAAGTAAGACTCATGTTTCTTAGTTTAAAAAAAAAAAAAAAAAAAAAAGGAAGAAAAGAAATGCTTATGTGGCAATCTGAGCTGATAGCACAGTAAAATAATCAGGAATATGTCCACAGTCTTCACAGTGAAGTTACATGAGTAGAATTATTAGACTCCTCATGCTTTGTGAGGCTCTAAAACTGGATACAAAAGAAAGACAGTATTAACAATGGTAAATACCAAAAGAAATATTCTTGGAGTTGTAAAACTACAGGTTGTCATTACTTTTATTTATATTTTTCAATGTTAAAATTTTTTAAATTAAATTTATTTTAACAACATGATTTCATCTTATGAGTAAATTATTCTTTAAAGTTAAAATGATAATAAAGTAGTAAATTATTAAGCAGTCCCATGTATCATCAATAAAGAAAAACTGGATTAAGGAGCATTTAGTACTATAATACTATGTTTAATATAAGAATCAGGATGCTTTGTGTACCTGTGGGACATTGTAGAGACTTAGAACTTGGGAGATCTCAGCTGTTATTGCTTTTGAATAGCCTCCTATCACTGCAACCAGCTTATTAGTCTTCTCGGGCCTGCAGCTGTAGTTAGGAATTGGGGGTCTCTCTCCTGTGAACAACGCCATAGAACTTTCCATGGCCTTCATCACAATAAAGTCAACATTGAAGAGATAGAATCCCAGGGACATATTGAATAGAATATTTGGGTCCTTGTTGATTGTTTCTACAGCAAAAACCATTGCCAACATGTGCTGATAATGTTTAGGTAGATCGCTAGGAGGAAAAATTAGAAAGACCATTTTTGTGTTCTTTCTTTAATTTTTAATTAAAATATAATTATACCCTTTACCTCCTGCTCATTTATCCACCCAGTGTCTCTCATGCTACCTCTCAAATTCTGGATTTTTACTTATAAAAGTCTAAGTCATACAAAAATATATATGATATACCAAGAAACAAGCAAGATATTCTATATTTAAAATGTGAAGAAATTAGTCTTAAGAAAGAAGATTCATAGTACAACTTATCAAATTCAATTTTTTTTTAAATTTTTTTGAGACAGAGTCTCACTTACTCAGCCCAGGCTGAATTTAAACTCAGTATATAGACTAGGTGAAACTCAGGCTCACAGAACTGCCTCTGCTTCTCAAGTTCTGGGATTAAAGGTTTGTACCACCACATACTGTGAAAAGTAAAATTTTCAAGTTTTACTGTGCAATTGTGTATGAGAAATTTAAATAGAAGAGTAAAGCATGTGGGAAATAGCAAACATTCAAAGTTAGTATTTCAGGAAGTCTTTAAAAATAAGATGAACCTCAGGAAAGTACACAGTGGTTGATCAACCATAGCAATTTAAAAAGTGTCCAGTACATTGAAACATGATAAATAAAATATTTTCTGTATAATACACTAAATAACTACAAAGAAAAATTGTTCTTGACTACAAATTATTTTCAACATATTCATATTTAAAAGAATTCAACAT
The DNA here is from genome assembly GCF_978045245.1 of Mus caroli. NCBI lineage: Eukaryota > Metazoa > Chordata > Mammalia > Rodentia > Muridae > Mus > Mus caroli. The sequence goes on along the minus strand of NW_028227262.1, from coordinate 24,982,089 downwards.
GAGTAGGGAAGAGACACACAGAGAACCGGTCATGGTTGAGTAGCTATTGGCATTTGGTGGCTACTAGGGAAGGGAGAGGCTGTTTCCTTAGGAGGTTTGTCCTAGTAGCTTACCTAGACTCTAGATGATGTCTTATACGTCTAGAGTACTGGCATGCCTAAATGAACTAATTAAAGTAAAAAGTGAGAAAAGGAGAAAAAGAGAGAGACAGAGACATAGAGACAAACAGACAGAGAGACAGAGGGACAGAGACAGAGACAGAGAGACCCCATAAAGTTGAAGGCAGGAGACATTGGAGGGGAAGCAGTAGAGATGGGAGAGATCAACATATATTTTATATGTGTATGAAATCCTGAAACAATAATTTTTTAAAGAGAGAAGCCAAACACTTACAAATAACTAACATCTGTCATATTCATTGTATCATTAAAGCAAAATTCAGTTCTGTCTTCTCGACCAGTCACTCTAAAGGAAAAGAATCCTCCAATAAGAAAATCCCCATCTTGATTGTAGCCAGGAGAATCAGGTACACTTATGTAGAAACAAGACATTTTTTCCTGGAATGAAATGAAAACAATCAGGAGAGAGAAAGCAATGAGTAATATCATACTAACATTGATAAATAATTGATAAAACCAAGATAACTGTTCAGTTAAGAACCTTGGACTAATCAACATGAACAAGTGGATAAAATATGTGGCTTTCTGGTATGTGTTGATCAAGTTTATAAAGCATTGTTTTGCCCTGATACAGACCCACCAGTATTCAAACACTCCCTCAGTTCCAGGGAGTATAATTTGTGTTGCACCTACTAGAATGTGTCCCCTTCACAGAGTCACTGTGAGTCTCCAAGGAATCATGAACCTGTCACTGGGCACCTGGGAATTCTGGGTCTCAGCAGGAAAACATGCAATTAAGAACAAGTGTGAAGTCCTCTCAAACACCTGTGAGGTGTTTACACTCAGTGAGCTGAGGATTCTCAAGGTCCCAAGGTAAAGAGAGACTAACCAATGGAAACATAATAATGTCATGAAGGATCATCTAAAGGAGACGTCAAAGGGCTCAGTATTTGAGGGCAAAAGGGCTGGACTCTTAATCATTTAACATCAGTGTCCTTTTACAGTGTTTCTGTAAGGAAAGAAAAAGCCTTACCCTAGAAAACATTTCTAGACACTATACTGGGTCAAATATCAGCTTGGGTATGCTTTTTATTGGATATTTTATTCATTTTATTCATATTTATTCACTTACATTTCAAATGTTATCCCCCTTTTCTGTTTTCTCCTCTGGAACTCCCCTATATCATTCCCCTCCTCCTGCTTGTATAAGGGTGCTCCCCCAAGGCCAACTCACTCCCAGCTCACATCCCTGTCATTTCCAAACACTGGGGAATGGAGCCTTCACAGGACCAAGGGGTTCTCTTACCATTGATGCCAGGCAAAGCCATCTTTTGCTACATGTACTGCTGCAATCATGGGGGGCAGTGGGGAGTCCTTCCTTGTGTACTCTTTGGTTTGGTGAATTAGTTCCTGGGAGTTCTGGGGTGACTGGTTGGTTGATATTGTTGTTCTTTCTATGGAGCCACAAACCCCTTCACCTCCTTCAGTCCTTTTTCTATCTCCTCCATTGGGGTCCAAGAGCTCAGTCCAATGGATGACTGTGAGCATCCACATCTGTATTTGTCAGGCTCTTTCAGAGTCTCTCAGGAGAGAGTAAGAACAGATTCCTGACAGCAAGCTCTTCTTGGCATCCACAATACTGACTGGGTTTGGTGACCATATATGAGATGAATCTCCAGGTAAGGCATCTCTAGATGGCCTTTCTTTCAGTCTTTGCTTCAATATTTTCCTCTGTATTTCCATTACACAGGAGCCATTCTGGGTTAAAATTATATAGAAAGGTAGGTGGCCCCATCCCTAAATCAGAGGCCATGCCTAATCTCTCCATATGGTCTCTACAGATTCTCTCTCCCATTTGTTGCATATTTCATTTAATATCATCCCCGTTGGTCCTGGGAGCCTCTTGTTCTATTGGCATCTTAGATTTTCTGGTGGCTACACCCAGTTCCCCATTGCCATTGCTATACACCTCTGTTCAATTTCCTGACCCATTGTTAATCTCCCCATCTCCTCCAACAACTGATTCTGTCCACCTTTTCCTCTCCCACTCCTTTATTCCTCCCAAGTATCTCCTACCTTCTATCTCACATTATTATTTTGTTTCTCCTACTAAGAAGGCCAGAAACATCAACACATTGGTTTTTCTTCTTCTTGAGCTTTATATGGTCTGTAAGTTGTGTCATGGGTATTCTGTGCATTTTTCCTAATATCTACTTATAAGTGAATACAAACCATGTATTTACTTTTGTGACTGTGTTTTCTCACTCAGGGTGATATTTTTTGTTTCTATCCATCTGCCTGAGAATTTCATGAAGTCCTTGTTTTTAATATCTGAGTAGTGTTCCATTACAGCAGTGTAAATGTACCATATTTTCTGTTCCTATTCCTCTGTCGAGAAACATATGTGATGTTTCCAGGTTCTTATTATAAATAAGGCTGCTATGAAAATAGTGGAGCATGTGTCCTTGTTATATGTTGGGGCATCTTTTGGGTATATGCCCAGAAGTAGTATACATGGGTCCTCAAGTAGTACTATGCCCAATTTTCTGAGGGACCCCCATAATGAGTTCCAGAGTGATTCTACAACCTAGAAATCCCATCAACACCGAAGGAATGTTTTTCTTTCCCACATCTTTATCCATGTCTGCTGTCACCCAAGATTTGATCTTAGCCATTCTGATTGGTGTGAAGGCAAATCTCAGGGTTGTTTTGATTTGCATTTCCATGATAACTAAGAATATGGAATTTTTCTTTAGGTGCACCTTGGTCATTCAATATTCCTTAGTTGTTAACTAAAGCAGGAAAATTTGAAAAGTCATCAAATCATACTACAAAAGCATATACTTAAGAAAACTGGAAAATCTGGTTGAAATGGAAAATTTTCAAAGCAGTTAACAGATACCAACATTAAATCAGGATCAGATAAACCATATAAACAGTCCCATAATCACTAAAGAAATTGAAGCAAACATTAAAATATCCCCAAACAAACAAACAAACAAAACAAAACAAATAACCTTTGTGAGACCACATGGGTTTAGTGCAGAATTCTATCAGACCTTCAAAGAAGACCTATTACCAATATTCTTCAAATTATTCCACATGATAGAAACAGACATAACAGTATCCAATTCATTCTATAAAGCCACAATTACACTTATACCTAAACCACACAAAGACCCAACAAGGAAAGAGAACTTCAGACCAATTTCCCTATGGATATTGATGTAATAATGCTCAGTGAGATTCTCACAAACCAAATTCAAGAGCACATCAAAGTGATTACTCACCATGATCAAGTAGGCTTCATCTCAGGGATGAAGGGGTGGTTCTATATACAGAAATCCATCAACATAATCCACTATATAAACAAACTCAAAGAAAAAACATATGATCATCAAATTAGAGGCTAACAAAGAATTTGACAAAAGTCAACACCCCTTCATGGCAGATATCTTGAAAAGATGAGAAATTCAAGGCCAAAACTTGATATAGTAAAAGCAAGATAGAGCAACTGAGTGGCCAACATGAAACTAATTGGAGAGAAACTTGATGTAATCCCACTAAATTCAGGGACTAGACAAGGCTGCCCAATGTCTCCCTACCTATTAAACATAGTACTGGAAGTCCTAGCCAGACAAATAGAAAACAAAAGGAGGTCAAAGAGATACAAATTGAAAAGGAAAAATTCAAAATATCTCTCTTTGCAGATGGTGTGATAATATACCTAAGTGGCCCCAAAAATTCCACCAGAGAACTCCTAAACCTGATAAACAATTTCAGCAAAGTGAATGGATATAAAATTAAATTAAAAAATAAAAATCAGCCGGGCGTGGTGGCACACGCCTTTAATCCCAGCACTCGGGAGGCAGAGGCAGGCAGATTTCTGAGTTCGAGGCCAGCCTGGTCTACAAAGTGAGTTCCAGGACAGCCAGGGCTACACAGAGAAACCCTGTCTCGAAAAAAAAAAACCAAAAAAAAAAAAAAAAATAAAATAAAATAAAATAAAATAAAATAAAAAATAAAAATCAGTAGCCTTCCACTACCTAAACAATAAACAGGTTGAGAAGGTAATTATGAAAAATACACCATTCACAATAGTCATAAATAATATAAAATACTTTTTCTGACTCTAACCAAGCAAGTGAACAATTTGTATGATAAGAACTTCAAGAGCATGAAGAATGAAATCAAATTTGTATATTTTTAATATTTTACATTGTATATGTTTGTGAATACAATGTTTTGAAATATGTGTAAACTGTGAAAATTAAATATAAAATTTTAATTCACATAGATTTTTTTCAAGCATTCGCATCTTTTCAAAATTTATGTACTTCAAAGAATGTAAATCAAGGGATATTATGAGCTTTTTATAAATTTCCATTGTTTATAAGGTCAAATGTGTTAATCATTTTTTAAATCTTTAATCCTTTTTTACACTCCTGACTTCATCGCCCTAGTGATCTGCACCCAACTGTTCCCCATGCCATACCTCCTTCCCCACCGCATTTATTAATTTTTTTCTTTTTTCTCTCTCTTTCTTTCTTTCCTTTCTTTCTTTCTTTCTTACTTTCTTAATCTATTTATTTATTTATTTATTTATTTATTTATTTATTGCTCTTTCTTTCTTCACTGACTCATTCATTCACTCACTCTTGCTGCAAACACTATATGAGACAGAACATAGAGCATGGTGCATGCTAGGCAGGTACTCTTCCATAGTTTAACCTCCTTAGACTTTATAAATCTTTAAAGGACTATGTTTCTGAAATTGTATTTGAATTTTTGCCCATCCTGTCTCAATCTTCTGATTAATTAACATTACATGTACATGTCACCACACCTAAGTATTAACATATTTAGATGTGAAAATGAATAATTATAATAACAAATTCAGATATGTGAAGAGATATGTCATTTGTTTTTTTCAAATCATACTAAATCCATTCACATGGAAAATCAACTCCATCAATGCTTTTAAGAGGGAAAGAACATGTAGGTAAGAATGTGTACAGAGGCTTTGTTGCTTAGAACATGAAGAAAATCACACCTTATCCTCCCCTTATTTCTTTGGGTCAGTGCATTACAGCATGGCTATCCTTCACTTGACAGCTAAGATCCACATATAAGTGATATCATACCACACTGGTATTTCTGGGTCTGGGTTACCTCCCTCAAAATGACATCTTCTAGTTCCATCTATTTGGGTGTGAATTTCATGCCATTGTTTTTAGTAGTATTCCACTGTGTAAATGTAACACATATGCTTCATCCATTCTTCAGCTGAGAGATATTTATGTTGTTTCCAGTTTTTGGCTATTATGAATAAAGCTGCTATAAACATAGCTGAGCAAGTGTCCTTGTGGTACAGTGGAGCATTCTTTGGGTACATGCTCAGGAAATGTATAGCTGGGTTCTGAGGTAGAGCCATTATATTTCAACTTTCTTGTATCTGTTGAGACTTCTTTTGTGACTTCTCAATTGGGGAGAACTTTCAATAATGTCCTGAGAAAAAAGTACTTCCTTTGTGTTTGTATGAAATATTGTGTATATATGTTTTAGGTCCATCTCAATCATAACATCTCTTAGCTCCGTTATTCCTCTGTTTAAATTCTGTCTGGATGATCTTTCCATTGTTGAGTCTAGGGTATCGAAATATCTCACTATAAATTGTGAGTAAGGATTTTTAAAGTATTTCTCTCTCAAATATGCTTGTAATTGGCACATGATCAACATACTGCTGTGTATGGTGATTTTCAACATGGTATTTCTCCTAAAGAGTTATCAGATCTAAAAGGTTTTTTTCCACGGAATCTTACGGTCTTTTAGATAAAGGATAAAGTCATATGCAAATAATAGATTGAGTTCTACTCTTAATAGTTGCCCTTACCTTTATTCTTCAACTCTATAACCCTCTTTGCAGAACATTGCAAACATGGCCACTAGAAGTTGAAAGATGACCAAAAAGAACCTCCAGATGTAAAAATCACAGTAAAAAACACAAATAAGGAAAATAAACACAAATAAGCTGAGAATGACTTAGACAAAAATGATAGAGCAGGAATTCAAAGGCAGGATTATATGTATGTTCAAAGAAATTAAGGGCACAATCATGAGCTGAAATAAATAACTAAATAAACAAAATTCCCAGAACTGATTAACAAAGAAAATTTGTCAGAACTCTTTGACACAGAGATTATTATTAAGGAAAGCTCACTCCAATAACTATCCATATCAAAATATTTGAAAAAACTCAATGAATAAATTAATGAAAATAATTAAATCATTGGAAAAGCAACAATAAACAAGAACCCAGATAATTAGGTTGAGGAATAATTGGTGAAAAATAAAAACAATAATTATCACAGAAAAATGATTTTTTGAGAAAAACATTAGGGTTGAAATTTCTAGCCAATTTAACAAAAAGAAAGGGAAAAGAGGCTCAAATGAAGAGCATTAGAGATGAGAAGGTAGATGTTGTAACAGACTCCAGTGATATTCAGAAAACCATGAGGAAATACCTACAGAACTTTATGCCACTAAATTGGATAACATAAAAGTAACGGGTAAATTTCAAGATGTATATGACATACTCAAATTAAACCAAGAAGTAATTAAACAAACCTATAATCAGAATCAAAATTGAAGCAGCAGCAACAACAACAATAAACTTCTCAAGCAAAAACAAGCCTCGGAACACATAGGTCATTGTAGAATTGTCGCAGAACCTCAAGGAAGAGCTGATGCCAAATACTACTCAAATTACTTCAAATGAGTACTTTTCCAAATCCTATTATGAAGTCCACATTACCCTGGTAACGAGCCTAGATAAAGACACCAAAAAGGGAAAAACTGTGTCTGATCTACTTGGTGACTACAGATGAAAGCATTGCCAATAAAATACTTGCAAACTGAATTTAAGATCATATCAAAAAGATCACAAATACTGATCAAGTTGGCCTTGATGCAGAGATGCAGGGATGAATCAACACACATAAAGCAATAAATGAAATTTGTCAGCTAATTGGACTCTAAGACAGAAATTACCTGATAATTTCATTATATGCAGAAAGACTTCTGACAAAACCCAACATTTCTTCATGTTAAAGGCCCCAAAGAGTGGAAGAATGGAATGTGTAAACCTAAGCATTCTAAAGGCAATGACAAACCCATATTCACCACTCTAAAGATTCTCACTGAGATTAAAAGCAAAGAAAGAATATTTACTCTTTGTAAGATGTGATAAATACTAAGTTTTTTATTCACTACCAACATTAGCATAGAAAGCATTTCCATGGAGAGATGAGAAGTTTCTGGGAATAACTGATATGAAAGATAAGCTCTTGTCTTATTTGAAGTCTTGTTTAATGCAGGTCCACTGTACACAGGTGCAGGATCAGACCTAATTTGGGTGTTAGGCAATGACTTGAAGGAAGTGTGCCACCAACCGATAGATCTCGTCTCTTCCACTGGGTTCACATGCAGGAAGTTAACATGATCTCAGAACATGTCATCTCTGTGAGTTGGTTAGTAAATTCTCAAAATTTTTATATAAATGGCAGATATTAATTCTGATATTACTGATAAATAGTACATAACTATATAGTATATACAAGTATATATATATATATATATATATATATATATACATATATAATGTTTACATTACATTTATTTTTTCATTTTACATCCCAATATTAGCCCCTCTTCTCCTCTCAGTTGCCCCTCATGCAGGTCCTTTCTGCAGTCAACCTTCTCCTACTCCTCTGAGAATGGGAAGCCATGCTTTGTGTGTTAACACTCCTCCACAAGTCCCCTGATTTCACTATGGGTCTGTGCACATACTTTCCCACTGAGGAAAGAATAAGCTACACCTTAGGTCCACGGGATCCACAGGCAGGCAGAAAGGCACCAAACTCAGGGACAGCCCCTACTCCAGGTGTTGAAGACTAAGCTGCTCATTTGATACATAAGTGCAATGAGTCTACCTCTAGCCAATGCTCCCTCTGGTTGGTGGCTCAGTCTCTGGGAGCTGCAGTACTCCAGGTTGGTTGACTCTCTAGTTCTTCCTATGAAGACTCTATCCTATTTTGGTTCCTCAATCTTTCCCCAAAGTCTTCCATAACATGCCCCGAGATCCATCTTGTGTTGTCTATGGGTTTCTGAATTGCTTTCCATTGGTAGCTGGGTGAAGCCCCTCAGCGGACAGTTATGTTAGGTTCTTGTCTGCGTTCATAAAGGACTACCATTAATAGTGTCAGAGATTGGTTCTTGCCTATGGGATGGGACCCAGTTTGGGGAAGTCATTGATTGGCCATTCCCCTCATCTCTGCCCCATCTCTGTCCCTGCACATCTGTGTTCTTATCACATTCTTGGATGTTTATTTTCTTTAATCACCTACCAAGATGCAATTTTTGTTCCATATAATAGAGACTACACTAAGCAGGACAAAAAAGAAATTGAATAACTTTTTAGACAGTAAACTACTTTTTGTTTCATTTTGTGTTTTTAACCCTGGAGATAGGATCCAGGGCCTGTACAAGCAAGGCCCATGCTCAGCCACCAAAGTATCCCAGCTCCTTTCCTGGTTCTTTTCAAAGCTTTGTTAGATGGGAAGTCAGACAGTAGTCCTTATTCTACAGTTGTGTGGGGATGTTTACTGCTCTTGCCCTAGGTGGTCTCTAAAGACTGTAGGCTCTATAATGGAGTATAGTGAGGAAAGTGTATCAGAAAAACATAAGGTGATGGAATCTGAATTCTCCTTCTATCTCAGAATAGAAGCAGACAGACAGACCCTGGATGTCCTCTCTACAGATGACCTGCTCCTTGGCAGGAATCCAGGAAGATTATAGAGACAGAGCTGCCAGTCAGCACACCCCACTTCAAGCCCCAGCACACTAGGACACAAACCCAGCAGACTAAGCCAGAGCCACAGTCTGCCCACATCTAGATGTGTTGCCTAACAGAAGGTTACATAGCAGCCAAGTACCATCTGCACAATTACAGAGCGGTGTGGTTATAACTGATCCATTGGATAGCACTGATTTTCCCTGGGCCTCCAGGTGTCAATTGCAAATGGCTTCTGGATTAGGAGGTAGGACTGAGAGTTCTCTTCCTCCTCTCAGTGCTGGGGTCCTATCAGGCTTGAACCTATGCTGGTTTTGTGCATGTTACCACAGACGCTGTGAGTTTATGTATGTGAGCACCAGACCCTTATATCTGGAAAGCACTGTTGTTACTCGGAATCATCCCTCCTCTTTGACTCTCACAATCTTTCAGCTTCTGCCCTGCATAAATCCCTAAGATTCAAGAGGACAGGTGTGAGGAAGGCAACCCATTTAGGACCATTGGGGCCTCCAAAAAGACCAACACTTAATAAATGGATCTGATACTTAAAAACTTGTGGAAAATGTTGAAGTGGGCTCCTGCAGAGTCAGGCAGAGACCTGGTAAGAGAAACTTTCCAGTAGGAAAGGTTAAACATGCAAGCTATAAACATGAGCATGGCCACAGGCTTGGACACCTGAATAGACACAGACATAGTCACACCTGTTCTTCAGTCTGAGAAACACAGTAGGGTTGTTATCACTGGCTTTTGTTTCTTATTTTTTAAACTTCACTCTTGCATACATGTGGTTTTTGCTTTTATTATTATAGTAAAATATAATAAAAGCATCAAAGTTGGACAGGACAAACTAACAGAAGAAAAGAGCCCAAAACATAGCAGAAGAATCAGAGACCAAGTAGGTATACTCATGAATCTCATAAAAACACTAAACTGGAAGCCATGAGACATACACAGAGGATGTGGTTTTTAACCCATGAAAGCCCTGTGCACACTGCTTCCGTCTCTGTGAGTTCATATGAACTTTGCTGAGTTGATTTTGAGGACTGGGTTTTCATGGTGTTTTTCATTCCCTCTGACTCTTACATTCTTTCTGCCTCCTCTTCTGAAGTGTTTCCTGAGCTCCAAGAAAAGGGATTTTTATGGAGACACCTCATTTAGAACGAGTACTCCAAGGCTCTCATTTTTTGTAATGTATGGCTGTGGGTCTCTGTGTTTATTCCCATCTGCTGCAGGAGGATGAGTCTCTGAAGATGGCTGAATAAGGTGCTGATATATGAGTATAACAGAATATTTTTAGGAGTCGCTCCTTAGGAAGATTTGTTTATTTAGACCAGTAATATTTGTTTTCTTCCTTAGGTCCCTGGGCCATGTACTCTCAAGATCTAAGTCACAAAAGCACTGTCAGGTATGGTTTCCATCTTGGGGAGTGGACCTTAAATCAAATCAGTTTTTACTTGGTTAATTCAACAAGTTTTGTTCCAGAATTGCTCTAACATATCTTACAGGTAAGCCACTACTGTAGGTCAAAAGATTTGTGGCCGATTTCATTTCCCTTTTGAGAATATGCAGAGTACCCTCCTGCTTCATGTAAGTACCTGTTTAACTTCTCCATGTTCAATGAGTTGTGTGCGTGTTGGGTTCTGCACCAGAGCCTTGCATTCAGTTTGTGGAGAGCAACATACTATCTGGGCAATAACTTAGGTTGTTTGGTAATTTGAGCTCCACCCCATAAATGTTCTGTAACAAACACTCCACAAATATTCTTAACTGCTTTGTAAAATCCTAACTGCGGGTGCACCGGGTTCCAGCTGTTTTTGCCTGCTCCTCATTATCTCCTCTGCTGCCATGCTTTCTGTCAGCACCCGCTTGCCACCATCGCTGACCAGCAGCCAGCTGCAGTTGTCGCTGCTGAAGGGACTCACCCTGGCTGACAAGGAGAGCATGCCCCTGACTCTCAGCAGCACCTGAGTCCTGACCAGCAAGGCTGTGAAGAGAATCTTCCAGGACTCCTCCGAGCTGGAAAGTAAAGTGCCTACTAACCCCAGAGTTGAGGATGAGCCATTACTGAGAGAAAACCCCCGCCGCTTCATTGTCTTTCCCATCGAGTACCATGATATCTGGCAGATGTACAAGAAAGCCGAGGCCTCCTTTTGGACTGCTGAGGAGGTGGACCTTCCCAAGGATATTCAGCACTGGGAAGCTCTGAAACCCGATGAGAGACATTTTATATCTCACATCCTGGCTTTGTTTGCAGCAAGTGATGGCAGAGTCGATGAGAACTTGGTGGAGTGATTTAGCCAAGAAGTTCAAGTTACAGAGGCCCACTGTTTCTATGGCTTCCAAATTGCCATAGAAAACATATACTCTGAAATATACAGTCTCATTGACACTTACATTAAAGATCCCAAGGAAAGAGAATATCTCTTCAATGCTATTGAAACGATGCCTTGTGTGAAGAAGAAGGCTGACTGGGCCTTGCGCTGGATTGGGGACAAAGAGGCTACGTATGGATAATGAGCTGTGGCCTTTGCCGCCGTAGAAGGAATCTTCTTTTCTGGTTCTTTTGCATCAATATTCTGACTCAAGAAACGGGGACTGATGCTGAGCCTTACATTTTCCAATGAGCTTATTAGCAGAGACGAGGGTTTACACTGGGACTTTGCCTGCCTGATGTTCAAGCACCTGGTACACAAGCCATCGGAGCAGAGGGTCAAAGAGATAATCACCAACGCGGTTAGGATAGAGCAGGAGTTCCTCACAGAGGCATTGCCTGTGAAGCTCATCGGGATGAACTGCAGTTTGATGAAGCAGTACATTGAGTTTGTGGCCGACGGGCTTATGCTGGAGCTGGGTTTTAACAAGAATTTCAGAGTAGAAAATCCGTTTGACTTCATGGAAAATATCTCACTAGAAGGAAAGACAAACTTCTTTGAGAAGCGAGTAGGCGAGTATCAGAGGATGGGAGTCATGACGAATTCGACAGAGAATTCTTTTACCTTGGATGCTGACTTCTAAGTAACTGATTGTGTGCTCTTCGCTGATTTTTGTCCCCTTGACATTAAAAGAAATCAGCAAAAACAACCAACTGGCCACACCATGAACTGTCATTAAATTTGCTAAACAAGTGTCTTAAAAGCTGTGTAGCTACCTCAGTCCTGTTTGCCAGGCTGGTCACTAGAAGAAAGTATACTTCAAACAATGGGTACTTGGATCTTTAGGAAGATCCTGTCCTTGGCTTTTACAAGTAGTGTGGTCACCTTTGACCTCATCAAAGTACTAACAGCACTGGGCCAGGTTTTATGAGCAGTGACCATCAAGCAAGCAGGTTTAAACATTTAGATGCTGTTTAGGGCTGTTTAAAGATGTCAGCCTCACTTACTGCTTCCTGCAGGCATGCAGAGTCTACTTAACAAGTTTGTAAATAAAATTGGCACTTTGCACACACACACACACACACACACACACACACACACACACAGTACTGCTAGTACTGTCAGGGGATTAAACTATACATTTTATGAGGTTTTACCTCCATGCTTTTTTTTTTATTTTAATGCTCAGTATTATTTTGAAGTTTGCAAATGCTATGATGGTACAGTAAATTCTGACATTTGCCTAAATAAGAGTGTCACTTTTTAAAAAAAAAAATCAGGGTCTTAACTATGTAACTCTGGCTTGGCTTGGAACTTGCTATATAGACCAGGTTAGCCTCAAACTTGCCCATGTCTCTCAAATACTGGGATTAAGGTATCTGCCACCATACCAGGCTTTACCCAGTGAATTCCTAAACACCAGAAAACCAGTCGTGTACAAGATGTTAATGTGTGTTCCTTTCAGACTGGAATACAGACCAGTAGATAACAGAAAACATCTAGTTAAACATAATCTGCCTTGATGTGCATTAATCTGCCTTTAGGGAAGGGAACAATAGTCAGAATTCACAAGTGAGTTTGAGCCCAGTGGTGGGTACATAGGTGGGACTCTCTTAAAAACCAAAACAGAAAAGGCAAGTGTTCCCTGAGGTAGTTTACTATGATCTCTAGCTTCCTCATTAACTGACATAACCCTGATCAATTTCCTTGATTATTATAAAAGTGTTTTTGTAATATGAAAAGCCATTGTACCTTTTAAATTATTGTTATGTAAAATTAATAAACTCAAAGTCTTGAAATTGCATGGCAAAAAAAAAAAAAAAAAAAAAATCCTAACTGCCTGGTCTTGCTTCTGTAATCAGACTTGCTTGAAAGGATCTCCCATCTTGTGGTTTTGCCCTATGAAAAGGGAACAGAAAACAGATAGAGGTTGGTCTCATGAATTCTTCTTTAGCAGTAGAGACATCTTATGTGTACACAAATAAAGGTTCTTTTTTTACTATTTGTTTTATTTATTTACATTACAAATATTGTCCCCCTTCCCGTTCCCCCTTCAATGAGCCTCCCACCTTCTCCTCTGGCCCTTTTGCCTCTAAGAGGCTGCTCCCACACCAAATCACTCCCACCTCATCCCTCTAGTGTTCAACTTCTCTGAAGCATCAAGCCTCTATAGGACTAAGTGCATTCCCTCCCACTGAGCCCTGACTCTTTTTTGCTGGGTTAAGGCCTGCCAGCTTTCATTGGTCCAATTAGTTGATACTGTTGTTCTTCCAATAAGGTTTCAATTCCATTCAGCACCTTCAGACATTCTACTAGTGTTGTGTCCGGCCAGCAGATCACAGCCTGGGTTCTAGCCTGGAAAGGCATTTCGGAAACCTGGAAGAGAAGAGGGGCTAGGCAGTGAGAGAAAGAAATGTAGCTAAGACAACATTCTGATCAAAGCTCAATTTTACTTTTTTCAGACACTCAGTTATAAAGGAAGGGGGAGGGAACCCGATTTCCCGCCAAACAATCTCGGGATCCAGTAGCAGGATGAACACGTGTGTGCCTCCAAGCAGCAGTAGGCATGGCAGGACGAATGAGCAGGAAGCTCCACCCTTGAGCAAGCAGGTTCCATGGTGGGAAAGGGAGACCACATCTCCTCCCATTTGTTAACAAAAAAAGAAAAAAAGGAAAAGGCTGGCCTGAGGCAGAAAAATTATCTATGCTTAATAGTTCTGCCTGAGTTCTTAGGGCTAAAGAAAAAACCTGTTTCCGTGGGATTCCCTAACTTTTCTAATGGTAAACTGTATCTGGCTAAGACTGTCCTTATTATCCTAATAAACCACTAACAGAATAGTGCTGAGCTGTAGGCTCTGACTTTATAATGCTAATTAGTGTTGAATAGGTAACTTCCTGGTTGCATTTTAAGTAGGGCGTTGGAACCCTGGCTAAGTTTGACTGAACAAATTTGAAATACGCTTTATTAAGAATAACACTGAGTTGATATTCCTCTGCAATTTTGGTGACAGGCGGGAAAACAGGGAGAAGGGGCAAGACCGGCTCCTTATTACAAGGCCACTTGGCTTTTTTATTTGGGTGGGAGGCAGTGAAGGGCTTGCCCTTTCGACAGTACGGTCTCCAACCTCTCTCCCCCCTATTAATTAAGTTTAAGTAGGCAACGCTTAACTGAGGTGATCAAATGATTTTCTCATCTGTAGATGAGTGGGCCTTTAACCTTGGCTTGGGTGGACATTGACCGGATTCCTCCCGTGTGTACTATAACGACCCACATCTGTGGCTCTTGGTATCTTTTGGGGAGGGGAGGCAGAGCCTTAGGTATTTTTGGTTTTTAGCTGGAATCAGATACCAACCTCCTTCAAACCAGGTGTGTCGCACAGGGAACTCAGAAACCGTCAAGCTGGACCTTCCCCCACAGTAATCTCCTGCGCCAAGCGGTAGCCATACTGTATTCGTATGATCGCGAATCAGCACGCGCAGATCTGAGTCCTGCGCAGTCTCTATAGGAGACTTGTCAACCTCAGATTTAGCAAGGCCTAGACAAGAATTATGTCATTAGTAACACCACGAATTGTGGCTAAAATAGGAGCTGGAAGTCTTTCCTCCTCATCCCTGTTATTCCCAATAGCCTGAAGAACTAAGGACACCTTGCAGTAACAGCAAGGGTGAAAAGCCAGAGGCCAGCTAAGGGACTAAGCCCGTCTATCAAAATAAGAACTAATCTCTGTAAATATTAGAAATTTTTACTTCCCTAGCTCTCTTGGTAAATCTAAATTCTATCTCAGACTGAAAGCCACCTGTGTGCTCTTGGGGGAGGGGAAGGTACACCTGCAGGTCCGGCTGGAGAATGTAGATTGACCTGCTTGAAAAAAGAAAGAGATCTAGACAATGAGAAAGTAGCAATGCAAATTTTCTTTTTGGGGAAGTCTAGGTACTTTATTCAGTTGCAAATTGTAAGGCTAAGACTAGTCTCCGGCCTCCTGTGGGGGAGCTGGCTCAGAGAGTAGCAGGAAAACAGCTTTTCTGGGAGCTTCAGTTTTTAGTTGAATTTTACACAAAAGAGGAATTTTAGTCTTCAAGGTGATACTTATAAGAAGATTTGGAATGTGTGTTCATCTGACTAATCTCTCTGGCAGCCACCGTGCTCTATCTTTATCTCTTGAAAAAACACAAACCGAGCCCCTTCCTCAGGTTAGAACCGGATCTTTCCATTTTACCAATGGATAAGAATTAGAAGTAACTGGATGCCAGTGGCGATCCGCTGCAGACTGACCTTTAATATCAGTTCGCAAAAAGTTTAGGATAAATAAGGTGAAGGCAAGATGAGCCTTTGGTGACCTTGGGGGATATGCTCTGAATTAACTTTGCTAGGTAATTTAGAATATAGGAATCTTTAATAATTGGACTAAATATTAGACCAGTCTAAGATTGAGTTAGAATGGCTGTCACACTGAAGAAAAGTGAAAAATCATTATGACTCTATTAAATGACTAATTTTACTAAGTCTGAATATACAGTCTCTGATGAACTATTGCCATAAAGTTAAAAGGCTAGAAGTTAGTCTAAACTGGAAAAATGACAAGCAAGGATGGATCTAAAACATGAATTTAATCTTTTAGTCCTTTTAATCAGGACACTGAGTTAACATACTGAAAGAAGAAAAGCTGAACTGTTCCTGAACTCTCTTACCCCTCCCATCCAGAGACTGTTCCCGGAGCACTCCTGAACTCTTTACCCCAGAGTACCCCCTCTCAATTGGAAACTGTTCCAAGAACATTTTTAGATAAGGGTCTCCTGGAACAAACCCAGTTCAAACCCTCCCAACTTGAGACTGTGCAAGAAACATTTTTTAATTAGGGGTTTTCCTGGAACAAGCCTCAAAAACATTTTTGCGATAAGAACAACCTCAGAGAGTTTCAATAAATCAATATACATTGCCAAAATATAGGACACGACCCCTTGGTTACGAAAAGCCCCCTTAGAAAGTCCCTGGAAATAACCTTTGGCAGAACCCTTTAATGACGCACATTTGTACTTTCCCTGCCCTGTTCCCCCCTTACCCTTCTCCTATAAAAGCCTGTGACAAGTCTGGGCCAATTGTCGATTCTCCTCTGCACCTTGCTTGGTGTAAGAGTTTCGACCCCAGAGCTCTGGTTCATGTATTTGCTTGCTGTTGCTTTATAAAATCTTACTCTCTACATCTTAAGTTCGGTCTCAGTGTCTTCTTGGGTGAGCGGCTGTCCCGAGGCTTGAGTAAGTGTCTCCCTTTGGGAGTCTTAGAGTCTTTCATTTGGTGCATTGGCCAGGAATCAGCGCGACCACCCAGAAGTCCTGAACCCACTCAGAGGTAAGATTTTCTATTCTGCTATTCTGTTGCGGTCTGGTGTCTGTGTTCTGTTTGTTTCTGAGAGGCCAGGTAGGCTATTCTGCATCTGGTGCGATCGCAGTTTCGGTTTTGCAGACGCTCAGTGTGCAATGTGCACAGTGAGACCGCGCTCCGGGTAGGAGCGCAGGATGTGGATAAGGACAGATGTGTCCAGGTGTCCACCGTCTGTGCGCCCTGGGAGACGTCCCAGGAGGACAAGGGGAGGACCAGAGACGTCTGGTGAACCCCTCTGGAGACCGGGTGGGTCTCAATTTGTGCGAGATCGTGGGTTCGAGTCCCACCTCGTGCCTCGAGTTGCGAAATCGTGGGTTCGAGTCCCACCTCGTGCTTTGGTTTTCTCTTTGTCTGTCCAGTCTCGTGTCTGCTCTTGTCGTGTCTGCCATTATTCTAGAAATGGGACAATCTACCTCCTCTCCCCTGTCTCTAACCTTGGTGCATTGGGGAGAGGTGAGGGAAAGGGCTCACAACCAGTCGGTGGAGGTTAAGAAGGGTCCTTGGCAGACCTTCTGCACCTCCGAGTGGCCGACATTTGGAGTAGGCTGGCCACCAGAGGGTGCTTTTGACTTGTCACTAATCGCTGCCGTCAGGCAAATTGTTTTTCAGGAAGAAGGAGGTCACCCTGATCAGATCCCTTACATTGTGACTTGGCAGAGTCTTGTTCAGTTTCCACCTCCGTGGGTCAAGCCTTGGATTCCAAATTCTTCGAAACTGACGGTCGCAGTTGCCCAGTCCAATGCAGCCAAAAAATCCAGTCCCTCAGCACCCCCCAAGATTTATCCAGAGGTTGACGACCTCCTCTGGATGGACTCCCAACCTCCCCCTTATCCCCCACCCCAGCAGCCGCCTGCGGCTGCCCCGCCGCAGGGACCAGCGGGGGGAACTAGGAGCCGCAGGGGCCGAAGCCCTGGGGAGGAGGGGGGGCCAGATTCAACAGTCGCCTTGCCACTTAGAGCACATGTGGGAGGGCCAGCGCCTGGACCTAATGACCTCGTTCCTTTACAGTACTGGCCTTTTTCCTCTTCTGACTTATACAATTGGAAAACTAACCACCCTCCTTTCTCAGAAAACCCCTCTGGGCTCATTGGGCTTCTTGAATCACTTATGTTCTCCCATCAACCCACTTGGGATGATTGTCAGCAGCTCTTGCAGGTCCTCTTCACCACGGAGGAGAGAGAGAGAATTCTGCTGGAAGCCAGGAAGAATGTCCTGGGACAAGACGGGACCCCCACTAACCTCCCCAATCTCATAGATGAATCCTTTCCTTTGACTCGTCCTAATTGGGACTATAACACTGCGGAAGGTAGGGAGCGTCTCACGGTCTACCGTCGGACTCTAGTGGCGGGGCTCAAAGGGGCTGCAAGGCGACCTACTAATTTGGCCAAGGTAAGAGAGGTCCTTCAGGGACCAGTGGAGCCGCCCCCTGTTTTCTTAGAATGACTAATGGAGGCTTATAGGAGATATACACCGTTTGATCCCTCTTCAGAGGGTCAGAAAGCAGCTGTGGCTATGGCTTTCATTGGTCAGTCTGCTTCTGATATTAAGAGAAGGTTACAGAGACTAGAGGGGCTCCAAGATTATACTTTGCAGGATTTAGTAAAAGAAGCTGAAAAAGTGTATCATAAGAGGGAGACAGAGGAAGAAAAGCAAGAGAGAGAAAAGAGGGAGCTTGAAGAAAGGGAGAATCGGCGTGATCGCCGACAAGAGAGAAACTTAACCAAGATTTTGGCCATAGTAGCAGGTGCAAAAGGGGCAGAAAGAGGACAGTCAGGGTACCTGGGCAACAAGGCAAGAAGACTTCCAAGAGAACAGAAACTCCAACTTGAAAGAGATCAGTGTGCATGCTGTAAAGAGAAAGGACATTGGGCTAGAGATTGCCCCAAAAGGAAGCCAAAAGAACCCAAGGTGTTAACTATGAAAGAAGACTAGGGAAGTCGGGGCTCAGATCCCCTCCCTGAGCCTAGGGTAACACTTTCGGTGGAGGGGACTCCTGTTAATTTTTTAATAGACACAGGAGCAGAACACTCAGTTTTGACTAAACCGTTAGGACAATTAGGAAGCAAAAAGACTATGGTAATAGGAGCTACTGGCAGTAAATTTTACCCCTGGACTACTAAGAGAGTTTTGGAAGTAGGAAAAAATCAAGTAACTCACTCTTTTCTTGTGATTCCTGAATGCCCTGCGCCCCTTCTGGGACGAGACTTGTTGACCAAACTTAAAGCTCAAGTCCAGTTCACCTCAAAGGGACCAGAAATCACCTGGGGAGAGACTCCTATAGCATGATTGGTTTTAAATTTAGAGGAAGAGTATCGCCTCCATGAGCAGGGTCCCAAACAATTGCCAGACCCTGAATGGCTATCCGCTTTTTCTGAAGTATGGGCTGAGCAGGCAGGGATGGGATTAGCTAAACAAGTGCCTCCGGTCGTGGTAGAGTTAAAAGCCGATGCCTCCCCCGTCTCGATCAAGCAATATCCTATGAGTAAGGAAGCTAAAGAAGGCATCCGGCCGCACATTCAGAGACTGATAGAGCAAGGAATTCTAGTGCCTTGCCAATCCCCTTGGAACACACCTCTCCTGCCAGTGCGGAAGCCTGGGACTAATGATTACCGACCAGTGCAAGATTTAAGAGAGGTTAACAAGAGAGTACAGGATATTCACCCTACTGTTCCAAATCCTTACAACTTATTAAGTTCCCTCCCACCAGAGCGGACTTGGTACACTGTTCTGGACTTAAAAGATGCCTTTTTCTGCCTCCGATTACACCCTAATAGCCAGCCACTGTTCGCTTTTGAGTGGAGGGACCCAGAAGGAGGATATACAGGCCAGCTAACTTGGACCAGGTTGCCCCAAGGATTCAAGAACTCTCCTACTCTTTTTGATGAAGCACTCCACCGTGACCTTGCGTCTTTTAGGGCGCAGAATCCTCAGATTTCTCTCTTACAGTATGTAGATGACTTGCTGATTGCAGCCTCAACTCAGGAACTGTGCCTTGAAGGAACCAAGAGGCTCCTGAATGAACTGGGTGAGTTGGGGTATCGGGTATCGGCTAAGAAAGCCCAGCTATGTCGCACTGAGGTGACCTACCTAGGGTACACCCTCCGGGAAGGAAAGCAGTGGCTCACCGAGGCCAGAAAACAAACTGTGATGCTGATCCCAACCCCTACCACCCCACGCCAAGTACGTGAGTTTCTGGGGACAGCGGGCTTCTGCAGACTCTGGATACCAGGGTTCGCAACACTGGCAGCCCCTCTATATCCACTTACTAAAGAAAAATTCCCATTCACTTGGACTGAGGAACACCAAAAAGCCTTTGACAACATAAAGGCAGCCCTGCTTGCAGCCCCCGCTCTGGCTTTGCCAGATCTGACTAAGCCTTTCACCCTATATGTTGATGAGCGGGCTGGAATAGCCCGTGGGGTTTTGACTCAGACTCTGGGGCCCTGGAAGCGGCCAGTGGCCTACTTATCTAAAAAGCTCGACCCAGTTGCCAGCGGCTGGCCCTCCTGTTTGAAAGCCATTGCCGCAGTGGCCCTGCTTGTTAAAGACGCTGACAAGCTTACTCTGGGTCAGCATGTGACTGTAATTGCCCCTCATGCTCTGGAGAGTATTGTACGTCAGCCCCCTGACCGGTGGATGACTAATGCCCGGATGACCCACTACCAGAATTTGTTGCTAAATGATCGAGTAACTTTTGCTCCACCTGCCATCCTCAATCCTGCTACCCTCCTCCCCTTGGCGGACGACTCCACTCCTGTACATCAATGTGCTGATGTCCTGACTGAAGAAATTGGAACGAGGAGAGATCTAACTGATCAGCCTTGGCCGGGAGTGCCTGCCTGGTACACAGATGGCAGCAGCTTTGTGGTGGAGGGAAAGAGAAAAGCAGGAGCGGCGGTAGTAGATGGAAAACAGGTAATTTGGGCGAGTGGTCTTCCAGAAGGGACTTCGGCTCAGAAGGCTGAACTTGTGGCACTAACCCAAGCCCTGCGGTTGGCTGAAGGTAAGGCGATTAACATTTACACTGACAGCCGTTATGCTTTTGCTACAGCCCATATCCATGGGGCCATCTACCAACAGAGGGGGCTACTTACCTCGTCAGGGAAAGACATTAAAAACAAAGAAGAAATTCTAGCCCTCTTAGAGGCTATACATATGCCAAAAAAAGTGACTATTATCCATTGTCCGGGCCACCAAAAAGGGCAGGATCCTGTGGCCCAAGGAAATCAGATGGCTGATGTAGCAGCAAAGCAGGCAGCCCAGGGGGTGATGGCTTTGGCAGGAAAGAGTGGGCCTTTGTCAGGACCCTCACCAGTGACTCATCCTAATTGTAATTGTATATTCTGTCAAAAGCAAGCTGCTCTAGAAAAAGCAGTCTTGGTGGAGGGAGGCGAGCCCACGCCAGAACCTCGTCAAGAGGCACGCCAGGACCAAAAAGAAGAATATGATATCAGGGAGCTCATCTGGACTGCGGACCAGCTTCCCTATTTTTCCCAAGCGCGTATCAAGCTACCTGCCAAAGAGGGAAGAGAATTTGTCCAGAAACTGCATCAATTCACCCATTTAGGGGTTGACAAACTCTTGAGACTTATTAAAAATTCCAGATATCAGATCCAAGAATTAAATACGGTGGTGCAACAGGTAGTAGAGTCCTGTCGGGCTTGTGCGCTCACTAACGCTGCCCGGCCTTATAAAGAACAAGGAAAGAGACAACGAGGAGATCGCCCCGGAGTTTACTGGGAAGTAGATTTCACTGAAATTAAACCAGGAATATATGGTAACAAGTACCTGCTAGTATTTATAGACACCTTTTCAGGATGGGTAGAGGCCTTTCCCACTAAGTCTGAAACTGCTCAGGTGGTAACCAAGAAGATCCTTGAAGAGATCCTACCCCGGTTTGGGATCCCTAAGGTAATTGGCTCAGATAACGGGCCTGCATTTGTTGCCCAGGTAAGTCATGGACTGGCCAAGCAATTGGGGACTGATTGGAAATTACACTGTGCCTATAGACCCCAAAGCTCAGGACAGGTAGAAAGGATGAATAGAACTCTAAAAGAGACCCTAACTAAATTAGCTATTGAGACCGGCGGTAAGGACTGGGTGACCCTCCTTCCCTTTGCGCTCCTTAGAGTCCGAAATACACCTGGACGTTTCGGTCTCACCCCTTATGAAATTCTACATGGGGGACCGCCCCCCTTAACTGAGTCTGGTGGGACATTGGATCCCTGTGTTGACTCTTCTTCACCCTCTGCTCTGTTTACTCATTTAAAGGCCTTAGAAGTTGTCAGAACACAGATCTGGGACCAGATCAGAGAAGCCTATGCCCCAGGAACTACAGCAGTGCCCCACGGGTTCCAGGTTGGAGATTCGGTCCTTGTCAGGCGACATCGAGCTGGCACTCTCGAGCCTCGGTGGAAAGGACCATATCTGGTACTGTTAACAACTCCCACAGCAGTGAAGGTAGACGGAATCGCCGCCTGGATCCATGCCTCCCACGTCAAGAAGGCTCCTAGCCAGGGAAGAGGCGACCATGAAGACAACTGGACGGTGGCAACTACTGACAATCCTCTTAAACTCCGTCTATGTCGCGGGTGCCACCCTAAGCCTAGGGAACCACAACCCTCATGCCCCAATTCAACAGTCATGGGAAGTGCTTAATGGGGAGGGAAACATTGTATGGGCAATCACTGCAGCACATCCCCTTTGGACTTGGTGGCCTGATCTCACACCTGACATCTGTAAGTTAGCAGCAGGATCTCCTAATTGGGACCTCTCCGATCATACTGATCTTAGTAACCCACCCCCTGAACAGCGATGTGTTTTGGGCGGAATAGGGAACACGTATGGGTGTTCGGGACAGTTTTACCGAGCTAATCTTAGAGCTGCACAATTTTATGTTTGCCCTGGTCAGGGTCAAAGCAAAGAGCTTCAACAAAAATGTGGGGGGGGCATCAGATTATTTCTGTGGCAAATGGACGTGTGAAACAACAGGGGATGCCTACTGGAAGCCTTCCTCTGACTGGGATCTAATCACGGTAAAACGAGGTAGTGGCTATGATAAGCCAAACCAAGGAGAAAGAGATCTCCACAAATATCCAAATGATGACATACTCCATTATGTCCTAGATTCAGATGAAATCGTAGGGGACGTAGAAAATTATGGGTGCGCTACTAAAAATAGCCCCCCGGGACCATGTAAAGGTAAATACTGCAACCCCCTACTTATAAAATTCACCGAGAAAGGGAAACAAGCTCGTCTGAGTTGGCTAAAAGGAAATAAGTGGGGTTGGCGTGTATATATTCCACCAGGAGACCCTGGGTTTATTTTTACGATCAGACTGACAGTGGGACACCTGGCAGCAACACCCATAGGGCCCAACAAAGTCCTTATGGAACGGGGCCCTCCAGTCGCACCGGCTCCTCCAACCCCACAGCCCAACACAGTGGGACCCTTCCTAGGGACTAATACTTCCCTCATGAAGCCAACTTTAGTCACCCCATCCCCCCTAGATACAGAGAGCCGTCTGGTCAGTTTAATCCAAGGAGCCTTATTGGTGTTGAACAGGACTAATCCTAATATGACTCAATCATGTTGGTTGTGTTATACCTCTAGACCCCCTTACTATGAAGGAATTGCTCAGATTAGGACTTATAATACTACTTCAGATCATTCTCAATGCCTTTGGGGAGAAAACAGAAAGCTGACTCTGGCAGCAGTTTCAGGAAGTGGGCTCTGTTTGGGCCAGGTGCCTCAGGATAAGCGGCACCTTTGTAATCAGACCCAGAACATCCAGCCTAGCAAAAGTGGTCAGTACCTGGTGCCCCCCATAGATACAGTATGGGCTTGCAATACCGGTCTCACTCCTTGTATATCCTTGTCTGTTTTTAATAACTCCAAAGATTTCTGTATTCTAGTTCAACTTATCCCTAGACTCCTGTATCATGATGATAGTTCCTTTTTAGACAAATTTGATCACTGGGTCCGCTGGAAAAGAGAGCCCATTACTTTAACCTTGGCAATACTTTTGGGATTGGGAGTAGTGGCTGGAGTAGGCACAGGAACTGCCGCCTTAATTCAGACTCCCCAATATTATGAAGAACTACGTACGGCTATGGATATTGATCTTAGCACTATAGAACAGTCTATAACCAAATTAGAAGAATCTTTAACTTCCCTGTCTGAAGTAGTACTGCAAAATAGGAGGGGATTAGACTTATTATTCCTTAAAGAAGGAGGACTTTGTGCTGCCCTAAAAGAAGAGTGTTGTTTTTATGTTGATCATTCAGGAGTAATCAAAGACTCTATGGCCAAACTTAGAGAACGCCTAGATATGCGTAAAAGAGAAAGAGAAAGCCAACAAGGATGGTTCGAAAGCTGGTTTAATAAGTCCCCTTGGCTCACCACCCTCCTCTCCACCATAGCAGGACCCTTAATTACACTTATGCTTTTGCTCACTTTTGGCCCCTGCATTCTTAATAAGTTAGTGGCTTTTATCAGAGAAAGAATAAATGCAGTACAAGTTATGGTATTAAGGCAACAATATCGAGTTCTCCAGGAGGCCGGTACCCAGCTCTAAGATTAGAGCTTTGTACTAGAAGAAGGGGGGAATGAAAGAAGAAAAGCTGAACTGTTCCTGAACTCTCTTACCCCTCCCATCCAGAGACTGTTCCCGGAGCACTCCTGAACTTTTTACCCCAGAGTACCCCCTCTCAATTGGAAACTGTTCCAAGAACATTTTTAGATAAGGGTCTCCTGGAACAAACCCAATTCAAACCCTCCCAACTTGAGACTGTGCAAGAAACATTTTTTAATTAGGGGTTTTCCTGGAACAAGCCTCAAAAACATTTTTGCGATAAGAACAACCTCAGAGAGTTTCAATAAATCAATATACATTGCCAAAATATAGGACACGACCCCTTGGTTACGAAAAGCCCCCTTAGAAAGTCCCTGGAAATAACCTTTGGCAGAACCCTTTAATGACGCACATTTGTACTTTCCCTGCCCTGTTCCCCCCTTACCCTTCTCCTATAAAAGCCTGTGACAAGTCTGGGCCAATTGTCGATTCTCCTCTGCACCTTGCTTGGTGTAAGAGTTTCGACCCCAGAGCTCTGGTTCATGTATTTGCTTGCTGTTGCTTTATAAAATCTTACTCTCTACATCTTAAGTTCGGTCTCAGTGTCTTCTTGGGTGAGCGGCTGTCCCGAGGCTTGAGTAAGTGTCTCCCTTTGGGAGTCTTAGAGTCTTTCAATACCTGTCAGCTCGGCACACGAATTACTAATATGCTTCTGTAGCGTTCTGTGGAGAGAACCTGTTTTTCCCTTTCCTAATAAGGTAGCTGTTTTAGGATCAATCTATAAGCCAATAAGTAGACCCTTTTAAGATACTAAAAAGCATTTATTAAATTTGACATTTTAATCTCAAATTTTGAAAATAAAGGTAGGATTTAAATAGTGTGCATGGAAATGCACTAAATAGTATATATGGGGATACAATTTCTCTCTTTTGTCTTTTAAGAGGTTAAAGTTTAAATTTTTACAATATTTAACCTTTTGAATTAATAACTTGTTGGACAAAACATTTTAAATACTTGGCTGTAAAGGGGCAGTGACTAATTGCACTTTCAATCATTTTTCTTAAGGAACTGTTGTAACTAGAAAGCTTGAAAAGTTATTAAGAGTCACACGTGCATAATTTATTTATTAACTAGAAATATGTATAAGCAATTATAAATTTGAGAATTAATAGTATCTGAGGGAACGAACAATTTCCAGCAAATTATGAGCTCAGAGATATGGCATTGACTATTAATATACAAATTAAGGTTTGATTGTTCAGCATTTTAAAACACCATCCCACAGCACACAACTAGATTATTTGTGCTGGAATAGGGGCAACTGTGTGTCTTAAGACTTCACCCCACAGCAGCTAGTTGGGCCCACGTGGGCCAACGATTGGCTGGGAGGATGAGAAAAATGACTTTACAATAATGTTTTTTCTGGCCAAAGAATTGTCTTGGGCACAACCAATTTTTAATTACCAATTAACAACAATTATAAAAGCTTTTTTTATTTTTTGTAAAACCTTTTGTAGTAAACTAAAACACTAAGTAATAAAAGGATACTGTCTCTGAAACTTTTGGATGAGAGCAAGGATTTAAGGTAAACTTCCCTTGAGAAGCATTAGTTAATAAAATACTTTCCACTTAGGAAACAATATATACTGAAAGATTAAAACTTTTGGCTTCTTGTATAGAAGCAGAAACAATAAAAATTTTTCTTACATAATGTAAAGCTATATTAGCCATACATAGAGGCAAAATTTTCTAGTGATTACCAGTTTACTAGAAGTAAAAATCTTTGAATTTAAGCATTATTCTAAACATCTGAATAGATCTGTAACACTTTTAAAAAGAAATTTTCTTGAACACAGGGAAAAACCTTTTCAGGCATTGTTTGCAAAACAAAAGAAAGGCCACAAGCCGCTCTGGGGCTGCCCAGAGCCCTGTATTGACTCAAACGTAAAATACCTTTTAATCTGAGCATCTATCTTAAATTTGCAATCAAACTGCAAGCTGCAGTCAATGGAACAATGGCAGTTTTAACCATAATTTTTAAGTTTTTTGTGCAAGGTTAGGATAATACCTACAACGTTGGGAAAGCAAAACCTAAGTTTAAAACAATTTATCACCTTTAAAATCAATACTAGAAGCATTACTATCATATTACAAAGTTTGGATGTCAATTAATACCTATGAATACCTATTAAAGCAAGCTTTAACGCTTTAATAAAGAGGCATTGCTTTAAATCTTATCTTAAATTTTACTATTTAGGATAGGAACCACATTAATCATTATCTAAACTAGAAATATCTTTAGAGACCCAGCCTCTTGGGCTGCCTTATGCCACGTGTCAGAAGGACTCTAAACTTGAGTTATCAAATTTAACATTAACCATCTGTAGCAATGTAACAATTATTAATCTTAACCAACAACTTATGAGCTGAATGTGAAAACATGCAGAGCACATTTTTAATAAAAAAGAACCAAATGAAGCAGTTAATTTTAGACCAATCAGAGAATATTAATTTTTGTAGCTACAATCATAGAATAAAAAAGCACTTTACCATTGTCAAACACATTAATCATGAACCATTTATCAGATTTTTTACTCTGAAACTAAGAGGCTGTGCACTCACTGCTTTTTCCTAAAATGAATAGTTTTTCTAGCAGGGGCCCTCCTGTCACGTGTCTGGTTCCTGATTGAAACACGTGGCAGCTCTTGGCTTTGCAGATAAAGTTTTTTATATACCATCTTTATTATCCAACATAAAACATAGAACATTCATTCATACAGACTGGACACGAACATACATGAATTGAACACGAGAACAGATTGGTGCACCAGACATTAAACAAGACACAAAAAGGGGACAGAGTACTCCTGCTTTTTGGGACAATTTCCTCCCTCATGATGCAGTTTTTATAACTGCGGCAATCCGCCTGATTATTAATTTCCTTTTAATAAACCCTTTCCTTTCTCATGCCTAACAATGTAGCTTTTGGGAGCCACGGCCTACCGCCTGTGCCTAGCTCCTCTTAAGCTTCACTGCTGAACCTAAGTGAACCAGCGCTCAGGTTTAACGCTGTCTCAGCTTAGCCCATACCTTCTCCGGTATGAATTTCCTTTATCCTTTAATTATTCTATGGAGCTCCAAACCAGCAGTGTCTCTTCCAAAAATCCTTGCCGTTTCTCAGCCCCACGTTGGGTGCCAAATGTTGTGTCCGGCCAGCAGATCACAGCCTGGGTTCTAGCCTGGAAAGGCATTTCGGAAACCTGGAAGAGAAGAGGGGCTAGGCGGTGAGAGAGAGAAATGTAGCTAAGACAACATTCTGATCAAAGCTCAATTTTACTTTTTTCATACACTCAGTTATAAAGGAAGGGGGAGGGAACCCGATTTCCCGCCAAACAATCTCGGGATCCAGTAGCAGGATGAACACGTGTGTGCCCCAAGCAGCAGTAGGCGTGGCAGGATGAATGAGCAGGAAGCTCCACCCTTGAGCAAGCAGGTTCCATGGTGGGGAAAGGGAGACCACATACTAGCTCTTCCATTGGGGTGCCCAGACTCAGTACAATGGTTGGCTGTTAAGTATCTGCTTGTGTCTCAGGCAGCTGCTGTTAGAACCTTTCAGAGGATAGTCATGCCAGGTTCAGTCTGCAAGCACATCTTGGCATCAGTAATATGGTCTAGGTTTGTTATAGGCACCTGGGATGGATCCCAAGATAGGGTGGTGTCTGGTTGATCTTTCCTTCATTCTCTCCTCCATTTTTTGCTCCTGCATTTCTTTAGTCAAAAACAATTCTTAGTTTAAAATTTTTGAAGGTGGGTCAGTGGCCCCATCCCATAACTACTGGTCATGACTATCTACTGAAGTTAGTCTCTACAGGTTTTATATTCTTGCTGTTGGGCATTTTGGCTAATGTCATCTCTATTGAGTCCTAGAAGCCTACCTCATTCCTGGGCCATGAAATGTTCTAGTAGTTCATCTCATTCCCTACCCTACAGTCCAGATATTTCTATTCAATCTCTTTGCCTTCTGGGCGTCTCTCCTATCTCCCCCATAACTGACCTCCCCCATCCTTTTACTTCCTCCTTCTCTCTCCCACTCAGGTTCCTCACTCCCTCTTCCTCCTCTGATTATTTTGTTCCCCCTTCTAATTGGGATTAAAGCATCCAGACTTGGGACTTTCTTCTGGTAAAGGTTCTTGTGGTCCCACATTTTCTGTATCCATTCCTATTTTGAGGGACATCTGGGCTCTTTCCAGCTTCTGGCTATTATAAATCAGGCTACTATGAACATAGTGGAGCATATGTTCTTATTAGCTGTTGGAGCATCTTCTGGATATATGCCCAGGAGAGGCATTGCTGGATCTTCCAATAGTACTATATCCAATTTTCTAAGGAACCACCAAATTGATTTCCAGAGTGCTTGTACCAGCTTGGAATCCCACCAGAAATGGAGGAGTGTTCCTCTTTCTCCACATCCTCAACCAGCATCTGCTGTCACCTGAATTTTTTACCTTAGCCATTCTGACTGGTGTGACGTGAAATCTCAGGGTTGTTTTGATTTGTATTTCCCTTATGATTAAGGATGTTGAACATTTTTTCAGGTGCTTCTCAGCCATTCGGTATTCCTCACTTGAGAATTCTTTGTTTAGCACTGTACCCCATTTTTAATGGGGTATTTGATTTTTCTGGAGTCCATTTTCTTGAGTTCTTTGTATATATTGGGTATTAGTCCCCTATCGGATTTAGGATTGATAAAGATCCTTTCCCAATCTGTTGGTGGCCTTTTTGTCTTATTGACAATGTCTCTTGCCTTACAGAAGCTTTGCAATTTTATGAGGTCCCATTTGCCAATTTTTGATCTTACAGCACAAGCCTTTGCTGTTCTATTCAGGAATTTTTCCCCTGTGCCCATATCCTCGATGCATTTCCCCACTTTCTCCTCTATAAGTTTTAGTGTCTCTGGTTTTAAGTGGAGTTCCTTGATCCACTTAAACTTGAGCTTTGTACAAGGAGATAAGAATGGATCAGGGAAGGGTATAGGGGACTTTGGGGATAGCATTTAAAATGTAAATGAAGAAAATATCTAATAAAATAAAATACATTTTAAAAAAAAGAATGGATCAATTTACTTTCTTCTACATGATAACCACCAGTTGAGCCAGCACCATTTGTTAAAAATGCTGTCCTTTTTCCACTGGATGGTTTTAGCTCCTTTGTCAAAGATCAAGTGACCATAGGTGTGTGAGTTCATTTCTAGGTCTTCAATTCTATTCCATTGATCTACATGTTTGTTGCTGTACCAGTACGATGCAGTTTTTTTTTTTGGGGGGGGGGTTGTTTGTTTGTTTTGGGTTTTTTTTGTTGTTGTTGTTTTTATTATTATTACAGATGCTCGGTTGTACAGCTTGAGATCAGACATGATGATTCCACCAGAGGTTCTTTTATTGTTGAGAATAGTTTTTGCTGTCCTAGGATTTTTGTTATTCCAGATGAATTTGCAGATTGCCCTTTCTAACTCAGTGAAGAATTGAGTTGGAATTTTGATGGTGATTGCATTGAATCTCTAGATTGCTTTCAGCAAGATAGCCATTTTGACTATATTAATCTTGCCAATCCATGAGCATGGGAGATCTTTCCATCTTTTGAGATCTTCAATTTCTTTCTTCAGAGACTTGAAGTTCTTATCATACAGATCTTTGAATTCCATAGTTAGAGTCACACCAAGGTATTTTACATTATTTGTGACTATTGTGAAGGGTATTCTTTCCCTACTTTCTTTCTCAACCTGTGTATCTATTGTGTAGAGAAAGGCGACTGATTTGTTTGAGATAATTTAATATCCAGCTACTGCACTGAAACTATTTATAAGGTTTCAGAGATCTCTGGTGGAATTTTGGGGGTCACTTATATATACTATCATGTCATCTGCAAATAGTGATATTTTGACTTCTTCCTTTCCAATTTATATCCCCTTGATCTCCTTTTGTTGTCTAATTGCTCTGGCTAGGACTTCAAGTACTATATTGAATAGGTAGGGAGAAATGGGGCAGCCTTGTCTAGTCCCTGATTTTAGTGGTATTGATTTAGTGGTTTCTCTCCATTTAGTTTGATGTTGGCTACTGGTTTGCTAAACATTGCTTTTATTATGTTTAGGTATGGGCCTTGAATTCCTGATCTTTCCAAGAGTTTTATCATGAATGGGTTTTGGATTTTGTCAAATGCTTTCTCGGAATCTAATGAGATGATCATGTGGTTTTAGTCTTTGATTTTTTTTTAATTGTTAATTATGTTGAAGGATTTCCTTATATTAAACCATCTCTGTATCCTTGGGATAAAGCCTACTTGATCATGATGGATGATCGTTTTGATGTGTTCTTGGATTTGGTTTGGGAGAATTTCATTGAGTATTTTTGCATCAATATTCATAAAGGAAAGTGGTCTGAATTTCTCTTTCTATATTCGGTCTTTCTGTGGTTTGGGTATCAGAGTAATTGTGGCTTCATAGAAGGAATGGGGTAGAGTACCTTCTGTTTCTATTTTGTGGAATATTTTTTTTTTTTTTTTTTGGTTTTTCGAGACAGGGTTTCTCTGTGTAGCCCTGGCTGTCCTGGCACTCACTTTGTAGACCAGGCTGGCCTCGAACTCAGAAATCCGCCTGCCTCTGCCTCCCTAGTGCTGGGATTAAAGGCGTGCGCCACCATGCCCGGCTTGTGGAATAATTTGAGGATAATTGGAATTAGGTCTTCTTTGAAGGACTGATAGAATTCTGCAGTAAACCCATCTGGTCCTGGGCTTTTTTTGGTTAGAGACATGTAATGACAGCTTCTATTTCTTTAGGGGAAATGGGACTGTTTAGAATGTTAATCTGATCCTAATTAACTTTGGTACCTGGTAGCTGTCCAGGAAATTGCCCATTTCATCCAGGTTTTCCATTTGTGTTGACTATAGCCTTTTGTAGAAGGATATGATGATGTTTTGGATTTCCTCAGGTTCTGTTGTTATATCTTCTTTTTCATTTCTGATTTTGTTAATTAGGATACTGTCCCTGTGCCCTCCAGTTTGTCTTGCTAAGGGTATATCTATCTTGTTGATTTTCTCAAAGATCCAGCTCCTGGTTTGGTTGATTCTTTGTTTAGTTCTTTTTGTTTCCACTTGTTGATTTTAGCCCTAAGTTTGATTATTTCCAGCGGTCTACTCCTCTTGGGTGAATTTGCTTCCTTTTGTTCTAGAGCTTTCAGGTGTGCTGTTAAGGTCCTTGTGTATGATCTCTCTGACAGAACTCTGCACTAAACCCTTCTTTTTGAAGGCACTCAGAGCTATGACTTTTCCTCTTAAGAATGTGTTCATTGTGTCCCATAAGATTGGGTATGTTGTGGCTTCATTTTCATTAAACTCTAAAGTCTTTAATCACTTTCTCAATTTCTTCCTTGACAAAATTATCATTGAGTTGAGTGTTGTTCAGCTTCCATGTGTATGTGGGCTTTCTATTATTTATGTTGTTATTGAACATCAGCCTTTGTCTGTGGTGATCTGATAGGATGCATGGGATAATTTCAATATTTTGTATCTATTGAGGCCTGTTTTGTAACCAATTATATGATCAGTTTTGGAAAAGGTACCATGAGGTGCTGAGAAGAAGGTATATCCTTTTGTTTTTGGATAAAATGTTCTGTAGATATCCATTAATTCCATTTGTTTCATAAATTCTATTAGTTTCATTGTGTCTTTATTTAGTTTCTGTTTCCAGGATCTGACCATTGATGAGAGAGGGGTGTTGAAGTCTCCCACTATTATTGTGTGAAGTGCAATGTTTGCTTTGAGTGTTACTAAAGTTTCCTTAATGAATGTGGATGCCCTTGCATTTGGAGCTTAGATATTCAGAATTGAGCGTTCATCTTGGAAGATTTTACCCTTGATGACTATGAAGTGCCCCTCCTTGTCTTTTTTGATAACTTTGGGATGGAAGTTGATTTTATTCTATATGAAAATGGCTACTCCACTTGTTTCTTCAGACTGTTTGCTTGGAAAATTGTTTACTCTGAGGTATTGTCTGTCTTTGTCCCTGAGGTGGGTTTCCTGTATGCAGCAAAATGTTGGGACCTGTTTATGTAGCCAGTCTGTTGATCTATGTCTATTTTGGTAGATTGAGTCCTCTGATATTAAGAAATATTTTTTTAAAAAAGTATTTGTTGCTTCCTATAATTTTTGTTGTTGGAGTTGGGATTCTGTTCTTGTAGCTATCTTCTCTAGGTTTGTTGAAGGATTACTTTCTTGTTTCTTCTATGGTGTAATTAACCTCCTTGTGTTGGAGTTTTCCCTTTATTATCCTTTGAAGGGCTGGATTCGTTGAAAGATATTTTGTGAATTTGGTTTTTTTTTTTTCTCCATCTATGGTAATTGAGAGTTTTGCTGGGTATAGTAGCCTGGACTGGCATTTGTGTTCTCTTAGGGTCTGTATAACATCTGTCCAGAATCTTTTGGCTTTCATAGTCTCTGGTGAGAAGTCTGGTGTAATTCTAATAGGCCTGCCATTATATGTTACTTGACCTTTTTCCCTTACTGCTTTTAATATTCTATCTTTACTTAGTGCATTTGTTGTTCTGATTATTATGTGTCAGGAGGAATTTCTTTTCTTGTCCAGTCTATTTGGAGTTCTGTAGGCTTCTTGTATGTTCATGGGTATCTCTTGCTTTAGGTTAGGGAAGTTTTCTTCTATAATTTTATTGAAGATATTTACTGGCCCTCTGAGTTAAAAAATCTTCATTCTCATCTCTACTTATTATCCTTAGGTTTGATCTTCTCATTGTGTCCTGGATTTCCTGGATGTTCTGAATTAGGATCTTTTGCATTTAAATTTTTCTTTGATTGTTCTGTCCATGTTTCCTATAGAATCTTCTGCACCTGAGATTCTCTTTTCCATCTCTTGTATTCTGTTGCTGATGCTTACAACGATGGTTCTGGATTTCTTTCCTAGGATTTCTATCTCCAGAGTTGTCTGTCTCCCCTTGGGTTTTCTTTATTGTTTCTACTTCCATTTTTAGATCTTGGATGGTTTTGTTCAATTCCATCCCTGTTTGGTTGTGTTTTCCTATAATTCTTTAAGGGATTTTCATATTTCCTCTCTAGGTCTTCTACCTATTTGGCAGTGTTCTCCTGTATTTCTTTAATGAGTTATTAAAGCCCTTCTTAAAATCCTCTACCAGCATGATGAGATGTGATTTTAAATCCAAATCTTACTTTTCCAGTGTGTTTTAGCTATCTTCAATAGGAATCTCTAATATTGGAATCATTACTAGACCAGTCTAAGATTGAGTTAGAATAACTGGTCACACTGAAGAAAAGAGAAGAATCGTTATGACTCTATTATACGACTAATCTTTCTAAGTCAAAATACATAGTCTCTGATGTTCTTTTTACCATAAAGTTAAAAAGCTTAAAGCAAAGCAGCTTCGCTTGTCCAAACTGGAAAAATGGCAAGCAAGGATGGGTCAAAAACATGTACCCAATTTAGCTTCCTTGTCACTAAAATCAGGGCACAGAGCGAACTCACCTGCCAGCTTGTCACACAAACTAGCCATTATGCTTCTGCAGCGCTCTGTGGAGAGAACCTATGTTTTTCCCTTCCCTAATAAGGTAGCTGTTCACGATCAAACCATGTACCAATGAGTAGATCCTTTTAAGATACTATAAGGCATTTATTAAATTCTTTGACATCCAAATTTCAAAATTCTAAAATAAAATTATGACTTAAATAATGTGCATGGGAATACTTCTTTGCCTTTAAATAAGTTAAAGTTTTAAAGTTCCACAATACCTTGTCCTTGAGAATTAATAGTTTGTTGACAAAACATCTCAAATACTTGACTGTTATAGTCAGTTTTAATGTAACATAGGCAGTGACTAATTGCACTTTCAATGGTTTCTCTTGAAGAGCGGTTGTAACTAGAAAGCTTGAAAAGTTATTAATAGTCACGTGTGTATAATTTATTTATTTATTAACAGAAATAAGAGCATTTATTTGCAGCAATTTATTAAGTATAAGTCCTCAAGAATTAACACTATTATGTGGAAACAAGTAGTAACTGAGGATGCAAATAGTAAAGAAATTGACATGCACAATTTCTAAGAATATTAAAATATTATCTTAAAACATAACTGTTTTGAATATATAAAGAACGAGATTATATATCCAATCTATCTTATATGTAGAACCTATAGACTGCCTGAGATATAAATCTACCATGGCATTGCTTTAAGATGTCCAGGCAATCCAGAACAATTTACTAAATTGTTCCAAAAACAGCCTCCTTAAAAGGACAGCATTTTTTATGAGTTGTATATGCATAAGCAATCACAAACTTGAGAATTAATAGCATCTGAGGGACGAACAATCTTAAGCAATTGTGATCTCTGAGATATACTATTGACTATTAATATACAAATTAAAGTTTGATTGTTCAGCATTTTAAAACACCATCCACAGTACACAACTAAATTATCTGTGCTGAAGCAGGGGGAAGCTCAAAAGAATAAGCATGTGATCTAATTCACACCTACTTATCGCCCATAGAGGGGTTGTTTTTAAACACAATAATTGGGATGCACGCATGCATGAATTTATAGATGCTAAAAAAGCATGCATAAAAACAATTTTTAACTTCTTTTTGGGATATTGATCGTCAATTTTATTTAAAATGATGGTATGCAATAGATCAATTATTAATATTCTGTAATAACCAAATTAATTGCTGTTTGGAACAAGGAACCGACACTTTGTCAGGTTCCTAAGACACAATTTTTGTTATAGGTTTTCAAAAATACACGAATATATCTTACAATTCTTTATTAGCACCACAGTAGTTTTAATAGGATATTGAAACTGTGCTTTGAGGTGAGTGCCACCTCGGGCCCACCCACCTGCCTTGTAGCAGCTCCATAGCAGTCAGCAGCCTCTGGCTCAAAGGATAAGAATAATGTTTTTTCTTGCCAAAGAATACAAAAAATAAAGGGTGTAGGAAATCACAGCAGGCAAAATACTTAGAAGTTACCTGACTCAAAACAAAGGAATGACTTCAAAAGGATTAACAGGAACCAGATAAATGTTTACAGTAAGGATAAAACTGCTCTGCTTAGGGTCAGCTTAATGACAGCTAATGTTTTCAGTAAACTTCCCTTGAGAGGCATTAGCTAATAAAATACTTTCCACTAAGAAAACAATATACACTGAAAGATTCAAACTCTTGGCTTCTTGATTATAGCTCACTACAAGCAAAGAAGCATTACTATCATATTATGAAGTTTGGCTGCCAATTTATACCTATGAATACATGACAGTGCAAGCTTTAATGCTTTATTAAAGAGACATTGTTTTAAAACTTATCTTTAAATTTACGTTCTAGGATAAGAATCACATTAAATATTATCTCAGCTAGAAGTAACTTAGGAGGCCCAGTTTTTTTGGCCTGCTTATGCCATATGTTTGAAAGACTCCTGAGTTGCCAATTTATGGCTAACCCTCTGTTACCAATGTATAAATTATTTAATCTAACCAATAACTTATGAGCTGATTGTGAAGACACACAGAGCACATTACCAGTAAAAAACCAAATGAAGCAGCTACACTTAGACCAATCAGAGAATATTAATTTTTCTAGCTATAATTATAAAATAAAAAGCACTTTGTCATTAGCTAAATGCAATAATCACGAATGCAAAGAATTTTCTTAGGAAAAAACCATTTATCAGCTTTTTCACCCCAATACCATGAGGCTGCAGACTCCCTTCCTTAAAAAACAATTTTTTTCCAGCAGGGGCCCTCCTGCTGTGCCTGATCCTGTTAGACCTAGTGGGGAAACCCCCACCCCATTCCCGATTCGGCGTGCACCCAAAAAATCACGAAGGACCATCTCTTGCTGTAATTACATGAGGACGTTTAATTACGGAGCTCCGGTCCGACATGCATCTCACACAGGAGATAACGGATGCCGGGCCCGAGGCTCAAAAGCTAGGAGTTTTTATGGGGTAAGGGGCTTAGGGGTGTGGAATTCAGCATAGCGACACACTATTGGCTTATTCAAACATTAACAGAAGGATTACAGAGCAACAGGACTTTGTTCCTGTGGGATGGGGGCTTATCTTTGTTCACATAGCAACCAGTTGATGTATTACTTTTACCTGGTGCCAAGGGGCAATAGACAGAGGTGAGGTTCCGGCCAGATGGTGGGGACTCAGTCAAGATAGCCTTGCCTGCGTCCTTGAATTCTTTTCATCTTCACAGTTAAGATGTTCTTAGGAATGCCTTAACAACAGCCCTGCCCTGGCAGGCCTGGAGGCTGTTCGCTTTGTTCCCAGTCCCAGGCCTGGGCAGTGGGCTCTTAAACAACTCACAATTTACAATATTTTACCTTCTTTCAATCCTGGCTAAAGCATGAAGCCATTCTCAGCTTTGTTATACCAACAGAGAAAATATTAACCATCTTTTATTTTCCAACATAAAACACAGAACATTCAATCATTCAAACGACTAGACAAGAACATACATGAATTGAACACGTGAACAGACCGGTGCACCAGACATTAGACAAGACCTTAGACAAAAGCACAAAGAGGGCAGAGATCTTCTGCTGTAGGTCCCAGAGAGAACAAAGCAGGGCGCCCCTAAAATTTCTCTCTGCTTCTGGGACATTTTCCTCCCACCTGATACAGTTTCTGACTGCGGCCAATCCGCCTGATTATTAAATCCAAACCCTTTTATCTCTCTCACCTAAGAAGCAGCTTCTGTTCCTAGATCCTGATGTATCACTGCTGAAACTAAGTGAACCCAGCGTGCACGGGTTTAGTGCTGTTCTAGCTTAGCCCGTACCACACCTTCTCCGGTAGGAATCTTCTTTAATTCTTCTTCCATGGAGCTCCAAACCAGCAGTGTTTCTTCCAGTGTCCTCTGCCATTCCCAGGCCCCGCGTGGGATGCCAATTTGTTGGGGCCAGCCTGCAGCTGTCATGTCTGGGTTTGAGCCTGGGAGGCATCTTGGAACTGAAAGAAAAGGGGGAATCTAGGTGGGTAGAGAGAGAAATAAAGCCAAGACAGTATTCTGATCAAGACTCAAATGTTTAATGATAATCTGTACTTTATAAAGAGGGAAGCCCATCCCCAGTCACACCAAGTTCCTTGTGAAGTTGTCAGAATTGGCTTTTAGCAGGAACTCACGAAAATCACAGTTCAATGTTAAATCTGGAAAATCTTGGAGAACCAGTTTGACCTCAGGCAGGTAGCAGGCAGTGTAACATCAAAGGAGAGTGATGAGAAGCAGCACAGCAGGTGGCTCCGCCTCAGTGGCAGGTGGTCTGAACCTGCCTGGCTAGGCTGGAAGGAGGTTACAGAGGGTAACCTTGCTAGGCTCTTGTCTGCAAGCACAACAAAGTATCATTAGCAGTGTCAGGGACTGGTTCTTACTTGTGGAATCGATCTCAGTTTTGAACAGTTACTGTTTAGCCATTCCTTCAGTCTCTAATTTACCCACCATGCCTGCAGTTCTCTGATTCACCCACCAGCTGACTCAGACAAATGCAGACATTGATAGTCAGTGGATGGAAGTGGGGACTCTTACAGAAGAGTAGGAGGAAAAAATAAGTATCCTAAGGGGAGAGAAAATTTACAGGAAGACCAACAGAATCAACTATCCTGGACAGGAGAAATTTTGAGTTGAAAGTTTTGTGGGTCAGTTGGTGTCTCTATCACTCAACTGGAGTTCCTACATGCATACAGGAGGTGGCCTTTTCAGTTTCCATATCCCCAGTCTTGTGAGTCACATCCAACGTCACTACAATTGATTCTTGGGTACCTCTATTATACCTAGTCGCTGTCTCCTCCAGAGAATGCCGCCAAACCCCTCATTCCTGTCAGTCACGGATTTTCATTCATGTTTGTGGCCATCTAACATTTTCTCCTTTCTTTCCCCACACCTGTTCCAGAACACCCCCATTCCCTGCCACATTCTTCCCACACCCCTCGCTGATTTGCTGCTTATGACTATTTTATTCATCCTTCTAAATGAGACTCGAGCATTCTCTCTTGTGCCTTCCTTCCTGTTTACCTACTTTGCATAGTTGGAATGCTGGGCCAGCAAAATTCCCATGAGAAGAAGTTCTTTTTTTTTAATAGATATTATTTTGTATTTATATAGCGCCTTCTTCAAGAACCTTTTAAATGCTTTACAGACTTCCTCTCTAATTAATCCCCACAACAACCCTGTGAGGTAGGTATTACTCCCATTTACAAGAGGGAGACTGAAGCACAGAGAGGTTAGGTGACTTGCCCAAGGTCACACAGCTAAGCTCACTGGAGAATGAGGACTCCAGCACCTTGCCTCCCAGCTCCCAGCCACATCCCTCCTGAGAGAATCATTAATGAAAAGCATCTTTACACAAAGTATCAGGAGGAGCATGTTATGAAAGTGAGGTCTTCCTACGGCCATCATGGAGAGAAAAACCTGATGCTGATGGCTGACGCCATAGCACATTTCCTGCCCCTTCCTAAGCTGCCCAGCTCCTGTCTTGAGTAACCTTCTAAAGGCGAAATCCCCATGACAGAAGCTGCATGACTCAGAAGTGGGCTTCACTTACAATATTTACTTTTAGTTATGCTAATTCATAGAAACTTTTGTTCTAATATACAAAATTTGGAACAGCTACCCAAGCAAACATGTACATAATAACACAGCAGCTAGCCTTGTCTGAAACTTGCATCTGCCCTCATCATAATCACAGGCAAACAAAGGACAATCCCTTGAAGTGTGTGCTGGGCGGGTCACCTTTGTCACCTTTCTTTCTCACTCCCCATAACTGCCTTCCCCAGTCCCCAACCCAAACCCTGTATGCTTTTTAAGTTTACTGAGTCTCTGATAAAATTCAAAATGTCTTCCACAGATCCATCTGCACTATAAATAAAAAGTAAATTTAGAGCCAACACCCCAGAGTCCTTCCCCTGCAAACCTTCCAGTGCAGACCTGAGCCAAGCAGGTTTGCTCGCCCGGAGGTTGGCTCCCATGCCACAACTCACCTCATGGAGAACTTAACTAGGTTTTTCCTGCTTGTGTTTTAACTTCAAAAATGTGTGTGCAATCCGGCCTGAGTAGGGCCACAAGCCTCTTCCGGTCAGAAAAGGGCCGGGGTAGCTAGGGCACAGGGTCGGCTGACACTCACCAGCTACCCACAACACCCGCCACAGGATCTTAAGACTTCTGGTGAGTGGAACACAGCTTCTGCTCCAATCCAATTGCGTGCAGGACCTGAGACTGCATTAGTTAGGGAAGCAGAAAACCGGCCTGAGTAGGGCCACAGGCCTCTTCCGGCCGGACCAGCACCGGGGTAGCTAGAGCGCAGGATCCGCTGACACCCGCCAGCTACCCACGACCCCCGCCACAGGATTTTGAGACTGCTGGTGAGTGGAACACAGCTTCTGCTCCAGTCCAATCACGCGGGACCTGAGACTGCTTTGGTTGCGGAGGCAGAAATCCGGCCTCAGTAGGGCCACAAGCCTCTTCCGGTCAGAAAAGGGCCGGGGTAGCTAGGGCACAGGGTCGGCTGACACTCACCAGCTACCCACAACACCCGCCACAGGATCTTAAGACTTCTGGTGAGTGGAACACAGCTTCTGCTCCAATCCAATTGCGCACGGGACCTGAGACTGCGTTAGTTAGGGAAGCAGAAAACCGGCCTGAGTAGGGCCACAGGCCTCTTCCGGCTCGGCCAGCACCAGGGTAGCTAGAGCGCAGGATCCGCTGACACCTGCCAGCTACCCACGACCCCCACCACAGGATTTTGAGACTGCTGGTGAGTGGAACACAGCTTCTGCTCCAATCTTTAAACAGTGACAACGACAACAACTAACCCCAGAGATTACCAGATGGCGAAAGGTAAACGTAATAATCTTACTAACAGAAACCAAGACCACTCACCATCATCAGAACCCAGCACTCCCACGTTGCCCAGTCCAGGGCACCCCAACACACCGGGAAAGCTAGACACGGATCTAAAAGCATATCTCATGATGATGGTAGAGGACTTCAAGAAGGACTTTAATAACACACTTAAAGAAATACAAAGGAACACTGGTAAACAGGTAGAAGACAGTAAAGAGGAAGCACAAAAATCCCTTAAAGAATTGCAGGAGAACACTGCTAAAGAGTTACAAATCCTTAAAGAAAAACAGGATAACCTAATCAAACAGGTAGAAGTCCTTAATGAAAAACAGGAAAACACATCCAAACAGATGATGGAAATGAACAAAACCATACTAGACCTAAAAAGGGAAGTAGACACAATAAAGAAAACCCAAAATGAGGCAACACTGGAGATAGAAACCCTAGGAAAGAAATCTGGAACCATAGATACGAGCATCAGCAACAGAATACAAGAGATGGAAGAGAGAATCTCAGGTGCAGAAGATTCCATAGAGAACATCGGCACAACAATCAAGGAAAATGTAAAATGCAAAAAGATCCTAACTCAAAACATCCAAGAAATACAGGACACAATGAGAAGACCAAACCTACGGATAATAGGAGTGGATGAGAATGAAGATTTTCAACTCAAAGGACCAGCAAACATCTTCAACAAAATTATAGAAGAAAACTTCCCAAATCTAAAGAAAGAGATGCCCATGAACATACAAGAAAACTACAGAACTCCAAATAGACTGGACCAGAAAAGAAATACCTCCCGACACATAATAATCAGAACAACAAATGCTCTAAATAAAGATAGAAAACTAAAAGCAGTAAGAGAAAGAGGCCAAGTAACATATAAAGGCAAGCCTATCAGAATTACACCAATTTTTCACCAGAGACTATGAAAGCCAGAAGATCCTGGACGGATGTTATACAGACACTAAAAGAACACAAATTCCAGCCCAGGCTACTATACCCAGCCAAACTCTCAATTAACATAGATGGAGAAACCAAAGTATTCCACGACAAAACCAAATTCACACATTATCTCTCCACGAATCCAGCCCTTCAAAAGATAATAACAGAAAAAAACCAATACAAGGACAGGAACCACGCCCTAGAAACAACAAGAAGGTAATCCCTCAACAAACCTAAAAGAAGACAGCCACAAGAACAGAATGCCAACTTTAACAACAAAAATAACAGGAAACAACAATTACTTTTCCTTAATATCTATTAATATCAATGGACTCAACTCCCCGATAAAAAGATATAGACTAACAAACTGGCTACACAAACAAGACCCAACATTTTGCTGCTTACAGGAAACTCATCTCATAGAAAAATATAGACACTACCTAAGAATGAAAGGCTGGAAAACAATTTTCCAAGCAAATGGTATGAAGAAACAAGCTGGACTAGCCATTCTAATATCTGATAAGATTGACTTCCAACCCAAAGTCATTAAAAAAACAGGGAGGGACACTTCATACTCATCAAAGGTAAAATCCTCCAAGAGGAACTATCAATCCTGAATATCTATGCTCCAAATACAAAGGCAGCCACATTCATTAAAGAAACTTTAGTAAATCTCAAAGCACACATTGCACCTCATACAATAATAGTGGGAGACTTCAACACACCACTTTCACCAATGGACAGATCATGGAAAGAGAAACGAAACAGGAACACAGTGAAACTAACAGAAATTATGAATCAAATGGATCTGGCAGATATCTACAGAACATTCTATACTAAAACAAAAGGATATACCTTCTTCTCAGCACCTCATGGAACCTTCTCCAAAATTGACCACATAATTGGTCACAAAACAGGCCTCAACAGATACAAAAATATTGAAATTGTCCCATGCATCCTATCAGATCACCATGGACTAAGGCTGATCTTCAATAACAAAATAAATAATAGAAAGCCAACCTTCACGTGGAAACTGAACAACACTCTTCTCAATGATACCTTGGTCAAGGAAGGAATAAAGAAAGAAATTAAGGACTTTTTAGAGTTCAATGAAAATGAAGCCACAACATACCCAAACTTATGGGACGCAATGAAAGCATTTCTAAGAGGAAAACTCATAGCTCTGAGTGCCTCCAAAAGGAAACTAGAGAGAGCACACATTAGCAGCTTGACAACATACCTAAAAGCACTAGAACAAAAGGAAGCAAATTCACCCAAGAGGAGTAGACGGCAGGAAATAATCAAACTCAGGGGCGAAATCAACCAAGTGGAAACAGGAATAACTATTCAAAGAATCAACCAATAAAGGAGCTGGTTCTTTGAGAAAATCAACAAGTTAGATAAACCCTTAGCCAGACTCACTTAGGGCACAGGGAAAGCATCCTAATTAACAAAATCAGAAATGAAAAAGGAGACATAACAACAGATCCTGAAGACATCCAAAACACCATCAGATCCTTCTACCAAAGGCTATACTCAACAAAACTGGAGAACCTGGATGAAATGGAGAAGTTCCTAGACAGATACCAGGTACCAAAGTTGAATCAAGATCAGGTTAATGATCTAAACAGCCCTATATCCCCCAAAGAAATAGAAGCAGTCATTAATAGTCTCCCAACTAAAAAAAGCCCAGGACCAGATGGGTTTAGTGCAGAGTTCTATCAGACCTTCAAAGAAGATCTAATCCCAGTTCTTCACAAACTATTCCATAAAATAGAAACAGAAGGTACTCTACCCAACTCATTCTATGAAGCCACAATTACTCTGATACCTAAACCACAAAAAGACCCAACAAAGATAGAAAACTTCAGACCAATATCCCTTATGAATATTGATGCAAAAATCCTCAATAAAGTTCTTGCTAACCGAATCCAAGAACACATCAAAACAATCATCCATCCTGACCAAGTAGGTTTCATCCCAGGGATGCAGGGATGGTTCAATATACGGAAATCCATCAACGTAATCCAGTATATAAACAAACTCAAAGATAAAAACCACATGGTCATCTCCTTAGATGCGGAAAAAGCATTTGACAAGATCCAACACCCATTCATGATAAAAGTCTTGGAAAGATCAGGAATTCAAGGCCCATACCTAAACATGATAAAAGCAATCTACAGCAAACCAGTAGCCAACATCAAAGTAAATGGTGAGAAGCTTGAAGCAATCCCTCTAAAATCAGGGACTAGACAAGGCTGTCCACTTTCTCCATACCTATTCAACATTGTACTTGAAGTCCTAGCCAGAGCAATTCGACAACAAAAGGAGATCAAAGGGATACAAATTGGAAAAGATGAAGTCAAAATATCACTTTTTGCAGATGATATGATAGTATATATAAGTGACCCTAAAAATTCCACCAGAGAA
Organism: Mus caroli; assembly: GCF_978045245.1. Lineage (NCBI taxonomy): Eukaryota > Metazoa > Chordata > Mammalia > Rodentia > Muridae > Mus > Mus caroli. The sequence continues at coordinate 24,938,505 of NW_028227262.1, read as the reverse complement.
CTCCTAAGCCTGATAAACAACTTCGGTGAAGTAGCTGGATATAAAATTAACTCAAACAAATCAATGGCCTTTCTCTACACAAAGAATAAACAGGCTGAGAAAGAAATTAGGGAAACAACACCCTTCTCAATAGTCACAAATAATATAAAATATCTTGGTGTGACTCTAACTAAGGAAGTGAAAGATCTTTATAATAAAAACTTCAAGTCTCTGAAGAAAGAAATTATAGAAGATCTCAGAAGATGGAAAGATCTCCCATGCTCATGGATTGGCAGGATCAACATGGTAAAAATGGCTATCTTGCCAAAAGCAATCTACAGATTCAATGCAATCCCCATCAAAATTCCAAATCAATTCTTCAACGAATTAGAAAGTGCAAACTGCAAATTCATCTGGAATAACAAAAAACCTAGGATAGCAAAAACTCTTCTCAAGGATAAAAGAACCTCTGGTGGAATCACCATGCCGGACCTAAAGCTTTACTACAGAGCAATTGTGATAAAAACTGCATGGTACTGGTATAGTGACAGACAAATAGACCAATGGAATAGAATTGAAGACCCAGAAATGAACCCACACACCTACGGTCACTTGATCTTCGACAAGGGAGCTAAAAACATCCAGTGGAAGAAAGACAGCATTTTCAACAAATGGTGCTGACACAACTGGTTGTTAACATGTAGAAGAATGCGAATCGATCCATTCCTATCTCCTTGTACTAAGGTCAAGTCTAAGTGGATCAAGGAACTTCACATAAAACCAGAGACACTGAAACTTATAGAGGAGAAAGTGGGGGAAAGCCTTGAAGATATGGTCACAGGGGAAAAATTCTTGAATAGAACAGTAATGGCTTGTGCTGTAAGATCGAGAATTGACAAGTGGGACCTCATGAAACTGCAAAGCTTCTGCAAGGCTAAAGACACCATCAATAAGACAAAAAAAAAAACACCAACAGATTGGGAAAGGATCTTCACCTATCCTAAATCAGATAAGGGACTAATATCCAATATATATAAAGAACTCAAGAAGGTGGACTCCAGAAAGTCAAATAACCCCATTAAAAAATGGGGCTCAGAACTGAACAAAGAATTCTCACCTGAGGAATACCGAATGGCAGAGAAGCACCTGAAAAAATGTTCAACATCCTTAATCATCAGGGAAATGCAAATCAAAACAACCCTGAGATTCCACCTCACACCAGTCAGAATGGCTAAGATCAAAAATTCAGGTGACAGCAGATGCTGGTGAGGATGTGGAGAAAGAGGAACACTCCTCCATTGTTGGTGGGATTGCAAGCTTGTACAACCACTCTGGAAATCAGTCTGGCGGTTCCTCAGAAAATTGGACATAGTACTACCGGAGGATCCAGCAATACCTCTCCTGGGAATATATCCAGAAGATGTCCCAACCGGTAAAAAGGACACATGCTCCACTATGTTCATAGCAGCCCTATTTATAATAGCCAGAAGCTGGAAAGAACCCAGATGTCCCTCAACAGAGGAATGGATACAGAAATTATGGTACATTTACACAATGGAGTACTACTCAGCTATTAAAAAGAATGAATTTATGAAATTCCTAGCCAAATGGATGGACCTGGAGGGCATCATCTTGAGTGAAGTAACACAATCACAAAAGAACTCACACAATATGTATTCACTGATAAGTGGATATTAGCCCAAAACTTAGGATACCCAAGATATAAGATACAATTTGCTAAACGCATGAAACTCAAGAAGAATGAAGACCAAAGTGTGGACACTGTGCCCCTTCTTAGAATTGGGAACAAAACACCCAGGGAAGGAGTTACAGAGACAAAGTTCGTAGCTGTGATGAAAGGATGGACCATTTAGAGACTGCCGTATCCAGGGATCCATCCCATAATCAGCTTCTAAACGCTGACACCATTGCATACACTAGCAAGATTTTGCTGAAAGGACCCAAATATAGCTGTTTCTTGTGAGACGATGCCGGGGCCTAGCAAACACAGGAGTGGATGTTCACAGTCAGCTATTGGATGTATCACAGGGCTCCCAATGGAGAAGCTAGAGAAAGTACCCAAGGAGCTAAAGGGATCTGCAACCCTATTGTTGGAACAACATGATGTACTAACCAGAACCCTGGAGCTCTTGTCTCTAGCTGCATATGTATCGAAAGATGGCCTAGTCGGCCATCACTGGAAAGAGAGGCCCATTGGACTTACAAACTTTATATGCCCCAATATAGGGGAATGCCTGGGCCAAAAGAATGGAAATGGGTGGGTAGGGAAGTGGGGGGCGCTATGGGGGACTTTTGGGATAGCATTGGAAATGTAATTGAGGAAAATATGTAATAAAAATATAAAAATTAAAAAAATAAATAAATAAAATAAAAGAGAAAAAAAATGTGTGTGCAAGCAAACACAGTATTCAATGCTGCACAAGGCCGCCTCGAGGACCCAGCCCCACTGTATGCCTTGTCTCTGAACCCAAAGCTGCAGCAGTGGCATTTCTTAATTCCAACACAATCTGGCGTAGGCCCTCACAGGCCTGTGCTCCTGGCTCTACCTCCCATGCTCTTTGTTGTGGTTCTCTGTGCGATGCTGGCAGATCACAAAACCCAGCCAGGGTAAGGCTTCAGAAACTATCAGAAAGAGTTTGTAAAGGCCATCTTTTACTCCCAGCACATCTGTCTATGAAGCCCGATTAGCTAAGTGACCCCGCCACAAATCTGCTTATGGGATGAATAGATGAAGTCATTTCCTGAGCTAAAGGTAGAAAATAAATGTTAATCATAGCAGCACAAAAAACCCATTTCTTTTTGCTGTTTGCTTCTCAGTCAACAGTTTTAGTAAAATAGCTTTAGAAAACCAGGGGCTTTATCAACAGGCCACCACCACCACGGCATGCTTCACGGAGAGCAGTGTGAGGCTACCCAGAGTCTGACAGCTTTGACTCTAGAATCCTCATCCACTTTCTGCAAGCTACATTCAGCCACTGTCATACCACTTGATGCCTGGCGGGACATGGAGATCCCCCATACTGTTTCTTAAACTCCCAACAGGTCTAGTTGTAAGCGTCTGAATACTGTTCCAATAGGACCATCAGGTCAGGAGGGGGAGGGGCTTCTTTTCCAGATTACTACTTCACCAAAATGTAATCTTCCAAAGGGCGTGAGCTGCCCTGCTGCTAGGGTTCTGGTTGCTCTACTAGTCCTTCCCAAGGCAAAAAAGAGATCGGAAGAACGCGCCGCGCCGCTGCAGCTGTGCACTGTCCTGGGTTCTGGCTGGTAAGAGTGCTAGCTTCACGCTGCGGCTTCCTTTATCATTCTAGCAACAGGGAATTCCTACTTTACTGAAATTAAAGCTTTAAAAAAAAGTGACAAACTATAACCAAAGAGGAAATGCTCAGCCAGAGACAGTCCCTCCTGACAGCACTGACCCTGCTCACTGCAATCCTGCAATCATCTCATGATTATCTTAGTGATTTCAGCTAGAATGTTCAGTTCACCTTGAAAACAGAAACGAACAACTGGACTACTTCAGCTGACAAACTAATAAAATATGCTAAGACTTGCTGGTAGAGTCACTGGCACTTCACACAATGCTTAGACTCAACCAATTTAAGTAAAATAAATAAGGAAAAAAAGATCATTACAAAGCCAGTCTTTCCCCTTGGGGAATCAAGAAGCCAGTTTTGACCAGCTGTTCCCTCCATGTACATACACTGTATATGATCACACGCTTCTCCAGAGAAGCAGGGTATCTTTGACCTCCTGACACTGGGCTCTGTGTCTGTGCTCTGTGCGTCAGGAAGGCGATTGCAAGGTTTGGGCCCAAAGGTACTTTCCAGTATGCTTGACAAGACCGCCACTGCTCCCATGCACAGTGTACGCATCCCGCACGCTGGTGCACAGTGCAGTGTGCTCAATCAGCCTAGCACATCTAATTCTTCACTGCCCTTCCAAGGAACTCAAATCATCATTGGTACAATTACTACAGAAAATGTGTTGGCAGCTGGCAGCTGCTTTACACCAGAGCTGGTATCTCTGATTTTACTTCCTTGTGGAAGAGGTCTGCCAGGCAGGTGAGAAGGTTCTCCTTTTTTCTGGGCTGACTTTTGTACCCTAGAACGTTTTCCCGAAATGGACGACAAAAATAAAGTGCTTGAAGAACTGAGTTGCAGTAGCAGGTATTCCCAAAATTGACTAATCCAAAATAGTGCTCGTTGACTGGAAACTGTTCTGGACCAATCTCTTTCTCTAATGCCGAGGCATTGGCGCCCATGGTACAGATGGAGGCGAATTTGGAGACTGTCATTAGGATTTCCATCTGCCCGGCGCCATCTTCCAGACAGTGGCGGCAGGGGACGCGGGGAGCCGGGCCTCCGGCTCACTCACAGCCCGCGGCCACACCCGGAGCACCGACCCACGCTTTGAGAAGTTCTTAACTGATAGGGGGAAGATGCAAGGGAGCAGGAAAAAAGAGAGGGGATGGAGTCTTTTTCTTTTCTCTGGGCCATGACATGCATGCCAAGTAATGAAGACTGAGAATACATTAAATGTTTATTGGTCTAATGAGAGTAATGTGTCCAATATTGCAGTGTGCAAACAGACTTTGAAGTTAAAATCTATGACCCACTTTGGACATGTGTCCATTTTTGAGCTTGTTTTTCACCATGTTTGAGCAGTGATTCCTCTCAATGTTGTAAGCTCCAACTTGAGTTTGCCCTTGTCATGATCTAGCAAATATTTAAAGCAAATTGTGGCCTAGATAAAAGCAAACACCTAAAAAAAAACAACCCACATGCTCTAGGATGCATAATTCCAAGACTCTCTGTGTCCTGTTGAATCCTTGACCTTATACTTCATCTCCATGTTCACATCTACCATCATTCACATTCCCTCCCTGAAAATAGATTCCAATGGGCAGAAATGATATCAACTTTGACTGTGTGAAGACAATTTGAAAATCATCACTTTAATAGAGAAAAGCAGTTACCATGGGGGCTATTTGCTCTATGTGGAAACCATTAAATACTGGTGTGTTGGATTATCGTCAGGATAAACATGTCTGTGATTCCACTGTTAATCTTCCTAAGCCCTTGTCCATTTTTGTTCCACCTGAGCCTAGAGAAGAGCACAAAACCCTCTCAAGACTCTGAAGTTTTCTTGCCATATTGTCTTGTTGGTGAGGCCCTTCAGAACTGAGAAGCAGACCATGAAATTTATGTTTGAGAAATCATGATTACTTTGAAATTAATTTGTGTTGAATGTAAAGAGTCACCCTGCATATGACTAACAATGAAGAAGCACATTTTTAAACATCTGTTACATTTGTTTCCACACAATGATTTTCTCTCATTCTTTTTTTTTCATACATACACACACACACTGATTTATTAATGTTTCTTTGAACAACAAATATAACTGATTATTCAACAATCTCACCCCTTATCCTCTGGGAATATTCTTTTTTTTTTATTTCCAGGTTTCATTATTTATTACTTGAACAGTGGGATTAAAAGCTTTTAACCAAAAAGCCAGTGTCTCATATCGTCTAATCATTGATTAATATAACAATATCAAATAAACTGTTAAGAATGGTATTTTCTTTAGGATGCCATTTAGATATTTTTTGATTACTCAGCTACCTGACAAATACAAACAGGTATAAAGATGTTTCTTTCTTTCTTTGCTCTATCACAGCAAATTAATAATCGGGAACCACCGTGTTCCCACAAACAGACATGCCCAAAGGCCACTACAATTTAGGCAATTTCTTCATCAAAGCTTTTAACATAGATTATTCTAAACTGCATGAAGTTCGCATCTAAAGTTAATAAGAACTGTAAGACTAGGATAGCGACTCCTATCCTGATCGCTGTAACTAATCCAATTAACTTTTCAGCAACCCTGAAGACTTAGCCTTTTCTGAAGCAGGAAAGTCAATAGAGAAAATGTCCAATTTAATATGGAAATTATTATTTTTTTAATATGGAAATTAACTCTTGGGCTACAAAGATGACATTTTAATTATACCAATCACACAGCTTAATCATACAATTTACCCACTATAATAATCATATGCATGCATATATCACATATTGATCACTTCTGTGATTTTTTTTTTCTCTTCTTGTATACCACTGTTTTGGGGCAAATATTTTCTGGGTTCTAATAGTGAGTTCATTTAACAAATAATCAAACAGAATTTGTAAAGTCAAGGTTCTTGACTTTGGAAGCCCTTGGAAGCTTTTTTTTTTTTCACATACCAAATAATAAATTTATTTCCCTCTTGAGCTGTGCAGTGGTGGGTTTTTCATATATTCAAAATATATGAAAAACCGTATAGGATTAGAGTTTTTTGTTATATTACTTTTTTGTTTGTTTGTTTGTTTATTAGGTATTTTCCTCATTTACATTTCCAATGCTATCCCAAAAGTCCCCCATACCCTCCCCCCCAACTCCCTTAACCACCCAATCCCACTTTTTGGCCCTGGCATTCCCCTGTACTGAAGCATATGAAGTTTGCAAGTCCAATGGGCCTCTCTTTCCAGTGATGGCCGACTAGGCCATCTTTTGATACATATGCAGCTAGAGTCAAGAGCTCCGGGGTACTGGTTAGTTCATAATGTTGTTCCACCTATAGGGTTGCAGATCCCTTTAGCTCCTTGGGTATTTTCTCTAGCTCCTCCATTGGGGGCCCTGTGATCCATCCAAAAGCTGACTGTGAGCATCCACTTATGTGTTTGCTACGCCCCGGCCTAGTCTCACAAGAGACAGCTACATCAGGGTCCTTTGAGCAAAATCTTGCTAGTGTATGCAATGGTGTCAGCGTTTGGAAGCTGATTATGGGATGGATCCCTGGATATGGCAGTCTCTAGATGGTCCATCCTTTTGTCTCAGCTCCAAACTTTGTCTCTGTAACTCCTTCCATAGGAGTTTTGTTCCCAATTCTAAGAAGGGGCAAAGTGTCCACACTTTGATCTTCGTTCTTCTTCAGTTTCATGTGTTTTGCAAATTGTAACTTATATCTTGGGTATTCTAAGTTTCTGGGCTAATATCCACTTATCAGTGAGTACATATCATTTGAGTTCTTTTGTGATTAAGTTACCTCACTCAGAATAATGCCCGCCAGGTCCAACCATTTGCCTAGGAATTTCATAAATTCATTCTTTTTAATGGCTGAGTAGTACTCCATTGTGTAAATGTACCACATTTTTTGTATCCATTCCTCTGTTGAGGGGCATCTGGATTCTTTCCAGCTTCTGGCTATTACAAATAAGGCTGCTATGAACATAGTGGAGCATGTGTCCTTCTTACCGGTTGGGACATCTTCTGGATATATTCCCAGGAGAGGTATTGCTGGATCCTCCGGTAGTACCATGTCCAATTTTCTGAGAAACCACCAGACTGATTTCCAGAGTGGTTGTACAAGCTTGCAATCCTGAAAGATCCTGACAGAATGTAAAAGGAAACAGAAGCCCTGAAATTGGTAAGATAGATGTCAGTGTTAGCAGAACTAGCTTCACTGATTTAGAAAAATGGAGGTGCACAATGCTCTGGCCACTCCTTGAACCTGTGTGTCTGCCAATGTTTTGACCATTCCTTGACCCATGAGTGTACCCACTGATGAAGCCATTGCCAGGTGTTTGTGATATTGGTTGCTGAGAAAGAGTCAGAAAATTACCCCAGCAACCACAGCCCAGCCAATCCTGAGTTGCTACACCTGCGCCAGACTCTTTCCTTGTACCCCTCCCATACCCATTTCTTGAGAATAGACATTGTTTAGATCTGGAAGTCCCCTACTCTCCCCCTTCTCCTTTCCCCCATGAGGACCTATAAAAACTGGGACCTCTTTCCCTTCGAGGTCGACTCCTCTACCCCTGCGTGGGATATGAGTGGTCCCCAGAGCTCTGGATTTCCCCAAATAAAGCCTCATTTGGTTTGCAACAAGCTCGGTCTATCGTGAGTTCTTGGGTGTCCACTATTGTCCTGAGGCCTAAGCGAGGGGCTCCTTTCGGAGTCTTTCAATCCCCCAACAATGGAGGACTGTACCTCTTTCTCCACATCCTCGCCAGCATATGCTGTCACCTGAATTTTTGATCTTAGCCATTCTGACTGGTGTGAGATGGAATCACAGGGTTGTTTTGATTTTCATTTCCCTGATGATTACGGATGCTGAACATTTTTTCAGGTGTTTCTCAGTCATTTGGTATTCCTTGGGTGAGAATTCTTTGTTTAGCTCTGAGCCCCATTTTTTAATGGGGTTATTTGATTTTAGGAATCCAGTTTCTTGAGTTCTTTATATATATTGGATATTAGTCCTCTATCTGATTTAGGATAGGTAAAGATCCTTTCCCTATCTGTTAATGGCCTTTTTGTCTTATTGACGGTGTCTTTTGCCTTACAGAAGCTTTGCAGTTTCATGAGGTCCCATTTATCAATTCTCGATCTTACAGCACTAGCCATTGCTGTCCTATTCAGGAATGTTTCCCCTGTGCCAATATCTTCGAGGCTTTTCCCCACTTTCTCCTCTATAAGTTTCAGTGTCTCTGGAGTAGTAATCCATAATGTAAATGCTCAACAATTTACAATGTGGAGGAATGCGAAGACTCTTGCATTGCTGGACAGAGTGAAAAATTTACAGCCACTATAGAAGTAAATATGATGGTCCCTCAGAATATTGAGAATCAATCTACCGCAAGACCCACCTATGCCACTCTTGAGCATATACCCAAAGGACACTGTCTTACCACATGGGCACTTGCTCCATTAGATCATAGTATCTTTATTTAAAATAGCCAGAAACTAGAAGCAAAGTAGATGTTTCTCAATGGAACAATGGATAAACAAAATAGGGTACATTTACATAACAGAGTACTACTACAGAGAGGCTAAGTAACAAGGTGGGAACTGGGGGTAGGGAGTGGACAGGTCATGTGGATCTCCCTGGGAATGGAAAAGAGAATAGATTTTGTGGGTAGCCTGGGCAATGGGTAGAAATGGGAAGAAAAAGAAAAAAGTTTGAGGATGGAGGTACATAGTAAGAGTGTATCGACCAAGATATACAGAGAACGATGGAATAGTGGGGGAATTTAGAGATGTCCAAACATAATGAAATGGAACTTCCTGAAACCTATATAAGACAAAAAGGCCACCAACAGATTGGGAAAGGATCTTTACCTATCCTAAACCAGATAGGGGACTAATATCCAATATATATAAAAAACTCAAGAAGGTGGACTTCAGAAATTCAAATAACCCCATTAAAAATGGGGTACAGAGCTAAACAAAGAATTCTCAAGTGAGGAATACCAAATGGTTGAGAAGCACCCGAAAAAATGTTCAATATCCTAATCATCAGGGAAATGCAAATCAAAACAATCTTGAGATTCCACCTCACACCAGTCAGAATGGCTAAGATCAAACATTCAGGTGACAGCAGATGCTGGCAAGGATATGGAGAAAGAGGAACCCTCCTCCATTACTGCTGAGATTGCAAGCTTGTACAACCACTCTAGAATTCAGCCTGGCAGTTCCTCAGAAAATTGGACATAGTACTACTGGAAGATCCAGCAATACCTCTCCTGGGCATATACCCGGAAGATGTTCCAACTGATAATAAGGACACATGCTCCACTATGTCCATAGCAGTCTTATTTATAATGTCCAGAAGCTGTAAAGAACCCAGATGTCCCTCATCAGAGGAATGGATACAGAAAATGTGGTACATTTACACAATGAAGTACTACTCAGCTATTAAAAACTGGATTTATGAAATTCTTGGGCAAATGGATGAATCTGGAGGATATCATCCTTAGTGAGGTAACCCAAACACAAAAGAAGTCACTAGATATGCACTCACTAATAAGTGGATATTAGCCCAGAAACTTAGAATACCCAAGATACAATTTGCAAAACACAAGAAAATGAAGAAGAAGGAAGACCAACATGTGGATACTTCATTCCTCCTTAGAATACGGAATAAAACACCCATGAAAGGAGTTACAGAGACAAAGTTTGGAGCTAAGACGAAAGCATGGACTATCCAGAGACTACCCCACCGGGGGATCCATCCCATAATTAGCCACCAAACCCAGACACTATTGCATATGCTAGCAAGATTTTGCTGAAGGGACCCTGATATAGCTGTCTCATATGAGGCTATGCCAGTGCCTGGAAAATACAGAAGTGGATGCTCACAGTCATCTATAGGATGGAACACAGGGCCTCCAATGGAGGAGCTAGAGAAAGTACCCAAGGAACTGAAGGGGCCTGCAATCCTATAGGTGGAACAACAATATAAACTAACCAGAACCCCCAGAGCTCATGTCTCTAGCTGCATATGTATCAGAAGATGGCCTAGTCGGCCATCATTGGGAAGAGAGGCCCCTTGGTCTTGCAAACTTTATATGTCCCAGTCAGGGGAACGCCAGGGCCAAGAAGTGAAAGTGGGTGGGTAGGGGAGCAGGGCGGGGGGGGGGGTATAGGGAACTTTCAAGATAGCATTTGAAATGTAAATAAAGAAAATGTCTAATAAAATAAAAAAGAAATAAATAACTCCAAATATGTTATGCAAAAAAAAAGAAGAGGCCTGAAGCATCCACTCATTGGTCTGTCTTCTTCTTGAGCTTCATATTGTCTGTAAGTTGTATCATGAGTATTCTCTGCGTTTTTCCTTATATCCACTTATAAGTAAGTACATACCATGTCTTTACTTTTATGACTGCCTTTTCTCACTGAGGATGATATTTTCTAGTTTCATCCATTTGTGAGCAAATTTTATGAAGTCATTGTTTTTTATAGCTGAGTAATGTTCCATTACAACTGTATAAATGTACCACATTTTCTGTACCTATTCCTCTGTTGAGAAATGTCTGAGTTGTTTCCAGCTTCTGGCTATTATAAATAAGGCTGCTATGAAAATAGTGGAGCATGTGTCTTTGTGATATGTTGGAGCATCTTTTGGGTATAAGGCCAAGAGTGGTACAGCTGGGTCCTCAAGTAGTACTATTTCCAATTTTTTGAGGAGCTTCCAAACTGATTTCCAAAGTGGTTGGACCACCTTGTTAACCCACCATCAGTGGAGGAGTGTTTCTCTTTCTCCACATCTTTACCCACATCTGCTGTCACCTGAGATTTGATCTTAGCCATTCTGACTGGTATCAGGGTGACTTTCAGGGTTGTTTTGATTCTCATTTCCCTGATAACTAAGCATATTGAATATTTCTTTAGGTGCTCCTTGGACATTTAATATACCTCAGCTGAGAATTAAACTGTGGAAATTTGAAAAGTCATCAGATCATAGCAAATAGTTTCATGGAAACTTAGCCTCCTGGAACCTTGGCATTTCCAAAACCTGTATACTCAAACCCTGTCCCCACATTATTCTGGTGAATAGATTGATTTCACAAATACTTAAATCAGGTTGAATTTTACTCCCTGGCCTTCACCCTGTCCTAGATAGTCCTTGAAGCTGACCCTGAGCTTGGAATTCAGTAAGAATGTTACCTATTCAGTAACATTCAAATTCACTTCTAGTAGAAACAGTGAAACTAATTAGGCATTACAATTTACTTGAATAGAACTAGAAAAGCTCAGGGCTAGTCTACATAGTAATTACTTAGGACAATAGCCTAGTCACACCCAAACACAGGAATATACAATGGCCTAGGAAATAGGTGGGTAGTAGTATTATTCATGAAAGGGTTAGTAGAACAGAATTCCCCTAGTGCAGGTTTTTCACTAGGCCCAGAGGAATAGCATAATCAGGTATTTACTAAAGGACTCCTGGTGGTGGGTTTAACAATAGACTAGCATGGTATCAGAGCATTCACCTGGCCACTGTGTTTAGCTGATCTTAATTAAGGGTTCCTGTTCTCAGTTTTAAACAAGGCCTGGCTTCTGTCATCTTTTTATGTATGCATTTTCTTTGTTTTGTGTTAAGAACCAGTGTACCTTGACAGATGTATTCACCTAGCTTTCTTGTTTCTCTTCTGTATTATAAGACTGGTGCTCACTTTGAGAAAAATACATCCAGATACTGCACTCCCTTGTGTTCATATTTGTCTGTCATTCATTTCTCACCGACTCTTTGCTCACCTGTCACCACCACCCCCACCCCACCCCCGTTGCCGGCAGATCAGAGACCTAATGGAGGTTCGTGCGCAGCAAAGCCCAAGACCAGATGGGTTTAGTACAAAATTCTATCAGACCTTCAAAGAAGACCTAATACTAATACTCTTCAAACTATTCCATGAAATAGAAAAAGAAGGAGCACTATCAAATTCATTCTATAAAGCCACAATTACACTTATACCTAAATCACAAAAAGACCCAACAAAGAAATAGAACTTCAGACCAATTTCCCTATGGATATTGATGTAATAATACTCAATGAGATTGTTGCAAACTAAATTCAAGAGCACATCAAAATAATCACTCACCATGATCAACAGGCTTCATCCCAGAGATGCAGGGGTGGTTCTATATACAGAAATCCATCAGCATAATCCACTATATAAACAAACTCAAAAAAAAAAAACCACATGATCATCTCATTAGATGCTAAGAAAGCATTTGACAAAATTCAACACCCTTTCAAGGTAAATATCTTGGAAAGATGAGGAATTCAAGGTGCATGCCTAAACATAGTAAAAGAAATATACAGCAACCCAGTAGCCAACATCAAACTAAATGGAGAGAAACTTGAAGTAATCGCACTAAATTCAGGGACTAGACAAGGTTGCCTATTCTCCCCCTACCTATTCAATATAGTACTGGAAGTCCCAGCCAGACAAACAGACAACAAAAGGAGGTCAAAGGGATACCAACTGAAAATGAAAGTCAAAATATCTCTATTTGCAGAAGATATGATAATATACTTAATTGACCCCTGACCCGTCCAGCAGGTCCAGTTATTCGAGGGTCTCGAGGGGACCTTCTCCTAAGAACCAAATGGGGGAAGAGAGGGACGAGGGCCTTGTACAAATAACGACATGGAAACCGTTCTGGAATGTATCAAAGCCCCGAATCTATTGAAAAAGGTCTAAGGCTTAAATGCACAAGCAAAAGGGGAAGTACAGATACTTATCAGTGGGAGGGGTAGGATAATACAAGCAAAAGGAGAAGTACTTATGGGAGGGGGGCAATAGAAATTCTTTCTTTTGGCAGCTACACGGGGAAGCAGGAACTTGGTGGTATCAGGGTATGGTCAGGACATCGGCGATGGCTTAGGGCTGGAACATTCTCGGAATCAGTGTGGTGGTGGCCCGCTTTTGACCCCCTTTTCTTCTCGGGGGGAGAGGCCCAATTCAGAGATCAAGAGTTGTCTTAATAGCTCCCAACAGACCCCAAGAATTCCATCAGAGAAATCCTAAACCTGATAAAACTTCAGCAAAGTGGCTGGATATAAAATTAACTCAAACAAATCATAAGGCTTCCACTACTCAAAGGATAAATAGGCTTAAAAAAGTAATTATGAAAAAGACACCCTTCACAATAGTCCCAAACAATATAAAATCCTTTGCTGTGACTCTAACCAAGCAAGTGAAAGATCTGTACGACAAGAAATTCAAGAGCCTGAAGAACAAAGTCAAAATTATATATTTTTAACATCTTATATTATATATGCTTATGAATACAATGATTTGAAATATGTATACACTGTGAAGATTAAATATAAAATTTAATTCACATAGATTTTTTTCAAGCACTGGCATTATTTCAAAACTTATGTACTTAGAAGTATGTAAATCAAAGGATATTACATGCTTGTAAAAAATGTCCATTGTGTGTGACATCCAATGTGTTAATCTTTTTTTAACTCTTTAATCCTTTTGTACAGTCCTGACTCTATCACCCTCTTGCACCCCAAGCGTTCCCCATCCCATACATCCTCCTCTACCCCACATGTTAATCTGTTGTTCTCTTTCTTTTTTCTTTCTTATTTTTTAATTAATTTATTTATTTATTGGTCTGTTTCTTTCACTCACACTCACACATTCATTCATTCATTCACTTTTGCTGCAAACATTATAGGAGACAGAACATAGAGCATGGCGCATGCTAGGCAGGTACTCTACCATAGTGTTACTTCCTTAGCCTTTATAAATCTTTAAAAGACTGTGTTTCTGAGATTGTATTGAATTTGTGCCCATCCTTTCTCAATTGTCTGATTAGTCAACATTACAAGTGTATGTCACCAAGCCTAACTATTAACATATTTAGATGTGAAAATATCTAAGGTAAAATCTACCACGAACTCCAATCCTAAACATCTATGCTCGAATGCAAGGCCATACAGATTAATTAAAGAAAGTTTACTAAGGCTCAAAGCACACACTGAACGTCACACAATAATAGTGGGAGACTTCAACACCCCACTCTCATCCATTGACAGATCCTGAAAACAGAAACTAAACAGAGACACAATAAAACTAACAGAACTTATGAAACAAATGGATTTAACAGATATCTATAGAACATTTTATCCTAAACAGAAGGATATAACTTCTTCTCAGCACCTCATGGTACCTTCTCCAAAATTGACCATATAATCGGTCACAAAACAGACCTCAACATACACAAAAATGTTGAAATAACCCCATCCATTCTATCAGATCACCACAGACTAAGGCTGAACAACATAAATAATAGCAAGCCCACATACACGTGGAAGCTCAACAACACTCTACTCAATGATAACTAGGTCAAAGAAGAAATAAAGAAATAAATTAAAGACTTTTTAGAGTTTAATGAAAATGAAGCCACAACATACTCAAATTTAGAGGACACAATGAAAGCAATCCTAAGAGAAAAACTCATAGTTCTGAGTGCCTCCCAAAAGAAACTGGAGAAAGCATATGCTAGCAGCTTGACAGCACACCTAAAAGCTCTAGAACAAAAGAAAGCAAATTCACCCAAGAGAAGTAGAAGGCAAGAAATAATCAAACTCAGATCTGAAATCAACCAAATAGAAACAGAAAGAACTATACAAAGAATTAACCAAACCAGGAGCTGGTTCTTTGAGAAAATCAACAAAATATTTAAACCCTTAACCGAACTAACTAGAGGGCACAGAGACAGTATCCTAATTAACAAAATCAGAAATTAAAAGGGAGACATAACAACAGAAACTGAGGAAATCCAAAAAATCATCAGTTCCTACTACAAAAGCCTACACTCAACAAAACTGGAAAACCTGGATTCTAGTTTAGTGTTTTTATGGGATTCATGAGTATACATACTTGGTCTCTGATTCTTGTGCCTTCTCTTGGGTTCTTTTCCTTCTGTTGGTTTGTCTTGTCCAACTTCAATGTTTTTATTTTATCTTATTATACTTTACTATAAAAATAAAAGCAAAAAAGGATATTTATGCAAGATTGAAAATTAAAAAATAAAAGCCAAGAATAAACAAAGAGATAAACAAACATAATACTACCAGTCAGCATATTTTTCAGGACCAAGACGTTTTGTTATTGATTAAAAAAAAAAAAAAAAAAAAAAAAGCGTGTTCCTTTTCCACTCCCTAAGGTGGCTGATGTCTCAGCAGAAGAAAAGAAGAAACAAGAGCAAAAGGCTCCAGACAAAGATGCTATTCTCAGAGCAACGGCCGACCTGCCTGCCTGCAGCACCGACCGGACTGCTGTTCAGACCACCATGAGAGACTTCCAAACAGAACTCCGGAAGAGTTCTGTCTCTCATTGATGTGCCACAGAAGCTGTTAGCACTGAATCCTGATGCAGTTGAATTGTTTAAGAAGGCAAATGCTATGCTGGATGAAGATGAGGATGAGCAAGTGGATGAGACTGCCATGGGCTTTCCTGAGAGCAGAGCCTCAAAGGCCCTTCGGCTGAACCACATGTCAGTGTCTCAGGCCATGGAGTGGCTAACTGAACACTCAGAAGATCCAGCTATTGACACACCTCTTCCGGGCCATGCGGCTCAAGCAGGAGCCAATGCTGCAGCCACTATCTCCTCCACCTCCTCTGAAGCTGCTGTGGGAACTAGTGTTGAAGATGAGGAGTACCGGGATGAGCTCACAGAAATCTTCAAGAAAGCCGGGCGTGGTGGCGCACGCCTTTAATCCCAGCACTCGGGAGGCAGAGGCAGGCGGATTTCTGAGTTCGAGGCCAGCCTGGTCTACAAAGTGAGTGCCAGAACAGCCAGGGCTACACAGAGAAACCCTGTCTCGAAAAACCAAAAAAAAAAAAAAAAAAAAAAAGAAATCTTCAAGAAGATATGCAGGAAGAAGGAATTTCAAGCAGATGCTCGGGCTATCATTTCGCTGATGGAGATGGGCTTTGACGAGAAGGAAGTGATTGATGCCCTCCAAGTGAACAACAAACAGCAGAACGCTGCTTGTGAATGGCTGCTGGGGGACTGGAAGCCATCCCCTGAGGAATTGGACCAGGGCATCGATCCCAATAGCCCCCTCTTTCAGGCCATCCTGCAGCTGGGTTTGACAAACCCTAAGAAATTGCTAGCATTTGAAGACATGCTGGAGAACTCGCTTAACAGCACCCAGTGGATGAATGACCCAGAGACGGGCCTGGTCATGCTGCAGATCTCTAGAATCTTCCAGACGCTGGTTTCAAATTCCCTACCACATTGTCTTATGGAACAAGCAGTTCTGATGGGAGGGTGTCATTTGTGGCTCCAGTTTCGATCTGGAAAATAGGAGTGATGCTTATGCGGTGTCCCAGGGAATGTGAACAAATGGATTGCCGTGAGTTGTAGCTTAATCAACACCAGGTATCAGTCCTTCCTCCAGTTTTGTCTAAACCTCTCATGGAATGCTTCTTTTGAGAAATTTCTAATCATTATCATTCTGAGTATGATGCACAGTCATGTGTCTGCCACCTTTCTGGGTTTCTAAGCATGAGAGAAACAGGTGTGATCATGCCCATGTCCATACCTGTGACCACACCCATGTTTTGAGTTGCTTGTTTTACCTTTTCTGACGGAAATTTTCTCTTACCAGGTCTCTGCCTGCCTCTTCAGGAGTCCACTTCAACAGTTTCCACAAGTTTCTAGGCATCAGATCCATTTATTAAGTGTTGTTTGTTTTGGAGAACCAAGTCCTAAATGGGTTGCCTTCCTCAAACCTGTCCCCTTGAAGTTCAGGGATTTATTCGGGACAGGAGCAGAAAGGCTGTGAGATACAAAGTTAAGGATAATTCCAAGTAAAAACGGTGTGTTCCAGATGAAGTGGACTGATGTACACACACATGAACTCATAGAGTCTGTGGCAACATGTACAAAACCAACACAGGTTCAAACCAGATAGGGTTCCAGCACTGAGAGGAGGAAGTGGCACTCAGTCCCACCCTCTAATCAAGATGTTATTTGCTATTGATACCTGAAAGCAAAAGGAAAATCAGTTTTCTCCAGTGAAATGTCTATCAACCGAACTCTAAGGCAGGCCCTATGCCCAGGAAGAGATGGCCAGTATAAAATGAACTCCATAGATTTGTTGGGGATGGAGTACCTTTTGTTTCTTTTTGTTTTGTTTGGGTTTCTTGCCTTATTGTTTGTTTTGAATTTTTTTTCTTTGTTTTTGAAGATGGGGAGCATGAAATTGAGAGGGTAGAGAGTGAGAAGGGACTAAGAGTGGGGGGAGAGGGAATGATCAAAATATATTGCATGAAAATAATTTTGTTTTTGTTTTTCTTTTTTTTTTTAATATTTTTATTACATATTTTCCTCAATTACGTTTCCAATGCAATCCCAAAAGTCCCCCATAGCGCCCCCCACTTCCCTACCCACCCATTCCCATTCTTTTGGCCCTGGCATTCCCCTATATTGGGGCATATAAAGTTTGCGAGTCCAATGGGCCTCTCTTTCCATTGATGGCTGACTAGGCCATCTTTCGATACATATGCAGCTAGAGACAAGAGCTCCGGGGTTCTGGTTAGTACATCATGTTGTTCCAACAATAGGGTTGCAGATCCCTTTAGCTCCTTGGGTACTTTCTCTAGCTTCTCCATTGGGAGCCCTGTGATACATCCAATAGCTGACTGTGAACATCCACTCCTGTGTTTGCTAGGCCCCAGCATCGTCTCACAAGAGACAGTTATATTTGGGTCCTTTCAGCAAAATCTTGCTAGTGTATGCAATGGTGTCAGCGTTTAGAAGTTGATTATGGGATGGATCCCTGGATACGGCAGTCTCTAAATGGTCCATCCTTTCATCACAGCTACGAACTTTGTCTCTGTAACTCCTTCCCTGGGTGTTTTGTTCCCAATTCTAAGAAGGGGCACAGTGTCCACACTTTGGTCTTCATTCTTCTTGAGTTTCATGCGTTTATCAAATTGTATCTTATATCTTGGGTATCCTAAGTTTTGGGCTAATATCCACTTATCAGTGAATACATATTGTGTGAGTTCTTTTGTGATTGTGTTACTTCACTCAAGATGATGCCCTCCAGGTCCATCCATTTGGCTAGGAATTTCATAAATTCATTCTTTTTAATAGCTGAGTAGTACTCCATTGTGTAAATGTACCATAATTTCTGTATCCATTCCTCTGTTGAGGGACATCTGGGTTCTTTCCAGCTTCTGGCTATTATAAATAGGGCTGCTATGAACATAGTGGAACATGTGTCCTTTTTACCGGTTGGGACATCTTCTGGATATATGCCCAGGAGAGGTATTGCTGGATCCTCCGGTAGTACTATGTCCAATTTTCTGAGGAACCGCCAGACTGATTTCCAGAGTGGTTGTACAAGCTTGCAATCCCACCAACAATGGAGGAGTGTTCCTCTTTCTCCACATCCTCGCCAGCAACTGCTGTCACCTGAATTTTTGATCTTAGCCATTCTGACTGGTGTGAGGTGGAATCTCAGGGTTGTTTTGATTTGCATTTCCCTGATGATTAAGGATGTTGAACATTTTTTCAGGTGTTTCTCTGCCATTCGGTATTCCTCAGGTGAGAATTCTTTGTTCAGTTCTGAGCCCCATTTTTTAATGGGGTTATTTGACTTTCTGGAGTCCACCTTCTTGAGTTCTTTATATATATTGGATATTAGTCCCTTATCTGATTTAGGATAGGTGAAGATCCTTTCCCAATCTGTTGGTGGTTTTTTTGTCTTATTGATGGTGTCTTTAGCCTTGCAGAAGCTTTGTAGTTTCATGAGGTCCCACTTGTCAATTCTCGATCTTACAGCACAAGCCATTACTGTTCTATTCAGGAATTTTTCCCCTGTGCCCATATCTTCAAGGCTTTTCCCCACTTTCTCCTCTATAAGTTTCAGTGTCTCTGGTTTTATGTGAAGTTCCTTGATCCACTTAGACTTGACCTTAGTACAAGGAGATAGGAATGGATCGATTCGCATTCTTCTACATGTTAACAACCAGTTGTGCCAGCACCATTTGTTGAAAATGCTGTCTTTCTTCCACTGGATGTTTTTAGCCCCCTTGTCGAAGATCAAGTGACTGTAGGTGTGTGGGTTCATTTCTGGGTCTTCAATTCTATTCCATTGGTCTATTTGTCTGTCACTATACCAGTACCATGCAGTTTTTATCACAATTGCTCTGTAGTAGAGCTTTAGGTCCGGCATGGTGATTCCACCAGAGGTTCTTTTATCCTTGAGAAGAGTTTTTGCTATCCTAGGTTTTTTGTTATTCCAGATGAATTTGAAGATTGCACTTTCTAATTCGTTGAAGAATTGATTTGGAATTTTGATGGGGATTGCATTGAATCTGTAGATTGCTTTTGGCAAGATAGCCATTTTTACAATGTTGATCCTGCCAATCCATGAGCATGGGAGATCTTTCCATCTTCTGAGATCTTCTATAATTTCTTTCTTCAGAGACTTGAAGTTTTTATCATACAGATCTTTCACTTCCTTAGTTAGAGTCACGCCAAGATATTTTATATTATTTGTGACTATTGAGAAGGGTGTTGTTTCCCTAATTTCTTTCTCAGCCTGTTTATTCTTTGTGTAGAGAAAGGCCATTGATTTGTTTGAGTTAATTTTATATCCAGCTACTTCACCGAAGCTGTTTATCAGGCTTAGGAGTTCTCTGGTGGAATTTTTAGGGTCACTTATATATACTATCATATCATCTGCAAAGAGTGATATTTTGACTTCATCTTTTCCAATTTGTATCCCTTTGATCTCCTTTTGTTGTCGAATTGCTCTGGCTAGGACTTCAAGTACAATGTTGAATAGGTATGGAGAAAGTGGACAGCCTTGTCTAGTCCCTGATTTTAGAGGGATTGCTTCCAGCTTCTCACCATTTACTTTGATGTTGGCTACTGGTTTGCTGTAGATTGCTTTTATCATGTTTAGGTATGGGCCTTGAATTCCTGATCTTTCCAAGACTTTTATCATGAATGGGTGTTGGATCTTGTCAAATGCTTTTTCCGCATCTAACGAGATGACCATGTGGTTTTTGTCTTTGAGTTTGTTTATATACTGGATTACGTTGATGGATTTCCGTATATTGAACCATCCCTGCATCCCTGGGATGAAACCTACTTGGTCAGGATGGATGATTGTTTTGATGTGTTCTTGGATTCAGTTAGCAAGAATTTTATTGAGGATTTTTGCATCAATATTCATAAGGGATATTGGTCTGAAGTTTTCTATCTTTGTTGGGTCTTTTTGTGGTTTAGGTATCAGAGTAATTGTGGCTTCATAGAATGAGTTGGGTAGAGTACCTTCTGTTTCTATTTTGTGGAATAGTTTGTGAAGAACTGGGATTAGATCTTCTTTGAAGGTCTGATAGAACTCTGCACTAAACCCATCTGGTCCTGGGCTTTTTTTGGTTGGGAGACTATTAATGACTGCTTCTATTTCTTTGGGGGATATAGGGCTGTTTAGATCATTAACCTGATCTTGATTCAACTTTGGTACCTGGTATCTGTCTAGGAACTTCTCCATTTCATCCAGGTTCTCCAGTTTTGTTGAGTATAGCCTTTGGTAGAAGGATCTGATGGTGTTTTGGATGTCTTCAGGATCTGTTGTTATGTCTCCTTTTTCATTTCTGATTTTGTTAATTAGGATGCTTTCCCTGTGCCCTCTAGTGAGTCTGGCTAAGGGTTTATCTATCTTGTTGATTTTCTCAAAGAACCAGCTCCTTGATTGGTTGATTCTTTGAATAGTTTTTCTTGTTTCCACTTGGTTGATTTCACCCCTGAGTTTGATTATTTCCTGCCGTCTACTCCTCTTGGGTGAATTTGCTTCCTTTTGTTCTAGTGCTTTTAGGTGTGTTGTCAAGCTGCTAATGTGTGCTCTCTCTAGTTTCCTTTTGGAGGCACTCAGAGCTATGAGTTTTCCTCTTAGAAATGCTTTCATTGCGTCCCATAAGTTTGGGTATGTTGTGGCTTCATTTTCATTGAACTCTAAAAAGTCCTTAATTTCTTTCTTTATTCCTTCCTTGACCAAGGTATCATTGAGAAGAGTGTTGTTCAGTTTCCACGTGAAGGTTGGCTTTCTATTATTTATTTTGTTATTGAAGATCAGCTTTAGTCCATGGTGATCTGATAGGATGCATGGGACAATTTCAATGTTTTTGTATCTGTTGAGTCCTGTTTTGTGCCCAATTACGTGGTCAATTTTGGAGAAGGTACCATGAGGTGCTGAGAAGAAGGTGTATCCTTTTGTTTTAGGGTAAAATGTTCTGTAGATATCTGCCAGATCCATTTGATCCATAACTTCTGTTAGTTTCACTGTGTCCCTGTTTAGTTTCTGTTTCCATGATCTGTCCATTGGTGAAAGTGGTGTGTTGAAGTCTCCCACTATTATTGTATGAGGTGCAATGTGTGCTTTGAGATTTACTAAAGTTTCTTTAATGAATGAGGCTGCCTTTGTATTTGGAGCATAGATATTCAGGATTGATAGTTCCTCTTGGAGGATTTTACCTTTGATGAGTATGAAGTGTCCCTCCCTGTCTTTTTTGATGACTTTGGGTTGGAAGTCAATCTTATCTGATATTAGAATGGCTACTCCAGCTTGTTTCTTCAGACCATTTGCTTGGAAAATTGTTTTCCATCCTTTCATTCTGAGGTAGTGTCTATCTTTTTCTCTGAGATGAGTTTCTTGTAAGCAGCAAAATGTTGGGTCTTGTTTGTGTAGCCAGTTTGTTAGTCTATGTCTTTTTATCGGGGAGTTGAGTCCATTGATATTAAGAGATATTAAGGAAAAGTAATTGTTGTTTCCTGTTATTTTTGTTGTTAAAGTTGGCATTCTGTTCTTGTGGCTGTCTTCTTTTAGGTTTGTTGAGGGATTACCTTCTTGTTGTTTCTAGGGCGTGGTTCCTGTCCTTGTATTGGTTTTTTTCTGTTATTATCCTTTGAAGGGCTGGATTCGTGGAGAGATAATGTGTGAATTTGGTTTTGTCGTGGAATACTTTGGTTTCTCCATCTATGTTAATTGAGAGTTTGGCTGGGTATAGTAGCCTGGGCTGGAATTTGTGTTCTTTTAGTGTCTGTATAACATCTGTCCAGGATCTTCTGGCTTTCATAGTCTCTGGTGAAAAATCTGGTGTAATTCTGATAGGCTTGCCTTTATATGTTACTTGGCCTTTTTCTCTTACTGCTTTTAGTATTCTATCTTTATTTAGTGCATTTGTTGTTCTGATTATTATGTGTCGGGAGGTATTTCTTTTCTGGTCCAGCCTATTTGGAGTTCTGTAGGCTTCTTGTATGTTCATGGGCATCTCTTTCTTTAGATTTGGGAAGTTTTCTTCTATAATTTTGTTGAAGATGTTTGCTGGTCCTTTGAGTTGAAAATCTTCATTCTCATCCACTCCTATTATCCGTAGGTTTGGTCTTCTCATTGTGTCCTGTATTTCCTGGATGTTTTGAGTTAGGATCTTTTTGCATTTTCCATTTTCCTTGATTGTTGTGCCCATGTTCTCTATGGAATCTTCTGCACCTGAGATTCTCTCTTCCATCTCTTGTATTCTGTTGCTGATGCTTGCATCTATGGTTCCAGATTTCTTTCCTAGGGTTTCTATCTCCAGTGTTGCCTCATTTTGGGTTTTCTTTATTGTGTCTACTTCCCTTTTTAGGTCTAGTATGGTTTTGTTCATTTCCATCATCTGATTGGATGTGTTTTCCTGTTTCTCTTTAAGGACTTCTACCAGTTTGGTTGTGTTTTCCTGTTTTTCTTTAAGGACTTGTAACTCTTTAGCCATGTTCTCCTGTAGTTCTTTAAAGTCCTTCTTGATGTCCTCTACCATCATCATGAGATATGCTTTTAAATCCAGGTCTAGTTTTTCAGGTGTGTTGGGGTGCCCTGGACTGGGCGAAGTGGGAGTGCTGGGTCCTGATGATGGTGAGTGGTCTTGGTTTCTGTTAGTAAGATTCTTACCTTTACCTCTCGCCATCTGGTAATCTCTGGAGTTGTTATAGTTGTCTCTGTTCAGAGGTTGTTCTTCTGGGGATTCTGAGTATCCTCTGTCAGCAGACCTGGGAGACAGGCTCTCTCCTCTGAGTTTCAGTGGTTAGAGCACTCCCTGCTGACAAGCTTTCCTCTTAAAGGGAAGGTGTACAGATATCTGGGGTTTGGACCTCCTCCTGGCCGAAGAAGAAGGCGGAAAACAGGACCTTTCCCAGATGCTGTGTTGCTTTGGCAGGTCACAGAAGCTGTAGGCTCCTGTGGTACACACTCTCAGCTGTGCAGACTAAGTTCCTAAGTTCAGTGGAGTCCTGGATCCAAGATGTGCTCCCTGCTCCTGAGGCAGAGGGCTCCTGTGCAGGGCAGACCACTGTCTTCCAGCTAGGAGGGTGCTGGATGTCTGTGGCCCCAAAAGGGTGCTGCCTCAGCAGCTCTGTGGCTCCCGCCTGTCCCAGAAGCTGTCTGCCTCTGTGGTCCTCACTCTAACCTGTACAGACTAAGTTCGGCGGAGTCCCGGAGCCAAGATGGCGCTCCCTGCAGGGCAGGTCACTGTTCTCCGGCTGGGAGGGTGTCGGATGTCTGCGGCCCCAAAAGGGTGCTGCCTCAGCGGCTCTGTGGCTCCCGCCTGTCCCAGAAGCTGTCTGCCTCTGTGGTCCTCACTCTGACCTGTACAGACTAAGTTCGGCGGAGTCCCGGAGCCAAGATGGCGCTCCCTGCAGGGCAGGTCACTGTCCTCCGACTGGGAGGGTGCCGGATGTCTGCGGCCCCTAAAGGGTGCTGCCTCAGCAGCTCTGTGGCTCCCGCCTGTCCCAGAAGCCGTCTGCCCCCGTGGTCCTCACTCTGACCTGTACAGACTAAGCTCGGCGGAGTCCCGGAGCCAAGATGGCGCTCCCTGCAGGGCAGGTCACTGTCCTCTGACTGGGAGGGTGCTGGATGTCTGCGGCCCCAAAAGGGTGCTGCCTCAGCGGCTCTGTGGCTCCCGCCTGTCCCAGAAGCTGTCTGCCTCTGTGGTCCCCACTCTGACCTGTACAGACTAAGTTCGGCGGAGTCCCGGAGCCAAGATGGCGCTCCCTGCAGGGCAGGTCACTGTCCTCCGACTGGGAGGGTGCCGGATGTCTGCGGCCCCAAAAGGGTGCTGCCTCAGCGGCTCTGTGGCTCCCGCCTGTCCCAGAAGCTGTCTGCCTCTGTGGTCCTCACTCTAACCTGTAGACTAAGTTCGGCGGAGTCCCGGAGCCAAGATGGCGCTCCCTGCAGGGCAGGTCACTGTCCTCCGACTGGGCATGAAAATAATTTTAAATAAAAAAAAAAATCTTTAAAAACTTATTAGTCCTAATGGCTGTACTATTAGGCTCCTCTTCAGAAAGTCTTTTCCTGAGCCAATGAGTTCAAGAATATCTCCTACTTTCTCCTCTATCATATTCAGGGTCTTATGTGGAGGTCCTTGATCCATTTGAAGTTGAATTTTGTACAGAGTGAGAGATTAGGATCAAGTTTTATTTTTCTACATATAGCTATCCAATTTGACCAACACCAATTGTTAAAGATGCTGTCTTTTCGGTGTATTATTGGACTCTCTGTCAAAAATGAGGTGGCCATAGGAGTGTAGGTCTAGGAGTGTAGGTCTGAATATGCATCATCCATTCTACTTCTAGAATTGAACAAAAATGAAAACACAACAGGCCTTAAATCTGTGGGACATAATGAAAGGAGTCATAAAGAGAAGGTTTGCCAAAGACCCCAAAAAGCATCCCTATGTGCTACTACCACCTCAATCACCCTCTGCTCCTAGTGTCAGAGCAGTAGGTTCAGCAGCCTGCACATGATGAAGACCTTGCTGCATTTCAGGCCCCACTCAGAACTAGTTGCTTTTTTTAGGGACTTGATATATTCACCAGAGTAACACATTCTTGTGAGGAATGTGTAACCTCCAAAATGCAAAAAGGGTCCTAAGCCTTGGTAGTAGGAGATGCTGGCTGCAACACCTTATCAGCCTGGAAGGGCTACTTCTGCATGACCCATACCCTGGACTCCTAGAAGATTTACTGAGGTAGAAGGCCCTTGAAATTGATTTGGATTCATTGCCCCATTTTCTGCTTTACCAACAAGGCAGGAATTGTTATTATCTCCTACTCTTTTGGGGGTTGGTCTTATGCACTGTATATTCAGATGCTGAGTTCTATGCCCCAAGATCAGGTTTTATTTTTATTATTATTATTATTATTATTATTATTATTATTATTAACCAGTGTGTGATAAAGAATGCTCCCCAATAATCTCTGATTTGACAGTAAAAGGCTAGAGCTTGTGCTTGGAATGGAGAGAGAGAAACGTGGGACTTGAGATCCAGTAAGGGGGTCTCAGGTAGTGACACAGAGAGAAGGAAAAAGAGGAGGGAGGAGAAGGAGGCAGCCATTATGCAGGATGGACCAGAAGCACATGGCCAAGAGAAGTTTGCTCTGAAGACAGGCAACTATAGCAGAAGCTGCCAGAGACATTAATTTGGCAAGTAATGTGGCATTCATGTGGGTTTGAATAGCATAGAAGAATTAGTATAGCTCAGAACCTGCCCCGCAGAGTGCCAACAGCTTATTAATAAATTACAGTATTTCTGTGCCATTTTCTTGGGAGCAAAACAGGCCAAAGTAGGGTAGAAACCCCTAATAGATATTAATAAGCAAAAATGGGTGTATTGACCCCACAAAAATATTGATAGCAATAAACTCCTTTGGTTCAGTTAATATTATATCATTGATATAATAGTGTGATCTCAGCATCCAGATTCCTGCCATCTAAGTTATGACACAGAGATCAAAAGCTAATATGATCTTGCTGTAGAAAAGTAAAGCAATTGTTTCTGGCTGTCTTTTTATGGAGAAGTATTGAGAAAATGTACTTGTAGGATCAATAGCTGTATACAATGTATCAGGGCTGTATGAATGTAAGCTCAAGTAAGGAAACTATAGCTGACACAACAGCTACAATTGAAGTCACTACTTAATTAAGCTTATGGTAACAAACTATCATTTATGGTCCACTGGTCTTCTGCATGAGTTAAAGAGAGGTATGGTGAGATTAATGGGTATGCAAGTGTACATTTTTGAGGTGGTTTGTGCCTGCCAAATAATGCCTAAAAAGATGTCTTTTGGGATAAATCTTGGCTAGAGCGTTTTTGCTAGTTTTAGGTAGAAAATTGGTAATGTTGATCACTAAGCTTCCTCGTCAGCCTGTATTTTGGGTGATGGAGAGAAAAGGGCTGCTTGTTCAGAGGAAGACAACTGATGTTTGCATTCATACGTGCTTCCAGAATGGTTTGACTCGATAGTTTATAAACCTTTTTTCTGTTTGGAACAAGTAACTAACTGGTTAGTTAACTGGTTAGTTAACTGGTTAGTTAACAGTCTAAAACAGCATGTACCAAGTTGCTGGGGAACGGGGGTTGTTTTGGGTTTTGGTTTTTTGGTTTGTTTGTTTATTTGTTTGTTTTTTCTTCTGACTGACCACAGCCTGACTAAACTTTCTGAAGGAGACCTTGGCTTTAGAAAGTTTCTGGCTTTCCCTGGTACTTTGTGACCTTCTGACCCCTCTCAGCAAGGGCCTCCAGGCAGCAACCAGAAACTTAGGGCATCAGCCAGACAGAACCACAGCTGGAAAGGAGACTCGGAACTCTCCAAAGGCCTTCTGCTTGCTAAAGGCTGCCCCTTCCCCAGAGCTTAGGAATATTACAAACATATTTGTCACTCAAAGTTTCAATTCTAATTGGAGGCAGGTGAAGAGCCACAGGGCACAAACTTTTGAAGGACTATAATTTTCATTTGCTGTTGGAAAGGAGGGAAAGTTGGGAGTAAGATAATAAAGCAATTAAAAGTTTTCTCAGTAACAGTGAGGAGACAGGCCCTGAAGGTAGCTTGCATCAGTTTGCAGCAACAGGGAAACTCCTCTGGGAGGCCTGGCCCAAGGCGCAGGTCTGAAGTTTGAGTGTTGCCTCAGCAGCTGATGTCATGATGTCAAGTTCCACTTCTGTTTGTTAGAAGCTGTTATCCTTGCCCAGGGGGACTTTCTAAGTCTGCTCTCTGCTTTTCCATGCCTCATGGACGTGCAGGCCCTGCTTTGGGGGGGGTGGGAGGGCACACTCCGTACTCTAGCCCTCCACACCACTGCAGAATCCATTGTCAGAGCCTAGTGGCTGCATGCTGTGACCCTTCCAAACCTGTGCACACTGCCTTATCTGAGGCAGCCTTCTCTGTTACATATGTACAAAGTTACATAAACCCCTCTTGGCATAGGCCCCCTAAAGTCAAAACCTAGGAGTTTCAGTTATCTCTTACAAATTACTTGGTAAGAAGTACTTTTTTCTTTTTCAGATGAAATCTGTCTTATTCCCAATATTCCTTTAAAATCTGGTCTGTCTTATATAGAGTATTTCATGTCTCCCCATGTACCATGAACTGGACAAAATCTGCCTTAAAGAAACTGGTTTTCTATACATTTGAATATCCACTTCTAAAGGTATCTTTCTGTGAATAAAGGATACTAAGATTAAAAAAAACAAGACCATGAATCATTCGTCTCCCTTTATTCTTGTGCTTGCAGCACTGCTGTTACTGCCACCTTTAATGGTGTTGTGTACCACAGATGCTGTGACTCTAGTCACCAGGAAGTGGCTCTGAGAACTGAATAGAGAGCTCCACCTGTTTGCACATTTTCTGTGGAGAAAACACAACAGTATGTTTACCATCAACACAGAATGTATTTTTCTCACATGCTTTTCAGTGTCCAAAGAAGGACATATCTGCATGGCATTTGAAACCATGGTATAGAATGTTAATTTCACAGAGAATGGCACTCAGAAGAAGTAAATATAAAGTCCATAAGGGCACAGAGAAAACTCAGACATGCTTCTATTTTATTCCTAAATTGAACTGGAAGCAACAGTAGATACAGAAAAATCATGAAAACTAGATTGCTTTCCAAGTCTTGTCAATACTAGGTGTGCAGGTGACAGAGGTATGTGGCCTCCATATCAGATAAACCCTTTAATAGTGACAATTCCTTTACAGACTTGGTACTTGAAGCTTAGGGCTGGGAATGTTGTTAACTTGCTAGAATGTTTGCTTAGCACGCACAAGGCCCTGACTTTGCTGTCCAGCGCTGCATAAACCAGGCATGGCAGTTCATGGCTGTCATCCCAACACTCAAGTGTGCAGGCAAGAAAACCAGAAGTTAGAGATCTTCTTCAGCTATACAGTGAGTTCTACACCCTTCCCAGCTATACAAAACCTTATTCTCAAATAGAAGAGGCTGCAGTTTGGGAGGCTTGAGTTGTTCGACTGATAGACCAAGGTAGCTGTAATTGTGTAGATTAAACTCAAGCAATCCCTTCTTCCAATCCAACCTGTCTCCACTGAAATCCAGGTAAGTGACCTCATCCTTTCTAGACATTAGAGCTTCCCACAGAAAATGAAGTTTTAGATGCAGTATTCCAGATGCTTTCCAACTCTGTGTGTCTTGACTATGCTACAGAGAAAGGACTTTGTTATAAGACTGTAGAGCTTGTCTTAGCCTTCTGACTTCTGGATCCCTATGCAACCTCACATTCTCTCTCCCTCCATTTGTCCCCCTCCCCCTCCTTCCCTTCTCTTTTCTTAGTTTTGATATTCTCTGTAGCCTTGCCTAATCCTGCTCACTCCCCTGTTTTTAAAGGGCCACTCTACCCCTTCTCTGAAAGCACGCCGATGTAGCACAGGACCCTGCCCATCACCTCAGTCCAAGAGATCTCGTCCTTCTTCATGTTGTTTGCAGCAGCTGAACTAGAGCAGAGCCATTTGCTGACTCAGGATGAAGAGACAGTAGTTTTGCCCATTGCTTCTGCTTCTGGACTCCAGGATACTACCGAAGTGGTACGCCCTGCCTGTGCCTAGATGATCAACATTGAGCTTCTAAAACACTTTTTCTACCAAAGGAGATTGAAGGAGACAGAATCACTTATGTATTGCCCCATAAAGAGTGATTCTCAACCTTCTTAATGCTGTAACCCTTTAAAACAGTTCATGCGGTGACCCCCAACCATATTTTGTTGCTACTTCACAACTTAAATCTTGCTACTTGTTATGAATTATAATGTAATTATCTGATATGCAGGGCATCTGATGTGTGACCCTTGTGGGATATCAAAGTAATGCCAAACCTACATGCCTTATTTATGAATAATATTTGTAGAAAGAGCTTGGCAACAGATGTATTAACAACATCAGTTTTCTTTCTTCCACGAATGTTTATGAGGTCACCCAAAATGTGAGTGATTAGGATAGAAAAGATACAAAAGCAATATTGAAGTAGCTCAGTGCTTTTAGTATTGAGGTTTGAGCTGGAGGAGACAGGAGGCCTGTGGATGCTACAGAACTCCCAATGGGTGCAGGTGGTGCTTGGTGGCTTGTGACCTTCTCATACATTACACATCTAGACATGGGCTGAGTGCAGCTCTGGCTGAGTCTGTTGGGTTTGCAACATAGTGTCCCAGGCCTTGAAGTAAGGTGTGCTGACTGGCAGCTCTGTCTGTACAGGCCTCCTGAAAATCATGCCAAGTTGCAGGCCTCTGAAGAGAGGACACCCAGGGTCTGCTCCCTGCTCCAATTATGTGATAAAAGGAGAATCCAGATTTGCACTGCCTTAGTTCTCCCTAATACACTTTCCTCACTATACTCCACTATAGAGCCTACAGTCTTTAGAGACCGCCTAGGGCAAGAACAGTTAACATCCCCACACAAGTGTAGAATAAGGACTACTGTCTGACTTCCCATCTAACAAAGCTTTGAAAAGAACCAGGAAAGGAGCTGAGATAGCTTGGTGGCTGAGTGTGGGCCTTGCTTGTACAGGCCCTGGATCCTATCTCCAGTGCTGAAAACGCAAAAGGAAATGAAAAGTAGTTTACTGTCTGTAAGGAGCCACCCTCACATTCGCCATTACAAGATGGCACTGATGGCACTGACACCCGTGTTCTAAGTAGTAAACAAGCAAGCTGCGCATGTGCCGGGGTAGCTTTCCACCCCATGTGCTCTCCCTTCCCCGTGACGACAACTCCGGCCGATGGGCTGCAGCCAATCAGGGAGCGACACGTCCGAGGCGGAGGACAGTCCTCCATAAAAGGGATGGGTTTCCGCCATTCTCTCGCTCTCTCTGGCTCTCTTCTCCACTGGCTCCTGAAGGGGTAAGCAATAAAGCTTGTGCCGCAGAAGATTCCGGTTGCCCTGAGCGTGTTCTTACCAGGGGGGACAAAAGTGCGGGCAATAACTGTCTAAAAAGTTATTCAACTTCTCTTTTGGCCTGCTTAGAGAAGTCTCTATCATAAGGTACAAAAATTGCATTTTGGTAAGTGATAAAAGAAAATAAGGATGTGATAAGAACACAGATGTTCAGGGACAGAGATGGAGGGAATGGCCAACCAATGACTGCCCCAAATTGAGACCCATCCCATGGGCAAGAACCAATCCCTGACACTGTTAGTGATAGTCCATTATGATTGCAGACAGGAACCTAGAATAACTGTGAGAGGCTCCACCCAGCAGCCAATGGAAAAAGAGGCTGAGACCCACAGCCAGTCATTAGATGGACCATGGGGAGTCATACAGAGAATGATTTAGGTACCCAAAGAGGATAGGAACACTACAGGAAGATCAACGGAGTCAATTAACCTGGACCATTTGGGGTCCCAGAGACTGACTCACCAAGCAGAGGGAGCATGGGCTGGACCTAGGCTCCTTGCACATTTGTAGCTGATGAGCAGCTCGGTCTTCATGCCAGTCCTCCAACAACTGGAGCAGGGGTTATCCCTGAGTCTGTAGCCTGCCTGTGGATCCTGTGTCCCTAAATGGACAGCCTTGTCTGGCCTCAGTGGAAAGGATGTGCATAGTCCTGCAGCAACTTGATGTGGGAGTTGGAAGACTGACACCCAGAGGGGTTCTTTCCCTTCTCAAAAGAAAGGGAAAGGTGGAATGGGGAAAGGACTTCCATGTGGAACTGGGAGGAGAGGAAGGGCTGATACTGGGATGTAAAGTGAAAAAATAAATTAATTAAAAAAC
Organism: Mus caroli; assembly: GCF_978045245.1. NCBI lineage: Eukaryota > Metazoa > Chordata > Mammalia > Rodentia > Muridae > Mus > Mus caroli. The sequence goes on along the minus strand of NW_028227262.1, from coordinate 24,907,098 downwards.
ATTTAACTATTTATATACTACATATTTATGTATACTATATACTTATATATACCTATATTTATATATACTATATACTTATATATACCTATATGCTTATATTTATATATACTATATACTTATATATAGATATATACTTATATATACTACTTACATACTATTTAGCATTAATATCTGCCATTTACATAAAAATCCTTATAACTAATTAGCCATCTCACAGAGATGGTATGTTCTGAGAACTTGAGGGATAAAATGAAATAGCAAGGACCTACAATTAGGAAGTGATAAGGATTGGTTGAAGAAAGCTCCATAGTAGTATGCATGCCTCCCATGTACAAAGCCCTCAGTTAGACCGTAGTTCAGACAGGAATTCAAAGCTCTAGGAGGGTTTGGTTCTCCTACATAACCATGAGTGGTGGGTGGCCCATGCCCTCCAGATGCTGAGGATCCAGGGCGTTCAAGCAGTTCCCCACTCCCCCGCCACTTTTATTTATTTTTATTTTTTTATTTTTTTAAAACTTACTCTTTTATTTATTTACATTCCAAATGTTGCTCCCCTCCCCGTGGATCCCCCTCCCGCCCCCGCCCTGACTCAGAGGCACCTTCTTGGAGGCAAAGGGGAGTGGGGAGGGGGTCAAGTTGTCTCTTTAGAGTTTCTGGATTGCTTCTGGTTTAGAGTCCCACAAGCCTGCCTTCCTTCCATCAGCAGGAGCACAGCCCCATCTAGTGGACAAATGCCTACCAGACAGGCCCTTTGGCCTTGTATTTCTCTTTTCTTCTCCCTCTCTATCCTCCATACTATTTTCAAACTCAGGATCAAGCCTGCCCGGAGTATTGCACATACCGGGCAAGGGAGATTGAGGAAGGCCATCGCCAGCTCCAAGCCAGCCTGGACTACATAGATTCTGTTTCAAAAATAAATAAATAGCATTAAAATCAGTGTGGCTAATGGTCACAACTGCTGTATCTAACTGAACCTTGCATAGAAGCTCATTGGCCTAATGATTAAATTGGGGAAGAGGAATTAGAAAGATACCTTAAACTTGACAAATACACTCGAGCTTCCATTAGTTACATTACTCTTGTTATGTCAAAAATTCCTGGGTGTCAGCCAGAGAAAACTGCAAACCAGGTCCTGCAGGTAAGTGAGCAAGTCAGAAGGGGAGATGCAGTTGGTTATGAGGGAAGTTCTAGGATAGGAGAGAAAGCCATGACAAACTGGTGGTTAGTAATGTAATCAACCATGCATAAGAACAAACACACACACATACATAACACCCCATACAACGTCCTGCCAATCGTCTGAGGACTTAGAGATAGCTGAACACGGGAACCTTCCTGGAAGTGTTATGCCCAGAAGACATGGAAGCCCCCCGCCCCCGCCATCCTTTTCCCAATGCGGCCCTTCCAGGTAGCTGTGTTTTCACACCAGACTTGACATTTCTTGCCTGAAATACAGTGTCACAAAATAACCCAGTGTCAGGTCTTTTCACTTCACAAATGGGGATAAATTATTCGTTGAACAATTATAAGATAAAATGGAAATGGAGCAGTTTTATCCCAAATGGGCACAGTGGTGTTCCTCCCAGTGTTTTCCAGAATGATTAAGGGACCTGAGTTCAGGGACAGCTAAGTTCCAAAAAAAGCCAAAAGAAACACCAGCAGCCAACAATAGTACTGATTTTTTAAAAATCAACAGAACTTTTAAAATAGAATACCAAATAAGTCCATTTTCCCAGTTCCTCCGATCAAGATCGGATGATGTGACGAATGTAGTCCTGAGCCAATGAACTGTGCCTACGTGGACTGGGGTGAGGGGGAGTGGACTGGAGGGGATAAAGGGGGATGGCTGAGAGAGGTCGGGGTATTCTTTTTCCTACGTATTTGTGAGGTTCCTGAATAAACTGCCTTGAGAAGGACGTCGGTTTTGTCTCTTCTTTTCTGCTGGTCAGAGAAGGTAGCAACATTCAATTTTGTCAGCTTTTCTCTTCCTGCCAATAACAACATCTGGGTCCCTCTCTGCAGGGAAAGCCACCTCTAGACTCTTCCACTCTGGGCCTGGGGTAGGTCTTTTGTTAGAGAGAAAGACAGGGCAGTACTTAGGTTGAGTCCAGTCCTGAAGGTTCTTTGTTAACTTCCTGTGTGGGAACCCACTGAAAGAGACGTTGGAGATCCACCACTGGGTGGCGCACTGCCTTCAAGTCATTACTTAACACCCAAACTAGATCTGTGCATGTGTACAGTGAACCTGCGTTAAACAGGACCTCAAATAAGACAAGAGTTTATCTTTCACATCAGTTTATCCCAAAAAGAAAAATCTTCCCACCCCTCCATAGCAATGCTACCTTTGTCAATGCTTGTTAGTGAATAAAAAAATTATCATGAAAAAGAGGCTAAATAGCGTTGAGATTAGGGTAGAACCAAGGTTATTGGATCTAAGGTAATTAGAGGTTTTGTTTTGCATTTTATATCATATTTCTTATTACAGAAGACAGGACAAAATTTAAAAATCAGATCAGAAGTGTTTGAAATTGAATTGAGTATTTTAGGCTGTGAGAGGCCAGTCAGTGCTTGCAAGGGTGAGCCAGGGTGTATTTGCCCTCCTGACCGGAATAACTGGTACCATCTCCTGCAAGTGTGGCCCAGAACCCCCAAGCTACTTCTTAAAATACAAGTTAGATCCCAACATCCAGGTTTCATGGTGTTGTTATAGTTTGCTTCCTCTGGCTTTAGAATGTCTGTGCAGCATGGTTCAATGTGTAAATTCTGCACTCGGTGGTTCTTGATAACATTACTCCATACACATCTGAAAATATGTCCTGACACTTTTGTAGACAAGGTTGGAAGAGGGAAATTCTATTGAGAGGGTCAGGAGCTGTTCAGGGGACATCAGTGTAAGACTGTCACCCTGATAACAGTGTCCTCAGAGGAGTCAGCTTTGAGCCCAGGGAAGGGGTCCCCTGAATGAGCATGGAGGGCATCTACTTATGCTCCTCCTTTAGGTGGTACCAGACATGGATAAACATGTTGATACGATTTACAATAAAAATACAGATGTTCTAGTGAGTTCAAATTCTGCTACCTCACACGATAACAACATCTACAGCATGATTAAATCAGTAACACTTTACCTCTCAAAGAATACAACTTTATAAAGATCCAGTGAGTCTGTGTTGCATATTATTTGCCATTAGTTGACTTGACGGAAAGAGCACCTAAGACAGAGAAAATTTTAAAATACCCCAGAATGATGGCCTTCCTGCAATCTTTCCCTGTTAATCATTCCACGGTCACTTTAGACAAGGGCAGACATCAATGATATTAGCAAATGCACTGTTCCCAAGGCATCGGCCAGACGTGAGTGGAACTGACCTTAAGCACGATCGATGCCTTAGAGAAGAGGATCCACTGCTGTCCATGGAACTTCAGAGTCTCAGAACTAAGACAGCAGAAAGACTTGAGAAGGGGTTCATTTTAGTCCTTGTGTTTATATTGGATTCCCTGGGAATTTCCTAATACCTCTCATTATCCTCAATCGGGCATGACTAGTGTCCTTAGAATAGAAGAAGAGGAAGGGAAGATGGCTCCGTGGGTAACCACTTGCTGTGCAACTATAAGGCCTGTGTCGAAATCCTTGAGACCCACAGAAAGCTTTGTGCGATAGTTTGCTTCTGCAATGTCGTACTCCTACTATGAGATAGGAGACTGAGAGAAATGTGTGCAGAAGCTGGAGGGCCAGCTAGACTGGTGTGTCTAGTGGCAACCCTTCAAAAAAGAAATACCTTATCTCAAAGAAAGAGAAAGGTGCCGGGAGGTGGTGGCGCACGCCTTTAATCCCAGCACTTGGGAGGCAGAGGCAGGCGGATTTCTGAGTTCGAGGCCAGCCTGGTCTACAAAGTGAGTTCCAGGACAGCCAGGGCTATACAGAGAAACCCTGTCTCGAAAAACCAAAAAAAAAAAAAAGAGAGAGAGAAAGGTGAGGGCCAATACCCAAAGTTATCTTCCGGCCTCCATCCATGTGCTAAGATGAGAGGCGTGGAGAAAAGCACCAGGGTAGCTAGGGCGCAGGGTCGGCTGACACTCACCAGCTACCCACAACACCCGCCACAGGATCTTAAGACTTCTGGTGAGTGGAACACAGCTTCTGCTCCAATCCAATTGCACGCGGGACCTGAGACTGCATTAGTTAGGGAAGCAGAAACCGGCCTGAGTAGGGCCACAGGCCTCATCCGGCCGGACCAGCACCTGGGTAGCTAGAGCGCAGGGTCGGCTGACACCCGCCAGCTACCCACGACCCCCACCACAGGATTTTGAGACTGCTGGTGAGTGGAACACAGCTTCTGCTCCAATCTTTAAACAGTGACAACGACAACAACTAACCCCAGAGATTACCAGATGGCGAAAGGTAAACGTAATAATCTTACTAACAGAAACCAAGACCACTCACCATCATCAGAACCCAGCACTCCCACTTCGCCCAGTCCAAAGCACCCCAACACACCGGAAAAGCTAGACACGGATCTAAAAGCATATCTCCTGATGATGGTAGAGGACTTCAAGAAGGACTTTAATAACACACTTAAAGAAATACAAAGGAACACTGGTAAACAGGTAGAAGACAGTAAAGAGGAAGCACAAAAATCCCTTAAAGAATTGCAGGAGAACACTGCTAAAGAGTTACAAATCCTTAAAGAAAAACAGGATAACATAATCAAACAGGTAGAAGTCCTTAATGAAAAACAGGAAAACACATCCAAACAGATGATGGAAATGAACAAAACCATACTAGACCTAAAAAGGGAAGTAGACACAATAAAGAAAACCCAAAATGAGGCAACACTGGAGATAGAAATCCTAGGAAAGAAATCTGGAACCATAGATACCAGCATCAGCAACAGAATACAAGAGATGGAAGAGAGAATCTCAGGTGCAGAAGATTCCATAGAGAACATCGGCACAACAATCAAGGAAAATGTAAAATGCAAAAAGATACTAACTCAAAACATCCAAGAAATACAGGACACAATGAGAAGACCAAACCTACGGATAATAGGAGTGGATGAGAATGAAGATTTTCAACTCAAAGGACCAGCAAACATCTTCAACAAAATTATAGAAGAAAACTTCCCAAATCTAAAGAAAGAGATGCCCATGAACATACAAGAAGCCTACAGAACTCCAAATAGACTGGACCAGAAAAGAAATACCTCCCGACACATAATAATCAGAACAACAAATGCTCTAAATAAAGACAGAATACTAAAAGCAGTAAGAGAAAAAGGCCAAGTAACATATAAAGGCAAGCCTATCAGAATTACACCAGATTTTTCACCAGAGACTATGAAAGCCAGAAGATCCTGGACAGATGTTATACAGACACTAAAAGAACACAAACTCCAGCCCAGGCTACTATACCCAGCCAAACTCTCAATTAACATAGATGGAGAAACCAAAGTATTCCACGACAAAACCAAATTCACACATTATCTCTCCACGAATCCAGCCCTTCAAAGGATAATAACAGAAAAAAACCAATACAAGGACAGGAACCACGCCCTAGAAACAACAAGAAGGTAATCCCTCAACAAACCTAAAAGAAGACAGCCACAAGAACAGAATGCCAACTTTAACAACAAAAATAACAGAAAACAACAATTACTTTTCCTTAATATCTCTTAATATCAATGGACTCAACTCCCCGATAAAAAGACATAGACTAACAAACTGGCTACACAAACAAGACCCAACATTTTGCTGCTTACAGGAAACTCATCTCAGAGAAAAAGATAGACACTACCTCAGAATGAAAGGCTGGAAAACAATTTTCCAAGCAAATGGTATGAAGAAACAAGCTGGACTAGCCATTCTAATATCTGATAAGATTGACTTCCAACCCAAAGTCATTAAAAAAGACAGGGAGCAAGTCAGTTCCAGCAGAGAGCACAGCGAGCTCGGGAGTGCGGCCTTCTTCACCCCGGGCCCCTCACGGCCTCGGCCTGCGCCGGGTGAGCCGGAGGGGCCCGGGAGCAGCCTCGGTCCCTACCCTGCGGACGCCAGGAGCCCTCGCCCTCGAGGCAGCCACCGGCCAAGCCACGCGGCCATTCCGCAGCGACTCTTGCCCTGCCAACGATGCGCCTGCATGGCGGAGGCCTCCCCGACTCCACCGGCGCCCTGCTCTCCAGGGCCGGGCCCACGAGGAGCCCCAGCCAGGCCTTCGAGGACGCCTCGAAAGTGGCGGCGAGCGTGGCGTGGTGGGAAGAATGGCGGCCACCTGAAGGCCAAGGCTGGGCCTTCGGGGCTTCTGCGGCCTGAGGCGGCGGGTCTGAGCAAGAACACTCTGCCATCGCCGGCACGGGATGGGAGGCCCGCCCGTGGCCGAGCACGCAGACCTGGATGAACCGAGGCCTGGATGGACCTGGACGAAGGTGAGCGGGGCTCCGAATCACGGCGAGAGGAACGATCGATCCTTGGGCCGCGGGTCTTCCCTCCACCAGAGAGAAGCCGAGACGCGACAACCGCAAGCGGCCAATCGGAAACGCTGTCGCCGTAGAAGGCCTGTGTATATAATATGAAAAAGCTGCTCTCAACCTTTCCCCCGACCCTTTTTAGACTTCTGGCTAAATCTGGACGTCTAACTGTAGAGATTGCCGACGCAGGGTAAAGGAGAGGTAGGAGATGACGTGGATACCCAGTCGCCATAAAAAGAAGATCGTGGACATGTCTTCTGCAAGTGACTTTGAAGTGGAATTGTTTAGGCCGCCTCTAGAAAGACCCAGGAGCGACACTCGTCCCTGTTTGTTCAGTACCTTAGAGGATCCAGCAGGAGGAGGAAGAGGCCCGGAGCCAGATTGGTCGTGTGAAGAAGACGTGTCTCTCTCTTTTTTATCCTATTGTATTGTGTGTGCATTTTAGTCCTCATTTCTTACCCCCCACACCATGTTTACGTGTGTGCCTGTGTGTGTGTATTTGAGTGTGTTTGGAAGTACCAGGTTTTGGGGGGATCTAGCTGCTCTGAAGTGCCTGCCATATTTTATAAGTAGTACAACATGCTGTAAATACCTTGTTAGGATTCATTTGAATTATTGTTTGGAGAAGAAAAGCCAAACCTCTCCTGAGTTGACCGCATTGTGTTTGTGCCCTGGTTCCCAGAAGGAAATCCAGAGCTCTAAGCTACTGTGGTCCGTGGGTGGAAAGGAACCACTATCCCCACTATCCCATTTTGTTTGGCTTTTCTGTGTACATAGTGTATGTAAAGGACAAAGGGGTCCTAATTTACAACATCTAGTCACTCTAGATGTTAAAGAGGTTGCCAGTGTATGACAAAGTAGAGTTAGTAGAACAATACTTTTTTTTTTTTTTTTTTTTACATTTTGTGTTAAAGTTTTAATTACTCTCGTCACGTGTGCCCGTTTACTGACTGCTGTGTACATAGTGGACAACAGTCCTTACTTGAAACATCTGGTCTATCTAGATGTTTAGAAGTGCCCAACGTATGTTAAATGTAGAGGTAGTGAAATATCACTTTGTAAATATCTTTATGCAAACACTCATGAGTCGTTGTCTTTGGGGAGTGGGGTGATGAGCCCCTCTGAGCAGTGCTGTCTTTACTTGCTCCGGGGTTTGGAGGAGGTGCTGGGAGGCAGTGACAACGGCCATGTAGTGTGTGTGTATATGGGACCTTTTCAGATGCCATTTTTATATTCTTGCATTTTGTTTTGCTGTGTGTATACTGTATATAGTGGACAAATATGTCTAAATTTTCAACATCTAGACTCTGGATGTTAAAGAGGTTGCCAATGTATGACAATGTAGTAAATTTAGCACATAGTGTACACCGTTAAAATTCATAGAGAATTTTGTTCTGTAAATGGCTTGGGGATAGGATTTGCTCAGCTGTATCTAAGCATTACACATACCTATATTTGTCTATTGGTTTGAAGGGACAAGAAAGTGGGTTGAAGCCCAAATGGTTATATTTAGAAGATACCTCAGATAATAACCATTGCTTTGCATACAGTTTTATTTACCAGTGCCATGTCAATAGCAGATAAGTTCTTACATGAAACATCTAGTCTTTTAGATATCTGAAAGTGCTTGATACACTTAAATGTACAGGTAGTACAATAATATTTTGTGTATATAGTTTTTTAAACTGGAGAAATGCTGTGTGTAGAAATAGAATTGTTAGCCCGCCTCTGAGAACAGCCTACCAGCTGTGCTTGTCAGTGGATTGAGGAGGTGGGAGGGAAGGAACTGCAAAAAGATTCCATTTGTGTGCTAGACATTTCTAGCTTACCCATCCCCCTGTGTGTTGTGCGCATCTCATGTAACTTTGCTATGCTGTATATATTGTACATAGTGAACAAACGAGTCCTATGATATCTAGTCTCCAGGTATTAAAGAGGTTGCCAATGTATGACAAAAGTAGTTAGTAAACTCACACATTCTGTATACTCTGTTAGTTCATAGCAAGGTTCTCTTCTGAAGAGTTGTGAAAGTGTATCATCCAAGTGAAGGGTGCCTGTGTCATGGGACACAAGTTGGGCTGAAGGGGAAAAAAGGTCGGAGACCAGAAAGACCTCACCAGAAGACATATTGAGATCTAACTAGTTACATGTGTGTGGTTTCAGCGCTACTATGTATATAGGGGACAAATTCATGTCCTCATCTGAAACATCTAGTCCTTCTAGGTGTTTAGAAGTGCACAAAGTATGTTAAAAGTAGACATAGTAAATAATACGTGTTGTAGATTCTGTTTAACTCATGGTGAAGTGCTGTCTTTTGGAACTAGAAAGAGAAACCGCTTCTGAGCAATGCAGCCTTGCTTGCGCAGGTCTAGGAGGGAGGAAGAAAGAAAATGAGTGAAGAGCCTAATGCTAATGCAAGTTTGGTAATGCAAGGCTATCCATTGTTGCTTATATCTGTGCATCTTACTTTGCAATGTATAGGAAACATAGATCCAAATTTGCAGCACCCAGTCTTCCTAGACTGTAAAGGTGCCAGTGTGTGACAAAGTAGAGTTAGTGAAAAGACATATTTATAAATTATGTTAAATTTGTAGGAAAAAAAAACCTTAAAACCACTTAGGAAGTGAAATTGTTAATATTCCACAAAATCATGACATGGCCCCTGGTGGGAGAGAACTGGAAGAGGTGCTTGACCAGAACCTTACTGTTGAGAAGGCAGTTTCTGACCACAGCCTTTGTTAGGTGTGCAGTGTATTCACTGTGGTGTACACATGCTGGGGAAACCGAAGTGCTTACTGGGAACATCTGGTCTCCAGTCTTTTAGGTGCATGATAGACCTGATGTGGTAATGCATGCCTTTAATTCTAGGCAAAGGCAGGTGAATCTCTGTTCTGGGTCAGCCAGGGCTATAGACTTTGTCTCAAAACAGTGAAAAAGTGTACATAACAGATTGGTAGGGTGGCTCAGCATGTAAAGGTGCTTGCCACTAGGCTGGTGACCTGAGTTTGATTTTCAGGATCCACTTGATAAAAGTGATTTACAGCTTGTCTTTAGCCTCCACACAAGTGCAGTAGCACATGTGCACATGCATACAGTATTGCATACATGTAAAATAGAGGGCTGACCCCACTTTGTTAAGGATTATTTTGTTATAGGAATGGTCACACTGGGGAAATGAAGGTTAACCTTGGCCTTTGAGCAGTTGCTGTTACTAGGTGATGGAGGTTGGCTAGGGCAAAGATTAGTGCTCAGAAAAAGGCACTGTAGCTGTTAGTTGGTTCAAGTTGTCTAGCCATTGGTTGGGTGTGCATTTCAGTTAATGTTGCCAGGTAGTAGAGGTAAGTCCCAGTGCCTAAAGGATGTTAGAAGTAGCAAGAGTCACTAAAGGCCAGGCTAATCTTTGGGGAGGGCTGTCTTCTGGGTGTGGCCTTAGTTAATCCTCTCACTAGCTTCATCTTCACTTAGGAGTTGTGCAGGGAAGAGGATGGCTGAGGGAAAGGCTGCTAGTGCCTCTGTCCAGAGGACAGCTGTACCCAGGGGCCCTATGTGCATCTTGGTAAAATCTTGTGTTCATTATGCATAGTTGTCATCTGAATGTTACATCCTAAAGGAGAACACATGGTTAAGAGTAGAGCTAGTGGCTATGGTGGAATTGACAAAAGGGTTCCTCTTGAACATGGAACTGCTAAGCCATGTCTGTACAGTGTGGGGAAATTCATGTTGCTAGGCTGACTGGAGGGACACAGGTTCACAGGGCAAGGTCTGCAGGTGTGTTGAGACTGACATCCTGAGAGCCCCTGCCATAGGTGTGTCTCCCAGCTGCTCGGTGTGGAATACATTTGTTGAGTGGGAAGATCCCTTCTACATATGCTAGTATATCGATCTGGTGATAAGCTTAGGAATGCTATACTTAGTGTGGTCTGTTGCTTTGTGTTTCCTTGTAAGCTGAGACTGAGCTAATGCAGAATTTAATTGTAACTTTGCCAGTACATCTATCTAGAGGCCTGCTGCGATTTTTGTCTTCTATGAAATTTCTGTTGCCAAGGAAGACAGGATTACAATTTTGTCTGACAGATTGAGATGGCATGGTGTATTCTTGGTTATCAAAATCCTTGTGTAGTATGGGTTTTTTAATTGGTGAATATTCACAATGTGGGGAAAGCATGGTACATACTGTATAATCTCAATTACCCAAGTGTGTGTAAGCTTGCAGGATCTAGAACTACACATGAAGCTGAGCTGCTTGTGACTGGGTGACTTTGTTCTTGCTTTCTTGTGTTTTGTTTCCTGTAATGCATATACTAAAAAAAAATAAACAAAAGCTTCTTTAAAAAAAAAAAAAAAAAAAAGGACAGGGAGGGACACTTCATACTCATCAAAGGAAAAATCCTCCAAAAGGAACTATCAATCCTGAATATCTATGCTCCAAATACAAAGGCAGCCACATTCATTAAAGAAACTTTAGTAAATCTCAAAGCACACATTGCACCTCATACAATAATAGTGGGAGACTTCAACACACCACTTTCACCAATGGACAGATCATGGAAACAGAAACTAAACAGGGACACAGAGAAACTAAGAGAAATTATGAATCAAATGGATCTGGCAGATATCTACAGAACATTCTATCCTAAAACAAAAGGATATACCTTCTTCTCAGCACCTCATGGTACCTTCTCCAAAATTGACCACATAATTGGTCACAAAACAGGCCTCAACAAATACAAAAATATTGAAATTGTCCCATGCATCCTATCAGATCACCATGGACTAAGGCTGATCTTCAATAACAAAATAAATAATAGAAAGCCAACCTTCACGTGGAAACTGAACAACACTCTTCTCAATGATACCTTGGTCAAGGAAGGAATAAAGAAAGAAATTAAGGACTTTTTAGAGTTCAATGAAAATGAAGCCACAACATACCCAAACTTATGGGACGCAATGAAAGCATTTCTAAGAGGAAAACTCATAGCTCTGAGTGCCTTCAAAAGGAAACTAGAGAGAGCACACATTAGCAGCTTGACAACATACCTAAAAGCACTAGAATAAAAGGAAGCAAATTCACCCAAGAGGAGTAGACGGCAGGAAATAATCAAACTCAGGGGCGAAATCAACCAAGTGGAAACAGGAAGAACTATTCAAAGAATCAACCAATCAAGGAGCTGGTTCTTTGAGAAAATCAACAAGATAGATAAACCCTTAGCCAGACTCACTTAGGGCACAGGGAAAGCATCCTAATTAACAAAATCAGAAATGAAAAAGGAGACATAACAACAGATCCTGAAGACATCCAAAACACCATCAGATCCTTCTACCAAAGGCTATACTCAACAAAACTGGAGAACCTGGATGAAATGGAGAAGTTCCTAGACAGATACCAGGTACCAAAGTTGAATCAAGATCAGGTTAATGATCTAAACAGCCCTATATCCCCCAAAGAAATAGAAGCAGTCATTAATAGTCTCCCAACTAAAAAAAGCCCAGGACCAGATGGGTTTAGTGCAGAGTTCTATCAGACCTTCAAAGAAGATCTAATCCCACTTCTTCACAAACTATTCCATAAAATAGAAATAGAAGGTACTCTACCCAACTCATTCTATGAAGCCACAATTACTCTGATACCTAAACCACAAAAAGACCCAACAAAGATAGAAAACTTCAGACCAATATCCCTTATGAATATTGATGCAAAAATCCTCAATAAAGTTCTTGCTAACCGAATCCAAGAACACATCAAAACAATCATCCATCCTGACCAAGTAGGTTTCATCCCAGGATGCAGGGATGGTTCAATATACGGAAATCCATCAACGTAATCCAGTATATAAACAAACTCAAAGACAAAAACCACATGGTCATCTCGTTAGATGCGGAAAAAGCATTTGACAAGATCCAACACCCATTCATGATAAAAGTCTTGGAAAGATCAGGAATTCAAGGCCCATACCTAAACATGATAAAAGCAATCTACAGCAAACCAGTAGCCAACATCAAAGTAAATGGTGAGAAGCTTGAAGCAATCCCTCTAAAATCAGGGACTAGACAAGGCTGTCCACTTTCTCCATACCTATTCAACATTGTACTTGAAGTCCTAGCCAGAGCAAATCGACAACAAAAGGAGATCAAAGGGATACAAATTGGAAAAGATGAAGTCAAAATATCACTCTTTGCAGATGATATGATAGTATATATAAGTGACCCTAAAAATTCCACCAGAGAACTCCTAAGCCTGATAAACAGCTTCGGTGAAGTAGCTGGATATAAAATTAACTCAAACAAATCAATGGCCTTTCTCTACACAAAGAATAAACAGGCTGAGAAAGAAATTAGGGAAACAACACCCTTCTCAATAGTCACAAATAATATTAAATATCTTGGTGTGACTCTAACTAAGGAAGTGAAAGATCTGTATAATAAAAACTTCAAGTCTCTGAAGAAAGAAATTATAGAAGATCTCAGAAGATGGAAAGATCTCCCATGCTCATGGATTGGCAGGATCAACATGGTAAAAATGGCTATCTTGCCAAAAGCAATCTACAGATTCAATGCAATCCCCATCAAAATTCCAAATCAATTCTTCAACGAATTAGAAAGTGCAATCTGCAAATTCATCTGGAATAACAAAAAACCTAGGATAGCAAAAACTCTTCTCAAGGATAAAAGAACCTCTGGTGGAATCACCATGCCGGACCTAAAGCTCTACTACAGAGCAATTGTGATAAAAACTGCATGGTACTGGTATAGTGACAGACAAATAGACCAATGGAATAGAATTGAAGACCCAGAAATGAACCCACACACCTACAGTCACTTGATCTTCGACAAGGGGGCTAAAAACATCCAGTGGAAGAAAGACAGCATTTTCAACAAATGGTGCTGGCACAACTGGTTGTTAACATGTAGAAGAATGCGAATCGATCCATTCCTATCTCCTTGTACTAAGGTCAAGTCTAAGTGGATCAAGGAACTTCACATAAAACCAGAGACACTGAAACTTATAGAGGAGAAAGTGGGGAAAAGCCTTGAAGATATGGGCACAGGGGAAAAATTCCTGAATAGAACAGTAATGGCTTGTGCTGTAAGATCGAGAATTGACAAGTGGGACCTCATGAAACTGCAAAGCTTCTGCAAGGCTAAAGACACCATCAATAAGACAAAAAAACCACCAACAGATTGGGAAAGGATCTTCACCTATCCTAAATCAGATAAGGGACTAATATCCAATATATATAAAGAACTCAAGAAGGTGGACTCCAGAAAGTCAAATAACCCCATTAAAAAATGGGGCTCAGAACTGAACAAAGAATTCTCACCTGAGGAATACCGAATGGCAGAGAAGCACCTGAAAAAATGTTCAACATCCTTAATCATCAGGGAAATGCAAATCAAAACAACCCTGAGATTCCACCTCACACCAGTCAGAATGGCTAAGATCAAAAATTCAGGTGACAGCAGATGCTGGCGAGGATGTGGAGAAAGAGGAACACTCCTCCATTGTTGGTGGGATTGCAAGCTTGTACAACCACTCTGGAAATCAGTCTGGTGGTTCCTCAGAAAATTGGACATAGTACTACCGGAGGATCCAGCAATACCTCTCCTGGGCATATATCCAGAAGATGTCCCAACCGGTAAAAAGGACACATGCTCCACTATGTTCATAGCAGCCTTATTTATAATAGCCAGAAGCTGGAAAGAACCCAGATGTCCCTCAACAGAGGAATGGATACAGAAATTATGGTACATTTACACAATGGAGTACTACTCAGCTATTAAAAAGAATGAATTTATGAAATTCCTAGCCAAATGGATGGACCTGGAGGGCATCATCTTGAGTGAAGTAACACAATCACAAAAGAACTCACACAATATGTATTCACTGATAAGTGGATATTAGCCCAAAACTTAGGATACCCAAGATATAAGATACAATTTGCTAAACGCATGAAACTCAAGAAGAATGAAGACCAAAGTGTGGACACTGTGCCCCTTCTTAGAATTGGGAACAAAACACCCAGGGAAGGAGTTACAGAGACAAAGTTCGTAGCTGTGATGAAAGGATGGACCATTTAGAGACTGCCGTATCCAGGGATCCATCCCATAATCAGCTTCTAAACGCTGACACCATTGCATACACTAGCAAGATTTTGCTGAAAGGACCCAAATATAGCTGTTTCTTGTGAGACGATGCAGGGGCCTAGCAAACACAGGAGTGGATGTTCACAGTCAGCTATTGGATGTATCACAGGGCTCCCAATGGAGAAGCTAGAGAAAGTACCCAAGGAGCTAAAGGGATCTGCAACCCTATTGTCAGAACAACATGATGTACTAACCAGAACCCTGGAGCTCTGGTCTCTAGCTGCATATGTATCGAAAGATGGCCTAGTCGGCCATCAATGGAAAGAGAGGCCCATTGGACTTGCAAACTTTATATGCCCCAATATAGGGGAATGCCAGGGCCAAAAGAATGGGAATGGGTGGGTAGGGAAGTGGGGGGCGCTATGGGGGACTTTTGGGATAGCATTGGAAATGTAATGGAGGAAATTATGTAATAAAAATATTAAAAATTAAAAAAAAAAAAGATGAGAGGCGTCGTCCAGCAACTGATGAGTGGAACGCAACATCTGTTCCAAAAAACCCAGAGGGTCTTGTGCTAGAAGGAATAGGGACAAAGGACACCTGCCCGACAAGTGGCTGGGGTTCGTTCCAACGAGTGCCATCCCTGTGCCATCTTAGGCACAAACTCAGCAGAGGGTCCCAAGCAATCTACAGATTCAATGTAATCCCCATCAAAATGCCAACTCAATTTTTCACCGAATTAGAAAGGACAATTTGCAAATTCATCTGGAATAACAAAAAACCTAGAATAGCAAAAACTATTCTCAACAATAAAAGAACCTCTGGTGGAGTCACCATCCCCAACCTTTAGCTGTACTAAAGAGCAATTGTGGGGGGACAAAACAAAACAAAACAAAACTTACACAGTATTGGTACAGTGACAGACAAGTAGATCGATAAAATAGAATTGAAGACCCAGAAATGAACCCACACACCTATGGTCACTTGATCTTTGTCAAAGGTGCTGAAACCATCCAAGCAGAAAAAAGACAGCATTTTCAACAAATTTTGCTGGCTCAACTAGCAGTTATCATGTAGAAGAATGGGAATTGATTTATTCTTATCTCCTTTTACAAAGCTCAAGTCTAAGTGGATCAAGGAATTCCACACAAAACCAGAGACACTAAAACTTGTAGAAGAGAAAGTGGGGGAAAGCCTCAAAGATGTGGGCACAAGGGAAAAATTCCTGAACAGAACAGCAATGGCTTGTGCTATAAGATCAAGAATCAACAAATGGGACCTCATAAAATTGCAAAGCTTCTGTAAGGCAAAGGACACTGTCAATAAGACAAAAAGGCCACCAACAGATTCAGAAAAGATCTTTAACAACCCTAAATCAGATAGGGGACTAATATCCAATATATATAAATAACTCAAGAGGTCTGATTCCAGAAAATCAAATGGTAATAAGGACACATGCTCCACTATGTTCATAGCAGCCTTATTTATAATAGCCAGAAGCTGGAAAGAACACAGATGACCCTCATCAGAGGAATGGATACAGAAAATGTGGTACATTTACACAATGACTATTCAGCTATTAAAAACAATGAATTTATGAAATTCTTAGGCAAATGGATGTATCTGGAGGGCATCATCCTTAGTGAGGTAACCCAATTACAAAAGAAGTCACTTGATATGCACTCACTAATAAGTGGATATTAGCCCAGAAACTTAGAATACCCAAGATACAATTTGCAAAACACAAGAAAATCAAGAAGAAGGAAGACCAACATGTGGATATGGCATTCCTCCTTAGAATAGGGAACAAAATACCCATGGAAGGAGTTACAGAGACAAAGGTTAGAGGGAAGACGAAAGGACAGACCATCCAGAGACTACCCCTCCTGTGGATCCAGCCCATAATCAGCCACCAAACCCAGACACTATTGCATATGCCAGCAAGATTTTGCTGAAAGGACTCTGATATAGCTGTCTCTTGTAAGGCTATGCCAGTGCCTGGCAAATACAGAAGTGGATGCTCACAGTCATCTATTGGATGGAGCACAGGGCCCCCAATGGAGGAGCTAGAGAAAGTACCCAAGGAGCTGAAAGGGCCTGCAACCCTATAGGTGAACAACAATATGAACTAACCAGTACCCCCAGAGCTCGTGTCTCTAGCTGCTATGTAGCAGAAGATGGCCTGGTCAGCCATCACTGGGAAGAGAGGCCCCTTGGTCTTGTAAACTTTATATGCCCCAGTACAGAGGAACGCCAGAGCCAAGAATTGGGAGTGAGTTGGTAGAGGAGCAGGACGGGGGGAGGGTATAGGGGACTTTTGGGATAGCATTTAAAATGTAAATGAAGAAGAAAATATTTAATAAAAAATTGAAGAAAGAAAAGAAAAGAAAAAAATATTTTAAAATATGGGGTATAGAGCTAAACAAAGAATTCTCAACTAAGGAATACAAAATGGCTGAGAAGCACCTGAAAAAAATGTTCACCATCCTTAATCACCAGGGGAATAAAAATCAAAACAACCCTGAGATTACGTCTCACACCAGTCAGAATGGCTAAGATAAAATTTCAGATGACAGCAAATTTCTGGCCCAGATGTGGAGAAAGAGGAACACTCCTCCATTGTTGGTGGGATTGCAAGCTTGTACAATCACTCTGGAAATCATTCTGGCAGTTCCTCAGAAAATTGGACATGGTACTACCGGAGGATCCAGCAATACCTCTCCTGGGCATATACCCAGAAGATGTTCCAACTGGTAATAAGGACACATGTTCCACTATGTTCATAGCAGCCTTATTTATAATAGCCAGAAGCTGGAAAGAACCCAGATGTCCCTCAACAGAGAAATGGATACAGAAAATGTGGTACATTTACACAATGGAGTACTACTCAGCTATTAAAAACAATGAATTTATGAAATTCTTAGGCAAATGGATGCATCTGGAGGATATCATCCTGAGTGAGGTAACCCAATCACAAAAGAACACACATGATATGCACTCACTGATAAGCAGATATTAGCCCAGAAACTTAGAATACCCAAGATACAATTTGCAAAACACATGAAACTCAAGAAGAAGGAAAACCAAAGGGTGGATACTTCGCTTCTTCTAAAAAATGGGGAACAAAATACCTATGGAAGGAGTTACAGAGACAAAGTTCAGAGCTGAGGCGGAAGGAAGGACCATCCAGAGACTGCCCCACCCGGGGATCCATCCCATATACAACCACCAAACCTAGACACTATTGCATATGCCAGAAAGAGTTTGCTGACAGGACCCTGACATAGCTCTCTTGTGAGACTATGCCAGAGCCTGGCAAATACAGAAGTGGATGCTCACAGTCATCTATTAGATGGAACACAGGGCCCCTAATGAAGGAGCTAGAGAAAGTATCCAAGGAGTTAAAGGGGTCTGCAACCCTATAGAAGGAACAACAATATGGAATAACCAGTACGCCCCCCCCCCCAGAGCTGTGTCTCTAGTTGCATATGTAGCAGAGGATGGCCTAGTCAGCCATCAATGGGAGGAGAGGCCCTTGGTCTTGCGAAAATCATATGCCCCAGTACAGGGAAATTCCAGGGCCAGGAAGCAGGAGTGGGTGGGTTGGGGAGCAGGGCATGGGGAAGGTATAGGGGGCTTTGGGGATAGCATTTGAAATGTAAATAAAGAAAATATCTAATAAAAAAACAAGTGATGCTTTAAAAACATTAAAATGTGATGAAATATCTGTGTAACTGAAGCCCTCTGCAGACATCAGTGAAGTTCATTTCACAGAATCATGTGGCCTCGGCTGGTGGAATTGTATAAAGCTAAATCTCAATCATGCTTTGACTATGTCTGTCCTCTCCCTTCCTGGTTTTGGGCGTGGGAATGTTGATAACATGAAACGTGATGTGACCACACCACCTTGAAATCATGAGTGCCAGGACTGAGGACACAGGGGGGGTTAGAGTAGACTGAAGTGTCCCTACCCTGGAATTACAGAATGGGAACCACCACATGATCTCACAGTGCCACTCCTGCATCTATCTTAGAAGAGACCAATGCTAGCAAATGATAAAAATATACATATATTCATTTTTTTACAACATCATTGATGACAGCCATGCATGATATAAAGCCAGTCCATGTGCCTGATAAATAGGTAGAGAAAGTGTGGTGTATATGCGGTGGACTTTTGTTTATCCATAAAGAAGAATGAAATCATGTCACTTTTCAGGGGAATAGGTGGAGTTGGAGAACATCGCGTCAAGCAAAACAAGCACAGTATGTGTTTTCTCATGTGTAGAATCCAGGCAGGGGAAAGCTGTGAAAGCAGAAGGGACGATTCAGGAAATGAAAGGGGATCTGAGAACTGGGGGGAGGGAATTCGAGATGACAAGGGTGGACACACACGGCCAACGTGGATTCAATGTGTGCTGGAAAGACTCGCGGGTGTATGCATTGTTATGCACAATTCATATCAGTTAATAAAAAGGAAAATGCTGAATGTATATCGCTGCTTCTGCTCTTATAAGCAAAGTATAAGTGAACATGGATGCCATATTATTACTAGAAAAAGAAATTAAAAACTTAGAAAGTGATCTTAACAGGAAAAATAATGAATTCATACCAAAACATTTCTTTTAGAAACCAAAGCTGCAATGGAGTGGGAAAACGGCAAAACACATAAAATAGATAAGGGTTTCCACATTTTCAGTCATCTTATTTTTCATTGTCAATGCTACAAAAGCTGCTTTTGAACCCTTCCCCTGGAAACTTGGCTTTATCTTATTTTAACATTTGACCAGATTTCTTTTTTTTTTTTTTTAGTTTTTTTTATTAGATATTTTCTTTATATACATTTCAAATGCTATCCCAAAAGTTCCCTATACCCTCCCCCGCCCTGCTCTCCTACCCACCCACTCCTGCTTCTTGGCCCTGGCATTCCCCTGTACTGGGGCATATAAAGTTTGCAATACCAAGGGGCCTCTCTTCTCAGTGATGGCCGACTAGGCCATTTTCTGCTACATATGCAGCTAGAGATACGAGCTCTGGGAGTACTGGTTAGTTCATATTGTTGTTCCACCTATAGGGTTCAACACGGTGATCCGGGTCTAGAATAGGCCTGGAGTGCTATGAATGGCAGCTAACATCCATTTGCCTTACTGTCTCTCTCAGATCATTCCATGGCAACAGCTATAAGTGTGCTTTGCTTACCAAGCACTACACCTCCTGAGGCACAAGCTTCCAGAAGAAATCAATATTGCTTGGACCATCTGTGTTTGTTTGTGTCTCGGAAAGTTCACTAAGGATTTTATAGTGATCGCCATGCATAACTGTACCACAGTTTCTGCAAGGCAGGAATGAATGCCAGTGTCAGGTGAGACCAACTCTGTTCTGTCTCATACTGAGAGACCCGAGACACAGGGAAAGAGGGAAAAGTGTGCAGGCTTCCCTGGTACGCATGTTGTGATGCTTCTATGTGGGTCTGGGAGAGGAAAATATTAGACAGAGTACATGCAAATGTGTCATAAAAGAATGAGATCATGACTTATTTGAGAGAAGCCGGGAGTGGTATAAAAGATGACAGTCTCACAGGAGAAACACAAGATAGTCAGTCATACAGAGGGTGTGTAGGAAAGGACGCCAATCCTGAGGAAAAGACAGTTACAAATCCATGCTTGTTAAAGAGAGCTGTCTCTGTACTGCTGTACACGTTTTCTACATATTTCCCTTCCTCCCTCCACTCTCTCTGTCATACACACTCACATACACACACTCACACGCATACAAACACATTCACACACGTACACATTCAAATACACACTCACATACACACTCACACAGTCACACACATTCATATACAGACTCTCTTTCTCACACACACACACACGCACACACACACACACACACACTCAAGCAGATGGAGATACTGAAACTAGACAAGACCTCAGGAACTATGCTGAAGGCCTGCTTTACAGGAAGAATTACCAACTATGGCATGCAGACACAGTTGGGGGTAAATGTCTCATGTTTTAAATAAAAACAAATGCTAAAGAATTAACTGTTTAGAAATAATATTGGGTGGCTTTGGCTTCCACACATACATCTGGGGGCTTAACAGGTATTTTCACATTTTTATAGGAAAGAATTTGCAGCATTGAAGGGTTGCGTCTGACCCCTGTATCTCACTGAACTTTATCTATCCTAGCTTTTCTGTGTCCCGCGTTCACATAAAACCCAGCAACAATCAAGTAAGGTCAAATGTACTTCATTGCACAGAATATGAGACTATGTGTCCCATCAATACAAGCTATTGGGTCACATAAGCCTTCCCCAAATCCTGAAATTCCTCCGTTGCTTAAATCACAGTTCCATATTCACTTCCTGGCCCTGTTTAGGAAGAGGTCACAGCCCTCATTTCCTCATTCCTTCCCAGTATACTTCCTCTTCATGATTACTTTCTCCCTGCCTTGTTAAGAGAGAAGCAGTGGCCAGGGACCATGGCCTGGGGAAGGAAGGGGAGCGTGCAAGAATCAACCACAGATTCTCCTAAACAGTGCCTCAGCACTCTTCTCGGGCTCAGTCCTGCTGACTCCAATCGGACTTGCCTGCGTCTTGCTGACCCACGCTCCCCTTCTCTTACCTCCCAGGGCTATCTTGCCTGTTCCCTGACTTCATTAGGAAACAATGCTGAGCACCATATGGGTGTGTGTTCCCTGAAAGTTTACATAGCAAGCTGTTGTACCATCCATGTACATAACAGGCAAACAGATTTAGTAGAGGCTCCGGTCAGAAGCATTTTCATTGAGCAACCCATGACTCTATATCCATTTGCTGCCTAGTGTAGAGAGTAAGTTTGAGGCTAGCTTAGTTTTAAGGTTTTAGATAGCAGGTTGTCTATTCTTTAAATAAACAGGTGTTTTCTTCCAGAATTGTCTAATTATACTCAAAGGATATCCTAATTTTATGTGTATATGTTCATTAGTTCCTAGAATAAGGTTTCTTTTAGAATCACATATTTAATGTATTTTTCCACGCTGAGAAAAGTTCTACTGTTTTAGTACACATTTAAATTCTTGTTCTATCCCATTCATTGTAGCTTATACTTGTGGAAGGGCTTATTTCTTAGGCTATATTATTACTCTGTGCCCCATAGTTCTTTCTGTCCTCATCAGTAGTGTGACTGAAGGTCTCAGGTTTGCCCCTCTTTACAAACTGGTTTTCCTGTGTTGCCAATTGTCTGTTGTGTTTCCTGTAATAAGTAGTTTGGCTTTGCTATCATGGTTCTAACATTCAGGGTTTTCTAACTTCACAAAGCTTGCGCCCCAGCTCTCACCACTATGTCACCGTACCTTCCGTATTTTTTTTCCTATCTCGTCAAAGGTGACATCATCTGTAAACCTATTTAGGATGACAAAACATCTAAATAAAATGCTCTGCCCCTCCCCGCTCTCTGGAGTTGATTTTTGCCAAGATTCCCTTGCTTCCACATCTATGGCTCACACATATAATGCTGATTCTTATTGCTCACTGAGATACTGTGTGTGAGTGTGCACATATGTGCATACGTGTGTCTCTGTGCATTCCTGTGCATGTGTGTGTGCATGCTTACTTCATCACATTTACAAATGAAGGACCTTCTAATGGACACTAACTAGAAACTCTAGTTTCCAGAAGTCCCTTTGCTGTGTCACAGTAACAGTTAAGTAGAGTCTGATGCACACTTTTTTACAACTTATGGGATAGTTGGATATTTACAACTCATTTTTATTCTCCACCAAAGATGTGGTCACACTCAGTTCATTCCATACCCTGATCAGTTGTTGATATCAGCCTCAGAGAGATTTTAAAGTGGTTGCTTTCAAGGAAGAGGAAACAAAATTGGGGTTTTCCAAGCTTACTAGGTTTTTTTGAGTGTAGCACAGACACTATTTCTGGATTAGAAAGCACTCTTAAATACCATAATTACTCTTAAGGATGCCTGAAAGATATGACATTCTGAAGCAACTATAGTAATAAAGATAGACATGAGTCTCCACTTGATACTCAGCCAGATAAGTGTGGAGAGGCAATCCATAATGCTTGAAGTGGTTTTCCTATCCTCAAAATGGTAACCAAGATTATTTGAGTCAGAGACCTGAGCACTGAGTGTAGACAAAAGTTCATGTAAGTAAATGTTTTGTTCAGTGTCCAGATTTTGCTTCCTCTTCCAGTTCCCAGTTCATTTCATGTCCCAACACAAGAGCGAATAGCAGATACAGTACCCGGTGTACGGGGAGGTGGGCCGTGCGACTCTCCTACAGCACCTGCTGCGACTCCTTCTCAGGTGGGAGTGTCTTGGTGACCTGAAGAGCAATGGGTGTCCTTTAAAAGACTGAGATGATCTGGAAAGTCCACATTTTTTAAATTGTATATTTTTAAGGTATATAACATGATTATCTTGCTAACCATACTTACAGTGAAATGTTGACTGTAGTCAAGTAAATTGGCCAACATCTCTCATCTCATTTATCACTTGTAGTAGAATAAAATAGAATAACAGAAAGTTTATTTCTTTTGACAACCACTTCTCTCTTTTCCCACCTCCATCCCATCTCTAGCAACTATATTTACAGTATCTATATTTGAGTGTTTATAGAGTCTACATATAAGTGACATATAGTGGTCTCTTTCTGGTCTGACTAGCTTCACTTGGAATTTCTTCCAGATATCAAGAAAACTTTACTCAGTACGCTATCCTAAATGGAATAGTCACCTTTATCAAAGCAAGTATAGGGAAACCCTTGTTCACTGTTGATGGGAGCAAAACTTGTACAGTCACTGTAGATATCAGTGTGGAGATTTCTCAAAAAGTTAAAATTAGACCAACCACATGATTAAGCTGTACAACTATGCATTTAGTCCATTTGGACAAGTATGAAAACCTGAGTTGAAATTCCTAGAACCCATGTAAAACCTGGTGGAGTAGCATAGCCTGTATTTCTAGGTTCTCATAGCATGATGGGAAGTAGAGAATAAAGAATCCCGTTCCCACTCCCCCTCCCCCAAGAAGGTCTCGGCTTCAGGACCCTGGCACACTCAAAAGCAAGCAAATAAGAGAAGCTGTTCAGGTACAAGCCAAGGGCCTACATCCGAGGTTGTCCTCTGATTTCCATATGCACATTAGCATACACACACGTGCACACATACTAATGCATACCATACACATGAACATACATCAAACACATGACTGCATACCATACACATGAACATACATCAAACACATGACTACATGTGTCCTATTCATACATACACACATTAGTTTTTCAGATGCACTTGGATTTGCAAGTTCGTTTTGTTTCATTGATCTATCATCTATCGTGTGTGTGTGTGTGTGTGTGTGTGTGTGTGTGTGTGTATGTATGTGTGTGTGTGTGTGTGTGCATGTGCCCATGCTTCGTGACAACAATATATATGGTTTGAATACTATTGCAATACAGTTTAGAGACTGCAAGCTTCATTTCTTGGTGTAGCTTCAATACAAAATGCTCCTCCATGGGCTTGGTGTGTAGAAGCTTTGTTCATACAAGAGTGCTTCTGGGAACTTTAGGAAATGGGTTAGAATTGGAGGAAGCAGGTCACTAGAGATATATAGATACATTGTATACCAATCCTCACTCCATCTCTCTGCCCACTAGCAATGAAGTGATTTGCACTGTCATGTGACCTCCACCTGGCACTGTCATGTGACCTCCACCTTGCACCATCATCTGATCTCCACCCTGATGTTTTGCTTCACAGTAGTACAGGTCGGCTCCATGCCACCAATGCTGCTGTCCTTGGTGATCATCCCTATAGAGCACTGACTTCTCCAAAATGCATGGGATTTTACTGCAACTGGCATGCACCTTCAACCTGGGCTCTCTTTCGGGACTCTAACCCTATCACACCTATGGCTATCTCAGTTTGCTTTCTCTTGCTGTAATAAACACCATTACCAAAACCATCTTGGGGAGGAAAGGGTTTATTTCAGATTATGGTATGTAGTCCATCACAAATGGAAGTTAGGACAGAAGCTCATGGCAGGAGCTCAGAGACAAGACCTGGAGCAGAAGCCATGGAGAAATGTTATTTACTGACTTGCTCTGTACAGCTTGCTCAGCCTGCTTTCTTATACTTGCCCAGGAATGATATGAGTCACAGTGAAGTAGACCTTTCTGCATCAATAATTAATCAAGAAAATGCCCCTGTGTATATATCTACAAGCCAATCTGATGAAGGCAATTCCCCAGTTGAAATTTCTTCCCAAATAGGTCTAGGTTTGAGTCACGTTAATAAAATCCAACCAGTACAATGAGTGAAATATTTCCTCCCTGTTCTAGATAACCATTATTTACCTGATTTTAGATTTAGCTCAGTGTGGAGCTAATTGTGTGTGTGTGTGTGTGTGTGTGTGTGTGTGTGTGTGTATGTGTGTGTGTGTGTGTGTGTGTGTGTGTGTGTGTGTGTATGTGAGTGTGTGTGTGTGTGTGTGTGTGTGTGTGTGTGTGTGTGTACATACATAATGCATAGTAAATGTTACTTGTAAAATAAAATTCAGGGCTATACAGAGAAACCCTGTCTCGAAAAACCAAAACCAAAACAAAACAAAATAATAAAATAAAATTCAGTTCCCATTTTACCATTTTAAACTTTTTAAAACCTGAAATTTTTCTTCATTTGTACTTTATATTTTATATATTTATATATACATACATATTATACTTTAATAGTATATGTGCAATATTGTAGATGTGTATAAGATATGTTTGTAATTTTTGTAACCTGCTTTACTTCTAAAATACCATGGATTTTATATCTCCATTTTGAGCATAATAAAAAGCAATGCCAAGCCCTGGCGTTAAGTATCTACGGTGAAAAGTCCTCTGCAAGTGCAGTGATTGCCAGGAGTGTGGTTCTCCTGTTGATCCTGTGCTAGTCAGGTTCACGCAATGGACTGTGAGGGAAAGAGCACATTCCTTCCATGCCTTACTCGGTTTTGCCCTTTAATAATATTTGTATTTTAATTAAAATAGAATGACATCATTCCCCGCCCCTTCCCTTCCTGCTCCAACCCCTCCTGTGTCCTCTTCCTTCAATCCCTCCCTTTACCTCCTCTCAGATTCATAGCCTCTTTTTCTTATTTCATGCATATGCACACACATAGAAATACAAACACCTGAGCTTTAGTGTCGCTTGCACATACACGATTTCAGGGCTGACCACTTGGTTTTGGATAACCAGGTAACAGTCTCATCCCTGGGAAGACTAATTCTCCCTCTCCTGGGAGTCATTATTTTTGCCTGTGCTTCTTTGTCTGGAGGTGGGGCCCAGAGAGCTTCCCCGCTTCCACATTGGCCCATCTATTGATTCAGTCATGGTTTTGTTGGGTTTTTTGGTTTTTTTTGGTTTTTTGGTTTTTTTGTTTGTTTGTTTTGTTTTTGTTTTTGTTTTTGTTTTTGTTTTTGGCTCTTTGGCTTTTTTTTTTTCCAGGTCTTGTTTAAGTGGCTTGTTCCAGTACCATGAGTGTCATTTCTAAAGAACACTCTCTCACTTCCTGGTCGCCTGACTGTTACTATCTTTCTGCCTCCTTTTCTACAATGTTCTCCTAGCTGAGCCTTAGGGCAGGAATTGAGAACAGGGCACCCCATGATCATTTGGCCTCTGCATCTTGACCGGGTGTGGTTTTTCCATGATGGTCTATGTCTGGTGCAATGAGAAGCCCTCAGTGAAGGATGAGAGCTGCACTCACCAAGCAGACGGCTCATGAACCTGCTCCACTTTCATTGAAATGCTCCAGTCTGTGTCTTCTCGCCTGTCTGTACTGATGATCATCTAATATCCAGAACCTCTAGGTGGTCATCGTCTGTACAGTGACCTAAGCACCCTGGATCTCAGCTTTACTGAAGACTCTTCTAAGAGTCCTGAACATAAATGTTAGCCAATTTTCAAATCAGGAGGTCCACGGTATTCTCGAGATTTCTTTTTTAAAATCAATATTTAAAGGTATGTTCTTTATTTTTAATTAAAATATGAATACATCTTTCTCCCTCTTCCTCTAACTCCTTCCATACAGTTTTAATAGTATTCCATTGAATGACCATCCTAAATTTTATGGGGGGAAAAAACCTTTTCTTTAATACATAGCTGTTTCAAATTTTTCACTGCTGTAAAAAAAAAAAACTGTACATATTTATATTTTAGCATATGACCACATTTTACTGTGCTGTGAACATTTTGTACTCATTTTTATTATGAGTGGGAAAAAAAAGCTGAGCTTTTCAGCAAGTAACTGGATGTTAGTCCTAGGTTTTGCAAACCTCTGCTGCTTTTTAAAAGGGGAAGAACATTATCCTTAAAATAACCTTTTTAAAAAAATCTCTTTGTAAAAACATTCATCTCTATGCTGACAAAATATAAGGAAAAAATCAAAGATGAGGTTCATGTGCCACTTTGGGAATTCACCATAAGATTAAACATGCCCGTGACCTAACGTATCGTCCTGTTTGCTATAGAAATGTTGTTTCCATATGCAGGGCTTCTTTCTCCCAGTCAAACTGCTGAAGCCTGGAGACGAGGACGCTATAGAAGCTTTCGTTATCCCTATAGCACTGGCAGCAACCAAAGGCGTAGTGACCTCTGAACCCTGCCAACTTATATTTGGCAGTTTGTAATGGCGCTTCCATTCTTCCTGACTTCTTCAGTCTAACCAAGAGTTTCTAGCCTTTTTGTCTAGGCTTGCGTTCTTCATGCCAGAAATTCATTGTGCAATTAGCCCCATCATTGGATGAAGCTTCAAGTATCTTTATACACAGTTTTTCTGATGCTGACATGGCACATTTAAATGGAAATGAAAATGATGATGGCATCAAAATGGCAAGCTTTCGATGCCCCTTCTTCTATATAGCAATGACTCCGGAAGACATTTATCGTACGTTAGCCTCGATGTTCCTTTCCGCAGGAAGCACATTATGAGCAATCTAATAGGGTCATCTACAAGATTGAAGCAGGGCTCAAAAACATGCTGCTCACCCCTGAGTGAAGGACCAGCCGACCTGGGTTGACCTGAGTCCCACAGAAGCCGCCTCTTTCCTTTCACTCATGGTTTTTGTATGTGAGATGTAAACTTTGTTGCTGGGGCTATCTGCGTTTTCTTTACACATTCAAACTCTGCTGTTTTGTTGCTGTTGATCTATTGTTTTGTGGTGGGTGTGGGACAGTGAGGTATCCTGAAGCTTTTACTTCACAGACAGTTACACAGGTTGATGAATGACACCCCCCTCCCAACACATGCACACGCACAGCGCCATCTTAGGGCCCACCTCCCTGGCTTCCTGGTCTTCCACTCTTCCCTCGGCTTCTTCCTGCCTTCTCCCTGTCAAGCTGCTGAAGTCTTCAGACCAGGAAGCTCAGGAAGCTGTACACTTGCGTTTCGGCAGCTGCAGGAGGCAATGGGCACATCAGTACAGCTCCAGGATCAGTCAGGAATCTCATCTCCTGCTGTGTGACCTCCACTAGCCAGAGGCTGGGCATCCTCAGGGAGCCAGGCTTCCCTAGTCTGTGGCTGCTTTTCAATAGCTTCCTGAGATACTGGGGTCACCTTGTTCCTACCAGAAAGCGCCCGCCCCTTGCAGAAGTTGACTTTCTCTTAGTTTTTCAAGAAAGGAGTAAGATGGTCTCTGAAAGGTCTCTTTTCCTCCCTCATTTTCTGTTTGCTCTGTTAATCTGCCTCCTTACACAGTCACTGAGCCATCTTGCTTTATAAACCAAGGTCTATACCATCTACTCTAATACTTTGTGTTATTCCTGCAGCTATCCACATCTCATTTCTGATTGTAAATCTCAAAGCTACCCTTTATTTTAGGTTCTGAATGGGGTTCCTTATCTGGCCAGCTCACTCTGTCCATCTGTGTCTGCTAATCTTGTCATTCTTTCCCTATTTATTAGACCTACTCTTTCAAAGGCCATTTTTATATCCAGCTCTTTTCTTCTTTCATCTTAAATTAAAAATAGAGTGAATCCTAAATTAAAAATAGAGTGAATAGGAATGGGCCATTGGCATATATTGTAATCCCAGCACTCAGGGAGCTGGGGTAAGAGGGTGGTGAGTTTGAGACCAGCCTGGATTGCCACAAATAAACAGATTGAAAATTGAGTGTTTCCAATGTGTAGGTTGAACCATGGGATAACTTCATGCTAAAGTCAACATGTAGATCAGAAAACTCTTTAGAAAAGTGTTGAAAGTCTACCACTTCAGAGGATTATCAGCATAGTTCATAATGTCTTTAGTGTAAATATTTCTAAGATTTTAAAAGTCATATAATTTGTTTCTGCAATTGTTTAAAATGGGATTCTATAGCATTATTGATCTAGAATTTGTTTTGAATTCTGAGAATATCAATATCTTATATTACCATCCAAGTTCCTAATAAGACATTTAACCCTTTTAGGGCCAGAGTCCTACATTTTATGTTTCTCATAGTTGTTAACATGAATTAACTAACCCGTATGAACTAATCTGAAGGATGAATGGATGAATATGTCCAAAAAGGAATGTGTTCCTTTTGTACACATTTGGACATTATCTTCTAGCAAGATTCAAATGAGGGAATAGATATAAAATCTTTAAAATAAAAATTTGGAAATTTTTATTAAATTTAAAATTTAAAAATTTATTCAGAACTTAAAATTAATTATTAGCCTTAAAAATGATTGCTATGTTGAATGAGTATTAGTTTTGTATAAATTTTGTTTTCATAATTTTATAAAACTTTTTATAATTTTATAAAACTTCTGGGGTTTATATTTATACTACATGTTTATTTATGTTGACATCTCTTGTGGTTCTCCGTAGAAATTTTTATGGCAGAGTCTTATATAATTTATACCTGTATCCTTCTTTAAAATATTATGTGCCTTTTTCCTTAATTTCTGAAAGTTTCATGGACTTTAACTACTTATTTAATAAACATCTGTCAAATTATTAATATATTAATGAGGTTACATGTTAGTATCTATCTGTGAAATATTTATATCTTGACTTCAGAATTGGAGTATTAGTTTTTCTATAATATTTCATAATTCAAACAGTTTTATATTTATAGCAAATTGTCATCTCAACATACATATTTTATTCTTATACATAAAGGGTAATATTTGAATTATTTTTAAAATATCAACTACATTCTAAGTATATTTAAATATTAATATAATTTAATATCTTAAATAAACTCAGATTTAGGTGAAAGTTTCAATACTTGAAAGTAATTCCAGAATTATTAAAATTGTGTTTTCACAGAAATAAAATAAGATTCATGCCTATAACCCCAGCATTTCAGATTTGGAGGCAAGAGGATCTCAGGAATTCAAGGTCATCCTTGGCTCTACAGAGAGTTCAAGGCCAGCCTAGACTATACGCCTCACCTCAAAGAAAACACAAAAGCAAGGCTTTCCTCGTGGCTCAGCAGATCAGAGTGCACAAGCATGGAAACCCGAGTTCAAGTCCTCAGTACCCATAACATGACCATTGCACCCATGAACTTGCTGCTGCTATGATAACCTGCACAAGATCAGGGCAGCATGATCAGTCAACATTCTAACAGACAGCACTAATTAGACTTAGTATGGGGGGAGAGGAAGAGGGAGAGGGAGGAAGTGAAGAAAGAGGCGCTATGTTGGGGAGGGTCTCGGCAGCATTGAAAGGGGCTTAGGAGGGGTATAATTACATTCATTGTTTGCACTTGTCAAAGAATAAATAAAAATGTTTTAAGAAACAATTACTTTTCTTTGCTTAGATTTTTAATTCGGAATATGTTAGTGGTTGACATCCTGTAAGACACATCCTACTTCCTTCCTAGAAGCGCAGGCTTTCCCTGTACTCAGACTCTGTTCCCAGAAACTGCAGTGGTCAGGACAACAACTTCCCATCTACAACACTCCCCTTAGAGTCTTCATGAAGGGATAGAAAGCCTTCATACAGAAATCACAGCTAAAAAACATATTGCTGGGTTAGAGAGTGGGAACTAGTCATTTCTCATCAAAAATGCAGTATAATTGGAATCAGTAAGAATGATGAAGTGTTGCTCAGTGATGGGGAAGTTGTGTAACAGAAACCCTTACCATTGCCCTTCCCTCTGCTCTGCTCTTGCTTGCATAGTGATCACTACTGGGGAAAAAGGATGCAACTAAGCAAATAAAACCACATAAAATTGTGGAAAGGTAAAAGTCACTCACTGTAGTTAATGAAAACTCACTTGTTCGTTCTAAATTCTTGAATTCTCTCATCTCTTCATCAATAACGATGAATGCCTATTGGTGCATTTATACTATCAAGATACATTTGCAGCAGCCAGGCGTGGTGGCGCACACCTTTAATCCCACCACTTGGGAGGCAGAGCCAGGCGGGTTTCTGAGTTCAAGGCCAGCCTGGACTGCAAAGTGAGTTCCAGGACATCCAGGTCTACACAGAGAAACCCTGTCTCGAAAAACCAAAAAAAAAAAAAAAAAAAAAAACATTTGCATTACCCACACATTCTATTCCTACACTTCAAGTACATATAATTGAGTCAAGTATAAGTTAGAGGTGAAACAGATTGCTCATTACTGACACATGCATATACTTTATTTAATAATTTATTTCTTACAATAATTAACATTGGTGACGCTATTAAGCAAATGGTCCGAAGAAACAAGCTGGAGTAGCCATTCTAATATCGAATAAAATCGACTTCCAACGCAAAGTTATCAAAAAGGACAAGGAGGGGCACTTCATACTCATCAAAGCTAAAATCCTCCAAGAGGAACTCTCAATTCTGAATATCTATGCTCCAAATGAAAGGGCAGCCACGTTAATTAAAGAGACTTTAGTAAATCTCAAAGCACACATTGCAACTCACAATAATAGTGGGAGACTTCAATACACCACTCTCATTAATGGACAGATCATGGAAACAGAAACTAAACAGGGACACAGTAAAACTAACATAAGTTATGAAACAAATGGATTTAACAGGTATCTACAGAACATTTTATCCTAAAACAAAAGGATATACCTTCTTCTCAGCACCTCATGGTACCTTCTAAAAAATAGACCATAACTTTGTCACAAAACAGGCCTCAACAGATACAAAAATATTGACATTGTCCCATGCATCCTATCAGATCACCATGGACTAAGGCTGATCTTCAATAACAACATAAATAATAAAGCCAACATTCATGTGGAAACTGAACAGCACTTTTCTCAATGATACCTTGGTCAAGGAAGGAATAAAGAAATTAAAGACTTCTTAGAGTTTAATGAAAATGAAGCCACAATATACCCAAACTTATGAGACACAATGAAAGCATTTCTAAGAGGAAAACTCATAGCTCTGAGTGCCTCCAAAAAGAAAGTAGAGAGAACACACACTAGCAGCTTGACAACACACCTAAAAACTCTAGAACAAAAAGGATGCAAATTCACCCAAGAGGAGTAGACAGCAGGAAATAATCAAATTCAGGGGCAAAATCAACCAAGTGGAAACAAGAAGAACTATTCAAAGAATCAACCAAATGAGGAGCTGGTTCTTTGAGAAAATCAACAAGATAGAGAAACACTTAGCCTGACTCACTAGTAGGCACAGGGACAGCATTCTAATTAACGAAATCAGAAATGAAAAGGGAAACATAACAATATATGCTGAAGAAATCCAAAATACCATCAGATCTTTCTACAAAAGGCTATACTCAAGAAAACTGGAAAAACTGGATGAAAAGGACAAATTTCTAGACAGATACCAGGTACAAAACTTAAATCAGGATCAGGTTAATGATCTAAACAGTCTGATATCCCCTAAAGAAATAGAAGCAGTCATTAATAGTCTCCCAACCAAAAAAAAAACCCAGGACCAGATGGGTTTGGTGCAGAGTTCTATCAGACCGTCAAAGAAGATCTAATTCCAGTTCTTCACAAACTATTCCACAAAATAGAAGCAGAAGATACTCTACCCAATTCATTCTACGAAGCCACAATTACTCTGATACCTAAACCACAGAAAGATCCAACAAAGATAGAGAACTTCAGACCAATTTCCCTTATGAATATCGATGTAAAAATACTCAATAAAATTCTCGCTAACCGAATCCAAGAACACATTAAAGCAATCATCCATCCTGACCAAGTAGGTTTCATTCCAGAGATGCAGGGATGGTTTAATATATGGAAATCGATCAACGTAATCCATTATATAAACAAACTCAGAGACAAAAACCACATGATCATCTCCTCAGATGAGGAAAAAGCATTTGACAAAATCCAACACCCATTCATGATAAAAGTCTTGGAAAGATCAGGAATTCAAGGCCCATACCTAAACATGATAAAAGCAATCTACAACAAACCAGTAGCCAACATCAAAGTAAATGGTGAGAAGCTGGAAGCAATCCCACTAAAATCAGGGACTAGACAAGGCTGCCCACTTTCTCCCTACCTATTCAACATTGTACTTGAAGTCCTAGCCAGAGCAATTCGACAACAAAAGGAGATCAAGGGGATACAAATTGGAAAGGAAGAAGTCAAAATATCACTTTTTGCAGATGATGTGATAATATATATAAGTGACCCTAAAAATTCCACCAGAGAACTCCTAAACCTGATAAACATCTTCAGTGAAGTAGCTGGATATAAAATTAACTCAAGCAAGTCAATGGCCTTTCTCTACACAAAGGATAAACAGGCTGAGTAAGAAATTAAGGAAACAACACCCTTCTCAAATGTCACAAATAATATAAAATACCTTGGCGTGACTCTAACTAAGGAAGTGAAAGATCTGTATGATAAGAACTTCAAGTCTCTGAAGAAAGAAATTAAAGAAGATCTCAGAAGATGGAAAGATCTCCCACGCTCATTGATTGGCAGGATCAACATTGTAAAAATGGTTATCTTGTCAAAAGCAATCTACAGATTCAATGCAATCCCCATCAAAATTCCAACTCAATTCTTCAATGAATTAGAAAGGGCAATATGCAAATTCATCTGGAATAACAAAAAACCTAGGATAGCAAAAACTCTTCTCAAAGATAAAAGAACCTCTGGTGGAATCACCATGCCTTACCTAAAGCTTTACTACAGAGCAATTGTGATAAAAACTGCATGGTACTGGCATAGTGACAGACAAGTAGACCAATGGAATAGAATTGAAGACCCAGAAATGAACCCACACATCTATGGTCACTTGATCTTTGACAAGGGATCTAAAACCATCCAGTGGAAAAAAAGACAGCATGGTCAACAAATGGTGCTGGCACAACTAGTGGTTATCATGTAGAAGAATGTGAATTGATCCATTCCTATCTCCTTGTACTAAGGTCAAATCTAAGTGGATCAAGGAACTCCACATAAAACCAGAGACAGTGAAACTTATAGAGGAGAAAGTGGGGGAAAGCCTCGAAGAGATGGGCACAGGGGGAAAAGTCCAGAATAGAACAGCAATGGCTTGTGCTGTAAGATCGAGAATCGACACATGGGACCTCATAAAATTGCAAAGCTTCTGTAAGGCAAAAGACACAATCAATAAGACAAAAAGGCCACCAACAGATTGGGAAAGGATCTTTACCTATACTAAATCAGATAGGGGACTAATATCCAATATATATAAAGAACTCAAGAAGGTGGACTCCAGAAAGTCAAATAACCCCATTAAAAAATGGGCCTCAGAACTGAACAAAGAATTCTCAGCTGAGGAATACTGAATGGCTGAGAAGCACCTCAAAAAAATGTCAGCATCCTTAATCATCAGGGAAATGCAAATCAAAACAACCCTGAGATTCCACCTCACACCAGTCAGAATCGCTAAGATCAAAAATTCAGGTGACAGCAGATGCTGGCAAGGATGTGGAGAAAGAGGAACACTCCTCCACTGTTGGTGGAATTGCAAACTTGTACAACCACTCTGGAAATCAGTCTGGCGGTTTCTCAGAAAATTGGTTATAGTACCACCGGAGGATCCCCCAATACCTCTCCTGGGCTTATATCCAGAAGATGTTCCAACTGGTAAGAAGGACACATGCTCAACTATGTTCATAGCAGCCTTATTTGTAATAGCCAGAAGCTGGAAAGAACCCAGATGCCCCTCAACAGAGGAATGGATACAGAAAATGTGGTACATTTACACAATGGAGTACTACTCAGCTATTAAAAAGAATGAATTTATGAAATTCCTAGGCAAATGGATGGACCTGGAGGGCATCATCCTGAGTGAGGTAACCCAATCACAAAAGAACACACGTGATATGTACTCACTGATAAGTGGACATTAGCCCAGAAACTTAGAATACCTAAGATACAAGATACAATTTGCAAAACACATGAAACTGAAGAAGAATGAAGACCAAAGTGTGGACACTTTGCTCCTTCTTATAATTGGGAACAAATCACCCATGGAAGAAGTTAAAGAGACAAAGTTTGGAGCTGAGAGGAAAGGATGGACCATCTAGAGACTGTCATACCTGGGGATCCATCCCATAATCAGCCTCCAAACGCTGACACCATTGCACACACTAGCAAGATTTTGCTGAAAGGACCCTGATATAGATGTCTCTTGTGAGGCTATGCTGGGGCCTAGCAAACACAGAAGTGGATGCTCACAGTCAGCTATTAGATGGATCACAGGGCCCCCAATGGAGGAGCTAGGGAAAGTACCCAAGGAGTTAAAGGGGTCTGCAACCCTATAGGTGAAACAACAATATGAACTAACCAGTACCCCCCGGAGCTCGTGTCTCTAGCCTCATATGTATCAGAAGATGCCCTAGTAGGCCATCATTGGAAAGAGGTGCCCCTTGGTCTTGCAAACTTTATATGCCTCAGTACAGGGGAATGCCAGGGCCAAGAAGTGAGAGTGGGGGGGAGGGGAGTAGGGGAGTGGGGGGAGGGTATGGGGGACTTTTGGGGTAGCATTGGAAATGTAAATGAAGAAAATACCTAATTAAAGTAAAATAAAAGAAAAGAATTTTGAGCATGTCATATAATATTTATTTTCAGTATCTCCCTTGTCATTTTATGTTCTTTATGTACAAATAATTGTTGGAAGGGACGTTATCCAATCTGGAAGCAGGCATCAATACAGACAGACAATCAAGTCAGCAAGTGGAATGCAAGCAGATCATATGGCAGAGCAATTCCTAGAACTGGTACTTGACAAAGCAGAACCAAGTTACTAGATTCAGGGGAAAAACCATCATCAAGTTCAGGAATCAAAGTCAGCTTTCTGTCTAGAAGCAGGCAATCACCAAACTGTCTATGTAATAAGCATATGCTATATATATCAGCATCCACACCTTATAGATTCTATGTAAATAGCTAAATTTGCAAATACTCAGCCTAAACTTAAATTCAACCTCCTAGAATAGTAAAAGGAAATAGCCTGAAATAAAAGGTCAACATTGAATTAACTGGGGATGGAGGCATTGCTCTGGGGTCTTTTCTGTGGAGAAATTAGATACAGGGATGAAGAAATTTCAAAAATGATAAAAAAAATAAGAGTTGATAAAGTTGAAACAAAGGAGCTCTGATCTTCCTCGACATGGGATAACCAGGTCTACTGGCTATTCTCCCTGAAAAGAAACTGAACAAAAAGCTTGAGAGCTACAGGGACAATTTATTCGTTAGTTGAAAGTGCCTAAAAAGGAAATAAAGAAAAGAGAAAAGCAAGCATAGTTCTGGGAATAGAATAATCCCATCCCCGAAGAAGCTAGTTATGGATACCATGAGTTAGCATCTCTTTGACTTTTTTTAATTGTCTCTATTAAATGTCCCTGATAATTTTCTGAATCATTTGTGATTACTTGAAGCTTACCAAGCTTTGCATAAACAGTTATTTCTGAATTGTCATGCTGATCATTTATCCTCAAAGCCTTTGTGTTGGCCGCTGTCACCTTATCCTGTTCTCTTGGGAACATCATGGCTATTCCTGTATACACACAGTATCTGGCATCCTAGATAGCACAAAGCCATCTTTCCATGGCTTGTATACAAATAAGGATCAATCTGTTACCCTTTACCATCTGGACTAGTTGTATGCTTGTTACATTAAAAGTAACACATTATTCAGCCTTTGAACATGACCTGAAGGGACTACCAGGTGCTAAGTAGGTAGTTTTGCTTCCATTGGACAAAGGTTCCTCTGTATAGGACAATGCTGCTAACTTCTATGTTTTTAGAAAGCCCTATTGATACGACAAAATACTCAATACTATTCATTTTCCCAGAATTCTTAGAAATAATTTAACTAGTTCCCAGTGGATCGCCAATATAAGAAATTCTAATATGAACAGTGTGAACTGAAGTATGGTTTCAGTAGAGTAAACAGACAGAGGAGACAATAAGGAAAACTATATGCGTTGCTTGGGGCCATTATTTGGGAAAGAATGTACCCATTATAATGAGGTGATGTATTTGACCAAGGTGAAAGCATGGTTGTGGTGGTCATGGTGGAAAGCTGAAGGAAAGCTAGGTCAGCGTGAAACTCTTCTCTAAGGAGTCATGATACTGACTGATGTCCAGAAGAAATCCATAATCTCCATTATTTTTAATAAACTCTATCAGATTCCCCTTCAAGCATGGCAACATAAGGTTTATCACAGAATAAGAATTATGCCCAGGGGGGCTGGTGAGATGGCTCAGTGGTTAAGAGCACCCGACTGCTCTTCCAAAGGTCCGAAGTTCAAATTCCAGCAACCACATGGTGGCTCACAACCACCCGTAATGAGATCTGATGCCCTCTTCTGGTGCGTCTGAAGACAGCTATAGTGTACTTACATTAAATAAATAAATAAATAAATAAATAAATCTTTAAAAATATATATATATAAAAAAAAAGAATTATGCCCAGGAAATTAAATAAATAGGATTACAAAATGTAGTAGAATTCTAAAATCAAAGGAAGGGTGAAAAAGATGTATTGCACCCAACATGTATGGTAGGAAAATTTGTCCATGGTTGACAGCTTTAGTGTCTGAGTAAAGTCAACTCTGACATAGAAGGTGAAGCATTTTCAAGGACAAGGTCTTTGGCTGGGGTAGTGTTGCCTGAGAAACTGTTATCACCCAGGAGTGACATCTGGTATCAGTGCGATGTCACCTACAATGCAGGCCTAGACTATCCTTTTCAATTGGGGAAAAAGCTTAATATTATGTGGGCCCTTAAACCATAAGCCAATCAAAGCCACAAATCAACTGTAATTGTCACTAGAATGTGCCACAAATGTACCTGGCAGCTTGGAGTATTGTATGTTCAAACTGGATGAACATCAAAACAGAAGTTGAGGTGTTTGTAGAGCAATCTGTGGTCTATTGATCTCATAGGAGTATGCTCTCAGTGTGGTTACCAGCTCTTAAGGGATGCAGTATAAGATTGAAAATATGGCAAGAGCAGGTTAGGGCTTAGGACAAGATAGAGAATTCTAATGAGCTATTTGTTACTAGAATTTGAAAAGGACTAGAAAGAGAGGCCATCCAATTCAGCCAGTTATGTAGACACTATCATAAGATATGAACATTCTACTTAACCATCTTCTAAAGATTCAAGCTGGGCTATTCTCTGTAAAATGTGTGATTTGGGTTCTTACCAATGTCATAGTTCAGCAAGGAATAAGATATCCTGGCGTTCTGCTCCAGTCCAATCACGTGGGACCTGAGACTGCTCTGGTTGGGGAGAGAGAAATCCGGCCTACATAGGGCCACAAGCCTCTTCTGGTCAGAAAAGCACCGGGGTAGCTAGGGCGCAGGGTCGGCTGACACTCGCCAGCTACCCACAACACCCGCCACAGGATCTTAAGACTTCTGGTGAGTGGAACACATCTTCTGCTCCAATCCAATTGCGCACGGGACCTGAGACTGCATTAGTTAGGGAAGCAGAAAACCGGCCTGAGTAGGACCAAAGGCCTCTTCCAGCTGGACCAGCACCGGGGTACCGCCAGCTACCCACGACCCCCGCCACAGGATTTTGAGACTGCTGGTGAGTGGAACACAGCTTCTGCTCCAGTCCAATCACGCGGGACCTGAGACTGCTTTGGTTGGGGAGGGAGAAATCCGGCCTACATAGGGCCACAAGCCTCTTCCGGTCAGAAAAGCAACGGGGTAGCTAGGGCGCAGGGTCGACTGACACTCACCAGCTACCCATAACACCCGCCACAGGATCTTAAGACTTCTGGAGAGTGGAACACAGCTTCTGCTCCAATCCAATTGCGCGCGGGACTTGAGACTGCATTAGTTAGGGAAGCAGAAAACCGGCCTGAGTAGGACCACAGGCCTCTTCCGTCTGGACCAGCACCGGGGTACCGCCAGCTACCCACGACCCCCGCCACAGGATTTTGAGACTGCTGGTGAGTGGAACACAGCTTCTGCTCCAATCTTTAAACAGTGACAACGACAACAACTAACCCCAGAGATTACCAGATGGCGAAAGGTAAACGTAATAATCTTACTAACAGAAACCAAGACCACTCACCATCATCAGAACCCAGCACTCCCACTTCGCCCAGTCCAGGGCACCCCAACACACCGAAAACACTAGACACGGATCTAAAAGCATATCTCCTGATGATGGTAGAGGACTTCAAGAAGGACTTTAATAACACACTTAAAGAAATACAAAGGAACACTGGTAAACAGGTAGAAGACAGTAAAGAGGAAGCACAAAAATCCCTTAAAGAATTGCAGGAGAACACTGCTAAAGAGTTACAAATCCTTAAAGAAAAACAGGATAACCTAATCAAACAGGTAGAAGTCCTTAATGAAAAACAGGAAAACACATCCAAACAGATGATGGAAATGAACAAAACCATACTAGACCTAAAAAGGGAAGTAGACACAATAAAGAAAACCCAAAATGAGGCAACACTGGAGATAGAAACCCTAGGAAAGAAATCTGGAACCATAGATACGAGCATCAGCAACAGAATACAAGAGATGGAAGAGAGAATCTCAGGTGCAGAAGATTCCATAGAGAACATCGGCACAACAATCAAGGAAAATGTAAAATGCAAAAAGATCCTAACTCAAAACATCCAAGAAATACAGGACACAATGAGAAGACCAAACCTACGGATAATAGGAGTGGATGAGAATGAAGATTTTCAACTCAAAGGACCAGCAAACATCTTCAACAAAATTATAGAAGAAAACTTCCCAAATCTAAAGAAAGAGATGCCCATGAACATACAAGAAGCCTACAGAACTCCATATAGACTGGACCAGAAAAGAAATACCTCCCAACACATAATAATCAGAACAACAAATGCTCTAAATAAAGATATGTAAGGAGCCGTCCTCACATTCGCCATTACAAGATGGCGCTGATGGCACTGACACCCGTGTTCTAAGTAGTAAACAAGCAAGCTGCGCATGTGCCGGGGTAGCTTTCCACGCCATGTGCTCTGCCTTTCCCGTGACGACAACTCCGGCCGATGGGCTGCAGCCAATCAGGGAGCGACACGTCCGAGGCGGAGGACAGTCCTCCATAAAAGGGAGAGGGCTCCGCCATTTCTCTCTCTCTCTCTGGCCATCTCTCTCTCTCTGGCCATCTCTCTCTCTCTGGCTCTCTTCGCCACTGGCTCCTGATGGGGTAAGCAATAAAGCTGGTGCTGCAGAAGATTCCGGTTGCCCTGAGCGTGTTCTTACCAGGGGGACAAAAGCGCGGGCAATAAAGATAGAATACTAAAAGCAGTAAGAGAAAAAGGCCAAGTAACATATAAAGGCAAGCCTATCAGAATTACACCAGATTTTTCACCAGAGATTATGAAATCAGAAGATCCTGGACGGATGTTATACAGACACTAAAAGAACACAAATTCCAGCCCAGGCTACTATACCCAGCCAAACTCTCAATTAACATAGTTGGAGAAACCAAAGTATTCCACGACAAAACCAAATTCACACATTATCTCTCCACGAATCCAGCCCTTCAAAGGATAATAACAGAAAAAAAACCAATACAAGGACAGGAACCACGCCCTAGAAACAACAAGAAGGTAATCCCTCAACAAACCTAAAAGAAGACAGCCACAAGAACAGAATGCCAACTTTAACAACAAAAATAACAGGAAACAACAATTACTTTTCCTTAATATCTCTTAATATCAATGGATTCAACTCCCCGATAAAAAGACATAGACTAACAAACTGGCTACACAAACAAGACCCAACATTTTGCTGCTTACAGGAAACTCATCTCAGAGAAAAAGATAGACACTACCTCAGAATGAAAGGCTGGAAAACAATTTTCCAAGCAAATGGTATGAAGAAACAAGCTGGACTAGCCATTCTAATATCTGATAAGATTGACTTCCAACCCAAAGTCATTAAAAAAGACAGGGAGGGACACTTCATACTCATCAAAGGTAAAATCCTCCAAGAGGAACTATCAATCCTGAATATCTATGCTCCAAATACAAAGGCAGCCACATTCATTAAAGAAACTTTAGTAAATCTCAAAGCACACATTGCACCTCATACAATAATAGTGGGAGACTTCAACACACCACTTTCACCAATGGACAGATCATGGAAGCAGAAACTAAACAGGGACACAGAGAAACTAAGAGAAATTATGAATCAAATGGATCTGGCAGATATCTACAGAACATTCTATCCTAAAACAAAAGGATATACCTTCTTCTCAGCACCTCATGGTACCTTCTCCAAAATTGACCACATAATTGGTCACAAAACAGGCCTCAACAGATACAAAAATATTGAAATTGTCCCATGCATCCTATCAGATCTCCATGGACTAAGGCTGATCTTCAATAACAAAATAAATAATAGAAAGCCAACATTCACCTGGAAACTGAACAACACTCTTCTCAATGATACCTTGGTCAAGGAAGGAATAAAGAAAGAAATTAAGGACTTTTTAGAATTCAATGAAAATGAAGCCACAACATACCCAAACTTATGGGACGCAATGAAAGCATTTCTAAGAGGAAAACTCATAGCTCTGAGTGCCTCCAAAAGGAAACTAGAGAGAGCACACATTAGCTGCTTGACAACACACCTAAAAGCTCTAGAACGAAAGGAAGCATATTCACCCAAGAGGAGTAGACGGCAGGAAATAATCAAACTCAGGGGCGAAATCAACCAAGTGGAAACAAGAAGAACTGTTCAAGGAATCAACCAATCAATGATCTGGTTCTTTGAGAAAATCAACAAGATAGATAAACCCTTAGCCAGACTCACTAGAGGGCACAGGGAAAGCATCCTAATTAACAAAATCAGAAATGAAAAAGGAGACATAACAACAGATCCTGAAGACATCCAAAAGACCATCAGATCCTTCTACCAAAGGCTATACTCAACAAAACTGGAGAACCTGGATGAAATGGAGAAGTTCCTAGACAGATACCAGGTACCAAAGTTGAATCAAGATCAGGTTAATGATCTAAACAGCCCTATATCCCCCAAAGAAATAGAAGCAAACATTAATAGTCTCCCAACTAAAAAAAGCCCAGGACCAGATGGGTTTAGTGCAGAGTTCTATCAGACCTTCAAAGAAGATCTAATCCCAGTTCTTCACAAACTATTCCATAAAATAGAAACAGAAGGTACTCTACCCAACTCATTCTATGAAGCCACAATTACTCTGATACCTAAACCACAAAAAGACCCAACAAAGATAGAAAACTTCAGACCAATATCCCTTATGAATATTGATGCAAAAATCCTCAATAAAGTTCTTGCTAACCGAATCCAAGAACACATGAAACAATCATCCATCCTGACCAAGTAGGTTTCATCCCAGGGATGCAGGGATGGTTCAATATACGGAAATCCATCAACGTAATCCAGTATATAAACAAACTCAAAGACAAAAACCACATGGTCATCTCATTAGATGCGGAAAAAGCATTTGACAAGATCCAACACCCATTCATGATAAAAGTCTTGGAAAGATCAGGAATTCAAGGCCCA
Organism: Mus caroli; assembly: GCF_978045245.1. NCBI lineage: Eukaryota > Metazoa > Chordata > Mammalia > Rodentia > Muridae > Mus > Mus caroli. The sequence continues at coordinate 24,864,604 of NW_028227262.1, read as the reverse complement.
TACCTAAACATGATAAAAGCAATCTACAGCAAACCAGTAGCCAACATCAAAGTAAATGGTGAGAAGCTTGAAGCAATCCCTCTAAAATCAGGGACTAGACAAGGCTGTCCACTTTCTCCATACCTATTCAACATTGTACTTGAAGTCCTAGCCAGAGCAATTCGACAACAAAAGGAGATCAAAGGGATACAAATTGGAAAAGATGAAGTCAAAATATCACTCTTTGCAGATGATATGATAGTATATATAAGTGACCCTAAAAATTCCACCAGAGAACTCCTAAGCCTGATAAACAGCTTCGTTGAAGTAGCTGGATATAAAATTAACTCAAACAAATCAATGGCCTTTCTCTACACAAAGAATAAACAGGCTGAGAAAGAAATTAGGGAAACAACACCCTTCTCAATAGTCACAAATAATATAAAATATCTTGGCGTGACTCTAACTAAGGAAGTGAAAGATCTGTATATAAAAACTTCAAGTCTCTGAAGAAAGAAATTATAGAAGATCTCAGAAGATGGAAAGATCTCCCATGCTCATGGATTGGCAGGATCAACATGGTAAAAATGGCTATCTTGCCAAAAGCAATCTACAGATTCAATGCAATCCCCATCAAAATTCCAAATCAATTCTTCAACGAATTAGAAAGTGCAATCTGCAAATTCATCTGGAATAACAAAAAACCTAGGATAGCAAAAACTCTTCTCAAGGATAAAAGAACCTCTGGTGGAATCACCATGCCGGACCTAAAGCTCTACTACAGAGCAATTGTGATAAAAACTGCATGGTACTGGTATAGTGACAGACAAATAGACCAATGGAATAGAATTGAAGACCCAGAAATGAACCCACACACCTACGGTCACTTGATCTTCGACAAGGGAGCTAAAAACATCCAGTGGAAGAAAGACAGCATTTTCAACAAATGGTGCTGGCACAACTGGTTGTTAACATGTAGAAGAATGCGAATTGATCCATTCCTATCTCCTTGTACTAAGGTCAAATCTAAGTGGATCAAGGAACTTCACATAAAACCAGAGACACTGAAACTTATAGAGGAGAAAGTGGGGAAAAGCCTTGAAGATATGGGCACAGGGGAAAAATTCCTGAATAGAACAGTAATGGCTTGTGCTGTAAGATCGAGAATTGACAAGTGGGACCTCATGAAACTGCAAAGCTTCTGCAAGGCTAAAGACACCATCAATAAGACAAAAAAACCACCAACAGATTGGGAAAGGATCTTCACCTATCCTAAATCAGATAAGGGACTAATATCCAATATATATAAAGAACTCAAGAAGGTGGACTCCAGAAAGTCAAATAACCCCATTAAAAAATGGGGCTCAGAACTGAACAAAGAATTCTCACCTGAGGAATACCGAATGGCAGAGAAGCACCTGAAAAAATGTTCAACATCCTTAATCATCAGGGAAATGCAAATCAAAACAACCCTGAGATTCCACCTCACACCAGTCAGAATGGCTAAGATCAAAAATTCAGGTGACAGCAGATGCTGGTGAGGATGTGGAGAAAGAGGAACACTCCTCCATTGTTGGTGGGATTGCAAGCTTGTACAACCACTCTGGAAATCAGTCTGGCGGTTCCTCAGAAAATTGTACATAGTACTACCGGAGGATCCAGCAATACCTCTCCTGGGCATATATCCAGAAGATGTCCCAACCGGTAAAAAGGACACATGCTCCACTATGTTCATAGCAGCCCTATTTATAATAGCCAGAAGCTGGAAAGAACCCAGATGTCCCTCAACAGAGGAATGGATACAGAAATTATGGTACATTTACACAATGGAGTACTACTCAGCTATTAAAAAAATGAATTTATGAAATTCCTAGCCAAATGGATGGACCTGGAGGGCATCATCTTGAGTGAAGTAACACAATCACAAAAGAACTCACACAATATGTATTCACTGATAAGTGGATATTAGCCCAAAACTTAGGATACCCAAGATATAAGATACAATTTGCTAAACGCATGAAACTCAAGAAGAATGAAGACCAAAGTGTGGACACTGTGCACCTTCTTAGAATTGGGAACAAAACACCCAGGGAAGGAGTTACAGAGACAAAGTTCGTAGCTGTGATGAAAGGATGGACCATTTAGAGACTGCCGTATCCAGGGATCCATCCCATAATCAGCTTCTAAACGCTGACACCATTGCATACACTAGCAAGATTTTGCTGAAAGGACCCAAATATAGCTGTCTCTTGTGAGACGATGCCGGGGCCTAGCAAACACAGGAGTGGATGTTCACAGTCAGCTATTGGATGTATCACAGGGCTCCCAATGGAGAAGCTAGAGAAAGTACCCAAGGAGCTAAAGGGATCTGCAACCCTATTGTTGGAACAACATGATGTACTAACCAGAACCCCAGAGCTCTTGTCTCTAGCTGCATATGTATCGAAAGATGGCCTAGTCGGCCATCAATGGAAAGAGAGGCCCATTGGACTTGCAAACTTTATATGCCCCAATATAGGGGAATGCCAGGGCCAAAAGAATGGGAATGGGTGGGTAAGGAAGTGGGGGGCGCTATGGGGGACTTTTGGGATAGCATTGGAAATGTAATTGAGGAAAATATGTAATAAAAATATTAAAAATAAAAAAAGAAAGATGACCTAGTTGGCCATCAATGGAAAGAGAGGCCCATTGGACTTGCAAACTTTATATGCCCCAATATAGGGGAATGCCAGGGCCAAAAGAATGGGAATGGGTGGGTAGGGAAGTGAGGGGCGCTATGGGGGACTCTTGGGATAGCATTGGAAATGTAATTGAGGAAAATATGTAATAAAAATATTAAAAATTAAAAAAAAGAAATAAGCAAAAAGAAAAAAAAAAGAAATAACAGAAAAAAAAAAAAGATATCCTGGCAAGGCCTTTGCTTCAGTTTTGCTATGTGTGGAGATGGTATGACTGCCATTCATGTTTTTAAAATCTTTGACATAAGAGACTCTTAGAAGATTTTATTGTGAAGGGAAACTTTTAGGCAATGGCTCAGTGGTTTGCAGTAATGGAGATGTTAGGACAGATACCTTACTGGCCAAGGTCTCCAGTGCCAAGATAGTGATCTCAAGGGTTGCAAAGTGCACAACTTCTTTGGTCTTGTCCTTTATTGAGGACAATTTGAAAAAGGGTGGAAGTCAACAGCTTCTACTAATTTAAATTTGTAAGCAAAATGGATCAATGTGAAGCTGGGCATAGTGACTTGAGACTGCAATCTCAGCGATGGAGAAGCTGAGACAGGAGGACCCCCTCAGTTCAAGTTCAGCCTAGAATACATAGTGAGTCCCAGGCCAGTCTGAGTGTCTGTAAGTCTTTGGCTCTTTCTTTGTGGAGCCATTACTACTACTAACCAATCTATTCGTGTGCTCTATCCATTAGATAGGAAGTACAAAGGCTACCTATGTGCTACATCAACACACTCACCCAATAGATATGTCCAGCTCTGAAGGTAATGTTAAATAATGAAAAAAAAACACCATCTTTTGTGTGTTTTAGTGTTCCCACGTGGTTTAACTATATCACTATTACTATTTTTTTGTATATGTATTTAATGTATTAACCAAAACTCAAGGGCTGGAGGATCCATTCAATGGTAAACACTAAAATCAAAGGAAGGGAGAAAAATATGTACAGTAGGAGAGATTGTCTCCGGATCACAGCTTTAGCCTGGTATCTACTTGTAGATACTCCATGTTAGATTCCCAGAATTGAACAAAAGAAATAAAATAAACTTCAAATGTTAAAAACAGGGTCTGGGCCCAAAAAGGTGAAACAGCAAGGAAAGCCCAAGCAAGGAAGCATGAATCTCACTTAGAAGGGGGAATAAAATCGTCATAGGAGGCAGAGGGAGAGAAGGATCTGGATGGGAGAGGGGATAAAGAGGGGAATGGGGGTATCAGGATCCAATATGGGGAGGGACAGGAAAGATAGTCAAATGACCATGAGAATGAATGGAAACCAGCAACTGATGGGGGGTGAGGAGTTGGGGGGGGCATCTCAAGGAAGAAACAGACACCTGAAATAGGGGAGGTACCCAAGAATGAGTGAGGGTGACCTTAGCTGTGACCCACAGCACTGGGGTTATGGAACCTATAGAGGCCACCTCCTGTAGCCAGGCAGGAATTCCAGTGGAGCATTAGCGATATCAACCCACCCACAAAATTTTTGACCCAAAATGTATCCTGTCTCCAAGAAATGCAGAGATGGCGGAGGGAGCAGAGACTGAGGGAATACAATAACTGTCAAACAATAACTGGTCCAATTTGAGACCCATCCCAAGGGCAAGCACCAATCCCTGACACCATCAATGATACTCTGTTAGTCTTGCAGACAGGATTCTAGCATGGCTGTCCTTTGAGTGGCTCCACCCAGCAGCTGACTCAGACAGATATAGACACCAACAGCCAAACAGTGAATGGAACTTGGGGACTCTTATGGAAGAGTTGGAGGTAAGATTGCAAGCTCTGAAGGAGATAGGAACTACAGAGGAAAACCAACAGAATCAGCTAACCTGGACCCCTAGGGCTCTCAAAGACTGAACCACCAATCAAAGAGTATACACAGGCTGGACCTACACCCCCCCCAACACATACATATGTAGCAGATGTGCAGCTTGGTTGTCATGTGGGTCACAAACAACTGGAGTCCCAGGGAAAGGGGCTATCACAAAAGCTGTTGCCTGTCTGTGGGATATGTTCTTGTAGCTGTACTGCCTTGTCTTGCCTCAGTGGGAAAGGATGGGCCTAGTCCTACAGAGACTTGATGTTCCTTGGTGGGAGGATACGTAGGGGGGGCTCCACCCTCTCTAAGGAAAAGGGGAAGAGGAGATGGAGGGAAGGATTGTGGGAGGAGGTGATCAGGAGGAAGGACAGTGAGGGGTATGTAAAATGAATAAATATAATATAATATAATATAATAGGATCTGGAGAGATGTCTTAGCCATTAAAAGCACTTGCCACTTTTGTAGAAGACCAAATTCTATCCCCGGCACCCACATAGCAATAAACAACTTCCTGTAACTCCAGTTCCAAGGGCTCCAATGTCCTCTCCTAGACTGTGTTGGTACCCACATACATAAATAAGGCATAATCAATTAATTTCTAAAACTTTTTATTGGTTCTTTGTGAATTTCACATCAGCACCCCAATCCCGCTTATCTCCTCCCCACCCCCCACTCCTCCCCTACCATACCTGCCCTATATCCTTGTAACCTCCCTTACAACAGAGAAAAAAAAAATCTCATTATGGAAGTTGCAGTATGTCAGTGTCCCCCCACGGAATACCCTTTAGTCCACACGTCTTTGCTTAAAAATGTTCATTGCAATGACTGTTTGGTTTGGTTCGAGGCCTCTGGCTTCTGCTACACCATCAACACTGGAACCTCACTGGGACCCTCGTTGGCTATCCTGTTGTTGCCCTGTGTCGCGGAGATCCTATAGTTTTGGATCTGTAGGACTGCCCCTTCACACACTTCAGCACTATATCGTATGGTAGATACTGGGGTAGGCAAACTCAAAGACCTGGATCTGGGCTTGAAAGTTACCTGAGTTGGTCAGCCTGCCCGATCTCCTGTACCCACACCATCAGGGCGAGCTTTCCTACCTGCCCAGGCTAGCCCATCCAATGCTGCAGCCAACAAGGAGCAGAGCAGGCTCTCCGACTCCCATGCCATCAAAGTCAACTCTACTGTGCTGCCCAGGCAATGTTCAGGGCCCACTCTCTTGAGTGCTGCAGTAGGCAAGGGGCTAGGCTAGCTGTCCTGCTCTCGTGTCCTGGGACTGGCTCAGCCACAGCCTCCATGACCAAAGCAAGCTCTACCTTACTTTCCAGGTGAGGTGCAGGGCCCACTAACCTGATTGTTGCGGTCAGTGGGGAACAGGGACAATAATTTCACTTTCATGACCCTGGAGCCAGATCTCCTGCCTGCCATAGGTGGTAAGGAACAAGAAAATGGGGAGGAGTGCATCTCTCCTTCATCTGCGCCTCGAAGAAGACAAGACCCAAAGCCGGCTCTCCCATACTCACACCCTCGGGACCATCTAGGAGCAGTTCTACTGTGCTGTTGAGACAAGGTGCAGGACCTGCTCACCCAAGTGCTGTCAGAGACAGCTCCCCAGCTCTCATGACCAGCTCTCCCATCTGCCGTGGGTGATGAGAGGTTCTTCCCTCGCTGCCACCACCACACAGCAGACAAGAGGTAGGGCTGGATCACGCATGCTTTTTACCCTTCGGGTTGATTTAGCTGCAATCCCCACATCCAAGACCAGCCCTACTGTGCGGCCTAGGCAAGGTGCACGGCCTGCTTTCCTGAGTACTGCCCCTAGGTAAGGGTAGGATCTGCTCTCACAGCCCCAGGGCCAGCTCTTTCAGGATGCCCAGGTAAAGGGTGGGGCCAGTTCTACATGGCCCTCAGACATCAGCATGGCCCCAGAAAGCAGCCCAAACAAGGGATATCTGTCTGCCTAGCCTTTGATAGTAACAGACCCCTGCTGTTTCAGGGTCACAGACCCAGACATGTCCCCAGGTGGTAGCACAGGCCAGTACCCCAGCTACTTGCCCTCTAGTCTTCAGTTCTACCTCTCTTCATTGTGCCCACATCCTTCTGTTTCTCTTTCTCTTCCATTTTTCCACCACTTACTTGCTTCTTTTAGTGGTGAACGGAGTCTCTGAGTGTGTGGGTTCATTTTAGGAGTAGTCTCAGGAGTGCTATGTTCTACCCATATATCACGACACTGGTCAGGGGTCATCTTAGGCAGAGTCTGCTCCTAGGCCTGTGCTGCAATTGACTAGTGGTCATCTCAAGCTAGATCCGTGTTCAGGCTCCATGGAGATGGACTGGTGATCACAATGCCCAGGCCTTCCTGAGTGGCCCTATGTAAGGGTCAGCTGTCTTGGGCTCACTCCTTCCCCAACCCCGGTCCCACCCCTGAACCCATGGTCCCAGGTAGGGTTCTTATGGTCTCTGGCTTACTCCCTACTCTGGGAGCTCATCCAGGCCTCCAAGGCACCAGACTCATAGTTGTCTCGGACTTTCTTTTTTCCAGGTGTGCTAGGCTACTAATCATTCACAAGTTCACAGGTCAGAACACTGAGCGTAGTCACAGCATCTCTCCTCTCTGCCACCAACTAATGCAGGTGTGACACAGAAGCCACACTTGCAACATCTCTAGGGGCAGATTAATCAATCAGTTAATTAAAATATTCAATCAAGAGCAACATATGAATAAATACACTCCCTAGTTTTTGGAAATCTATGAAAACTGTTAAACTTTCCTTTGGTTGTTCTGTGTTCCAAAGTGGGAGGAGAAAGAGGATAAAAGAAATAAGGACTCTCCCTTTAAGATTGGCTCCTCCCTCCTTCTGGAGCCTTTCCAGTCTTAAGAGTGAGATGATTCTCTCCCTCCGTGGTCGTCCACTTTCTACAGAGAACACGTCTGTGAAATAGTATCAGGAGACACACGACCCATCAAAATCATCAAGCTTTGGAATGGGCAGACACAGAATGGTTCTTCTTGGAGGTGCTGGAACTCCTGGTAAAAGTGTCTTATTGATATCTATCCTTTAATTTGAGTTGAAAGATGTTCTGACAGTGAATGGATGTGATTGCATAGGAGAGCGAGGAATAGCAAGGGGCATCTAGGTCCTATGGAAGTGCTTTTCGTCGGCCATAGACCCCAAACTGAAATTGTAAAGTAGGAAGCAGTGCTTTCATTCATTTTATAAAATTGTTGAGGTGAAATCAAGTCAGGACCTGAAGTAAGCAGAACTGTCCTGGTGTGAAACTTGGGCTGTTAGGAAAGACAAAGTGTGGGGGTCAATGCTGATTAAAAGTTGATTTCCAATAGTAAATGTGGAAAACCAACTCAGTGCAAAATTCTGCTTCGTGATCTTTATGGGCTGGCTAAACCCATTCTTCAGTTTCACATGAGTGCTGAGTTGTGGTCACTGTGGAGCTCAGAGCTGTATGGCACTTTTTTATGCTGTATGTGGCAGTGGGTGATAAGATTAACATTTGGGTATTTGAGGATGTAAAGTAGACTATTTGTCACACAACTGAGAATGCAGGTCCTGTTGGTGGAACAGTCATGATGTAAGAAATACCAGCCATTCTTCCATGAAGTTGTTAGGAAACTGTGTGGACCAGATAGACATGCAGGTGGGGGTGTGTTTAATTGATGCCAAGAAGGTAGAGGGACAGAGAGCTCAGAAAGCTGTCCTATAATGTACAGAGAACATGCTCGATCACTAGTTTTGTTGATGTCTCTTTCAAGAGCTCAGTCTTAAGAGCTGCCTTTAAAGTTTGCCTCCATGCCCAGCGTTTTCACAAATCCTCACTCCTGGGCTGCACATAAACAATAAACAGCTGTATTTCTGAAGTTGTTCTACCAGCCCTGTCTCTCTCGATCAGAATCTTTCCCACTTGCCTTCCATTTTGGAAGAAGGGTCTTTCTTTGTCTTGGTTTAGTCTTTGTCAGACCCCAGACTCAGGACCTTCTCTTCTCCAAAATCTCTTGTTAGTAAATTTCACTCCTGCCCCTTGTTTCACAGGTTGTAAAAGGTTTGTCCATCTAGGTTTCTTTGTTGTGGCCGTGAGCTCACTTCTCAGTGCCTCTGCTGTCACTAACGCTCCTGGTGAGTATTTTGATCAACTTACTTCTTGCCTTGGCCTGCTCTGATATGAATTGTCAAACAAAATCACAATTCTCATGTATGGTAAATAGCATCTAAACATCCATCCTCTGCAGAGCTGAAGAACTAAATATCAGAACTATACAATTATATTCTAACCAGACCCAAAATGATTAGCATGGTCTTCCCTCATATAAAACAACACCATGTTACATAAAGACTGAAAGCAGTGTATAGCAGACTAAAGGAAAGGAGAAGAAAGCTCAGAGTTATCTGGACAAAAGGAAGTTCCAAGAACACTTCAATAAATTCAAAACCTAAACCTGACATTAAAAAAAAAAAAAGAATGTATTGTAGGAAGCCTGACTGGTAGGCCCACCAGGCTCCTCAGTTAAGCCAAATTAATAGCAAAAGAGGCAGCTGAAACAGTCTGAGAAAGGGAGGGAGAGAAATGTTGTTGTTGTTTTGATGTTATTGTTGTTGATTGTAATCATATATAATAGGAAAACAACTCTCTCGATTTCGATTTTAAAAGACCAGGTTTAGTTAGACTTCAACTACTACGTGTAAAAATCCATGCAATTTTACACAAATATATGAAATGGATATTTAATTCCCTTCAACGAGTTTCTCCATCCCCATACAATTACTATCAACTTGATTTCTCTTGCGTTTATGATAGGAAGGAACATACATAGTTCAGTCTGAAGGACTCTGTACACCTTATTTTAGATGCTATAAATTGTCCCTGCTTAGGATGTCCCAGCCATACAACTAAAATCCTAAGTAGCACTGTGCCCTTGGCTCTCCCAGGTTTGCCATTGCTCTACTTGAAGCCTGTGGTACTAATGGTTCCATCTGGACACTATAAAATAGCATTCTCCTATCATACATAAGTAATCTAAAAACTGGTCATGCTTTCTGGATGCTTTCTGACCATTTGTTTTGTTAACTCGTTATGTGTTGCTTGTACCTGTGTTAACTTGTTGCTTGTTACTGTGTTGACTCCTTACTTGTTAGTTACTTGTTACTGTGTTGACTCCTTACTTGTTAGTTACTTGTTACTGTGTTGACTCCTTACTTGTTAGTTACTTGTTACTGTGTTGACTCCTTACTTGTTAGTTACTTGTTACTGTGTTGACTCCTTACTTGTTAGTTACTTGTTACTGTGTTGACTCCTTACTTGTTAGTTACTTGTTACTGTGTTGACTTGTTACTGCAGGAGGAATGAAGAAGGAACTGAGACTGACCGGTGGTGAAAACAACTGTAGTGGGAGAGTGGAACTTAAGATCCATGACAAGTGGGGCACAGTGTGCAGTAACGGCTGGAGCATGAATGAAGTGTCCGTGGTTTGCCAGCAGCTGGGATGCCCAACTTCTATTAAAGCCCTTGGATGGGCTAACTCCAGCGCCGGCTCTGGAGACATCTGGATGGACAAGGTTTCTTGTACAGGGAATGAGTCAGCTCTTTGGGACTGCAAACATGAGGGGTGGGGAAAGCATAACTGTACCCATGAAAAAGACGCTGGAGTGACCTGCTCAGGTAAGGCTTGCCTACATCAAGCAAACCCCATGCACATATTTCTAATTCGGCTCACAGTGTCTCTTGGATTCAACGTTCCATTGCATTCTAGCACAGTCATTCACTGATGCTAAAACTTCATGCAAATCATTTAATCTTCCTAAGCTTCTGGAAACTCAGTAATAAAACACATGTCAAGCTCTCTTCACACTGCCTGGTGTATAACAGTGCTGAAAATATTAGTTTCTTCACAGACTCCATCTTTTATTACTATGTGGACTCTGACATCTTCATCTCTTTCTCTGTTTATTTGATTATTAATCTTTACAATGAGGTAACAAATGTAGCATTTATAACTTTTCAAAACTACAAGAAATCGTTCCGGTTCTTACCTGTAAATAGGGCTGATATTCAGCTACAGCCAAAGTATGATGCCCCATGCTCTTATTTTCTTACATAATGAAGAGGGAAGTTAAACTTACTTTCTGAAGTTTATAAACTTGAAGATACAACCAGAACCTGATAAGAGAAAAAGAGCCAATAGCTACTAGAGGAAGGCTGGCTTCATAGGAATCTGATGTCTCGATTTGTGGGATCCTTTACCGTAACTCCTGCTTAGTCTTCAGAGAGTCCACCTCTTAGCACACTAACCAACAGAAAACTGATGCTGGGCCACTGTCCCTACCTCTCCACCACTCATGTCTTAGCTTTGCTGTCTCTCTAGGTGCTCAATGCTACACCCAGTGAGTGAGCCTCAGGTGGTTGATCTGTGAAATGGACTAACAGTGATAGCATATAGTGTTTAAACTTGTAAGGATTGAATAATACGGCATGTGATGCACTTATATGTACACTGATTGTGACCTCTTATAATTATCAATTATTACGGCTAATTGCCTATGATGAAAACAAGCCTTGCTAAGTTGTGGTCTTTCATTGGAGTTTGGAGCTCATAAAATTTAATCTCTTGCTCAAGAAAGTGCTTCTAAAATTTTGTTCAACTCCACCACCTCCAGTGTCCCCATATAGCAACCAAAGTCTCCTTTCTTCATGTATATTACTCCTCATAGAAACTCGTGGCACTGTTAAACGTAAGAAAATAAAAAACTCCACTTTTGCTGAAAATGATAGTAAATTCCTTGGGAAGAAAACCACAATTTTTAAGACTTGATAACACATAGTGTTTTGAAGACTGTTGTGTTTATTTAGGCATTTTAATCTTTTCTTATTTTCTAATTTCAAATTCAACATCAATTACTCATCCTTAGAACTCTTTTAATATGGAGAGGTTAAAATCAGGAATCTACACTTCTGCTAAATGACTATTTTCTCATTTTTTGACAACTTGATTAAAAGGCCAAAATACTTTTTCTGCTTTTTTTTAGTGAGTAATATGTCATATTGATCTTTTCTATAGTAAAGAGTATTCTGATCTATAATACAATTTGCTTAGAAAGCAGATGTAGAGGGAAATCCTTATTGCTCATTGGGTTTTAACATGGTAAAATTCTCTGATATGTGGAGATGGGCCATATTTAAAAGCCAAACACTAATTTTTAAATTCCAAGCATCAATTTCCAACTATCAAGAAAACCCTAAATGATTGGCTGCTTATGAATGAATTTCACTTCCTAACCTTGATCTCTTCTCTAGATGGATCTAATTTGGAGATGAGACTGGTGAACAGTGTGGGCCACCGATGCTTAGGAAGAGTAGAAGTAAAGTTCCAGGGAAAGTGGGGGACGGTGTGTGACGACAACTTCAGCAAAGATCACGCTTCTGTGATTTGTAAACAGCTTGGATGTGGAAGTGCCATTAGTTTCTCTGGCTCAGCTAAATTAGGAGCTGGTTCTGGACCGATCTGGCTTGATGACCTGGCATGCAATGGAAATGAGTCAGCTCTCTGGGACTGCAAACACCGGGGATGGGGCAAGCATAACTGTGACCATGCTGAGGATGTTGGTGTGATTTGCTTAGGTAAGGACAGCTCTGGGCTTTCTGCTCTCTGTGACAGACAAAACAAAAAGGTACCAGAAGTGTAAGCCCAAGTCCCTGAGAACATAATGAAGTCAGCATCTGTCACTTCACTATTGTCTCATCTGGGGTCCCAGCTCTAATATCTGTGGTTTCACTAACTGAAATCAAAAGATTGCAATAGTCGTAGGGATCCAGGGAGGTGCTGGAGTGGTGGCTCGTTAACTGATCGTCCTTAAAGCTCTTGCAGAAGACTGGGATTCCATTCTCAGCAGCCACCTGTGATACACAACCACCTGTAACTTCAATTCCACAAGATCTGATCCCTCCCCTGATCTCCAAGGGCACTGCACACACATGCTGCATATACATTTGCTCAGGCACACACATATTCATGTAAAACTTTTTAAATAATAAACAATTAAAGTAGTTAAAGGAAAAACTAAAAGTAATGAAATTTACTTCCGTTTTAAGGAAAATGTTTAGGAAAAGCTTGATGGGGGTTGAAGTGGGGGAAGGAGGGGAAGGAGGGGTCTGAGTTGAGGGGTGAAGAGAGGAGGGATGGGGGTAATGGAGTCAGTAGCAAATTTTTTAAGGCTTTTGTACATGTGAATATTAGATGCTGAGCACATTTCCCCTTCATAATCTCTTATCCTTTCCTTGCCTATCTCCCTCCTGTTAGTTGTCTCTGTTCCTATTAGACTGTTTTATTTCTACTTTCAAGTCACTTCTAAATAAATAGATAGATGATATAGATGATAGATTGATAGGTAGGCAGACAGATAGATACATAGATGATAGGTAGGTAATAGATAGATACGTAGAGATATAGAGATATAAATAGATACATAGATAGATAATATGTAAGTAGACAGACAGACAGATAGATAGAAAGATAGATGAATAGACAGATACAAATATAGAAATATCACAAATATACAAACATTGTATTTGTCTATGTAAAAAAATCTCGGAACTACCACTGGAATTTGCTCTTTGCCTTTCTGAGATTCTTTAAAAAACAAACCACTGTCTTCATCATCCTCTATCACCCTCCCTTTTAGCCACATTGACCTACTCCTTCCCCCAACCATCAGCTCGAATCCATAGAATTAAATAATAATAATAGCAAAAGTGCCAATATGACAGCACTCCACAAAGGCTCAGACTGTCCATGAGCAAGTACTGCTTCGGTGACTTTAATACTCCACACAGGGTTCCAGGCTGTAGGCTTGTGTTTATCACAAGATTCTCTTCAGAACCAAGGAAGATTTTTGTAGATGTTGATTATAGACAGGGAGAGGAGTGGACTAGGCAGTTCCTCCTCCCTCTGCTCTGCCTTTAAACTAAGAGAGTATTCTGGTAATTGTTTTTCTATTGTTGTGGTTAATTCGCCATGATCATGACAACTTATCAAAGGAATTGTTTATTTGGGCTTAAGGGTCTAGAGGGGATAGGTTGGTGTCCGTCACCATCATAGTGGGGAAGCAGGAGAACAGGCTGACCTGGTGAGTGGCCAGCTGAGCACCCACACCTTAAAATGCAAGACTGAAGCAGAGCAATGACTAGGAGTAGTCCAATGCTTTTAAAACCTTCCCCCAGGGACACACTTCCTCCAGCAAAGCCACACCTCCTAAACCTCCCCAAACAGTGCTACCAATTTGGGGACCAAGTATTCAAACACCTGAGCCCATGAGGGACATTCTCACTCAAACCACCACAGGTACCCACAGAAGAGCCAGGTACACAACACAAGCTGCATAGGGTAGACAGATCATGTCATTAACAATGAAAGCAACTGGCAGATATTTACCAAAACTGGAGTAAGAAGTGAAAAGCCTACACACAGGCATATGTCCTTTAACAACAGAGTAAGCAGTTCTAGCATGGTTATGGAGACCAACAGATACAAAAATGACTGATGCTGGACAAATTTCTGAGACACTTCCCAAAGTAAGAACTGCATGCTAAAAAGCCCTTGCAGATGCTTATCTACTATCTTTAATGACTCACAATAGAGCCATAGAATGGCTACCTCTAACAACCCCTCCTCCCCTTCTTTAACTCCACTAGAGCTGGTTTTTAGACACCATATTCTTATCTCTCTTTTGCCAACTTGTTATTTGTTGCTGTTATAGAGGGAGCAGATCTGAGCCTGAGACTAGTGGATGGAGTGTCCAGATGTTCAGGAAGATTGGAAGTGAGATTCCAAGGAGAATGGGGGACCGTGTGTGATGACAACTGGGATCTCCGGGATGCTTCTGTGGTGTGCAAGCAACTGGGATGTCCAACTGCCATCAGTGCCATTGGTCGAGTTAATGCCAGTGAGGGATCTGGACAGATTTGGCTTGACAACATTTCATGCGAAGGACATGAGGCAACTCTTTGGGAATGTAAACACCAAGAGTGGGGAAAGCATTACTGTCATCATAGAGAAGATGCTGGCGTGACATGTTCTGGTAAGTTAGAACAAAAAGCGAGTCAAAGAGGTGTGACTAGTGTGACTAAGGGAAATAATTAATTCACTGTTGGGAATTCCTTCACAGCTGGGAAGGATCTGGTGCACTCCTCATGGGAGGGTCACTTGGTTCCCTTTTCTGTATTATTAGTAAGACTATTTGGAACCACACCTTAAATTCTAAATCTGTATGGAGCTCAGAGAGTTAGTATTTAAGGAATGAAGTGTGTGTGTGTGTGTGTGTGTGTGTGTGTGTGTGTGTGTGTAATTAATAATTTTACTCCTTAAGAACTATGTACCATTTCTATGTAGAATTCACAGTCAGTATTTGTTTATTAAGGCCTCAGTAAATAGGTAAGCCAAAATTAGATATGGTGGCATAGGCCTATAATCCAAGCCCCTTAGGAGAGAGACTAGGGCAGAGGGTGGCAAATTCAAATACATTCTGGGCAACTTACTGAGACCCAGCTCAGTAAGATTTTAAACAAAATTACAAAGGGGTATCTGGCATACAGTCATTTAGCTTATGAAAGGGACTAGGCTCAAGCCACAGTATTATCAAGAAGCAAACAAACAATAGGCACTGGGTAGATCACAGGTTCCAGTGTCTGCAAAGAAAGGGAGTAGAAAGTCTTTGGGGAGCTATCTTGCCCAGGTCCCCTCTGTTCATGTTTCCACTGCAGATGGAGCAGATCTGGAACTCAGACTTGTAGGTGGAGGCAGTCGCTGTGCTGGGACTGTGGAGGTGGAGATTCAGAAGCTGACTGGGAAGATGTGTAGCCGAGGCTGGACACTGGCAGATGCGGATGTGGTTTGCAGACAGCTTGGATGTGGATCTGCACTTCAAACCCAGGCTAAGATCTACTCTAAAACTGGGGCATCAACTACGTGGCTCTTTCCTGGATCTTGTAATGGAAATGAAACTACTTTTTGGCAATGCAAAAACTGGCAGTGGGGCGGCCTGTCCTGTGATAACTTCGAAGAAGCCAAAGTTACCTGCTCAGGTGATACTTTCAATCCATTTGCTAAGAAGCAACTTAATTCCAAGGGTACCACAGATACTGTGCTCATGGTGAACTTTGTATGCTCTTGTTCCAACCTTATGAATCAGAATATTCAGGCGCATTGCTTATCCTAATGACAGAATTGGGATTTTTTTTAACCTCTTCCTTTGAATTTTTTTTAAAGATTTATTTATTTAGTATATATACAGTATTCTGCCTATATGTATGCCTGCACACCATAAGAGGACACCAAAAAAAAAAAAAAAAAAAAAAAAGAGGACACCAAATCTCATTATAAATGGTTATGAGCCACCATTCAGTTGCTAAGAACTCGGGACCTCTGGAAGTGCAACCAGTGCTCCATGGAGTCATCTCTCTACCTCCTGGGGTTTATTTTTAAAATAAATCTGATTGCACAATTTCTCTGAAAACAGTAATATACTTGACACATATCATTATGCTTCTGTATTATGCATATGTGACATACTGACAGACCGTGAAAAATTATTCTTCAACTAACAATGTACTGGGGGTCTGGAGAGATGGCTCAGTAGGTAAAGCACTTACAACACACTCATAAAAACCTGAGTTCAGACTTTAGGCACACATAAAGGCCTGGGTACCAGAGTGCACACTTGTAAGCTCAGCAGTTGCGTCTGATCACAGCTATTCTCCACATTAGCAAGAGAATGCTATCCAATGATGAGGTCAAAGGGCCCATTGACAAGCACTGATAGGTGCGGATGTCAACCTCTTCCGGCAGCTGCTCATCTCAGACGTAAGGCCATTGGAAACCTATGGCTAGACGAAAGCTAAGACCCGAAGGTTACTTTGCTGGTGTGCTTGCTACTTCTGTTGTGCAGCAACTATTTCATCTTCT
The DNA here is from genome assembly GCF_978045245.1 of Mus caroli. Taxonomy (NCBI): domain Eukaryota; kingdom Metazoa; phylum Chordata; class Mammalia; order Rodentia; family Muridae; genus Mus; species Mus caroli. Next base: position 24,848,117 of record NW_028227262.1, on the reverse strand, counting down.
GCTTTGGCTGCACTTTATGATCAGCTCAGCTGAGGAACAAGACAATCCAGGTGTTTCAAATGATGATGATGTATTCTTCATTGTGCAGATCATATACTTTGTTACTGAACAAAAGGAGGAAATTCTAATTGTTCTTACACTTGCTCTTCATTCTTTGGATAAAGAATAAGTGTTGATTTAGTTACTTTGCCAGATTAAAACTTAACTTGTTAATCAAAAGAATCAAATCTATGCACAAAATTCTGTTTATTGGCGCTTATACAAAAATCAATGAAGTCATTTATTTGTTGGGAAGAAAGTCCCTTAAAAAAGCTAAGACTCCAACATTCTAAAGGTGTGGGTGGCTACATGTTAACAGATTTACAAAATCAAAGCTGAAAAAAATGAAGTCCCAAAGTAACCTGTTTGGATAGAAGACTTTGGACTTAGATCCAAATGTTTTAGGATTGGAGAACAGAAAGAATGTATACAGAAAAAATGCACTTTCAAGAACATTACACATTTTCACTGGGAAAGAAAGCACATTTGGTTTAGTTTTTGCTTTTTTCTGATTCTATTCTATTCTATTCTATTCTATTCTATTCTATTCTATTCTAATTCTGTTTGAAATGGCTACATGTGAATACTCCAGAAACCTAGACACCTAGTTTGGCCTGATCTCAGAAATCACCTTGACTTAAAGATTAAGTCCAATGCCAACCCACTCACAAAACTTTCAACCCAAAATGTGTCCTATCTACAAGTTCAAGATCAAAGATGGAACAGAGACTAAGAGAATGGCCAACCAATGACTTCCCCAAATTGAGACCCATCCCATGAGCAAGAACCAATTCCTGACACTATTAATGACATTTGCAGACAGGAGCCTAGTATAACTCTCCTCTGAGAGGCTTCATCCAGGAACTAACTGAAACAGATTCAGAGACCCACAGCTAAACAATTGGACAGAGATCAGGGAGTCTTTTGGAAGAGTTGAGGAAATGATTGAGGGACCCAGAGGGAATAGGGACTCTACAGGAAGTGCAACAGTCAACTAACCTGGTCCCTTGGGGACTCCCAGAGACTGAATCAAAGAGCATACATGGGCTGGACCTAGAAGCACCACAAATTATATAGCAGATATACAGTTTAGTCTTTATGTGGATCCCCAAACAACTGGAGTGGGGGCTGTCCCTGACTCTGTTGCCTGCCTGTGTATCCTGTTCTCCTAACTGGGTTGCCTTGTGTGGCCTCAGTGGGAGAGAATGTGCCTTGTCTTGCAGTGACTTAATGTGTCATAGTGAGTTGGTACCCAGGAGGCTGCTCCCCCTTCTCAGAGGAGAAGGGGAAGAGAGGTAGGGGAAGGGCTATGGGGGGGTAGGAGGAGAGGAGGGATGCAATTTGGATATAAAGTTAATTAATTAATGGGGGAAGGGCTGTCCAAGAGGACTGTATACATACTATCCAGTAACATTTTAGTGGGATTTTATGCTCACCCAATTCAAGCTAAGGACTTTCCAGTTCAACAATCATCAATTATTTGTGTATATTGTTGTTTTCTTTCAACTTGGTCTGCATTTAGAAATCATGGGTTCTTCATCTCATATTTAGATAGGAATTCACTTTAATGGTAAAAGTCCCTCATGCTGAAACATTCTGTGTTTCTAATGCAGAAGTAGTCATATCTCAAACATTTTCAGAGAGATTTTAATGTAAGGTAAAAGATGCATGATCTGAAGTGTAGACAGAGTATGAACACTGCAAGGACTGAAGGGGTGTCTGTCTGTCCATCTGTACCACAGTGAGGGTGGCATCAAAGGTTTGTACAGGCATCTGTGAAGGATGTTTGCTCTTTAGGTCCAACCTCAGATGAACTTCTGTTGTTAAAAATATGTGAATTTGAAATAGTTCGTGTTTTCAAGACGCCCAGTGGTTTCTGGTATTAAAGGAAGCCCTGCTTGTCTTGATGATTAAGCCTCTTGGTCTGACTGACAATAAACACATCCCAACGTGACAGGGAGCACATTCCAGCCTGACAGGGAGCACATCCCAGCCTGACAGGGAGCACATCCCAGCCTGACAGGGAGCACATCCCAGCCTGACAGGGAGCACATCCCAGCCTGACAGGGAGCACATCCCAGCCTGACAGGGAGCACATCCCAGCCTGACAGGGAGCACATCCCAGCCTGACAGGGAGCACATTCCAGCCTGACAGGGAACACATCCCAGCCTGACAGGGAGCACATCCCAGCCTGACAGGGAGCACATCCCAGCCTGACAGGGAGCACATCCCAGCCTGACAGGGAGCACATCCCAGCCTGACAGGGAGCACATTCCAGCCTGACAGGGAACACATCCCAGCCTGACAGGGAACACATCCTAGCCTGACAGGGAGCACATCCCAGCCTGACAAGGAGCACATCCCACCCAGCCTGGCAGAGAGCATATCCCAATCTGAGTTCCATTTCTTATTATCTGGCATCACTTTTGTTTACATCTTAAAGCCCAGCCACACTAAGTGACATATTCTCTCTCTCTCTCTCTCTCTCTCTCTCTCTCTCTCTCTCTCTCTCTCTCTCTCTCTCTCTCTCTCTCTCCCTCCCTCCCTCCCTCCCTCCCTCCCTTCCTCCCTCTCTCTCTGTCACGGAGGCACAAGATCTAGGAGCCCAATGTAGCTCTGCCCTTCCTGCTGACAGATCAGTTGGGGCACAGAATACAGTGTGGGGCTGGCAAGGCAGAGCAGAGCATGCAGACAGGCCTGTTTGTCTATGAACCACTGTGATAAAGCCCTGTCAGAAAGGAATGGGAAGAGGACTGGAAAGACATCAGATCACAGACATCAGGTGTTCCACTTTTTAAAGTCTGATGTTCATTCAATGCTCTGAACAAAACTATGTTGTAAACCTATATGCAGATGTTGATAAAGCTACTGTAGACTTCAGACTGGAACAAGTGCCGAGCTGGCTGACAAAGCCCAAACTGTGAACAAATTGTGTTGTATGAATAAATGCAAGTGAAGTACTAAAAGAAAAGAGAAGTTCTGATCTTGCTTTTCTTCAAAATCCAAAGCGCTAGAATTTTCTTAGAAGGACAAGCCCAATGAAAGGTTCTAGAGCCACAATTTTCTATGCCCAGTCTAGACAGAAAATCCAGGAGGTGCAGGGTGAAATCCAGGAGGTGCAGAGAACCCTGGCTCCTAGTCCCACCATGAGTGAAAAATGTGGAAATTGTAGCTCTCACAGAAATATTATTATTTTTCAGGCCACAGGGAACCCAGATTGGTTGGAGGAGAAATCCCATGCTCCGGTCGTGTGGAAGTGAAACACGGAGACGTGTGGGGCTCCGTCTGTGATTTTGACTTGTCTCTGGAAGCTGCCAGTGTGGTGTGCAGGGAATTACAATGTGGAACGGTCGTCTCTATCCTAGGGGGAGCACATTTTGGAGAAGGAAGTGGACAGATCTGGAGTGAAGAATTCCAGTGTAGTGGGGATGAGTCCCATCTTTCACTATGCTCAGTGGCGCCCCCGCTAGACAGAACTTGTAGCCACAGCAGAGATGTCAGCTTAGTCTGCTCACGTAAGACAAAGAAAATATTTTCAATTTGCTCCTAGGCTCTGAAAGAGGGTTAGAGAGTCACGGATGTCTTTTCTAAACCCCGGTCTCCTTTTAGGATACATAGATATTCGTCTGGCAGGCGGCAAGTCCTCCTGTGAGGGAAGAGTGGAGCTCAAGACACTCGGAGCTTGGGGTCCCCTCTGCAGTTCTCATTGGGACATGGAAGATGCTCATGTCTTATGTCAGCAGCTGAAGTGTGGAGTTGCCCAATCTATTCCAGAAGGAGCACATTTTGGGAAAGGAGCTGGTCAGGTCTGGAGTCACATGTTCCACTGCACTGGAACTGAGGAACATATAGGAGATTGCCTCATGACTGCCCTGGGTGCGCCGACGTGTTCCGAAGGACAGGTGGCCTCTGTCATCTGCTCAGGTGAGAGGATGAAGGGAGAGCCAGTGAAGAGAGTCTCCACAGTGCTTTAGAATCCGATGGGCTTGAGTCAGGGATGAAGCAAAAGAAACAGAAGCAGTCTGTCTGGGAGGTTCACGAGACCTGTGCTAGAATAGGAACTTCATTTGTCTTATTAGAGTGTGTGTAAATCTGATTTTCATCAACCGTATTGTCATCTAGTGCTTCCTGCAATGGTTCTCAACCTTCCTAATGCTGTGACCCTTTAGTACAGTTCCTCGTGTTGTGGTGAACCCCTCCAACCATTAAGTTATTCTTATTACTACTTCATAACTACAATTTTGCTACAGGTATGAATAGTAATGTAAATATATAATATGCAGTATATCTGATATTCCACCTCCTGTGGCAGTGTTGTTCTCCTCCCTGGAGGTCACGACCCACAGATTGAGAACTGTACTCCATGTTTTTTCAAAGCACCTGCTCACTTCCAGGTGTCCCATCATTCCCACCCTCCTTTCTCACCCCTCCATCCTCCTCCTTCTTCTTTCTCAAGCTATGTTTGTCTTCAACTCGCCTACGGAACTCTCCATCCAGCCCTCATTCTTCACCCTTTGTATCTAATTATTCCTGAAACTTTGGATGTTTTTAGGAAACCAATCCCAGACACTATTGCCATGTAGTTCATTGTCTCCAGTCCAAACAACAAGCTCTACAATTCCAAAGGAGAGTGAAGTTCCCTGCATAGGTGAGAATCTGTGATTGACCTCTGAAATTGACCTCAAACCTTGCCAGAATACATTATCTGGCATAATTTCTTATCTTCATTTCTCTTCCCAGCAAGTGGCCAGCTTCGCTTGGTAGGTGGAGGTGGTCGCTGCGCTGGGAGAGTAGAGGTCTACCACGAGGGCTCTTGGGGCACCGTCTGTGATGACAATTGGGATATGACTGATGCCAATGTGGTGTGCAAGCAGCTGGACTGTGGCGTGGCTATTAACGCCACTGGCTCTGCTTACTTTGGGGAAGGAGCAGGAGCTATCTGGCTAGACGAAGTCATCTGCACTGGGAAAGAGTCTCATATTTGGCAGTGCCATTCACATGGCTGGGGACGCCATAACTGCAGGCACAAAGAAGATGCAGGTGTTATCTGCTCGGGTAAGTTCTGCACATAACTCCCAGTCACAAGTGCATTTAAAATGACTACGGAGCAAAGGGGACTGAATATCAATCTGAAATATTCTCCCCAATATTCTTCTCAACCATTTCCAGAGTCAGAAGTCCCAGAGCATTTGTTCAACGTGTTGGTACAATCTCATGTGTTGGCTTGTACACTTACTATAAAGAGAAAAATACAGAAATAGGCCTGGCTATCATAACATTGTTAACACTGAAGTGCTTCTATAAATGGATGTACAACTGAATATTGGATTCAGTGGCACACTTGATAGTTACAGTGTAGATACAGTAGATTAAGAAGAATAAAAATAAATAAATTCTATATAATATTTATAATGGAGATAAATACCATATTAAAATAAATCTTAAAAGCAGATAAATGAGTTATATTTGCCAAAAGAGCAAAATTTACCACAAAGAGGTCATTCGTTGCCTTTGCTTTGTACACAAAACAAGCCTCAGAGACTTTCATGAACCGGAAAAATGCCCCCAGTTGCAGTATGTTAGGAAAAACAGTAGTGTGACTCACGAGATGAAGCAATCCTATATCGGAAGCAACTGATCCCTATTTAATGACCTAAATCTGCTTAGAGGGCATCTGTGGCAGACTGGTGTGTCAACAAAAAAGGAAATAGTTCATTTTAATGTAGCAAAACATTGGTTTTAGCACCTGTGTCTCATTAAATGTTAAGAATCAAAGACGTTGCTCCAAAGCCCACATCAACACTGAGCATATGAGAGGATGTATCCACCTGAGACCTGACTTGATCATAGAATGGAATGTACAGGTACTGAGACTTCACTGCCGTATTTCTGAAATACATAGTTTACATGGTAATTAAAACCAAACAAGAATAGAATAAGACTCCTTGGGTTAAAATTAATTTAGGGAAAACTACACCACCAAAAGGAGTTCAGAGGCTTTGATTGAATCTCATAAGTGTCTTTCAAGTACTGACAGTCTTCAAAAGAGATTCCTGTGCACAAAATTCCAGATTAGAAAGCCGGGTGATAGGTAAAAACTAATACTACATTTTACTAAGATCTATTTATTGGTCTGTTCAAAAGTTACTAATGAGTTTCTAGGAGTTGACACATTGAATCTGTTACATCCATTTCTAAGTTAGAGAAAAAGAAATGTTTTCTTCAGAGAAGTTGTTCTGTTGCGGCCCGCCCGCGGTCCACAACACGAACGGTTCAACTGAGAATGGCAGTTCCCTGCAAAGAGAGGTAACTAGATAGGGCGGAAGAAAAGAATGAAGCCAGGACAACAAGTTCTGATCGAGGCTCAATTTAATATTTCCAAACACTCAGTTTATAAAGGAAGGGGGAGGGAACCCAATTTCCCGCCAAGTAACTCAGGGTCCAGTAGCAGGACAAACACGTGTGTGCCTCCAGGCAGCAGAGTCAGGTTCCAGCAGTGGGCGTGGCAGGACGAATGAGCCGGTAGCTCCACCCTAGAGCAGGCAGGTTCCAGGCTGGGGGAAGGGAGGCCACATTTCCCCCCATTAGATAACAAAAATAAAAATAAAAAAGGGGTGGCCTGTGGCAGAAAGATTATCTATGTTCAATAGTTCTGCCTAAGTTCCTAGGGCTAAAGAAAAAACCTATTTCCGTGGGATTTCTTAACTATTCTAATGGTAAACTGTATCTGGCTAAGGCTGTAGGCTCTGACTTTATAATGCTAATTAGTGCTGAATAGGTAGCTACCTGTTTGCCTTTTAAGTAGGGCGTTGGAACCCTGGCTGAGTTTAGCTAAACAATTTTAGAATAACACTGAACTGATAATTATCCACAATTTTGGGTGACAGGCAGGGGAAACAGTGAGAAGCGATTAAGACTGGCTGGCTCCTAGTACAAGGCCAATTGGCTTTTTTATTTTTTGGGTGGGAGGCAGTGAAGGGCCTGCTCTTACAACAGCAAGGTCTCCAATCTCTCTCCCCCCTGTTAATTAAGTTTAAATAGGCAATGCTTAACAGAGGTGATCAAAAGATTTTCTCATCCGTAGATGAGTGGGCCTTTAACCTTGACTTGGGTGGACATTAACCTGATTCCTCCTGTGAGTAACAACTCACATCTGTGGCTCTTGGTATCTTTTGGGGAGGGGAGGCAGAGCCTTAAGTATTTTTAGTGTTTAGCTGGAGTCGGATACCAACCTCTTTCAAATCAGGTGTGTCGCACAGGGAACTCAGAAACGGTCAAACTGGACCTTCCCTCCACAGTGATCTCCTGCGCCAAGCGGTACCCATACCGTATTCATATGATTATGAATCAGTATCGCAATTCTGAGTTATTGCGAGGCCTCTATGTGAGACTTGTCAACCTCAGATTTAGCAAGGCCTAGACAAGAATTATGTCAGTATTAACACCGTTAATTTTGGTTAAAATAGGAGCTAAAAGTCTTTTCTCTTCATCTCTGTTATTCCCAGTAGCCTGAGGAATTAAGGACACCTTGCAGTAACAGCAAGGGTGAAAAGCCAGAGGCCAGTTAAGGGACTAAGCCTATATCTATCAAAATAAGAACTAATCTTTGTAAATATATATAAAATTTCTACTTCCCTAGCTCTCCTGGTAAATCTAAATCTTATCTTAGACTGAAAGGCCACATGCTGAGATTAGCAGAACCACCTGTTTGCTCTTAGGGGCTGGGCGGAGAACCGGAGAATGTAGATTGACTTGCTTGAGAGAAGGAAGAATACTAAACAGTTAGAGTGTAGTAATGTAAATTTTCTGTTTGGAGAAGTCAAGGTACTTTATTTAGATGCAAATTGTAAAGCTAAAGTTAATCTCAAATTAGAAGTAACTGGGTGCCAGCGGCGTTCCGCTGCAGACTGACCTTTAATGTCAGTTTGCAAAAAGTTTAGGACAAATAAGGTGAAGGCAAGATGAGCCTTTGGTGACTTTGGGGAATATGCTCTGAATTAACTTTGCTAGGTAATTTAGAATATAGGAATCTCTAATAATTGAACTGAATATTAGACCAGTCTAAGATTGAGTTAGAATGGCTGGTCACACTGAAGAAGAGTGAAAAATCATTATGACTCTATTAAATGACTAATTTTACTAAGTCTGAATATACAGTCTCTGATGTACTATTGCCATAAAGTTAAAAGGCTAGAAGCTAGTCTAAACTGGAAAAATGACAAGCAAGGATGGATCTAAAACATGAATTTAATCTTTTAGTCCTTTTAATCAGGACACTGAGTTAACTTACCTGTCAGCTCAGCACAGGAATTACCAATATGCTTCTGTAGAGTTCTGTGGAGAGAACCTGTCTTTCCCTTTCCTAATAAGGTAGCTGTTTTAGGATCAATCTATAAGCCAATAAGTAGACCCTTTTAAGATACTAAAAAGCATTTATTAAATTTGACATTTTAATTTTAAATTTTGAAAATAAAGGTATGTTTTAAATAGTGTGCATGGAAATGCACTAAATAGTATATATAGGGATACAATTTCTCTCTTTTATCTTTTAAGAGGTTAAAGTTTAAAATTTTACAATATCTAACCTTTTGAATTAATAACTTTTTGGACAAAACATTTTAAATATTTGGCTGTAAAGGGGCAGTGACTAATTGCACTTTCAATCATTTTTCTTAAGGAACGGTTGTAACTAGAAAGCTAGAAAAGTTATTAAGAGTCACACGTGCATAATTTATTTATTTATTAACTAGAAATATGTATAAGCAATTGTAAATTTGAGAATTAATAGTATCTGAGGGACGAACAATTTTAAGTAATTATGAGCTCAGAGATATAGCATTGACTATCAATATAAATTAAGGTTTGATTGTTCAGCATTTTAAAACACCATCTACAGCACACAACCAGATTATTTGTACTGGAATAGGGGCAACTGTGTGTCTTAAAACTCCGCTCCACAGCAGCTAGTTGGGCCCACGTGGGCCAAACGATCGGCTGGGAGGATGAGAAAAATGACTTTACAATAATGTTTTTTCTGGCCAAAGAATTGTCTTGGGCACAACTAATTTTTAATTACCAATTAACAACAATCATAAAAGCTTTCTTTATTTCCTGCAAAACCCCTTGCAGCAAACCAAAACACCAAATAACAAAAGGATACTGTCTCTGAATCTTTTGGGTGAGAGCAAGGATTTAAGGTAAACTTCCCTTGAGAAGCATTAGTTAATAAAATACTTTCCACTTAGGAAACAATATATACTGAAAGATTAAAACTTTTGGCTTCTTGTAAAGAAGCAGAAACAATAAACATTTTTCTTACATAATGTAAAGCTATATTAGCCATACATAGAGGCAAAATTTTCTAGTGATTACCAGTTTACTAGAAGCAAAAATCTTTGAATTTAAGCATTATTTTAAACATCTGAATAGATCTGTAACACTGTTAAAAAGAAATTTTCTTGAACACAGGGAAAAACTTTTTTAGGCATTGTTTGCAAAACAAAAGAAAGGGCCACAAGCCGCTCTGGGACTGCCCAGAGCCCTGTATTGACTCAAAGGTAAAATACTTTTTAATCTGAGCATCAATCTTAAATTTGCAATCAAACTGCAAGCTGCAGTCAATGGAACAATGGCAGTTTTAACCATAATTTTTAAGTTTTTGTGCAAGGTTAGGATAATATCTACAACTTTGGGAAAGCAAAACCTATGTTTAAAACAATTTATCACTGTTAAAATCAATATTAGAAGCATTACTATCATATTACGAAGTTTGGATATCAATTAATACCTATGAATACCTATTAAAGCAAGCTTTAACGCTTTAATAAAGAGGCATTGCTTTATATCTTATCTTAAATTTTACTATTTAGGATAGGAACCACATTAATCATTATCTAAACTAGAAATATCTTAAGAGACTCAGCCTCTGAAGCTTAATCTCAAATTCTAACTCAATTAGCCGTGTGTCCCTATGCGTAGCACCTCCCGAAGTGGTGACTGTGGGTGGAGCGGGAGATTCGCAAGAGAACCAATTCTCATTAGGGTAATGGGCCATTCCTCTATCTGAGTGATTTTTGTTAAAATTCAGTCCATCATCAGAGTTTCCACAATTATCAATTTTTGAGTTAAGAAGATCTTTTCCTGAGGAGGCCTTCTCTGATAGGCACTCCTCCTGAGATACCACAAGCTCCGCCTGAGGGCAATTTAGCCCTGGGGAAGTTGCATTTTTCATAGCATCATTTACAAGCGCCCAGAGACCTAGGGTAAAATTATCTGTCTGAACGATATTCAGGGCCTCACCAACTTTTTCCCAGGTTCCACAATCTATCGTTTCTTCTTCTTTGAACCATGGACAACAGCTATCTATCTTATCTAAAAAATTTCTTACTAATTGTACTTCAAGCCTTACTCCTTTTTCCTTAAGCAACTCCTGAAAACTAAACACAATTGCCTGATCCATGTTTTAGAACCCTTCTTTCTTCCACCTAAGCAGCTTTCTAAAAAAAACTGCGGCACACCGCCTGTCTCCGTATCTAGTTCCGATTTACGAACTGCTGACCCCAAGTAGAACCAGTGTTGGGTTAGCACTGCTTCAAACTTGCTTCGTATCCTACTGCATCCCCGCAACACTTTCAAAACTGAAATTTTTTTGGGCTAGCGCTAGCATGTGTACCTGTCCGTTGCTCCGATGCTCCTCCTCCGATACGAAGATTCTTTCCTTTCTTGTGGAGCTCCACACAGCAATCGTTTCTCTTAGCATCTCTCTGCCATTCTTCAGGTCCCTGTTCGGGCGCCAACTGTTGCGGCCCGCCCACGGTCCACAACACGAACGGTTCAACTGAGAATGGCAGTTCCCTGCAAAGAGAGGTAACTAGATAGGGCGGAAGAAAAGAATGAAGCCAGGACAACAAGTTCTGATCGAGGCTCAATTTAATATTTCCAAACACTCAGTTTATAAAGGAAGGGAGAGGGAACCCAATTTCCCGCCAAGTAACTCAGGGTCCAGTAGCAGGACAAACACGTGTGTGCCTCCAGGCAGCAGAGTCAGGTTCCAGCAGTGGGCGTGGCAGGACGAATGAGCCGGTAGCTCCACCCTAGAGCAGGCAGGTTCCAGGCTGGGGGAAGGGAGGCCACATTGTTCTTCTTTTCCCCCAGAGTTCATGTCTCTGAGGCTGACCAACGAAGCCCACAAAGAAAACTGCACAGGTCGTCTTGAAGTGTTTTACAATGGTACATGGGGCAGTATTGGCAGCAGCAATATGTCTCCAACCACTGTGGGGGTGGTGTGCCGTCAGCTGGGCTGTGCAGACAACGGGACAGTGAAACCCATATCTTCAGACAAGACACCATCCAGGCCCATGTGGGTAGATAGTGTGCAGTGTCCAAAAGGAGTTGACACTTTGTGGCAGTGCCCCTCATCGCCTTGGAAACAGAGACAAGCCAGCCCCTCCTCCCAGGAGTCCTGGATCATCTGTGACAGTGAGTATCCATTTTCAACAGGAAATTTCCATTCTACTCCCAACCCCCACTCTGACTGGTTTTCTGTCTCTGGTGTTTAGCTGTGGCCCTAATTTTTAGTCTTTTACCTATTCATCAAGATCATATATTAATAGTGACATTACAGTAAGATACCTCATAAACTTTAAGATGTTCCAGGGCTTTATAAATGAAAACATTTTAAAAGCTGTTTTTAAATTTCAGGGTTTTTTTTTAATTTTCTGTAAAGCTTTCTTTAAAGAAGCTTAAAATCTCTCAACTGTCTTGTTTTTTGCAATATCAAAATAAAGCACCTTTAATTAAGAGTGAAGACAGAGAGCATAACCATAATTTTTACAAGGCAAAAACAAGTTTTAACAGTATAAACTATTTATTGTTTCCAAAATCAATATCAAGTGGCTTCCTTTTATGTTATAAGTTTAGCTGCCCAGAAGAAAAGTTATCGTATATGAACATATGGAGGTGCAATTTAATTACCTCTTACTTATTTTTTTTAAAAAACTAGTTTTTAAGACAGGGTAGAAATTATTTAAAAATCTTGTCCCAATTTAAAAGTGTCTTTGAATACCTGTCCCTCTGATTGTGCTCATGCCATGTGTTGCTGCCCAGAACGGCTCCAACCCTGAGTTAAGAGTTTTCAATTAACTTTTTGTTACAAATGTTACAGATTTTCAACCATACCCAATAACTACAACCAAGATACAGAACATAGTAATCTCCTACATTTCAGAGCAGGCAGAAACAAACACGAAGTGACCACATACATTATACATTTAAAATAGACAAGACTTTCCTTACTTCCTCCAGCTGTTAATTTCAAAAGAGGAGCACTTTGCTACCTGCCAAGTCCAATTCTCATGGGCGCAGTGGTTCTGTAGCGGGAGTAGCCACTGGCTTCCTGACCGGAGAAAGCTGAGGAGTTGCTGGTGCCACTTTAAGAGCGGCTTGTACAGATGCCAACCACCCACACACACCACCCCCAGCTTCGCTGTCAGCTTGATCCAGGGGAAGAAGGTGGGACTATGCTTGCAGTGCTCAGCTCCTAGCTGCGGGTGCAGGGCTCCAAGAGCAGTATCAGTTTAATCAGTTTTTGTTGTCCCGATTCAGCCTCTTTTTCTGAAAATCCTTGAGATGGGTTAAGCCTAAGTCAGCAGATGAAATATGGCCCCCCCTTTTTTTTCCGAATATGAAACAGAGCAACAATCAAGCTAACCGAAACTATAGACACAAACTGACAGACATGGACAATCAAACCAGAACCAAGTGTTACCCCAATGGAAACCAGTATGGGACAGGATGTCTTAGGTCTATTTCTGATCCTATGTCCACTTTCTCCTTTCTTGGGTCCCAGACAGATTCCACCAGAAACCAGAATACAGATATAAGCTTACTTCCGGTTAGTGTTTGGCCAGAATGTTACAATGTTTTTAAGCTCCAAAAACCAAACATCTGTGTCAAGTTATCCCACCATTAAGGATTTAGGGATAGGAGACTTCCTTAGGAATATGTCTTTGTGGTACACTTATATGGTTCCCATTGGTTGGACTATTTAACCCTGGCAACTTGCCTAGCATTCATGTCTCAACTTGTCAATCATGTCAGTTACCCACATACATGTATCTTCTGCCAAGCAGGATGGCAGTTACTCAGGAAGGCCTTGGGAACTTAAACTTTATTTGACCCCTATTCAAAATGGAAGTTTTATTCAAAATGGCTTCAGTTTTGTTCCTTCTTGCCTCACTTTCTAAGAAAACATGAGATTTTATTTCCCTGTTCAAACTCTAGCTTGATTTGTTAGGTCTCATTACGCAGAGATGGGTAACTTCCAGTTAATACTCAGGAATGGAATAGTTGGTTTTATGTAATTGTTATATGTATATATGCACATAACAGATCAGTAATCATTATTCCAGATCTTTGTATTCATGTACTTGAAAGTTCTATTTGATTTCTCTAAGAAAATCAAGAAACAGAGAATAACTGGTTGATAAAAGGCCTACTTTCCTTTCTCTACATTTCTTCCAAATATTTAACCTTGCTACACTGGTATAAGACAAAACTCAGAATGGTCAATCCTGAACTCTTTTCATTATGCATCTCCTTAACCTAGGAGGATGATATTTCTGTTCACATCACTTTTGTCCATGTGAGGAAATTTAACTTTCCACGTGAGTCATGTCAACTTCATTCACCTGCAGTTTCTTGAGTCATACTATGATCCTTTTAAAACAGTATCTTTAATAGTTCTTTGAAAACTTCATGCTGTGTGTTTTGATCATACCCTCCCCCCTCTCTCAACTCCTACAAGATCCACCCCTACCCCTCTACGTACTCAACTTTGTCTCCTCTTATATTTTTATATCTCATTAAGCCCAGTTTGTGCTGCCCAGATACACGTGGGTGTGTGTTCGACCTTGAAGCTTGGTCTTACTAGGGTCTATACCCTTTAAGACAATGATCATCCCTCTCCCAGAAACTATCGGTGACAGATAGCTCCTCAGTTGGGGTGAGACTTCACACCCACCTCCCTTCTCCATGCTGGAATTGTTGTCTGGCTAGAGCTTGCACAGGCCTGGTGCATGCTGTCACAAATGCTGAGCTCACGTGTGCAAGTATCTTGTTGTGTCTAGAATATACTGTCTCCTTGTAGTCACCCACCATGTCTGGATCTTACAATCTTTCCACCCCATCTTTGGCAAAAAAAAAAAAAAAAAATTCCTGAGCCTTGACGGAGGGGTAAATGATAGACATTCTATTTAAATCTTAGAAGCATGGCATCTGTTATTCTCTGCATGCTGACAAGCTGCAGTTACCCTCCCCCTACTCTTTCCTCTACCCTTCCCTCCCGTTTGACACCCCATTTAACCCTTCCCTTTCCATTACTCCGGTTTGCCCGTGTATATCACTGCATTCTAACCCCCCTCCCCATGGTCTCATTTTATTCTCCTGACCTCGATGGGTTTCCCAAATGAAATACACATGCCCAAAGACTCAAAGCTAGAACTCACAGACGAGACAAAGCGTGTGGCATTTGTCTGTGTGGGTTGTCAGCTCACACAGGATGATTGTCTCCAGTTTCTTCTATTCATGTGAAATGGTCAGAATTTCATTTTTCTTAACAGCTGAAGAATATCCCATTGTGTAAGTGTACCATCTTTTCATTTTCTACTCATCAAGTGGTGGACATATAGGTTAGTTCTGTTTCCTGGTTATTGTGACTAGAGTAGCAATGACCATGGATGACCAAGTGTCTTTATAAGATATAGGAGGCCTTTGGGCATATGCCCAAAAGTGGTATAGCTATATCATCTGGTAGATCGATTTCTAGCCTGTTGAGGAATGTCCACATTGATGTGCATGGTGTCTGTACCAATTTGCTCTCCTACCAGCAGTGAAAAAAAAAATTCTCCTCTTCCCTAAACCCACACCAGCATCTGATGTCTTTTGCTTTATTTTTCACTTTAGCTGTTCTGACTGGAATAGGATAAAATCTTAATGTAGTTTTTATTTGCATTTCCCTAATGACTTGGGATGTTAAATCTTCTCAAAAATATTTCTCAGCTATTTGTGTTCCATCTTTTAAGAATTATTTGTTTCATCCCTTGCCCTGTTTTTTAATTGGGTCATTTGTTTTCTTTTTTTTTTTTTTTTTTTTTAGATTTATTTATTTATTATATGTAAGTACACTGTAGCTGTCTTCAGACACTCCAGAAGAGGGCGCCAGATCTCATTACGGATGGTTGTTAGCCACCATGTGGTTGCTGGGATTTGAACTCTGGACCTTTGGAAGAGCAGTCGGGTGCTCTTACCCACTGAGCCATCTCACCAGCCCCATTTGTTTTCTTGACATTAATTTTCTGAGTTCTTTCTGTGCCATCTCCTCGTCAGGTTGATAGGTGGTAAAGATTGTTTCCTATGCTTAAGTCCCCATTTTCACCATAATAATGATGTACTTGGTTGTACAGAAGTTTTCTGTTTTTATGGCCAGTCCCATTTGTCAAGTGTTTGATGAAAGTTTGATAAAAGGACATATACATTTATAAAAGAGGAATTTTTATGAACAGTGTCATTTTTAAACCCTGCATTAGTTTGTATATATTTTATTAATTCTTGGAGAGTTTCATACATGCACACAGTATATTTGGATTATATTTACCCCCTCCACTCCTCCTCCAACTCCTCTCAGATCCAGCTCCTTAACTCCCCTTCCAACTTCATGTCCTCTTTATTGTCTTTCTTCACAAACCACTGAGTCCAGTCTGCTACCCATATACTCATGGGTGTAGATCCATCTACTGAAACAAGATCAACCTACCAGGGATCACATCCCCAAAGAAAACTGACTCAACAGCCTCCAAGAGCTGTCAGCTGCCAATTCTTCCTCTCCCTGCTCCACACTGTAATGTTGACTGGCTTGATGTTCTGCACATAGCCACAGCTGCTATGGATGCAGTGGTCCTGCCATGTCCAGAAAAGATTGCTTTGCCTCGGTCTTTCTCAACCTCTGGGCCTTACCATCTTTCCACCTTTCCTCCCACGATGGTCCCTGAGCCTTAGAAGAGAGGAGTGTACTGTAGATGTCTCATTTATGGCTGTTACTCTCTGCACTTTGTTCAGTGCACATTAAATAGTTTTTAAAGCACTCAAGTCTCTCTGTTTTTTTTTTTAAGATTTATTTATTTATTATATGTAAGTACACTGTAGCTGTCTTCAGACACTCCAGAAGAGGGCACCAGATCTCGTTACGGATGGTTGTGAGCCACCATGTGGTTGCTGGGATTTGAACTCTGGACCTTTGGAAGAGCAGTCGGGTGCTCTTACCCACTGAGCCATCTCACCAGCCCCAAGTCTCTCTGTTTTATAGTCTTTCAGAAGCTTTCAGTTCCTTGGGAATAAACCATATGTGTTTGTTTGTTTGTTTGTTTGTTTGTTTGTTTGTTTGTTTGTTTGTTTGTTTTCAGACAAAATAAGACTCCAGGAAGGGCATACAAACTGTTCTGGACGTGTGGAGATTTGGCACAAAGGTTCCTGGGGAACAGTGTGTGATGACTCCTGGGATCTTAATGATGCTGAGGTTGTATGTAAGCAGTTAGGCTGTGGCCAAGCTGTGAAGGCACTAAAAGAAGCAGCATTTGGTCCAGGAACTGGGCCCATATGGCTCAATGAAATTAAGTGTAGAGGGAACGAGTCTTCCCTGTGGGATTGTCCTGCCAAACCGTGGAGTCACAGCGACTGTGGGCACAAAGAAGATGCTTCCATCCAGTGCCTCCCAAGTAAGTGTCAACAACCTGATTGAGCTGGACTCTTTCATAGCAAAGGCGAGCCAGGCTTTAAAGTGTGATGTTTGAATGGTTGGTCTGGCAACAAGGGGGTCTGATGGGAGGACAATTGTGATGATTCTATCTGAAGCGGTGGTTCCCAACCTTCCTGATGCTCAACCCTTTAATGCAGCTCCTCATGTTGTGGTGACTGTCCCCCAACCATAGAATTATTTTGTGACTGCTTCATAGCTGTAGTTTGCTACTGTTGTGAATTGCTATGTATCTGATATGCAGGATATCTAATATGAGACCCCCAGATTGAAAACCATTGATCTAAAGGAATGGTGAAAAAACATTTACTGTTACACAGTGGCTGTCACGGAAGACAGGCATATAATCTATGTATCTGTGTGCAGAAGAGATCCTGGGAAGACAGGCATTAATCTATGTATCTGTGTGCAGAAGAGATCCTGGGATGCGCGAGCTTTAGGTGGGAAACTGAGGTTTGCTTGCTTAAGCGGCAGTGAAGGAGATCCAAGGAGATATTGATATTTGCTTCATTCGTGGCCCCCAGAATTGAGTATTTTTCTCTTTCTTCCGTAGAAATGACTTCAGAATCCTATCATGGCACAGGTATATCATGAAAATTATAAATTTGTGGGATTAATTTATAAGCATGGGACTGTGTTATTTAGAATCCCCCATGTGCAAGGGGGGATACCCAGGAGAGGTCCCACCTGCTCAGAGAAGAAGAGGAGGTGTAGGGGGGAGGATTGTGGGAGGGAATGACTGGGAGGGGACAGTGAGCAAGAGGTAAGGTGAATAATAGTTAATTAATTAATTAATTAAAATAGAATCCCTCTTGTTTAGGAGACTTTGGGTCATAAGGAGCCCAAAGGATTAGAGCTTTACTTCAGGATAAAGGAAAGAGAAGCTGAGACTTTATCATCGTTCTAAATATTTACCCTTGCTTAGGTCACCCCACCCTCACGGCACTCTTGGTTTGTGGAGCCATTCTATTGGTCCTCCTCATTGTCTTCCTCCTGTGGACTCTGAAGCGACGACAGATTCAGCGACTTACAGGTGTGAGCCAATGGCAATCTCTCTAGCACATCCATGGGATAAAAGCATTCTTGGAACAATTATAATATAAATAAGCAAATTACTCAAGTATGAAGTGACTAGAAAGCAGGGGGCTACAAGAGGTTTGAAGAGTTTCTTGGAATATAAAGATCAAAATTCCCCTTGGAGGCCAGGGGGAGCAGGGAGAGAAGCCCTGGCTACAGTAATGTACTCTGCATCCTATATGTTTAACTGGCATAGTTAATTCACAGAAGTGGTAGTTTAGAATGAATATTCAATTTATGTTTTAAGATGAAGGCTTGTGCCAGGCAGTGGTGGCGCATGTCTTTAATCCCAGCACTTGGGAGGCAGAGGCAGGTGGATTTCTGGTGAATCTTTTCGAGGCCAGCCTGGTCTACAGAGTTGAGTTCCAGGACAGCCAGGGCTACACAGAGAAACCCTGTCTTGAAATTAAAATTAAAATTAAATTAAATTAAAAGATGAATGTTGACCATATTTAATTTTCTCCAACCATAATAACCTTAATGTAAAACTGAATTATTTTATCAAGCAACATGCTAGGATCTGAAGGTGAGAAGGGGGAATAATAAAATAATAAAAATAATTTTGTTTCATGGAACTTTGGGTTTAGGAGAATATTGATATATGGCAGTGCTCTGTTGATATGAGTGAGAAATAAAGTGACAAGAAGAGAGAGGTTGTCTGCAGTAAAAAGGAGGATGGAGGGCTTCTGAGATGCCTCTTGAGACAGATTTTAAAGAGCGTTCAGATAACTGAGCAAGAGACATTCCAGAGAAAGAGGACAGGAGCAAGCACAGGAAAGTATAAAGGATAACACAGTTGTCCTCGTCGAGTGAAGTGAGGATCAAATAGAGAAGCTGCCTGCCAAGCTAGAGTAGAAGGAAGGAACAAGTTCTGAAACCCTTGTATCTGCGGGTCCAAGGTTCCCTGCTCTTTAGAATACCGTGTGAGAGAAGCAAAAGGATCCAGCTGGGCTTTTGAAAGAACTTTGAGCAAGCACATGTGTAAGAAGTTGGAGTAGGACCACAGGGTTGACAGGAGCAGCCCTGTGGAACAGGAAAAGGCTTTAGAGTGAGAATGGAGAGAAGTGGAAGCACTTTCAGTCAGTCACAGAGCAGTGTTGGCTTCCTTGGTAGGAGAATGGGTCATTGCATCATGACGTAGAGATGATTTCCTATCTCATACAAGTAGGCTGGTTGAAAACAACAACGTGGGTAATGACTGGGTATGTTTAGATTGCTGGTGAGAGGTTCAGGTGAAGGAGGGATGGTTTTATGGGTGCCCACTGATCCCTAACTCTGTTATCAGTTTCCTCAAGAGGAGAGGTCTTGATACATCAAGTTCAGTACCAAGAGATGGATTCAAAGGCGGATGATCTGGACTTGCTGAAATCCTCGGGTCAGTGAACTGTATAAAAGTCTAAAGCTTGGAGTTTAGCAAGTGCCCGCAATTGAAGCTGAGCATCCTACTTCGATTAATAGTTGAAAAAGTTCTAAAACCTTGTAATGGGACGTTTGTGGTGCATAGGAAGAAAAACAAAAGGAGGGGCGGGATAAATGTCTCACAACCAAAAACGTCAAGAAAGGCAGCCATGAGCTGAAAATTATTTTTAGAGGACATAAATTGTGACCACAAGGAATTCTATCTAGCCTAAGAGGCCGATCACTGAGAGGGGTGCACCAACATACTATGACTTGGACCTCATTTTGTTGAAACAGAAATCCATTTTCTAAAAGGCTGTTACAAAGACTGTTTAAATTTTCTTTTCTTTCTCTTTTTAAAAATAATTTGGATGTGTATACTTGAGGTCTACAACATGATGGTATGGAGAACACAGAGGCGCTATAAAAGTTACTAAACCAAAGCAAGAGAGCATTTCCACAGTCTCCTAGGAATCCGGCACACAGCACAGTGTTATCGCCACTGCGCATGTGTTCCACAGGAGTGCCTACACCCACTCTCAAGTGCTCATTTTCTTAGCATCCTCCCACCTGAGTCTTTTCCTTCAAGAATCCACTCCCACTCCCTGTTATATCTGTCCTTGAATTTGATTTTAAAGTTTAAAAGTTCAACCTTTCCATATTTCATTCAATGAGACACCATATCTGTCCCCAGAACCAACCTTAGCTTTCATTCCAGGAGAATTACCCTAGTATTCATTGTCCTCGATCCTCGGGAACCTGCTGAGAGGGATTTGCCTTGGTTCTTCAGTCGGTTGCTGCTGCTAGGTCAGATGTGTATTTAAGGAACAGGAATGGTGTTGGGCCTGTTAGCTCACACATTTTGGATGCCTGATTATGGGCAGTCTCTTAGCTTCTCAGACACTTGAGGCCAGGGCTGGCTGGCATATATTCCCAGTAATTACCTTCTTCCTTCCAGAAAATTCCAACAATTCATATGATTTTAATGCTGATGGACTAACATCTTTGTCTAAATATCTTCCTATTTCTGGAATTAAAAAGGGGTCATTCAGAGGCACACTGAAAAGGAAAATGATAATTTATAATCCACTGAGGTGAGTGAGAATTTATTCATCACTATTCAAAACAGTCACACTCCTCTTGAGACAGACAACTCCTCGTGTATTAGAAAGAAAAGAATGCATATACATGTATGTTTCCAGTTGAATATATGTATGTGTATATGTTTATAAATATGTATCTGTGTTTAGACATAGATCAACTCTTTGTAAATATGGCTCAACCATTGCTAAAATGTGTGTGTGTGTGTGTGTGTGTGTGTGTGTGTGTGTGTGTGTGTGTGTGTGTGTGTCTGCTTATCAAGAACATCCATAAGACTAAGGAGAAGCAGGGTCAGTACATAGTTTGAAATGTTTCAGGGATCCTGTCAGGCAGTTATAACATGTGTATAATTTATGCTATGATAAAGATTGTACAAGACATTACAAATGGCAGAAAATCCATCTAGAAGGTTTAGAGAGATTGTAAGAAGATGTCATGTTCTTCTATGTAAAGACAGAAATGACCTTTTTCTACTTGTGGATTAGGTTGGAGTTTAAGAAACCTTGACAGGACAGCCAGCTAAATGGAACAAGAGCCCAGGCAACGCACGGATGACCACAGCTGCATCTTCATGCAGTTTCCTGGAACTCTGCTGAACCTGCAAAAACCATATTTGTGAATGTGACCACTTAATATAGATGGGAAACTTTTGAGGGAATTAAATAAACAATATTGCTATTACATGGTTTGCTTGTTTGCAATAGAGTCTCATTATGTATAGCCCTGGAGATGGCGATAGAGAGCAGGCAAGCCTAGAATTCACAGAGATCTGCTTGTCTCTGCTTCCCAAATGCTGGGATCAAATACGTGTACCACCACATGTGGTTTAACCATTGTGTCTTGATTTTATAAACTTCTGGTTGGTTTTTCTGACATTTTTAGGGTTTCATGAATATAAAATAATGTCTTTTTGGTTGGCATGCTAATTTTTAAATATTATACACTTCCTTGTAGTGAGTTTAAGAATAATTTTCTTATAACCAGGTCAATTCATTTTCACTTTGGATTGTTTAATAAAGGGATATGGTCACTGTGACCACACACACAGCAGTTGTGACTGCCTATATGAGGCCTTCAAAAAATGTTTTAAAAATAGAGGGCTGGAGAAATGGCTCAGTGGTTAAGAGCACTGACTGCTCTTTCAGAGGTCCTGAGTTCAATTCCTAGCAACCACATGGTGGCTCACAACCATCTGTAATGGGAATCCGATGCCCTCTTCCAGTGTATCTGAAGACAGTGACACTGTCCTCATTAACATAAAATAAATAAATAAATCTTTTAAAAAGAAAAGACAATAGAGGCGGGGAGGGGCATGAGAGTGGGAGTGGGGACTAATTGAGAAGAAGATTGGAGGAAGTGGGGGGAGGTGAAAGGCTAGTGGGGAACTTATGTGATCACAGTGCATCATGTCCAAATATGACATGCCCAAAAATGTTATTAATAAAGAAGTGGAAAACAAGCTGTACTATGGCCAAACCTTTTGTTGCTAAAATTCTGATCACTGACATGAAATGCATAAACTACTTGATAAGGAAAAAGACTCAGTGGTTTAGTTATTCAGTCCTCAGGAAAGTATGATGGAAACTAAATAAACACATAAACTATGAGGAGTCTATACAAATATAACTAACATAAAGTAAGCACAAATATTATGAAAAATCATGATGTTAACATAAATATAATGATAAACATTAACATAAAGACAGTAATATTTAACTCAATTCAATACTAATCGTAGCCCAGAAACTTAGAATACCCAAGATACAACTTGCGAAACACATGAAAATCAAGAAGAAGAAAGACCAAAGTGTGGATACTTCGTTCCCCCTTAGAATGGGGGACAAAATACCCATGGAAGGAGTTACAGAGACAAAGTTTGGAGCTGAGACAGAAGGAAGGACTATCCAGAGACTGCCCCACCTGGGGATCCATCCCATAATCAGCCACCAAACCCAGACACTATTGCATATACTGAAAGATTTTGCTGACAGAACCCTGATATAGCTGTCTCTTGTGAGGTTATGCCAGTGCCTGGCAAATACAGAAGTGGATGTTCATAGTCATCTATTGGATGGAACACAGGGCCCCCAATGGAAGAGCTAGAGAAAGTACCCAAGGAGCTAAAGGGGTCTGTAATCCTATAGGAGAAACAACAATATGAAATAACCAGTACCCCCAGAGCTTGTGTCTCTAGCTGCATATGTAGCAGAAGATGGCTTAGTCGACCATCATTGGGAGGAGAGGCCCTTGGTCTTGCAAAGATTATATGCCCCAGTACAGGGGAATGCCAGGGCCAGGAAGGAGGAGTGGGTGGGTTGGGGAGCAGGGCTGGGGGAGAGCATAGGGGACTTTCGGGATAGCATTTGAAATGTAAATGAAGAGAATATCTAATAAAAAAATACTAAGCATAGCATCTGCAAACATGTTGAATGTTCCAGCCTTTTAAACAATTTATTTTTAATTAATTATATTAAAAATTACAAACATACTTATCATGAAAAATTGACATTTTCAAAATCATATGTTATGAGATGGCTAGATCAAGCTAATTTGTACATATTCTTTTGTGGATGTTTTTCTGCCCTGAGAACATGTTAAAACCTACTTCTCAGCTATCTTCTTTTTTTATTATTGGTTATTTTATTTATTTACATTTCAAATGGTGTTCCCCTTCCAGGTCTCCCCTCAGCAAATTCCCCCATCCCATTCCTTTCCCCTTTGCCTCTATGAGGGTGCTCCTCCACCCACCAGCCACTACTGCCTCACCTCTCTAGCATCCCCCTATGCTGGGGATTCGAGCCTCCAAAGGACCAAGGGCCTCCCCTCCCACTGATATCAGATAAGGCCATCCTCTGCTACATATATATCTAGAGCCATGAATCTCTCCATGTATATTCTTTGGTTAGTGATTTAGTCCCTGGGAGCTCTGGGTAGTCCAGTTAGTTGATATTGTTCTTCCTATGGGGTTGCAATCTCCTTCAGCTCCTTCAGTCCTTCCTCTAACTCTTCCCAGGCTCAGCCCTATGGTTGGATGTGAGCATCTGCATCTGAATTAGTCAGGTGTTGGCAGATTGTCTCAGGGCATAGCCATACCAGGCACTTCTTGGCATCAGAAGTACTGACCGGGTTTGGTGTCTACAGATGGGATGGATCTCAAGGTAGGGTGGTCTCTGGATGGCCTTTCCTTCAGTCTTTGCTCCATATTTTGTTTCTGCATTTCCTTTCAACAGGAACAATTCTGGGTTAAAATTTTTTGAGATGGGTGAGTGGCCTCATTCTTCAACTGGGGGCCATGCCTATCTACTGGAGGTAGACTCT
Source organism: Mus caroli (assembly GCF_978045245.1). Lineage (NCBI taxonomy): Eukaryota > Metazoa > Chordata > Mammalia > Rodentia > Muridae > Mus > Mus caroli. Next base: position 24,824,376 of record NW_028227262.1, on the reverse strand, counting down.
GCAAGTTCTATCTTTGTTAAGTATTTCAGCTAATGTCATCCCCATTGGGTCCTGGGAGCCTTTCACCTCCCTGGTGTCTGGGACTTCTAGTGGCTACCCCCAGCTCCCCATCCCCCACTGCTACATATTTCTATTCAATTTCCTGACCCTCTGTACTTCTCTCCTGTCCCTTTCCATACCTGATCCTCCCTCCTTTTCTTCCCTCCCCCTCCTCTATCCCTCTCAGATCTCTCCCTCCCTCTACCTCCTGTGATTATTTTGTCCCCCCTTCTAAGTAGGATTGAAACTTCCACACTTTGGTTGTCCTTCTTCTTAAGCTTCATATGGTCTGTAGATTATATCATGGGTATTCTGAGATTTTGGCTAATATCCACTATCAGTGAGTATGTACCATGTATGTTCTTTTGTGTCTAGGTTACCTCACTCAGGATATTTTCTAGTTCCATCCATTTGCCTGTGAACTTCATGAAGTCATTGTTTTAAATAGCTGAATAGTACTCCATTGTGTAAGTGAAGCATATTTTCTGTATCCAATGTTCCATTGAAGAACATCTGGGTTGTTTACAGCTTCTGGCTATTTCAAATACAACTGCTATGAACATAGTGGAGCATGTGTCCTTATTACATGTTGGAGTATCTCTTGGATATATGCCCAGGAGTGGTATAGCTGAGTCCTCAGGTAATACTATGTCCAATTTTCTGAGGAACTGTTAAATTGTTTTCCAAAATGGTTTTACCAGATTGCGACCCCACCAGTAATGGAGGAGTGTTTCTCTTTCTTCACATCCTCAACAGCATCTGCTGTCACCTGAGTTTTTTATCTTAATCATTCCGACTGGTGTGAAGTGGAATCTCAGGGTCATTTTGATTTACATTCCTTGATCACTAAGTATGTTGAATATTTCTTTAGGAGCTACTCAGCCATTTAAGATTCCTCAGTTGAGAATTTTTTGTTTAGCTCTGTACCCGACTTTTAATAAGGTTTTTGGTTCTCTTGAGTCTAACTTCTTGAGTTCTTTGTATATTTTGAATGTTAGTCCTCTATTGGATGTAGGTTGGTAAAGACCTTTTCCCAATCTGTGGGTTGCCATTTTATCCTATTGACATCATCCTTTGCCTTACAGAAGCTTTTCAATTTTATGAGGTCTCATTTGTCAATTTTTGATCTTACCCTGAGCCATTGGTATTCTGTTAAGGAAATTTTCCCCTGTGCCAATGTGTTTGAGGCTCTTTCCCACTTTCTGTTCTATTAGATTCAGCATATCTTGTTTTATGTGGAGGTTCTTGATCAACTTGGACTTGAGCTTTGTACAAGGAGATAAGAATGGATCAATTTGCATTCTTCTACATAACAACAACCAGTTGAACCAGCACCATTTGTTGGAAATGTTCTTTTATCCACTGGATGATTTTGGCTTCTTTGTCAAAGATCAAGTGACCATAGGTGTGTGGGTTTATTTCTGAGTATTCTCTTCTATTCCGATGATCAGCCTATCTGTCCCTGTACCAATACTAAGCCATTTGTATCATTATTGCTCTATAGTACAGCTTGAGGTCAGGTATGGTGATTCTCTGAGTTCTTTTATTGTTGAGAATAGTTTTTGATATCCTGGGTTTTTGTTATTACAGATGAATTTAAGAATTGCTCTTTCTCCCCATCTGACATTGGCATCTTTGCTAAAGGTCACATTGAAGTAACGCTACTCCAGGACAATCTTTAGGAGTCGGGATGGCTGAAGACATCAAGACTAAAATCAAGAACTTCAATACCGCCCCCTTTGACAGCTGCTTCCCCAACCAGAACCAGACTAAGAACTGTTGGCAGAACTACCTGGACTTCCACCACTGTAAGAAGGCAATGACGGCCGAGGGGGGGTGATGTCTCCGTGTGTGAGTACCGGCGTGTGTACAAGTCCCTCTGTCCCGTGTCGTGGGTCTCAGCCTGGGATGACCGCATAGCTGAAGGTACATTTCCTGGGAAGATCTGACCTGGTTCCGCCCACTTCTCCTCTGTTCTTTGTCTTTCTCCCCAGATAGAAAAGAGAGACCTCAGTATATGATGGTCCCTACCCTGGGACCCTGAATCATGATGCAACTACTAATAAAAACTCACTGGAAAAGTTTCAAAAAAAATTGCTCTTTCAAGCTCCATGAAGAAGTGAGTTGGAAATTTGATGGAGATTGACCTTGTCTAGTTCCATCCATTTGCTGGCAAATTTCATGATGTCATTGGCTTTAATAGTTGAGTAATGCTCTGTTGTGTAACTGTACCATATTTTCTTTATTCTTTGGTTGAGCTAATTTAAAAAATGATCCGCAGCCAGGCGTGGTGGCGCACGCCTTTAATCCCAGCACTCGGGAGGCAGAGGCAAGCGGATTTCTGAGTTCAAGGCCAGCCTGGTCTACAAAGTGAGTTCCAGGACAGCCAAGGCTACACAGAGAAACCCTGTCTCGAAAAACCAAAAAAAATAAAAATAAAAATAAAAAATAAAAAAAATAAAAAATAAAAAATGATCCAAGGACTGAAATACCTACTTCTCAAAGAGAAGGGAAGGGGATAGACTTTGCTAAGAGCTAAATGAAAGAACATGGGTCATCTAGAAATGAAAACTCAAGCCATAATAAGGTGGGACATCACACCTACTAGAAGGGCTGTTAAAAAAAAATACAAGAGCAGATCTGACATCTCTAGACAGAGGGAGAGAGTACTGGGAAAGACAATTGGATGGGGTGCCGCAGACCCTCTGGGTCCCTGTGTCTGCGTAAAACAGGTCTCTAGAGTAGGTGGGCAAAGCTTAGGATTAATTTGACAAACAGAGACACACACAGGAGATGTGTTGAATCTGAATGTAATTTCCTGGTTGAGCCTCAGACTTTTTTATAATACAGAGTAACAGAATAGGGCACATTGAAGTTTTCCAGGTGCAAGAGGAGTGACTTCAAAAGGAACCAGATAAATGTTTACTCTAGAGATTATCACCCTGCTTCGGATCAGCCCTGTGCCAGGCAAGAGTTTCGCACTTTATTGTTAATAGCACCAGGGGGTTTTAACTCTTGACAGGCCTCAAGAATAATGTAGTGTCACTGACCCCAAAATTCTCTAGGCCTTGTTAAATTTTATCTAGTCTGGAGAATCCTCATTATCAGGATAGTATATTAACTTGCTCTTGGCATGGAATGTAGCTTGTGGTAAAATTTTTATCTCAGTGAGAATTTTAGTCTCTTTCTGCAGACAACTGAGTTAATGGCTCTGATTTATTGTAGTGCTTAATTAGTTACTGAATAGGTTAAGCTCCTTGCTGCTATCTGGGATCTTGGAACACTGGGAGAGGCTTTAGCTAATTCAGAATACAATCTTAAAAGGCATTTACAATAAGGTAATACTAAATAGAGAGCACATGGATCCATACACTAGACTAACGCGGGAGTGGAAAATTAATTTTATGGGTTAGGGGAAACGCCAAACTCCAGGAGGGAATTTCCGTGGAACTCTTTTCCTCGTGGGCAGCTTCCAGGCTTTCATCTGTCAAGCTGACTCCACCAGAGCAGTAGCAATGGGGGATCTCTGGAATGAGCTAGAAACCTAGGACAATGCAAATTCTCAGGAGTCAATGAGGGTGACAGAGCTAAGACTCCTAGCAATGGGGGATATGGAGCCTGAACCAACAATCTCCTATAACCAGGCAAGACTTCCAATGGAAGGATTGGAACACAAATCCAGCCACAAAACCTTCAATCCACACTTTGTCCTGCCTGTAAGATATGCAGGGGTAAAAGATGTATCGGGATTTGAGGAAGAGCCAACCAATGATTGACCCAGCCAAAGATCCATGGCATGAGAGAGAGCCCACCCCTAGCAGTATTAATGGTACTCTGCTACACTTGCAGACAGAGCCTAGCATAACTGTCACATAAATGTCAAAACTTTCATAGAAATAGTAAACTTGTAGGAAATTCCATTGGTCACTTTAGCACAGACTGATGTCACATATTTGCTCATGAAAACAAATCTGGTGGCTTAATGTGTGCCTTACAAAATTATTTTTACTACAAGATGAAATTTATGGGACAGAAACTCAAAACTGTAAACCAGGGAAGATAAATTGAAAGTTTAAGAGAATACATACTTCCCTTTGGTCTATAAGATGTTTCCCCCCCCCCCCGGAAGAATCTTTAACATCCTCTGTCATCCATATTCTAACACCATAAGGAGGTTAAAAGGCAAAAAACAGCCTCAGATTTTGGAATGACTTCTTCTTGGTACAAATAACTGCATGTCTTTCTCGTCTCGCTTCCAATGGACAGATCTGTTTAATAACTGCATGTCTTTCTCTTCTCATTTCCAATGGACAGATCTGTTTTGGCTACCGAGTGCACTTCTGGGACTCGACAGTTAATTATTCAGAATGAGCCTATGATGATAGTATCTCAAAACCCTTGGCATATAGATGACTAAAGATCTGCTCTGACTTTGCTGTGCCACTTGAGAGATGAAGAGTGTGGTTGAAATACACATAACAGCAGATCAGTACAAATATTATACAGTAAGAATGGAAATAGGAAGAAATATCTAAAATACTAAAAAGTCCATGGAGTTTGTAGAAGCAGCAGCACCACAACAAAGCTTGAATTACAGAAGAGAGAATGTCTAGTAGCCAGCAAAGGAGAAGATGTGGAGATGGGTTCTGTGAGGACATAAAGGGAGAAAAAATGAAAAGACTGAGATGAGACACTCAGGGGCTGCTCCTTAGTGGTTGGGATGGCAGAGAATGCTTTGCATGGTTTCAGTTTAAGCTTTGATGTGTGTGTGTATGTGTGTGTGTGTGTGTGTGTGTGTGTGTGTGTGTGTGTGTGTGTGTGTGTGTGTGTGGCTTAAAAGCCATATAAAGACAAACTAGGTTCATTCCTGTGTATGATTAAACCTCTGTTTCTAAAGGACAGAGTAAGTAAGAAAATGAAATAAATATATTTGGATAAATAAATAAATGAATCAAACAACTGTTGGTACTCTCCACTGGTGAAATAAGCCAATTCAAGCCAAATTAAAATATGAAGACAAGTTTATTGGTAGCAGGGGAGTTCACCAACCACACAGAAGAGGGTCAGTGAAGTCACCATGCAGAGGGAGTCAGAGGGAAGGAGGAAGAGAAAGAGAAAAAGCATAGAAAGAGAGAGAGGAAAAGAGGGAGAGGGAGAAGGAGATGGGGGAGGGGAAGGGGATTGGGAAGGGGGAGGAGGAGGAAGAGGAGGAGGCGGGAAAGAAGAAGAAGGAGGAGGAGGAGGAGGAAAGAGAGGAGAGGAGAGGGGAGGGGAGGGGAGGGGAGGGGAGGGGAGGGGAGGGGAGGGGAGGAGAGGAGAGGAGAGGAGAGGAGAGGAGAGGAGAGGAGAGGAGAGGAGAGGAGAGGAGAGGAGAGGAGAGGAGAGGAGAGGAGAGGAGAGGAGAGGAGAGGAGAGGAGAGGAGAGGAGAGGAGAGAAGAGAAGAGGAGAAGAGGAGAAACAGGAGGTAGGGAGAGAACCAAAATATCTGAATTATATAAGTAAGAACTTCTTGGGGAGGGGAAGCCCAGTCCCTGGACTTGAAAGTTCACCACAGAGGGTGGGGTATGTCTGTCATGCCCAGTAACAGGTAAGAACTGAGGGATGCTGGGAGAACCTGGAGGCCAGGTCCACTTTGGTATGTTAAATACACAACTCAGCTGTTTGTCTGAAACCCAACAACAAAAATACTTCTCATCTCTGAAGATTAAGGATGGAAGAAGTTATTCCAGTTAAGGGATAACTGGGATCACATCTGGAATCAGTAGCATTACAGGATATTTGGTTATTGTACATAAAAAACCTAGTTGTTTGGTTGTTAACAAAATTTAAAAACTTATAGACACCAGATGCATCTGAGTGTGTCCTGAAGAGATGCTGTTTGGCTGTGACTCTAAAAGCCTCCATAGATAAGACTAATACAGAATGGAAAGCCCCTGCCTATTTTAAGACAAGTTGCTTGGGAGAGATCTTGTGGTCTTTGTTCTAGGACCCAAGGCAAAGTTAGCAGGGTACCCTTAAACTACCCCTGCTAAAGGTAAAATGGCTTGTCCATATTGACTTGGCTTGGAGACAAGAATTGCTCTGCTTGATGAGCAAATGAACTCCAGCAATGTGTTCTAATCTTCTGACTCGCATTCTCTGACTCATGCGTCTTAACCTGGGCAAGCTTATTCTCTCTCTACAACCTGTCTCTTTATCACTGTCCTGGTAAAACTACCTCCTTCTTTTTTCTCTGCACTGCCCCTCAAGTAGCTTCCCTTTCCTCTCCCTTCTCATGAGAGTTGGGCGTATCCTATTCTGTCAAATCTTTGTCTGCCACTCAGTCAGACATCACTTTCAAACATGGCTGCTTCCTTCTACAAACTAACTTAACTTCATTGTTTGGGATTAAAGATGTCTATATTTCTGCCAGAGAAATAAAAGATGGATGCTGAGGGCTGAACGACACCACAACTAGAAATGGTTTGTTTGTTTGTTTGTTTGTTTGTTTGTTTGTTTGTTTCAGTAAATAACACAATCTTGAGGTTCATAATGTGATCAAATATCCTGCAACAAAGAAGCTCTCTTGGGTTTGGAATAGCTCAAGAGAAAGGTAGACTTGCATGGTAGGTAGAAAGAGGTTTCTAGAGAGCTAAGTGTAGAATCAGGCTTGCAAATAAATTCTTTGAAAATGGTAATGAAAAGAATTACCTTTCTGAGCTTACAGGTTTTTTACCTCAGTTTATGCCTCCCGTGTCTTTATTGGTATAAGTATTAATTAGATCTAAAGGGATAAATTTTACAAGTAGTGACTTTAAACTTACAGCACACAAACAGTGAGAAAGGGATGGTGACAGACCAGACATAGGATGGGAGGAGGTTTTGATGCCTGAACAGGCTTTGGAAGGCATGCCACTGTTTCTCTTGGCACCATCTCTGTCTCACACCTACTGCAGCGCTGGGAGAAACCAACTTTGTGTTTTCTGCTATGACTGAAAGCAGGAAATTTTCTGCAAATTCAGAGCAGACGTTCTGAGGGTTTTCAAAGGCTCCTGTTGGAGAAAGGCTTCCCATAGCTTGAGAGCTGTGAAAAGTTTTCTCTAATAAAGCTCCACACATGGGCTCCCTTCATGCAGGATGCATGCTCCATGAATAACTATTCTTTAACTTTGAGCACATCATCTGCTTATTATCCAATTAGAAAAGGTGAGAGAAAGCTAGGTTGAATTCAACAAGATTGTACTAACTGTAGAGATTCCCATCTGCTGCCGTTTATACCTTGGTTAGTTCCCTGCTCCTTAAACTGCATTGGGGCTCTGTTTCCTGAAATTGTTTCCTGTGTTGGTGACAGAGCTTGCTAATTTATCTTCTTATAGCTTATCCTAAGTTCTGACTACTGCTACAGATGGCTTCTCAGAATTTTCTAGAGCAAGTTGGGCAAATCAACTGTCTCTTGGGAGATTTAGTGTAGCTAAATAGTCTTTCAGTGACAATAAAAAGTAACAAAAAGTTGGAGTTTTAAATGGTAGAAAGAAGGAGAATGGAGCAATAATTGCTGGTTCTACCCTGTTTTTCCACCTCTGGTTCTGTTGGGAGGTCCCAGGGCCTTTGGGTATTTTTCTAATATGAATGGGCAAAGTAGTGATTGTAGCAATGTTGGTTCTGTTTCTGATCTAATAGAAAATCTAGTAATCAAATATGATAATGATGTAAGAGTCAATTTAGGATACTCATTCTTTTTTTTAAAGATTTATTTATTTATTTATTTATTTATTTATTTATTTCATATTTAATGTATGTAAGTACACTGTAACTGTCTTCACACACCAGAAGAGGGCATCAGATCCCCATTACAGATGGTTGTGAGTCACCATGTGGTTGCTGGGAATTGAACTCAGGACCTCTGGAAGAGCAGTCAGTGCTCTTAACCACTGAGTCATCTCTCCAGCCCATAGGATACTCATTCTTAAATACATGTCTCTGGTGAACTGAGAATGGATAAAGAGTCCAGGGAAAGCAAAAGTAATAAATGTATTCTTCAAGTAAAAAGAACATGTCTATAACTTGGGATAATATTAAGCCTCTGTTACCTGCTTTAGAGGGACGGCATGATTATGTAAAATGTTAAAATTAGAGGTAGTCACATGAAAGGAATGTGGGAACACTCCATGCTATTAATTACCTTAAGAATTTAAACATTTTGTCTCAAAACATCAAGTCTAAAGATATAATTTTATTTGGAAATAGGAAAGCAATAACAAGGACCTAGACTGTATCATTTTGTGAAAGTACACAATCTTTCCTCTAACCTGAGTACCAAGCTCTATTATCTGGAAAGTCCTTTTATTCAATATGTCTCTGTGGCTGTAAATAAATAAATAGCTAAACCATCATGACCAAGGCAACTTAGAGAAGGGTTTATTTGAACTTTGTGCTACAGAGTCCATGATGGCAGGGAGGATTGCAGTCAGTAGGCACGGTGCCCAGAATGGGAAGCCAAGAGTTCAAATCCTCAACCACGAGCAGGAAACAGAGAGCTCGAATCAGGAATGGTATAAGACATTCAATTCCCAAAACCTGCCACCACCCCACCCCCCAAAACTACTTCTATCAGGGCCACATCCATCTCTTAAACTCCCTAAACAGTGCCACCCACCGGGGAGCAGATGTCCAAATCTCAGTCTTCCATTCAAACTACTACAGTGCCGTTCCCAAGTTCTTTGTGCATTCATTCCATTTTACATAAAGGTCAGTAACTCTGTGAAGCAGGCACCGCTAGAATTCTCACGTTTAGTAACTGAAATGCACGACTCCGAAAAACAATTTGGCGAAGGTCTCCAGGCTTATCAACAAAGAACAGAGACTGAAAGGCAGACAGTTTAATTCATTAGCAGAATATGCTAAATGCTATGTTGCAATCTGAACCAAAGATGGCCACAGATGAGTGCAATGTGACAGACCTGTGGCCTACGAAATCCAGTGTCATACATGTAGATCCTTTTCCTTCCTTATTGATAAGATTATTTTATCTTATCAATATTCTATCCTACTCTTTCAAGGAGCATCCTTTTAGTAAGAATGTGCATCCTCTATATGCCGTGAATTCCTTACAGCTAAGTGTAAGCATGTGATTGCTGTCACCAGCGAACAGTTAAGATGTGGCCCATGTTCTTTGTTGTTCTCTGGAACAGATACACATGATTGACAAAAAGATGAGCAGAAAAATCCAGATGCCATGATGGCTTTTCTTGGTTGTCTGCTTGACTCTATCTGCAATCATGTAAAACCCTAAAAGAACCGGGCACACCTTCGAGGGATATTTGTTTACACAGATGGTTTGAAGCAGGAAGATCCACTTCTAATCCACTTCTAATCTGTATCTTTGGTGTGGGAAGACACACCTTTAATCCAGACCTTTTATGTTTGGGAAAACCCACTTGTAATCTGGGCCACCCCTTCGGTGGGCGGCCTACACAAAGGACACGGGAGAAGGAAGTTTGCTCTCTTTGTCTGTTTGTTCTCAATCTTGATAGCAAGTCCATTTCTTTACTGACATTAGAGCCTACTTCTCTGAAGTTTTGGCATATGCTGATGACCAACTGAAATGTCCAGCCTCATATACTAAACTACTGGGTTCTTGGATCTTCTGTTGGTAGACAGCCAGTGTTGGACTGGCTGGACCACAGCCTGTAAGTCCTTCTAATAAAGTCAAATATATTCATACCATTCTGTTCCTCTAGAGAACCCTAGCTAATGCAGATGAGATGACGGACCTGCTGTCTAGCACTACCAAATAAGACTACCATTTAAAGAGAAGTAGGGCTGGGGATGTGGCTCAGTGGGTAAAGCGCTTGCCACAGAAGTGTTAGGACCTGAGTTTGGATCACCAGGACCCACCATAGTTCAGACATGAGAGAACATGAGAAGCCCAGCATTCCAACCACAAGAAGAGAGATGGAGACATGAAAATCCTTGGAAGTTCAAGGGCCAACTAGCTGGGCATAGGCAGCTATGAACAGGAAACCACCCTGTCTTAAAACACAGTAGGCGCTTGGGCGATGACTCAGCACTTGCTGCTTTTAGAAATTGAGGTTCTGTTCCCAGACCTAGTATTGAGTGACTGGTAACCAACTGTTAACTCCAGCTCCAGGAGATCGTATGCCCTCTTCTGGCCCTTCTGGGTAACTGCATGTATGTGATGCTCATACAGGTGGTAAGCACACACAATTTTATATACATTTTAAACTAAAGTAGAAGGTAAAGTCTAACACCTGAGGTGGTTTTCTGAATTCTCCACATGCACACCTGCCTCCACACCCAAGAAAACGCTCACGTGCATACATGCACACACACACATACACACACATGCTATTTTGAAATATGTTCAGTACAAAATTTGGTTGCTGAGACTTTTTTTCTGAATCACTTGTTCAGCAGTTTAGGGTTATCTATTGGATTATTTAAAAAAGTGTTGAAGAGAGAAAGACAGCACAGATCACTGACAAAGGAACAAGTAGGGGTTGAGCAGTTAGGTTTACAGCTTCTGCTCTACAAGGCCTTCTAAGAATCCTGGCTAGAAAAGAATTCCCCTCACTTCTCCCAGGCAGGTCTTCTAAGCTGATCTCATTTGGAGCCATTTCCAACCCAAGGATAAAGAAAGCTTTTCTTCTATCCACTAGTGATATAATTTAGTGTAACTATTGCTGCTAGACCTTCATTGATTAATAGTCGCAAAGCTTCAACTTGCTTCCAGGAAAATTAGAAGCACAGCATATAGCTGAAGGACCCTCTTCTTTTTAAAAAGGTATGTTCTTAAAACTAAATATCGTTTATGGGGGAAAAAATAACAGGTCACTTCATAAGACTTTATCTCCGCAGCAAAGGTGTTATTAAGGGTTTGATTTCATGGGATGAAACAAAAAAGGATAGAAATTCAACAAAGAACTGATCATTTCTGAGATGCTCAAAATCTTTATTATCACATTCGCTTAAGTATAAATAATGATGAGGATGCTAGAAGCATCTTTCTGTGACACGCCTGACACAGATGTGGTCGCCTCAAACTGCTGTCACTGGGCAGACTTCCTGGTTCCTCTCTCCCACCATCTCCACCAGAACTGAGCTGTCTTCTCTCCCACCAGCTGTCTCTCTTCTTGGAGCTTCTCTCCCACGGGCCTGAAGAAGATATCCTGAAACACAAGGACATATGACTCAGCTGCAAATGAAGCAAAATGGCAGAAAACACAAACAGTTTCAAGGGACTCCAATTGCAAACATTCCCAAACCCCAGTGCAAAGCTCAAAGCATTTATATTAGAATAAAAATTTATATTAGAATAAAACCACATCACAGCTGCTGTGCTATCTGGCAAACACCACAAGAGATGACTACCAAATATGGAAGATATTGAACTCTCTGCACAACCAGAAGACATGAAGACAGAAAATGGAGAATTTCACTTCAAAATATTTAAACAGGATGATTTTACCAGAAATGGAGAGGAAGTCAAATAAAGTCTCAGGTCGGTTACTGACAAATGCAGGCTAAGTCTTTCTGTGAAATCTCCTTCTGATGTCTCAAAGTTTTCATATGGATAATCATGACTTGGTAGCCTATATTCCAAATCAGCAGTAAGGATTCCCACATGCACACACACACACACACACACACACACACACGCACACATGCATACAAATATAAATAAAATAAATCTTAAGAATAAAGGCGGTGACCATCAAGTACAACATGTCACAAAAATGCAAATATTTTAGTGTCTCCATTGATTCTCCAAACATTCCCACAACAAGTAGAGTCAGCTTTCAAAAGGGGGAAAGGCCCATTCAGCTCCTGAACTCTTGACAAAAAGCTAGATCCACTCCACCTTCCTCTCTTACTTACAGAAAGTCATTGTCTTGGTTTTGGGTTACTGTTGCTGTAACCCAACAGCCTGATCAAAGCAACTTGGAGAGGAAAGGAAATAAAAATAAGTATGTATTTGGCTTAGGCTTCTACATCATCAAAGGAAGTCAGGGCAGGAACTCAAGCGGGGCAGTAACCTGGAGGCAGGAGCTGATGCAGAGGCCATGGAAGAGTGTTGCTTACTGACTTACTTCCCATGGCTGGCTCAGCCTGATTTCCTATAGAACCCAGGACCACCTGCCCAGGGATAGCCCCACCCACAATGGACAAGGCTCTCCCCTATCCATCACTAATTAAGAAAATGTCCTATAGGCTTGCTTACAGCCCAATCTTACAGAGGCATTTTCTTAATTGAAGTTCTCTCCTCTCTGATGACTTTAGCTGGTGTCAAGTTGACAGAAAACCATACAGCCCAGTCATAAATATGAGACTTCTTCTTCAGACGTCACAACAGACACGCCCTTTGTTCATCACTGGAATAGGAAGTGGAGACGGAGGTGCTCACTTGATCTTCTGATGCCATCCCTCACAGTTCTGGCTTTGGATTCTAGGAGCAAAATCGGACCTTAAGAACGTTAAGGGGAGAAGGTGGAGAGTGCACTGAGCCAGTGAGGAGGCCTTTGTGCAATTGACTGGGACTTCCTGCAACTTCATGTGAATTTTGAAGTTCACTTAACCCCTCCAATTACAGTATCCTCTCTCTTATTCCATAATAACATTAGATGAAATATGCTTGCTGTCTAAAAATAAAACCACCATATTTTTTTTCGTTAGGCAAGGATACAACAAGCATTATTTTCTTTGGGTTAATTTCCTCAAATTCAAATATGTAGTCACCCAAAATATTCTGATTATTTTATCAACCTCAGATCAAATACATATTAACTTTTCATAGGCTAGGATTGTGTGGAAGAAAACTTGACCAAGAGTACCTTACCCTAGAACATTAATTGCAGTTCACCTCAGTTGCAAATGAATAACTGTCTATGTGCATACCACAAACGTGCCTCCTAGCCCAGTCATGATTTGTGTCTCCTCAGACAATTCTGCCATGTGTATAATTTATAAGAACCCTTACCCAAAGGTCATTAAAAGACCTTACAATACATTGAGGAAAGTTTTTCTCACAACATGTAGTAAAAAGCAAATTTTTCAAAACCCTTTCATTTTAATTGCTTATATAAGTTCTCTTAAGTTTCACATAGAGGTTTTTCACGTTTTACCAACCTAAGTAAACAAGAAAAAAAAATGAGGGAGAGGATGATCATAGATAAAATGTGAGTAGCCAGAAGGGCACATCAAGTGCAAATTGGTTTCTGATTTCAACACGTACAAGATGATGTTGCATATGAGAAATGCTTTTTCCCTGCTGGGCCACTGATCTGGTGCCACTGGTCATGGATCTGGTGATGAAGTCACAGCTTCATTCATCATTGTACTGTTGGGGTGTCATGATTTAAATGAGAACGTCCCCTGGTTTGTGGCCCTCTCTGGGGAGTGGTATGGCCTTGCTGGAAGAAGTGTGTCTCAGGGAGTTGGCTTTCAGTCTTAGAGTCTTGCTCTGTGTCCTGTTTGCTTTCTCAGCTTCCCACTTGTGGTTGAGATGAGCACTCTCGGCTTCCTGTCCCTGCCTCCTGCTATAGTGTGGACTCATCCTTCTGGAACCATAAACCAAGATAAACTCTTTGCCCCAGCTTGACTTTTGTCACTGTTTTATCGCAGCAACAGGAAGGTAACTAATACATGGACTTAGGCAAGTGAAGAAAACATTAGGTAAGAACAGTAAGCTTCAATTCTACAAGAGCCCCCCACTACCAAAGCACTAGACTGTGTGCACTTAGCAAGAGCCAGGAATAGCCTATCCAGAAATAGTATGTGTTCCTCTGTTGAAATAAGAGCTATATGCAAAAGATACTGCCTCTTTCCCCACAGTCCTCAGCTCAGGAGTCAGATTATAGAGACACCAGAAGAACATTCCTGAAGAGAACTTCCACACCCTTCACAGAAAGTCATGTATTCTCTGTTTAGATGCTCTGTCAACAGAAACACGTTTGCCACCGACTGCAGTAACATCCCCTTGGTCTTATGTATCAATAGGGCGCTATGCTGTCTTTGGCACTAAACAGTATCAGGTACTGTGCTCCTCTGCACATCACCAAAACAGGCAAAACAGGGTTGGAATACAACCAAAGGGTTAAGCTGTGCCACCTGGTATGAGCCATCAGTTCGAACTTGCTTCATGCAATAATATATTCCTTGCCTCCTACACAAAGCCAGAGAACATTATCCCAAGAATTTAGATCAACTTGGTTCTTATGCATATGTAAGCACAGGCACATGCATGGCACAGTATCACAGTATGCATGTGAAAGCCAAAGGACGTTTTAGTGGTTGGGTTTCTTCTACTTTTACATGGGCTCCAGCATGCCAAGATTATGGTTCTGAGTGCTTTGGGTGCTTTGACCAGCTGAGCCATCTCACCAACCCCAACTCTCCTTGTTTCTAATGACAACTTTTACATTGGAGATTGCCTTAAGCTTCAAGTCACTTTTCCCAAAGATTGCCAGACACAAGATGGCTCTGTCTCTGCACCACTTCTCAAGGCACACAAAAATATTAATTGTTCTCAGCTCAACATTCCCAAAAAGGAACAGTGGAGACCCAGGAACAAATAATTATCTACTCATACGGCCTCTGCCTGCTCCCAAGGCTTGTTGTCTAGGAAGACAATATGTATTTTTGCATGTATTTCCTCACAGGGTGCACAAACTCAAAACACAAAAAGATGACTTACCATCATGACACTGCCTAAGAATTCAAATGTGCCCAAAGCTCTATGAGTTTCTTACTCAATGGAGGAATAAAGCTCCCAGACAGAAACATCAAAGATCATCTTAGAACTAAAAATGCTTTATGGGATATTAGGAACGATAGTAATTAAACAAATAATCAAAAGAAAATGGTCTCCCAAAGTGACTTCTGGCTTCAGCGGATAGACACAGGGAAACGGGTTCTCTGTGGGTCTCACTGTCTTCATCCTGGAGATCTCCCAGGCTCTGAAGATTGCTTAAATACTTTTGAACTTATTGAGATAAAAATGTATGTTTAGTGACAGAAATGTAAACTATTGCTGAGTGTTTTTACTTATCATTACTAATAACTAACAGGTCTGTTTTGATTTACTCTACTTGAATAGCAACAACAGAAAGATTGGTGTTAAGATGGACATGTGGCTCTTCCTATAATTTCTGTTTCCCAGATTTTTTCCCCCTGTGGCATAAAAGAGAATCTCTTTGACTTTGACAACTGGCAGCAATTAGCCATTTTCTCCTAGGTCCTCTCTCTTGCTACCATGCCCTATCATCAGTCTTGCTCCATTATCTGTTTCTGTATGATGCATTGCATCAAAAAGCTAAAGGCTGACTTATCATGGATTAGAATTTCTCAAATAGTGGACCAAAATATTTTTTATTTGTTTAAGCTGATTATATTATGTATTTTATATAGTTAATAGAAATTTGATATTTGGTACTTTGGTGGCTAAAGCCTATGGCAATCCCTTTCCTTATACATCTAGCTTCATGAAGCCACATTCTACTCTATGGTTGCAGAAAATTATGGCCACAGACAACAGTGGAACTGGGAAACACATTTTGGAACATTCCAGTAATGTTTCCAAGTGAGTATCTTAAACATAGAGAAGGAATCTTTAGCCCTGGGTCCAGAATTTGCTGAGTCATAGAATGGCTGATCTTTCCTCTGGAAGAACAATTCCATATGTGGTTCTTTGACCTCCTATGGCTTGGTAAATATTTACCACAAGAAATTATTTCTCAAGATAAGAAATGGAAGGGAGCCTCTACTCCCATTGATGGACGACTAGGCCATCCTCTACTATGTATGCAACTAGAGACACAGCTCTGGGGAGTACTGGTTAGTTCATATTGTTGATCCTCCTATAGGGTTGCAGACCCCTTTATCTCCTTGGGACTTTCTCTAGGTCCTTCATTAAGGGCCCTGTGTTCCATCCAATAGATGACTGTGAGCATCCACTTCTGTATTTGCCAGGCATTGGCATAGCCTCACAAGAGAGAGCTATTTCAGGGTCCTGTCAGCAAAATCTTGCTGGCATATGCAATAGTGTCTGGGTTTGATGGTTGTATATGGGATGGATCCCCGGGTGAGGGCAAAGATAATAAGCCCCAGCACAGGAGAATGCCAGGGCCAGGAAGCAGGAGTAGGTGGGTTGGGGAGCAGGGTGGGGGAGGGCATAGGGGGCTTTGGGGATAGCATTTTAAATGTAAATGAAGAAAATATCTAATAAAAATTGCCTTTAAAATATAAAAAGAAAAAATAAATGGAAGGGAGAAAAAACGCACTCAGATTTATCTCTCTGCAATCTTATGTTTCCTTCCTGACTCCCAAAAAGATCTACGTAGATGATCCTGGTGTCTATAAATTGTCCCTGAGTAGGTGATTCACCCTTTATTGTATAGATACAAAGTTTTCTCATTTGAGAGTCAAAAACTATCGTAGCTAACATGGCAGCTCCAGTCCTTTTAGCACAAAGATTTTTACGACCTTATAAGAAAATGGATCTGGCCAGGCGGTGGTGGTGCACACCTTTAATCTCAGCACTTGGGAGGCAGAGGCAGGCGGATTTCTGAGTTCAAGGCCAGCCTGGTCTACAGATTGAGTTCCAGGACAGCCAGGGCTACACAGAGAAACCCTGCCTCAAAAGACAGAGAGAGAGAGAGAGAGAGAGAGAGAGAGAGAGAGAGAGAGGGATGGATGGATCTGGAAGGATGGTTTGGAGATTAAAGGCACTGGGTGCTTTTGCAGGGGACCTAGACCTCATTCCCAGCACTTGGCAAGCATCCCTTCCTTCCTCCAGTTCTATCAGGATCAGATGCCTCTTCTGGCATCTATGGATACTGCATACATGCAGTATGTAGACTTGAAAACAAAACACCCAAATGCATAAAAATGATGTTTTTAAAAAGTAAATCTGGAATAATCCTCACCTCCTCTAACCCAGGAAACATTAAAACAATCAGTATTATATGAGACACTGACATCATAGGATCATGTCACCAAGATGTCCACCTTTGAGCAACTCTTCAGATTCCCCTATACTTCAGTTTATACGTAATCCTAGCACAAACCATGGCTGACCATCAAAAGAACTAACTTTCAAATATGAGAGATGGGCTCATAATAGGTTAGCCTGTGCATATCAGTACTGGAAATAAAGAGAAGTCTGGCATAGCCCACTGCGCCCAGGATTAGCCAGCCTCTGCAGGTATCGAGAATTCTCAGAAATGTTTTGAAAGCTGAAGCTCAGGAGAGATTCGTTCACTCAGTCTCTGAGCTCTTGAGAAGAATAGCTGCGCTTGCTCCATCACCCTTTGCTCGCTTACAGAAAGCCCTAGATGATAAGTTGGTTTCTTTGCCTGCCATGGGGAGGAAATATCCCTCACTTATTGCTGGAACATGAAGTTTCAGACAAAGCCACCTATTTGTCTCCTTTGAAATATTCACCTGACTTTGAGCTCTAGAGCAGCCAGGACCTCAGAACATTAGTAGAGGGAACATGGGGAATGAACAGAGGCCTTTATACAAGCAACTGGGAGGTAGTGGCTTTATGCAAGCACTTAGATAATCCATTTAACCAAGCCAAATACATTACATATATTCGTTGTAATTTTATGTGCTCATTAATTTAATGGCACCTTCTTAAGGATTCTTCTCTTAAGTTTCAAAACAGTACCAAAAAATCCAAATTCAATTACTTGTTCACATGGAGACATGTTTTTCAATGTCTTGCTTGCCTCCAAGAAAAATAATGTTTTACAGACATTTCAATTTTATGTGAGAGAAACCTGGACAGAATATCAACTGGTATATAATCACGAACCACCGACATGGTGGTCATAGAGAAATTTAGGATCTAATGTGTCCCTTCTCTGTGATGTCACAAGAATCATGAAGTTGTCAGGAGGGCAAAGCAGACCTTTGTGAAAAACAAATTCCATAGTACACACAGTCCTCAGGATCTGTGGTGATTGCCTGTGGCTATAACTCAGTACTGACAGGATCTGTGGTGATTGGCTGTGGCTATAACTCAGTACTAACAGGATCTGTGGTGATTGGCTGTGGCTATAACTCATTACTAACAGGATCTGTGGTGATTGGCTGTGGATATAACTCAGTACTGACAGGATCTGTGGTGATTGGCTGTGGATATAACTCAGTACTGACAGGATCTGTGGTGATTGGCTGTGGATATAACTCAGTACTGACAGGATCTGTGGTGATTGGCTGTGGATATAACTCATTACTAACAGGATCTGTGGTGATTGGCTGTGGATATAACTCAGTACTGACAGGATCTGTGGTGATTGGCTGTGGATATAACTCAGTACTGACAGGATCTGTGGTGATTGGCTGTGGATATAACTCAGTACTGACAGGATCTGTGGTGATTGGCTGTGGATATAACTCAGTACTAAGGTTTGTGTTTAGCCTGAGTGAAGCTCTGGGTTGAATCATGACACAGCAGGAAGGGTCACTGATATCTGCATGAATTTGATCAACAGGTCACCAAGATATCACCCAAGAAAAGATAAACCTTTATTCCATAGGCTTTCTATCTGATAGTGTATCTTTCAAAGTCCTTTCCTCATCCCTGTCAGAGAAGGAAATGTACTGCTTCTGTAGAAAAGTCACCTTTTTTGTCCTTGCAAGGAAGGATACCATGGGAAGAGAAATGTCACAGGTATAAACGACAAAACAAACTTTTTGATTAACATAAGAGTTAATGAGAGTTTAGTTTTTAAAGCCTCTGCTTTAAAAAGAAACAAAAGATTATCTAGAGAAAAGTCTCAGAGCCTTTAGACCAAACTTAGTAGAAGAACACAGTATCTGCACACAGTATGTGCAGAGCATAGACGCTATTCCACCAAGGCCAAGATTTAGCATAGAATTCCCTTAATCAGCACATAAACTAGGACTGGTGAGTTCCCAGAGATGAAGGACAGAGAGGACTTACTTGCCCCTCCCAGATGGTTCATCTTCATCTTAATATTGTCTTTATCCTTATAGGAAACATTGCGCAGAGAACATCGGCACCTGAGAAAGACTAAGACAATGCAGCCCCATCAGAGCCCACAGGAGAGACTCCCTCACAGTCCAGAGTCCCCTGGGCTCCCCATGTCTTTGTACTGGGGTATTCAAGTTAGATAAGTCAGAGCTTATAGATACTTCCTCCTCCTCTGCAAGTAGAAAAGCCATAGATCCCTTAGGCCAGCTCAAACGCAAGCCCTCTAAGCTTTTCTATCACAAGATTGCAATTTCTAAGACCTGTGAGCCGTGGATCACAGCCTTGAGCTGTGGGACCTTGGAACACACCCAAAAAAAAGAACATTCTTGTTTCCCACAGTATAATAGGTGCTCCCGCTAGGTCCATACACTAATCTGTCACTAAAGTTCCTTTGTTCTCCTAAGTCCCCCCCCCCCACTGTCCTTACATTTCTTGGTGTGCTGGTCTATCTCGAGCAAAACAGGCGAGAACATGACAAAAAGGAAAAATACAAAGAGTATAGCAAACACCACATAGAGCCAAGGTATGCCACTTGGGAACAGACTGACCCCTGGATCAATCTCTGCCATTTGGACAGGAGGGAAGACATAGAATGCTCTGCCTTTGCTTCTTTACCTCCTAAGTGACCATAGCTATGACATCATAGCTTCAGAGACAATGGGTGAGCTGAGGATCTGATTGGGATTGGCCAAGCTTCATCCTATCTATGACAAGAGATAATTCCCTCCTACCACAGATTCTTTTCCTAACATTTTTGTGTGTGCATATGGTGTGTGCATGTGTATGCATGTGTATGCACATATGAGGCCAGAAATTGACATCAGACGTTTCCTTTCTTGTTCTACACCTTTTTTAAAAAGACTGGTTCAATGAGAGTTGCCATATCAGGTAGACTGATGCCCAAATGCACATAAACACACACACACACTGAGATTACAGACCTATACCTCTCATACAGCTTTTACATGGATGTGGAGATCCTAACTTGGACCCTTACGTTTGCACAGGAAGCACTTTTTCAACTTGAGATACCTCCTCAGCCCCCTTGTTTTGCTTAGATGACCTAAATTAAGTTGCCTGGCCAGACTAATCAAGCACATAGCTTACTATATATTCAGGAACTGCATCTTATTACATTGGAACATCTATATTCATAAGAGAGAGCTAACTCATTAGATCTCTCAATCCTAGCATTAGTCTTAAGAAATTAACATTTAAATTTGAGAATCAAACATATATATGAGAATTAAATATATATACCTCAAGAAGGATTTTTGTGTTGTGTTCTTTCCTAGAATCCCTGTCATTCCCTGAATTGGTGTGTACCAGAATTGTGTGTCCTTTCTGGGCATAGGACTATCTCCCCTATCATATGAGTCAATAGTGACAAAACGCTTCATTTTCCAAGATGAGAGTGGTGTCTCCCTTCTAAGTTCAAAAGAATTATCATACCACGGGTGCTTTGAACATCCCCACAACATGCTTTCTAGTCCATGACAGCATTTCCAAAAGAAAGTAGGGAAAAAGTAAAATCCCCACCCCTGGGTAATTGATGAAGAATGAAGAATTCCCCAGCTCCCTGTTCTAGAGGCTGGGAAGTCCAAGGTTGGAGGCTATCTCAGGTGAGGGCTTTTTAGATATGCTACTCTACTGCAGAAGAAATGAGGTGGGTGCATGCAAAAGATGGGAACTGGCTGACTTTACAATAACCTATTCTCAGAATACCTAACACACTCCTGCCTCAGTGGTATTAGCCTGGCTCTTTGTAAGGGCCACTTCTTGTGTTATAAGGGAAATGGGTTTCCAAACCATTGTCTGTTGATTGACATATTGAAATCATGGCACTCAATGTGGTAAGAATTCTGGAATTTGGTTTCTTTAAAAAAACACAAAAATATATTTTAAGAGTGTGTTTTCATTTTAATCCCAGGTGTGAGACATGGGGCTACTTCAGATTATCCACAAAAGTTGGCTACAATTTGCCTCATGCTCTGTCTGAGGTGTGCTTTTGCCAGCTGCAGATAGTTTCTGTGATTGTGTGACATTTGGAAATCTGGGGAATTTTTAGAGGATATATAGCCTTTTCGTGCTAGGGCATGAAAAGGCTCTGTTGGTTGGTTCATTGTTGGGGGGGCGGGGGTTGTTGATTGATTGGTTGTTGGTTGCTGTTGGTCAGTTTGTTAGGTAATCATGCACAAAGAAGAAACAAGAAGAAACTAGATATCCTGATGGTGTAGATGAAACTTGCCCCAAGGAACTTGATGCCCCTAATCTAGCTCTCTTATTAGTTTGCAAGCACTGGGTTCCATAAACACAGGGGCCTACTCACAGTCCCATGGGCCTATACTGGGAGCTAACCAGAGAGCCGGGAACCATCACAGAAGACTACACTAAGATCCTTACATCAATAGGAGTCAAGAGGTGGCAAGCAACTGATGGGAGAGACACACACTGCCTTGTTTTATTCTAAACCTCCTAATTTAAGAAGCAAGAAGTTTCATCGTCCTGATGAAGAACAGTTTTTCCCTTTAGGGGAAAAAAAAAGTCCCTTGCTTCTGAGCAGAAGCAAAACCAAAACAAGCTTGTTCTTGCTTCCAAAACAAAGATGTGTTGCGCCTGTTAAATGTTCAAGCAAAAAAAGTCCTCATCCAGGCTGGGTGACTCAAGTGATCCCTGCTCCAGGAACCAACATGTGCTGCCCACAGAGGAAGTGCCACAAGGCAGCCTTCAAGAAAATCAACCATCGATGTTTCAGAGCTCAGCTGCTTCAAATTGAACATGGGATTCAGTACTATCGATAGTATCGGTCATCCACAGAGGCCCCTGGAATACAAAGTCTATAAATAAGTGGGGTGGGCAACAGTATGTTCTTCAGCTACAGTGGGATAAAGTTAGAATTCATTAGAAAGCCCAAGTCAAAAATCCACCCTTTGTAGAAACCAAATAGCAAACTCTTAACCCATGGATGGAAGAAGAAATTAGTTAAGTTAGGAAGTACTTAGATGTTGGCTACACTGTGACCAAAGTATGTCACACGAGGTGTGAGGTAAGCCACCCTTACCACTGTGGTTCCCAGACAGACAATGTGCCGTTCCTAGAAATTTTGCTCTGGTACATTTCTGCTTTCCCCCTGGTGTGTCTAGAAGAGATTCTTTTGATTTTTCTTGGTTGACTAGCAATCTGTGGCTCTTTTCAAACTAAGTCCTCGGGATATCTTTTCTACCTTTGCTAGCTTTCTCACGTTTTTATAATATTAATATAAATGTACTATTACTTACTTACTTGTTCCTATGAGCTTTTCTGTTATTTTTACTCCACGTCTGTTTCTTTCTTTCTGAAACCCTAACAGGTGGACCCTGTCTCCATAGCCTTTCGAACATCAACAATATCTCTACCTCTATCACTTCTTCTTGCCTTCCTGGTAAACCTATATTCCAACTCAATAATTTGTTTTTAATGATGACTATGCCACTTCTAAATTTTTTTACTGCTTAACTTCTCGGCCTAATAATGTTTTAGCTTCCGTGAAAAGTTGTAGACGGAGCCAGTAGCTGGGGTGGGGGCCTCAGCCTTCTGTTGCTGTGAAACAAGCCGTAGAAGAAACTGGAAAATAATTGCATTTCAGAACTTGCCTCAAATGAAGTTTGGGTTTCTCCAGTGTAAACTCTTCCCACTCCCTGATCCCTGCCTCACTCACCAACTCAACCTATATGTCAGTTCACTCAAAAAAAGAAAAAGAAAGAAAGGAAGGAAGGAAGGAAGGAAGGAAGGAAGGAAGGAAGGAAGGAAGGAAGGAAGGAAGGAAGAAAGAAGAAGCGGGGCGAGGCGAGGCGGGGCGGGGCGAGGCGAGGCAAGGCGTTCCCATTGATGGGGCTCATTTGTTATTTATTCCCATTGCCATAGCTACTCACCCAGAGTTCACTTTGAGACTAAGCACCTCTGCTACTTCAGTGTTCTTGCAGGAAGAGGAAGATGTGGCATAGAAAACAAATGTTCCTACTTTATGTAGATGTATTTTAAAAACAGTACAAAGCAGTTGTCAGTTTGGACCCAAATATATATCATCAATGAATATGTTGATTTCAAATTCTAAATTTGAGTTTCCCTTTGTTTCTGTGATGGATCAGTGGTGATCATTCTTTTTTTTTAATTTTTAATATTTTTATTACATATTTTCCTCAATTACATTTCCAATGCTATCCCAAAAGTCCCCCATAGCGCCCCCCACTTCCCTACCCACCCATTCCCATTCTTTTGGCCCTGGCATTCCCCTATATTGGGGCATATAAAGTTTGCAAGTCCAATGGGCCTCTCTTTCCATTGATGGTCGACTAGGCCATCTTTCGATACATATGCAGCTAGAGACAAGAGCTCCGGGGTTCTGGTTAGTACATCATGTTGTTCCAACAATAGGATTCTGTATACACTGTAGATCTTCCAAAGCAATCTAAGATATGCATCCCACACCATCACTTTATACCAAGTGATCTTCAGCAAGGGCCTTTTTGTTACTGTTTACCAAATATCGCTGAAGGTTCAGGGCATTTTTTTACTCATCAATAAACCCGTTATCTTTTTATTTTTTTGTATATGTAATATTAAATTTGTGTCCACAGTGGCTTACAGCTGGAAGAAAAAAAAATACTGTATGGAAATTTAAAACACAACACTTGCTTTGCATCCATGGTTTGGTACATGCCCAGTTTATTATAATTGGGTTTATACTCCCAGCAGTACAACTGCTCACTAGACAACATTCCCATTTCCAACTACAATCCGATGTGAACTGTTTCTGTAGCAGATCTCTGTAAGGGTTCTATGCTGAAATTTGGGACTTGCTCTTTGAACCAAAACACAAGGTTGATCTAGACTCCTAATAGACAGAACACACAGACTCTGTTAGGTGGGGTCAGCTAACGTCCAAGTCAGCAAAGATGAGAGTTGGGGAAGCTGGAGTGGCCAAATAGAGACTGCAGGGAAGCATAAAACGCCTCTGGTTCCCTGACCATGAAGAAAACATACAATCTCAAGAGGATAAAGTTTTACTTTGCCTCTGTGGGAGGGAGCACCTCACTGCCTCTGTGGGAGGGAACACTTCACTGCCTCTGTGGGAGGCACTTCACTGCCTCTGTGGGAGGGAACACTTCACTGCCTCTGTGGGAGGCACTTCACTGCCTCTGTGGGAGGGAGCACTTCACTGCCTCTGTGGGAGGCACTTCACTGCCTCTGTGGGAGGGAGCACTTCACTGCCTCTGTGGGAGGCACTTCACTGCCTCTGTGGGAGGCACTTCACTGCCTCTGTGGGAGGGAGCACTTCACTGCCTCTGTGGAAGGGAACACTTCACTGCCTCTGTGGGAGGGAGCACTTCACTGCCTCTGTGGGAGGGAGCACTTCACTGCCTCTGTGGGAGGGAGCACTTCACTGCCTCTGTGGGAGGGAGCACTTCACTGCCTCTGTGGGAGGGAGCACTTCACTGCCTCTGTGGGAGGGAGCACTTCACTGCCTCTGTGGGAGGGAGCACTTCACTGCCTCTGTGGGAGGGAGCACTTCACTGCCTCTGTGGGAGGGAGCACTTCACTGCCTCTGTGGGAGGGAGCACTTCACTGCCTCTGTGGGAGGGAGCACTTCACTGCCTCTGTGGGAGGGAGCACTTCACTGCCTCTGTGGGAGGGAACACTTCACTGCCTCTGTGGGAGGGAACACTTCACTGCTTCTGTTGGGGGAGCAGCTTTTGCTTACTATTCTAAGAGGAGGGGGCACATTCTATTCTTGATTCTAACTTTATTCCATCTTTCTGGCAAAACAACTAAAACCGTCTCCTTAAACTTTCTTCCTAAAATTGTTTGAATAAAATCAGAAATTCTATAGTCATTAATTCATCTAAACAGCATTAATTCGTAAACACTTGTCTTCATGTTGGATCTGCAGGAAATTTGCCCAATAGGGCAGGCTGATGCCCAGGAATCATTAGGCTATGTAATCGTGACAGGCTAGGCATGTGCTGCAAGAAACAATCCTGGGATGAAGTCTCTGAGAGCCTTACATCTCAGAGGGCACCCATCACAGTCGTACAAAATGGTGGGTCATCTTCAGAGAACTCACTTGCTTGGCATAGGCTTTCCTGTCAGAAAAGCAATTTATTTCTGCAGACAAATAATTCCAAGATGGTAGAGATAGCAATGGTGGAAATGTAATCAGTTACAGCTATTTTCCAAGATGTTGTCATGAGCACCTCTAAGGCAATGTCTCAAGAAGGCTACCTCCATCATGGCTATAACATTTTGAACAGAAGTATAGTCTATACCTCTGTAGACTAGCCTAGCAGTAGACTGTGATCCGTTTCAAACATTGTTCTTGCCCACTGAAGGAGACGATCCGATCTTCTCTTATAGCTAGAGGAAGTAAGAACAAGTTACACAAACTGTTTTCCCAACTAAAACCCACACATGCTTTCACTGCATTTTTAAAACATCACTATAAGGCTACATGGATGTCATCCAGTAGTAGAGCCGTTACGTGGTATGTATGAGACACTGAGCTTAACTATCAGGACAGCAAAAGTACATTAATTTACAAACAAAATGAAATAAAATGCACCGTGCTTGAGAAGTGTGAGGGAGGCTTCACTGGGAGATGGAGATTCATATTCATTATCCTGATGAAAACGTTTGATATACTGTGCCCCAGTCACTCAGCCATTAAAAGGCTTAATTACACTTAGAAGTAAAATGAAATCTAAGAATCCCACCACCACCAAAATTTTAAAAATCAGGAGCTTGAAAACATTCTGCTTCCAACCAGTTTCTGTATATCCCTATTCCAAGAATGTATCTGAGCTTTTATATTTCGGGTATTCTTAACTTAGTACTTTTCCCAGAAAGTTATCATACCTAAATGTGCCTCTTGTTACCATATTCCAAAGCCACTGGGAAGAAGGCCAAAATTATGGGAGAAACAATGTTGTAATCATCATAAAACATTTCTAGGCTATTCAACCCTCTTCACTGTGAGGTTGGGAGAGCATCAGCTCTGATGCTGGACCTGGTATCTGTCCCACTTAAGATGCGGGAAGTACACATATATGTCAAGGAGCTGCCTGGCCCATTCTATATAATCAGCCTGTTCTGAAGTCATTAGATGGTCCCAGAGTTCTCAACCACAGACAGGAGTGAGAAGGACACAAATGGTTATTTTGGGATAGTTTATCAAAAATGAGGCCACAATGCAGCATCAAAACAGATGGTGACCACTGTGGCATCCTCTAAAGCCCTCGCCTGGACCATGGTGCAGATGGTTTCAGTACAGCCACATTGGTCCCTTCAGTGATACGCTATGGTCTTGAGCTCACAAACCAGACTTCCAGCCTTCTCTTCCTCGTTCAGGAGTCTCTCCATCAGTTCTTCCTCTGGACAATATGAAAAACAGAAAAAGAAAGCTTAGGATCTTATTATAATTATGACCCAAAGAATGAGTATTGGATAAGGCTCAGAGCAGAAACTTGGCCTTGAAATGTTTTCTTCTAGGAGAGAGAACTTGAGGTCCTCTGGGGGGTCGTATAAATGTCTTGATATCTTCAGAACATGGAAGAGCCTCTGAGGGGAGACTCAGAATGCCATGTGCAGATACTGTGCACATACTAAGTATCTCTCTCACCTGATGCAAGAGAGAGAGAGGGAGAGAGAGAGAGAGAGAGAGAGAGAGAGAGAGAGAGAGAGAGAGAGAGAGAGAGACACTAAGGAACCTTCTCCTGCCTCCAATTCTTTCCCCTTCCTGTCTCATGGCCATCAGAGTCATCCTGACTCATAACCACATGGAGATAATATTCACATATTCACATGTGGAAATAACTAAAGCAAAGGCTGAACAACAACAATAATCGCACCTTAATAGAGACTCTCCCTGGGCTTACTAGTCTGCTAACCGTCAGATCCCATGCCCTTCATGCCTCTGGACAACCCTACAATTCCTACCCCAGTCAGAGCCTCTTTCCTGACCTCATGTTCTACTTTAGAACTTCAGAAAAATATCCTTTTGCTATGATACGATATTTCTTGACACTAAAGTCAGAGTTTGAGAATCTGGAGAACAAATGTCATTGTCCAGAAAATTTGGGGAAGTCGGGCGAGACTCAGATCCGGTCTCCCACAGCAACCGTTCTTCCTGCCCACTACCTACAGCTCTCGGAATTCCAGGATGCTGCTGTTCTCTACCTTGGAACACTCTCCTCTTTCTATACTGATGAATCATCAGGATAATGAGAAAAAGGAAAATACAGTGTCCCATGATGAAACCGAGGACACTGGCCACAAAAAAGATCCCCGGACTGGGATTTGAGTGGATCCCTGTGAAGAACATGCTGAGAGTATGAGAAAGGTGTGGGCTACCTTGCCCCCTGCTGGTGCCAGTAGGCTACCTCAGATGTGAAGTCACTGCTTCAAGCACAATGGGAGATTGTGAGAGCCAGGCAGGGGCTAATTAGCCTCTGCCCTAGAGGACCTCAGTCCATCCCATGCTAGCCCAGAGGTTAATCCAGAGGGCGCACATTGTGTTGTTTTCCTTGCTGTGAGAAAACACTGTGGCACTTTGGCTTATTGTTCGAACTGGCAGGGGAGGCATGCCAGCATATAGTCAGAGATAATGTCTCCAGCTGTGTGGAGAAAGCAGAGAGGGAACCGCAAGTGGGGTGAGGCTGAAAGCGCCACCCCCACCCCAAGTTCTTTGCCTCGGTTTACCTCTGATGATAATAAGCTAGGGGTTGCCCAGTATCTTGCCTTTAAAAGGCAACTGGGTACTCTCTTCTTTGTCTCTTTTTCTGCCTCTGTTTTCATTTCCCCGTGGGAACTGAAACATGCAACAATAAGTTGAGGATTGAGGGTCTCGAATCCAAAAAGGAACCACCCCACTGAGGCCCTTCATCTCCTATCAGCACTGGGCAGGACGGGTGAATGGGATCACGTGGCAAGCACACACGGGTTCTGCTGTTTTGCCACAAGAACGGCGATTGCATCCGGTTTCTCTGAGCACCTCTCCGTTCATGTGAATTACCGAGTCCCCGTTCATTCATTATTTGCTGGGGTCGGTGGTACTCTATATCCATACTATTTGTTCCTCTTGTATTTAAATTTTATGCAGATTTTTTCCATCTTGTCTGCTACAATTCTGTTCTGTGCTCTGGTTCCAGACACCTCCTGCCCTCTGGAAGATAGCCATGCTGGTAACAGGAGTTATGAATCTTCAGGTCAATGCAGTACAGTGAAAAGAAATGCATTAGAAGCAGATAGTTCACACAGTTCAGATGCCGCCCGGGCTGTAGAACCTCCAGCTTCAGAGATGGCCATTGTATATGATCTAGTGAACTCACAGTCCTCAGGACTCAGGACGTGATCGCTATCAAGCTCACCTTGGCTGATGACACTCTTTTTTTTTTTTTTTTTTTTGGTTTCTCGACACTCTTTAAAGACTCTTTTGCCTCTTCTGAAACAGTTCATTTTCATCCCCTGTCCCGGGCATCTCTATCCTGGAATCTTTTGTACTTGGAGCCCTTATCTTCCTCATCATCATTCCGGGGACTCAGCTGCACCATAGAAAACAGAAACAGAATGCCAGGGCAGGCTACGGGTGCCAGTGACCTAGAAAGAATTTAGGAAAACATTGGATCGGTGACATTTATGTTGCATGTGTATGTGTATGTAGAATGTATGCATATATGCATGTTTTCATGTGAGTGGCTGAGTGGATGAATGTGCCTGTGCCTGTGGAGGTCAGAAGTTGACACTGGGCATCTTCCTTGATCATGTTCCACATTATTTGTTAACATAAGGCCTTTTGCTGAACCCAGAACTTGCCAAAGATAGGTAGTCTAGCTAGCCAGCTTGCCCTGGGTTCACAGTCGCTGGGATTGCAAGTGGCAGCTACGCTTGCCTAGCTTTTATGTGGGTTCCAGAGACGTGAGCTTATATCCTCACATTTGCACAGCAAGCACTTAACCCACTGAGCCACCCCACCCCACCCCAGTCCCCATAGCTTTAGTGCACACATTGGAATCTTTATTCTCATATCCAGGAAGCTTCTTTAATCTACTTACTATAGACTTCAATGTATAAGAGGCTTGAAGTTTTCTTTGAGAATGATGGTATAATCTCAGTGTATAATACTTATAAACTTGAGAAGTGAAGGCAGGAAGGTCAGAAATTCAAGGTCATGCTCGACTAGAAAGCAAGTTAGAGTGCCAGAGATGTGGGAGATATAGTTTTCTGCCTGTAGAGGCAAAAGGAGAAGGCCATTCTGGGCAATTTGGTTGGTGTGGGTTCCTTCAGAAGGCAGGGAGGAGTTGGGTAGCTGAGCAAGCCAGAGGGGATTGTCCTACCTGGAAACACAGTCAGGTGGGGTCCTGAAGAAAGATGGGCGGGGTTGGATTTCCCAGATAGTCGTTGTCTTGGTCAGGATTTCTACTCCTGAACAAACATCATAACCAAGAAGCAAGTTTGTGGGGGAAAGGGTTTATTTTTATTTAGCTTACACTTGCACATTGCTGTTCATCACCAAAGGAAGTCAGGACTGGAACTCAAGCAGGTCAGGAAGCAGGAGCTGATGTGGAGGCCATGGAGGGATGTTACTTACTGCCTTGCTTCCCCTGGCTTGCTCAGCTTGCTTTCTTATAGAACCCAGGACTACCAACCCAGGGATGGCACCACCCACAGTGGGCCCTCCCACCCTTGATCACTAATTGAGAAAATGCCTCACAGCTGGATTCTCATGGAGGCATTGCCTCAAGAGAGGCCCCTTTCTCTGTGATAACTTTCTCGTGTCAGGTTGACACTCAAAGCCAGCCAGTATAGTCATAATTCTCTGGGCTTTACTTTGACAGCTCTCTAAGCACACTGTAAGGAACGAACTATCCTGCTGGGAAAGATCTGGTTCTCTTCATGAGGCTAAAACTGAAAAGAAATGAACCCTGCCTTGTACCTGGGCTCACCCTCTTAACAGCAGCAGCACCCATCAGACAGACAATGGCAAATCATGCTGGGACAGAAAGCTAGAAACCCAATGTACAAATCCAGAATCATCATTAGAGCAGAGAAAATGACAGGGAGACTGGAGACTTACACTCTGTGGACGTTAGCCCATTCTAAAGCATCAGTCAAGAACATACAAAAAGACATGCCTCAAGCTTGTGCAAGAGACGATGGCTGCTACATGATAGGTCAGGTCTAAGAGGGGAGAGCTACCAAAAGGACCTGAGTGACGTCAGAGGGAGAGTTAATTTTGGCTTTTTATGATGACAAGATTATTTGTAAGTTCCTGAAAGTTAAAAATCTCATCAAACAGAATCCCATATTAAACAATTTCTTTCAAAGTTTGTGCAGCCTGCTTCAGATCTCCATGGTTCCCAATGAGTTTTTCTAATTCACTTAAAAGAATATTCTTCGTCATCTTCCATCTTCAGAAATTAGTTACATGGTCAGCCCACATCCTTTCTCCTCTCCTTCTGTAACTACCTAATGACCCTCATTTTGATACTAAATGTCTTAACTCCTGCAGCCTGAGAAATGCCCATGGTGGCCAGGGTTTCAGAATCTGAGTCACCCCACCAGGTGGGGTTAACCAGCAGGGGCACTCACACAGTATGAGGCAGTGCAAAATATGATGGAGCAGGCAAGGGATGAACAAAGGTTGTGAAGCCAAGAGCCAAACCAGGCTTGTGCTTGAAGCTTGTCCAGTTATAATGGGACTTTCTCAGACCTGCCAATGGTATAAATAATACAGAGGCTTTTTAATATTTTAAAGCTTATGTTTTTTAGCTAGGGCAGTCTTCCAGCTTAACCTGATTAATGATAGCACAACATCCCACCATGTGACTAGATCTAACTCTCTGCTCCACTCTGTCTATCCATGTTCACCTCTGTGCCCTCTGTTAAATCTTCCAGGTCTCATTTCTTCTCCCAGCATCCCTCTGTCTCTTGGAAGTTCTGTCCTCTACTTCCTGCCCAGCTATTGGCCAGGCAGTTCTAGCTATTGGCCCAGCTATTGGCCAGGCAATTCTAGATTCTAGGCTGGTAAGGAAGGATGGTTACAAAGCATCAGACTAGTGATGGGCCATAGAAATAAGAATACCAAGATCCTGCCAGCACAGAATTCATAGAATTAACAGTTGAATATACAGAGACACACCTTTACACAGTGTACCCCAACAGCTTCTTAACACTTCTATTGGACGTTTTTTTTTCTCTATAAGGAGCATGAAAACATCCAATAAGAATAAGTTCCCAGAGCTTAGTAGGCAATGTATACTTAAGTCACAAAACAAGCAAATCAGAGGAGACTGAAGTGAAACGGATACCCAAATGTTATAGGTAATAGTGGGTGTGTGTGCTGGGGACTATCCTTGACTGTCTTTGTAACATAGAGATAAAGGACCATTGCCTCTATAAGCACAGCCATGAAGTGCTACTCCCACTCTGGAGCTGCCTGAGGGATCAGAGGAGCCCTTGCTGTCACTGCACTTGGGTCCCTCTCATCCTCTGTCCAATCTGTCTCCCTGAGAGAGGATTCTCCTGCTCCCAAGTCCCCACCTGAAGCCTGCTCCCTGGGGAACAGCTGTCTCTGCTAGAGTAAAACATACCCAGTGACTCTACTACTTGTGACTTGAGACATTGGTTCTCACCCAGTGTTCAGTTTGTGCAGCATTGTGTGGGTGTTAGTTTCTTTCTCATCCCAGCCACCAAACACCTGACAAAGGAGCTGCTTTAGAGCAGTTTAGTGTGGCTCGCGGTTTAGAGGAACACAGTCTATCACAGTGAGGAAGGTGTCACAGAAGAAACAGCTTGGTCTATAGTGCCAACCAGAAGCCAAGATGGGAAATGGTCATACTAAGTCAGCCTTCTACCTTTTCACTTTATATTAAGTCTCATGAAATAGCACTGCCTATGTTCAGAATGACTCCATAAACCTCAATTATAGCTTTCTGAAAACACTCTCACCCTAACTATGAGCTGCTGCAGATCCAAGGCTCCTGGTACCAACTCTACGGGGAATAAAAAAAGAAAGAATTGAACACAATTCACTTAGATTATATAATTTAAGATGCTTCTAAGATTTATGTATTCATGAAAATTTATGAATGACTAAATGTGTGCCTTGTTTTTTGAACTTTCTGCCACTGTGTGTATATTTCTACTCCAGCTAGATGAGGAGGCTGAGTCTGTCTTAGGGATGAGAGCATTGGCCTGGGAGGTTTCAGTCCTGCACTACCTTCGTGGTGAGACAAACCATTAGGGAGAAGAGGGTACCAGAGTGAGGTGATCTGGTTGGTGGAGACTTTGGGGCTAAAGATTGAAGCTCTGTACGTGAGAATTACTCATTGACAGCTCAAAGATGAAACTGAATTAGGCTTAATAGCGTGCCCCAGAAAATCCTTGTCATATGGAACTACAGATTGTGGCCTCATTTGGAAATAGCATCTGAATAGATATAAAAGGTAAGGTCATAATGGGTATGGGTGGACCATACAAAGGGAGATTTAGACACAGACAGATAGAGGAACACCGTGAAAACAAATTGGGCACAAGGAAGACACCGTGTAAAGATGCAGGCAGAAACAAGATAATGTTTCCACAAGCCAAAACTAGCTCATAATTTCTGGACTGCACCAGAAGCTAGAACAGTCAGGCAGTATCCTTCTCTAGACATCAAGAGGTAATGTAGCCTAATGACGCCTCGATTCTGGACTCTGGACACTCTGTGTGTGGGGGGGGGGGGGTGGGGGGTGTGTGGGGGGGTGTGTGTGTCTGTGGGTGTGTGTGTGGTGTGGTGTCTGTATGTGTGTGTGTGGTGTGTGGGTGTGTGAGTGTGTGGTGTGTGTGTGTGTGTGGTGTGTGTGTGGTGTGTGTGGTGTGTGTGGTGTGTGTGTGTGTGTGTGTGTGTGTATGGTGTGTGTGTGTGTGTGGTGTGTGTGTGTGTGGTGTGTGTGTGTGTGTGGTGTGTGTGTGTGTGTGGTGTGTGTGTGTGTGGTGTGTGTGTGGTGTGTGTGGTGTGTGTGGTGTGTGTGTGGTGTGTGTGGTGTGTGTGTGTGTGTATGGTGTGTGTGTGTGGTGTGTGTGTGTGTGGTGTGTGTGTGTGTGTGTGTGTGGTGTGTGTGTGTGTGTGTGTGTGTGTGTGTGTGTGGTGTGTGGTGTGTGTGTGTGTGTGTGTGTGTGTGTGTGTGTTGTATGCATGGTACACATTTGTAAGTTTATAACTGCAGCTCCTTTGTGCATACGTGTGAAAGCCAGAGCAAGATGCCAGGAGTTTACCATCCTCTATCTTCTTGCCTCGAGACAGTTTCTATCACTTAACCAGAAGCCCACTATTTCAGCCAGGCTGCCTGGCCAGCAAACTTTCAGAATCTATCTGTCCTTGCCTCCCAGTGCTAGGGTCACAGGCATGAGCAGTTATGTTTATGTGGGTCCTAGGAATTAGGAATTGGGTCTTCTTCGCATTTGCGATGCAAACACGCTTACCCACTGAGCCTTCTCCTCAGCCCTTTGAGCCATTTGAACTGTGAGAGAAAACACTTCTCTGGTAGCTTTTCTGTGATTTGTTTTGGCAAACCTAATGTATGAGAGAAGTGCAAAGATGTCCCCTCAAAAATGCTTAAGTGAAGCAAACATAGTTTGACACTGGGTGAAATGGGAGCCTGACCTGCTGGGCGTGACTAAATACCTGGGATGAACAACTGAAGAGAAAAAAGTTTGCCTGGGCTCATGGACTGATTGGCTTCTGCTCATGGCCAGATGATCTCACTGTGTTTAAGCTGTGACAAGGCATAAAGAGGCATGGTGGCGGGGCGGGGCTCAAAAAGCTGCTTGTCTCATGGTTACCAAGGAAACACAGAGAGGGAGAGGGTCAGGGACCACTTCAGTCTTCCAAGGTCCAGTGACCTATTCCCTTCTGAGGAGGCTAGCAGCCTCTCACAATCTCCCATTGTGCCTGCAGCTGTGACTTCATCATCCTGAATACCCACAGGTCTCATTCGTGAAGACAAGGATTTTCCTAGTCATTCCCAGGTTCAAGATATGTTCCTTTCAGCAGTCCACTCAAACCCTGGGCCTGGGATCTTCTTTGTGGCAAGTATCCTTGGTTTCAGCCTGGGACCTTGCTTCCTCCTTTTTCTCCTTCTCCTGATGATGCATCAATGCAGAAAGAAATCAAAATGCCAAGGTAGCTTTAGAAAAACACCAGGAGCCTGGATTGCCAAAAGCTGTGGGCAGTGGGTGGGAGGTGCCACTTGTTTGGGATACAACGTCACTTGTTCCCCCAAACTCTAAGACTCTGTGACTTTGGGAAAGAAATATCAAGGAAACACGGTGTCATTTATAAGAGCAGTAAGGTCAGTGGGGACACAGAGTCAAGATCTAAAGTATATGAAGATTGAACTGAAAATAAGGCTGAGCCGAGAATCTAGGGATACCCATGGACCATTAAAGTGGGGGGGGGGGTTGATGATCTGAGAGATTCAGGGGAGGATCTATATAAAGATGTCAGAACAGTCTTCACTCAACCTTTCTCAGTCATGAGTACACGTGAATGTCACCCATGGTGGCCAGGGGAGAAGCATGAGAAAGAGCAGGCAACAGATGGAGGCCCTGCCCTCCTTGGCATGTTGGTTAAGTGTAATCATCACCTTACATGACTCTTACATACCTCTCATGACTCCTGAGTCCCACTTCAGAACCTTGGCTATTTCCACAGTCTGAACATGCCAGCTCTTTATGAGGCCCGGAGATGCTGCGTCTTTATAAGAGGAAAAATGTCAAGGCTGAGATTCTGTTCTAGCTCTCATCTCTTCTTCACTGTTCATGTCAGTGAACATTCCTTCCCTGGCAGATGGCCAAGCAGTGTAATGGCAATGTGGAGTGGGAGTCCTCCTGTGCAGCTCAGAGAGTGATTTGCCCTTGGGGACCCATGTGAGGAAAGGGCATAGCTTTGTATGGAAGATAAATTGAGAAAATGGGGCTTTGAGAAACCGTGGTCTTAGTCGTCTGAGAGAGTTCTGGCCTTGGGGGACCGAACATTCTGAAAGAAACAGAATGCTAGGTTGACTATTGTAAACTCTATGTTTTCACTCTGACACTTGCGTGACACCCTTGTGACCCCTGTCCACAACTGTTCTAACAGTTTCAGATCCATGTTAAGGTTTAGCTATTGTGACAGTATTTCTCAAACTTAAAAAAAAAATGTCAAAAAGCTGAAAGGTGGTGAACAATGTAAAACTATGATTTCTCTGAAACATTGGCATGTGCGGAGTGTTTTGTTTGGAGTAGGTAATGTAATACAATTTTGAATCTGGTACATTTAACAATTAACCTAGGATGCTTTCAAGTATAGACTCTGGGGGTGTGTTTGAAGGGACCACAGAGTTTGCACAGCCCCATAAAGTAAATAATACAGAGTTTTCTCAAGGCTTTTGGAATCCTAGGAACAACTCTAGCCCATCTCCTTGCTTCACACCTTGGACCCTTGTCTCCTCTTAGTGGATGGAAGACCAATGGCCCAGAATACATTTACAAAAATGAAGGATATTTTGTACATTTACAAATGAGGAACTGAGCCTACAGTTCTTCCATAGCTTCATGCCTGTGGAGTGGATGATCTGGGTACGCTCAAGGTTGCTGTCAAGGGAATGGAACTTCGTGGCTAAGTAGCACCCTGCTCCTGGCTCACTGCTCTGCAGTGACTGTATTGAAAATATGAATTGTGTTTGAACAAGAGGCTCTCTTTAATTTTTCCTTGGGCTTCCATATCCCAAAGGGGGGAGGGGGAAACAGGTAAATGGGAGGTCAGTCTCCAGCAGTAGCTTATTATTATTACTAATTCTTATTACTGGGAAGATAGCATTTGAGCTATCCAGTGCCAGTGCTTCCTTTGAAGACAAAATTTGAAGAGGTTCATCACTCCCTGTTTTAAGCACAATGGCCTTACCCTGTCATCTGTTATTTCTAGATTATTTGGGAGAGGATGTGAAAACATTGGAGTTTGAGGTTCCCAGTTATAACAGTCACGTGGATTATGAAAAAAAAAATATTTGGGCCTAATTCAGGATGAAAGAAAAACAAAATGAGAAATGCAGCTTAAAACCATCATTGATTTCGATCTGCTCAGAGTCTGGAACTCTACAAAGTCTTAAGAGTGCTCTGAGAAGCGTGAGGTCTCGTGAAGCAGGCCTTGGAGTGGAGGGTGCACTCCATAGCTCTTCACAGCCAAAGCAGGCCTGATTATATACTTTACAGGCCCCCAGCCAAAGGGATCCCTTGCTGCTCATTTATTGCCATTCTCAAGGGAGATCTGGAATATTCCCTGTAACGTGGGGTCCCTTTAAGCATAGTTTGTGTTTCTTGTTTCAATGTATGTTTAAAGGATAGTTTGTGTTTCTTGTTTAAATGTATGTTTAATGTTATATAGACACTGGCCTAGTTGCTTCTTTTTACCTTGCCCACATTTCTCATGGTTCCCTGAGACTATCTGGCAGCTTGGTCTTATTAAATAGAATGAGGCTCTAAAATTCCTATTTCTGGTTATTTTTTACACTGCTCAGAAGAAGAAGAAGAAGAAGATCTGGGAAATGAGAAACTTCTGCAGGTGGAAGAGAAGCCCTCTGTTCAGGTTGCTGAGTTCAGAGAGTCTAGGATCTCACTGGAGGAGAAATCCGTGTGCCTGTACTGACAAGCTCTACTACAGTCCAGGCTAGAAGTTCAGAGACTGCCATAGTGGTACTAGGATAGGACCATGACACATTGTGTTCCCCTTTTACATAAGTTCTCCAATAATAAACACTTTGGTTGGTCCTACTCACCAGGTGTCTGTCATTGAACCGCTTCGTAAGCAGCTAGAGATATGATCTCCCAGCACTGATAATACAGCCACCTTTATCCTCGATTCTCACGGGTGAAACCCTGGTGAGTGGCTTGTGCTCAGACAGAGAGAAATGTTGGGTCCAGATTAGCTCAAAGTTAAGTCAGTCAAGCATGCCCAAAACGGGCTGGGTTCTTATATGTAACTTACTGGATACTTTCCAATAACTTGTTTTGTCCTGTGGGAAAAGATGAAGATGTGATAGAACCTTGTTGATAAAAATCAAATTAATCTAAAAAGTTGGAAAAAAAAAAACCAACATCTGAGAGACATAATAGGAATAGGAAGATGGAGAAACCCTCTGGAAAGTATATGATGTATGGTTCAGAGATCTGAACATGAGACCTCACGTTTACACCGCCAGCTCCTTGCTGACAACCTCTACCCCCACCCCGGCATTCTCTACACTGTTTGTAACCGCTTTGGGGCGTGTCCAAAGTAGTGATTGGCAGTATGTTCTCAGGAACCATTTTTTAAGCCTCCCTGCCCTCCGTCTTCACTTCACTCACTTTGTCTAACACGTAGGCAGTTCACTGCTTCCTCCTTCTCCAGGGTATTTAACATTACAGCTCTCCTCTGTGGTCCTTGCTTACTAATGTTGGCCTGCGGAAGAATGTAAATAATAGCAAACCTTACGACCCCCACTGTCCCCGCCCTTCCCTCATCAGACAAGTGCTTTGTGCCCCTTCTCGTGTCACCCTGCAGCCACCACTTGGAGCACAGTCTCTATATAACAGCCTTTCCTCCTCTTTTTGCCTTTTACACCGTTTGAAAGAATGACTTTCCTGTCAGGGATACACAGAGGTGACGGGAAGTAAGCCAGTGAAGCCCTTCCTCCCCCACAGAGGCAAAGCAGAAATTTGTCCTACTCCCGATCTTATGCTTTGTCCACAGGTTAAAAAGTCAGATAAAAAAAAGATTATCCCTTCTCCAGTCACTGATTAGCCAATATTTCTCCTTGATTCTCATATCTGAGGTATCTCATGCTCCAAGCTGACCACATTCAAAACCCAGTCTGTGCATTCAGCCTGTTGGAGTCAGAGCCTGGACTTTGCTCCAGCACGCACAGCAGAGCCTTCAGCAGAACAACCCGCAGAGCTTCCGCATATAAACAGAAGGGTTTGCAGTTCAGAACAAGAACCTGTCCACAGCCAGTTTACTAATAGAATATAAGTCAAACTCTAGTAGTTAGACATTGCCTGGCCTGCTATAACACAGTAGAATCAGGGCTAACCGCCTTTTCCTGAACGCAAAGGCAGCTGCTGTAGTCTCTTTGGGTGTAGCCAGTGTTTCCTTCCTCTCACAAACCACAGCAGTTAAAGCGAACACTGGCTGTACCAAGGAGCAGGAAAGCTCACCACATCCTTGCTAGTGTCTGATAAACACATTGGAGAGGAGGCCTTGTGATCTCCACTTGTCGGGGAGAGTTTTCTGTGCAATCTTAGATTTCTCTCAAAAATGTAGTATCTACAGAATTTACTAAACTAGCCAGCTCACCACTGGCCTGTCCAGAGGTGAAAGGGCACGGGAAATAGGAAATTTCAACTGCCTGTATCAATAATGGTATTTCATGTAACAACTCAGAAATGACCACATCTGGTCGTGGTGGGGTACACCTCTGATCCTAGTGAAGGGAGGCAGAGGCAGCAAGATTTCTATGAGTTCCAAACCAACCTGGTCGACAGAATAAATTTCAGGCCAGCCAACGCTACTTAATGAGACCCTGTCTCAGAAAAGAAACACACACACACACAAATGGCTTTGTGTATTCTCAAAATATGCCTTTCTTCTAACTGGGGTAGTTTGCTTTTGAACCACGGTTCCCTATTCCCACCAAAACGGTAAACTCTCCAGAGCCAAAATCAACTGTGAAGAACTAGGAGCATGCAGGGAGCTGACTGAACCCCTGGGAGTCCGATCCTGAAGGTGACACGGGAGCCTCAATGGACCTCAGTGGATGGCAGGCACTGGGGCAGGCACTGGTGAAGGGCTTTGGCATGGCAAGAGGCTGCAGAGAGAAAAAGCAAAGGGGTGAGCAGGGCCACGTTCCTTATCTCCTCAGTTCATTCCACCATCTGGGCCAAAGCTACAAAACGAGTATCGTCAACCTAGGCTGCTTGCTCTGCTCCCACCCGAGCAAGGAGGTACAAACACTACTCAAGGATCATAGAGAACATTTTAAAAGTTGGGTGGATATCATGGAAGAACAAGTGGTTTGGAATATCAGTTTCCTGGGAAGATGAAGGGAAAGAATAAAAAAAAAAAAAAAAAGGAAGGGGGAAGGGAGGGAGAGAGAGAGAGAGAGAGAGCGCACCACATCACAGAAGAGCTGAAGGCATCCAGGTGCTTCGGTCACCTTGGGAGACCAGCAGACAGAGGGTGTCAGATGGCTGTGCTTAGCTTACTCCTTCTTCCGTTTGATTCAGTCTGGAACTCCAGCCCATGGAGTGGTTCTTCTCCAGTTCAGGGTAGATGAACACCTCCACAGACACACCCAGAATTGTGTCTCCTAGGTGAGCCCAAACCCAGTCAGGCTGACACAAACCAAGTTCATCTAGCTTCAGAGCTATCAAGTTTTTGATCTTTCAAAAAAAAACAAAGCTGTTTCTTTTTCCTTACAACTTTTCTAGTGTCTAGCTCTTTGTGCTATTACTTCTGTCTCTGAGGTAATGGGCTCTCTAATTCCTACTCACCTAAAACCTGAAATAACACTGTTGTTCTGAGTTTTTTTTTTTCCAAGGTTCTTAATGTACACATGAGTGGTCAAACTCCCTCTCGGGCCTGTTGGCACTGAGTTCCACGAGCTTTGATAGAACATCTAATTTTTTTAGGCTCCGTTGCTTCTGAGTGTGCTATTTGATTTCTACAACTCAGACCTCTGGTTCCAATTCCTAACTGTATCTCACTGGAGTTTAAAACACTTTCCCTGCTTGCACACAGGTGCTACGTGCAAAGACCCTTGAAGAGCCCTGAAACTGTGGACAGTGCTGAACTAACTCTGCAGGAACTGCCAGGCTCTGAAAGGCACCTCTGGTTGGTCCACACAGCTGTCTCGTGCTTCTCTGTGTGTGGTCAGAAGACTTTGCTTGGCACCAGTGTTGGTTCCAAAGTCCAGAAGGACTTCTTGCACCTAGTCTAGGGGTAGAAGAATGGGCCTTTGTTTGTATCTGGGAAGCTTATCTGCTTTCACTCCATCTCAGAAGCAATGAGCATGTGCCTGTGCCCAGAAGGCAAAGGCCAGTGTTCCACAGCTGGCAACTTGGGAGATGAACAAGCTCCAAATGCAAACATTCCCAAGACATTCGAGTAATCCTAACCCACACAGGGGTCACCCACACAAAAGCCAGCCCCTACGAGGACATTCTAATGAAATCCTACAGATCCCAGGTGAGTTGCCAGTTTGGAAGATCTGAGGTCTTCACACCCAGGGGACTTCATACCCACTCACAATCTCATCTTCATGGGCCTCTTCTGGGTGCTTATCAGAGACATTGAAGGTAGCACAGGAAACCACATAGAATCCTTTGTGACACAAAAAAGATCAAGAAGGGATCAGAAACTGCTTAGGGAGACACACAGAGCCCTGTCTTCTCCTCAACTTACAAGAAGAAAACACTGGAAGATGGAGGGACAATGTTCACAAAATGCCTGTAGCAAATATTCTCAGCAATATTATTTCATACAATTGAATACTACCAGAAATGGGAAGAATAACTACTGATACATACGAGAATCTACATAGGCCTCAAGATTATTGCATTTGACCAAATAAAGGTCTACGCTGAGGGTTGCATATGCCGCAGATCCGTTTACATCCCACTCTTGAGACAGCAACACTGTGGGGTGGGGAATGAGTTTTCAGTGGCAGGTGACAGAGCAGGATAGGGGCAGAGTAGAAGAATGGGTGCGAATACAGAGTAGCATTTCTTCTGTGGTGCTTATTTCTAACTCTAGATTCAGATTATTGGCTAAAAGAATCTCAATGGGCCGGGCATGGTGGTGCACGCCTTTAATCCCAGCACTCTGGAGGCAGAGGCAGGCAGATATCTGAGTCAGCCTGGTCTACAAAGTGAGTTCCAGGACAGCCAGGGCTATACAGAGAAACCCTGTCTCAAAAAACCAAAAAAATAAAAAAATAAAAAAATAAAAAATAAAAAGAATCTCAATGGAAGATCAAGCAAGCCCATGGTGATATGTGTGCATGTGTGTGCAAGCATGCAAAGACAAAGGCTGTTTAAAGGAAAGTGAGCACAGTATTAGGTCTGTGGCTTCGTTAACGGTGACAGGCCAGTGCTAACTCCCTAACTTGGGTTGTCACAGCTGTATTCAATGGAGCTCTACAGGAGAAACAGCATACCTCTCTTTGATAGTTGATTAACCTCTCTTTGTCCCATGAGCCTATAATTAAAATTAAAAGTTCTCTTACAAAGGTCACACAGACTGTCAGACCTGATAACTCAGGAGCGATTTCCATCAGTAAGACTGATGCTCTAAAGACACATATAGATTAGCAGGCACCATCCTTCCCCCAAAGAGCCAATAACACAATGGTATTATGTGAAACCCATCTTCACTAAAAGCCAGGGGCTGAACTCAGAAAGACAATGTGCAGCATAGGAACTTAGGCCAAAGCATCACTTGATGTCAGGCATTAAAGGGATACAAATAGGAAAAATCAAATCACTCCCCATTTACAGATGATATGTCATACATAAGAAACTCCAGAAAAATTCGCCAGAAAACTTCTAGAAATGACCAATAAAATTAACTTAGGAAAATCAACAGCCTTTCTAGATACCAGCAACAAGCTGAGGAAGATAACATTGAACATACTCCATTCATAATCTCAAAAAACAGAAATTAACCATGTACTATACCCAGTTACATCCCTGGTCCTGTGGTCCTAACCAGACCTTCATACCAGAAGAATCTTTGGGAGACAAAGCAGAAAGTGGACTGGAATAATCTCTTAGTGGATCCTTAGGTCCTTTGGCGCCATCTGCTGTTGATCTAGGGTTGGCGGTACCGAACAGGGCCCCCCTACTAATGCCTTTTCCTTCCTCTTACCGCAACGTACCTGTCTTCTACTCTCCTGGTGAGTAATTCTCTTAGAATGTTCAGTTACTCTCATTTACACTAAAACGTGATTCGAATTTGCTAATTAAAATGATGAGCGAGAAGCGGACAATGATAATAATTATGATTGATGACGATGTCGACGACTGATTGGCGGTTGTGGTGAGGAGGAGGAGACCACCACAGACAAATACGCTACTCTGGCTCCCAGGCCAGAGAGTGTCGGTGCTCATTTCCCTTTGAGTTCTAGAGGTTGTCTGACACCACGCTTACTTCTGACACACTTCAAACAATTTAGGACTATGACTATGCATCATCAAAAAGTATACAGGTGTTGTGGCGCATTCTTGTGATCCCAGCACTCAGGGGAGTTCAGTAGGGAGGCTTATGATTTAAAAACTAGTCTGGGAGCCGGGCGGTGGTGGCACACGCCTTTAATCCCAGCACTTGGGAGGCAGAGGCAGGTTAATTTCTGAGTTCGAGACCAGCCTGGTCTACAAAGTGAGTTCCAGGACAGCCAGGGCTACACAGAGAAACCCTGTCTCGAAAAAAAAAACAAAACAAAAAACAAAAACAAAAAAAAACACACACAAAACACACACACACACAAAACAAACTAGTCTGGGATGCCTAGTGAGCCTCAAAAACTGCAAGCATGTAAAGGAATAATGCTGGTAGTTATACTGCCTGCTAGACGTTTCCAGATGTTAGGAGCAACAAGTTTCAACCTGTAATGGAGTCCGATAACCTCTTGTGGTATATCTGAAAACAGCGACAGCGTGGTCACATGCATAAAGTAAATAAATCTTCAAAAAGGGGGGATGGGGGACCTGTGCGGTCACGATTTACAGGGAAGTACTCTTCCTCTTGAAATGACTTTATTTTCTTAAATTTTAAAAAATGTTGTCATTATTTGACAGTTAAATATAATTTGGGCAATCTTACGGATTCCAGTCCTAGTGAACCCTTCTTTCCAACAAGCTCCTCTCTTTTCATATCCTTCGTTTGTTGCTTGCTTAGGGTTTGGGGACCCAGTGAGTTCAGTTTAGGGTTGCTCTCGTGGACAGCAGCTTTGTCCTGGCACATGGGCATTGGCCAGGGGCTCCACCACTGAAAGAAATGTTTCTCCCTTCTCCTCTTCCTCTTCTTCCTCCCTCTCCCCTTCCCCTTTCCCTCCCTCTTCTTCTCCCCTTTTCCCTCCCCCAGCAAGCATTAACTGCTACTAGCTCTGTGCGGAATATAATCAGCCCCCTCCACACTTGAGTTTTTGTTATCAAGTTAAAAAGAAATATCAACTTTAAATTTTTGTTTGCAAGTTTTTCTGGCTATTCAGGAAGGACTGGGAATCCTTATTCTCAGTTTGGGAATTCAGTCCCCAGATGTCTTGGCACACTTCACCTAGAATATAGGTCAGTGTAGAACAAGTGCTATGAGCAATCCTAGCTGCTTGTTATCCCAAGACTATGCAGAAGTTGTAGGATTTTTCTCTGATTTCACTTTTACTTTTCCTGTTTTCTTTAAAGTGCAA
Source organism: Mus caroli (assembly GCF_978045245.1). Lineage (NCBI taxonomy): Eukaryota > Metazoa > Chordata > Mammalia > Rodentia > Muridae > Mus > Mus caroli. The sequence continues at coordinate 24,780,842 of NW_028227262.1, read as the reverse complement.
GGCTCCCTATAGTGTCTAGTGTCCAAGGTGATTTTCAAACTAAAAATTATAAACATTACCAGAATACAAACTGTTTGGTGTGAAAATTCTTTGAAGCTTTCAAAAATATGTGCCGTGGGGCTGGAAGACAATGCACAGGCCACTCAGAGGCGATGCATAGTATCCCTGCAACCATTCCTGCGTGCTACAATACCAACCTGCTAGGCGAGATGTGGGCACTGGTACACCTGCAATTGTTGAGGTTGTTTTTTGAAGCCTATCCCACAGGAATGATTCCAGCTTTGTACTGGAAACCTGGTCAAAGCCCATGAGTCTGGCGGTCTTAGGACCTGTAAAGATCTACTATAGCTTTTCTGCCGGAACATCTGTGTTTATGCGCGCCAATCAATGCTGCCCTCTGTGCCCTGGCCCAGAGAAACTTCCCTCTGCAGAGGTCAGCAGATAAAGCAGAGACTCATAGATGATCAAAGTGCTAAAAAAAAAAAAAAAAAAAAAAAAAAAAAAAAAAAAAGTAGCTACTTGGGTGCTCAGCCCTAAATGGAGCCATCTGTATCAGTCTTAGGGTTTGGGTTAGGGTTTGTAAGAACACTTAAAACACTGTCTCGGGGACATGACATGACAGTGGCTATGGTCACCTGCACAAGAGCAAGTCGACTAGGTCACTCTGCATCCTGATGGGCAGTACTGATTGGACTCTCATGGGTTATTAACAAAGGAGGGGAGGACATGAAAGGGACAGAGAAGCATGTTAGGGGTACCTGGGGTAGTAGGAGGGATCAGTTAGGATTCCGAGCAGCAGTGGGAGGGGAGAGTTAGGATGTATATGACCAAGAGGTATTGTTTACATGAATGAAAATATCAGAATAAATAGCCTATTTTTAAAGCTGATAAGAGTATTGTTAGTATATATTTCACCTTCCAACCTAAAAATTACCCTGCAAGTTAGATCCAACAAAGGAACTCTAAACTGCTTCACAGAAAAAAGAGAGAGAGAGAGAAAAAAAAAGGGGGGGGGAGAAAAAACTTAAAACTATATGACTGGAAACTCAAACAAACACCAACCAAGCAATAGATTCTGCTAAGCCTGCCAGTCCTCCAATCCTCCAATTTTAAATAAATGACCTCCCAGGGGAAAATAATTCCGCCATCACAGCAAATTGATGACTAACAGTGAGCAGAGCTATGCTCATAAGAAAAAACCTACAGTGCTTTTAGAAAATTAGAAAAGTTGATTTTCATGCTGGAAAGCAAGCATGTTCCCTCTGTTAGGTGCTTTCCATTAAGTTTCTGTCCCTTCATCACTATAGTGTAGGCCTTTACTACAGCTGGTGAAACGTCTAAACATGGTTTAATGTCAGACTGCCCCATGGCAAAGTTACTTTCTCGTCCTTAACTGATTTATCTTTATCAGCCCATCTGAGAAAATAAAGAAGAAAAAGAAAAAAGAAGGAAAAAGAAATAAAGACTTACCTACCCCGAAGTCCCTGTTCAAAGGCGCCAACTGCTGCAGACTAACCCCTTCTGGGTCTCCTATCTGCGCGGAACAGGTTCTGGTTGTAGGTGGGCAAAGGAGTCAGCGAAAGTGGGGTGACAAACAGACTCAACACAAGGGAGTGTGGATCTGAATGTAATTTGTCAAACCGAGCATCAAACTTTTTATACAGAAGAAAATAGGGAAGTTAGGTGACACACCAGCAAGGTACAATAAGGTTAGCAGATTCTTACACAAAACAGAGGAATGAAAACATGAAGGACTGGCAGAAACCAGCTGGGATAAAATTCAATGTTAACAACTGGGAATCAAAAGCAGCCCCACCTAAGGTCCACTTAATCTTAGAAGTCAGGGGCGAGGGCTTAGGAACCTTGCCACAGTTCCTATTCTAGTCTATTGTATAGTCCACGTCCCCCTTAGGCCATTGTAAATTCCTGTGTAGCTCTGCTATCTATAGTTCTAAGTATATACTCTTGTTCCTCCTTAGATCACAAACTTCCCTTCTTCCTAGATAATGGTAAATTCCTGTGTAGGGCAGTGACTTAGCTATCCATGCCCAGGGTTGTCTCAAGGACTGCCTAGGACTGGTGAAGAATCTAATTTAGCTATATGTCAAAAATTCAATCCTTAGAGGCACTTATAATAAAGCAATATTAAGGGAAAGCACACAGATCTGTTTACCAACTAAAGCAAGGACATCAGAGCATTCGTTATACAGGATGCCACAGTTCCAGGAGACTAAGTTTCCATGAACTTTTTGTCTCAGGACAGCGCCCAGGTTTTGGGGGCCTGTCACGCGTGTCACTACTGGAGTGGATGTAGCACAAATCCCTTAAAGAAATACAGGAAAACACAATCAAACAGGTGAAGGAACTGAAAAGTGGTCCAAGACCTAAAGATGGAAGTAGACAATAAAGAAAACACAAATGGAAGCAACAGTGAAAATGGAAAACCTAGGAAAGAGATCAGGAGTTACAGATGTAAGCATCACCAACAGAATACAAGATATAGAAGAGAGAATCTCAGGTGTAGAAGATATTGACACAGTGTCAAAGAAAAATGAAAACATAAAAAACTCCTAACCCAAAACATCCAGGAAAACCAGGACACAATGAAAAGACCAAATCTAAGAATAATAGGAATAGAGGAGAGTGAAGATTTCCAGTTCAAAGGACCCAAAAACATCTTCAACAAAGTCATAGAAGAAAAATTCCCCAACCTAAAAAAAGAGATGGCCTTAAATGTACAAGAAGCTTATAAAACACCAAATAGATTGGACCAGAAAAGAAAATCCTCTCATCACAGAATAATCAAAACACTAAATGCACAGAACAAAGAAAGAATATTAAATACTGCAAGGAGAAAAAGGGCAAGTAACATATAAAAGCAGACCTAACAGAATTACACCAGACTTCTCAACAGAGATACTAAAAGCCAGAAGAGCCTGGACAGAGGTCATGCAGAATCTAAGAGAACACAAAAGTCAGCCCAAGCTACTATACCCAGAAAAACTCTCAATCAACATAGATGGATGTCTTAGTTAAGAGTTTTACTGCTGTGAACAGACACCATGACCAAGGCAAGTCTTATAAAAACAACATTTAATTGGGGCTGGCTTACAGGTTCATAGGTTTAGTCCATTATCTTCAAGGTGGGAGAATGGCAGTATCCAGGCAGGCATGACGCAGGCAGAGATGAGAGTTCTACATCTTCATCCAAAGGCTGCTAGTGGAAGACTGACTTCCAGGCAACTGGGGTGAGAATCTTAAGCCCACACCCACAGTGACACACCTACTCCAACCAGGCCACACCTCCAAATGGTGCCACTCGCTGGTCCAAGAATATACAAACCATCACAACGGAGAAACCAAAATATTCCAGGACAAAACCAAATTCAAACAATATCTATCTACCAATCAGCCCTACAGAGGATTCTAGAAGCAAAACTCCAACACAAGAAGGGTACCTACACCAAAGGGGGGGGGGGACAAGATATTAATCATCTCACAACAAAACCAAAAGGAGAGAACCACATACACATAATGCCACCTACAACAACAAACATAACAGGGACTAAGAATCATCTGTCTTTAATATCAAAGAACTCAATTCTCCATTAAACAGACATAAGCTAACAGACTGGATATGCAAACAGGATTCAGCATTATGCTGCATTCTGAAAACACACCTTGATTACAAAGACAGACACTGAAAAAAAAAAAAAAGTCTTCTAAGCAAATAGTCCCAAGACACAAGCTGGGGTTGTCATCCTAATATCCAATAAAATACAGACTTTCAACCAAAAGTTATCAAGCAAGATGGGGAATGACACTTCATACTCATCAAAGGAAAAATTCACCAAGAGAAAGTCTTAATTCTGAACACCCATGACGCAAATGTAAGGGTACACACATTCATAAAAACAAACTTTACTAAAGCTAAAAACACACACGGAACCCAACATAATAATATTGGGAGACTTCAACACCCCACTCTCACTAAAGGACAGGTCATTGAAACAGAAACTAAAGAGAGACACAGTAAAACTAATAGGAGTTATGAACCAATTGGATTTAACCAATATCTACAAAACATTTCACAATAAAACAAAAGAATATACATACCTTCTTCTCAGCACCTCATGGTACCTTCTCCCAAACTGACCATATAATGGGTCACAAAATAAGCCTCAACAGATACAAGAAGACTGGAATAATCCCATGCATCCTATTAGATTACCAGGGCCTAAGGCTGATCTTCAATAACAAGAAAAACAACAGAAAGCCCACATACACATGGAAACTGAACAACTGTTTACTCAATGATAACTTGTTCAGGGAAGAAATAAAGAAAGAAATTAAAGACTCCCTGGAATTCAATGAAAATAATGACACAACATATCCAAACTTATGGGACACAATGAAAGAGTGCTAAGAGGAAAATTCATAGCAGTAAGTGCCCTAGTAAAGAAATTGGAGTGATCAAACACCAGCAACTTAACAGCACACCTGAGAACTCTAGAACAAAAAGAATCAAACTCACCCAAGATGAGTAGAAGGCAGAAAATCAACCAAATAGAAACAAGAGAACAATACAAAGAATCAACAAAAAACAAAAGTTGGTTCTTTGAAAGAATCAACAAGATAGATAAACCCCTAGTCAAACTAACTAAAGGGCCCAGAGACAGTATCAAAATTAACAAAATCAGATATGAAAAGGGAGAGATTAACAACAGAAACTGAGGAAATTTTTAAAAAATCATCAGATCCTACAAAAGCCTATACTCAACACAACTGGAAACTCTAGATGAAATGGAGGATTTTCTAGACAGATACCACATACTAAAGTTAAATCAAGAGCAAGTAAACTATCTAAACAGACCCATATCCCCTAAGGAAATAGAAGAAGTCATTAGAAACCTCCCAACCAAAAACAAAAGCCCAGGGCCAGTTGCTTTAGTGAAGAATTCTGCCAGACCTTCAAAGAAGAGCTAATACCAATACTCCTTAAACTATTCCATAAAACAGAAACAGAAGGAACACCACCTAATTCATTCTGTGAAGCCACAATTACTCTGATACCTAAACCATACAAGGACCCAGCAAAGAAAGAGAACTTCAGACCAATTTCCTTATTAATATCCATGCAAAACTACTCAATAAAATTCTCACAAACCGAATCCAAGAACACATCAAAACAACCACTCACCATGATTATGTAGGCTTCATCCCAGGGATGAGATGCAAGATTGGTTCAATATACAAAAATCCATTAACATAATCCACTATATAAACAAACACACGGGAAAAAAAACACACAATCATCTCATTAGATACTGAAAAAGACATTTGACAAAATACAACACCCCTTCTTGTTAGAAGTATTGGAGGGTCCAGGAATTCAAGACCCATACCTAAACATAACAAAATACAGCAAATCAACAGCCAATATCAAATTAAATGGAGAGATACTTGAAGCAATCCCATTAAAACAGGGACAAGACAAGGGTGCCCACTCTTCCCATATCTATCCAATATAGTACTCAAAGTTCTAACTAGAGCAATAAGACAACAAAAAGAGATCAAGGGGATACAAATTGGCAAAAAAGAAGTCAAGATATCACTATTTGCAGATGATATGATAATATATATAAGCAGCCCAAAAAATTCCACCAGAGAACTCCTACAGCTGATAAACAACTTCGGCAAAGTGACAGGATATAAAATTATTTCTAACAAACAAGTAGCCTTCCTCTACTAAAAGGATAAATGAAATGAGAAAGAAATTAGGAAAATGACACCCTTCGCAATAGTCACAAATAATGTAAAATATCTTGGTGTGACTCTAACTAAGCAAGTGAAGGATCTGTATGAAAAGAACTTCAAGTTTGTGAAGAAGGAAATTGAAGAAGACCTCAGAAGATGGAAAGACCTCCCATGCTCATGAAGCAGCAGGATTAACATAGTAAAAATGGCCATTTTACCAAAAGCAATCTACAGATTTAATGCAATCCCCATCAAAATTCCAACTCATTTATTCATAGAGATAGAAAGAGAAATTCTGTCCTTCTGGTCTGGGTCAGAGCCCTGAGCAGACCTTGGGCCCAAACTCAGCAGCCAGTCCCACAATACCCAGAGGAAGCTCCATTCACAATGGCTCTAAAACACCCAGGATCATAGGATCAGAGGTGAGGAGGACACAACATCTGTCCCAACACCACCTGGAGTAACTGGGACCAGTGGAATCCAGGGATGCAGGAACTCCACTGGCACAGCTTCCTTCAGGTCTGGGCCGGAGCCCTGAGCAGACTCAGGATCACAGGATCACAGGGGCTTGTTCACAGCAGAATCTCAGGATCCCAGAGGCAGCTTTACTCCCAGGAGCTCTGACACACCCAGGATCTCAGGATCACAGGATCCCAGAATCACAGGATCACAAAGATAGCTGGACTCTGAGGAGTTCTGACACAACCAGGATCACAGAAAGGGCAGGCTCCAGTCAGATATAGGGAGGACAGGTAGCACTAGCGAGAACCAAATGGTAGGAGGCAAGTGTAAGAACACAAGCAACAAAAACCAAGGTTACTTGGCATCATCAGAACCCAATTTTCCCACCATAGCAAGTCCTGGATACACCATCACACCTGAAAAGCAAGATTCAGGTCTAAAATCATTTCTCATGATGACAGAGGACATTAAGAAGGACATAAACAACTCCCTTAAAGAAATACAGGAGAACACAGCCAAACAGGTAGAAGCCCTTAAAGAGGAAACACAAAAATCCCTTAAAGAATTACAAGAAAACATATTCAAACAGGCAAAGGAAATGAACAAAACCATCCAAGATCTGAAAATAGAAATAAAAACAATAAAGAAATCACAAAAGGAGACAATCCTGGAGTTAGAAAGCTAGAAAAGAGATCAAGAGTCATAGATGCAAGCATCACCAACAGAATAGAAGAGATAGAAGTGAGAATCTTAGGTGCAGATGATACCATAGAAAACATTGACACAACAGTCAAAGAACATGCAAAAAGCAAAAGCTCCTAACCCAAAACATCCAGGAAACCCAGGACACCATGAGAAGACCAAACCTTGGGTATAGAAGAGAGTGAAGATTCCCAACTTAAAGGGCAAGTAAATATCTTATACAAAATTATAGAAGAAAACTTCCCAAACCTAAAGAAAGAGGTGCCCATCAACATACAAGAAGCCTTCAGAACTACAAATACACTGGACCAGAAATGATATTCCTCCCCAATCCAATTGCGCGCGGGACCTGAGACTGCATTAGTTAGGGAAGCAGAAAACCGGCCTGAATAGGGCCACAAGCCTCTTCGGGTCTGACCAGCACCTGGGTAGCTAGAGCGCAGGGTCGGCTGACACCCTCCAGCTACCCACAACACCCGCCACAGGATTTTGAGATTTCTGGTGAGTGGAACACAGCTTCTGCTCCAGTCCAATCACGCGGGACCTGAGACTGCTTTGGTTGGGGAGGCAGAAATCCGGCCTGAGTAGGGCCACAAGCCTCTTCTGGTCTGAACAGCACCTGGGTAGCTAGAGCGCAGGGTCTGCTGACACCCACCAGCTACCCACGACACCCGCCACAAGATTTTGAGACTTCTGGTGAGTGGTACACAGCTTCTGCTCCAGTCCAATCGCGCGGGACCTGAGACTGCTTTGGTTGGGGAGGCAGAAATCCGGCCTGAGTAGGGCCACAAGCCTCTTCCGGTCAGATCAGCACTGGGGTAGCTAGGGCGCAGGGTCTGTTGACACTCGCCAGCTACCCACAACACCCGCCACAGGATCTTAAGACTTCTGGTGAGTGGAACACAGCTTCTGCTCCAATCCAATTGAGCGCGGGACCTGAGACTGCATTAGTTAGGAAAGCAGAAAACCGGCCTGAGTAGGGCCACAAGCCTCTTCCAGTCTGACCAGCACCTGGGTAGCTAGAGCGCAGGGTTGGCTGACACCCGCCAGCTACCACGACACCCGCCACAGGATTTTGAGACTTCTGGTGAGTGGTACACAGCTTCTGCTCCAGTCCAATCGCGCGGGACCTGAGACTGCTTTGGTTGGGGAGGCAGAAATCCGGCCTGAGTAGGGCCACAAGCCTCTTCCGGCCAGACCAGCACCTGGGTAGCAAGGGCGCAGGGTTGACTGACACTCGCCAGCTACCCACAACACCCGCCACAGAATCTTAAGACTTCTGGTGAGTGGAACACAGCTTCTGCTCCAATCCAATTGCGCGCGGGACCTGAGACTGCATTAGTTAGGGAAGCAGAAAACCGGCCTGAGTAGGGCCACAATCCTCTTCGGGTCTGACCAGCACCTGGGTAGGTAGAGCACAGGGTCGGCTGACACCCGCCAGCTACCCACGACACCCGCCACAGGATTTTGAGACTTCTGGTGAGTGGAACACAGCTTCTGCTCCAGTCCAATCACGCGGGACCTGAGACTGCTTTGGTTGGGGAGGCAGAAATCCGGCCTGAGTAGGGCCACAAGCCTCTTCCGGTCTGAACAGCACCTGGGTAGCTAGAGCACAGGGTCTGCTGACACCCGCCAGCTACCCACGACACCCGCCACAGGATTTTGAGACTTCTGGTGAGTGCTACACAGCTTCTGCTCCAGTCCAATCACGCGGGACCTGAGACTGCTTTGGTTAGGGAGGCAGAAATCCGGCCTGAGTAGGGCCACAAGCCTCTTCCGGTCATACCAGCACCGGAGTAGCTAGGGCGCAGGGTCTGTTGACACTCGCCAGCTACCCACAACACCCGCCACAGGATCTTAAGACTTCTGATGAGTGGAACACAGCTTCTGCTCCAATCCAATTGCGTGAGGGACCTGAGACTGCTTTGGTTGGGGAGGCAGAAAACCGGCCTGAGTAGGGCCACAAGCCTCTTCCGGCCATACCAGCACCGGGGTAGCTAGGGCGCAGGGTCTGTTGACACTCGCCAGCTACCCACAACACCCGCCACAGGATTTTGAGATTTCTGGTGAGTGGAACACAGCTTCTGCTCCAGTCCAATCACGCGGGACCTGAGACTACTTTGGTTGGGGAGGCAGAAATCCGGCCTGAGTAGGGCCACAAGCCTCTTCCGGTCTGAACAGCACCTGGGTAGCTAGAGTGCAGGGTCTGCTGACACCCGCCAGCTACCCACGACACCCGCCACAAGATTTTGAGACTTCTGGTGAGTGGTACACAGCTTCTGCTCCAGTCCAATCGCGCGGGACCTAAGACTGCTTTGGCTGGGGAGGCAGAAATCCGGCCTGAGTAGGGCCACAAGCCTCTTCCGGTCTGAACAGCACCTGGGTAGCTAGGGCACAGGGTCTGTTGACCCTCGCCAGCTACCCACAACACCCGCCACAGGATCTTAAGACTTCTGATGAGTGGAACACAGAGTCTGCTCCAATCTTTAAACAGTGACAACAATAACAACTAATCCCAGATTACCAGATGGCGAAAGGTAAACGTAAGAATCTTACTAAAGAAACCAAGACCACTCACCATCATCAGAACCCAGCACTCCAACTTCGCCCAGTCCAGGGCACCCCAACACACCGGAAAAGCTAGACCCGGTTCTAAAAGCATATCTCACGATGATGGTAGAGACATCAAGAAGGACTTTAATAACACACTTAAAGAAATACAAAAGAACACTGCTAAACAGGTAGAAGACATTAAAGAGGAAGTACAAAAATCCCTTAAAGAATTGCAGGAGAACACTGCTAAACAGGTAGAAGACATTAAAGAGGAAGCACAAAAATCCCTTAAAGAATTGCAGGAGAACACTGTTAAACAGGTAGAAGACATTAAAGAGGAAGCAGAAAAATCCCTTAAAGAATTGCAGGAAAACCAGACCAAACAGGTGATGGAATTGAATAAAACCATCCAAGACCTAAAAAGGGAAGTAGAAACAATGAAGAAAACCCAAATTGAGGCAACACTGGTGATAGAAACACTAGGAAAGAAATCTGGAACCATAGATACGAGCATCAGCAACAGAATACAAGAGATGGAAGAGAGAATATCAGGTGCAGAAGACTCCATAGAGAACATCGGCACGACAATCAAAGAAAATACAAAATCCAAAAAGATCCTAACTCAAAATATCCAGGAAATCCAGGACAAAATGAGAAGACCAAACCTACGGATAATAGGAGTAGATGAGAATGAAGATTTTCAACTCAAAGGACCAGCAAATATCTTCAACAAAATTATAGAAGAAAACTTCCCAAACCTAAAGAAAGAGATGCCCATAAACATACAAGAAGCTTACAGAACTCCAAATAGACTGGACCAGAAAAGAAATTCCTTCCTACACATAATAATCAGAACAACAAATGCACTAAATAAAGATAGAATACTAAAAGCAGTAAGGGAAAAAGGTCAAGTAACATATAAAGGCAAGCCTATCAGAATTACACCGGATTTTTCACCAGAGACTATGAAAGCCAGAAGGGCCTGGACAGATGTTATACAGAAACTAAGAGAACACAATTTCCAGCCCAGGCTACTATACCCAGCCAAACTCTCAATTACCATAGATGGAGAAACCAAAGTATTCCACTATAAAACCAAATTCACACATTATCTTTACACGAATCCAGCACTTCAAAGGATAATAACAGAAAAAAACAATATAAGGACGGAAACCACGTCATAGAAAAAGCAAGAAGGTAATCCCTCAACAAACCTAAAAGAAGACAGCCACAAAAACAGAACACCAACTCTAACAACAAAAATAAAAGGAAGCAACAATTACTTCTCCCTAATATCTCTTAATATCAATGGACTCAACTCCCCAATAAAAAGACATAGACTAACAGGCTGGCTACAGAAACAGGACCCAACATTTTGCTGCTTACAGGAAACTCATCTCAGAGAAAAAGATAGACACTACCTCAGAATGAAAGGCTGGAAAACAATTTTCCAAGCAAATGGTATGAAGAAACAAGCTGAAGTAGCCATTATAATATCTGATAAGATTGACTTCCAACCCAAAGTCATCAAAAAAGACAAGGAAGGGCACTTCATTCTCATCAAAGGTAAAATCCTCCAAGAGGAACTATCAATTCTGAATATCTATACGCCAAATACAAGGGCAGCCTCATTCATTAAAGATACTTTAGTAAAGCTCAAAGCACACATTGAACCTCACACAATAATAGTGGGAGACTTCAACACACCACTTTCACCAATGGACAGATCATGGAAACAGAAACTAAACAGGGACACAGTGAAACTAACAGAAGTTTTGAAACAAATCGATCTGACAGATATCTACAGAACATTTTATCCTAAAACAAAAGGATATACCTTCTTCTCAGCACCTCACGGTACCTTCTCCAAAATTGACCACATAATTGGTCACAAAACAAGCCTCAATATATACAAAAATATTGAAATTGTCCCATGCACCCTATCAGATCACCATGGACTAAGACTGATCTTCAATAACAAAATAAATAATAGAAAGCCAACACACACATGGAAACTAAACAACACTCTTCACAATGATACCTTGGTCAAGGAAGGAATAAAGAAAGAAATTAAGGACTTTCTGGAGTTTAATGAAAATGAAGCCACAACATACCCAAACTTATGGGACACACTGAAAGCATTTCTAAGAGGAAAACTCATAGCTCTGAGTGCCTCCAAAAAGAAACTAGAGAGAGCACACATTAGCAGCTTGACAACACACCTAAAAGCTCTAGAACGAAAGGAAGCAAATTCACCCAAGAGGAGGAGACAGCAAGAAATAATCAAAATCAGAGGTGAAATCAACCAAGTGGAAACAAGAAGAACAATTCAAAGAATCAACCAATCGAGGAGCTGGTTCTTTGAGAAAATCAACAAGATAAATAAACCCTTAGCCAGACTCACTAGAGGTCATAGGGAAAATACTCTAATTAACAAAATCAGAAATGAAAAGAGAGACATAACAACAGACCCTGAAGAAATCCAAAACACCATCAGATCCTTCTACAAAAGGCTATACTCAACAAAACTGGAGAACCTGGGTGAAATGGAGAAGTTTCTAGACAGATACCAGGTACCAAAGTTAAATCAAGATCAGGTTAATGATCTAAACAGTCCCATATCCCCTAAAGAAATAGAAGCAGTCATTAATAGTCTCCCAACCAAGAAAAGCCCAGGACCAGATGGGTTTAGTGCAGAGTTCTATCAAACCTTCAAAGAAGAACTAATCCCAGTTCTTCATAAACTATTCCACAAAATAGAATCAGAAGGTACTCTACCCAGCTCATTCTATGAAGCCACAATTACTCTGATACCTAAACCACATAAAGACCCAACAAAAATAGAGAACTTCAGACCAGTTTCCCTTATGAATATTGATGCAGAAATCCTCAATAAAGTTCTAGCTAACCGAATTCAAGAACACATCAAAACAATCATCCATCCTGACCAAGTAGGATTCATCCCAGGGATGCAAGGATGGTTCAATATACGAAAATCCATCAATGTAATCCATTATATAAACAAACTCAAAGACAAAAACCACATGATCATCTCGTTAGATGCTGAAAAAGCATTTGACAGAATCCAACACCCATTCATGATAAAAGTCTTGGAAAGATCAGGAATTCAAGGCCCATACCTAACCATGATAAAAGCAATATACAGCAAACCAGTAGCCAACATCAAATTAAATGGTGAGAAGCTGGAAGCAATCCCACTAAAATCAGGGACTAGACAAGGCTGCCCACTCTCTCCCTACCTATTCAACATTGTACTAGCCAGAGCAATTAGACAACAAAAGGAGATCAAGGGGATACAAATCGGAAAAGAATAAGTCAAAATATCGCTTTTTGCAGATGATATGATAGTACACATAAGTGACCCTAAAAATTCCACCAGAGAACTCCTAAGCCTGATAAATAGCTTCAGTGAAGTAGCTGGCAAGTCAATGGCCTTTCTGTACACACAGGATAAACAAGCAGAGAAGGAAATTAGGGAAACAACACCCTTCTCAATAGTCACAAACAATATAAAATACCTTGGTGTGACTCTAACTAAGGAAGTGAAAGATCTGTATGACAAGAACTTCAAGTCCCTGAAGAAAGAAATTAAAGAAGATCTCAGAAGATGGAAAAAACTCCCATGCTCATGGATTGGCAGGATCAACATTGTAAAAATGGCTCTCTTGCCAAAAGCAATCTACAGATTCAATGCAATTCCCATCAAAATTCCAACTCAATTCTTCAACGAATTGGAAAGGGCAATCTGCAAATTCATCTGGAACAACAAAAAACCTAGGATAGCAAAAACTCTTCTCAAGGATAAAAGAACCTCTGGAGGAATCACCATGCCTGACCTAAAGCTGTACTACAGAGCAATTGTGATAAAAACTGCATGGTACTGGTATAACGACAGACAAGTAGACCAATGGAACAGAATTGAAGACCCTGAGATCAACCCACATACCTATGTTCACTTGATCTTTGACAAGGGAGCAAAAACCATCCAGTGGAAAAAAGACAGCATTTTCAACAAATGGTGCTGGCACAACTGGCGGTTATCATGTAGAAGAATGCAAATTGATCCATTCCTATCTCCTTGTACCAAGGTCAAATCTAAGTGGATTAAGGAACTCCACATAAAACCAGAGACACTGAAACTTATAGAGGAGAAAGTAGGGAAAAGCCTCGAAGATATGGGTACAGGGGAAAAATCCCTGAATAGAACAGCAAAGGCTTGCGCTGTAAGATCGAGAATCGATAAATGGGACCTCATAAAGTTGCAAAGCTTCTGCAAGGCAAAAGACACCATCAATAAGACAAAAAGACCACCAACAGATTGGGAAAGGATCTTTACCTATCCTAAATCAGATAGGGGACTAATATCCAATATATATATAAGGAACTCAAGAAGGTGGACTCCAGAAAATCAAATAACCCCGTTAAAAAATGGGGCTCAGAACTGAACAAAGAATTCTCACCTGAGGAATACCGAATGGCAGAGAAGCACCTGAAAAAATGTTCAACATCCTTAATCATCAGGGAAATGCAAATCAAAACAACCCTGAGATTCCACCTCACACCAGTCAGAATGGCTAAGATCAAAATTTCAGGTGACAGCAGATGCTGGCGAGGATGTGGAGAAAGAGGAACACTCCTTCATTGTTGGTGGGATTGCAAGCTGGTACAACCACTCTGGAAATCAGTTTGGCGGTTCCTCAGAAAATTGGACATAATACTACCAGAGGATCCAGCAATACCTCTCCTGGGCATATATCCAGAAGATGTTCCAACCGGTAAGAAGGACACATGCTCCACTATGTTCATAGCAGCCTTATTTATAATAGCCAGAAGCTGGAAAGAACCCAGATGCCCCTCAACAGAGGAATGGATACAGAAAATGTGGTACATTTACACAATGGAGTACTACTCAGCTATTAAAAGGAATGAATTTATGAAATTCCTAGGCAAATGGATGGATCTGGAGGGCATCATTCTGAGTGAGGTAACATATTCACAAAGGAACTCACACAATATGTATTCACTGATAAGTGGATATTAGCCCCAAAACTTAGGATACCCAAGATATAAGATACAATTTGTTAAACGCATGAAACTCAAGAAGAACGAAGACCAAAGTGTGGACACTGTGCCCCTTCTTGGAATTGGGAACAAAACACCCATGGAAAGAGTTACAGAGATAAAGTTTGGAGCTGTGAAGAAAGGATGGACCATCTAAAGACTGCCATATCCAGGGATCCATCCCATAATCAGCTTCCAAACGCTGACACCATTGCATACACTAGCAAGATTTTGCTGAAAGGACCCAGATATAGCTGTCTCTTGTGAGACAATGCCGGGGCCTAGCAAACACAGAAGTGGATGCTCACAGTCAGCTATTTGATGGATCACAGGGCCCCCAATGAAGGAGCTAGAGAAAGTACCCAAGGAGCTAAAGGGAACTGCAACCCCATAGGTGGATCATTATTATGAACTAACCAGTACCCCAGAGCTCTTGTCTCTAGCTGCATTTGTACCAAAAGATGGCCTAGTAGGCCATCACTGGAAAGAGAGGCCCATTGGACTTGCCAACTTTATATGCCCCAATACAGGGGAATGCCAGGGCCAAGGGGTGGGGGTGGGTGGGTGGGGGACTGGGAGGGGTGTATATTGGGGACTTTTTGGATAGCATTGGAAATGTAATTGAGGAAATTACCTAATAAAAAAAATACAAAAAAAAAAAAAGAAAAGAAAAACTCAAATACATCCTAACAAAAAAATATATATATATATTCCTCCCATCATATAATAATCAAAACACCAAATGCACTAAACAAAGAAAGAATATTAAAAGCAGTAAGGAAAAAAGGTCAAGTAACATATAAAGGCAGACCTATCAAAACGACACCAGACTTCTCACCAGAGACAATGAAAGCCAGGATATCTTGGGCAGATGTCATACAGACCCTAAGAGAACACAAATGCCAGCCCAGGCTACTATACCCAGCAAAACTCTCAATTACCATAGACAGATAAAACAAGACATTCCATGACAAAACTAAATGTACACAATATCTTTCCACAAATCCAGCCCTACAAAAAATAATAGATGGAAAACACCAACACAAGAATCCGGGAAACTATACCATAAAAAAGGCAAGAAAGTAATCTTTCAACAAACCCAAAAGAAGATAGCCACACTAGCATAATTCCACCTCTAACAACAAAAATAACAGGGAGTTACAATCACTTTTCCTTAATATCTCTTAACCTCAATGGACTCAACTCCCCAATAAAAAGACATAGACTAACAGACTGGATACATAAATAGGACCCAGCATTTTGCTGCATACAGGAAACACACTTCAGTGACAACAACAGACACTACCTCAGAGTAAAAGGCTGGAAAACAATTTTCCAAACAAACAGTCCCAAGAAACAAGCTGGAGTAGCCATTCTTATATTGAACAAAATCTACTCAATAGAAACAGATGTATAAAAGTTGGGGTCATAGACAGGTGCACTTAGCACTTAAAACAAGCAGAATGCATAGAAGCAAACACTCATCTAGTACTAATTGGCTACTCTGGGTCTTTTGTTGTTCCATACCAAATTGAGAATTTTCTTTCTATTATGTGAAGAAAGAGATGAGGATGTTGATTGTGTTTTCATTGAATCAGTAAATTGTTTTGGTAGGAGAGTCTTTTTTCACCTTGGTAACATTAGCATTCTACCAAGCTATACACTTGAGAGGACTTCAAATTCTAGTATGTTTCTTAATCTCTTCACACATTCAAAGTTTTCATTGTAGAGGGTTTTTTCTCTTTTTTGTTATGTATATTCTAAATATTTTATTTTATTCAAGAAACTGGGAAGAGGAGTTTGTCCATGATCTCTTTCTCAGCATGTTTGTTACTCATATGTATTAAGACTGGTAAATTTTGTAAGTCAATTATGTATCATAACAGTTTGCTGTAATTATTGACAATTTCTACAATTTTTCTAGTCAAATTTTGGGAACATTGGGTATAAGAATATAATCTTCAATTGAAAATAATTTGACTTAATATTTTCCCATTTGTATCCCTTCTCTTGCCTTATTGCTCCAGCTAATGCTTCAATTACATTATGGATGAGCAGCAGGGATAGTGCACAGTTCTATCCCATTCCTGATTTTAATGGGGCTTATTAATTGTGTTATTCATTTAGGATGATATTGGCATGAGTTTGTAATACATAACCTTTATTATGTTGGAATTTGTTTCCTACAGTCCTACTTGTTATAAGGCTTTTATTAAGAATGCTACGCAGTGGTGCTTTAATCCCAGCACTTGAGAGGCAGAGGCAGGCAGATTTCTGATTTCAAGGCCAGCCTGGTCTACAAAGTGAGTTCCAGGACAGCCAGGGCTACACAGAGAAACCCTGCCTCGAAAAACCAAAAAAAAAAAAAAAAAAAAAAAAAGAAAAAAACCAAACCAGAATGCATGTTGAATCTTATCAAATACTTTTTTTTTTGCTTCCATTAAGATGATCATATGATTCTTGTATTTTTGTCCATGTATTTGGTTTATTACATTTGTTTCTTATATATATTAAAAATAAAAAATAAAATCAATGAAAAGAAAGAAAGAAAGAGCAATTCTCAAATTCATCTAGAATAACAACAACAAGATAGCAAAAACTATTCTCAACACTAAAAGATCTTCTGGGGGGTCACCATGCCTGACCTCAAGCTGTACCACAGAGCAATAGTGATGGGAGCTGCATGGTACTGCTACAGAGACAGGCAGGTTGATCAATGGAATGGAGTTAAAGACTCAGAAATAAACCCACAACCCACACACTTGCAGACACTTGATCTTTGACAAAGAAGTCAAAAATATACAGTGGAGAAAGGAAACCATCTTCAATGGGTCGTGTTGGTCTAGTTGGCAGTCTTTGTACAGAAGTGAAAATTGATCCATATTTGTCACCTTGCCCAAAGTGGATCAGGGACCTCAACATAAAACCAGACACACTGAGTTTAATAGAGGAGAAGGTGGGAAAGAGCTTTGAACTCATTGGCATGGGGGTAAATTTCCTAAGCAGAAATCCAATGGCTCCCACTCTAAGATAAAGAATAGATAAATGGGACCTCATGAAACTGAAAATCTTCTGTACGGCAAAGGACATAGTCAATAGGACAAATCAGCAACCTACAGATTGGGGAAAAAAAAATCACTAACCCCGCATCCGATAGAGAGCTAATATGAAGAACTCAAGAAACTAGCCACCAAAAGGCCAAGCAACCCAATCAAAAAATGGGGTATAGAGCTGAACAGAGATTTAAAAGAGGAACCTCAAGTGGCTGAGAAGCACTTGAGGAAATGTTCAAAATCCTTAGTGATCAGGGAAATGTAGACCAAGGCGACCCTAGGATTCCACTTTATACCAATCAGACTGACTGGGATCAAAAACTCAGGTGACAGCACATGTTGGCAAGGATATGGAGAAAGAGAGATGCTCTTCCATTGCTGGTGGGATTGCAAACTGTTGCAACCACTCTGGAAGTTGGTCTGGAGGTTCCTCAGAAAATTGGAGATGGGTCTACCTAAAAACCTAACTGTGCCACTCTTCAGCATGTACCCAGAAGATGCCCCACCATGGCACAGGGGCACATGCTTCACTATGTTCATGGCAGCTTTATCTGTTATAGCCAGAAGCTGGAAACAACCCAGATGGCCCACAGTGGAATGGATACAGAAAATATGGTTCATTTACACAATGGAATACTATTCACCTATTAAGGACAAGGACATCAAGAGTTTTGTGAGCAAATGAATGGAACTAGAAAATATCATCCTGAGTGAGGTATCTCAGGCCCAAAAGGAGGACATGCATGGTATGTACTCACTAATAAGTGGATAGTAGCCAAAAAAATACAGAATACCCAGGATACAATCCACAGAACTCAGGGTTGACAGGCCAAAGGGCCCACATGAGGATGCTTGAATCCTACTTAGGAGAGAGAAGAAAGCAATCACAGGGTGGGCAGGGCAGGGGGTGGTGAGGGACCTTTGTGGAAGAAGGGATGGAAGGGGAACATGTTCAAGTATTGGGGGGAACAAAACTGAGGGTCAGCAGAGGAAATAAAGACAGGCAGCCTGGGGGCTGGGGGGGAAGGACCCTCTAGAATGTGCCAGAGACCTGGGAGGTGGAAGACTCTCAGGACTCAAAGGGAGGAACCTTGGATGGGGTGGCCTACAGTGGGGAGAGGGAGCTTGTGGAGTCCACCTCCAGTGGAAAGACAGGACAAGGAGTAGAGGGATGAGAGCACAGTCAAGGGCTCTGACCCAGGTTTGTTCCTGTCTGGAAGAACTGTGGAGGGGCTGGCGAGATGGCTCAGTGGTTAAGAGCACCGACTGCTCTTCCGAAGGTCCCAAGTTCAAATCCCAGCAACCACATGGTGGCTCACAACCATCCATAACGAAATCTGATGCCCTCTTCTGGAGTATCTGAGGACAGCTACAGTGTACTTACATATAATAAATAAATAAATCTTTAAAAAAAAAACCTGTGGGGTCAAAGATGAGGGGTGGGGGAGCCTCAGAGAAGGTAAGTCCAGTAACAGGGCCACTTGGGATCCGGCTGCGGGGGAGGCTCCAGGGCTGACACTATTACTGATGCTGTGGTGTGCTTGCAGACAACTGGCATGGATGCCCTCCAAGAGGTCCAAGGAGCAGCTGAAAGAGTCAGGTGCAGATGCTTGCACCCAGCTAATGGGTGAAGGCCAGGGACCCCTATGGCTGAATTGGGAGGTGCTAGGGAAGGCTGAGGAGGAGGGTGGCCCCCATGGGAAGACCAGCAGTCTCCACTAGCCTGAACCCCCAGGATCTCTAGGACACTGGGCCACCTACCAGGCATCATACTCTAGGTGAGATGAGGCCCGACACATACACACCAGAGGACTGCCTGGTCTGGCCCTAGTAAGAGATGATACACATAACCCTTGAGAGACTTGAGGCCCCAGGAAGTGGAGAGGTCTGGTTGGATGGGGGTGGAGGGTGGAGACATCCTCTTGGAGACAGTCAGGGGTGGGAGTGGGGGAGGTGTGGGATGGGGATTGGTCGAAGGACAAACCGGGACAAGGATAAAAACTGGCCTTAAAAAAAGATTAAAAAATAATAAAAGTTCTTTGGTTTAAAGCAAATGCTGCACTGACAAGAAATACACACTTAGACATGAGTGTATCTAAGTCAATGCTGTCATCACAAGTAAACATCTTTAGGGTGAGGAGATGGCTCAGTGTGTAAAACTACTTGCAGCACACACCTGATAGCCTGAGTTCAGATCCCCAGAGCCCATATGAAGTGTGACTCAGTGTGAACGTGGCAATAATCCCTGCAGACCCTGGAGTCTCCAGAGGGATGGAAACAGTCCAAAAGCAACAGAAAGCTGTGTCAAACAAGGCAGAAAGCAATGGCCGACAACCAAGTGTCTCCCCCATCTCTCTCTCTCTCTCTCTCTCTCTCTCTCTCTCTCTCTCTCTCTCTCTCTCTCTCACACACACACACACACACACACACACACACACTTTCACACTTTTAAAATTAAACATCCTTATATACTAATGAAACACCTTATCTGCTTCAAAGGGTTTTAGACAAGAACAAATGAAATCTTGCTTTGGTGTCTTTCATGATCTCAGGGTCTCTGCTGTAAATAAGAAGATAATGAATATAAATACAATAAGCTAATGGTTATTAGTCATGAAAAGTCTAAAGAGAAATAATAAGTACAAAAGGCTCTAGATCAAAATCAGTTTCAAATACATTGTTACTAATGGAAAGTTATTTATCTTAAAACCTTTGCCCTCATTAAACCTCAAAATAGAGATAAGGTAAGCGGTTAGTAACTTTGCCATACATGTGTGTATGTGCTAACAAAGTATGTCTAAATAATTGGACTTGAAATTTAAAGTTCAAATAACTAATGTCATTCTAAAATGTTTTAATCATTAATAAAAATATAAACTAATTTACCTAATCACAATTTGAGTAAAACTTCAAGAATCCTTGTCTCTGATAAACCTGGGTTATTAGCAATAATTTGTTTATTTGTATTCAATATTATTTAAAACCTCAAGATAACTTTAGATTTAATACTAAAATAATTAGTTAATTGTATCAATTTATCTGAAGATTTATGAAGAAAAAATCCACACCTATTCATTTTTTTAATGTAACAGCCATGATTTTTTTTTTCAAAAGCAAGCTCTTTCAGAATGAGGAAACGGCTGCTCCTGGATGTTAATATAAAGGGCTATACAAAAAATGCAGCAACGGCCACTTATACTTAGGAAGAATTACAAGTGCTGTTCCAGGCAAGCAAGGACAGACTCCGATGTTTGACTTTGTGCTGGAGTTCAAATGAAAGTGATGGATGCAGGATTCGGCAGGACGAAATGTAAATGCTTTTGTTTCTGTGTGGCATGATTGTCTGTGATTGTGGAAAAATTAAGAACAGAAAAACAAAAAACAAGTCTCAAGGCTGTTTAATTTTGCACGTTCCTCCGTGTTGAGGACGTCAAGCATTTTTCAGTATGCCGTTGAACTTCTTTTGAGAGCTGTCCATTCAGTACCTTGGTGTGTTCAGTGATTGGATGCCTTGTTTTGGTTTAATTACTGTAGTTTCTTGCGTATTCTTTGTTTTGTTTTAGTTCAAATATAATAACATCATTTCACCCTTTCCTCTCTTCAGTACATCTTATAACCCCTCCTCCCTCTCAAACCCATGGCCTCTTTTATTGGGAAGTGGGTGTGTGTGCACATAAATATAAAGCAACCTGCTGGGTCTGTTTGGGATGGTTTGTATGTACACGATTTCAAGGCTGACTACTTTGGTACTGTATAACCAATTAGGGCCTCATGCCTGGGAAAGACAAACTCTCTCGGGACTCCTTAGTTGCCTGTAGTTCTTCGTCTAGGAGTGGGAGCCTCTTGAGATTTCCCTTTTCCATGTTAGCCCGTGCATTGGTCTTAGCCATTGTTTGGGTCTTGTTTAGGCAGCCATACTGTGCTATCACTAGGAGGCACTACCTTACAGCAGACTTCACATCTTCTTCCTCCTCAGGTTCCCAGAGCCTTAGGTGCCAGGAAAAAAAAAATGTTTTAGATTTATCCACTGGGGCTGACACTCATGATCAGTTGTTCTCTGTGTTGACCGGTTTTCTATAATGGTCTCCATCTGCTACACTTACCCATGTATCAGGATGAACATTTGGAGTGTAGATAGGAATCGTGCTGGTCTGGGAAAGGTGGTCAGATGTTCTCCTCTAAACTCCATGACCTCACTAGCCCTGGGTAGTTGGGTAAATCTCCAGTAGTAGGCATGATTTCCATCCTGTTAAGCAGACCTTTAGTCCAATTAGACAGTTGTCGGTTATCACCCAGACATAAGTGCCACTACTGCCCCTTTAGAGCTAACTTGCCATACTGATCATTGTTGTGGTTCAAAAGTGTCATGGGTAGACACCTGCTTTCCCTTCCTTGGTGGCTTCTATAGCCCTTCTGGTACTGCAAAAGCTGCTCCTTATAGAAGAGGTATAGGTCAGATCCAGCTTGGATCATACAAGGCCTGTGTCTCAAGGTCAGCCTCTGGGAGGCAACCAAGGGCAATGCCAATAGCCTGTCCTGTTTGGGAACTCTCTTCAGCTTTCCTGACCAACAACCCAAAAACAGGCTTCTCATGCCTGGTGCTGGGCTTTTGTTAGATATTTTATGTATTCGGGATATGAATCCTCTGATACATAGAGGACAAAGGTAGGCTTTCTCTTCAGGTGGTGCTCTCCTTTGTTGGGCAGAAGTTGTATTAGAATTACTTCCTGTGCTACATACATCGTTTGAAGAAAGCTCTTGCCTGTGCCTACATTTTGTAGGGTTTTGTATGTTTTCCTCTCGCAGCTTCAAAGTTTCAGATTCTCCCCTTCATACATGTTTACTTCATTGTTGTGCAGAGTAAACGACACAGATCTGGTCTTGGTGTTCCCTGTGTGGAAATTGTTTTCCTAGAATCTCTTGCTGAAGAGGCTTTTTTTTTTTTTTTTTGGTTTTTGAGACAGGATTTCTGTCTGTCCTGGAACTCACTCTGTAGATCAGGCTGGCCTCGAACTCAGAAATCTGCCTGCCTCTGCCTCCGAGTGCTGAGATTAAAGGCATGTGCCACCATTCCGGGCTCAAGGCTTTTTCTCAATGTATGTTTTTGACACCTCTGTCAAAAAAATTAAATGGCCATGGCTATGTGATTCCTGTCTGTGTTCTTCATTCAGTTCCATTTTAAAGGTCTTTTGCATCCCCAGTTAGATGAATTCCTTGGCTTTGCTCTCTAGGTACTGTGAATTTCTTTCACTCTGTTTCTTGCGGGGTTTATCAGGTGTTTTCCAGTGGGGTCTTGAGGGTCTTAAGTACAGGATCATGTCATATACAAAAAGGGATAATTTGGGCTTCTCCTTTCCTATCTGTGTCTTTTGTTTTGTCACCCAGCTAAGTAAAATTCAAGCACTATACTGAATAAGGACAGAGGCCAGCATGTTTATCTCCTTCCTGCATTTAGAGGAAATATTTTCAGATGTCCCCATTTCTTTCTTTTTCTTTTTTTTTTCTTTGTTTTTTGGTTTTTCAAGACAGGGTTTCTCTGTATAGCCCTGGCTGTCCTGGAACTCATTTTGTAAACCAGGCTGGCCTCGAACTCAGAAATCTGCTTGCCTCTGCCTCCCGAGTGCTGAGATCAAAGGTGTGCGCCACCACGCCCAGTTGTAGATGTCCCCATTTCATACACTGGCTATGATACACCTTTTGCTGAAGTAACTCCTTCTATTGCTACTGTCTCCCAGGCTTTGTCCATGAAGGGATGCTGAACTTGTCAAAGGCCTTTTCTGCCTCTACTGAGATGATTTTGTGATTTCTGTCTTTGAGTCTACTGATGTGCTGGTCTATAAGGTTGACCTGCATATGAAGATACCTCCTGCTCTAGTTTGCTTTCTATTGCTGTGATAAAATGCTGACCAAAAGCAGCCTGGAGAGGGAAACCAAGACAGGAAGAGTGCTGCTTGCTTACCAGTTACAGCTCTGCCTCGTAGAGCTAAGGCAATCTGCCAATTAGCAGGCAGGCAGACAGACACATGAAGGAGAAGCAGGCAGAGACCTGGAAGTAGAAGTGGCTGCCATGCAGGTCCACTGGCTACAGCCATACAGAATCCACAATGCATACTGCATTGACACTCACATAGGCTATGCTAATGGCACCCCCACACCCCTACTCCAGAACCATGTGGACCTGTACAACCAGGCGAGGTACAGCCTAGGTCAAGAGCAGAAGTAAATCCATGGCACTAAAGAGTCAAGATTATACAGCACACGCAATTCCCTTTGTAACAGTAACAGGAATGTTTTAAGAAGAGAAAGGGAGAGAGGGAGGAGGGAGAAAAAAGTGAGTGTCAGAACATAACTGCAGCAGGTCGCTGGCACCAGTCATCCTGGAGAGAGGGCTAAGTAACCCTACGCCAGTGAGAAGCTAGAAGACAGAGAAGGGGAAATCTGAACATCAGTCTGCCTCCCTCCACCCCAACTTCAGCAGCGGAACCTACTCATGTCAGTCCAGTTTATTCATACAAATATTTTACAGTTTTATTTTTAAATCATTTACACATATGCATACAAAGAAAAATAAATTTCAGGATGGAATTTTGGGACCATGGCAGTTTAAAAAAAAAAAATCTGATCATTAGACAAGGTAAGAGGCTTAGCAGTCATTTATGGGGGTCTGTGCATCTCCCCACACAGAAACAGTGGAGAAGTCTCCAGCTGCTCCGTCAGAATCCCTTCATCTTCACCTTGTGGAGGTAATCGAGGGGAAGGGATTTTCAATGATATCCCCTATAACGGTTTCAAGAAGGCTTATGGTAACACTGAACCCTCCCTTGGTTGGGAATTTGGCAAGAATGCAATTTGTGAACCAGGTTGCTACAAGAGGTTGTTTAGTTCCTACTTCCAAGTCTCCCAAGAGGAGAGGACTGCAGTGCTGACCCTATCACTACTGTCCCATCTCTGGGCTCATTCCACAAATGAACCTCCCTCCCTCATAGGCCATGCCACCTGCAGTGACAAGCCCTGGCCCTGAGGACAGTACAGTAACCACATGAGCATCTGCTGCTTCAGTGTGCACCCACAAGATCCAAGCTCGCTCCCAGGAGTGACAGAGCTGTGAGCACTTGTCCCAAGTTCGGCTCTAGGGAGCCACATCACCATTTCAGTGAGCAGGGCAGCTCCTAACATCCATCCCAGCTGGCATCGCACAGATGCTCAGGGGAGCCTCTTACACACAACTGCCCAAGGAAGCCGGACTGTTACCAATTCCCAGGAAGAGTGGGGCAAGGAGAGACTTACAAATGTGGCAGACCCTATCAGAAATGGCAGCTGATGACAATTCCCCTATGTCATTGGGTCCTACCCAAAAAGCAGCACCAAGAACGGGCATGATGAACAGAAAGAGATCTGTAGCTGGGTATACAGCCCTTGAATTACCAAGGGGCAGAGACAGCTCATCCCTACAATTAAGTAGGACCTAAGACACAGCTATGCACCCCTACTCTGAGGCAGCTCCTGAGAGGTCGTACCGCTTGTGGTCATCAGCCCACCCCCTTGGTAGGCCCGTTTGAGGAGAGGGAGTCACACCCAGAGCGCGGACCCCTCCAAGCAGACACTCACAGGGCAGCCCATCCCACTGTCACTGGGGCAGGCCAAACATAGCTAGGAGGGCAGACAGATCCCGAGCATCGGCCGCCCCATAGGCATCACTCTGGCCTAACATGGATAACGCCAACCGCAGGGTACTCCAGATGTTCTCAGACATGGCGCCCCCCTCACCCCGAGGGCCCCGGCTCTTCCTCTGCATGTTCAGAGCCTCCAGAAAGTGTTCCACAGCCTCACTGTAGGGAAGAGGAATGAGAGCTAGTGAGCAGAACAACAGTAGGAAGGGCAGAAGGGCACGGGGAGGGAGGGAGGGTCAGAACATCAGAAACTGAGGCCGAGAAACAGGTTCAGCTGCTTACAGCAGGACCCACACTCACCGGTGAGCTCCCAGGTTGATGCAGCTGATGCCTAGGTTATACCGGGACCGAATATACCCAGGCTGTAGTTCAAGGGCCCTGCGGTATGCAGCCACTGCTTCTTCACTCTGGTTCCCATTGGCCAGGGTGGCCCCAAGCTTGTTCCACAGCAAATAGTCCTAGACAGGGAGGGACAGGGAGGTCTGGGAACATGAGCTAAACTTGGGCCAATGTCTGCCCATTCCTCCACCTGCTTCGCTACTGTTTGGTTAACATAGTTACTAGCCCACCCTCTTCCCCTCGGCAGCTCCCAGTGTGGTCACTGGGGTACCCAAGCAGACTCCCGCGTCCACATGCTCCTGCTCTCCCCAGCAACCCTGCCTTGTCCCAGTCTTCCCAAGGCTTTCCTGGCATGCACGCTGGGACGCAATCTCCCATGTGCTAATGACTCTTCCACCTTCTTTCCCCAAGGCTCACATTGGGGCGAACACTGAGGGCAGCTGTGAAACAGTCCACAGCCTTGTCGTACTCCCCGCTCAGGTTGAAGAGGACTCCCAGGCCACACTGCACATCAGGGTCAATGGATGTAGGGTCCAGACGCACAGCCGCCAGGAAGAGTTCTTTTACTTCAAGAAACAGGGAGCTAAGTAAGGAGAAGAAAAAGCACAGAGGTAGGTAAATAAATGGGTCACCCGTGCTCCTAGCCACCAATCTCTTAAGTCAACCATATCCCCAAGATTGAGGGTGTTTCAGTCAGCTCCTTTCCCCACATCCACTTTACAGCCTGCTTCACTCATCAGCACTGCCTGGCAGAATGCTGACCCTGAGTAACCCATCACACTCGTGAATCACAGCACACCCTACTTGACAAACCAAGGTCATATTCTTACTAGGACTGGCATTACAGGCCTCACCCCAGGAATGCCCCACACTCACTCAGACAGCAGAGATCCCAAGATGCGCTTGCTGGGGCCTGCCCCAGTCGCCCCTTCTTCCCCAGGAGCCACCAGATGAGCGTAGGCCGGTGAGTAGCGCAGCCAGTCCCTCAACGTCTCACAGGCCTGTCGTTGCAGGGACTCATTGGTGAAGCTCACAGCCAGCGCCATCAGTGCTGTCCGGTTATCCGGCTTTAGTTCCAGACACCTGATGGGACACAGAGCAGACTGAGTATCTGTAATGACACCTGCAACCCTGAGCACCAGGGGCGCGCGGCCAAGCTTTGAAGCACAGTCATGGAGGCCATTCCTCTGCCCTGTCAGCACTACATAGAGAAGAACCTCGGGTCTTAATATTAAAAATTCTACTCTGAGATGGGCAAAGTTTCAGCAGCCAAAGACCAACCAGGACCCCACAGATAAACCCCAAGCTGATGATGGGTGGGAATCAAGCCTCTCACGCTCACTCTGAGCCACGAGGACTTGGAACATCCTCACAGGTTCATCTGTGTGCTAGTGGCCAGAGACAAGGACAAAGACCTGGTTCTATTAGGCTAAAGGTTACTTGCAAAGGGCTACGTCTGCCTGCCCTCACAGCAGCACACTCACCTCCGCAGGGCACTGATAGCCAAGAGCTCTTGCTCATTCTCGGCCTGGGTGGTGCCCAGGTACTGCCAAGCCTGAAGGGAAGTTGACAATCCATCACTGAGTTCGCATCTGCCCCTCCCCTCCACTGTCTTCCCTTACTCACCACCCACCCCGAGGAGACCACACCCACATACATACCTCTCTGGGCCCTCCCACAAAAGGAAGAAGCCATCAGAACAAGGCCCCACTCACTTCCATGTGCTTAGGATCCTGCTGCACAGCAGCCTCAAAGAGCAACACAGCATTGGGCAGGTCTCCCTCCTCCAGTCGATGCAGCCCTTCTTCAAAAGGCTGAGGGTGATCACGCAAGGGATTCTCCTCCTCAAACTGGTAACCCTACAAGGAAGAAAAGTGAGGGGGAACTCCAAGGGAATCCCGGCAGCCAGGGCAGCAGGGCGGGAGAACAGCAACCAAGGCAGGTGGAGGTGGTGAGGGCATCCTTCCACACAGATGTAGCAAATCCTCCATATGGTAAAGCTCCTCCAGGACAAGGCAAAGCTGAGTGCCAACGGCCGAGAAGCTGGGTGAGTCTACACAGAGGCTTGTGAGCATCTGTGCTGGATTATAAAGTCATTGTAGGAAGTCCTCGCAAGCCCGCACTGCCATATCCTCAGATTCTCCCCGTGGACAGCACATGCCTCTCAGCAGCCCGCTGAGCACAGTGAGTGCTCTCCTCCACATCCTAACTCCTGACTTAGCTCTTGTCCTCTAACCGTGTGATGATGTATGAGGAAGTGGGACCCCAGGCAGAGGCCCTGCCTTGAGGCAAGGCTTCCCACCTCAGGCTGCGTGAACTGATGGGTAATGTCAGAAATGCTAAATTTGCCCCAGTTACCAAGTCTGTTTCTTTTGACTTTTAGGCAGGATCTTGCCATGGAGCCTCTTGGCTATCAGCACCCTGTGGAGGTGAGTGGGAATTCTCAGCTGAAAAAGTTACAATGTCACCTAAAAAGCTTTAGGGCGATAACAAGGCAAGGCCAAAGTCACTGGTAAGCCTCATGGCCTTGGACAAATAAAAGATTCCTTTGGGGGAAGTAAACAGTTACCATCACAAAAAAGAATAGAAGCCATATGCAGGACATCGACAGTTTGATGAAAATGGCTTCAAACCTAGCACAGACATGGAGAACTTAACATTAAACTGCACAGAATAAAGACAAGATGTCCTGATACTACTGTGAAACAAGGGAAAGTCAGAAGAGCTTTTAAATCACAAGCCAGCAGCAGCAAAGAAAAGTTAATGATGTCACTGGAGGTTCAAGGCATGAGACACAGGACTGGAGAGGGATGAGGGAAGTGTGTCACAAGCAGAGTCGAGAAATATTAAAAATTCAGAAAGCAGCTGGGCTGTGGTGATACACACCTTTGATCCCAGCTCTTGGGAGGCAGAGGAAGGCAGATCTCTGAGTTGAGGCCAGCCTGGTCTCAGCCAGGACAACCAGAGCTACACAGAGAAAGCCTGTCTCAAAAGAGCAAAAACTAAAACAAAAACAAAATAAACAAAAAAATCAGAAGGCAGAAAACAAAGCTACTACAGGGGAGAGCTTGTTTTCTCAGGGAATGACCAGACAATAAATATTCTACATCTTGCAGGTCCCACTGCAACTGCTCAGTTCTACCACTGGAGGACAGGGTCGATGGGTGTGGCTATGTCACCATCATATTTTATTTATGGACACTGAAATTTAGATTTTAACTTCTAGGTATTACTAATTAGATTACTCTTTTGATTTCTCTCAGCCACTTAAAAATGCTAAAATCATTATCAGTCACTGAAGCACTTATAAACAAGTGGCAAGTTCACTCATTCCACAGGCCGCTCCTGCCCGCCCTACATAATCTGAATTCAAAAAAATTAATATTTTTACACTCAACCTCAACTGCTGTCCATCATCAATCCATCCTTTGAGCCACTCAGTGGGAATCAGAGAACGTTATTAGATATAATGTAATTTCCTAACAGATGTAATTTATGCCTCAAAGCTACTGAGATTCAGTGTTCACTAATGGAGACTGCAGCTACTTCCTTAAGGCACACTGCTGTGTAGAACAGTCAGCAGAGACTGTTCTTCACATGTCATCACATGTCATCAGCAGACAATGTAACAAACGACTGTCACCGTCCTTCAAACACGTTTCCTCTAGAGGCCGTTACCTATGGTCTTTAAGGTTTCATCAATTCCTGCTCAAAGAATTATTAAATATTATTCCACTATACAAAGACAAAATACTTGCACAGATGGAAAGGTAATACTCTGAAGGGACTGTTCCCTGGCTACATAGAGCAGACTGAGCTGAGCACTGCTTCCCACCCTCAAAGCACTAACCCTGGCGTCATCTTGTCTCATCCACTGCCTTGAGCTATTTCAAAATCTTATAGATCACACTGTAGAGAGAGCACTACATCAAACTCTCCCATCACAGAAACACTTTTGATAGTGGTTTACAATGTCTGAAAAATATGAAAGTTATCAATAATATAAATTTAATTTTTAAAAAAAAAGGGAAGAGGGAGGAGGAGATGGCTCAGTGAATGAAGCACTTGCCAGGCAAGCATGAGGACCAGAGGTTAGATCCCCAACACCCAAAATAAATCCCAGGCAGGCATGGCAGTCCAGCTAGAAAGGGGGCCCCAGGGCAGGCTGTGTGTCAGTGAGCTCTGGGTTCAGTGAGAGAATCTGCCCCTGTAGCAAAGTGGAAAGGAATTAAGGAAGGACCCATGTCATTCTCTGACTTCAGTGCACACATGCACACCACAGACAAATGCAACAATAAACAGCACAAAAGGCCATCACTTCCTCCTGCCTCCCAAGTGATAGGGCTATGGGTGTGCGCCATCATGCCTAGCTTCCTCATATTTCTAAGTTTTTAATTTAAAGGTGTATTTGGTCTAACATGTCATAAATATGAAAATAATATGTGCTAAATTAAGCTTCTAACATAAAAAGTTATTCTGCATAGCATATCATAAATACAGGAATAAAAAACACTAACAAAATACTGCCCTATGAAAATAGTACTTATGTCTCCATTTATCAAATGTATGGAAATGCCAATTATAAATTAACAGTTAATGTAGAATAACAAAACTGCTATTCTACACTTGATCTTAGCCAAAAAGCTGAGAAGCGATCAAAAGTGTTATTCTATAAGGAACTTAGACTGGGGCAAAATACAAGGCAAGGTCCCAAGAAGTTAGCATCCCGGCAATGTCCCACACAAGCCCATTCTCAGACAAGCCAGATCTGATGGAATCAACAACCACATTTTCTCTTGTCCTAGGTTCTTCTTGAGGCTCTCAAGCCCTAACCTCTTTACAGTCCCCTGAACTTCACTCTCCTGTCTCCACACCACTGCCTGTGTCTACATCCACCTCCTCCACCCAGCTTCGCATCTCAGGGGCTGGTTCTGCCTCCCCAACATCTGAACCATGAAGGGTTACTATTCTGTTTTCCTGGGAAGCAAGCAAATCTTTTCCTTCCCTCTCATGCTTCAACTCAAAAGCTTAATCACCAGCCACCGCCTCAGCGATCCTGAAGTCCTGAGCAGATTTACTCAGTGACAGACACTACTGAAGAGTCACAGCACCTAAGTCAAAGCACACAGTACATGCAAACCAACCACCTTTCACCACAGAGCACTGGGAAGTTTTCCTATTGTTTAAGTTACTTGGTGTAATTCTTTAAAATCCTGAATCGGGACAAGAGCCTGATTCCTACAAGAAGATTATCAGAACTCATGTGAGCTGGGGTGCAGCTCCGTGGGATAGTCAGACCTTCCTTAGCACACACGCCCACACTGGTTTGACCCCCAAGATAAAGCAAGGGGTTTGAACTCATGAGCTAAAAAAAAAAAAAAAATACATGGCACAGTGAGGACAGAGGATGATTCACCACCAGCTACCACTGTCCAGCAGGAGTCAGCAACAGATAAGCTGCCCCAGTGCAACCTCCAACGAGGAGCGACTCATCTGCTCTTAGTGCATCCTGTGTAAGCTTCCCCCGTGGGCATTTATGTCACTGTGTGACCTGAAAAGATATTTAATCTCAAGAACATACTATACCAGTTACTGGACAACAGGTATCAACCAGACTTATTTTCAGTTTAAGAGGCTCAAGAACAGTAATAGTTTCAACGTGGAAACTTCAAATTCTCCAGGGCCTCCTACCTTGTCATAGGAAGCGGATGTGAGGTCATCATAGTCAGAAAGCCAGGGGTGCGCCTCGGCATCCCGCTTGGCCATCTCCTCCAACTCTGCCTGTAACTTGTCCCAGAAATCGACATCAGACTGTGAGGAAGGGAAAGCAGGTAAGAGAAAGGAGATACTCCATCCCCAGCCCAGCCCAGCCCCGCCCAGCCCCGCCCAGCCCAGCCCCGCCCAGCCTTCCCCAGCCTCACCCCACAGGGATATAATTGTTAGAACAATGAGCTGCAAACTTCATCAGAGAAGCTTTTGCAAAACGCAAATGCCCTGATCCTACCCCAGATTCTGATGTGGGAATCTGGAAGAATGTCCAAGGGTTTTCTTTTTTCTTTTTAAAGATGTATTTATTTTATGTATGAGTACACTGTAGCTGTCTTCAGACACCAGGAGAGGGTACCAGATCCCATTACAGATGGTTGTGAGCCACCATGTGGTTGCTGGGAATTGAACTCAGGACCTCTGGAAGAGCAGTCAGTGCTCTTAACCACTGAGCCATCTCTCCATCCCCCAAGAGCTTTCATTTTTATAAAAGCATTCATCCCATGCCTCTACAATGTCTATGGATGATGAACACACTCTGCAGCAATGCCCATCACCCCCAACACTAATAAAGCCATACTCCCCACAGTAGGACATGGTCCTGGAGCACCCACCCGTGCCAGCTCTTCTCACCTCTATAGCTGACTTGGCTCGTTCAAATTCCACCTGAAGGGCAGCTATTTTGTTTCCGGGTCTTGTAAACTCATCAACCCAGGCCTCTGACGTGCCCTGTGACAAACAATGATAAGTGCCACTTCCACCGCCTTTCTTCCCATTAACACAGACTGATGAAGCCCCGTTAAACACCACCAGCCTAGGTGCTCTCAGACTCTTGCCCACCCACTCAGGGTCTAGGTGCTACAAGGCAAACTGTCAACGGAATCCCTTCCCACTGAACACTGATCCGGCCTCTGGCAGCAGTCTGGAGTGGGCTGGGGAATGGCAATATCCTACCTGCTGCTGTATAAACTCTGCTGCCCACTGTTCTGCCTGAGCTCCGCCCGACCCTGCAGCCGACTCCAGGGACACCTGCCCCTCGCCAATCTGCCGCACGAATTTCAGGAACTGGGGCACAGAGACACACATAGGCACCTTGGGACAGGACTTCCAGGTGTGCACTCTCAACTATGCCCAAGGAGACCCTGCACTCTCCCCTCCCTATGAACATCTCTAGCTGCACCAAGATAATGCTAAAGGCCCTGAAAAGAAAAGGCAGAGATCAAACACGAGGATTTCTGCCTCTACAGAGCTGAGAAGGCACAGGAAAGACAAAGGGCTCGTACCTAAAGAAACAGGGAACACAGGGAAGATGCAGCCGGATCCAGTCTCCACTCTCCAGAGGGAGACAGTTCTAGAATCACATCCCCTCTTTACAGCACAGTATCGTGAGGGAAGGAGAGCTTCCACCCTCAATCCCAGTTCTGGTGAGTGCAGCAGCAGGAGGTGACTCACCTCAGAGTTAGCCAATTTGGGGTCGTCCACCTTGGACACAAAGTCACTGGCTGTGTGCTGCAGGTCCTCCTCAGGATGATATTCATCGTACCTGTGGCAAGAAAGAAAGACCAAATCACCCACCCACTGCCCGTGCTCATCCCCAGTGCTGTCCATGGCAAACAGAATTCCTACAGGGTGGGGCAATAATGCTGCCTCAAGACCTTGAGGAGCTATGAGCTCAAAGTTACATTAAAGAAGGCTATCTTTGTGACAGTGGGACAGTCTTTTTACTTTTCCTTCCCCAAACATAGCTCTGCAGAGAGGGAGAAGAAAAAACATCTCAAGGAAATAGGGCTCCCTCTGGGGAATCTCTAAGGGAATGGTTAACATTACTACTCATAGGTGAAATACATAGTAACAATAGTGGAAATGTTAATAAATGAAGTAGAACAAAGACGACCTGCAAGGTAGTGAGGACACAGATGGAAGGGGAAGGGAAGTGCCCACAACTGTACTCTCTCCATGGCAACCCACGGAAGACACTGGACTCACCATCGATCAGCAGTAGAGGCTCCTTCCTGATCTCCCAACCACAGCTTCTCCTCAGACTGCTCCAGATACTCCTCAGCCCATCGGGCAGGGGACACAGACAGTGGGTCTGCAGAGAGCAGTTGTGGAACTCATCAAAGCTTCAATGTAAGGTCAGAGAAAGTAATACAGACCCATTGACCCACTTAACCAAACCAAAGCAAACAGAACCCTACAGAGTCCCCCCTTGAAAGAGAATTCTAATAAATTCCCAATATCCTCTTCTGTGAGCTCTTCCCAAAGGGGCTGGGACAGAAGTTTATGGAGAGCTGAGAACAGGAGCCCTACCAAGGAGGCTCAGGGAAGAACTTAGGCTGAAACAGAAGGCTTGAAAGTTGAAGGCTGTAGAAAGAGCCTATCTTTAAAAGACAGTAGGGTCGGGAGATAGCTTTGTAGTTAAGAGCAGTGCCTGTTCTTCCAGAGGACCGGGGTCCAATTGACTGTAATTTTAATTCCAGGAGACCCAATGTCCTCTTCAAACCTTAAAGGTACCAAGCCCACAGTAGTGCACAGACACACATAGGGGGAAAATATACACATAAATTAAGTTTTATTTTTAATTTTTATTAGGGTATATTTGTTTTACAAAGTAAGAGGCTTCCACACATCATTTCCACACATCCACATAATGAGTTTTAACCATATTAATTCCCTCTTCCTTTTCTGGCAGGAGGTGGGGGTGTTGAGATGTCTCACTATGTAGTACTAGCTGTCCTGGAACTCATATAAACCAGGCTGGCCTCAAATTCACAGAGATCCTCCTGCTTCTAGCTGGGATAAAAGGCATGAGTCACCAAGCCTTTGTTTGCCTACTTTCCCTCTTCTCTCATCCTTACCCCTGTTCCAGCCTTCATTCTCCTAGACCCTTTTGTCTTAAGTCTACAATCCTCAGTAAGAAGCCAAGAACTACGCATGAAGTATAAAATGTGCGCCAAACCTAGGCACAGAGCTCACATCCCCACCCGGGCAAAGTCATGGGTGCCAGCATCCTCCTCACAGGTGCCCTCGGGCCCCTGGCTTTCAACACTATGTTGTTGGTATCCGGGTTTTTTAAGCCAGGGTCTCAGTACACAGCCCAAGCTGGCCTTGAACCCAGGCTCTTCCTTCTTCCATAGCTTCCCAAGCGCCGAGCGACTGAGCAGGAGCCACAGCTCCTGACTCCTCACCACTTGAATCGAGTTTTTCAGTCAAATTCTAAGCATATCTTCAAAACTGCCGTGATAAAGGGCACAGGATCAAACTCCAGGCAAGGGCGCTGAACTGTTTCTCAACATCGGGGACTTTGTCCACCAAGCAGTGATCAGATTAGTGCTGCCAAGGTAGCAGAGAAGGCACAAGCCCAGGTCTCTTCTCCTCTGTGTCCCCATTGCTACATCCCAAAGGTCGACAGTCATCCATCCCCAAGTGGAAGGTCCTACTGTCACTGAGAAGACATTGCTACCCCTTACTAGTAACGTACACCCCACTGCACCCAAGACTTGACCTGAATAATTTCAATGAAGCAATCTCAAAATCTGAGAAAATAATGTCAAAACCTAAAAAAATAAAAATTAAACAAGAACCAAGGGTCTCAGAAAATGCACACCTGATTATGAATAAGTAATGTATAGTTAGCATAATAAAAAATACAGTTGGCAATTGTTTGGGTTTACAAATCCTGTGTTTAATTCAGGGACACTCAACTACAGGTTCTGCCCTCCAGGTCCTCTAGCTAACATTTTTCTCCCCTTATCCTAACCAGACTGTGGCTTACATGTGAAGATTGAAAAACAAATGTTTGCCGGGCGTGGTGGCGCATGCCTTTAATCCCAGCACTCGGGAAGCAGAGGCAGGCGGATTTCTGAGTTCGAGGCCAGCCTGGTCTACAAAGTGAGTTCCAGGACAGCCAGGGCTATACAGAGAAACCCTGTCTCGAAAAACCAAAAAAAAAAAAAAGAAAAGAAAAACAAATGTTTAATATCAAAATTGATTTAAATAACATCTCTTGGCTCCTTAGTCCAGATCTGTTGAAGAATAACCAGTCCTTCCTATTTCCCCTCTACTTCCTCCTTATTCTCACTCTGCCATGATGAGCCCAAGGCCACAAAGACACAATGTCTACAGAATGTTCTCATCAACAACAAAAAACAATAGAAAACAAAAACAAAAACAAAGTTTCTTCACTTTACCACATACACACCATTACCACATATACCTACACACCACTATTATCATTACCACATATACACATAACCACACACACTATTACCACATATATACCATTACCACACATATACCATTACCATATATACACCATTACCACACACACACCATTACCACACACATACCATTACCATATACACACCATTACCATATATACACCATTACCATATATACACCATTACCATACATACACTATTACCATATTTACACCATTACCATATATACACTATTACCATATATACACCATTACCATATATACACCATTACCACACACACACCATTACCATATATACTCCATTACCACACATACCCCAATACCATATATACACCATTACCACACACACACCATTAGCACACATACCCCAATACCACATATACAGCATTACCACACATACACACCATTAGCACACATACCCCAATACCACAAATACACCATTATCACACCATTACCATATACACACCATGACCACACACACACTATTACCATATATACATTTTTACCATATACATATCATTTACCTTATATACACCATTACCACACATACATGCCACACATCAGGGGGTAAAGACACACAGGTGAAAAACATTATCCTCAAATTGCTATAATTCAGGGCTAGAAATGAGCATCAGTGTTACATTTCTGCTCACAAAGACAAGGGCATGAATTCAGTGCCCAGCAATAACAGCAACAACAACCTAACACAGTCTGGCTCAGGTTCTCGAGGCCCGACATTTTCTGGCTCTGGGAACCTGCCTCCACAAGGGAACTGATGAACGAACCCAATAAACATATGGCTTCATGCATTTTTTGAGAAATCTCTACAGAAAACCAGATCCATTTAGACATGCCTAAAGCTGAAGCAATAAAAGCCAGAGGAAGTCTTAGGTCACATACAAGAAGCAGAGTTAGAGCCAGTGACAGATAGCCCGTTCATGTGTACATCACACGACTTCACACTGTGTGCCTTGTCTGTGCCGTGTGAGCACATCCACTACAAGCGGAAATGTCGAACACTCAGAACTCCCGACCCTAAGCATGAGTTCTGTGGGATGGAATGAAGAAGGTTCTAGGATGCGCCTAGGCTGAGCCTAACCTGAGCCTAGTGTCACCCACATCCAAACCCCAACTCCACCTATCATTCACTGTATATTTCAGAGTAGTATTTTAACTTGTAATTTTCCACTTCTTTACCTATAAAACAGACCATAGCAGACAGTTCATGGAGTTTCTGCAAAAATAAGACATAGCAACAAAAGGAAGCAGCTGCCATCCCCATCTGCAGAGGGCCAACCTTCCAGGACATCATAGGAGACTGGTACTCTCTGTATTCATTCACACCTCTTCTTCCTCTGTTCATGGAAACGTCAGCACCAACCACTTTCCGCTACAGCTGCTTCCTACAACTTTAACACTCCAAGTTTGTATTCCATAGCTGTTTATGAACCTCACACGATGATGCAGTTCCTGGTTATCAACTTTACTACATTTGGAATTAACTAAAACCCAAGCAGCTGGCTACACCGGTAAGAGATTATTTTCTTAATTAAGTCATCTGAAGTGGGAAGACCCACTTTTAATCTGGATCTTTTGAGATCGGCCACACCTTCTGCTGGCAGCCTATATGTTATGGCTAGCAGTCAGTCTATTCCAGACATGGAAGAAGGAAGCTTGCTCTTTGTCCATTCGCTCTCTATCTCACTTCCTACACAGGCATCAGACTGTACTTCTTTAGGATCGTCATATACTGAATACCAACTGAGACATCGACCCTCATGAACTAAACAACCATGGATTCTCGGATCTCCTGTTGGTAGACAGCCAATGGTGGAGTAGCTGGACCACAGCCAGTAAGCCACTCTCAAAAAAATCCTCTCCCTCTCCCCCTCCCCCTCCCTGCCCCCTGACACGCACACACATACACTCTCTCTCTCACACACACACAGACACACATTCTGTCTCTTGTCAACTGAGACTGTCTAAATTCAGGCTACCTGAATCTGAGTAAACACAAGATGCAGACTGGCCAGAAAACATAACAGATGATTCTATCAGAAGTACAACAGACCAAAATGGGGGGCTGGGTCTTGTATGGTGATGGACTAATTCTTGGGATGGTGCTTTCTACACATCAAAGTTACGTATAACTCTCCACATACAGATGGCACATAAACCTGGAGAAACCCAGTGAGCTCTGTGACTGTGCCGAAGTGAATCTCCTCCTCACCACTGGGAGAATCCGGGAGACAGCAGCACACAACTTTCCTCTCTGCTTTCCTTTTATTGATTTTTTTCACACTTACCAGTAAGACTGTAAATGTTTCCATAGTAAAAACAACTAAAATAAAAAGATGAGCTTCAAGGCTCCTCTTGAATAATTCTAGAATATTAAACATGGGAATTTAAAATAGAAGAAGAATCTTCAAAGCATGCCTATAATCCCAGCACTTGGGATACAGAGACAGGACTGTGAGTTCAAAGCCAGCCCAGGCTACATGGTAAGACCTTTTCAAAACAAACAACAAACAAACCAACAAACCAGGCATAAAGATTCATACCAGTAATCCCAACATTCAGCAGGAACAGCCACAGATTCAAGCCAGCCTGCATTAATTAAGTAATGAGACCTTGAAAAGTATATTTTGTAGTGAGATATCACAAACACCAAAACTTAATTAATTAGACCTTAAAAGGTATATTTTGTCAAATCTACTTATCAATTAAAAAACAGTTGCCAGTCAGTGGTGGCTCATGCCTTTAATCCCAGCACTTGGGAAGCAGAGGCAGGCAGATTTCTGAGTTCAAGGACAGCCTGGTCTACAGAGTGAGTTCCAGGACAGCCAGAGCTACACAGAGAAACCCTGTCTCAAAAAACAAACAAACAAAACAAATACTAAAACAGCCACAAACACTAAGAGAAAGCTATTTCTAAAACATGAATTCTGGGGTTGCAAAGATGGTTCAGTGGTTAGGGGCACTGGCTTATTTAAGGGTTCTTCCAGGTGCCATGGGTTCAATTCCAAGACCCCAACTGGCAGCTAACAACAGTCTTAACCTTGACACCCTTTTCTTCTGCAAGTAATGCATACATAATGATACACAGACACACACATGCAGGCAAAAGATCAATATACATAAAAATAGATAGATAAAACACAAATTCCTAGGAAATCTAATTCCATAGCTCTGTTCCCCAAATCTCAATGCATTCTCTTATTCACTACCAGAGGAACAACTTTACAGAGCCCAGTTTCACACAACTCAGCCCCAGGCACCCACATCCGGGACTCTGTGAAGCAGGCATAGTTGCAAAAGAATGTGCTCGCCAAAGACAACCAAACAGGTGAGGCAGGTCCAACATGTTTTTTTCTAAGGCTACATTATTCATTTGTAAGTTAGAGAAGATTTAACCAGCAGGAAACAATTAATTATAATAAAATCAGGGATTAGCTTAGCACACTGCTTAGCTGCATAAAGGACTTGGGTTTTTGTCTATTAGCTTTAAATTATGGAGAATGAACTAAAGCCCACCCATTCCAACAGAAGTCTCTCTGGACTAAGACGAATCACTTAAGCTTAGGGTTTGCGTGGAAACCTGAAGGGTTCTGTCCAGCAGAGGGTCTTTGGAAGCTCAGATTTGGGCACAAGGCATTCCACTGGGAGAACTTGAGAGTTTAGAATAATAGTTTGAAAAGCACCTGAATACAAACAGGCATGACTTCTGGATGTCACGTCTCCTATGGACACTCTCTGTAGAAGGCTTATAGCCCTGTACAAAGCGCAGCCCAGCAGAAAGCGCTTAGCACTAATAGCAAACCCTAGAAACACTGTCCACCCATCTTACTTAAGGAAAGGGTATTTGTGAAATCACCTATAAGGGCTTATACTAAGTTACTGGGTGCTAGGAGTTCCTCCTTCAGGAGAAGAAATGCTGAGAGGAGAAACTATCTTAAGTCCATTATCTCAGACCTTGGCTAGTCAGACCGTGTGACAGCCTGGCCTAGAACTTTTGTAACTTTCTCCACGTGTGTCTCTTCTCACACTTGGAAAGGGGCAAACAATGCTTCGCTCTGTAAGCATCAGGAAGAGGGAGGCTGACTTGGCCCTCCCCTCTTGCCCTAATCAGATAGGCTTGGGGAAGAAAAATCAATGCACAGGGAGGCAGTAGCCAAAGACACACATTGGGCTAGGACCCTTAAGCGTGTGGCCTGACTGGACAGAGTAACAGCTCCGTCCACAGAGTTATTCCCAGTGACACCTAAGGAGAAACCTAGATAATAGACTGTCTAACTGTCCACTGTGCTCCTATCTGTAGATCAGCGCTGCCCCCAACCCGGGCCAGACGCGCTTCTCTGCAGTGTCGGAGTGCTGAGACTAAGGGACCATTGCACACTCACCCCACCTTGCCAAAGGGGACGTCTCAGAAGAGTGAGTGGAAAGAATGCGGGAACCAGAGGCTGGAATGGGGTGCTGTCAGACTTACTGTTAACATGTATAAAATGCCTAAGAAAAATAAAAAGATATTCTACTTTAAAAAAAAAAAAAAGATTCAGGCAGTGGTGGCGCTCACCTTTATCCCAGCACTTGGAAGGCAGAGGCAGGCGGATTTCTGAGTTCAAGGCCAGCCTGGTCTACAGCCAGGGCTATACAGAAAAACCCTGTCTAGAAAAACCAGAAAAAAAAAAAAAATTGGGCTGGAGAGATCACTCAGTGGTTCAGAGCAGTGACTGCTCTTCCAGAGATCCTGAGTTCAATTCCCAGCAACCACATGGTGGCTCACAACCATCTGTAATGGGATCTGATGCCCTCTTCTGGTGTGTCTGAAGACAGCTACAGTGTAATCAGAAATAAAATAGATAAATCTTTAAAAAGAAAAAACATTAAAACCAAAAACCAAGTCACTCACAATGCTGCTTTATCTTAAGCAAGTCATAAACTCAGTATTCTTATCTATAAAATGGTCCTAAAAACAAAAGCTAGAACTTGGGATCTTACAGAGATAAGTAAACAACACATTCAATGCACTTAACCCAGAGAAGCTGATATTATTTCTATTGTTACGGATGATCTTTACCCTCAAAGACCAGTCATTCCTTAATATCCATAAAAAAATTCGTTTCTAAAACTCATACAGATACAAAGTTCTGAAGACTGAAGTCTCTTACATGAAATGATATATTTGCATATAACCCACAAACATCCTCCCATTATTCTGACACCTCTAGATGACTTATAATACCCTATATAATGTAAATGTTACATATATAGCAATTATATCAATTAGGAAATAATGAATACACACACATATATATAGAGAGAGAGAGAGATGCACACACACACACACACACACACATATATATATATATATATATATATATATACAGACACATACACACACACATATATATACACACACATATACACACACACATATATAATATACACACACGCACGCACGCACGCACGCACGGCCAGGCACAGTGGTTCATACTTGTAGTCCCAGCATTCAGGAGGCGAGGGCAGGAAGATCTCAGTTACACAGGAATTTGGAGGACAGCCTGGACTACAGAGATCCTGTCTAAAACCTCAAAAAGCATGTATACTTTTAGTGCAGACATAAATTTTCCATTTTCTATCCACAGTTTGTTCAATCTACAAATGAGAAGCCAACATATACACAGGCGGCCTAGCCAGACTTCAGGGTTCTGAACTCCACAATCAATTTTCTCAGACCCAGTCCTACTCAAGATGGCTGTATGCCAGAGTCCTAGGTGCCGAGATGAATACTGCTCTCTTCCTGGGCTACCCATCCAATCTCTAGCTCCTCTCCACTAGACTTGAGCAGTCAAGTTACTTACTGATAAAGAGGCAGATCTAATCTCTCATTCATATTCTCTCTCTCCCTCTCCACCCCCTCTCTTTTTTTTCCACGCAAACCCACTTTTCTCTTTATTATGTTTTGATTACCTACAATTGTTATAAGAAGTCACATTTAACATCCTACAGAAATGAATCAAGAAACTAGAAAAGTCATTAGTAGCGAAAATCACCTTCCATCCCAAGAGGAATCAGCACGTCCACCGACACAGGACGTTTAAATGCTCCCTAACAACTACAACAGATTTCCCCACAGGCCTCACCTGTAACTTCGGCGATGAATTCTTGGGACCAGTCGGTCTCATTATAATCTTGAGCTACATCCACAGCATCTCCAGCTGCAAGAAACTCCTGGGCCCAATTCTCAGACAAGGCCAAGTCCGCCACACCAGGGGCTTAAAAGAGACAAGAGAAGACTAAGAAGAAAGGAAAACAGGTTCCTTCACACTCACTCATGGGTGACACCTCCTTTGTCTCCTCGGCATCTCAATCCCCCGATGCCAGCAAAACCCAAGATGGAAGCCCTCTGGCCCTGAACCCACCTCTCTGAGGAGCCTGGCGAAAGTTTGATTGTTCAATCTCCTGCATCTCCGCCAGGAGGTCATCCATCTTGAAGGTCTGAGGGGCTCGGGATACAAGGGTTGCATTCTGGTCCTGCAGGAATTCTGCCACCAACTATTACAGAGAGATGGTCGGATGGACATTAGGATCAGAGGGCCTCAGCCAGAGGCAGGGCCCACTGATGTTGGACAGAGAAACGAAAACTGGAGATAAATAAAGAAAAAAAATTCTATCTGTAAATTTGGAAACCAGAAAAATACCCCCAAAAGTAGACGAAAACATTGGCAGACAATCTCATTTGGTAAAGAGAGTTCAAAGACTGAAGTATGAGTGGACTGATTAAAAAAAAAAAAAAAAATCACCATGAACCCCCCCACCCCCCAAAAAAAAAGACAGAAAAGAAACTTGCTCTGTTTACCTCATCTTCAGTTCCTACTCCCAAAGGCTTGGAAACCTAAGATAAGAAGGAAAGAGACAATATACAAAGTGAGGAAGGCCGCAGGCTACAACCCAACACTAACTCTACTGCTTAGGTGGCCTGAGGCAAGTCAAGAGCCTTCACAACGCCTCAGCTTCTTTGTCTATAAAATAGTAGTCCTGGTCTGTGTAAAGACGCACAAGGGTCACTCCAGTGTTACTGAATGGTGACTGCTATTACTTTAACAACAGAGAAAGCAGCTGTCAGGTGGGCTCTCCTTGTTCTAGAACACTCACAGTCTCTGCTGCTGAGGCTCCTGGAGGCCAGGGGCCAGGCCTCAGTCCCTCCTGCCGAAGGGCCTTGTCCTGGGTGAAATGGGTGGCCAGCTTCATCAGCGGGTTGGCACCCCCACATTCGCCCTCCACCAGCTCCCGCATTGCCATGGTGACCAGCAGCACCCTGATGGACAGAAGATTAGAAGTGTGGTCGGGAAGCCAGACTTTCCCAAAGCACGCCTCAGGCCCTATCTAGAGCAGATGGGCTCACGACGGCTCCACAAGGGCCAGGTGTGTCTGGAGTCCAAGAGGAGGCTGTGTCCTCCTCCTGCCTTCCCACTCGAGACACGGCTTTCGGCTCGGGCTTCCCCTCCAGCGGACGGCAGCTCAGACACCACCCGCCAACAGCAGCTCTACAAAAGGGCCTGGACCCCTGGGGAGCACGGGGAGCGCATCATAAACACGGCAAGACCCGGACTCTAAGCTGACGAGGGACAGCGGGAACGCCTTCCACCGTACACCCGGACCCACACCCCCGGTCAGGCGCCAGCTGCGGGTCCCGATCCCAGCTCGTGTCACCTGAGCCCCCTCCCCCGCCGCGCCCGTCCCCGCCCAGCGCCCCGCGCCCCCAGCCCCGTCGCCCCAGCCTCGACCCCGTCCCACGAGGCCACCGCAGCGGTGGGGGCTTACGGGCCTCGACCCCGCGCCCCCAGGCTCCAATGCTCACCGTCGCGGGCCGCACCGTCCG
The DNA here is from genome assembly GCF_978045245.1 of Mus caroli. Classification (NCBI taxonomy): domain Eukaryota; kingdom Metazoa; phylum Chordata; class Mammalia; order Rodentia; family Muridae; genus Mus; species Mus caroli. The sequence continues at coordinate 24,737,357 of NW_028227262.1, read as the reverse complement.
ACCGGCCGAGGAACCCGGAGTGGGCTGGGGGAAGGGAGGGGGCGGGAGCAAGGGGGCGGGACTCGGCCTTAAAGGGGCCGGGACTGCGGCGCTGCGGCCCAGCTCAACGGAAACGGGTAAAGGGGCGGGGCCTCAAGCCTGCGCAGCGTGATGGGCGGAGCCGAGATCCTTAAAGGAGACAGTTCCCGACAGTTGGGTTGGGGAGACCTGCAGTAGTCCCTAGAACGCCAGGATTTATTAGTGGAAAACTCAGAGGACTGAAGCTAGAAGAAGCTTTGGAATAAAACCAAGGTTTCAGGTTCCACGGTTCAGCTCTCTTTCCTGGTTCTCCTGCTCCTCTAAATCGCCCAAACCGAGCCCGGGAGATTTCGGAGGTCAAATCTATGACCTGCTTAGACCTCCTAGGCCTGACCCCCTTCCAACAGACGCTCCTTCAGGACAGCGTCACAGCCTCCAAGGAGACAGGGGCCTGCCTCTACCATCTCTGCGTAATGAAGAAAATAGCTCCGGATGATGACAAATACTGGTGACTAAAATAGGGTCCAACGCATTTTGAGACCTCAATCCTGTAATGGATGGGGAGAGTGCTGTGAGTCACTCACTCCTCTCTCCCCTTTCCTACTGGTCAAGGTCATGATGGCCTGATTCCCTGCAGCTCCAAGTTGGGAAAACGTGGCAAGGAATACCTTTGATCAGGGAATATGAACCTAAGCCTCAGGCTCCACCATCTGCCAGAGAAATGGCTCGGGTGCCAGACCTCAAGGTCACACTGGAAAGCAAACCTTGATAGCTCACCTAGGTCCAAGACCAACGGACTCCTCGACGTCCTGAGAAGGGGAGGGGTTCAGAGTGCTGGTAGGTGGGCTAGGAGGAAACTGGTTCTAGAAAGGCCTGACGTACGTCCCAGCCCGGGGTGCGGGAGAAGCAGGTAGTCTGTAGGTGGCGCCCTGGGGCAGGCTTGGTTCTTTGCTGCCCTGATGATTTCAAAGGTAGCCTTCCTCAGGGAACACAGGCAGTGTAAATTCGTCCCTGGGAAAATAGAAATTGCCCTTATAACTGCAGTGGTTGAACAAGGCAGAATATTGTGCAATGTTTGTCTTTAGTACACTGTCAGTATTTTTCAGAGGCCCTAACACACACACCCATTCTCCTTGACCACAAATTTCATCCCTGTCCACTCTTTCCAGGCTGCCATTGTAAAGAAAAGAACACCTAGCAACGAATAAACCACACCAAGGAGGAAAGGATGCCATCTTGAAAGATGAATATGTTAAAACAGGAGAATCTCTGGAGAAAGCAGTGTTTAAGGAAAGCATATGATGGTTTGAATTTCTGGACATGGAGAAACAGGAGAGCATTTCCCAGAAGCACTCAAAACCCATCATACACATAACCTCCTACTCTGCTAGGAGGTTAGTAACTGATTAGCAGAAATTTACCATACCAAGATCTTGGGAGAATACTTGAGATAATAACCGATGCTTATGAAATGCATGTTAACCCCCAGGTGTTGCCTTAAGCACTTGGTGAGCATTAGCACTTTTAATCATCATAATCTTCATAATACTCCTATGAGAAAGATATTACTAACCTCCTTTTACAAATAAGACTTACACAAAAATCAAATAGCTAGGAAGTCAGAATCGATGCAAGCAGTTGGCAGCGTGGCTCAGTGGTAGAGGTGTTTATACACAGGCCTAAGGGCCTGAATTTAATCCCTTGGGCCCACAAAGTAGCAGAAAAGTTATTTCCCCTGAGAGTTGTGTACACACACACACCACACATACATCGTATACCGCACACAAATTTAAACAGTGCAAGCACCAGACAACTACAGCCCTGCCTCCCAGACTTGGAGAAGTCTTCCTTGTAGACCTTAAAGACCTTTGATATAAGTCAAAGACTTCTTCACAATGCCTGGCCCACAGTCCCAGGTGTACCGGGGAAAGGCTAAATTAAGTTATGTGGGTGCTTAATATTTATAATTAGCTCATTAAAGTTTTAAATATGAAACCATATCTTCTTCTTCTAAGTTCAAAGTTAAAATCATATTTTACCCATAAAATAAGAAATTATAAAATAAAGGTAAACATTCCTTAATATTTAGCCAATTCAAGAGGAATAGGCTGAAATCCTCTAATTTTCAGACCCAAGTTACATCACCACAGGCTTGATTTAAACATTTTTCAAATACTGACTTACATGACCCACTTCATAACTATTAGTGTCGAGGCATCCCTGTTTAACGGGCGAGGGAACCGAGACAAAACCTGTTGGATCTTGCCCGGGACTGTGATACGGGTTTAAAAGCTGGGACTTGCGCCTAGGCCATTAGCATCAAGCTTTGTAAAGAGCCAATCAATGAACACATTTGGATCTACACTGTCCCTGCTTCTCTGTCATTTCACAATAGGGCCATAGACCAAGCATGGCGGTATTCCAGTCAAAGTTCTTGTGAGCAATGAAGATACTGTTTCATTTAACTTCCACGATAAACCATTCTTTTGACTTTATTTCAATTGCTTTAAGGGGGGGGGGGGGTACTCCACATGCCTAGCTTTTAGACTGTACAAAAACAGGGCACAGGCTCCATCATGCTTTGCTGGCCTCTGACCTAGATAGCCCAGTTCCTCAATCTTATTTTTCACTGTGTAGCCAGGCTCAAGCTTGCTGCAATTCCCAAGCCTCAGCATCCTGTATGCTAGGATCATGGTCATGAGCTGCTGTGTCTGGCTTCAATGGAGAGGGGCATTATGGTGGTTCTCATGTAGCCCAGGCGGGCCTTGAATTCCCGGTCCTATTTCTCCCTTCTGAGTGCTGTTATTACACACGTGTGACACCACACCCCTTGCCGAGAAGAGCTCTGTCCCTGCCAGGATCCCTAGGCTGATTTCCTGACCAATAATGAAATCCACCTCTAGCTTATAACTTAACCAATTTTGTCAATTCTGTGTTCTTTAAGTGCAATTTCACTTGAACAGACAAATTTCTTTGTACGTTTTCAAGTCCACATTCTTTCGGAGGGGGATGCTTTAGTTTGTTGTTGTTGTTGTTGTTGTTGTTGTTACTGTTGTTCTTGTTTTTAAGACCAGAATCCATCAAGACATATTAGTGCACAACTTTAATCCCAGTACTTGGGATGCAGAGGCAGGCAAATCTCTGAGTTCAAAGCCAGCCTGGTCTATACAGTGAGTACCAGGACATCCAGGGCTAGGTAGAGAGGCCCTGTGGAAAAAAGAAAAAAAAAAAGAAAAAAAAAGAAAAAAACCATAAGGATCCAACCCCCTCCCTAGGGTTGCTCTACAAGAAATTGGGAACCAAGGTGTTCACACAGGCACATTTGGAAGGGTATCTTCTTTTAATTCAGTTGAGGTAAAAGTCTTACATAATACTCAGAATCTCATATCACACTGCAAAAAATGTTCAGGTATCAATCAAAATTCCCTCACTTACCAAGACCCCTGAACATCTCAGGCTGGACCATATCAACATAAACGCCCAGTTCTGAGATGACAGAGGCATTAGCGTTATTTTAGGGTACTTATCATTTAAGAAAAAGCTTCATTACCACAAAGGGGAGTTAATTGAGTGAGGAAAAGAAATCAGCAGAAAGGGCAGAGTGGAAGTGGGGGACACTGGGGCCAAATAAGAACAAAATATAGTGATATTTGTACAGAAAAAAATATAACAATGACACCTATTTCTTTAAATGCTAATCAAATAGTTCTAAAATGTTTCATTGAGCAATTATAAACCCTTCTGAATAGACAAAACACACAGAGCCAGGCTGGGAATACATCTCAGTGGTAGGGCACTTGCCGAGTATGTGCCAGGAGCAGCGAGAAGTCCCCATGCTCAAGGCTCAAAGTTCATTTCAAACATTAAATATTACAGATCCCCAGCAAAGACACAGAAGATATATTTTTAAAATACTGCTGCCAAACCATATCTGTTACCTTACCACTTGAAACAGCCAATGACTCAAATACAGGTTGTGGGGCCAAGGAAAAAGATTTACCTGAAAGCCATCAAAACTAAAGATGAGCCATATGACCGACAAAGACTCTCTGGAAAACTAAGGTGTCTTACCGTGTTTTAACAGGGGCAGGGGATGGGGAAGGAATTGGCACAATAGTGGAGAAAGAGCCGGTGGCCAGAGGCTTTTAGGCAAAGCTCACTGGCCTGAAATAGGATAGTCTTAATTACCGATATCTTGGTGTCATCAGCCCTGGAGGGGGGGCAGAGAACTTAGGGAGGTTTAGGTCAAATTAATCTTATAGTTCCAGAGAAGACGTTTCTGATGTGGTTAATAGGATGTGAGCAGAGTTGAACAGAGATCTCACCCAAAGGTTAAGGTAGTCAAGGGGAACATTGATACAATACTGAGGCAGCAACGCCCAGCTTGATTCATCCTGTCTTTGTCATCCTCGAGCCATCCATATTCCCATAGGAAAAGCCAGTGCTTTCAGCTGAAGCACTTCAGGCCCTCGAAGAGTAACCTAGGCAACTGCTATCATTATACCCCTATGTCTCAGGGGTTGTATGCCACAAAGCCAGTGAGAGGATAATAATATATCAGTCAGGTGTATAACCTTCAAAATTAGCTACTAACTAAAAACAAGCAAGCTAAAGAGTCAACCACTTAGGTTTTCCCATGGTTATAAACCAAATAGAAAATCTAGGACTGAAATATGCAATAATCAACTTTAAAAGGTTCACCAATAGAATGAACATGACAGAGGAAAGAATCAGTCGCCCGGCCGGGTGATGGGACAGTAGAAATTATTCAGGCTGAATGACAGAGGAGAAATAGACCAGAGGGAAAAAATCAATTAAACGGACCCAGGGCCTGCAGAACCCATAACAAAAGATCCAGCACGTGCATCTTCAGAGTGCTGAGGGAGGGGATGGCTGAGAGGGTACCCTAAGTTGCAACCAAAACTGCCCTGAATTTGGCAAGAGCTCTAGATTACAGATGAAAGAAGTTGAGCAAAATCCAAACAGAATAAACCTAAAGAAACACATACCAAGGCACATATTATCCAAGTTTCAAAAACTAGAAACAAGAGAGAGATTGAAAGCAGCTAGAGCAATAAGAGAGAACGTGAGGACATTGTCAATGAAAGAAAATAAAGATAATTTGTGCCTAGCAGATTTGTGAAGAGGAAGAGCTAAATAAAGCTCTATAAACAGGATGGAAACAAAGAGGGGACCTCGGAATAGAATGAGAAAAGAAAGACTGATGTAAGCAAAATTTCAAAATCATGTCATTGGTGGGTTGGGTTTTGTTGTTTTTTTTTTTTTTTTTTTTTTTTGGACTGAGCTTTAGTGAAAAGAATTTGATTCACAATCCTCCAAAACGTTAGTTATATTCACCACACATGAGTTGCAGTAGCTATTCTGACTCTCATCTAATTTTCTCGTCTACAGCACAGGAGTGGGAACCTCACCTGATATGCAAGGGACAAACACAGGAATCTAAAGATGTTCATCACCATATGCTTAGGTAATTGTAAGTGAAAACAATGACAAGAGGTCATTATACACCTATTAGGATGTCCAGCATCCTAAATCTGACTCTATCAAATGCTGGTGAAGATGTGGGTCAAGAGGGACTATCAGTCAGTTCTGACAAGAATGCAAGATGGCTGTAGTGGCTATTCCTGGTTGCCAACTTGACTATATCTGGAATGAACTACAATCCAGAATTGGAGGCTCACAAGTGATCCTAATCTGGAGGCTGAGAGATAGAAGTTTCTGACCTGGATCTTGGCATGGAGATCTTGAGGCATAGTGGCTATGAATTCCAGAAGATTAAGACAGGGAGACTCTGAGTTCAAGGTCATCTGAGATTAAAGGCATAGTGGCACACACCTTTAATCTGAGCTACACTTTCTGTTGGAGACCTACATAAGGACATTGGAAGAAGGAAGACTCTCTCTCTCTCTCTTTCTCTCTCTCTCTCTCTCTCTCTCTCTCTCTCTCTCTCTCTCTCTCTCTCTCTCTCTCTCTCTCCTTCACCTGCTTGCCTTATGGGACTGAACAACTGCTAGATCCTTGGACTTCCATTCACAGCTGCTGCTGACCATTGTTGGGAGTTGGACTACAGACTGTAAGTCATCAACAAATTCCTTTACTATATAGAGACTACCCGTAAGTTCTGTGACTCTAGAGAACCCTGACTAATACAATGGCATAGCCACTTTTGAAGAGTTTGGCCACTCCATAAAAAGCTAAATATATTCTTACTATACATATGTATGATCCTTTGTAGTTAGCCAGATGCATTGACAAGTTAAATACATGCAAAACACTACATATATCTATTCATAATTACCAAAGTTCAAAAGCAGCCATGAGGCCCAAGATGAATAGACAGGATCTATTCATCATCCATACAATAGAAAAGTATTCTACATGAGAAAGAAATGAGTTATCAACAATGTAGACTCAGCACTAATCTACGCGGTTCTAAATCTATGACATTCTTTAAAAAAAAAAAAAAAAACTGGATACTGTAAAAGACCAGTAGTTGTCTGGGGTGGAGTCAAAAAGGAGGGATGAATAAGTGAAGCACCAAAGACCAAGGTAGCTCAACTACACAGCACTGTAATTGAAGTGCATGGCACTGTCTGTTCCTCAAGTCCCATAGAGTGGAGAGAACGAAGAGAAAGGCCTAGGGAGTCGTGGGCTGTGGGTGATACTGATAGCAATGTGGTTCCATCGGGGTTTTTTTGGTTTTTGTTTGTTTGTTTTTGTTTGTTTTGGGGGGTTTTTTTTTGGTTTTTGGTTTTGTTTTTTGGGTTTTTTTTTTTTTTTTTTTTGAGACAGGGTTTCTCTATTTAGCCCAGGCTGGCCTCAAACTCGGAAATCCTCCTGCCTCTGCCTTCCAAGTGCTGAAATTAAAGGCATTCGTCACCACTGCCTGGCCTAATACTCTGGTTTTGGTGGAGTTTTGTTGTTGTTGTTGTTGTTGTTTTGTTGTTGTTGTTGTTTTCTTCTGAGACAGGATTTCTCCGTGTAGCCCTGGCTGTCCTGGAACTTACTCTGTACACCAGGCTGGCCTCAAACTCAGAAATTCACCTGCCTCTGCCTCCCAAGTGCTAAGATTAAAGGCATGCTCCACCACTGCCTGGTAGTTCCATCATTTTTAACAAATGTGCTACTCTAATAAGGGAATGAAAAGCCCCCTCGACTGGGGTTGGGGCAGAAGACCTAACTGAACTCTCTGCTTTAGCTCAATTTTTCTGGGACCCTAAAATTTTTCTAAAAATCATCTATGTTCAGAAAGATTATCAGACACCACCACCATCCCCCAAAAAGTGATTTCCTATTGTTTGATACTACAGGCTTGGCCAGCTCAGTCAGTACCCTTCTGCCGAAGCTATCTTCCTCCAGTTATAAAAGAAGGCACAACATTCCTAGAAATATACAGACTCTAGCTTATGAAAATAATGGGAAAAATATGTTATGTGTCTCAGGAACAGCAACTTTTGACCTATAATACTAAAATATCAGAGTCTTGAACTCGAGTCCCATGTTGGGTGCCATTTATAGGCTTAGATTTTTTTTTTCCAAAACCTACTTTTAATAAAGGTTTGTTCCTAAATGCTTTAATGTCCCTTCTAACCCATCACCCACCAGAGATAGTGAAAAGGAAAGGTTGATAGAGCAAAGTAGGTTGTACACCTGTTTAAATATCTCTTTGGAGCACATCTAATCTGTGTTGTCAGGATATTAGCAGTTGAGTTCACATGAACGGTGGCAGCAGCTCAATCCACTCACAAACACCATTCACAAATCAACAACAGCAAGGGCTCACAAACACAATTCTCAAATCAACAACAGCAGGACTAGCAAACACTGTTCATGGATTAACAACAATAAGTTGATCCAGAAAAAAATGCAAGGCTCTGCTAGTCAGCCTGAGTCTATGGAAACAGCAAGAAGCTGCCGGAGCACCACCAGAAGTTTTTTGGTGTGTTTCTATTAAGTCACAACAAATGATGACCAACAAAGAGTGGTAACCCATACCAATACCACCCAGCATCAGCAAACCCCAATGAAAACCAGCAATGAATGGCAAGGCCTACCAATACCATCCAGCACTGTCACCATCCATTGGGGTATATGTATATCCTTTACAAACATCACATGTTCTCTCAAGCATCCACTCTAGAAAAAAACATCACATGCCCCTTTTTCAGGCTGCCTCCAGAAAAACATTGTGGGTCTGTTTTTAGCAAAACATCCTCCCACATGTCTGCTTCAGCAAAAACATCCTCTCATACAACAGTTTCCAGAAAAACATCACATAAGACATCTGAGTCTCCAAAGAAACCAGAAATTTCCAATTCACCTATAATACTAAAAAAAAGAAAACCCTACAAAGATTACAGGAGGAACACATTAGTAAAGGTAGATCACAATGTATCTATATAACATTGTAGTTTATGCTTTATTCATAAAAGTCAGAGCTGTAGGAAGAGGGAGTCCCTCTATCACACAGGTACACACACACACACACACACACACACACACAGCTGAGGGGCTAGGAAACGTGTCTGTAATATTAGAACTCAGAAGAGTGAGGCAAGAGGATTTTGAACCTCAAGACAGCTTGGACTACATAGCAAGATCTTGTTTTGTTTTGTTTTGTTTTGTTTTGTTTTTTAAAAACAAAACCAAAAAAGGTTAAGTGTGCTTGGTTTTGACATTGGTGTCTAGAGAAATGTCATAGATGTATCAAAAGCATGTCCTTTGAAAAACTAAGAAAATAATAAGCCATTAAAAAACTTAGAGCAAGGAAAGAACTGTAGAAAAAAAAAGAGGAAGAAATGACCACAGAAAAATTTTAAAGCCTTTTGTCTTAAATGTGAGACTATATCCTTAGCTCAACTTTATCGTCCCAGGTCGAGTAGCCTAGGAAATGCACTCTGACACTACTGGCAAGTGTGTCCGGACCAACATCTGCCAGGCAAACAAGAGAAGAGTTGGGCAAAGAGAAGCTCAGCTACAAGGAAATAACAGCAAAGGTTACGGGGAATGGCAGCGTCTGGATAACCTGTCCTTAGGCCATAGGTCACCAAGCCATGCAGAGACATAAGCAGAACACTGCGCACAGAAATGCTGAAGAGTGAGCTAGGCGCCATGCCTGCTTGAGGACTGTGACTATCTCTACAGCATGCAGACAGGAATGGATACGTGCTGACTAAAGGGACTGGCTGTTATCAAGACAGCTGGCTGATTGCTAAACAGCCCTCTCCTCCTCACCATGGTCAAGCAGCTGAGCTACAGTTCCCAGCTTCCTTTGCAGTTAAAATGTCCATGGTATTAGTATTAGCTAGTGGACTGTAAAAAAACAAAAAACAAAAACAAACAACCAAACAAAAAAAACGGTAAGTGCTATTCCCAGGCCTTCCTTTTGAAAGCCTCCCAGGTACCAACCTCTAACTCTGGTCCTTCCTAATTTGGTGTGACCATTCTTGGACAGCTGGGCATGTCACTGGTCACCTGTAGCCCCAGCACCTGGCAGGCAGAAACAGGGAGATTCCTTGGACTTACTGGTCAGCCAGAAGCCAAACTGGTGAGCTCTGAGTTCAGTGTGAGATCCAGTATCAAAAAGCCTCTGGAGGTCTTGTGTTGAGAACAACAGAGGCACCAGATGGAGATAACCTGGGTCTCTAATTCAAAAATGATCACCCCAAACCCAATGGTGTTACCAGAAGCTTGCCACTACCTAAACCTTCATTTCCTCACATCCACAATCCCTTCTCTGAAACTCTTGGGGCCAAATATAATTTACTATTCAGAAATTCGGGGACTTCCATACAGCAATACAGTAGATGTAACTTATTTCTGTGCATATTAGTTACATACCACCCCTAGAGGGGTTTGGAGCAGCACCCCAAAATCAAACATGCTAATATTCCTTCTAGAGTAATATTACTCTAGAGTCTCACCACTACAAACAGCCTCAACAGCGGGTCAGGGGAGGCATTACCACAGATGAATTTTGAAATCAAAATCAATTGACTTAAAATATACATAGCTTTGGTGTTCAGAGCAGTGTTGGGACATGCTGGTCACTATACCAAGAGCATTCTCAGAGGTTGGTGTGGTTGAATGTTCACAGCCCACTACCTTATGAGTGGCTAACTAAACATTCACAACACTAGATTATGAATGGCTGGCTGAATGTTCGCAGCCTGCTAGCTTATGAATGGCAGCAGAAGTAAGGAGAAGTCGCTCAACTCTGTGCCAATGTACACTGGCAGTCTCTCCAGCAGTCCACCCTTCTGGTTCCGAGTCAGGTTCTACCAGTGCAGTAGCATTTCCTCTTCAGTAGAAACGTTCCCTCCTGAAAGGAGGAAAGAAGCCAGGGCATCTCACCAGCATCTGCAAGCTCAGCTTCGATATTCACAAGTCCAGTCCCCCAAGTCATGTAAGCAGTACAACTGAGGGGAAGCAGAGACTCTCCTGCTGGCTGAAATGCCTCCAACTTTGCAGGGAGTTTCAGGGGCACAGTCTTTATGCTGGGGTGGGCTTTTGGTAACAAAGCTGCCTTTGAATCACCCATCGTAATCGGCACTCCTACTGGAGCTCCTAAAAGTAACTCCAGTAAACTCACTGGTTCAAAGGTAGACTCCAGTGGAGTTGTTTCTTCTGTCTGTGGCCAGTGCTCTATCTGGGGTGAGTGGACATTTGTTCACTCCTCCCCAGGAAAAAAACCCATGATAGTGACTATAGAATTAAACTCTAATGAAAGGATTATCCCACCAAGAGCTCCGTGTAGCTTTCCAATCTTCTTCCACTTTCTAAATTGCTGTTTCTGGAGAGACTTAAAAGAAATGTCTATTCACTCCAAATAAGGAGAAAGTGAACATGTCAAAGTAATACCCCCCCACCCCACCCCCCACCCCACCCCCCCACCCCCCCCCGCTGACGACTAAGTGACTTCCAGGGATATGAGTAACATGGTCAGCTGAACTACTAAGAAGGTCCATCCAGTCGATTTTGTACCTCTTAACACAATTTAGATTATTAGAGATGGAAATGGTGATGGGGCTCTTTGGGAGTGCCTTCCGATGCTTTCTCCTTTCCAACCAAAACCAGCTAGGTAGGCAGTGCATGCCTGCAGTCCCAGAGATTAGGAGGTAGAAGCAAAAGGCTCAAGAATTCACAGTTGTCCAAGTGAGTTTAAAAACTACATGAGAACCTAGCTCAAGGGAAAAGCGAACTCCCTCCACATAATAGGCTCTGCATGCCCTTGGCATTTCTCTTGTCTACATTAGAGTCTATTGACCTGTCAACAGCCACTTTGTCAACTCTCTATTGCCTTAGCAAAGGTCTGAGATAATCTACTGAAGGAGAAAGGCCAGGGGCAAGGAAGCTTAGTCACTTAGTCGGTAAGTGTCACTAGGACAGGAGCTTATGCAGGCCCCAGGTCCATGGGAACAGATGGCCCGCACAGCACAGCCCAGGTCTACCTCGGGCCTGGCACTCTGGCATGTAGTCCTGCTGTGGTCTGAAAGTTGTCACTGCTGTGTCTTCTTTTGCACTTACTTCCCCTCCCCACAGTGGTATGGATGGAGAGAAAATGCTTCAAGGTGACCCACCAACAAAGGAAAGGCATCCTCTGAGTGGCTATTGTCCCTGTGAACAGCCTCTTCCTCCAGAGCCAGTCACATTACAACCCACCAAAAAAGGAGAAAAATACCAACTGCTGAGGGAGGTGGAAGAAGGGGTTGGAAGAACTGGGGTCATGTCTTAGACCATGAAAATTAAAACAGAGGCTTCCTCATCCTTATGGACTAGAAGCCACAGCCAGGAGGCACGGGCTCGCTCTCTCTCTCTCTCTCCTCTCTGACAGAGCCAGCTCCAGTATATCCCAGAGTCTCCATTCCCCCTCCTTCTATCCACCGTCTCTAAATTTAGAACTTCATCTGTCCTTTTCTTGTAGGTTGAGAGTATTTTAAGTACTCTCAGAATGTTGTGAGAGAGGAAACAGCACTGAAAAACTCCAGCACTAAAGAGATAGATAAAACAGCTCCCTCCCCTGCTGATGCCAGGGGCTTACCCATCAGTCAAATGCCTACCTCCTTTCCCATGCCTTCTTCCCTCCTAGGAAGCAGCTGGAGAGAGAGCACTGCTGCTGAGGGGAGTGAATTCAGGAAATTGGTAGCCACGTTGGGCGCTAGTCCATCCTCAACGGTATATTTTCAGACACCCCCAGGAAACACCCAGGGGTTTGAAGGATCTCAGGAATTCTCACACAGCCTAGAAGAACCCCACAATGTGACTGGTCTTGGGAGTTTTAGTGAATCCACTTAGGAGAGTCCTTGAAAAGCTGAAATCTGAAAAGAGCCTGACATCTTCCACAGCTCCTCAAAGAATGGAAGCAGACATGTTCTTGACCCTTCCCAAAAAAGCCCCTGAGGGGAGGGATGATGGGTGGATAATTCTAAGAGAGCCCAAAAGCTGCACACCTCCACTGAGCAACTTGCAGCCAACCTCCCTGGCAACACTGAGACAGGGTTCCAGGGTTCTGGTTTGGTAACATGAAGAAAGACACAGTGACACTTGAGCCGGCAGTTGACACGCTTGCCTCCACAGTGTGGCTTCCCAGTAGTTCGGCACTTGCTTCATCATGGATTAAGCTAATTAATTTTCCTGGCCAAGAGTGGACTTAAGAGGGACAGAGCCTCCCACTGCAGGAGGGGAAAATGAGTGAGGCCGAGGGAAATCTGTTTGCTACGTCTAATTAAATTGAGACTGGTTGAGCTTGAAATCCAGCCAATCCTGAGGTCCTAGGGCTTTGCCCGGTTCTGCAAGGGAGGTTAAAGAATGTTCTAGGAGATCTTGAGCAAGAAAAGAAAGACTCATTTGGAGTCTTGCCTGCTGCCCTTTCCCTAGATCATTGAAGTTGGCACCTTGCCTAATTCTATTCTCTCTCATTCTCTCTTTCTCTTTCTCTGTGTGTGTGTGTTTGTGTGTTTGTGTGTTTGTGTGTGTGTGTGTGTGTGTGTGTGTGTGCGTGCGTGCGTGCGTGCTAAGGCAGAGACAGACAGGATATAGAAACAGAAACAAGGAGACTGAGAGAGGCCAGGTAAGAGAGCAACCAAGAGGTCAGGAGCAGGAATTGAAGACATTTGATGGTGCAGAAATTACAAAGGATGAATGAAGATTCCAAGGGAGTCACAGCATAATAAAAGCAAATAAAAATAATGGCAGGGCATGGCTTCTGCTCTTATGAATAGGAAGACTCAGTCTCTGAGATCCAGGATGAGTGAGGACCAGAAGGTTGAAAAGAGGGAGGAGAGGAAGGTTGTTTGCACTGGAAGCCAGATCCACAAATTTCAAAAACTCCTCTACTCTCTTGGGAGTTAAAGCTTCCCATTGTCTCAAGCCTCTGAGCTCCACCTTGGGATTCTGGGGACTACAGGAACAGGTGGAAGGCTGTCTCCTATGGTGTTGTCACAGATAGGCAACAGCAGGACATCCAAGCCAACGGCTATAGGAAGACACACTGCTGGGCACCTTCTGGGACACCTTCCACCCCTGGCCTCCCAGGCCAATGGGTCACCAAGGCAGCGCTCCTGTATCCTCACCAGTAAGTCTTCTTGGAGTCTCAAGATTACCCACAACTTTATGCATCTGAGCCCCTGGGGTGTGCCTGGCCCTACACAAGTTGCAGGGTATACAGAGAATCTATTTGATAGAGATAGGTGTGCTATAGCCTCATGGGACATGCTGTCATGGAGGTGTGGCCATGGGGTATGTGAACACTGAAGACCTCTTAGAATGGTCTTCAATAATGAGTCGGGCTATTAGGCAGCTAAGAGGAGGAAAACATGACTGACAGAACAATTCACACAAGGACACAGAAGCAAGAAAGAGCAGTGTGACTCCAGAAAGTGCCGGTGGCTTTTGTTCCCTGCATTCAGGTGTGCAGAGATAGTGATGGCAAAGAAGCCATCAAGGAAGAGGAGCTAAGAGGCTGCCAGAGCATCTGCTATTGACCAAACCAGTGACAGGAAGGAGAATGGCATAGGTGGAATTGTGCATTAGAAAGGCCACTAAGACTCAGAGTTAACGATGGACTGAAATGGGCCAAGACAGAGGAGCTGGAGACAGGTAGGGGGCTCTCAGTGAAGAATGCAAATCCGAGTGGCATCAGCTGCAGCGGCAGCCTGGCACGTCTAAGAAAACTGAAGAAGCAATGACAAGGTGTGGTCACCATTTGAACATGGGCATGGGTGAGAGGAGTCTAGACCAACTGCCTGCTTTCTGGATGAGGACACTGCACAGGAAGCATAAGCAGAGGTAACCATGACAACAGAGTTTGAGCAAAAGCTAAGTCTGAGGCATAGGTTGCCCAGGTCTTCATACCAACAGATAGGGGGGAAGGACCAGAAAGGAAGTGCCTGGGTGAAAGACATACATGTGGCGCCATCAGCAGACAGCTGAGAGTTGGAACTGTGAGCTGGGTCCAGGGCATCTGATGGAAGCTGGAGAGGTGAACGGAGCATCAGCGGACTAGGCAGTCCCAGCTCCACCCCATGGTGCTATAAAGGACCACAGAGAACTAGGAAACGCTAATGTTCTAAATCACTTGCCCTTCAGAAAGGAACTGAGGTGTGTGTGGTTCGCTGTATGGCCTAGAGCAGGGACAGTACAGGAAGGACAGTGTCTACAGCAGCAGTCCCCTCTCTGCTAGCTCTGTCTCCTTCTGTCCTTTATCACCTAAGGCCTAGAGACACAAAGGACAGTGAATAAATGGCCCAAAGGTTGTGGACAGACCAGAACCTGCCATACTACGGTGTCAGCATGAAGAGAGCTAAGGCTACTCAGCAGCCATGTTGGGGGCGTGGCAAAGCAGAGCCCTTGAGCCTGAGCTACAGATTTCCTCCGCAAAAAGAGCTCTTGATCTCGTAGTTGCAAAGAACAGAATCGCCAGTGTCCTCCCTTATGCTTTCTGACTAGGAGCCCCAGGAGCCAATGTGCTCTGGTTGGGATTTTGAAAATGGGGGAGGGGCTCACAATGTCCCCAGAGAGCAGTGGGCATCTGCGCATGCGTCTATGTCATCCCTTTCCAGGATGCAGGGGAAAGGACACAGTGTGAGTCCTCCGACCCCATCTTACATTCCCAGTGATAACCTGGGGATTTACACAGCTAGTACCAACCCTGCCCTGTCACCTCAACCTGCTCAGAGGCCTAAATGGCCCCTAAGATCAGAAAGCCCACAGTCACACAGAATCAGCCAGGTAAACAGCAAGCAAGAACTTCTTTCTGGTTGTTTTATTTGAAAACCCTAGGGTGTGGCCCTCCTTTACCACACCCATCCCCTACCCTCACCCCAGGACATGACGATGCCACGCACACGCACACATACAAGGCTGTGAGCTGCACACAGAAACACAGGAGCTGCGCTCACGACAACATTGAAAAAATATACACTATATATAATACACCCCGAGGGTCCCCCTCCTCCTCCTTCCCCACAACCTAGGCAAAGCAGGCCATGGAGAAAGGAATAGAGACAGTAAGACCTTGGTACTGCTCAGGCAGGAGAGGAAAAGAGGACAAAAGAGGGAGGAGGCTGAGAAGAGGGAGGAGCAGGGATCCCCAGAGTGAAATGGAAATAGAGGCGAGGGGATCCTAGGGGAAGCGGGAGGGGGAGGGGCAACAGAAGGAAGGCCCTCACGGACAGAACAGAGTAGAGAAGGACACAGCAGCAGGCGCCCATCAATTGCATTCCCACCTCAACCAAAGCAGTTGACATCCCCCTCCCTAATACAGTGCATGGCTGGCACGGTGTGCTGCCACAGGTAGGCTACAGGGCCAAAGCCATCCAGCCACTCTCCCAGGGCAGCCAGCTGGGGCAGACGCCTCAGGAGCACGCCAGGGGAAGGGCAGCCCAAGGCAGGGGCAGGCTGAAGGAGGAGGGCAACCCCTGTGGGGCCTCCTGGGATTCTGAGATTGAAGGACTGCTCCAAATAAAGAACTCTTTCTCCCCCCTCGGTCTCTCTTCTCTCAAAATGCCG
Organism: Mus caroli; assembly: GCF_978045245.1. Lineage (NCBI taxonomy): Eukaryota > Metazoa > Chordata > Mammalia > Rodentia > Muridae > Mus > Mus caroli. Next base: position 24,721,310 of record NW_028227262.1, on the reverse strand, counting down.
CCGTTCTCCCTTTTTTCCTGAGTGCCTGTCTCCCCAGGGCAGGCCTCTCTCTCTTGGCAGGGTTGGAGCCTCAGTAGCGGTGTGGGGGGCTCTCAATGATGCGTCTCTCATCACTGCTGGGGGAGTCGGCTGCTTCGGAGTCACTACTGTCCTCTTCCTCTTGCTGGCCACCAGCCACCCCTGCCACACAGGTCTGCTGGTTCTGGTAGGACTGGAGAAGACAAAAGCAGAGAGCGAGAGCTCAACAGCCTAGCCACAGGCAGAACCTCTCCTTGAGGACACGCACAAGCATGCACGCATGCGCCATTGCAGAGTCCCTCCCCAGTCTCATCCTTCCCCCCCCCCTCCATGAGCTCAGCAGCTGCACCAGCACCAAAAGCGTTTGCCTCGGGCGTGGTCCTCATCAGGAATATTTGCTTCATCCCTCCAGGCCACTCACCTCCATGGGATTGACGATAATGGTGAGAGCAGAGTCATCCCAGAAGAGGTCAGGGTCCTTCGGGTCAGTGGAAGCCCCTGAAGGTCCGCCAGTTCCTGAGACGCGGCGATGAAGGGAGTGGATCCGAACGAGGCCGAGGATAACCATAAGCACCAGAAAGCCCACGCATACCACAATGATGAGAGTCGCAGCACTGGGGACCACTGCAGGGAGAGCAAGGGGTCAGCAGAACGCAGCATACCTGGGCAATTCGGGCTCGGGGGTTGTAGGGTGCCGATGGAAGGAACTACTCAGTGGGAAAAGTCCAAGAGTCAATAAACCACAGCCACCAAAGTGATCTTGAGGAGGCAAACAACCTGAGAAACAAAGAGCAACAGACCCCACCAGGAAGTGTAAACTGGAACGGAAGAAGAGAGAGGCTGCTCCAGGGGGCAAAGGCACACAGACAAGGGAGGCAAATGTACAAAGGCAGGTGGTGTGGAGAAGGCCCCCAGCCTACTGCTGCCTTGAACAGCTATATTGTCTTTGGATAAATGGCAAAAACTAGAAGCTTCCTGTGTCTTTCTGCCTGGATCTTCCCCAGGTACCACCACCTCCCCAGAGGGAAAGAGAAGGTCAGCCGCAGAGGACTGCCTGGGATGAGAAGCAAAGCAGCTCTGAGCCTGGCCTGCTGACCAGAGAGAGGAATCGCGGTCCCCAAGGACAAGGACAGGTCCCTTCACTTACCCACCTCGTCTGGGCTCACTCCTGTTCCGTGACACCTCCCTTCTCCTTGTGGGCCTGAGGTTCCTGGTCCTGCAAGGCTGCTGTTCCTGCGGAGTCTCCCCCTGAGGTCTCCCTACTTCCACCGTTGCACTCCCGGGTCTCCCACCCTGAAGCCTCATTCTGATGCTCAGGTTCAGGGGTACATGGACTCTCACAGGCAGTGAGAGACAGAAGGGCATATGCACTCTCACATGGACCTTGGAGCTGATGGTGGAAAAGCAGATGTGCAGACACAGGCACATGCCAATGAAGAACGAGTGGGCACACAGCTGGACAAACATCGCCATGCCCCATACCCGAGCCAGGCCTCTAGTTGCCCACACAACTGCCTGTACCAGCCACCTAGCAGCCTGCTCGCACAGTAGGATTAATGGGATATGTGTCAGAGTCTCTAGCATGCCGCCAAAGAGCCGTATGAGCAAGGTCACCCAACTCCCTACCAGCTGGGCAAACCAAGCACCCCCCTGAAGGAAGACATAAACGCTACAGACCTGGACCCTGAGGGCCACAGAACGAGCAGCCATAAACACAACCTGGGCCCCATTCTGTGCAGCCAGAGAGAGCACTCGGAGAAGCACAAGGAAGCAAAGCAGAGGAACCCCAAATCCCAGAGACAGCAAATGGAGGAAGAGACCCCACAGATACACTCCCAAGCCCAGAGCCCTCCTGGGCAGCTGGATCGCTACCTGCCACATGGGTTCTTGATGCCCTTCACACCCCAGGCAGTCCTATTCCTGAGAAATAGCCCGTGCTTGCGTGTGTGTCTCGGACACCCACTAGCAGTCACACACAAGCAAGCCCTACATAAAGGTCACATTGCAACCCGCTTCAAATTTACCTCCATCCTAAAAGTCACATGTTACGAAACAGAACCTGAGTGTGGAGGAGATGACATCAAAGGTCCCAAACACCCAGCTGCAGACCCCTCTTGCCAGCTGCCAAGCACACACACTGCCACCACTCCAGGACCAAGCAGGTAAGTGAGAATGCCTGCCGGGGCTGTCCCAGCAGCCACACAGCACCCCAAAGCCACCCTGATGGTTCTCTGTCAAGCTAGTTCACATCCCAACATGACCGATGGCCCATTTTGTACTACTTGCCAAACAGATCTAACTCCACAGGGGTGGGGCCGGCAGCCTCACTCACTAGGCTCTGGCTCCAAGGCAAAGATCAGCCTGGTTGGATCAGCATTTCTCAACTGCCTGGGTATGGGGGAGGAAGGGGAATGGGAGCAGAGCATCTCTTTCTATGCAACGGTCCAAAACAGCCCCTCTCAGGTCCCCAAGTCAATGGACAAGTCCAAGGAGTAACGACCCTGCCAGAAGATGACCCCGTGGCTAAGCCCAGGCAATCCCACCTTCAGAGTGCAAGCCACAGCAGATGTGACTTCAAAAAAGGACAAAATGCAACCACTCCAGCTGTAGGCCAACAACTCTGATTCATTAGCATAAACCAGAAGGTTGGGAGAATTTTTAAATTAGCTACAGACAAAAATCAAGACCTCGAAAGCCCATTAGATCTTGTTAAACACAGCGAACTCTGGACTTGGGTGACCACTGCAGCCAACATCAAGTGATGTTTTAGCAAATGGTTCATGTGATCATAGGGACACTGTTGAAAGCACTGTCCACAGCTCAGCATAACCCTTCCCTGATGAAGGAAGGGTCTGAGACTTCCATCGGCGCCCACTTCCTACCCTGTGATTCCACAGTTGTTAGGGATTCTCTTTGTTCAGCTATCAGCTAGCAAGGCTTTGCAGCAGCACAGCAGCTCACAGTATGTGCTTTATGTGAGCTGACATCAGTCCCTGGCTTCATCTCATTTGCCTCCAACCGCAGCCCCTCCCTCCCTCCCTCCCTCCCCCCCTCCCTCCCTCCCTCATTCCTAATTTTTTTTCCCTTTTAAGTGTTTTAAGTTGAATTCATTTGTCTTGCTTTATTTTGATTTTATTAGACAGCATATCACTTTGTTGCCCAGGATGGACTTGAACTCCTGGACTCCAGTAATCCTCCTGCCTCAACCTCCCAAGTAACTAGAAATGAAGTGCCAGGCTTCCTTTCTTCCTCCTCTTCTTTCTTTCAATCATGGGCCGTGACAGAATCAGTCATCCTTTTAGAAGGAATACTCCTTTTTTTTCTTTTTCTTTTTGTTATTTCATTACATAAGGTCACACAAGGCTATTTTCATGTAAGTACATAATATATTTTGCGAGTAGTCACCCAATATTCTCCCCACTAGAATGAGCCCTTCTGTTTCCCAGACAACTTCAATTCTCCTTCCTGGTCATCACCATTGTTTAATACTGCTTCTTTGCACATCTTTCTAAGGTGCTTCAGGTACTTGAAAAAAAATCAGTGTACAGAATGGTTTCCAAACTCCGCTATGCAATGGAGTTACATGAAGATCTTTAAAGTTAAACACTGATAGGGCTGACCGATGGCTCAGCAGTTAAAGGCGCTTGCCTTGCAAGCCTAATGGCCTGAGTTCATTCCCTGGAAAGGACTTGCTGACTCCACAAAGTTGTCCTCTAACCTCTGACCTCTGGCCTCTGACACGTGTGCCCACATACACACTTCACACATACACAAACACAGAATAATATTAATTAATATTATTAATTAATTAATTAAGTAAGTAAGTACTTAATTAAGTAATTAAGTAATTAATAATATTAATTAATTAAAGTAAAAAAGCATTGATCCCTGTCTCTCATCACTTTGGGGTCCCAACCATCAAGAGAGTTTAAAGTTCCCCATGTGACAGATGTGAATCAAAGTTTGGGGTAACAACGTCATAATGTCCTCATCACTTGTCTCTCTCCTTAACTACCCTCTCAGACCCTCATGTTCGCCAGGATCCAGTGCAAACTCCGCGTATGTCACAGAACCTTCCTTGGCCATTCTTATTCACCAGGCTCTCCTTTGCCTGGTGCTTAAGAAGCCACACTGAATTCAGCCTCTATCACTGGAGGAGACAGTAGTGCTTGCTTCTTCTGCAGCTTTTGAGGAGTTTAGCTTCACAAAACCCCAATTCTGCAAAGCAGTGTGCATGAACTTGGGAAGTGAAGAAGAGGGAACACTTTGGAGTCCAAAGCAATGCATGGAACAGGTTTGATGGGCATGGTTGAAGTGTGTCATCTTCTAAGCTCAAGCCCTATCACTTGTAAGTGGTCTCAGAGAGACGTGAACTACACTTACTAGGGCCAACATAAGGGATGAGGGGAAGAGAGGTGGCTGTTCTCCACTGACTATCAGCTGGTTGGCCAGGATGTAAGTCACAAGGGGTTCCACTGTAGGGAGGATCAAGGAGATGGAATGACAAACCCTGCCAGGACAAGGCATCAGGACACTCAGGGAGGAAGCTCTGAGCTCCTGGGAGCTCTAACCAAAGACAAAGAACTGAAAACAGAAACATGACACCCAGATCTAGCTTGAGCCTGCTCCTGGGAGCTGAGCTTACTCACGGGAGCAGAGTTCAGCATCCAGCCCAAAAATGAAGTATGAGGTGACTCGGTGACCGTGAGCTCCTCGGGGAGTCCCCTAAAGAGCCTGTGACCTTTTGCTGCTTTTCAAAAGCAGCAGTCTGTGGCCTTGGGAGTGGGCTTAGTGCTTGAAACATGTACATGGTCTCCAGAGCCAACTCTGACAAAATCGGATAGTGAAGTTGAGTAACTTCACCAGGCCAAAGGCTAGGTGTGTCTCAAAAGTGAGGAGAATGACTGCACCTCTAGAGGGGCTCTGGAAACAATGCTAAAAAGGTCCAAAGTCACCTCCAGCAATGTAGCACCACTGGGCAGATTTTAATAATTCAAGAAAAGACTTATTTTAGTTCTACAAGATGGTTTGATGTCAACTTTATAAAAGAAGGAAGGAAGGAAGGAAGGATGAAGGATGAAGGATGATAGATTCATGAGCCACAGTGGAAACACAGCATGCCCCATCAGGACAGCACAGCAGCTCAATCGGCCAGAAGCAGAGTTGATGATTTTTCTTCTTTGTGCTCACATTTGCTCCCTTTTGTGTGTGTGTGTGTGTGTGTGTGTGTGTGTGTGTGTGTGTGTGTGTAATTAAGCAAGTCTTAGTGTTAGAAGCAATGAGCCACCAGTACAGGACCATAACTGGGAAGACTGCCCCATCCTGATACAACATTTGGCATCTGTTGATTTAGAAATTTTCCACAGAAAACATAGGATTACATGTTTAATAGCATCTACTCTGTCCACAGGGAGAGGAGGATGGCTATTCTGTAATTCTTTCTTTTTATTTATTTATTCGTTTATTTATTTATTTACTTACTTATTTATTTTAGGGTGTGTGTGTGTGTGTGTGTGTGTGTGTGTGTGTGTTAATGCATATTCCATGGTACATGTGTGGAAGTCCAACTTGTGGGAATCGGTCTCTCTTCCTCAGTCTGCGATGAAGGTCCCAGGGCTCAAACTCAAATTCAGGTCGTCAGGCTTGACAGCCGAGCTATTTTGCCACCTACCTCCTTGTTCTTCTTTTCTTTTCTTTCCTCTTTTTTTTAACTGACAGATCTCACCATGTGGCCCAGTCAGGTTTCCCCTCCCCACCTCCACCCCGTCTGTCTCTGCCTCCTGAGTGCTGACGTCATAGTCATGCGCCACCGTACCCAACTCCTAAAAGCCCTTTATCCCCAATACATCTTCAGGCAGTGCTGGTATGCTATAGGCACTAAATAAACAACTTCACTACAGAAACTGCTAGAACCCAGCTAACTCTGCAGGGACAGGGACAGCAGCAAGAATAATAAAGATGCCCACAGCCCACGTTACTTGTGGCTCTAGGCTTGAGCACCCTGCACTGGCCCGGGATTCACCTTCCCAGTGAAGTTGAGGTCCAGAAGGATGAAGCGATTGTCCCACTGCTGTCACTAAGGCTGGTACCACAGAAAGCAGAGTCCACTGCCTCGCCCCCCCTCCCCTCCCCAGGATATAGGGATGAGTGTTAATGTCACACTTCCCCTCAGCTTACGCACTGGAGTTCCGGTGGGAGCTGGCCAGGCTGTGTCCAGCCATCTCAGGAGGAGGCTGGTGACCCCGGTGCAGGAACTGCTGTGAACTGAGCACATGGCTGGGATGGGCCACCCGGTTCATGCTATGCAGGACGTTGACCTGAGGAAAGGCAGGGCCCTGTAAGTATAACTGCTTCTCCCCAAGGCCCTCCCCACCCCACCCCATTCCAAGCTCCCTCATTACAGCCCTTTCTCACTTGGGGTAGGACTCATAACACAATGTGGGGGGCAGAGCAAGGGGTAGAGTCAGAAGACACTTTGCAGGAGACACTTCTCTCTGTCTGCATGCAATTTCTGAGGATCAAATCCAAACGCAGGACATTGGGCTTAGCTGTGAGCCATCTCTCCCATGCCCATCTCCGTAACTATCAGCCCGCATCTCCTCCTCTGCCATCTGTCATGGGCCTAGAAATCTCCAATGCAACAAAGTCCCTGTCCATCAACCATCTATCTGAGGTCAGTATATCCCGGCTCCTTGCCCAGAGCAGGTGGCCAAGAAAGGAAAGGGATTCTCCAGGTACCTCCACGATGAATTCGTTGCTGGAGTATCGGCCATTCATCTCCGAGCAAGAAAGCCGGAATTTCCTGGCATAAAGGGCAGCTCCGTGCCGAAGCTGATAACGAGCCTGCCTCAGGATCTCTTCATACACAGTGATGGTCTCCACCCCTGGAGAGTAAGGAGAAAAGCTTGGTGTGTCTCAGGCTCCAACCAGCAGACAACACAGTGGGAGGGATGCTTAGCCCCATCCCTCAACAGAGTTGTAAGCTGACAGCTCAGAGGAGCAGGCTCCCACGCACTCCGATCTACAGGAGTATAGTAAGCAAAGCCATATTTGCTTCTCTGCCCTTCTCACCTAGCCCCGTGGCTTCTTGGACTCCCCAGGGATGGAAGAATCTAGATAGTTATGGAAAGGACGCTAAAGGCATCTTTCAAGGGAAGGTAATGGTGGAGACACAGCTTTGGTGAGGGAATGGAATGGAAAGGACCAGTCATTGTCATCTCCTCCCATTCTCCTGGGGGCAGCTTCCCCTGGAAACCATCACTTCCCACCGTTCACTAAGATGAGCTCTTACAGCTGTGCTGCATACAGGAAAAGATAGAGAGGGGTAACCTCATCAAAGAGCTAGAAGACTTGAAAGCTTGTTGGGGAAGACAGAAGCAGGAGAGAGATGGCAGAGACCAGAGAGGACATGGAAGTAGAACAAGGAGAGATGGTGATCCAGGCTATGGAGAGCAGAGGGAAACAAAATATTCAGAGCCTCTGCCCAGGCACACTGCCTTCAGTCTGAGAGCCAGAGGCTCTTCCAGCTAAGTAGGAACAAAATGGCACCTGACCAACATCCCAAGGAAGTAGGAGCCATGTGATTATTCATGAAAAAGTCACACACAACAAAGAAGTCAGATGCTTGGCCTCACTGACCAGCAATGGTGAGGTAGGCAGATGTGTTGGTGAGTTCCAGGCCTCGCTGCTGCAGGGAAGCCATGTCCAAGAGCAGGCTCTCTCGTTCAGGGTCTAGGTCATCCCCCACCAGAGAAATCTCACAGCCGTCCAAGTTGTGTACAATCTCATCTGACATGCGTGTGTCTGTCACTGTGGGGGGAGAGTCGGGGTCAAGGTGAGAGTTGTACCCACTGAGGTTCTGAGACTCAAACATTGTCATCACATATAGTCAGTCCCCCTTCCCACGCAGGGCCATTCCTTAAGGAAGATAAACATCAATGTGTTATCAGCATGCAACATGCCCTTATACTTGCAGGTTTCTTTCCCACAGGCTCTGGTTTTTAAGGGTAAGTTGTTCTCAGTCACACAGACACAAGAGAAAGCCCTTCCAGCCCTGTAGTCACTCCCTCAGTTGTGTTACAGACATCACCCTTCTCTGGACCAGGTCACTCTTAGGGTTGTCCTTACCTGTGCCCTGCCAACTCTCATCTGCTTTGGCCTCCACCTGGTGAGAAATGGAGCAGGTGATCTGAAGATCGGGGAACAAGGGGACTCCCTCGGGTCCCTCAAAGTCCACAGCTGGGCGGGCAAAATGAGCTGTGCCACTCAGAAGGATCTGGGGGGCGTCGGGCTGAAGAACCACCACATAGCCCTCCACTTCAGGGATGGAGACACAGGACTCCTCACTAAAACACCTGTGTGAGAAAAGAGGCAGCGTGTCACTCAACACACCTCCTTTAAAAACCGAGAGTCTGCCCAAGCATGATGGCACGTGCCTTTAGTCCCAGCCCTTGGGAGACAGAGCCAGGTCCATCTCTGTGAGTTCAAGGCCGACCTGACCTACACACAAATTCCAGGCCAGCCAGAGAGACACCCTGTCTCAAAAAACAGAAATCTAGTGTCTGGTTCATACTTCTGAGCCCCCACCAGAGGACCATCCCAGAGAGAATGAGGGCAGGAGAGATGGCAACAGCAGCTTCTCTAGGCCCCACCCCCACAACAAATCTTCTGAATATGTCACTACTGAAGGAAAAGCAGAAGATAGGACAGGCTCAGCCTGTGAGTAATCACATCATGGAGGCTGGAAACCATGGAATGTCCATCACATTCTATTTTAATGAAACAACAAAGAAATTGAGACCAGCGAAAATGTCCATACATTGAGATAGTCTTGCTATTTCTCATCAACTTTCTGCCCTTCCACCAAACATCCTAAGACATGCCTGTAATCCCAGCATTCAGTGGGCTGAGACAGGAGGATTGCAAGTTCCAGGCAAGCCTGAACTAAGATTCTCTCAAAAAAAACAAAAAAACAAAAAAACAATTAAAGTATACACATAGTTCTTGACCCAGTGAACGTTACATGGGTCCAGTAAAATATCAGCCAAATATAGGCCCTAAAATATCCAACAGTAAAAGTGAGCTAGAGTTAGGTGTCTATCAATAATGTCCTCTTTTTTGGTGTGTCTTCTATCCCATTTACCAAACATCAGCCCAGAAGACACAATTAGTTATGTCCCCACTCTCCCAGCCCAGCCCCTGCGGATCACCCTGACCTCTCCCAGTCTCAAGCTCTTGTTAGCCTAGGGAACATTTTGTCATTGCCTTAGAGCAGTGTTTCTGTGCTACAGAATAAGGATAAGAGACCAAAGCTTTTAGCCATGCATGGTAGTGCACATCTCTAATTCCAGAGCTCAGGAGGCTGAGGCAGGAGGATCACTGAAAGTTCAAGGGTATCTTAAACTACACATCGGAGTACCTCAACACCCTTGGCTAGATAGCAAGACTCTGCATCTAAGAGAAAATAAACCGAATATGGCACATACAGTTTAATTGTCCTAGACTCTAATTACCAAAGAAAAGGTTGCTATGGTGACATGGTGCTGTGCGTTACATGTTTAGAACAACTCTATTCACCAGGAACTTACCAATAGGAGTGTAAGCTACTTAAGATAGCTTAATATCAATAATCAACACTTTGGTATCACTGTAATGGGTTATGGATTAATTACAACAAGTGTGATCACAGTATGTTTATTCACTACTTCAAACATGATTCAATCTGTTTAAATAAAATAATAAAATAATAATAATAAATGCTTGGCTCTTGCAGGGTATTGTAGTTCAGTTCCCAGCACATCATGTTGGTATGCTCACAACTGCCTTTAACTCCAGCTCCAGGGAAGCTGACACCTTCCTCTGGTCTCCAATGGAACTTGCACACAGTAGGCACACATGCACACAAACACTCATCCACAGAACTAAAATGTTTTAAAAAGTAAAATTTGAAGCCTGGCAGTGGTGGCGCACTCCTTTAGTCCCAGCACTTGGGAGGCTGAGGAAGGCGGATTTCTGAGTTCGAGGCCAACCTGGTCTACAGAGTGAGTTCCAGGACAGCCAGGGCTACACAGAGAAACCCTGCCTCGAAAACAAACAAACAAACAAAAGTAGATTTCTAGAAACTTTTTAGTCCCTCAATAAGAGAATAAAATTCTAAGCCTGGCATAATGGTATACACTTTAATCCAAGCATTAGGAGACAGAGGCAAGTAGGTCCCTGTGATTTCTGGACCAACCTAGTCTACAAACCAGTATCCAAGCTGAGACTCTATATAAATGCCAAAATAAAATAAACAAATTTCAGGAACGACAAAAGAAGGAGAGAAAAGGAAGCAAAAGAAGCCCCCAGATGGAGCATCTGAGCCTCGCAAGCCATATTTGCCACAGAGTCCAACCACAGCCCATGTTTGAAGCCCAGACCTGTACCAGTAAAATGTGCCACACACACACACACACACACACACACACACACACACCTTCCTGCACTGTTCACAGTGAGACAACAGAACAAGACAGCCCTCACCAGGGCCCAGTGCCTCAGTCTTGGCATCCCACTCTCCGGAACCATGAGAATCAAACCTCTATTTTTATGAATCCCTAGTCTCAGCTATTCCATTATACAACAAAGTCAGGAAAGGGTGACCATAGATGCAGGTGTCGTGGTAACAAATGCCAAAACCATGAAAGCAACTCTGGGACCAGGTGATGAGTTAGAAGCTGGACCAGTTTTGAAGGAGATGCAGGGATGGGAGCTGTGTTGCTATAAATGGAGGATTAAGAAGACTCTGTTGAGGGCTCAGAGAGAAGAAACCTTTGTTTCTTGTTTGTTTGTTTGTTTGTTTGTTTGTTTTGAGGAGGAGCCTCTCCCCCAGCCCAGAGCTCATCAATTGGTTATAGGAAGCCAGAGCGCTCCGAGGACTCACTGTCTCCCCACCCATCTCAACACTAGAGTCACAGATGCACACCACCTCCCGTCTTTCTCCTGTGAGTGTTGGGGATCAGAAATCGGGTTCCGATGGTTGAGTGGTAGGCACTTTACCTACTAAGCCATCTCCCCAGCAGGAACTTCTCAGAGATGATTGAAGATGTCACAAGATTTTGCTAGAAATACATATGCTCACTAAAGGCCATTCTGCTGAGGTCTGATGAGGGGCTGGAAGAGCAACTGGAGTAAGAACCATTCTTGTGTATACTGGCAAAGGATTGTGTTACAGTCTGTCCAAGTCTGAGCATTTTTGGAAGCAAAACTTAAAGTCAATGAACAAGAACAGCTGATAGGGGCTGGAGAGATGGCTTAGCAATGAAGAATGCTCTCTGCTCTTCCAAAGGACCCTAATTCAGTTCCCAGCACCCACTTCAGCAGTTCATAACTGCCTGTAAGCCCAACTCAGTTCATAAATAACTCCCTGTAAGGCCCGTTCAGTTCATAACTGTCTATAATCCCAGCTCAGTTGCCTGTGAGCCCAACTCAGTTCATAATTGCTTGTGAGCCCAGCTCAGTTCTCAGCTCCTAGGGGGTCAAATGCCCTCTTCTGGATTCCACGGGCACTCGTAAAACAATCACATGCACAAACACATGCAGTATGTACATGTAGCTACAATTTTTTGTAAAAGATAATCAGTGTAAAAAACTCTAAGAAAAATATTGAAGACGCTGTAGGAGTACCTTTAGTCATAGAACTAAAATGAAAAGTAATTTAAAGATGAAGTTCATAACTCAAAAGCAGACAGCTTATGTATTTGAAGGGTCCACAGCCTCCCAAGCAAAGAATGAACAAGCAGACATGATTTTTTTGATAGATCAAAGGGGGCAGAAGGAAGGTATTTATCAAGACAATAGAAAAATGAAGGCATTTCAGAGATTTTCAGGGCAGCCCCAGGGTGTGGAAAGAGATCAACATTCCAAGCCTGGGTCACTTCAGGTCTCTGCTCTCTACATTCTGACACAGAGTCCCGCCTCCACCCATCTTGGATCACCTTCAAGAGCATGGGTAGGCTCTGTGTAGCAGCCATATGTCACTGGTACTAGAGAAGAGGCCATGGTTCATTTCACCTTGATTTCAAACTCTGTCACAGAGAGCCCCAAGAGTCATGAGGGCAGAGACAATATAGAGAGTATTAGGGCAAACCCAAGTGGAACCGTCAGCCCTCTAGATCAATGGAGGCAATGTCACCATGGAAACCCCAGAACTGCAGAGCTCCCAGCAGTGTAGGACACCAACCAAGAGTGCTATGGGAAGAGCTGCTACATAGCTGAGGCCAGCAAGTCATGGGAGTGGAGCTGTCTGATGCCTTCTGGCTGACCTCCACCCCAATATGTCTGGAAGCAGCACATGGAGTCAGGGGTTCTTTGAAAGCTTTTGCTTTGGTTTGGTTTGGTGTGGTTTGGTTTGGTTTGGTTTGGTTTGGTTTGGTTTGGTTTGGGTTGGGTTGGGTTGTGGTGGGGTCTCCTGATCTATCTTTACCTTCTGAATGCTAGGATTATACGTCTCACACATACCATCACACCTAATTTATGGTGCACTGGGACTCAAATCCAGGGTAAGCAATTCTACCAACTGTGCTTCATCTCTGATTATCCTGAAATCTCAAGATCTGAAATTGCATGGCTAGAGAGACAGTTCAGTCACTAAAGTACTTACCATGCAAGCATGGAGGCCTGAGATCAGATCTCCAGGACTCGCATGAAAGCCAGGCATGGCACACACTAGTACTCAAAGTACTGGGGACGCAGAGACAGATTGATCCTTGAACTTCCTAGCTAGCCAGGCAAGACAAACCAACACACTTCAGTGAGAGGACCTGTCCCAAAGGATAAGGTGGAAAGTTATGGAGAAAGATGCCTGGTGCTGATCTCCAGTCTCTGCTCATATGCACACACTTGTTCACACACAAACATGTGTATGTGTACAGATACAAAGAAAGAAAAAAAGAAATAATATTAGATGGGTGTGTTGAGGCACACTTATAACCCCAGCACTCAGGAGGTTGAAGCAGGAGGGTCATGAGTTTAAGGCCAGCTTGGGCTGCATTGTGAGATGCTGTCAGTCCTGATTGCTCAGGGATGTGCTTGGAGGCAGCTTTCTCTTTTTCCTCTGGTCCACTCCCTTCCAGAGGGGTATGTCTAGCCTAAGCCTGCTCCTTTAATTGTATTTGAGAAACAGCTAATTTGTCCCATTGCAGAGATGGAGAGGAATTTGCCTCAAGGTACTCCAGCCCCTACATTTCACCCGGATCTAACCTGATGATGCTTAAGACTTTGGGGTTTTTTTTGTAGATGCCAGAATGAGGAACGAGACAAGACAGTCAGGATGGAATAAATGTAGTTTGTATGTAAGATGAGCATAAATGTAGTGGGCCAAGGACAGAATTCTAGGATTTAGATGTGTCCCCAAAAAGTATGTTAGAAATTTAATCCACAGTGAAGCTGTGTTAGGAGGTAGGACCTAATGGGAACCACTTAGCTCATGTCTGATGCATCTTCATGGACTATCACTGGTTAGAAGAGAGGACTGAGACTGACAGCTCTCCCTTCTCCGTTTTCTTCCTTTTGAGCCTTTCTCTCCTCCTTCCCTCCCTCCTCTTCTCTCCCCTCCTTCCCTCCTCCTCTCCCTTCTCTCCCTTGTGTTCCTTCTTCTCTCCCTCCTCCCCCTCCTATTCCCCCTCTTCTTTTCCCTCCCTCTTCTCCCATCTTTCTACCCCCCTCTCACCCTCTCAACTGGTCCATTAGATGATACATTAAGAGTCCCTAGCCAGATGTTGACCACCAATCACCAGCCTCCAGAACTATTAAAAAAAAATTAAACCTCTGTTCTTTCTAAATTACCACGCCTCAAGTATTCTATTATAGTAACACAAAACAGACTAAAGCCAGGCATGGTGGCTGGTGCCTGTGATCCCAGCACCTGGGAAACCGAGTTTAAGGACAGCTCCAGCTACAAAGTAAGACTCTGTCTCAAAACAGCAACAACAACAAAAGGCTGACTCAGCCAGTCTCGGCAAAAGGGTTGTAGTTCTGAAAAACTGGGAACTCTGTTGTTCCCAGTATGATTGTGCTGACTGAAATGATTTGGGTGAGAGGCCTAGAATCATGAGTGTCACCAAGCACAGCCAGGCTGACTGATGGAGCACCTCTGCAGGTGTGAGGGCCCGGAGCCCTAAAAGACCCAAACGTGACCTACAAATGACCCAGCAGCCTGGGAGTGGAGTAGAGGCAGCCACACACCCGGGCCACAATAGTGCTCTAGCAGATTTAAACAGGAAGAGAAGGCTGTTCCCGAGTCAAAAGCCAAACAAATGATTCTGCATGGCACACAAACCTCACACTGTGGGCAAATACGGTCACCCCAGAGTGAGCAGGGACAAAACATGGAAAAAGAAAGTGAGGAGTCAGAAGAAGGAGGGATTATTTCTGGACAGGATAGGAGTAGAGTGTTTGTTTGTTTGTTTGTGGAAGTTGAGAAGGGGTAGCTTTGAGAGGGTGGAGGACTTTATGCAGGCAGCAGTTAGAGCGAAGATAAAGCGTACACTCTACAGAGTGAAGGCCAATAAAGCTCGCAGGTAAGGTTGGCAGGGACCTTGAGTTAGTCGCTAGAGTTCAGTTTGCAGATTTATGGCACAGACCTTACACTATCTCTTTTCATTAGAAAATGGTCTGAAATGGTGAAAACACCTCTGATTACAGTGCACTGGGAGCTGAAACAGGAGGCTCTCAAGTGCAAGAAGCTCAAGGCCAGCCTGTACAACCTGGCAAAACCATTAAAAAATAAATAAAAAAAAAAGCAAAACCAAAAAAAAATTTCTGATCGGACATCACTGGGCCAGTCTTGGGTAGAGGTGAAGTAGACCTAATTTAACTGTTTAGGAAGGTAAGACAATAGGGCAGGGTAGAGTCATGGGGGATTGAGTTAAAGAGTTATGCCCAAGCTCAGGGACAAGCCCGGTGTGGCCGATGCATACATCATGAAGGACAAAGACAGAAAGGAGCCCAAGATGACTCAGGCCTGAGTGACTTCAAGGTCGGAGATGCCATTAGAGAAGTTCAGAGCACTGGCCCATTTGGGTATGGGTTATTTAAAGTCAGTTATTTCAGCATTGACTCATCTGGGTTTCGGTCCTAAAAGAATGAGGTAGAGCGTACAGCACATAGGTATAAAGTCGAGAAGCATGGTCCGGGGCAAAGCTAGAGAAAAGGATGGCTTTCCGTCTCTCCAAGGGTTCATGTTGATTAAGCAGGCTTTCTTAAAAATACATGTTTTTAAAGTTTAAATTATTTAATTTTGCCAACAGTGGTGGTACAGACCTATATTTCCAGCTACCAGAGAGGCTGGGGCAGGAGTATCACAAGTTCAAAGCTTGTCTGAGATACAGAAGTCCACAGACATCTTTGTCAACTTACTAAGACCCTACGTCTCAAAAATAAAATGTGAAAATGGAGCCAGGGATGCAGCTCAGTGATAGAATGCTTGCCCTAGTGCACAAGGTCCAGTACCAAGAAAAGGGGTGGGGGCCAACATGCATTTAAGCATTGACCTGATAGGTACATAAATCTGGCTTTAAATGATCAGAAATCCAAACACTGGAAACAGGAAGCCGTGAAAGCCACCCAGACAAAAAGAAGAACAGGCATTGATAGGAATCTCTGTTTCTTCTGTCAGTCTCACACACACACACACACACACACACACTCACATCTAATTTCTTTCCATGACCTTGAGAAACCAAGGTGAACCAACCACATAGCAATCCATAGAAACATAAGGGTGGGGCCTTGCTTATTAGCTTAAGTTTGACCCCCAACACCACACAAACTGGTGTGTGTATCTGTGCCTGGAACCCCAGCACTCAGAAAGTATAAGCAGGAGGATTGACAACCCAAGGCTCTCCTCAGTTAGAGAGTGAATTTGAGGCGAGCGTGGACTACGTGAGACCCTGAAAAGAGAGAAGAGAGAAGAGACCTCATAAAAAAAATGTCAAGGCCCCTTCCCTCTTCTGACAATCCCAAAGTCAGTTTCCAGGTTGTATTAATAAGCCTCTAGCCTAGGCCTGGATGAGGTAAGAGGGAATCAGATGAACCATGAGCGAAGACGTTGACACACATTTACAGGATGCCCCTGCCAGAGTTCCACCCTTGGCTAGAACAGTTCTCTCCTCTAATGTTGCTCCTAAGGACATGGAAGGGGTGAGGCAGATCTTGGTTCCTGAGGGATGGAAGTGCCTTAAGAATTCAGACTAGGGGACTAGAGAGATAGCTCAGTGGTTACGAGCATTGGCATTGGCTGCTCTTCCAGAGGCCCCAGGTTCAATTCACAGCACCCACATGACACCTCAGTACAAGGTGTCACTCCAACTCTAGAGATCGAAGGCCTTTGCCGGCACTGCACAAATATGTTATGTAGACATATACATAGAACACCCATATACATCAAAATAAATGTTTTGCAAAGGAAATGTTGGCTAGTACACAGTGGGGCGCATACAGCTCCGATCTGTGTCCACATGATACCCAATAGTCTGTGACCTTTAACTCCACAGTGTGGAGTTAAACTCCGCATGACAGCCCAGCAGCAACCTTCCACAGGGCTGACAGGAGCCTAGAAATTGTGCCGAGTTACTACAGGTCACAGAGCCCTCTTCCAATATATCTGAAGCACATGCTTCAGGGAATTTATGCAGAAGTTGAGGCAGGGAGGGGAGAACACAGGAACTCTGGCTCCTAAATTGCGTGATCCAGCCACTAGATGGCAGTATGTCTAAAAACTGCCCTCCAGACCATAACTGCGAGGGGGGAGGGGGGTGGTGGGGGGGAAGAATTGCTTTCCCAGAGGACCCAGCAGCACCTACAGAACAGGCACTGTGGCAAGCATTATCCCTGGGTGATAGCGTTTAGTTCATAACAATTCCATCGGTCAGGTCCTGTTATCCCTCTAATATCTAATAATCTAGACTAATAAATATCTACTAGATGCTAATCTATATCTAATAAACACTTACACCTTGACCTTGCCCACAATTTTCGGCTGAAGAATGCAAAAGTCATCCCATTACAATACAAAGCTCAGCAAAGTTGTCCTTTAAAAGACCAGCTGGGAATAATCTCTCTCTTTTGGAAATAAGCAATCTCTGTCTCAGCTTTTCTCCTGCCTGAACCTGTAAAAGCAGCCATGAACATCAGGGAAAACAGCAAGCCAGATTTGGCCTGATGGCTTAGGTTCGTCATATTTATTTTGCAAGAACTTGGTGAAGTAAGATAAATAGGCCAAATGAACAGATCTCACCATTTGTCCAAGGTCATCCAAATAATTAGAATTGAGTCCGAATGTCAGCCCCACCTTATATATTAGCATAAACAAGATCAAAACCCCCAAACCCTGGAAACTCATCTTCACAGCGTGTAACAGAACAGGAAACCTGACTCTGGTCCAAGGTCTTCTACCAACATGACCTTCAACAGGTCAGCTGTCCTCTCTTGGGACTCCGAGAGGGAGAGAGGGACGTGAAATGAGAACGGTGTGGCTAGCTCTAGTGATGTCTTAAGATAAAGAACGACACCGACTCTGTTCAATGATCAGCCCGCCTACCCAACACTCACTTGACAGCGGTGGTGAGGCGCAGGGGCCTGACGCCGGGTGTGGCAAAGCGCAGAGTGTTCATGTAAGCCACATGCTGCAGGGCATGGTTGAAGGTCTCCACATCATCCCCCTCCAGGGTGAGCAGGGACTGCGAGGGGTTCACGTGGACCTGGGTCCCAGACACAGACATAGCTGAGAGCAAGACCAGGAGGCAGGAGAGGAAAGGTGCAGAACTGTAAAGGAGTCGGGGGGGGGGGGGCGGGGGGGGGGGTTCGGGGCCAGGGGCATGCCGGGAAAGAGAGGGAATGGAAAGGGCTATACCTTCATGCCTTTGCCCAGGCTCTCGAAATCCCTATAGTCCAGCCCCTCCCGACATGCATAGAGGCACTCGATGACCTCACGGCTCTCCAGGCGACCTGAGCGCACGCTGAAACCAGCCAGGTAGCCATGGAAGTAGTGGTGGATCAGCAAGGGGTCTCCTAGGGCAGGAACACAGGAGCAGGGCAGGTAGTGAGAGGAGAAAAGAGGAGCAGAGGAAAGGTGGGCCGAGGATGGGGCTGAGAGAAAAGAGAAAGGAAGACGTAGCAGGAGGTTAGAGAAAGAAAATGAAAATACAGAAATAAGAGATAAGAGGTGAGGGAGAAGTAGGAATGAGGGGTGGGATGGAGGAGACAGAAGAGACCGAATTGTTGCTTAGGATGTGTAAGGCTCTGGGTTCCATCCCGTAGCACACAGGAAGAAGAAAAGTGAGAAGGGGGCGGGGAAAAAACCATGAGGAGGAAGAGGAGGAGAGAAGGAAGAGAAGAAGAGCAGACATGTAAAAAGCTTCCGAGAGGAGAGAGAGGAGGAGGAAAACACGGGAGGGGGAACATTAGGAACTGACAGGAAATGCGGGACTGTAAGTGAGGGCGTCTTTCCAGGGACATGCGGGGAGACCAGGATGAATGTGTGTGAGCTCCATAGATGCCTAGACTGGCCCCTCCGGCTCCCTGCTTTTTGCTATTGGAAAGTCAGCAAGAGAAATGGTACTACATTCTCTGGGCGGGGGCGGCGGTGGGGGAACACGCAGAATCCAGCCAAGCTATATACCCAGCCTTCTTGCTCCAAGGAGACCCTGCCTTGGCTTGGAGACTGTATACCATGGTGGCGTGTGAAGGAGAAACTAGAAAGGCTGGGTTGGGGGGCAGAAAGAGAAGCACACATAAGCCAGTTGAGATTAGAACTCTGGTCTCCAATTCTCACCCACGGTGTACCTGAGGTTGTGTCTGTACTGTTCTCTCCCCCCTTCTCCTTCTCTTTGTTCTTCTCTTCTGCAAACGAAGGGAAAAGAAAAAAAGCGCAGCAGTGAGCTGGGAGCTGTGACAAGATGTTTTGTAATTCTCCTAAGTCCTCTCTTGCCATGTAGGGTTTGCAGGCTCTCAGCAGAGTCCCAACCCCTCGAGTGATATCCCCCAATTTTGCAGGCCTATGTTATAGATTACTCTTTTGAACAGGAAACGGGAGGACTCTGATACGCAAATGGAAGACTAGCAGTCCCCCAGAGGATTCCTGTCCTCCTGCAAGGGAGAGGCTGTGGAAATCATCATCTCCTTGAGGGAACCAAGTGAGAACTGGCTAGAGTTAACGCTCTTGATCTGCGGATGGAAATGCCACCAAGTTTAAGGTGCTGACCCACACAGTGGGGACTTGGGTATCAGAATCAGAGGTCTCCAGCACAGATCATTCAGAGAAGAGTCACCCTGCCTAGCTGTACAGAGGGGCAGGAGGCCGCCTCTGCAGACGGGCAGGCCACCGTTGCTCCTCACCTGACCTCCTCCCCTCCCAGCCCTAAGCCACCAAGCCTTTACTGAGAAACTCAGGGGACCCACCAGTCCAGCAGGCCCCAATCATGAGTGCAGGTTCCCTCCTGGGTGGGTGGATGAGACCATTGTCGTGGATGAGAGCCGGGTCGAAGGAGATGCCGTCAGTATACAGTGTGACCGTGGGGAACTCCAGGTTCAGGGCATAGTGATGCCACTCATCGTCACACACCTGGGGGTGCAAAGCAAGGGCAAGAGCCTCCCAGTTACTTGTTCTCGAAGGAACTAGCCCCAACCCTCCTCCACGTCCTAGAAACAGCACAGTCCTACACATCCCCAGGCCTAGCAGCAGGGCTGCCTACAGGGCAGGCAACCTAGTATAGAAAACTCCATGAGTTAGAGAAACATGCAAAACTATAAACAGAGCTAGCCATGGGAGTACATCCCTAAAGTCCAGCAACTTGGGAACGTGAGACAGGGGGATCACCTGAATGGAGGGGTTTGAAGGTCAGTTTGGGCAACGCAACAAACTCTTGTCTCAGAAAATAAAATAATAATAACAACAAAAAATATGTGGTAAGTGAATATTTAGGAATAAATAGATGGGTGACATCGTGATCTCCAGGGCAGTTTCCAACCCAACAGGCACCTCTGGGACACCAACTGTTTCCCTCTGCTGCTTCTCCTGGAGTCCCCCAAATGAGGGAAGAATGGGCAGAGGAAGGCGTGGAGCTCTCCACCGTACCAACTTCCCAGTGGTAGGAGCCCTCAAGGCTCAGCACGGGCCCTCTCCCTTCTCTCCTCTACACCCTCTTCCTAGGACTGTCCTGGTCTGTTCATAGGGCTCAGCCTCCACAGTCACACTGGTAACACCACCATGGCCATGGCCAGCCCAGAGTTCTTCCCAGATTCTGTGCTTCCCAGCTCCCCCCCCCCCACATCCCCACCCTCCACACCCAAACCAACAGGGCTTTTATCTCAGGGCCAAACAAAACTAACAGCTGTGGGTCTCATTTAGGACTCTCTAGCTCCCTGGTGGCATAGCAGTGAGTCCCCAGTTACTTATGTGTGAACAGTCATCACAATTCCATCCACTGACTTACACTCCTCTTTTCTTCTTCTTCTTTATACTGGAGACGCTTCTGGAAAGCTCATGCATGCCTCTAAGCTCATCCCAGTCCTGTCTTACCTGACTTTTTATTTCTGCTTTGGTTGGGGTTGGGTTGTTTGTTTGAGGCTGTTCTAGAACTTGCTTCATAGACCTGGATATCCTCAAACACACGGAGATCCACCTGCCTTTGCCTCTCTGCCTCCTCTCTGCCTCTGCCTCTCTCCCTCCTCTCTGCCTCCTCTCTGTCTCTCTCCCTCCTCTCTGCCTCCTCTCTGCCTCTGCCTCTCTCCCTCCTCTCTGCCTCTGCCTCTCTCCCTCCTCTCTGCCTCCCTGCTTCCCTGCCTCTCTGCCTCTCTCCCTCCTCTCTGCCTCTCTGCCTCCCTGCCTCTCTGCCTCTCTGCCTCTGATTAAAGGCATGTGCCATGAGCTATCTTGCCTGATGGTTTGGATTTTTTGAGTCTCAGCTTGCCTGGGCTAGCCTCAATCTCACCATGACCTTGAACTTCTGATCCTCCTGCTTCCTGCATGAACTGTGACACCTGGTTTTATGTGATGCTGGACACTGAACCTAGAACTTTTCCCCAGCACCCCCTCCCAGCCCCATCCTCCACACCCAAACCGCCAACAGGTGCTTTCTTCTCAGGGTTTCTATGTGAAACTCTCCATCTCTGGACTGCCATCAGTGGACAGGCACTCTGCCAACTGAGCTATATCCCCAGACAAATGATGGTGATGATGATGATGACGATGATGATGATGCTTTTGCAGTTGCTGTTTAAAAAACAAAAATAAGCCAGTGGTGGTGCACACCTTTAATCCTAGCACTCAGGAGGCAGAAGCAGGTGGATCTTTGTGAGTTTGAAGCCGACCTGGTCTACAGAGTTAGTTCCAGGACAGGCTGGGGTTACACAGAGAATCCCTGTCTCAAAAAACAAAAACAAAACAAAAAAACAACAAACAACAACCACCACAACAAAAAACAAAGTCTCACTAAACTGCCAGGCTAGTCTTGAACTTTCAATACTTCTGTCTCAGCCCCCGGGGTGGTTGGAATCACTGGCCTGTAGCACGAGGCCTGGCTTACTTCCACTCTTGTACTCTACATTGAGACCTCTCACAACTGCCCACGTGATGGTCTTTAACATAACTCTGACCAAGTCATATTCCTGCCTTTAGGCCTTCAGACAAAGGCTTCCCAGAGCCACTGTCTGTCTCTCGTCTCTCGGAGCACTCCGTAAACCCCTCCCAGAGCTCCATAAGCCCCACCCAGCACTCCCTAAGGCCCTCCCCCTCATCTGCTGGCCCTGGATCCACTGAACTCTTCCTTGCCTCTGAGATTTTTCATCTGCTGCTCCCATTTAGATATTTAGATTTTTTTTTTAAACTCCACCTTCACTAGAGGCTGGCTCAAGGTTCAAGGATTGACTTGGCACATACAAGGTCCTGGGATAAAACCCCGACTACGCCAAAAAGAGGAAGTGGGGAGAGGAACAGAAGGCATGGGAGGAGAAAAGAAAGAAATAAAGTAGCTTATCTATCCAACTAAAATAAAAGCTAAATGAAATTGAATGTTTTGTTTCATATTACTAAACTCCATTGTACCCATAGAATCTATCTGTAAAAAGGCAGGCACTTCATTGGTGTCTAATAGATGTTTTAAATAAAAGAAGATAAAGAAATTTTTTAAAGAGACTAGGGATGTAGCTCAGTGATAAAGCACTTACCTAGCATACATAAGGCACTGCAGTCAATCCCTAGCACTGCATACTTCACAGACATGTATACACACACACACACACACACACACACACACACACACACACACACACACTCACACACACAAAGCCTGAACAGCTTGTAATTTTCTCTCTTTTTTTTTAGGGTTCTTTTTTTTTCAATTAAGGATTTTTGGGGGTTTTGTTGTTTTTTGGGGTTGTTTGGGTTTTTTGGTTTTTGGGGTTTTTTGTTTGTTTGTTTGTTTGTTGTTGTTTTGTTTTGTTTTGTTTTTTGAGACAGGGTTTCTCTGTGTAGCCCTGGCTGTCCTGGAACTCACTCTGTAGACCAGGCTGGCCTCGAACTCAGAAATCCACCTGCCTCAGCCTCCCGAGTGCTGGGATTAAAGGCGTGAACCACCACGCCCGGCTACAACGTGTAATTCTTAAGAGGCTGAGACAAGAGGATCACAAGTTCAAGGACAGCCTTGGCTATAGAGTGGGTTAAAGGCCATCCTGGGCAACTTAGTGAAACCTTGTCTCAAAATAAAAAGTAAAAAGTAGGCTGGTCAGATATTAGGCAGGGTTTGGGGCTTGGAGAGTCCTGTGGAGGAAGGGGAAGAAGGATTGGAGGAGCCAGAGGGATCAAGAACATGGCCCACAGAATCAACTGACTGGAACTCAAGTTGGCTCACAGAGATCGGGGAGCCTGTATAGTCTGAGCTAGGTCCTCTGCACATAATGTTATAGTTGTGTAGCCCCATGTTCTTGTGGGGTTCCTAACAGTGAGAGCCAGGGCTGTCTCTAAGTCATGCCTGCCTTGGGGACCCATTTCCTCCTTCTGGGTTGCCATCCAGTCCAGATGTGAGAATATGTACCTTGTCGTACTGTAGCTTGTTTTGTTGTGCTTGGTTAATGTCCTTAGAAGGCCTGCTCTTTTCTGAGGGGAGGGGTATGGGTGGGGAGTGGATGGGGGGGGGGAAAAGGGGGTTAGGGGAGGGGAGGGAAGGGAAACTGCAGTCAGAATGTAATATATGAAAGAAGAAGAAAGAAAACCAACAACAACAACAACAACAACAACAACAAAAGTGGGCTGGGGACATAGTTCAGTGGCAGAGCCAGGCACTAAACTAAATCCTCAGTATCTCAGGGAACAGGAAAGGAAGAGGTGAAGAGAGGGAAGAACAGGGAGGGAAAGGGAGTGGAGTTGGGGGAGGGGGAGGAAGCCAACCCAACAGGAAAGGACCTAGAGGCAGCAAATGCCAAATCTTCTCTCTTTAAATGTGCTACCAACAGCAAAGCTTTCGTGAACAGGCCTCACTCCTATAGACTGTACGTTTCTCCAGGCCCTCCTCTCCCCTGCTTCCTTCACCGTCCTGCGTCCTCCACTTATCAATCACTACTATCAGGATTTATACAAAAGGTAGAAGATGGAAACTCAAGTTGGCCCTCGCTGGTCTTTGTAGTCAACTTGAAGAATGAACATGCGCTGGCCATGGTGACACACACCTACAGTCCCAGCACCCAGGAATCAGAGGCAGGGGAGGGGGACGGCAAATGCAGGGCCAGCCTGGACTGCAGAGTAAAGACCAATTCAATAAACAGACTACAACTTGGAAGTGTGGGCTTAAGAGAGGATCTTAATTCCTTTGTCCATCTTCACATATCTTTCATAAGTAGACAAAATAATGACAATTAACATGTGTAGAGTGGTTTTAAGTCTATAAAGCCCTATTATATAATTTCATCATTTGGGATATAGAATTTTTTTTATCCTTCTTAAAAGTTTAGCTAGGCACGGTGACACACGCCTGTGATCCAGGTCCTTGAGAAGTGGAGGCAGAAGGATCCAGAGTTCAAGGGCATCCTCTGCTATTTAGCAAACTCAAGGTCAGCCTGGGCTACCAAGAGACCCTGTCTCAAAAATTAATAATAATAAGATACTACAAAGTGAAAAAGCACAAAGTTCAAAAATACTAGTGGGGTAGTGTTGAGCACGCCTTTAATCCCAGCACGGGGGAGACAGAGACAGGTAGTTCCAGGACAGCCAGGGCTATGTAGAGAAACCTTGTCTCAAAACAATAAACAAACAAAAAACCAAAACTGACCAGTATGGCTTCCCAATCAATACTGACCCTTAAGCTGTGAATTTCTCCCCAGCATCACCTGCTTCCCTGGTTAAAACTAAGAATCAAGGACACACACAGTTATATGGGTTACATAAAAGAAGATGGGGGCTGGTGAGATGGCTCAGTGGGTAAGAGCACCCGACTGCTCTTCTGAAGGTCCAGAGTTCAAATCCCAGCAACCACATGGTGGCTCACAACCATCCGTAACGAAATCTGACTCCCTCTTCTGGTGTGTCTGAAGACAGCTACAGTGTACTTACATATAATAAATAAATAAATAAATTAAAAAAAAAAAAGAAGATGGACTAAAAGAAGGGCCAAGATGGTGGCCAGGCTTAGTAGAGGACACCCTTATGACCCTTGAATCCATGAATACTTCTCTAGGCAGCAAGCCCTGCGAACAAGACAACCTGGGGTAGACTAATCAGGGACTGAGTTTAGAGAAAGGGCCATCAAAGCAACAACAACCACAACCCTAAAACTTAGTTCCATCCATCTCAGAGGCCCCGCCCCCTCCCTCCCCTCGTCCACTTCAGAGGCCACGCCTCCATTCAACCTCACCCCCACCCCGTCCATCTCAGAGGCCACGCCCCCGTCCATCGCAGAGGCCACGCCCCCATTCATCTACCCCCCCCTCCCTGTCTCACCTGCTCCAGCTTCCAGAGGAACTTGACTGGACGAGCACTCTCAAGCAACGGCCAGTAGAGAAAGGCGATTCTGCAGCCGTGGACAGTCAGTGAGTAGTGAGAGTAGCCGTCCTCTAAGGGACAGGGAGGGGATAGGAGTCAAACACAGGCCTGAGGCAAGAAAGGGTTCAAAGGCTCGTGTTCTCATTCTCTCAGGCCATTGAGAGGGATCGTGAAGGGAGAGAAAGGATGGATAAGCCATCACCCTGCGCAATGGTGGGGCTTGTGTGGAAGAAGAGATATGACAGGGATGCAGGAAGACTAATTTGGCAACTGCCAATAAAGACAATGTCCTGCTGCATCCAGAGCAGGAACCTCTCAAAATATCATCTCAACAAGTCACAGAATTAGAGGAGTGGAGAAACCAGCCAGTGAACTGGGCATGATGGTGTCTGCCAAAGTCGCAGCAACTAGTCAAAGTGAGGTATTAGGACTTCGTGAGCCCTGGAGTTCAGGGTCAGCCTGTAAAACATGGCAAGACTCCATCTCTTTTTTGTTAAGGTGTTGGGGGAGTACAATGGGGCATTCCTGTAATCTCAGCATTCAGAATACTGATGCAGGAGGACTGATCAAGTTAAAGGTCAATGTGGGCCAACCTGAGCCAATCTGGGCCAACCTGGGCAACACAGCAAGATTGTCTTGAAAAAGAAGAGAAAGAAAGAAAGAAAGAAAGAAAGAAAGAAAGAAAGAAAGAAAGAAAGAAAGAAAGAAAGAAAAAGAAAGGAAGAAAGAAAGAAAGAAAGAGAAAGGAAGGAAGAAAGAAAGAAAGGAAGGAAGAAAAACTTACAAATTAAAATTTAAAAAGGGGAGGGGACAAGACCTGCCAACAGTCCTTATTGGGTAATGGCAAGTGGCAAATGTAGCACAAGAAGCCAGTGTCCCACCTCAGGTTAGGGCTCACCATTCTGGACTGTGTTACACACAATGGTCTCCTCCTCCTTCTTCCCCTTGCTCGGAGTCACACTATGCTTCATCCAGAAGGACAGGGTAAAGTGGTCACTGAAGCCATCCTGCGGCCCAGAGCCCAGCCCTGCTGGACCACCCAGGGGAACTTGCACAGCTTGTGTGCCATTGAACCAGTAGATGAGGCTGCTGTCCTGGCTGTAGTGCACCGACAGCCCCGCTGTCCAGTTGGCATTGGGGCCGGGCATGGGCAACAGGTCCACCTCCCCAGTAGCAGCACCTGCAGATGCCCCAAAGGGGACAAGTGTCAGCGCTGAGAAGCAGCAGATGAGGAGATGGAAAGGAAAAACCATTCATCTCCTCTTGTAGGCTTTCTAAGACAAGAGAGGGAGCGTGCTCTCTTCTACAAATGACTCTCAGTACCCGAACCCATCCACCAACTCCTTGTTCTGTGATACATTTAGGGTGGCTCCAACAAGGATACCTCTTTACCAGAGCCTTATCTACCTACCCTTCAGAGCACAAAAGCTACCCACACACCTCATCATCCAGGGAGATAGCAATACCTGTGATAGCCAGGGGAGTCAAATTTCATAAAAGGGAGGGACAGAGAAGGTGAGGGATGGTTGGGAAGGGATGGTTGGGGGACGGGGGGGGGCGATGAGGGGGAAACTGAGACACACGCACCACAGAGCTTCCGCAGAGCCCTCTCTGAGTAGTTGTCTCGGTCGCAGCCCTTGGCCACATGGCTGGTCTGCAGCTCTATGGTGGCCTGAATGTTCCACAGTGGCTCATCACAGGTCTCCAGACGGATGCCAGGGAACAAAGCCAAGCTGCCAGCTCCTGGGGCATATTCAATCCTTTTGTTCCAGCCTGCACAGGTGAGACAGAGAGAAAGGCAGATGGCCAGGCAGTCCCTCCCACCATTTGTGCTGATTGTCTGTGGCTCCTAGAAAAAATGGCCAGGGTAGAAGCCTGTCTGGAAATGTGCTTCTGACATCTGATCTACCTTCCATGCTCATCAGACATGACAAGAGAAAAATTAAATTAAAATAAAATAAATAAAAATAGGGCTGGAGAGTTAGCTCAGTGATTAAGAGCACTGACTGCTCTTCCAAAGGTCCCGAGTTCAATTCCCAGCAACCACATGGTGGCTCACAACCATGGGATCCGATGCCCTCTTCTGGTGTGTCTGAAGACAGCTACAGTGTACTCATATAAACAAAATAAATAAGTAAATAATAAAATAAAATTAAAAAACCAATGTGGCAGATGTTTTGCCTGCAGGTCCCCTCCCTCACCTTGCCAGCTGGGTTTGCAGGTGGGCTTCACCTGGATCTCCACCTCAGCATCATCTGCCGCTCGCTTCTTCCCACAGTCATACGCTGTCACTGTGAACTTGTAGAGTTTCTCGCCACTGTACTGTAGCTTCTCTGTGTTCTCAATGTTGCCTGGGGTGGAAAATGGGAGGACAGACAGGTCAGGTGCACTAGAGCAGTGGGTCTCAACCTGCCTGACCCTGCAAACCTTTAATACAGGTCCTCGAGTTGTGGTGATCCTCCCACCAAAACCGTAAGATGATTTTGTTGCTACTTCATAACTGTAATTTGCTACTGTTGTAAATAAATATCTGATATTCAGGATTCTGATATGTGACCCTGTGAAACGGTTATTCGAGCCCCCACAGATTGAGAACCACTGCACTAGAGGAAGCTCAGGAAGGCGTGAGAATACTAGGCAAGCCAAGTATTGGCACATACAGATAGCAGCCTAAAGTGGAAGGGAAGTATCTGGGGGGAAGGGAGCCTCACATAGGGACAAAGAGGGGAATAAGAATCTGGAGCGAGGGGCAGGAATAGGGAGGTTGATGCCCTGGGTCAGTCATCGGGAGAGCAGAGGGTCCTGAGCAGCTAGGGACCAAGAAAAGACTCACCATCATTGTCAATGAGGAAAGGGGTGTTGGGTGTAAGGATCTCATAGTAGCAGATCTGGCTGTACTGCGGGGAGCAGTCGCCATCAATGGCTTCCACACGTAAGATCCGATCATACAGCTTCCCCTCCGTCACTGCAGCACGGTACAGACGCTCCACAAAGACCGGGGCAAACTCATTCACATCATTGACCCGAACATGCACGGTTGCCCTGCACGCATGGGAGCAGAATCGATATGGAAGCCTTAGCCAGCTTCGAGCACTAAGGAAACTGCAATCAGGAATTCTGATTGGGAATGAGGGCAGGAGGGGGCCAGTCTGCCCCTGAGACTGCTCATCCCCACTCCACAGGACACTGGGCTGTACATAACATATAGAAAACCATACAAGGGAGAGGGGTCAAGGAAAGGAACAATGGTATGGGGGAGAGGGAACAAGCCCCGGAGAATATCAGAAGCCACGTTGGTGATTTTTGTCCAGAAGGCAACATAGGATGAGGAGGAGGAGGATCATCGCCCTCCAATCCCTTTCAACTGCCCTCTCTGTCTATCCACGTGCCCCACAACATAGCTCTGAGTGTATCTGCAAGCCCTCACTAGGATGCCAAGGTGAGGGGAAAGGCAACAAACTAAAATATATTTCAAAATAAAATTCAAAAGGTCCCTGACTTAGCAAGTCTAATCTTACAGAAGAAATGAAAAAGATACAGACAAAAAAAAAAAGTTAAAACCAGCCATCAAGGAAACGGTGTTTGACTAGAATTCCTTTGTCTGAACTGAGTAGTTCACCGGCCTAAATTGCACATGTCAGTCGGGGCCCTTCCCAGGCCAACAGAGCCAGGTCTAGGAACATCATTCTATACCTTGCCTCTAGCCAAGAGCCAGGCTCTGAGGCTCAGAGACAAAGGTCTTCTCTCTAAATGGGAAACTAAGTCACAAAGACCCTTCTGATCTCCGCTGCCTCTCAGTGATCCAGGATTCCTTACTGCTGAGCTTTCCCCCATTCTCAAGTGAGAAGTTAGCTAGTAACAGATGCTGGTGTCTGAGGCCCAGTCTTCCTCAATGGTGAAACCATCCCCCACCCTCCCTGGCCCCTCCAAGCCGTGTGTTGCAAGTGGACCAGAGGAGATACTTGGAATGGGTCTGGCTGCATGTAGAATTTGCTTGTCCATCACAATGCCCCTGTGCTCTGCAGCAGGTGCAAAGGTGCAGGCTTTTTATACAAACCACCTCCTATAATATACCCAGTAACATCTCTACCTCATAGACAAGGAGAAGCAAGTTCAGAAAGGCTAAGTACATTGCCCTAGGTTGCAAAAGGCAAAGTGGGGTGAGATGTCATGGAACTCTTGTGTCTGCCTGTGACCTTGACTAGAGATCCCTACACTCTATGAATAGCAGGGGTGGGGTGGCATTCAGTTAGTATGGTCAAGGACTAAGAGCACTATTTTTATGTTAGAACAAACAGTAATCAGTCGACAAGGGAGAAAGAAGAAAATAGATGCTATTACTCATGATTATCAGTAACTTTGCAATAGTAAATTTAGGGCTGGAGATATAGCCCATTGGTAGAGTGTTTCCTGGGTGTAGGTGAGGTCATAGGTTCCATCCCTAGGTTTGGGTTGGTCTATCCTGCAATGACTGAACTTGCTCAACTGAGCATCACAGTATCAGCTAGCGAAGGAGAGCCCTGTCTCTGGGAGAGCATTGTTGAAGGAGGGAGAGGGGTCCCATAACAGCCTTCCTCACTTGTGAGACTTCTTGGTATTGGTGCCATCCGGTCCCTCGCCACAGTCATAAGCCTGAATGGTAAAGGTGTGTTCCTTCTGGGCCTCACAGTCCACGGGCTCCTTAGCCCGGATCAGCCCTTCACCCGTTGCCTTGTCCAGGATCACAGCCTCGAAGGGTACCCCAGATCCATGGAGCCGGAAGCCGCAGATCTCACCTGGCAAGGCAGGAAGAGATGTGAGGTCCCGATGACCAGCCTGCAGACTCTTTGGCTGGGTTGTGCCCAGTAACAAATCTCCTCCCAAACTCCAGACCCACTCTTGATGACATGAAATATCAATGACGTCCAGTTTCCCTGAGCAACAAGCAGGTCTAAGGTCTGTAAAATCTAATAATGTGTTTAATCCCTGGCTGCTCAACTCTGACATGCTCCATTGCATCTTAGGGTCTTCAGCGCAGCCCATTCTCCTCCTCATACCCCCTTCCTCTGATGCTTTCCCTGGGCTTGTGCCCACCTTCCCACTGCTCCAGCTCCCATGACCTCTCACCCCTCCCTTCTCTTCTGCCTTCCCACCCACTCTCTCAATCCTGCCCGTTACCTGCATAGCGCAGTGGAGCATCTTTATCCAAGGCAAAGAGTGGTGGGTTCAACAGGACCGTGTTGTCATTCTCCATGACAATGCCCTGGTACTCTGCCTCGATCCATGGCTTGTGCTTGTTGGCTGGCCCCACCCCAGGAAGAAGAGAGAAAGTGACCTGACCATCCACGCCCAGGATGCTGCCCTTGTTAACCCTGCACCCAACAGCGACCCCTTTTCCATGTCTTGCCACCTTGCCAGAGGGAGAAGGATGAGCTACAGAAGGAAGGAACCAGCAACTCTCGTAGGAGGTCACAGCCTTCTATAACTGGAGAGACAGTTTCATGGCAACTACCCTCCTGTGGGGAAGGGACTACTATCTCTCCCTGAGAATCATGGTTAGGGGTAGAGAATCTCCTATAAGGTTTTTTTTTGTTTGTTTGTTTGTTTGTTTTTTTTTTGCCTTAGCAAACAGTGATGGGGAAGTCAGGAAACAATGGTGAGCCCTCGGAAGGTCTTGAGAAAGGATGGGAAGAATGAACTGAGAGTTAAGACTTGGGGCAAGAGTAGAGCCCAGTTTCCTGAAATCTCAGTCGTATACCCCCTTTCTACCCCCTCTCCCACCTGCTGGATTTCAACCCTTCACCCTATACTTCTCCAGGTCGGGCCCAGACTTCAGGCCACTCTCCCAGAAAAGGAGAAAGGAAAGAAGGCAATTATATAGGACAGCAGGAGGGGGCAGAGGGGAGGGGATAGAAGATAGAAATCAGCGCTGTGCCTGGACCCATCCTAAGGGATTATGGAACTGGCCTAGAAACACAGCAAATCCCTCACTTCCCATCCCCACACCCAAGAGAATACAGTCATAACCAGTACATTCTAGGTCCTCTCAGGACCTCCACACCCCACGCTTCCTCACAGACCTGTCTGAATCCTAATTTTGCCTATTCCACATCACACTGTCTCCTACCAGACTCCTCTCAAGGAGGGTCTCTTCCCCAGGATCAACTTCCTTCAAGCTCTTGAGATGTCATAGGGAAAACATACATGCCTCTTCTCTCTCATCCCTAGAACCAACCTCCACCACTTGCTCCACCTAACTCCACTATGCCCATCCATGCTCCCAAAGCCAGACATGGAGAGGGGAGGATAGATCATCAGAGAGAAACTGAGTCACCAGAGGGCTCTCACCCCAGTGTCTCATGATGAGCAAGAAATTCTGATTTCTATCCATTCCCATAACCACAGCCCAACCAACATCCTGGTATCTGCAGGCCTCTCCATTTCATGGGGATGACCACCATAACCCTGTCCCCTAATGGCCTAAGAGAAAGCCTCAAGATGGTGTACGGGAGGCCGAGCAGGAAGTGAAAAGAGGCTTGAGAGCCAGGAGGACCACCCTGAGGTAGGAGCTCCAGCCAGACATGGGAGACAGCAGACAGAAGAGCAGAGGGTACCAAGGGCTGAGCCAGGCACCCTACAACCCTGTCTTTATGCCCTTAGCAAATGAGCCCTCCTTCCTGCCCCTGTCTTATGTCTAACTGCCGCCCTATATCCATTCTTCATCCCTTCTTTGCTTCCTGGCTCTTCCTTGATTCCCTCCTCCCCCACTTCTCTCCTTTCCTCCTTCTGCCTCTACCTTTCTCCTTTCTGATTCACTTCTTATTCCCACTCCTCACCTCCCCTTCCCTCCTCAGATTCCCTTCTCACCTCCTTCCTGGAGCACCCCTCCACACACACCCTTTTCTTCCCTTTTCAGACTTTCTCTGTCCCCTCTACCTACCTGAACCCTCTGCCCCTGGCCCCACCCTCCCCTTCCCTCTGACAGTCTCACCCAGTTGAATTTATCTGCTGTCTGCCAGAGAGGGCAGCTGTGGTAACCCACAACCCAGCGGATGCAGGCAGAAGGGTATGGATGCAGAGAGACACGAAAATACATACGTGCTCGGAATTACTGAGCTGCGGTATACAGTTTCTCCCCAGGAAGGGATGAAGACAGCCAGCTGGATCTGCCACACACCCTTAGTATGCATGAACACCCAGTGAAACGGAACCTGAGGGAATGTCACCCTCGGGGAGCAAGTCCCTTTGAGACAGGAGATATCTACCAGCATGGAAGGGTTGGGGGAGGGGGCAAAGAGACCCCAGGTGGGAACAGATATGCAAGCAGGATGTTAGGCAAGCACATGTAGAGATGGACCAGAGAGGAGGAGCTGGCCCTTGGAAGTGAGAGCCAGTCTGAAAAAAGGTTGGAAAGGGGGAGTGAGAAAGGAAAGGACACCTGTCTCGGACACCAGAGAGCCTGAACATCCCCTTCCCTCCGCACCCCCATATTGCTCAGTCTGACGCCCCAGTTCAGAGGCCCCCATCCCCGTCTATCTCACCTTTGTTGCCAGAGCTGATCTGAAGCAGAGAGGCCAGCAAAAGGGACACCAGCAGGAGGGTCATGGTGCGGTGCTAAGCACGCCAGGCCAGGCGTTCCTATCCCCTGGGAGCCTCAAGCCTGCTAATGCCACTTTGGGGGAGAAATGCAGAGACTACGAGGGAAGGGCAGGGGGACAAGATCAGAAAGGGGCCTGCCGACCACTCTAGTCCATATAGCAGATGTGTTCAGACCCGCTGGGTGGCTGAGATGGGGGACTTGCAGTAGCTTCTCTTCAGTCTCCAGCCCAGCGTCCTCACTCTCGCTTGCTCTCTCTCTCTCTCACTCCCACCCCATCCCCGCTACTGCAGGATGACGTCAGCACAGCCAGGCAAGGATTGATGGGGCCGCTGGCCAATTAGAAGACTGAGGGCGCCAGGTGCTGCAAGGGGGGGGTAGGGAACCAATGCGACTGGGGAGCAGGGGCGGGAGAATGTGTTAGGGCTTTTTCCCCTGGCTGCAGTTTGGGGGAGCAGAGGAACTGCGGGGGCTAGAGAGGAAGCAGGAAAGCCATGGAGTGGGTAGAAGATACGAAGGATATCAGAAGACCTAGCCGAAAGGCAGGAGGTAGGGTGAGACAGAGACGTCAAGAGCCTTGGGGGTGGCCAAGAGAGGCAGTATCCACGTCACCCACCCCCAATTCTGCATTAACCTCTTTCCACAGCCCATTCCATTAGCTAGTCCCTGCTGCGTGCTTTCTGGAAACCTGGAGGCAAAACCTCGAGTAGGAAATTCTAGCATTTCAGTTCCAACTCAGGGCCTTGTGGGCGACAGCGGAGGGCCAGAAAAACCAAACGGACAGACAGACAGACAGACAAAAAAGCCTATGACAAGGGCCCTGGGTGAGGAAGAGGAAGGACTCCCGGCAGCCCCTTTCCACACACGCTCCTGGAAGGGCAGTTCACCTGCATCAGAGATCGCCTTTTCTTACTGCTTACAGTCCCTAATTTCCCCACCTTAAACTGTGATCGAGCTGCCCCACGTCATTGGTCAGTTTGGGAGGCAAGTGGGCAGCTGCAGACAGGGTACACAATGATTTCAATATCCCCCAAGCCGTTAGAATGTGCCTTGGTAGGGGCTGAGGGCTGATGGTATCCAGGACTCGGAACTGAGAGGAAAATCCTGGGTCCCAAATCAAAGAGTATAAAATCCTCAGCCTTCCCTTGCCTTCTCTTGAACTCATTCCTCACTGGTCGTCATTTCCTCTGCCTCCCTCCCCAAACATGCCCCAAAAGACCGAGAACACCCGTTTAAGAACCATATTCAGCCAATGGTAAGGGGGGCAGGGGAAGAGCTGTGAAGGCCTAGAGTCCAGGCCTTTAGTAAATGTGGCTCCTGTCTCCGGGGCGGGCGGTCCTCACCTCCCGATTCACACCTCTGAATGCCCCCTCCCTCCCCTTCCTCTCAGTCTAAGAATAAAGCCAAAACTCACAGCTGCTCCACACACTGCCTGCCACAGCAGCCTCCAGTGGAAGCCCGCCCCTCGGGGTTCCCAAACCTGACCGAAATGACACGGAGGCCAAGACTGACACTCAAAAAGCTCAAGTTTTGAATGACAGACAGCTCTAAGGTCATTCCACAGAAAAAGCTGAAGCCAGGAATGACTTTGTTAAGTCTTGGTCGCTCCAGGGCTACACACAGCAGACCAGAGCCCATCACTGCAGCGGGGCAGAGTGAGGCTGCATCTCTTACTGCAGCAAGGACCCAGCCCTACTAAAGCCCTGGTCAGCTGGGTCTTCCCACACTGTGTGTGGGGACTGACTTGAAGTCTGTGAGCCTCGTTTTCCAGACAGCCCCCCTGACTCCCCAGTCTACTCCTGTCTACACTGGGAACAATGTCTCCCTCCCAACCTGTCCCAAAAGAACTTGGAACACTACCTAGATGCCCTAAGTAATAATTTCACCCTTCCAGACCCTTCCTCCCACTCTCTTCCTCTTCCAGGTCCCACTGAGAAGCCATGTTGGAGTGGGACAACATTGGAACCTGATGGCTTAGCATGCATTTCCCTGCCTCTCACTCACAGTCTTGACAGAGCTATGGCAGGCAGGAAGCAACTGGCTGGACATGAGAGCCCTTACTAAGTCTCGGGCCCCACAGACACCAATGGTCCAAGAAAGGCAGTGTTGCTAGGGGGCAGGGGGGAGACAAGGAGATCAGCCACCAGTAGAACCACATAGTGAGGAAGATTCCCAGCACCTTCTGGAACTACTTTATGGAACCCGAGGTGGGAGCAGAGTTTGAGGAGGGTCTAAGTTTTGTGGATGGGTGACAATGCCGGGTTCCTTTCCCCTGCATTGACAGGGCACAGGGCAGATGAGCCAGAACAGTGACTCCTCCAGCCCAAGCCAGGGACAATGACCACCAAAGCAGGACATACATGGTGGCCCCAAATAACAAACCATAATAAGTTTCTGGGACCAACAAACTCTTATGCTCCCCAACTCCTTCCTACTTCTTCCTTACCCATTCTATGTCTTTTTTTTTTTTTTAAGATTTATTTATTTATTATATGTAAGTACACTGTAGCTGTCTTCAGACAGTCCAGAAGAGGGCGCCAGATCTCGTTACGGATGGTTGTGAGCCACCATGTGGTTGCTGGGAGTTGAACTCTGGACCTTTGGAAGAGCAGTCGGGTGCTCTTACCCACTGAGCCATCTCACCAGCCCCCCATTCTATGTCTTTAATAGAAT
Source organism: Mus caroli (assembly GCF_978045245.1). Classification (NCBI taxonomy): domain Eukaryota; kingdom Metazoa; phylum Chordata; class Mammalia; order Rodentia; family Muridae; genus Mus; species Mus caroli. Next base: position 24,686,034 of record NW_028227262.1, on the reverse strand, counting down.
AATTTATTTAGTTTGTCTTCTCTTAAATATTTTTATGTGGATGAATGTTTTCCCTGCATGGATCTATGCCCCACTGGGTCCCCTGGAACTGGAGTTGCAGACAGTCATGGGCTACCACGTAGGTGCTGGGGATTGAACGCATGTCCTTTGGAAGAGCAGAAAGTGCACTTAACTGCTGAGCCATCTCCCCAGTCTCTTCCTTGCCCCTTTGCATCATCAGTCACAGGAATACGAAGTACAGGCCAATGAGCCCACATCCGTTCATCCTGAAGCCTGTGGCACTGGGTTTGCCTGAGTCTCTCTCACTTTGTCTCCTCAGTCACATCTCCCACACTTTCCCTGCTTCTTCCATGGTCCTGCTCAGCGTCCTTTGCAGGCAGAGTCCCCTGCTAATTAACCCTGACACCAGGGCCCCCACAGGACTTTATTCCTGGCTTTCTTTCTCTTGCCTGTACAGTGTGGGCTAAGTCAACTGCTCCCATTCCTTCTGCTGCCACCTGTAAACTGTCCGTGACATTTGTTCTCCAGCCACAGCCACAGCCACAGCCACAGCCACAGCCACAGCCACAGCCACAGCCACAGCTCCAGAGTGATGTTCTCTCAACTGTCTAGAAGACATTTCTATTTGTGTGCTCAAGGTCAAAGTTGAGTTCATTATTTCCTGGGGCCCAGAGCACCCTCACTTTTGTATTTACTGTGTCTGTGGATGGCAATCACCAGCCAGACCTTAGGTCACACTGATTGATGTCCCTGTCTTTTTACTCATGGCCCCCGCACACACAAGCACGCACGCGCGCACACACACACACACACACACACCACATCCAGAATAACTTTCTGCACTAGCCAAAATAGTAGCTATTTGGCATGTAATTAGTCCCAATAGAAATGTGCTAAGTTTAAAATACATACCGCATTGTAAAATAGCATCAAAAACATGTCTGATTTTCTTATTGATCACATGCTGAAATGACAATATTTTGAATAGTTTACATTAAACAAAATTATATTCCTAAAATTAAATTTACATGTTTTCCCTTAGTCTTCTAGTAGGTCTTCTAGAATGTTTTGCATATGTGGCTGGAATTTATGATTTATTACTATTTTATGGCTCTCTGCTAAGTGTCTGCCTGCTGTTTCTTCCTAACTAAGGTCTTTGTTTCTCACCTGCCCCCAATTGGTCCCCAGTCTTAATCCTCCTCTAACCCAGGCTGCACAACCTTACCTGTAGCCACAGGAACCATCAAAAAAGTAAAAATGACCATGTCACTCCCTAGCTTAAATCACTCCGTGATGGTTCATTACGCTCCAGACCAAGGCCCCTTAGAGGACGTGCCAGCTCCTCACTGTCCCCCTACAGCCTCTCAGGAACATCAACACTCTTTCTGACTTCTGTGACTTTCCTTCCTTGAAATTCTCAATTATGAACCATGCCTAGTGACACGAGCCTGTAATATCTATAGGCTGAGGCAGGAAGATTGCAAGTTCAAAGCCCGACTAGACCACAGAGTTCAGGGTCAGTCTGAACAACTTAGGCAGCTTCACAATAAGAGCGCTGCAAGGCTTGGAAAAATGTCTTACTTACAAAGAACTTATTTTGCTAGCACAGGTCCTGAGTTTGATTCCCAGAGCCCACATAAAAATGCCCAGATGGTGGTGGGTGCCTGCAATCCCAGCTCCAGAGAAGCAGAGACAGGAGGATTCTTAAAGATCACTAGCCAACCAGACTGTTTGTTAGACTTGGTAAGATCCAGGCCAATGACAGACGCTGTCTTGAAGGAGGTGAACATCAACCATACACACGTCTGCACAGACATGAGCATGCTCACATTTTAAAGAAGGGAAGGGAATGTGGGTGCAGCTCAGTGGTAGAGCACTTACACAGTGCCCTAAGTTCAAACGAAAGAAAGAAGGAGAAAAGGAGAGAGAGAGAGAGAGAGAGAGAGAGAGAGAGAGAGAGAGAGAGAGAGAGGAAAGAAGGAAAGAAAGAAAGAAAGAAAGAAAGAAAGAAAGAAAGAAAGAAAGAAAGAAAGAAAGAAAGAAAAGAAAGAAAGGTAGGTGGAAAGGAAGATAAAAGGAAAGGAGAGGAAGAAGGGGAGGGGAAGGAAGGGGAGAAGAGAGGAGGGGAAGGGAGAAGAGGAACATTCCCAACTTCTCATGTCTCTACCTTAACCCAACTTCCTTGACCTGGTTCCTCCCTCCCTGCTTCCATTCCCAACACTCTTGCCTGATGTCAGATGCCTAAACACTGATGGCCTACCCAGTCCAGGGCTGAGTAAGCCTGACCTCTGGGCATCCATTAAAGTCTGCTGGAATTCCAAACTGGGAGGTGTGTGGGGGGGATTGCTCTGTCGTTTCCAAGGGGCCTCCCAACTGGCATTGACGCTCAGAAGGAAAGGAAAACCCAACCAACCTCTCCAAACAACCTGTTGTGTGTGGACGGTGCTATTACGTCATCACCTGGCTCCTCAATTCTGCTTCTCCTCTGCCCTCCCCACCAGTCACCAGAGATAACTCAGCCCCCAAACCTCGGGCCTTTAGGAAGAGGGGAGGGGAGTCCTGCATCGTAGAATCCCTCAGAAGAGAAGAGGATGCTGAGACAGAGTCAGCTGGGCATCACTTGGAGTGTCCCGCCTCCAATCTCTCCTTCATCCTGCTTTCCCCAATAGACCATAGTAACCTGGGAGGAGGAGTAACTGGTGTGTGTGCAGACAGGGGCAGTCCCCAGCTGGGGACACTGGTTAGGGGTTAGAGCTGGGAAAGGAGACCCAAGCACGCATGTCTGGGAAGGGACCTGCCGCTGAGGCTGCGTTCCTTGTCCACACCAAGGAAGCTCACTTCTCCACCCCACCCTAGCCCATCCAAGAAAGTGGCTAAGGAAGAAAACCAGAAGCACTTAACGTAGAGAGGAAGAAATAGAGAGAGGTAGGGGACCCTGGCTACACTTCAGATGACCACCCATAAATCACAACCGGAGAGCTAGAGACAGCCACTCCACTTCCCTGACCCAGAAACCTTCATTTTTCCAGGAAAAGATGAGGATTTGCAACAATAATACAATCCTTACACACTTCCTGGAGGATTACATATGAGTCAAGGGCTTTGAATAGGGGGTGAACTCCCACTGACTAGAACCCTTCTCTGTCTTTATTCTCCTCATCATCTATCCCCAGGAACTATGAGGGTACAAGCAGGTCTTCAAGAAGGTCCAGTAGCCAAAGAGGAGACAAGGGCCCCTCAGTCCAGACCTCAACTCAGCCCATGAGGTTGGAGGGCAACTCTTCCCGCCATGTGAGTCTCAGCGGGATCCAACCCGGCCATCCTGCTCATCCACTGAGAAATCTCCTTGGGGGAGTCTCGTTTGTCTTCATTGTTCAGAAAATGCATTTCCCAGAGTGAGATCCAAGGCCATACCCACAGAGGATCACAGACTCCACCTCACCCACAGTTGAGGACATGCCTTTCCCATATGCTAGAACAAAGGATCAGTCTGAGCAAGACTCACACAGCCCTGGAGGAAGCTATCAGCTTCCAAATAACGGCCAGCCCACCATGGCTACACTGGAAACCATGGGCAGCTAAAGGGCTGGGGAGCGAGGGAGGAGACAGCAGACAGGACCAGGAGATGGGAGAATAAGTTACATTTGGGTACGGAAAGGACCAGCAGGGACAACTGTAAAGACCCTCTGCTTACAAGCCAGCAAGGCTGGGGATAAAGGACAAGAGGAACAGCTGGGTACAATGAAGCTTAGAGTCCCAGGGTCACTGTCCTGGAAAGCAGCCAGAAGGGCAAAGCTGGTTCAGGACCAGCCTCAGCCTCTTCCCTCTAGAGAACTTAGTTCCTTCCGAATAAAAGCCTGTGGACCAAGTGTCAAGAAGAAAAGGGTTCAGTGTAGAAGTAACACAAAGTGAGGTGGGAAGGTCGAGGAGTGGGTATCAGAAAGTCCTTGGAAGCCAGGTATGGCGGTACACATCTGATACAAGAATTTTCTCCCTGAAGGTAGGGGGAAGAGGCAGCTTCTACCCTCTTCCTTCTAAAGTCACAACAACAAATCAAAATATTTTCCACCAGAGTCCTCCTGAGGGAAGTGATGTGTTTTTTGGCCTTGCTTGCAGGGTATGGATGATCCCAACCACCCCCACTGGAAAGTCCACATCCAGCATGAGTGATGGATGGCTTTCTCGGAGCTCTATAGATGGAGCTTTCTCCCACTCCTCCCTCCCAGCCTGAGACCTAGAAGGCCATGTGCAATTGGGATAAAATCACAGTACAGCTACTTAGAAGGAGTCTCTGGACACTCAGGCGAGGGTCCAGTGATTCTCTCTACCCCTCCTTCTAGGAGAGAATGTCCACAGTCAACAAACTCGACTGTGGCAATCTGGTTTGAGCACACACAACTGATTATAAAGATGAGGGCTCTCCATGGCTCAGAGCAGAGTGCTGAGTGACAATATCCAAAACGTCAGCTCTGGGGGAACCTGGAGGAGGGGGAAGACATGCCTGAGGCTTCAGTCAGGGCTATCTAGTGAGATCTGGTCTTTGAAAAGGGACGGGGTAGAAAGTCCTTGTTACCGAGTCAACGCTCCTGCCTTCTCTTCCTGCAATCGCTAGGGCCCTCACCCACAAGAGAGAGTAACCAAGAACTAGGCTTGACCTTAGGTTGATCCCAGAGTGAGTGATACTTTATCATCTGCCCAGTCTTTCTAAACGTCCTCCGAGCACTGGGAAGACGAGAATCCTCTTCTCAGAAAAGCCTCCATGGACTGCTAGATCCTACCGTGTCTCTCCTCACAGCACAGGAAGATGTTCCCCGTAGAGCCAGCCATTACCCAGGGAGCTGGAAGGCTCTATGGTGGGTGTCAGATAAGCTAAAGTGTTGGATGTAATCCTTTAGAACTCACTATGACTCAGGGGTACACCACCCACACCACAAGTCCCCACCTTCTGCCCCAGCAAGATCGAGAATCCGCTAGATCAGGCAAAGCAACACAAACACTGGACTGAGCAACTCCAGAAGCCTAAAGTCACTCAGACCCCAGGAAGATAGAGTGCTGTTCCCAATGTGGCCAGCAGATAGCGCTACTCTGCAACGGCTGCCCAGTTCAACTCTTGTTTTATACAACACTTCAGCTATACCACAGCCCACTCATACACACACACTCCCCCTTCCCAAGCCCACATTAACAGCCTCACAAGACTGTGTCCTTCATTCAAACGGACCTCCATTAATCCTTACAAGGAAGAGATGATTGTCAAGGGGACCAAGATGTGAGTAAAGAAAACGGCAAGAAAAAGGTCTAGGATCACAGATAGGGTGAGTCCCACCGCTAATGCTTCCTGCAGCATGTGAAACTTCCTGTAGCAGTTGGCTTTGGTCACTAAAGACGTAGATCCCAGAAATATGACCAGGAATTCTGAATGCTTATTTCCATAATCTATGGAGTGGCTACATTGACAAGCTAAGCCTCTTCTCCCCACACCCTGAGACCAAGAGCCAAATCAAGCAGCCCCTTGGCTTCCCCACGCTTGGGTCTCAGCCACCAAGCTCGCCAAGACCAGCTATGTGGGCATCTGTGCTCCTCAACGAATACCGTCTCCCTCATCAGGGACTACCTAGATCCCAAGGGGACAAAGTGGGCTAACTTTCCACACCGATTCTACAGTCAGAGCAAGGGGGCCTTGGGCAGATAATTGTGTATGCCAGTCATCAGGGGAAATACCAAGAATACCTCCTTCTCCTAGAATTCTATGAACTTTCCACGTAGCGCCATTCAGCAGTGTACCGGGAACAGAATGCACACAGGAAAACACTGGCTATTACTATTTGAATTCGTAATAAGTAGAGCTCTCCTAAATGGAAGCAGAGCATCGTATTGTATGGATACGGACAAAGCCAATGCCGATGAGATATCACTAAGGAGGTAGTCATGCCAGAGTATAAATGACTGATCTCCAGAGAAGTACAGTTAGTCAGCAGAGCTCCCTACCTGGGCTTTCCAGACAGGAAACTTATCTAAAATGATCTGGATGAAGGAGAATTGTAGCGCCCCAGCCTGAGTCCCAAGACCATGATCCCCAATATAGCCCACCCCGTCATGCCCAAGAAAGATTCTATTCCATCATGGAGTGGGGCGTGCATACCTCTGAGTGTGTTTGCCACCCTCTCTTGCCTTCATGACAACCAAGGGGACCTTTAAAGGCAGGCAGAGGGACGGTCCTGTCACATACAGACTCACCAGCCTTCAGGCCATACTGCACAATACACGTGGAACATATGACGCACCAGAAGAGGGCGTCAGATCTCATTATGGGTGGTTGTGAGCCACCATGTGGTTGCTGGGATTTGAACTGAGGACCTTTGGAAATAGTAGTCAGTGCTCTTACCCGCTGAGCCATCTCGCCAGCCCCAGATTGGTTTTTAATATTATGATTTTGCCCTGAAGATGGATCACCTACAGCAGTGGTTCTCAACCTTCTTAATGCTGCAACCCTTTAATACAGTTAAAAACGATAAGATTATTTTTGTTGCTACTTCTTAACTGTAATTTTGCTACTGTTATAATTGCAATATAAATACCCAATATGTAGATATGATATGCAATCCCTGTGAAAGGGTCACTTAACCCCCAAACGGTTGGCGACCCACAGGCTGAGGACCGCTTCCCTACTCACCTGTGTAAAACAGCACAGTGAGCTTCCTGATGCTGACTGAGGCTTCTCTATCAGAGAGGCCAGTTCCCCCAGCCCCAGCTTTCCGATTGTCCATGTGTCTGTTTGTGGTGTGTGTGGACATGTCTCTGTGCGAGAGTGCCCTAAAGCCTCACTGATAGCCAACCCCCACCCCTTCCTTTGTGTTCATAACAATAACTATGACATCTTCACTGGCCTAGGCCAGTAGCCCACGCCAGAGCTAAAAGCATCTCTGGACAGGTCCCTGTTGAGATCGCCGGATGAACCCAGGTAAGTCCCTCTGCCTCTGAGCTTTGTCCTCTTCTGTTCCGCTGCTGCGCACGCACAGCAGGTCTGCTCTCTATCCCCACACCCGCCCCAGTCGGGGTCCTCTCTCTTTTCCTGGTTATTTCAGGAAAGTGCTTGTTCCATCCCCTAGATACAGCTGCGAGGAAACTATTGTCATCTTCACTGTAATTTTAAAAAAAATGTCCTCTGGGTCTCCGGTGCCACGAGAACACATGGGGAGAGGCAGCTAGACGGCAGTGCCCCCTCTCTGTGAAGTTGTTCCCACGCTCATTCTGTGGTAGCCATTGTACAGCACAGATGGGACAGGGTGGCCTGTTGGCAGATGAATTTACCAAAGTCAACAAGAGGGGTGGGGAGCGGAAGAGAGAAGTATGCGGCTCAATGGCTGAGACACACAGCTTCACCCGGGAACTCAGGGGTCGTTGGGCGAAAGGGATGGTGCAGGGTGTAATCGAACCCCCTCCAGTTGACAAGCCATCCACGTAGGCAGTGGATAGAGGAACCTTTCCTGAAGATGTTCACTGCAAGATGAAGGTCCACACACAGCTGTTCGGATGTGAGCGGTTAAGTTTAGACTTTTTTTTAAAAAGACAATCTTTTCATGGAAGACGCACACTGTGAGTGGCCTTCAGGAGGCTAGAAGGGCATTCATTCTTCCTGAGCTTTCTCTAGGCTGCTCTGCTTGTGCCTCTTCCATCAGCTCCTTGGGTCTTTTCAATCTTTTTCTAAGCCCCACCTCCTCCTGTGTTTGATTTCTCTATGGGTCCTATTGATCTGTCCAATCCTGTAACTATGGAGAGCGAGTGCCTTCAGACTCTAGAAACGATTCCTGAAATGTTGTCCTTGAAGGTCCCTTCACAGGCCATCTCTTCCCACAATGCATCCGCTGGGGAGTGGCCAGAGTGACCGAGAAAACAGAAAAGAAGTGAAACTGTCATTGCCAAGGCTCTTGTACTCTGCAAGGTTTCCCCACCAGCTCTCATTTCCAGTGCTCGCTCCCCAGCGGGTGACCTGTTTTGAAGGCTGTAGTGCACTGGTTCTCAGTCTGGGGGTCTCGACCCCTCTGGGGGTCAAATGACCCCTTCCCAGGGGTTGCCTAAGACCTTCAGAAAACACAGATGTTTATATTACGTTTCGTAACAGTAGCAGAATTACAGTAGAATGCAGTAGCATTGAAAATAATTTTATGGTTGGGGGTCACCACAACACAAGGAACTGTATTAAAGGGTCACAGCACTAGGAAGGTTGAGAACCACTGCTCTTTAGGAGGTGATGTGGCTGGTGGGAGCTTTGGAGTGGTACGCCCACTGCTCTCCTCAGGCCTGCTTTCTCTGCCCACCCCACGTCTGCTGCAGGGTGAGCAGGCGCGGCCCTGTGCTTCCACCACCACAGGCCAAACCACACCTCTACACTTTCCCACCATAGCAGGCCCAATCCTTCTGAAACTAAAGCCAATGGAAAGTTTTCCTGGGCTAAGTTGTTCCGGCTTGGTGTTTTATCTCCATGGTGATAAGAGTAACAAACGTGGATGAAGAACAACTCTGGCGACTTGGAGACTTTGCTTATTTTCCTATCTTGCGTAACTTCTGACTCCCAAGTGTCTTATGGAGAGGGCCATGTGGCAAGGAACAGGGACCACATCTTAGAAACAGACCTCCTGCCCAGTCAGGCTTGCAAGTGCCTCAAGCCCGGAGCAGTTGAAGCCTATTAGGGACCCTGAGGCTAGACCGCCCTTCTAACTGCTCCTGATCCCAGCAACTGTGTAAAATGATACATGACCTTCATCTTAATCTGAGGGAAGGGACAATCGGTTACACAACAGATAACATTTGAATTCCATCACATGTGGCTCACTGCCAGCCTCAGGAGTTACCAAACCAGCAAGGGTGGAGATGACTTGGGGTGATAATCACGCGGAAACCACCAAAGGCTGCAGCCTTCTCTCTCCCTCACTGGAACCCCAGACACCAGTCTCTTTATGAGTTCACGGAGACTTTACCCTCTCGAGCGAGGCTTTTGAGAAAAGTCGCTTCCCCCTTCCTTCGGCAAGCTCCGTCTGCCCCAGTGATGTTAGAGGTCCCAGGTCCTCCCGTAGTGGCAAAAGGAGCGTCCAGCGTTTCAGATGGCTCCCGATCCCTCATGCATGTGTGCTCCTGCTCTATGGCATCAGCAGGACTCAGCGAACATCGGGGTCATCAGAGAGGGTGGGCAGAGATGCAACCTCAGATGGCAACCAGTCAGAAATTCCACAAGGGGTGGAACAGCGAATAAGAAATGGTGGTGCCCTAACAAAGCCTTGTGATGCCAGAGGGGGTGAGGAAAATGTTATAAGCACTTGACTTATAGCACGCACCTCAGTGCCATGAGCAGTGTCTTCAGCCTGGCAACAGGGACTTGCGCTGTCAGCTAACAGGTGCATAGCACCCACCAGAGCCATATCTGCCATCTTCCAGGGCCCTGTTACCAAATGATAGACCCTCAGTGAGGACCAGCTGGGCTGGCTACTCATCCACTCTCAGGGCTGCTCCTTCCAACAAAAGGTTCCTATCAAGGAGTGATGGGTGTGTCTGGTCAGAAGGACATAGTACCTGAGAAGTAGGGAGAATTTATTTTGGCTTGTGGTTCCAGGGATATCAGTCCTTTAATAGTAAGGTAGGTATGAAAACTAGAATGGCTTGATCTGTGGCAGTGTGAGCGCATGGCACGGCTTGTTCACATGTAGGGAGATCACAAATTAGATATAATCTTCAAGCCTCCAGCCTTACCTGTCCCACTTATGCTGGCTAGTCTACATCCCACATCCCAAAGGTTTCCCAGCCTCCCCAAACTATCATCATGGGGGACCATGTTCTCAAACACATGGTTCTGTGGGGAACAGTTACACCCTAACTATAATAGCACCCAGCAATGGGCAGACATGTATTGCTGGTTAGAACCCACACTATAGAATAACACATGGGGGCCGGGCGTGGTGGCGCACGCCTTTAATCCCAGCACTCGGGAGGCAAAGGCAGGCGGATTTCTGAGTTCGAGGCCAGCCTGGTCTACAAAGTGAGTGCCAGGACAGCCAGGGCTACACAGAGAAACCCTGCCTCGAAAAACGAAAAAAAAAAAAAAAAAAAAGAATAACACATGGGAGCATGGCTGCATCACTGGCCTCAGATCCTAGGCCCACCCATCTACCACCTTAATGAGATCAATGCTACTTCCCCGATCTGGACCACACCCACATAAGGACCTAAGTTGGAGCTGATATGCCAGGCCCTGCAGTCAGTCCTGAGCATGTCAAAATTTACAGGATAAAGTACTTCCCTCAAGGATCTAGTCCTGTGGGAAAGACAAACAAGTAGACAGGTATTCAGATATGCTCGAGTGCCTAATAAACACAGGTAAAGTAAGGTCGCCCTGAGCCAGGCCTCCCAGGGGAGTAAACAAGGAGAGAATAATGACAGTGGCTGGCTGACCACGAACGCTATTTGCCAGGTGCCACCACTCACACATAAGTAAAAATTATTTTATTTTTAAAAGAGCCTTGTCACAGCTGGGCCCAGTGGTACACCTGAGAGGGAGGGGGGCCACAAGTCTTGATCATTCTCTGCTGCATAATAAGCTTGGGCCACCCCAAATATGTTAGACCTGTATGGGGTTAGGGAGAGACAGGGTGTGTGTGTGTAAAGAGTTGCCTTTCTGTGCCGGGTGTGGTGGTGCATGCCTTTAATCCCAGCACTCGGGAGGCAGAGGCGGGCGGATTTCTGAGTTCGAGGCCAGCCTGGTCTACAGAGTGAGTTCCAGGACAGCCAGAGCTACACAGAGAAACTCTGCCTCGAAAAAACAACAAAACCAAAAACAACAAAAGAAGAATTGCCTTTCTTTGTCTCCATTTTACAGTTAAAGAAACCAGGGAGCAAGTTGCAGTCATTTACTAAGGTTATATATGAAATGAAAAGGAACGGACTATCCAATGCCTCCGATTTCTGAACTATTACCAGACACAAATGTAGAGCGCATGGCTGACCTCTACCACTAGGTGGCAGTAGTATCTCCACGACCCACCTACCCCCAACCCCCCACCCCCCTTTTTTTTTAATCCTTAGAGACTGTCAGATATCCTTATGGTGCAGTACTGCTCTGATTGGGAACGACTGGACTAACCATTTTTCTCTCTTATCTCCATAAACTCGTAATGAAGTTTATTGTTCACCAAGGACCAGGTATCCTCCTAAATAATTTAGGTTATTAACTCATTTAATCCTCACAACAGCTCTTAAGTTCGAGCATCATTGCTCTGTGTTCCACGGAGGAGGACATCAGTAGCACGAAGATGTTACACACATTGGAGACAGTCCCAAAGCCTCTGGGTAGTGGCGCCTTGGTCTGAGCCTGTTGAATGTGGCCTGGAGCCACTGCCTTTGCAGCAGTAGTGGGCTGAAGGACGTGGAGATGGGGGGTGGGGGTGGGGGTCCGAACAAGTGTGAGAAATTAGGACAGCATGAGATTGGTAGTGAGAGTGTAACGCAGAGCACAGCCAAACAGAGCAGAAAGAAACTGAAGAAAGAAACTGAGAAGACACAGTTACTGAGGAGGAGCCTGCCAGGACAGACAGACAAACCGCTCACTGGGCTCAGGCAGTGAAAAGATGTCAGATGGGAAGGGTATGATTAGCTTGTAGGCAATGACAGCAGTAGGGAGGATGGGCTGGAGCGCTAAGATTCATGGCTGGATTTTTGCGGGGTCGATTTGGACAAAGCTCTGAGTGTCCATGACTTAAGCCAATGATAGGAGACAGCATTTGGAACAAGTCATCAGAGCCACCCTGTCCCACAAGCCCTGGCCTGCCCACACCCCTAATGCCCATTAAGAGCAGATGCTCAGGCTCACAGCCCGCCTGACTCAGGCCACCTCATCCCCTGATGCTGTCCTGGATCTCCCTTCAATCCTGGTCCTGGCTCCAGAAGCCCCAGAGGGTCCTGGCCCCCGGGGCAAGGCTCGGAAAGTAAAGCCAGACTGAGCTGGTTCGATGGCTCAGCAGAGTTAAGGCCTTTCGCCGCCAAACCTGATGGCTTGCGTGTGATGTCAGGACCCACATGGTAGAAGGAAAGAAGCTACTGCCTCAAGTTGTCTTCCGACTTCCACACATGCTGAGGGTGGGCGAGGACACACACACATGTTTCCCCCCAAAAATCAAAAGTAGAGGTGGCGTGGAGCAGCCAGTACTGTCCCAGGCCCCTCCACCAGGTCCTTAGTTTGACACTTTGCACTGGGCAGAGCTAGTAACTCCTCTCCCAATGAAAGCTACAGGAAACCCCAGGCCCTTTCTCCAGGGGCCATCCCCCAACAGAACAGCAGGTGGCAGCACCATGATTTTTCAAAGTAAAATCGAGGCTGAAACTAAAACGTGTTTCCGTCCTTCTTGGACTTTCATCAACGCATCCTCTCTGCTTTTGCTCCGCCCCCACCCCCACCCCCCTCACCCTGCTCCTGCCCTTTGCCCTTCTTAGTTAATGAGAAACAAAAGCCAATGGACCCACAAACAAAGTTAGAAGGAGAGAGGAAACATCGGAGGTAGAGGGGGATCAGTTTGTTTTCAGACATATCCCTGGTCTCTAGAGCCCACTGTCCCAACTCTCTCAGTTCCCCAAGGTTATATCTAAGGTGGAAAAGTTCCTCGTGACTGGTGATATAGCTCAGCGCTTGCTAAGCCATTTATGTTTTGCAGAGGGCCGGGTTTGATTCCTAACACCTACACGGTAATCTATAACTCCAGCTCCATAGTCTCCGGACACCCTCTTTGACCTCCCTAGGTATCAGGCACATAACGTACACGTATAGACAAAATATTCATGCAAATAAAGTAATTTATTAAAATGTTAAGTCCCTCATTAGTGGTCTCAACACCTGAGTGCTGAGGCAAGAGGATTACCATGAATTTGAAGCTAGCCTGGGCTACCAAATGAGGGAAAAATAAATTTCTGACTTCTTTTGCCTCGTCTCGTTAGACAGGACCATTATTCAGTCACAATGATGTATGTCTTTCTGTTTTGATCCTGTGGGATTTTAAGTATAGTAATATATTTGGGGTTGAGGTGCACACATGCTGCAGCATGGGCATGGACCCATAGTGGGTCCTCACCCTCCACCTTGTCGAAGCAGGGCCCCCTTGTTGCTTTTGCTGCTGCTGTGAGCGAGCTCTAGGCTAGCCTGTCCTCAAGACCCACCTGTCCTGTCACTATAAAAACACTGTGATTACAGACATGTGCCACGTGGGTTCTGGGGGATGAACTCGGGTCGCTTCTGTGGCTAGCTCGTGCTTTTACTTGCTTAGCCATCTTCTCACCCCACCCCACCCCCTTTTTTTTTGGCTCTTTGAGCTAGAGTCTCCCTGTGTAGTCCAGGCTAGCCACAAACTCACAAACCTGCTGCCATGGCCTCCCATGTCCTAAGGTCACAGATGTTTAATCCCAAACCTTGTTTACATTTATAACTTTAAATATTTAAAAAGTGTATGTGTGTGTTCACTTTAAAATTTCACTTTAAAGGCTTCCTCGGTGCATAAATTCTACCATGACACACATGCTTTAGTTTGATTCGTGAGTGTTCCCTATATCTGTGAACATAATGCATTTACAATTTTACACTTCACAGGCATGACACCCTACCCCAACCCCGAGCACCCCAGTTCCATGCCTGCCCTGCTTCCTCTTTGCCAAGAATCTGTGTGAGCCCAGGTCAAGAGCATCTTGTGCTCTTTAGTGGCTGGCATTTGGATAAGGGAAACACATCAGAATCATTACACGGGATTGATATCTAACACGTCAGGTGTTGTGTTAGAATGAAATGGTCCCTCCCAGCTTTCCTGAGGCCAGCCCCATTGGAAGGCTTCTGTCCCAGGAGCCCTGTTGGTTTCCAGCAAGTCAGGGTGGTCCAGCGACATCCCTGTGGACCTTACGGATTTAGAATCATGAAAAAGAATGTCTCCATTGTCTTCCTGCTGCTGTGACAAACCTTCCAACAGAAGCAACCTATTCTGGCTCACAGTTCAAGGGTGCCATGCATCAAAGCAGAGAGGTGGAGGTAGCAGGGGCAGGGTTCACATCACATCCAGAGTCAGGAAGCAGGAGGACAAAGTTCCCCTGCTCCTCACAAGCTGGTCTCCTTGTTATACAGCCCAGAACCCTTACCCAGGGAACAGTCCTGCCCACAGTGAGGATGAGCAACACACGCCTTTAATCCCAGCACTCAAATGCAGAGGCAGGTGAATCTCTGTGATTTCAAAGACAACCTGGTCTACACAGTGAGTTCTAGGAGATTTGGGGATTAGCAGTGAGACCCTGTCTCTAAGTAAATGAATAAATCTTAAAGATGGGTCTTCCCACATCAACTAATGTAATCAAGAAAACCCCTCATAAGAGTTCCTTTCACCCAAAAGAACTCAGACTTTATGTTGTATATAATTTACAAAGCTGGAGAGACAGCCAAAATTAAAAATTCATTGAGCATGCTAAACAGCTCAAAGGAAAACAGCCTAATAGGTTAACCATGCATTCACCGGCTTGAACTGTTATAACAAAGTATCATAGGCTGGAGAGATGGCTCAGCAGTTAAGAGTACTGACTGCTCTTCCAGAGGTCCTGATTCCCAGCAACCACATGGTGACCATCTGTAATGGGATCTGATGCCTTCTTCTGGTCTCTCTAAAGACAGCTACAGCATACTCATCATATAGTAAATAAATAAGTAAATAAATAAATAAATAAATAAATAAATAAATAAAATCTTTTAAAAACAAACAAAAACAAAGTATCACAGAGTTAACAGAAACTCACTTTTCCTAGTTCCGCCATGGGCTTGAAGTCCCTGGTCAGGGTCTCAATCTAATCTCAGGTGCTAGTGAGGACCTTGTATTGGGTGGAAGAGGACTGCCCCTTGCAGGCATCCTTAGACACTGGAACAAGATAATAATCCCTTACAGAAATGCCCATGTTTCTTAGGTGACTCTCATGGAGATGTGACTGTGTAATGAAGAGGGAAGACCCACCCTGGACCTGGAAGGCACTTTCCTGAGGACAGGGGTGGGGGTGGGGTCGGGTGGCTGGACAGAGTGAAAGGCATAAAGGTAAAAACCACTGAGTCCTCAAGTTCCCCTGCCATCTTTCTGGTCGCACTACAGACCAGGTCACCCTTGCCTCCCTGCCTGCTCTGCTCTTTCTATAAACCAAACCTTCCTACCTCAAGTTCATTTGTGCCAGGTATTGCTCACCGAGCAAGAGGAATCATATATTCCCTCTGTCAGAAACAAGTCCCTCAGACTCAAACAAGGTTTGGGGTTCAGAAGTCCTCTTTGACCTGTGTATCATCCTTTTAACTTTTTCTTTCCCTCCCCACCCCTCTCCCCGTCCCCTGATGGTATTAGGCAGCTAATTGCACACTTCACACACCTTAAAAATTATTGAGAACCCTAAAGAGCTTTTGCTTATGTAAGTCCTATGCATTCATAGCTACTGGGCTGGAATTTCCAATGTTAGATTTTAATATAAAAAATATGCAACGTGCATTCCTTTGGTTAGCAGGGGTGAGTCAGCACACATCCCGTGGCCTTGGATGCGCTCCACTGCATACTTAGGAGATCAAGAGAGGAAAGCAAATACCGTCTTGAGGTTTTTGTGGAAGTGATTTTGACCCAGAGAAAGATGCTGAAGGACTCCTAAGGCTTCCCCAACTACTCACAGAAAGACATGGCTCTTTGGAGAACTACTGAGTAAGGATTTCAGTACACTCCCTAACTCCCCACATCCAAAGGTTATGTCCACTTAATCATAAACCACACAACATAGTGGCATCACTTTGCTCCGTGTGGTCATATGCATTTTAAAGACATTAAAAAGAAAAGGTTGGGCCTGGAGAGATAGTTAAGAATGCTTGCTGCATTCAGAGGATCCTGTTCGTGTCTAAGCACCAACATCAGGTGGGCCACAACCACCTGGAACTGCCACACAGGGGATCGGATTTTAACTACAAACCCACAACATCTCTCTGCTCTTGGGCAGATCTCTTTGCCCTTCCATCCCGGTGGACATCTCTTGGGCGCTTCTGTGTCACAGGATTTTCCCTGTCCAATTTACATTAGTGCAGAGGAGGTCTGTGATTGGACAGGGAAAAGGGAGGCGGAGCTAAGAGACAGAGAGGGAGCATCTCAGGGTAGGGGGGAGAAGGAAGATGACTGTGGACACAGACACGGACCTGCTTAGCATTTACCAGCCACAAGTAGTTGTGCTATCGTAAGGTTAGATTATTTGGGATAAAGCTTTTATCATTATCAATTGGCTCTGAAATTATTGTATTGGCATCTTGTAAATTGTAATATTATTGATACATAAATCTGATTGGTTAATTAAACTTTAAGAGTCTTGATTTTACCGGGTTACTGGATATTGTAATATGTAACCGCGAGGTTCCATTTAGTTATTGGAATGTGGGATCACTGACTTCATGGGTTTACGCTGAGGAAGTACTAGCGGCTAACGCAGAGAGATGGCAGGCTCTTTTTTTTTTTTTTTTTTTTTTTGTTTTTTTTTTTTTTGTTTTTTTTTTTTTTGTTTATCGAGACAGGGTTTCTCTGTGTAGCCCTGGCTGTCCTGGAATTCACTTTGTAGACCAGGCTGGCCTCGAACTCAGAAATCCACCTGCCTCTGCTTCCCAAGTGCTGGGATTAAAGGCCTGCACCACCACTGCCCGGCGGCGAGCTCATGAGCAACACTTCTGTCTCACGGTGCAGGTCTGCTAATGACAACATTGTCCTAGTTCATCTGAATCCTGGGAGGTTTTTTTTTTTGTTTTTTTTTTTTTTTTTTTCTTTTTTAGATGAGGTCTCAGGATCGACCCAGGCTGGCCTCACACTCAGTGCTACCACAGTCTCCCAAGGGCTTAGGTCATAGGTGCCTTTTACATCACTGGCTCTTCCTATAGCATCGAAAAGACGATGTTCCAGCTCTAGAAGAAAGCATTGACATCGAAAATGCCCTGTGTTTGCAGTGTGCCATTTTTCTCTGGCTGCTTTTTGTTCATTCACTCATCCACTTGTTCATTCATTCATTCGTTCATTTTTGCTCCCAGCATTTAGGGAACTGAGGCAGGAGGATCATGAAGTACATAGTGAGACACTGTCTCAAAAACCAAAATCAAGAAAAATCGTCTTGGTGGCAGAACCCCATGACTATAATTCCAACACTTGGACTCTGAATGCCAGAAGATTAAGAATTCAAGCCTCAAACCAGAACTATATAAGACCCTATCTTTAAAAATAAATAAATAAAAAATAAACCATCAACAACAATCAGGCGAGCTGACTGATGGCACACACTTTAGCTCTAAGTCTTGGGAGGCAGAATCAGGCAGAGCTCTGAGTTTCAGGTTAGCCTGATCTACATACTGGGTTCTAGACAAGTCAGAGCTAAATCTTGAGGCCACGTATGGTGTTTTGAATAGGTATGGCTCCCATAGACACAAGTGTTTGAATGCTTGGCTATAGGGAGTGGCATTATTAGGAAATATGGCCTTGTTGGAAAAAGTGTGTCACTGTGTGGGTAGGCTTTGAGCTCTCCTATGCTCAAGCTACATCCACTGATAGTCTCCTTCGGCTGTCTACTGACCAAAATGTCTGACCTCCTTCTCCAGCGCCATGTCTGCCTGGATGCTACCATGCTTCCCACCATGATGATAATGGACTAGACCTCTGAACCTATAAGCCAGCCCCAACTAAAAGTTTTCCTTTCTAAGATTTGCCTAGAACATACGTGCAGAGGAAAGGGTAGAGAGCTTACTCAGTATGTGGCACTTGTCCGACTCTTATTCTTCCTGTATTTCATTTTTTAGTACTAGAATTTAAATGGGGTTTTCTTTTTCAGAGTGTAAACCTTTATTTCACAGCGCAGCTTTACACAGAACACTAACAGTATGTTTCTTCATATTTTATGGGGTGTGGGGTGGGGGTGAAACACACAGACGTTCTATTAATATTCATCCCATATGTCAACCAACTCCCAAATAGACGCACTGTAGTTTGTTTAGAATTTGAAGGTTTAATAGAAAAATCAGAGGAGGAAAAGGAGTAAGCTTATGTGATATAACTGATGGAAAAAATAAACTCAAGAGACCATTTAATATAGTCTCATGTGACCTGAAGGATATGATTTATTGACTGTGTGCCCCACCCCCCAAAATGATCTCCTTGGAATGTTTATAGCAGCCAGGTCTTCAGTCCTTTCTGACAGGGAGCAGCCAATCTCCTTATCTTGATAGGCAGGTCTTTTAGAAAAAAAAACAACAAAACAAAACAAAACGATGCCTTGGCATTGTGGTCTATGCCTGTAACTGCAGCATTTGGTGAGTGGAGGCAGGAGGATCGTCCTCTTGGGCTACTGTGATAGTTACTCTCAATTGTCAACTTGACCTCTGAAGTCACCCAGGAGACAAGCCTCTAGGCATACCTGTGGTAGATATTTAGCCTCTGGCCATGCCTGTGAGGAATTATGTTATTTAGGTTTATTAAGGTGGGGAGACCTTGCGGGAGTTTGAATGAGAATGATCTGTGTTGACAGATATTTGAATCCTCGGTCCCCAGTTGGTGGAACTGTTTCGGAAGGCCTGGGAGGTGGTCTTGTTGGAAAAGATGTGTCACTGGGGACCAGCTTTGGGATTTTGAAAGCTCATGCTATTCCCAGCTATCTCTCTCTCTGCCTTGAAGTTGCATCTCAGGACAGGAGCTCTCAGCTACTGCTCCAACACCATGCTTGCCTGTCTGCCTGCCTGCCTGCTGCTGTGTTCCCCACCATGGTGGTCATGGACCCAGACCCTCTGAAACTGCAAGCCCCAACTTTCTTCTATAAATTGCCTTGGCCAGTGGTGTCTTATCATAGTAGAAAATTAACTAAGACAGACCCACCCTAAAAATGGACTCTGGTCCTAGACTGTATGAAAAGGAGAAAGTTAGCTGAACACTAGCATTTGATGTTGTCTGCTTCCCAATTGTTTATATGATGTGAACCACTATCTCAGGCATTTGCTGCCTTGACTTTCTTATCATGAGGGTCTGTTTCCTTAAGCCAAAGTAAACCCTTCTCTCCTAAAATGCTTTTGTTGGGGGTATTTTAAAACAGGACAATTAATTAAGGCAGCTATATAGTCAGTTCAAAGCCAGCCTGGGTTATATGAGACCCTGTCTCAAAAACAAACCAAATAAACAAACAACTGCAAAATTGAACTGTGTGCCATTCTTTATAGTATCTGTGGAAACTTGACTTACCAGACAAGTCAATTCTTCTGAGTTAGGTGCATCTAAGTGTCACTGGTTGGTGTGTGTACGCTGGAGAAACTATCCATTTGGTCATGGTGATAGTTATTGGTGGTGAAGACCCCACAGTAGCAGTGGACATGTCTTCTGATCTACTTTTGGTTACTGTTAAAGTTTTAATACTATTCCCACCTTTCCTCCTTATTGTAAATGTATTTTTTCTTGCATCTTTATATGCCATGTTTCCAACATCTGTGTCATTTTGAAAGACTGTCTCTGCGTCTTAGTCAGGTTTCTATCGCTGTGATGAAATACTATGACTGTAAACAACTTAGAGGATAAAGGTTTTATTTTGCTTAGGTTTCCACACCACAGTCCATCATCAAAGGAAGTGAGGGCAGGGAGTCTGAGGCAGAATCTGATGTAGAGGCCATGGAGCCGTGCTGCTTATTGGCTAGCTCAGTCTGACTTTTTTTCTTTTTTTTTTTTTAACAGCACCTAGGACCACCCACTCATTGGTGGCACGGTTAACTGGGCCTGCCCACATCAATCAAGAAAATGTATGAAAATGCCCTGGTGGGGATATTTTCCCAATTGAAGTTCCCTCTTCCGAACCAACTCTAGCTGGTGTCAAGTTGACATAAAACTAGCTCTGCTCTGTAAATTAAGTTTTCTCATAAGCATGGTTTGTGTTTTTCATTCCTTACATTTGAGTAACTTGGGATTATATATTAGTTATTTCCTCTTTGTTCTGCTAGGAGAGCTAGTAAAAGCAACTTAAAGAAGTGTTTGTTTCATCTTGCAATGCAATCAATTGCATTCCATCATGGTGGCATGGTGAGGGGAAAGCCTCAGGTGAGCCAGAGATGTAGCTCAGTGGGTAACGTACCTAAAGCGTACAGAAGGCCATGAGTTCAGTCCCCAGCACAGCATAAACTGAGCATGGGGGTGCACACCAGTTACTACTAGGACTTAGAAAGTAGAGGCCATCCTCAGCTACATACTGGGTTTGGGGCTAACCTGGGCTATGAGAGACAAAAGAAAGTTAAAAGGCTCTAGTGGTGAAGGATAGTAAATTCAGGATGTAACAGGCTACCTCACCTCAGATATGCTCCCACAGCTCCGGAGTCCACACTGACATTCCCTGCTCCCACCCATGGACAGATGTGACCACCCCACAGTGTCAGCTCTGAAGCAGTGATGAAAACAGGCCAGGAACTTGGTCGCCCATCCTCAGACCACAGGGCCTGTGGTCACCAGCTACACACAGCCGTCACGCTCCCTCTCCAGTCCCAAGTCCCTGGAGGCTTCTCCCCTTTACCCAAATGCAAACTTCGGCCTTCACACCAGAGTGGGAGTAAAGTGGACCCTCCTACTCAAGTTTGATTCCCACCATGGGGACCAGCATACGCCAGCCCTGGACTTTCCGTCTCTTTCTCCTCTGTCTCCCCGTGTCTTTTTAACCAGCGGTCCTGAGTTCAATTCCCAGCAACCACATGGTGATTCACAGTTATCTGTAATGGGGATCTGATGCCCTCTTCTGGTGTGTCTGAAGAGAGTGACAGTGTACTCACATGTATAAAATAAATAAATAAACCTTTAAAAGCAAACAAACAAAATCAAAAGCTCTCCTGTCCCAGGACACTCCTCAGTTCAGTTTAAGCCAGAACAGTGTCCTAAATACCTGCTAGTCCCATGCAGGACAGAGCTGTGGTCCTGGCCCCTGCCCAGGGGTCTCCTTTTAAAGCCCTTCTTTTTCTCTTCTCCAGAAGATCTCCAGGGACAGTTTGACAGAGGGTCTAGCCTGGACACTCAGGTTCAGGTTTCTGCCTCTGTTAACGAATGACCAGAGCTCAGAAATAGAGTACAGACTGGCCCCTGCAGACTGTCAAGGATAAAAAGACCAGGCCAGCTACTGCAGGATTCCTCACTTTAGCTGAATCATAGCTGCTTCCTTTCTGACAAGTTGGTCATGGACTAAAATGACTGCTCACCCTGTAGATATGAGTGACCTCTGGCTTCCCAGGAACTCTGGGTGACCCTAGTAGGTAGAGGAGGAAACAGGTTTCAGTGGTCCTTGAGAGCTCAGCCAGAGGGGTCCACTCCTCCCACTCATCCCCAGGGTGTGTAGGGTCAGGACATGCCACAAGCGGTAGGTTGTGTCTCAAAATTGTGATTGTGAAACTGTATATGCTCCTCAGTCTCCACTATTCCCTCAAAGGCGTGGACCAGAGCTGCTCTCATTTTGTTGTTTTGTTATGTTTTGTTGTGTTGTGTTTTGGTTTTGTTTGATTTTTTTTTTTTTTTTTTGAGACGCACTCTGTAGACCAGGCTGGCCTTGGACTCAAAGAGATCCACCTGCTGAAATTAAAGGTGTGCACACCACTGCCTGGCTCTCCTAACCTTTTTAAGTCTGCAGAAACCAAATGCATTTGTCTTAGTTGCTGCTCTATTGCTGTGAGGAGGACGCCATGGCCAAAGGAACGGATAGAAGAGAGTATTGAATTGGGGGCTGGCTTACAGTTTCAGAGGGTTAGTCCGTTATCATCATGGAGGGGAGCATGTTGGCATGCAGACGTGGGGCTGGAGAAGTACCTGAGCTCTCATGTGCACCACAAGTGCCAGGCAGAGAGAAATCTAGACTGGGCCTGATGTGGGCTTTTGAAACCCCACAGCCCACTCCCAGTGACACACCTCCTCCAACAAGGCCACAGTCTCTTCCACTATCGGGAACCATCCTCATTCAAACCATAACACCCTGTGTGTAATGAAACCACACAACCACATGCAACACGGAAGAAGCGACTTGCTCTTCTCAGATCGGTGTGTGAGTCTAGAATGCAAATCCTTCTGCACACCTGCCTCCTAAGAACTGGACAAGCCATGTCTGCGCGTGTTCCCTAACACACTCACCTCGGCATGTGTTCCCTAACCCTCGCATACTCACCTCTGCCTATGCTCCCTAACCCTCCCATGCTCACCTCTGCATCCCTAACCTCCTCATGCTCACCTCTGCAGTGCTCCCTAACCCTCTCACACTCACCTCTGTACGTGCTCCCTAACCCTCCCACACTCACCTCTGCCTGTGCTCCCTAACCACCCCCATGCTCACCTCTGCATCCTTAACCTCCCCATGCTCACCTCTGTATGTGCTCCCTAACCCTCCCCACACTCACCTCTGCCTGTGCTCCTTAACCCTCCCACGCTCACCAAGCCACGGGTGTGTGTCTTCCCTTGGCAGGGGGGTGCAGGGAAAAATCCTCTCACTCACGCTGTGACTCCTGATATGATTAACCTTACAGCTTGGGTTGACAGCTGAGGTGAGTCCCGAGGGATTCAGAGATTCCTGGGGATGGAGCACAGCCTGCTATATGAGGAGCCTCCAGATGTTGTGGTAGGGACTCAAAATGGCAAAATGCATGAACTCACCCATTCTTTTTAAAAAAAAAAAAAAGATTTATTATTTATTTTATGTATATGAGTACACAGATGGTTGTGAGCCATCATGAGGTCGCTGGGAATTGAACTCAAGACCTCTGCTCCCTCCGGCCCAAAGATGTATTTATTATTATATGTAAGTACACTGTAGCTGTCTTTAAACACACCAGAAGAGGGCGTCAGATCTCATTACGGATGGTTGTGAGCCACCATGTGGTTGCTGGGATTTGAACTTAGGACCTCCGGAAGAGCAGTCAGTGCTCTTAACGGCCAAGCCATCTCACTAGCCTGAACTCACTGGTTCTTGTCCAAGGAGAGGAAAGAAAGACTCGGGGGTTCTTGAGTCACAAACTTCAAGTTCTCCAAGAGGCAGACTGCTGGGGTAAGTGAGGGGGGAGGAGAGATTAGCTCATTAAAGGCACCCTAGAGTCATAAGAAGCGTCACACAAGCCATGATACAAACATATAGTTAATAATATTCCAGAAGAACTGGGTATGCAAGTCCTTGTGATCCCAGCCCTCTGGAGGCTAAGGAGGCAGGATTGTCATGATTTGGGGCCCAGTCTGGTCTGCAGAGTGAGTTCCAGGACAGCCTGGGCTACAAAGTGAGACCCTGTTTCAAAAACACAACCAAGATCTAGGTGTGGTGTAATTCTAATGCTAGAGAGGAGGCAGAGCCTCCAGTAATAGCAAGCTGGAGGCCAGTCCAGGTTTTGCAAGACTGTATCTCAGCCCCCATCCCCCTAAAAAAAAGCAAAGAGCCAAAGGTCGTGTGTACATATGTGTACATGTACACATACTCTGCTCTCTCACGTGTTTTAAAGGTCTTTCAATTATGGTGAGAGCTATTCCTGAGTCTGTCAGCAGGTGGCAGACCTGCACCCAGAGTCTCAACTCATTTCCAGTAACTTCTGCCTTCTCCCAAAAGGGCCTCCTCTAGCCCCACCTCCTACTCCCTGGCTTGAGCCAAGCACTCTAGCCAGTTCCAGATGTCAGGGTCCAGAGGCCTGGTCCCAGAGCTGGAGAACAGCCTATGGAGTTCTCCCACCACAAGCTGCATGAGCAAGATGTGAGTTTGCACCATAGAGGGCCCTGGAGAAAGAAAGGGGCTGGGAGAAAGGAAGGGAGGAAGGCAGGACACGGGGTTACATAAGTACACACACACACACACACACACACACACACACACACACACACACACACGGCCGGGGGGGGGGGGGAGCAGGGGAGGGGCGGAGGGTAGACAGATGACCCAGAGGGAACTAACTGAATTTGCCTGTTCAGTGCTCTGAGCCAGGAATTATTTAAATGACCCTAACTTGTACTCCAGGAGGGGGTTAGGAAAGGCTGAGGCAGGAAGCCATCTGGGTTAGACTCACAAAGGAAAAGGAGCCATAGCAATGTCTTCATAGGATAGAAACCCCACAGTCTTGGAGATCGGGCTACAGAGGAATCTAGATAGGAACCTACACAGACTCGGTTCAGGAAAGTGGTATCCAGAAGTGCCCAACACCCCGGGGCCATGGACACAACTGCTAGTCCCTAAGCCTCTGGAGCCTTTATCATCTCTGGCCACAACAGAACATACACACAGCCTCTGGTAGAGCCGTATAACCTCACCTTGTCTTCCCTGCTCACTCACAGGTGCTGGTGGCTCCTTTGGGGAATCCTCCATACTTGCCCCACACAGGCCTCTGTGCTTTTGGCCCAGCAGTCACCACAGCAACTGACATCCCCTGGATACCCAGAGCCATATCTCAAAGGCCAGGAGAGCCACACTGACATCGAGGCTCCGGAGGGGTTTGCTGTGAGGCTGACCTTCCAGGACTTTGATCTGGAGCCGTCCCCAGGCTGTGAAGGCGACTCTGTCACAGTGAGCTGGACACGGGGGGGGGGGGGGGGCGGGGGGGCGGGGGGGGGGGAGAGTTGCAGGGGTTCTGGGGAGGGAGCCTCCCATGGGCAGTGGGCTCTGAACCACCCATCTAGAGAAGAGATAAGGTGTCCAAGTCAGAGGATCTAGGGTCTAGCTACAGCCTGATCACTCAGTATACAGCCTCCCACCCATCCCTGGCAACCCACCAAGGCGTCTGCAGGGACCCACCAAGCTCTGAGAGAAGGCCGCTGCAGGGCAGAGCCTGAGTTTTGAGAGCTTACAAAGAGACACATAAATATTGCTGCTCTACAATCTTGTCAAAGGCCCAGGATCTCACCCTCCCTAGCCAGACCTTGTTGAGTGCTTTCTCTACTGAGTTAGGAAACTGGATGTAATTAATGACAAATGTTCACCCTCAGAAGTATCAAGTGAAGACCGATCAAGTTCACCTGGGATGAGAGGCCACAAAATCACAGCAAGGACATTATTCAAAATAAGAGTTCTTTTAAATCATAGTTTGTTATCTTTTGAGTTAAATTTTATTTATATCAAAGTAAGATGTGCATATAATTTTTAAAAATCAGAATCTTAGCCAGATGTGGTCAGTGAGACATGGTATCCCAAACCTTAAAAGGTTAGGTCAGGAAGAGCAGAAGTTCAAGGGCAGCCTGAACTATATAAAACAAGTTCACAGCCAGCTTGAGCTATATTGTCTCAACAAAAAGTTAAGTTACCCAGGCTACCTTTGAACTCACAATCCTCCTGCCTCAACCGTCTGAGAGCTTAGGTTATAAATCGTATTTAAAGACTTTAAAAAAAAATTCTAAAGGGCTAGGAATACAGCTCATTAGTAAAATATGTGCCAAGACCCTAGATCCAATTCCTTTTATGGAGGAAGGTGGGGAAGGAAGAGAAAAAAAAAAAAAAAAGCCAAGCAGTGGTGGTGCACACCTTTAATCCCAGCACTTGGCAGAGGCAGGCAGACTTCTGAGTTCAAGGCAGAAACTACAGAGTGAGTTCCAGGACAGCCAGGGCCACAAAACACAAACAAACAAGCAAACAAAAAAGAGTCCTCCAAAGATTGTAATGGAAAACAGTAGCTCAACCTACTCCAAGGGCAATCATTTACAGCGGAGCTATCTGCAATGGTATTTAGCTCCATATGTACAAATGATATGCTTATTCTACTATGCAGTTTTGAATATTTGTCTCATTTTCCTCTAAACTTCCAGGATAGAGGATAGGTGCTGGCTCCAGCTATAAGACCTTCACTACCCACACAGTTCCCCTCACTCATTCTCCCATTATCAATTCTTTTACAAACCAATATTTATTATTGACAGTTAGGACTTGGAAGCATTCATGTCTGAGCACATGGTATATGTTAATTACATTTACTTTCTTCAGCTTGTTGGCTTGCCAGGAGTCATTCTCCAGTAATGACTCCTTAGAAAGGATATGTTATATTCTAGGCAGCCTAGGTGGATTAATTCATCACTCATTGCCAGTGGACAGTTTATCTGGGTATAATAATCCAGTTTTGAAGTCATTTGCTTCCAGAATGTTGATGACATTGTCTTCTATCTCTAGTGTTGTTTAAAAGTCTGATGCTACTAGCATTTTCATTCTTCTGTTTTCCTACCTAGGGCTTTGTAAATATTTTCCTTATTCCAGTGTTCTAAACTTTCACAGATGGCGTTTTACTCATTGTGTGTGGTCTTTAAATTAAGATACTTTTAACCTAGTCCTTTAATTCTGGGAATGTGTGTGTGTGTGTGTGTGTGTGTGTGTGTGTGTGTGTGTGTTTACATGTGCTGGCAAGTGTCAGTGGAAGCCAGAAGAGGACACGGGATTCCCTGGAGCTGTAATTACAGGTGGTTTGAGCCACTAATCTCTCTTGTGCATTAGCAATCGTACGTAGTGGACTGGTTCTCTAGTTCTTTGTTCTATTCTGGTTATCAACTCCTTGACCCTTTGCTCCACTTTCTAGAATATTTCTTTGCCTTTCTTTCTTTTTTTTTTTTTTTTTTTTTTTTTTTTTGTGATGCCAGGAATTGACCCAGAGCCTCACACATGCTGACACACATTCTTCACTGAACTACACTTCTACCCCCAATTTCTTCGTATTTATATTCAAACTTTTTGCTTGATGATTTCTTCATAAGAACTCATTCTTTCTAAATATGTGGTTCTTACCGTACATGTACAACATCTACTTGTTCCGCTCTCGTGGGGATTAGTCTTGAATGTTTCTTCTGCTTTCTGCACTATTGCTGTTTTATCCAAGGCTATTTCATGTTTGCCTGTCTCCACCTCTGATTTTTATCTGAGACACTTTCTTGCAACATCTCATAATACTTGCCTGAACATTCGTATTTAAGATTAAAACACAAAGCTTCTTATTTAAAGTTCTATATGAATAGCTACAGTCTGACAAATGATGGGTATGAAAACGGTATCTCAGTTCCTTTTCTGCTGCTGTAACACAATGCCATAGGTCGGATAATTTACAAACAATGGAACTTTATTTTGCTCACAGTCTGGAGACTGGGATATCCCAGAGGATAGTGCTGATGAGGAGAGAACGGACTTTATTGTCATAACATGGTGGCAAGCAAGCACACAAGAGCAAGGGGGGAAAATGGCCTAAGTCATCCTTTCCTTTAGAAACTCACTTCTGCAGTAATTAACCCACTCCCAAATTAAAGGCACAAATAAATCAATTACCTCTCCAGAGACCCAGCTCTAAGCACTATCACATAACTTTTTCTCTTTTCTTTCTATCTTTTTTTGTTTTGTTTTTCTTTTTTGTTTGTTTGTTGATTTTTTTCAAGACAGGGTTTCTCTGTATAGCCCTGGTTGTCCTGGAACTCACTTTGTAGATCAGGATGGCCTCCAACTCAGAAATCCACCTACCTCTGCCTCCCAAGTGCTGGGATTAAAGGCGTGTGCCACCACTATCCCACACTGCAACTGAACTTCACAGAGCTTTTAAATAGCCAGATCATAGCACACAGCATTAACAGGGTGACATAGAGGTGTCTTGGGGGCCTCCCAAATGTGAGCATATAGACATCTTTTGTTTTCCCAGCAAGGTCCCCTCCAGTTTCTCCCTCAGGGCTTCCAGCATTCTGGAAACAAGCTGGGACCAGGGATCAAGAAGCAGGATGCTTCTCACTGTTCAGTTGGTAAATGCTCACTTCTCAGTGTTCAGTTGGAAGATGCTCACGTCTCAGTGTTCGGTTGGTAGATGTTCACTTGATTCCTCTGGTTTGGGTGTTGGGCTTTACTGCCTCTGTCACATGTAGCTAGGGACCTCAATCCAGGGTTTCTGGTTTAAGTTCACATCTTCTACCAAAGTGTGTCAGCAAGAGCTGTCTGCTCGTGGAGGGTGGAGACACAGGATTAAGCATCTTGAGGTCTTCCTACCCAGACTTCCTGTCTGTTGGCCTCTGGTCAGCCTTTTCCCCTGAAAGGGTCTTGGTTCTGCCAAACCCTGAAACTTTGCACTGGTCAGTGGTGAGAACCCCACAGGCTGTGTGCTGGTTTGCACCTTTTCAAATTCAGTTCTCCTTGCCACCTGTGCCCTGGCTTCCTCTTGTTCTAAGTCATCATCTCCTCTCACTCTTTCTGCCCTTGGCTGCTCATCTTAGCGGGGATTTGAAGTAGGAAAAGAGATAAGAGCACACTGATGGATGCAAGCACAGTTCTGATGCTAAATCCTTGGGGTGGGGCAGTACTGGGGCTCTAAACCAGGGCCTCGCCCATGCTGGGCAAGCACTCTACCACTGAGCAAAAGCCTCATCCCCTAAAAGTATGTACTTATGGTTTCCAGTTTAACTGACCTTGGCTATATTCAGTTTGGCCTGTGTCAATTGAACACCTGCTATGAGCCCACTTCCTCTTTAGTCATGGATAATTTTAATCCTAGATTAAATTCTCCTGCTACTCTGTTTTATTTTGTTTTGTTTTGTTTTGATTTGATTTGATTTGATTTGATTTGATTTGATTTTTAAGACAGAATTCCTCTGTTTAGCCCTGGCTGTCCCGGAACTGGCTTTGTAGACCAGACTAGCCTCAAATTCACAGAGACCCACCTACCTCTGCTTCCCCAGTGCTGGGACTAAAGGTGTGTGTCACCATGACCCACAACTCTTCCCTTTTCATTGAAGAATTCAAGTTCAAAAGGATATGATTTCTCCTTCCTTTCTCCTTCTAGAGAAAGACACACATGAAAGAAAGAAGGAAAGAGAGAGAGAGATGGAGAGAGAGAGAAAGGAAGAAAGGAAGAAAGGAAGGAAAGGAAAGAAAGGAAAGAAAGGAAGAAAGGAAGAAAAAAAGAAAGGAAGGAAGGAAGGAAGAAAGAAAGAAAGAAAGAAAGAAAGAAAGAAAGAAAGAAAGAAAGAAAGAAAGAAAGAAAGAAAGAGAAAGAAAGAGAAAGAAAGTCAGTCCCAGGTCCCACAGGGACTTGATTAAGAGTAAAATCTAACTTTAATAAGAGTCTATGGCTCTCAGTTATATGTTGACTCTACATTATTAGTTAGAAGCCCGAGTAATCTCATTTATCAGACAGTTCATGAGAAAACATAAAAAGGAAACTGTAGGTTCCTGATGGTGCATTCCTATAATCCCAGAATTTAGAAAATAGAAACAAGACGATCAGGAATTCAAGGCCAGCCTCCGCTATACACCAAAACTAGCCTGAGCTACATAGACACTGACTCAAAACTAACAAAGAAAAATAAAAATGGCTGGGAGACAGCTCAGAGGGTAAAGTGCTTGCTGCACAAGCAAAATGACCTGAGTTTAAATCCCCACAACCCATGCAAAAGCCAGGCATGCCAGTACACCCTTGCAACCTCAGCGCTCCAGGGGTGTGGCAGGGAAACAGGTAGATCCCAGGAGCTCACTGGCCAGCCAACCTCGCTGAAAGGGCAAGTTCCAGGTTCAGTGAAAGACCCTGCTTAAAAAAATAAGGTGAAGAGAAATAAAGGCCATGCTGAGCTGAAATTGGTCCTCAGTGGGCACCTCACATACACACCTACACAGCACACACATGCACCTCACACACACACACACCTACACAGCACACACACGCCCTCACATACACACCTACACAGCACACACACGCACCTCACACACACACCTACACAGCACACACATGCAGACAGAGAGAACATAACATAAAAAATAGGAAGGAAGGGAAGGGGAAGGGGATAGGAAGAGAAGGAAAGATAAAGGAAGGAGGGAAGGGGAGAGAGAGTTTATACTCAAATCAATTGAGATGTTTCCTACATCAAGTGCTTTCTGCCTTTTAAATGCAAGAATTCCATTTGTTAATGTTGAAAGATCAGTATTGAGCATGTCTGAGCAAGAAATTCTCGGTGATGGAGAGATGTTTTCCTGCCAACTTCTCAGTGAATGTGACCATAGAGAGTCAGACTAGATGATGCCATTGTCGTAAAGAAACTTAAGTTGTGTGTAGAGACTGGGAGGATGGAGAACTGGCAAGATGCCAGAATAAGCCCAGTGTGGAAGCCTGGGCTACATACTGAATTCTAGGCTAACCTGGGCTACATCATGAAACTCTGCCTAAAATAAAACAACCAAGATATAAACCAGATATGGTGGTATACATCTGTAATCCCAGCCCTCAGAAGGCAGAGGCAAGAGGACCACAAATCTGAGGCCAGTCTTACAGTGTCAAAGAAGAAAAAGAGGAGGAGGCCAGAAGGGTGTGACTGAAGCAGAAGCATCATCTAAGAAATGTGGGGTAACACAAAAGTTTGAGGCTACCCAAGGCTGGGTAGGGAGGTCCAAAATCCAAGGGCTGGAGTCTAACACTTGCCTGGAATCCACAAGGTCCTGGATTCTGTCATAAGCCCTTTCTGCACAGGGAAAATTTTATTAAGTTAAGTAGGAATATCTAGTCTCCAGTATAACCACGTCATGTGTATTTTGTCCTTGGATTCCCACACACTGAGGACTTCCTGTAGAGTGGATAGAGCGAGGGGAAGGGTACCCCATGTGGAAGGCCATGAAGCTCAGGCTGTCTTCACAGCCGGTCTTATTGCTGCACATATGTTTGGCTGTAGAAAGTTACTCAGGAAAGTGAAAGGTGACAGTTTGGGACTTACTGTGTGTGTTCTCTGATTCAAACCTGGGGCACTAAAGGCACCGTGCTGAGCACTGTTATGGGGTCTCCACCGACAGGTTTAAGCTAATAGAAACTTAGCCAGCTGGCTATTACACCGGGTGTCCAGGATCCCAGTGTAGCCCTGAGCCTTTCTCGGTCGGGATGAGCACACTATATCTCAGGTTGACATATTTCAATTAGCAAGAACAGTTAGCCAGAAGCACAGCTACAGAAGCCGAAAAGCAAAACTTTCCTAGAGACTTTCCCAGAACTGTGGACTTTGATGGATTAGGCCTTTGTTTTTGTTTGGGGGAGGGGTGCTCTCTACATGCTGACTTTTACAGCCTCAATGATACTTTGATCGTGAGTCAGTTACACTAAGGTCTGGGGACCTGGTTTTTGTGAATGAGTCAAATCATGGTCTCACCCTGCCTTAAAGAGGTATAGTTGCTCCTAAGGACCACTGCACTATTTTTACCAAACTGAAACAAAATTGCCTGTGCTGCTGAAGCTGCTGCTGCCCTCCTTGTAATCTAATCAGAATAAGAATGAAAGGCCCAGCCAGTGCTAGTAGCAATGTAGCCAGAAGGACCAAGAGAACAGAGACCGGTACCAATTATTATTATTATTATTTTGTATCTTCGTCTCTTTTTCTTTTCAAAGTTTTCCCCTTCAACATATGCAACATTTTGTTTTGTTTTGTTTTGTTTTGTTTATCTCCCATGATAAAGGCTGATGTGTGTATGCCGCCGGCTCTAACCAGGAGTGCAATGAAGACAGACACTGCTCGATCTCGCTCTTGCTCTCTCTCACTCCCTGACCACCCCCCCCCCCCAAATAGTACGGAGTCCATATCAAAATGCACTTTTTTTTCTGCTTTCCCATTATATGGATAAACTGGAGACAGAATGTGTGCTAAGATGCTTAAAAGGGTTTGGAACGCATTAGAAGCGGCGCACTTAGTCAAACCATTAGTACACACCCACAAAGTAGTCTCGGGGTCATCGTTAAATTGCTGCTGTACAGATGAGTTCACCCGCAAGGCAGAAAACAGCAGGCATCAGAATAAGGGTCAGTACCCAGGTAAAGGGTTTTGGCTATTAGACAAGTTCCAGAATCTGGTGGGTGCTCTGACATCAATTTGGGCTGCCCCCCAGTCACAGTGAGTTTTGTTAGTCCATGGGTTGACGGCAGTCTGGTTAGCTCCTATCCTTATTGGTGTTCAGGGGCCGGGGGGCCTAAGCATAACCAGCAATCCTGGGCGATTTCCGTCTGGGAATGATTAAGTGGTGGACCTTATCAAGAGTGGCAA
The DNA here is from genome assembly GCF_978045245.1 of Mus caroli. Taxonomy (NCBI): domain Eukaryota; kingdom Metazoa; phylum Chordata; class Mammalia; order Rodentia; family Muridae; genus Mus; species Mus caroli. The sequence continues at coordinate 24,654,010 of NW_028227262.1, read as the reverse complement.
ATAGAGATGGAGATCCCTCGGCTTCCAGGAGGGGGCGGGGGAGGGGGGTGCACCTCTGGCCTTGGGTGTCTTAAATGCTTTAGAGAAGAAAGTTGGTTAGGACCTTGGCATATGTAGGACCCAAAGGCCTGGGAACCTTGAGGGGAAGTTTGAATCGTTGCCTAGCATCCGTTCCTGTGGCATTAAAGTGTGATTCCCCAGGTTTTCCCTGTTTCCCAAAGATCCAGAATCTTAAGGAATTTTCCGGAAGCCTCTACTTCACAACCCCAGTTTTTGCCGTGGAAACCCCCTTGCTCTTGGCAGCTAAGGGGCCCCCACAGGGCGTGCATAAGATTGCAGACTCTGGATCAGAAGGTAAACGCCCAGGTCTTTTTTTTCAATACAGCCTTTAAAGCGGGCATCCATGAGCAAATGTCAGGATGAAGGTGAGATGCTGGTCTGTAGTCCCATTCTGATGCCTCTCCAGTATCTGTCTTCCTCAATTCCCAAGTCCAGGTCTGAGGGCACTGGGAATTGGACCATGACCCCAATACTCATACCAAACATAAGACTCGGGGAGAGGTAAAACGGGCAGGGGGTGGAAGGGGCCTAGACCTGATGAAAACTTAATTTTAATGACTCCATAATTCGATCTTCCCTCTGGAGTCCTCCATCAACCTGTGGGTTCCAGCTGTCCTTTTTTTTTTTTTTTTTTTTTTTTTTGCATCCTCTATGTCCTCTTGGTTGTACCATGGAGTCACTGGCAGTACTGGGTTGAGGTGTGTGTCATCAGAATATCAAGAGGCCCCAATTGTTTAGAGCCACTTGCCTGTCAGGCAACCAGATCAGCAACCTAGTTTCTTTTGCCTCAGGGAAGTTATCTTTCCGATGTCCTGGGCAGTAGAGGATACCAACTCACAGGGGAAGTCAAAGAACCTCCGGGAGGGTCAGGATTTCCTCGTTGTCTTTAATGTCCTTGATCATGCCATGGACATGCATGATACTACAAGTCGACATCAGGCAAGAACGTAGCAGGATGACTAGCGGTGGGTTTCTCAAACTGGACTCGAAAGAGGCCCAGGAATAGGCCTGGGACTGGGTCACACAGGCACCAGCGTTCTGGTGTTCAAGTGCATGGCGTACTGTGAATATAAGATCCTGACCCAGAGTTAACTTTGATGGCTAGTTGGTTGATTGGTTACTTGGTTGGTTGATTGGTTGGTTGGCATTAACCTAGCAGTAGCTACCACAGCTCTTACACAGGTGGGCCATCCCGTGACTACAGGGTCCATTTGTTTGGACAGGTATGAAACAAAACATTTCCATGGTCTCAGAGTTTGGGTTCAAACTATTTTTTTAAAAGATTTATTTATTATTATATGTAAATACACCGTAGCTGTCTTCAGACACACCAGAAGGAGGCATCAGATTTCATTACGGATGGTTGTGAGCCACCATGTGGTTGCTGGAATTTGAACTCAGGACTTTCAGTCTCCAGCCCCCTAAAACTGTTTTGTAATGTCTTTGTTCATAGACAAACAGATGAAAAGGTTTAGAGGCATCTGGGAGTGCTAGGACAGGAATGAAACTCAGGGATTTTTAAAGCCTCAGATGTCTTTTGTTTAGTGTCAGTTCAGATTAAGGACTCCATGCCCCCTCCCCTGCTGGTGCATGGAGGCCTTGCTCTGTCTGCAGACTCCGGTATCCAGAGGTAGCAATACCTAATTGCACCTAGGATCTCTTGAAGCTGACTTTTAGTCTGCGGAGTTGGGAGGTGAAGAATGGCGGCAGTCTACCCTGAAACAGGCTCCTTTTGCCTTCCCTCAGCTGGTAGCCAAGAAAGGTAGGTAGCCTCTGGTGTCCAAAGTTGGGTGTTCTTCGCTGACACTGTGTAGCCCAAGGTCTGTAACTCCTGTTTCATTCATCATTTATTTAGTTTTAGACACTTGAAGGAGGTCATTTACATGTTCTAAGAGTACAGTCCCAGGATCCCTCTGGAGGAAGGACAGAAGGACAGCATTTAGTGTCTCATCAAACAGGATTGGAGAATTTTTAAGTCCTTGGGGCAACCTGGTCCAGATAAGTTGCCCACTCTGGGTTGGCTCAGTTGCAGGGCACCAGACACCTGTTTCTCCAAGCCGGGCAATATGGACTGCAATTTTCCTTAATATTAGCCCCAGACCCCTATCCTGCCCAGGTCACTGGGTATTGTTTAATCTGGCGGTTGGGGCCAGGGAGGAACTGAACTAGTTAGTTGAACAATTATAAGAAGTTGGTGTTGGAAAAAAAAAAAGAAGCTGGTGTTGGGCCAGTTCTGGGGGGTTGATTTCTGCTCATACACCCAGGAATCTTTATTGTAAACCTGGGCAATAGTTCAACTGTATCTTTTGCTTAGGGGAAAAAATTGAAGCCAGGAGATACTCTTCTGACAGAGGGTAAGAGACCAAAATGTTGCTGTATATCAGTAAGTCTAACCACATCTCACCATCAGAGGTGATGGTGGTTTTCAGTTTATTCGGAAGGTCTAGTCTCTCAACCAGTTTTTTGCTGTTAAACACTGTTTTAGTTAATATTTCCATGGCTATGAAAAGACACCATGACCAAGACAACTCATAAAGAAAAACATTTCATTGGAGCTGGCTTACAGGTTCAGAGGTTTAGTCCGTTTTCATCACGGTGGGAACCACAGCAGTGTCCAGGCAGTCATGGTGCTGGGGGAGCCAAGAGTTCTGCATCTTGTTCCAAAGGGAAACAGGATAAAACTATCTTACAGGCAGCTGGGAGGAGGGTCTCAAAGTCCACCCCCGACAGTGACACAGTTCCTTCAACAAGGCCACACCTGCTCCAACAAGTCCATACATCCTAATAGTGTCACTCCCTGGGCCAAGCATATTCAAACCACTACACCCACCAAAAAAGACTAATTCTGGCATGGGTTTAAGCCAATAGAAAATCCTACTTAGCCACCCAGTGACTATCCTGGGTATTCAGAACCCCAGTGTAGCCTTAAGCCTTTCTTGGGGTGAGCTTTTAAGCACACACACACACACACACACACACACACACACACACACACACAGAGAGAGAGAGAGAGAGAGAGAGAGAGAGAGAGAGAGAGAGAGAGAGAGAGAGAGAGAGAGAGAGAGACATATCCTGGGTTGACATACTTCAGCTACCAAGAACAGTTAGCCAGAGCAAAACTATAGAAGGCAAAAAGCAAGGCTTTTTTACATTTAGAGCCGTCGCCAGAACTGTGGACTTAGATGGACGAGTCCTTTACTTTTATTTGGCAGAAGGCACTGACTACATGCTGAATTTGATGGCTTGAGCAGGACTTCCATCATGGCTTCAGTTCCACTAAGGTCTGGTGCCTACCAAGGTCTAGGGGTCTACTGCAAGCATCAGGGACTCGGTTTTGGGCAAAGCAGATATAGTCTTTTCTTAGGATTTATAATCCGGAAAGCAGAGTAAGGTTTACAAGGTAATTATAGCAGGCATAAGAGAAAGCCAGATACATGGTTACTCTGGAAGAAACTTGAGAGTCAATAATGAGACAAAAACTAATTCAGAGGACCCCAACATATGCAACTTCTGAGCTCCACAGAAGTGTATCACTTCCCCTCAGAGCTGGAGCAAGGGCAGACGCGACCTTGCACCCTGTGGCAACTTGCCCCACACTTCCTGTCCTCTCTTTCCTCTTTCAGATTTCAACTGGAGGAACAGATGCAACTCGGCTGTGTGGGCAGCAAGGTTCCCCTCTGGGGAACCCTCCTGGTCACAGGGAGTTTGTATCTTCTGGTAGGAGCCTGCGGCTGACCTTCCAGGCACACTCGTCCTCCAAGAACAAAATCACACACCTCCACAAAGGTTTCCTGGCTCTCTACCAAGCTGTAGGTGAGGGCCCCTCCTGAAGTTAGGAACCTTTGACCCTGACCCCTTGAAGAGCCAAGAGGAAGCATGAGTGATGGGTGGGGATTGGGGATACCTGAACTGACTCTATCCTTGTCCCAGCTGTGACCTTGATAGTGAGCAGCCCAGTTAGGAGGCAGCCATTGCTTGGCTCCTGCCGTTAATTCCAGGTAAGGTTACAGGCCCTATAAAGTAAGACTTCCTCTGATGTCTGACCTTCATCGCTGACCACCCTTCCCAGAAACAGCCCTGCTTTCTGTCTACCAGATAGTCTTCCAAAGACACTTCACACCCTTGGAGCTCCACGGCATCTGCGTGTTGCACTGTGTACAGAATGCTCTGACGTTGCCATTGTTTAAGTTCAAGATGTCTTTTTTAAAATTATATATTATATATATATGAGTACACTGTCACTGTCTTCAGACACACCAGAAGAGGGCACCGGATCCCATTATTACAGATACTCGTGAGCCACCGTGTGGTTGCTGGGAATTGAACTCAGAACCTCTGAAAGAGCAGTCAGTGCGCCTAACCAATGAGCCATCTCTCCAGCCCAAGATGTCTTTTTTAGACTTACTTATTTTTTATTATGTGTATATAAGTGTTTTGCTTGCGTGTATGTCTGTGCACTGTGTGTGTGTGTGTGTGTGTGTGTGTGTGTGTGTGTGTGTGCCTGCCTCGTACCTACAGAGGCAGAGGCATCAGATCACCTAAGCTAAACTGCCATGCGGGTGCTGGGAACTGAACCTGAATCCACTGGAAGAGTAGCCAGTGCTCTTCACTGCTGAGCCATCTCTCCAGCCCCAAATTCAGTATGTCTTTAAGGCGACCTCTCATACATGTGGAGAGCACTGACTCCTTATGTCTTTAATAACACACAATATTCTCTTGATGGCTGTAATGGACATTTAGTGAGTTGGCCGGGGCCCTTTCATGCCACCAACTGTGGCCCTGTATCTCCTTACACGCACATCTCTGAGCACTGGTGTGAGAATTTCTTTAGGGTAAATTCTTAGAAATGTAAATGCTGGGTTTTAACACATTTCCATTTTTAAATTCTAAAGTTGTTTAACTTCTCTCCAAAGAAGTTTTGCTAATTAATACTCCCACCAGCTATGTCTGGAAAGGCCAGCTTCTCTACGGCTCCCTTCTCACGGTTGCTTTCAAGCTCTTGGAGTCTTAAAAAACACAATCAGTGAGAAACAGTTTGGATTTTGCTAAGACTTGTGCATTTGCCGTATAGGCATGGCCAGAGTTAGCCCCCCCACCCCCCACCCCCCACCCCCCACCCCTGAGTTACCACCAGTTTGCAAACTTAGCAGCCCTAAGAACTGATGTTTCCCTACAGCTGTGAACCAACCCAATGGGGATGCCAAAGCTGCCACGACACCCGGAGCTCTCAAGATTCAGAACCACTGCCAAGATCCTTATTATAAGGCAGAACAGACAGGTGAGCCCCCCCCCCCGAGTCCTTCTGAGCACCCATCCTATTGGGGGTCTGGACACCCCCAATCCTTTGCTGCCCCTCCTTCTGCTCTGCAGGGACACTTACCTGCCCATCCTCGTGGAAGTGGAAGGACAGACAGGATGGAGAAGAGGTTCCTGAATGCGTGCCAGGTGAGTAGCTACCTGCTTAGTACTGTTGCAGTGGCCAGATGCCAGCAGGCCTCCGCTGTCACTGGGAGGGCTGGGACACGGGGTGAAAGGAAAACCCTAGAACAGGAAAAGGGGGGGGTGAAGGCAAAAGGCTTGTAAGAAACCGATGTCAGAGGGCCCAGAAAATAGGAGCTCACCCCTCATTCTCCAAAAGTCTCAGAGGGATCACTGGGGGAAGCTCTGTGGTAGACCACCTGCCTGAGATACGTAAGTTCTTGAGTTCAATCCCCAACAACAACAGCACACACACATACACACACACACACACACACACACACACACACACACACACACCACCTCTCTCTCCCCACCACTAATCTACTTTCTACCTCTGTGGATTTGTTCATTCTGGACGATCTCATACAGTGTAGGACTTCTTATGCCTGACTCCTCCCCATAGAAAATACTTTCAGGGTTATCCACTTTATAACAGCACTTCCTTCCTTTTGTGTGTTGTGTTTTGTTTTGTTTTGTTTTGTTTTGTTTTGTTTTGTTTCTGAGACAGGGTTTCTCTGTGTAGCCCTGGCTGTCCTGGAACTCACTTTGTAGACCAGGCTGGCCTCGAACTCAGAAATCTGCCTGCCTCTGCCTCCCAAATGCTGGGATTAAAGGCGTGTGCCACCACCGCCCGGCTTGTTTTGTTTTGTTTTAAGACACTCTCATACACCCCAAGATGGTCTCAAGCTCCCTGTGCAGCCAGGGGTGATCCTGAACTCCTGATTTTTCAGCCTGTTTCCCAAATTCTAGGATACATTCATACACCAACATGCCTGTCAAAATCCATATTTTCAAATGAGAGCACTGCCCATCCCCAACAAAATCTGACCCATGGAACACTGAAAGGCAGCCTGGGGTTGGGGGGACGATGGCATGGGAGATGTTACAAATGAGGGAGTGACATGGAAAACAGAGACAAAAGGCACTCAAGACATACCGCGGACCAGAGAGAGCCCCATCAGTGTTAAGAAATGGCTCAAAACTGTCTGAAGCAGCCGTTGGGAAGGCCCCAGTATCCTTGCAGGATTTATGCCCCGACAGTGTCAGGATTGATTCTCTGCTCACATCAGTACTTGTGGTATACCTGCTTGAAAGGCCCTGGCCCTCTGCAGAGTCAGGCCTGGGAGCCTCCTCACGGGGACCACAGCACCTCGCAGGTCTCTAATCTAATCTCCCGAGGTTGTTAATCGCTTTTCTCACTCTCCTCACTTGCAGTCTGTGGAAGACCAGTCGTCCCCCTTGCTGAGAACCCAAACACTTTTGGTTCTTCCCGAGCTAAACTGGGCAACTTCCCCTGGCAAGCCTTCACCAGCATCTATGGTCGTGGGGGCGGAGCCCTGCTGGGTGACAGATGGATCCTGACTGCTGCCCATACCATCTACCCCAAGGATAGCATCTATCTCAGAAGGAACCAGAGTGTGGAAGTGTTTCTGGGTCACACAGACATAGACGAGCTACTGAAACTCGGGAACCATCCTGTCCGTAGGGTCGTGGTTCACCCAGACTACCGCCAACATGAGTCCCACAACTTCAATGGAGATATTGCTCTCCTGGAACTTGAGCAGAGAGTCCCTCTGGGGCCCAATCTCCTCCCAGTCTGTCTGCCGGACAATGAGACCCTCTACCACAGCGGCCTGTGGGGTTACGTCAGTGGGTTTGGTGTGGAGATGGGCTGGTTAACGACAAAGTTGAAATACTCAAAACTGCCTGTAGCTCCCAGGGAGGCCTGTGAAGCCTGGCTCCGCCAGAGGCAGCGAACTGAGGTGTTTTCCGACAATATGTTCTGTGTCGGGGAAGAGTTGCAGATGAACAGTGTCTGCCAGGGAGACAGCGGCAGCGTCTATGTGGTGTGGGACGATCTTGCTCTCCACTGGGTGGCCACGGGCATTGTATCCTGGGGCATCGGGTGTGGCAAGGGGTACGGTTTCTACACCAAAGTGCTCAGCTACATGGATTGGATAAAGAGGGTGATTGAAGGTAAAGACTGATGCCAGGGACCTGAGGAGTGGCCAGCCAGTGCTGTGGAGGTCCCAGCTAAGAACGGGCAGGAGTGAGGATCCACATGAAGCCGGGAGACCCTGTTTCAGCAGGACAGTGGTGGCCCATGCCTTTAATCCCAGCACTTGGAAGGCAGAGACGGGCGGATTTCTGAGTTCCAGGTCAGCCTGTTCTACAGAGTGAGTTTCAGGACAGCTAGGGCTACACAGAGAAACCCTGTATCAAAAAACAACAACAACAACAAAAAAAAACAAAACAAACAAAAAAAAAATCCACTGATTCAGCAACCCACTGCCAAGAGAAAGCCCCGCCTCCCCAGACCACGCTGTCCCAAGTCAGAAACAGAACCTTGTGCTCTCCTGGGTTTTATACCAAGCAGCCTTTGCTCAGAATGTCTTTTTGTTTGTTCAAGGCAGGATTTCACTCTGTAGCCAGGCTGGCCTTGAACTCACGGCAATGCTCCCACTTCAGCCTCCCAAACACTGGGATTACAAGCATGTACACCTGCATCATCACCGTGCGTGTCTTTTCTTAATTCCCCGACCTCAGCTATGGACAGTTTCTTCTGTATTTACTCATGGCCTCTTGTGTTTCTGAAATATTCTGAAAACCCTTACAATGAGCTTCAAATATGCCTCCTGTCCCAGCTTCTCCAGACAATCGTGGCAATTCTCCGTTTCCATTTTACATCTACTGTAAGCCAGGAGCATCGCCTGTTGTCTCATCCAATCCTCCCTCCCTGTTGGCAGAGGGTGTGTTTTCTGTCATTCATGCCTCACAAAGAAGAAACGGAAGCTCCCACAGATCCGGTGGCTTGTGGAAGTTCCAAAGATGGCTCTCCATTGAGGCTTCATTCATCCCAGCATGTTTGCCCAGCATGCTCTGTCTCCGGGATTCCTCCCAGTTGCCCCACAGACCTGCCTGAGCACCCATTTCCCCTTCCGGACTCCACCGCTGTACAGACTCCATCCCTGGGAAGGCCTGTTTCTATGAAGATTGTACCTCCAGCTCTCACTTTCCTGCCGGCCCTCATCCCCCAGGGCATTGCAAGCCTGAGACGATGAACTCTTTCAGTTGTAGGGAAGATCTGGAGTGATCTATACTAAAAGACAAAAATAAAACACACGAGTTCAGTGATAATAGAAAGTGAATACCATAAAGGAGAGGGGAGAAAAGGAAGTGCGTTAGTGTTGAGATGAACGTGCTCTAAAGTCAGAGGTTAAATTTATCTTTGCAATAATAGCAGCATCCAAGCTAAGCCATATTAAACACTAAAATCCCAGCCACGTGGGAGGCTGAGGCAGAAGGATCATAAGTTCAGGGCCAGCTTTGATCTCATTTCAAAGTTAACACAAAATTAAAACATAGTAGTGGTGCCTCATGCCCTTAATCCTAGCACTGGGGGAAGTTCAAGGACAGCCTGGTCTACAAAGTCAGTTCCAGGATAGCCAAGACCAATAAATAAACAAATTAATTAATAAATAGTTGGCAGGATATAAATATGACTGATTCTACATTTTAAACCCTACGCACAATTCAAAAGACTATTAAAAATAGTCTAGGGGTTTGGAGGGATGGCTCAGAGGTTAAGAGGTCCCTGGAATGGAACCACACACACACACACACACACACACACACACACATATAGCTCACATGTGTCTATAACTCCAGGTCTGGAGTTTCCAACACCCACTCTGCCCTCCACAGACACTGCGTGCACAGTTGCGCATGCATACACCCAGGCAAACAATTCTGCACATAAACTACAAATAAGTAAATTATTTTAAAAAATAAGAATACTAAGCAGAAGTTATTTTGGGTGGAGCGATTTTGACTGATTTTTTTTCTCTTATTTTCTACTGACTAAATTTTAAGTAGTAAGTATATGTCATTATTGAACTTTTTATTTTGATAAAAAATTACATATTTTCTTATAGACAAAGCAAAATACATATATTTGTCTATATCTATGTAATATTTTTATCTCTAGATGTAGATTTAAACTTTATTTGGAGTTTAAACAGAGTGGAAGTGGGACAGGACCTGAGGTGGTAAGGTCCAGGTTTGGCATTATTTTGGACAAGTCACATGACATCAGAACAGAACTCAGAATCCCTAGAAGCAATGTAGATGAGATTTTTCAATTGACTTACTTTCTTGGACCACACCCTTCCATCTGATCCTTCTGCCACGGTTATGAACAAGCCCCACACACACACACACACCTACTTCTTAGGATAACAACATGCAATTCACTAGGCAAAATTTCCTCTTCCTTCTGTCTTCTGATCTAGTCCATTTCCTATCCCTCATCATTGCTCTTTCCCGACCTTATCTTACCCTGATAAAATCTTGGAAACCCACCTCACCCCCTCCCTCTCCCCTAGCCACTACCTTCATTCAGACTTCTGGTCGAACGCTGGAAAAATCTTCCAAACCTCCGTGTGTTTCACATCTTGTGTGTGCCTGCTCTCCAGCCTCATTCCAAGGTCACTGTCAAGGGGAGACTGCCTCCATCGTTGTGGATCCTTTAAGATCACAGGCTGACCCCTAATACAAATTATCCCATACGTGGACAAGTCGGGAGAGAGGAGCGAGTAGAGGGAGGAACATTTCCTCTAATCGGGAAAACGTTACAAGAACTGGCAGGCCTGCTCTGCAGTCCAAACCTCCACAGAACAAAGTGCCATAAATTTTTTGGTGGACATAGGAGCAAAATTTTTAAACAGGACACAATGTCCTTGTGGACAGCACAGCTGTCTCGGGAACCTGGTTTCCTTTCTAAGATGATAGAGTCACTCTCCCTCTGCGGCCACAGCCTTTGCTTGAAGCGCTAATTGAATCCCTGAAGACTCGAGCTGACCATATGTCCAGGAAGAGATGTTTCTTCCACTTTGCAGCTGCCCTATCTTCAACAAGATCTAAGTTCACTGGGAAGCCAGAGTTCAGGGATGGAGGCAGGAGCTCAGAGCGTAGCCTTGCTTTAGTGTCCTGCGATCTTGCAACTCCATCACACTCATATACACACCTGTACACCCCGGTGCCCTCCTCAACCCAGTTCTTCTGTCACCTCACCCTGTGCATTGAAACCCCAGCCCCTTGGCTTCCAGGTGAATAAGAATTGCAAGAAAGGGGCCAATAGGAAAGCAGAGCCTTTAAGTGCCTCCGCAGTCTGCGATGCCTGTGGCGAGGATCCCGGAATAAAGGGCAACTAGCAGCCCCCGGGAAAGTCTCCCAGAAAATGTTAATCCGATTTAGAGACCCCAGAGTCTGGCCCTCCAAACCAAATGTTTCCAGGTCCCTAAAACTTCAGATCCCATCGCCTCAGCCATTCCCCAAATGGACCACCAGATGGCGCCAGCAAGCAACGAGGATTTCAAAACCAAAACTAAACTGGGAACTCAGATTTTTTTGCTGTTTATGCAAATGCTTCATTCCCTGAAACATTCCTCCGGGAATGGTCACCCCCTCCACTGCCACAATCCTTCCCTCCCCTGTATGCCTACTCCCTCCTTCAACTTACAGTGCCTGAAGACTGTCAGGAGAGCTGAGGACCCAAAACAAACTGGCCTTGAGACATGTGAGTAAGACTGATGGGTACCAAGGGAGGAGAGAGGAGTTGGGCATAGGAAGCAAACATGCGCCCATATTACTTTAAAGAAAAAAAAAGAATACGAAAAGAAAAGGAAAGAAAATGGAAGGGAAAAAAAGAGCAGGAACACAATACCCTTCTTCCCATACTCCCAGCTCCAGAGCACATACTTCTCAGGGTCACTCCTCAGCCCTCCTCCCGGGGTCCAGACCCTTAGACATGAGCTGGGCGAGCGTCTCCTTTCTTGACTCTGGGTTCATAGCAGGGTAACAGTGAGGGGAGGGAACTCTCTGAGTGAGGAGAGAATCCCCCCCCCAGACCCCACATGTGTTTCTCATCCCCCCACCCCCCACGTGTGTTTCTCAGACATGATGAAGGGTTTCTCCCAGGGGTCTTTGCTGAAGCCTTGGGAAACTTTGCAGAGCCATCACTGGAAAACTTCACCCTCAGATTGCTTCTACTCCAGGATGAAAAGGAGGCAAAAGAAAAGAGCAGAGAAGGCAGTTCAGAGGCTGGGGGTGGGGAGTGTGATAGAGCCCGGTGACCCCTGGACTGGGCAATGACCTACGAGGAACTCAGCTGCAGCAAATGCAGAGGCTGCTTATGCCCCCACTCACAGAACCTCTATGAAGTCTACAATGGGCATGGGGGAAGAACCAGGCAGTTTAGTCATCCTATTCCTGCCTAAGGCACCTCAAACGGCAACGGTGCTACACAACACCCTTGGTCCTCCAGCCCCACAAACACTCGCCTCTCTCTTCGACAGGCTGCTCTTTGCCCTCCTGGTGACCCTGTTCTATGGGGTGGAGGGCTCCATCTACCTCCCTCAGAAGCTCTATGGAGAGGTGACCTCCCCTCTGTATCCCAAGCCTTACCCCAGTGACTTGGAGACAACCACTGTGATCACTGTCCCCATGGGGTACAGGGTGAAGCTGGTCTTCTGGCATTTTGACGTGGAGCCTTCTGAAGGCTGCTTCTATGACTATGTTAAGGTAGGCGTCAGATTGGGAGGGAGGGGAGACAAAGCTGGAAGTTTGTGCTCTGAATACTCTGGACAATATGCCTGCACCCCATTACTGTACAGCTCTGTAGAAATGCTGGCCTTGGGTCTCTGGTGCCATAGAGGAGGTATCCGTGGACTTTTGAGGCCTTTGGTGAGATTCATGAGGAAAAGGGGCAGGCATGGGGGAGTTTGTTCCAGTAGATTTCACTATGTATTGGAGTTAGGACACAGCTAACCATAGACCTTGAGAAACACCCATGCCTCAGTTTCCCTGTATGGCAACCTACTGCATCCAAAACAAGAGGAAATGAAACATAATACAAGTGTCACGTGTCCTTCAGGGAGGACAAGGACCTTGGTCACCCCTGTATGTACCTTTCAAAGAGTTTTTTCTTAGCCTCATCTTTCTACATCCAGTAAAAATAAAAGGCAGGATTCAAGCAGAGCCTATGCCCTTCCTCACACTATGAGGCTCAGGCAACAGCCAGGAGGCTAAGAAAATAATGAGAAAACTGCACACTTCCCCAACAAAGGGGACTCAACAAGTCTGCAGTGTTGAGGGAGGGGTGCATCCCACAGCAATGCTAGCAAGGAGAATGTCTTCTGCTTTGGAAAATGTAAGGAATCTGTGAGACAAAGCAGTCAAGACTTTAGGTGATGCTGTCCAGTGCGGAGACCTCTGGGTACCATTTGTACTATCATGTTTGTCTGGGCCAATCAGGAAGCTGAGTTGAGTGCGGCATTTAAAACAAGAATTGGGATGAAGGCAGAAGAACTACAGTCCAGAGCTGGCGAGATGGGTCAGTGGGTAAAGGCCCTTGCCTCCAAGTCTGACAACCTGAGTTCAATCCCAAGGATGTCCATGAAGGAGGGAAAGACCTGTTTTGCAAGTCATCCTCTGGCCTCCCCATGTATGCCCCTATAAGATGCCCCTGTAACATGCCCCTGTAACATGCCCCTCGACACAGACAGAGGTCATAATAATAGCCATCAAGGCAAGCCTGGGCTACATAGTAATATCTAACCTTAAGAAAACAAAATTAATGAAAGACTGAGATGGACCCATAAGCATCACTTGAGGGTGTGCACAGCAGCCAGATCTGACAGATAGTAATTTTAGATCAGGATACAATCCAGGGAGGGCCTCTCTAGCTGCCACTCAGGAACAGACTCCTTAGCAGGGCATCTCTCCATTGTCCTCCCTCCAACAGATTTCTGCTGATAAGCAAACACTGGGGAGGTTCTGTGGGCAGCTGGATTCTCCCCTGGGCAACCCCCCAGGAAGCAAGGAACTCATGTCCCAAGGAAACAAGATGCTGCTGACCTTCCACACAGACTTCTCCAATGAGGAGAATGGGACCATCATGTTCTACAAGGGCTTCCTGGCCTACTACCAGGCTGTAGGTGAGTGCTCCCCACAGCCAGCCCTTCACTCTGGCCTCAGCCATGGGAGTGTGGCTGGGGCATGTTTAAGCTCTGTTGTAGTAATTTCTTAATCTCCATCGGGGATTTCTACCCTTTGATCATTCAGTTCCCAGATAAAACTTTTATATTTATAATAAGCCTTCATTCAGTGATAGAGCTGGGCAGATATCAACTCTCTATGCTCTTACGTCTACCTCCCTGTTAACAACCCTGAGATGTGATTGGCTGTATTCCATCCAGGTAGCTCTTACTCAGACTGGGCAGCTCTCATGGGCAATTCTCATGATCGCTCTCCTCTTCTCTCCACCTTCTCTCTCGTTCATCATGGACCTCCTTGGACCCCAAGCTTGGGAACCAAAACTTTACCTACCTCTCTTCTGCCCAGCTATAGGTTGCCGGTATCTTGATTCAACCAACAGTTCTAAATTAAAGAGCAAGTTACACAGTATCACTTGGTGGATGTGAGGATTCTCTTGCCCCTAAGGACAACCAGACCTCAGGGACCAGTATTTAGCATTGCAATACAAAGCAACAGACCAAACCTCAACAGGACCCAAAGAAGCCAGAAGCCTGGCTTTCCTTATTTCTCTCTCAAGATGGGGTCTGACCATCTGGCCTCTTCTACCACCAAGCAGATCCCAGAGAACTTTAGAGAGGCAAAGGGACCAGAAGTAAACTTGTCTCCAGGCTTCTGGTACATGACTCTTTGAGGGGGAAAAAAAAAACCACACAAAAGTCTCTGAACAGAGGAAGAGATAGCACAACAGTAGCACACCTCGCCCCAGAACTCTGTGGAGAGGAACATAACCCTTCCTTCTGGAATCCCTTCCAGACCTTGATGAATGTGCATCGCAGCCCAACTCAGTGGAAGAGGGTTTGCAGCCCCGATGCCAACACCTGTGTCACAACTATGTTGGAGGCTACTTCTGTTCCTGCCATCCTGGCTACGAGCTTCAGAAAGATGGGCAATCCTGCCAGGGTGAGGCCGAGTGGGAAGGGTGGGTAGGCAAAGGCAGAGCAGAGGCTTGCTGGGCCAGCCTAACACCCTAACAGCCCCTCTGATTCTGCTTTTACAGCTGAGTGCAGCAGTGAGCTCTACACGGAGCCCTCAGGCTATGTCTCCAGCCTTGAATACCCTCAGCCCTATCCACCGGATCTACGCTGCAACTACAGCATCCGGGTGGAGAGGGGCCTCACTGTGCACCTCAAGTTCCTGGATCCTTTTGAAATTGATGACCACCAGCAAGTGCACTGCCCCTATGACCAGCTCCAGGTAGAGCTAGACTTCAAACTTTCTTTCCCTTACTCACATGTCTCCCCAGGTCCCTGCTCCTTCCTGGGACCTTGAACTGAGTGGAACAAGGATACATTGTTCACCAGCATCATAGAGGTCTAGAGTAGTTTCTCTACCCTTGTCCACCCGAGGGGACTTGTGTAAAAAATGTCCCCACTGGAGAACTAGCCATGATCTCCTCCCCTCTTGCCATCAGATCTACGCTAATGGGAAGAACTTGGGTGAATTCTGTGGAAACCAAAGGCCTCCAGACCTTGACACCAGCAGCAATGCAGTGGATCTGCTGTTCTTCACAGATGAGTCAGGGGACAGCCGAGGCTGGAAGCTGCACTACACCACTGAAAGTGAGAGGGTTAGGGTGGAGCATGGCTTCCTGGGAAACTTGTGTCGAACATGCATGAGACCTGGGGTATTGTCTCTAGACCCCTAAACTAAAATAAGATATGTAGGTGCATGCCTCGCCTTCCCGTAATAAAGGAAACGGGAGGGGACTAATGGCTCTGACAATCCCATGCCCTCACCAACAGCCATCAAGTGCCCCCAGCCCAAGGCTCTGGACGAGTTCACCATCATCCAGGATCCCCAGCCTCAGTACCAGTTCCGGGATTACTTCATTGTCACCTGCAAGCAAGGCTACCAGCTCATGGAGGTAAGAGGCTGAGGCTCATGGGACAGATCCTCTGGGTGTCCCAGGAGGAGGAGATGGGCAGATCTCAAATGGAGCCATGGAGGTTGGGGCTGGAAGAATCAATCTGTCTGCACTCAGATCTGAGTAAACATCAAAGAGACTGAAGATCAAGGTCCACTCAGGCTATAAAGCAAGTTCAAGGCCAACCGGGGTGACTCGGTGAGATCTCATCTCAAATTAAAAAGTGAAAAAAGGGCTGAGGATATAGCTAAGAAGGAGAGGGCTTGCAAAGGATGCTGGTGGTCCTAGGTTTAAGGCCAGGTACAGACGGGAAAGAAGAACAAAAAGAATATACTTTGTCTGCATACAGGAAACACTCAGAGGGTTCATTTTTGGTTTGTTTGTTTTGTTTTGTTTTGTTTTGTTTTGTTTTGTTAAGAACCTGATGTCTCTGCCAGGTGGTGGTGGCTCATGACTTTAATCCTAGCTCTTAAGGACACAGAAGCCAGTAAAGTCAGGTAGATCACTGTGAGTTCATAGGCCAGACTGGTCTACAGAGAGAATTCTAGAACAGCCAGTGCTACACAGAAAAATCCTGTCTCAAAAGAAAAAAAGAGAGAGAGAGAGAGAAGAAAAAAAAACGGAGGGGAGAGAGAGTGCGAGAGCAAGAGAGAGACAGAGACAGAGAGAGAGAGAGAGGAGTTAAAAAGGCAGAGAGAAGGGATGGTTGGCAGGCTGGTGACAATCAGTGTCACTGTATAGCCCAGGCTAGATTTAAACTCTTTATCCTCCTGCCTCTACCTCCTGAGTGCTGGGATTACAAGTGCCCTTAGACCCATCTGATGCTTGTTCTTAATAAGTTATTTATAACCAGGGGCAGTGGCACCTACACCTGTAATTCATGGGGAAACTCATGAGAGAAAGATCATGAATTTGAGGCCAGCCTGGGCTACATAGCTAATCTAGGACAGCCTAGGCTATATAACAAAGCCTTGTCTCAAAAAATATCATATTTTCCAATATTATCAGGTGAGTACCAGCCACTCTTTGACCTTGTGCTAACTGACGACTCACCTGACATGTCACCGTGTTAAACACCTATGAAAGCAGTCAGGTAGCACTAGTAGTTTAAGGAAAGCCCTGGGCTTTAAGAAAACTGCAGTGTGGGAGGAAGTGTGATCGAGATCTTGGCTGGTAGAATGTTTCAGGAATAGGGAAAAGCCTGGGTCTGCTCTAGAAAATGGTCTTTGTTTTGATACAAAAGTACAATCCTGACTTGTCTTTATTACACTTTGGGGGGGAGCAGGGGGTCTATGGAAACAGTCCAGGGTCTAAAAACAAAGTTATTGAACCTACCAATTAACCTTGCTGTGAGTTTCTGCTTTGGAATTCAACATCCCATCTGCAGCCTTGGATTGAGAGCACTAGCTAGGGAGAATGGGGAGGAGGGAGGAGGAAGCACATCTGTGAGGGAGCTGAGGTCTAAGAGATGGACACAGCTGCCTTCACATTCCCACAGTTGTTGTGCACCTTCGAAGTGGGGAGCCTGAGTTCTGACAGCATGTCTAACTTTGGCTTAAACAGGGAAATCAGGCGATACTCTCCTTCACAGCTGTTTGCCAGCATGATGGCACGTGGAATCGTGCCATGCCCAGGTGCAAGAGTAAGTCACAAACTGGATGTCTGCCATCTCTTAATCTTGAGACTTGAGCTGGGAGGGAGAAAGACCCCTCATCTCCAAGGGTCCTGCCTCCTAGCTTGTTCCTTAGAAACTATTTAGGCTTCATCTCAGGCCTGATGGACTCTGCCAGATCTGAATTTTACCCTATCTAGTGCAAGTGTGCACTCTACTGACCATTCTTCTCTGAGGTCCCCGAAACCCCCATTGCCCATACTGAAGTTTCTGCACAGGTGTCCTCCACTTCCTTACAACCCTGTATTCTCTCTAAGTCAAGAACTGTGGGCAGCCCCGAAGCCTGTCTAATGGGGACTTCCGCTACATCACCACAAAAGGCGTGACCACCTATGAAGCCAGTATCCAGTATCACTGCCATGAACCATATTACAAGATGCTGACGAGAGCTGGCAGAAGCGAGTCCATGCGAGGTAGGAATTGAGTTGCATCATGGTCCTTATTCCCCTTTCGGCTCTGAGGGACACTTGACATTTTTTCAGTGGAGTTCTGGATACCAAATGAAGGATTCAACATCACAATGCCCAAAACGACGACGACAACAACAACAACATAAAACCCTAATAGTTTAAAGAAAGAGCACCAAGCCAATGGAAAGCAAAGATTCAAATCTCTTAAGCCACTACTTCCCTCTCACCACCACACCTATTACCAACACTACCACGACCAGTAACAATGCACTAATCACCGATAGCACACAACCAGCACAAACCCACCATAGCCACCACTGACACACTACCAATACCAACATCATCACCATCATCACTTCCAACACCAACGATTGCCACCACCAAACCAACAGCAGCAACAGCAAAGCCATAGGCAACACCAACATCACCACCATACTGATATTACCACCACCAACATTGGCAATCTCCAGTTACCATCCATTCTACCATCACTAAGAACTAGGCACCACCATCACCACCACCACATGTACAGTGACACTCCCCCTCTAAGCTCCCATTCTCAGGCTGCCACACTGTGATCTTTTGCATTCAGGTTTACTTAATGATTCTCAAACTCATCTGCGGGGGGTGGGGGGTTGTTTACTATAGTCATAGAGATTGGACCTAAGGCCTCTCTCATGAATTCAAAGCATGCACTCTTACCATTGAGCTATAGTCCCAGCATGCCCCACTGGTGTATTTAATATTTTGTTCTCCCCTCCTCTCTCTCTCTCTGTCTCTGTCTCTCACTCTCTCTGTCTCTCTTTCTCACTCTCTGTCTCTGTCTCTGTCTCTGTCTCTCTCTCATTCCCAAAAATCTCTGTATAGATGTGGATGATTTTAAACATCTAATCTTTCTACCTCTATACCCGAGGGATTACAGGTACATACCACCACATCTAACTAAAATTTCTCTTTGAATTATACAAAAAAAAAAAAAAATTCAAGACTGAGGACTTATCTACCATGTGAGAGTCCCGGAGTTACATATTCAACACTGGAAATATGGAAGGAAGGAAGGAAGAACTCAATCTTAGTTTCCTCATTTTAAAAATGAACTTAATACATGCTTGAAAGTGTCACCAAATTTAAACGAGATAATGCAGATAAAACACTCAGTAACCAAGGGGCAGAGTGACAACAATCAGACGATGTAGCTATTGCTGGATGTGGTCCTGCACTCCCAGAATACCAGCATTTGGGTTACTATAGCTGAGGATGGAGAATTCATGGTCAGCTTGGGCTATATAGCAAATTCAAGGTCAGCCTGTTCTTAACAATTAATCCTGGAAAGAGTTATACAGGAAGGAAGACATGGCATTATCATCTGTAATCCTGCTATCAAGATGCAGTCACTGGTAAACTCAGAAGGCTTCCTTCCAAAGTGGGCATCACCTCAAATATATAGCTAAGTATTCTGGGGTTTTTTTTCACTCAACAATAAGACAAAATACATATACATATTCTTTTTAACATTATATATCCATATACATTTGAACCAGTTAATTTTGCTCCTTGAACATGGTGTCTCCTTTCTCCAACTCCCTCTATAACACCTTCAGTGTCCAATGGCCTCTGCTGCCTGCTTTTCTGGCCCACCACCTCCAGCCTTGACACAAACTCTTTTAATCCTCAGGGATATATACCTGCACAGCCCAAGGCATTTGGAAGAATGAAGAGGAAGGAGAGAAAATGCCCCGGTGTCTGCCAGGTAAAGGGTGGATGAGCCAGATGTCATTTGCATTGGGGGGCGGGGCATTCTACAGAGAGAGATCATGTAAGGTGATGCTTCAACTCCAAGGGAAACACCCGGTGTAAGGAAAAGGAGTGAGAGAGTGTGTGCCAGGAAAAAGAGAGAGGTACAGAAAATCTAAACTAGTCCTGATGGTCTAGTGCTCGCATGGACAAGGAATCGGAGAGTAAAGTCAAGAGAAATTCCCAGAAAGAATTAGTAAGAACAGGGAGAGTTAGCCAAGAATGGGTGGAAGAAGGGACTATGGGAACAGGAAGACAAAGAAGAGAGAGACAGAGAGGTATGGGGGGGGGGGAAGGGGAGGAGAGTTAAGATCAGCAGCAGAGGCGGGGGTGGGGGTTGTCGTGAGGGGGTAGAGGGGGAATGTTGTGGGGATGGGGATGATGAACAAAAGAGGGAAGAAAGGGCTTGAACCTGCAGCTGACAGGTTCTCATCCTGTCTCTCTGCAGTGTGTGGGAAACCTATCGACCCTGTGACAGAGAGGCAGCGCATCATTGGAGGGCAGACAGCCAGGCCTGGCAACTTCCCCTGGCAGGCCTTCACCACTATCCACGGGCGAGGGGGTGGGGCCCTGCTTGGAGACCGCTGGATCCTCACAGCAGCCCACACCATCTACCCCAAGCATCACAACAAAGGAAACGACAATGCCAACCCCAAAACACTTGTTTACCTGGGCCACACAAACGTGGAACAGATCCAAAACCTGGGACATCACCCAGTCCGTCGGGTCATCATCCACCCAGACTACCGCCAAGATGAACCTAACAATTTTGAAGGAGATATTGCTCTACTGGAGCTGGAAAACAGTGTCACACTGGGCCCCGAACTCCTCCCCATCTGTCTCCCAGACAATGAGACCTTCTATGGCAAAGGCCTCATGGGTTATGTCAGCGGATTCGGGATAACAGAAGATAAGTTAGCTTTCGATCTCAGGTTTGTCAGACTGCCTGTAGCTGACCGAGAGGCATGCCAGAGATGGCTCCAGACAAAAAAGGAAATTTCTGTATTTTCTCAAAATATGTTCTGTTCTGGGGACCCAGCTATAAAGCAAGACGCCTGCCAGGGGGACAGTGGGGGTGTTTTTGCAGTCAGGGACAGAAATCGTGATATCTGGGTGGCTACGGGTATCATATCCTGGGGCATTGGGTGTGGTGAGGGATATGGCTTCTACACCAAGATACTGAATTATGTTGACTGGATCAAGAAAGAGATGGGAGACGAAAACTGAACCCAGTGTTCACTGGGTCAGAATCCAGGGTATAGTGTATTAAAAAAATGTATCTGACCAATTGTTGATAACCACTATGATTCTCATATAAAAATCACAGATGCTGAACGTGTATAGAATAAACTCTCTTTTCTGTAATCCCATCAATGTTATAGCATTTTGTTGTGTTTTCAACATAGTTTGATTGTGTGGCCCAGGCTGCCCTAAAGTATACAGTCCTCCTGCTGAGGCTCGGGGTTAAAGCTTGCAATGATGAGTTGGAGGGTTGCTCCCCAGTTAAGAGTATAGACTGTTAGAAAGGCAGTGGTGGTGCACACCTTTAATCCCAGCACTCAGGAGGCAGAGACAGGTGGGTCTCTGAGTTTGAGGCCAGCCTGGTCTACAGAGTGAATTCCAGGACAGCCAGGGCTTCACAGAAAAGCCTTGTCTCACAATAGATAGATAGATAGATAGATAGATAGATAGATAGATAGATAGATAGATAGATAGATAGATAGAGTATGAACTGTCCTTGCATAGTTCAAACACCGTTTGATTTCCAGCACCCATGATTCACCATGGCTCACAACTCCCTCTAACTCCAGCTTCAGCCTTCCAACACCTGCACATACCCATCTGTATTAGTTAGGGTTTTACTGCTGTGAACAGACACTATGACCAAGGCAAGTCTTATAAAAAAACAACATTTAATTGGGGCTGGCTTACAGGTTCAGAGGTTCAGTCCATTATCATCAAGGTGGGAGCATGGCAGTATCCAGGCAGGCATGGCGCAGGAGGAGCTGAGAGTTCTATGTCTTCATCCAAAGGCTGCTAGTGGAAGACTGACTTCCAGGCAACTAGGGTGAGGATCTTATACCCACACCTACAGTGACACACCCATTCCAACCAGGTCACACCTATTCCAACAAGGCCACACCTTCAGATGGTGCCACTCCCTGGTCCAAGGATATACAAACCATCACACCATCCATACACATATACATAATTAAAATACTATTCTATATTATGTCTTGTGATTGTACAACATAAAGAAAGCCATGATTTTCTTTTTAACATTTTTAAATGCATTCCCTCCTTATTAAATCTTCTGGAAGGGAAGAATATTGTGAATTTATGTCTCTAAGTTCAGTCACTAATCATTTGAGACAGGTTCTTACTGTTAGGACCTAGGTAAAATATTAAGGCCTAGATGGAGTTCTTACTGTTAAGGCCTAGGTAGCTGCTCCTGGACAGCCTGCCATTATAAGGAAACTTTCTCATATGTTTCTGCTTTTACTAGGAAACTTTCTAATGACAAGATCGGTTACACATTCTTTTATATCCTCTGCCCTTGGAAACCAATCACGATAGGTAGTAAGTAAGTTAGTAAGACTGTTTTGTAGAGTTACCCACAATGAGCTTGGACCCAAACCAACCACCCAACAGCACCTCCTGAAACTGTGTATAAGTTTTGAAGGTATAAGCTGCCCCTGGGATGGACCACAACATAAGAGAGACACCTGTGCCAATATAAGAAACTATTTAGAGTAAGACTCACATTTTGAGTATCGGTTGAGTAAAGTTTAAGTTCCCAAGACCTCCCTGGGAACTGACATCCTACTTGGCAGAAAGAGACATGTGCATGGGTAACTGACATCCTGGTTAGCAAATTAAGACATGAATGTTAGACAAGGCAAGTCCCCTGCCACAGATGAATACCCCAACCAATGGGAACAGGACAAGTGCACAACAAAGACAGGTTTCTAAGGAAATCCCTTATCCCTAAATCCTGATTGCAAAGGTGTTGATGTTTGTGGATTTGGGGCTTAAAAACCCTTTAAGATCTGAACTCAGGGTCATGTTTCAGTTCCCAAATCAGGACCAGGGCCCTGGACAACCAGTTCTGGACACTATGTTCTGTTGTAGTTTGTCAAGAGACCCTCACTCACAGAAAGACCACAGAGACCGCTATCATTGTAAAACGCCTGAGGATTTTACTTATCCAACATGTTGGGGAACCCCTCTCAGCACCCGGGCCAGAGGAGAGACCCAGAACAACGAAAGAATACACTTTGGATACCTTTGTAAGGCCCGGATATAGGCACCAGGGTAGTTTGGCTTATTTTAATTAATAGCCAATAACCTTTTTAGACATCGGTTGGTTTGTATAGGGTGACTCTCAGTTTGTCTGTCCTTGAGGTTTTTAGTGTGAGGTGGGGCAGGGGAATTGTTAGTCTTGTTTTGGAAGCTTAGTAATTTTGACTGTTAAAACTATGTTTCTATATTTGTTTAGTCGGCCAGCTTTTTATCTGACTCTGTATTTTCTTAGTACAATTTCAAAATTCCTTTTGAAAAGGGAAGTTACTGGGTAGTATTGAATTTATTTTGGATATTACATTTCAACAAACTATCCCTGTCTGACTGAGATCAGTGTTCAGGTAGTTGCTAAGGCAATTCCTGGACCCCAACATTTCCTGTGCTGTCCAGGCTGAGCTGAAATTCATACTCCATGGCGTTCTCCCTCCTCAGCATCTTGGGAGCTGAGACTACAGCTATGTGCCACCATGCCCACTTTACCCACAGTATTTTGAAGAAAAAAAAGCAATATACTTTCTTTTAAATTTTTAGTTGTTTTTAATATGTATGGGAAAAATACCTGCATATGCATATGTGTACTGTGTTCGTGCAGTTCCCCCAAGAAACCAGAAAAGGACACTGGATCCTGTGCACATGATTGTGAGCTATGTAGGTGCTTGGAAGCAGCCCTGGTCCTCTGCAAGAGGAGCCGGTGCTCCTAACCCCTGAGCAACCTCTCCAGCCCAGTCCTTCCTCTTGTTAAGGTGATTGTGTCAAGAATTTTGTTATATAATGGAAAGCTGACTAAAGGCTTATTTACTGGTCTATTTCATTCTAACAAAAAAACGATGATTCACCAGATGCTGTGCCTGTCTGTAATGCCAGCATGCAGGAAGTAGAGGCAGGAGGGGCCCGAATTCAAGGTCACTCTGGCTATACAGCTTGTTCAAGTACAGCCCAAAGAGCATAAAGCCTGTTTCTGTGAGGAGACAAGAGGAAAAAGTTCTAAAGAGAGGCTCTGGAGAGGCGCTGAAGAGATGGCTCAGTATTTAAAAGCACTTGATACTCTTGCCTAGGACCTGGGTTCAGTTCTCAACACCCAAATGGTGGCTCACAACCATCTATAACTCCAATCCAGAGGATCTGATGCCCTCTTCTTGCCTCTGTAGGCAGCAGGCATGCATGTGGTGCACAGACATAACGCAAATTCCCATACACATAAAATAAAAGTAAATAAATCTTTTTCAAAATATCATTGTAAAAAGGACAGTATACAGGTGGACAGTATACAAAGGACAGTATACGAAGAACAATTTGGACGAACTTATATTTTTTTACATTTTATTTATTTATTTATTCATTCATTTATTCATTTATTCTGTGTGAGTGTGTGTGTGTGTGTGTGTGTGTGTACCGGGGGAGTGTACCTGTGCAATGGCACCTTTGTGGCATGCAGAGAACAATTTACAGGAGTAAATGATCTTCTAACCTGAGAACTGAACTCATGTCTTCAGACCATCTGGCCACATCTGAGCTTCTCTCTCTCTCTCTCTCTCTCTCTCTCTCTCTCTCTCTCTCTGTCTCTGTCTCTGTCTCTGTCTCTCTCTCTCTCTCTCTCTCTCTCTGTCTGTCTGTCTCTCTCTCTCTCCTTTATTTAGTGTTTATTTTAAGATATGGTTCCACTATGTGGCTGGGCTGGCCTTGAACTTAGGATCCTTCTACCCTCAGCCTCCTGAGTGTCTGGGGTGATACTCCTGGACCACCACCCTTGCCAGTAAGGAGGGAATTTCCTCAGGCACTTGATTTCATGAGCTAAAAGTCCAAGCAGACTGGAACTTCTCACTGGAAACATGTCAACGTTTTCTATAAACCTGTCAGTCTCTAAGCTTGAAGCACAACTCCTGGGAGACAGAGGTAAGAGGACCAGAAACTCACATCCTTATCTAGACAGGAAGATGGAGGCCATCCTGGACTTCATGAGACCCTGTCTTAAACAAAAAAGGTATTATAGTTTTAGCTCATTTTTCACTTTTTGCTATTATCTCAAATGTCAAAAGAAAGGAAACACTCTATCACAGGTCATGGTTCTCAATGGGTTTCTTTCCTTTTTTCTGGAGTAGAATTCACTATTTTTTATATTTTAATTTTATTTATTTTACGCCTGTGAATATTTTGTCTGGACGTAAGACTGTGCATCATGTGTGCCTGAGGAGGACCGAAGGGTAGTCAGATTCCTGGGACAGAAGTTACAGACAGCTGGAGCCACCATGAAAGTGCTGGGAATTGAACCCTGTGAAAGAGCAGCCAGTGCTCTTAACTGCTGGGCCATCTCTCCAGCCCTGTTTCTCCAGGATTGTTGTTGTTGTTGTTGTTGTTGTTGTTGTTGTTGTTGTTGTTGCTGTTGTTGTTGTTGCTGTTGTTGTTGATGATGATGATGATGATAATGATGGTGATATTGTTTGTTTGCTATGTTGTGTTTTGTTTTGCTTTGTGAGACAGGGTCTAGATTCCATCTCTGTAGCCCAAACTGATTTTGAACTTATTCTATAAGCCTGCCTGGATTTGCATGCAAAATCCTCCTGCTTCAGCTCCCTAAGCAGCTGGTGTTAACAGGACCCGGGGCCCAGCAGGCTGGTTTCCCATTCTGGTTACCAATGATGTGTTTACCCTGCAGTATAAATGAACTTTTGAACTGAACTATTTAGCTCTGTGCAAGATCAGAGTCCTTTCTTGATAAGCTCCAAACATGCCTGTTCACTCTGGCTAAAAAAGAGGTCCTGAAAGCCACCTCTCACAGCAGACTAGCCAGAACCCCGTACCCGAACCAGAACCCCCTACCCAATCCAGAGCCCCGCCCCCAGCCCAGATTCTTATTCTGTTTTTCTGTGTCTGTTTTTTGTGGTGCCGGGGATTGAATTCAGAGCCTTGTGCATACTAGACAAGCACTGTATCTTTGAGCTAAACCTCCACCACTGTTATTTTAAATTACGTGTGCATGTACATGCGTGTCTGCTTCCACACATGTGCGCACAAGAGCTCACATGTGGAAGTCAGAGGACAACATATGAGAACTGGTACTCTCCTTCTAACCTGTGGGTCTTGGGGAACAAACCCAGGTTGCCAGGCTTGGCAGCAAGTGTCTTTACTCACCTAGCCATCTCGCAGACTCACTCTTTTTAAAATTTATTATTATTTCTATTTTGTTTTGAGACAGGGTCTCACTATGTAGCTCTGACTGGCCTGGAATTTGCTATGTGAATCAGGCTGTCTTCAAACTCCCAGAGATCAACCTGCCTCTGCCTACCTAAGTGATGGAATATAAGAAACACACTACTACATCCAGCTCCTCCCCCGCCCCATTTAGTAGTTGTTGTTGTAGCCCCATTTAGTAGTTGTTGTAGCAGTAACAGCAGTAATAGTAATGGTAGTGTGCTTGTGCATATGTTTCAAATTGGTCATGCTCATGCCATGGCACACTGTGTGTGGTGGTCAGAGTATACCTTGGGAAGTCAGTACTTTCCTTCCACAGATTTGGGGATAGGACTTAGGATTCATCAAGGTTGTACTCTCCAGTCCTGGGCTCTTCTTCTCAATCCTTAACTCTCATGAAAAGGGATGGATCTCCTGTGTTCAGCTTCTACAAGGCTGTATTTCTGCTGCGGTTTGTAGCTCAGTCAGTAGACAGAGTGTCTGAAACCTTAGAGCTGGGTCGTCAGCACACATAAACCATGCATGGTAGTGCACCAGTAATTGCAGCACTCAGAAAGTAGAGGCAGGAAGATCAGAAGTTCAAGGTCATCCTTCCCTACATAGCTTATTTGAGGCTAGCCTGGGCTATAGATAAGGTTCTCAACCTGTGGGCCCACACCATCCAATGACACGAATTTCTAATGGTCTTAGCAAATGAGATACCACTCAGTAGCAAAATTACACTTATGAAGTATCAACAAAAATAAGTTTATGGTTAGAGGTTCCTAAGATCACTGGAAATATGTGATTTCCAATGGTTGTGACACACAGGTTGAGATCCAATGCTCTTTTTATTTTTTTTTAATTGTGTTTCAGGGTTATAATATATCTCATATCCCAGGGGTAGAACACTTGCTTAGCAAGTGTTCCTTTGGATCCCATGCTCGGCCTAGCCAATGAACTTATATGTATACACTAGATGTGTTGGCACAGACCTGTCGGGGGCAAGGAAACAGTAAATTCCAGGCCACAGCATGAGTTCAAAGCCAATGCCAACTACATAGTGAGATCATGTCACACACAGAATGAATTTACTCTATAGTCTATAGTGAGATCACTTCACACGCAGAATTTCATTAATTCTATAGTCTATAGTGAGAACATGTCACACACAGAATGTCTTTACTCTATAGTCTATAGTGAAATCATGTCATACACAGGATGTTTTTATTCTGTGGTCCTTTGGCACTCTTGGAGAGGAAGGAGATTTTGTTTCATTTTGGTGTTGTTGGGTAGTTTGTTTGTTTGTTTGTTTGTTTGTTTGTTTCAAGACAGGGTTTCTCTGTATAGCCCTGGCTGTCCTGGAGCTCACTCTGTAGACCAGGCTGGACTCCAACTCAGAAATCCTCCTTCCTCTGCCTCCCAAGTGCTGGGATTAAGGGTGTGTGCCACCACTTCCCAACTCATTTTGGTGTTTTGTTTTCAGATTTCTTCCCTAGAGTCAGGGAAGTTATCTCTGAACTTTTGGCTGACACATTTTGTTACAGAGATCACTCCATTTTGTCACCTAACAGACAGACTAAGCAAAACTACCAAAAAAAGCAGACCAGCAATGTTCAATTTCTCTTTTACTAAGGCATTACACTGTATGATACAAAGGAGGATTACAAGAAAATTAATTTCTAGGAAACATATTGAAGCAACTCACAGAGGAAAACTAAGGTAGTCATTTCTAACTTCCAGTATTCGGTAAGTCTCACTAGTAAGAAAAAAAGGCTATGTTCCCTGTCTGCATCTTGTTAAAGATGCAGAATTCCATGCTGTTGATGCCTGAATTCCATGATGCTATGCCCCAAATCTCCCTCTCCTCCTGTGGCTCTCCATACAGCCAGAACCAGATTGGAAGCATGCTTTGCTGTAAGTAATTCAGGAATTTCAAGCAGGTTAAATGAGGGAAGATCGGATAAGATATCCCTGTGGAATAGCACAAGATAGAAGGGCTTCTGCCATGTTGTTAGCAATAGTAACTGAATAACCAACACGGCCCAGTGATCAACCCTGCCTCCATGCAGACATTTTGACAATCAAGTTCAGCATTAACCATACTACCACATCTTCTCTCCATCGTTGTGAAATAAGGGGACCACCATAGGATCTGAGAACAGTGAGCTTGCTATGCCCTGGAGGGGTGTTGTCGCCCTACGGATTAGTCCTTCCTGGGCCCACTATTCTCCTGCATAGTTTTCAGGATCCAGTCCACGTAATTCTTTACCTTTGTGTAGACCCCATAAGTCCCACACCTTTTCCCCCAAGACACCAAGCCAGCTACATAGAATTTGGGGACCTTGACATTGGGGACCTGGAAAGCAAAAGCTCCTCCGCTGTCCCCGTTACAGCTGTCAACACCCTTCTCGCCTGCACAGATCATGTTGTCACTGAAAACATAGTCCTCTGGCCTTACTGTGGGGTTCTCCTCTTTCACCTGTTTGCAGGTTTCTAAAGAGGTTACCGGTATCTTTGCCCCTTTGAGGTTGATAACAAAGAATCTCTTTTCTGTTCGGCCCCACCCTGAGATCAGCCC
Source organism: Mus caroli (assembly GCF_978045245.1). Lineage (NCBI taxonomy): Eukaryota > Metazoa > Chordata > Mammalia > Rodentia > Muridae > Mus > Mus caroli. Next base: position 24,625,580 of record NW_028227262.1, on the reverse strand, counting down.
CATGTCACCCAGTGAGACGTTGTACTCTGAGGAGGTGCCTGGTAAGCAGATGGGGGAGACATTGGGTCCCATTTTCACGGGGTCTTTCAGCTGCACCAGGGCAATGTCATTGTCAAAATTTGTCCGTAAATTTGGGTCATCTTCTTCCTTCCAGCTGGGATGAATAAAGACACGCTCACTGTAGAGTCTCTGGGCATTTTCCAAGAGAGTCGTCCTCACAGACATGGTCCCGACGTACATTGAAGGGTTGGAGATTTTCTCCACAACGTGAGCAGCCGTCAGCACCCAGTACTCATTAATAAGAGCCCCACCAGCTCTGGGGTGACTAAAGAAGACTTGCCAGGGAAAATTTTCAATCTTTGCAGGTTGTCCTCCGAATATCCTCTGCTGGACTTGAAAGGGCTCGGTGGGTACTCCACAGGCTAGGAAGGAATAAGAGCCAGATAGAGAGATGCATCGAATGATGCTGACCTCTGAAAAGTTCAGCCACTCAAGTGTTCTACCCAATGGGTGGCAGAGTTCTTCCGCATGTCTTAATCAATTTTTGTCAACTACCTCCGTATCTGACTTTTCCGCGTCTCACCAAAACACCTCCTTTGCCAATGCCAAGCAGACTTATGGAGGAGACTGGCTCAACAGGAGGGTTACATGAATGACTAAACCAAATGAGCTAGTATTTTACAGTTCACTGCTTGACCCACAGCCCCTCTGAGGCATACTTCATGCTTAACCTCTAAGGTCAAAAACCCAACTAGAGCCAATGCTGAGAGACTCTTCACTGGACACAGGTAACGGCAGCAGGCTTTCTGCCTTCGACTGCCTCTCAGATGAAGTCCTTATCTTGTGTGTGTGTGGTGCAGGGGTGTGGGGTCTCACTATGTAGTCCAGATTGGTCTCACAACTCACAATCCTTCTTCAGAATCCAGAGTGCTAGGATTACAAGTGTACACCCAGCTAGCTCTCTTAGCATGGTTTGATCTGCACTTCCTTAATGACTAATGTGACAGCAACTGTTGATGATGGCAAACTTTTCTATTTCCCTTCAAGTTGACCTAAGTTGATGCCATTGAAGAAATTCCAGGCCAGAGTTCCTATCACTTCACTGTGCTGAGCTCCCGGAGACAGGGCTAAGCCCTTTCTGGGAGGGTTACAGCCCATTTCTTGCAATGCTTACTCCATGCGTGTATAGGTACAGTTTCTACCCATGCCACAACCCAGATTACCTGGAATACATCTTGGAAGCTCGATACCCAGCTGGTCATTCACCCAGCTCCCATTTGCAGCACATCGATACTCCCCTAGAATAATACAAGGAAGATGTCACATTCTGCACATCTCTCCTCCCTCCCCCTTTATTCAAAGCTCCAGCTCCTCTGAACATTGAACAGGTAAGCAGATCAAATGAGCTAGAAAAGAACCTTCAGCTAGGAATGATGGCACTGTCATGTAAGCCCAACACTTGGCAGGTGGATGCAGAAAGATCCAGGCCAGCCTCTGTAGAAAAGGCTGCCCTAAACCTTGTGAATCCATCTCAAAAAGACTAGAGAGAGATGGGGAGGAGAGGACAGAGAAAGAAGAAGAGGGGGATAGCTCAAGCTCACCTTCAACAATTCCGACCCTATCTTTCAAGGGCTAGGATTTCAAACCTCCACCACCATGCCTGTCCTCCTGTGGATTTTATCTGAAATAACTGCTGTGGAGTCAGATAACTACATGAAATCAACACTATGAAGGAACTCCTGTTGCACGCTGACACTAAGCTGATGTCTTCTATGACATCCTGAATGATCCTGAGTACAAACCCCATCCCACAAGACAACTGTGTCCTCAGACTAAGCCAAAAGGATGACAATATCTTCTCTGTCTCTCCAACCAGAGAGAAAAAGCAGTAACCACCTCCAAATCACCCACACTCCTTCCCTCTCTCTTCTCTGGTAGAAGAACTTACCACCTTGTTCATGTTCCATGTAGTAATATGGCTCTTCACACGTGTAGTGAACGACAGTACCAAACACACTATTCTCTGGCTCTTCAACTTTACCATTCGCAATGGGATCTGGATTTCCACAATTCACAGCTACAAGAAGAATCGGGGAAATAGACAGTCACTCCCTCCCAGAAAGAGTTAGGGACCCATTCCATCTTAGCCCCTCCCGTAGCCACATTCATAATCACCCCCCTGATGAATCTCTCCAAGCCAGCCTTCTTGCAGCACCTTCTCTAACCCAATTCTCTAGCCCACTGAGAGCTGCCAATGCAGATGGCTCTTGAAAGAGACCAGGAGAAACCTAGTTTTCTGGTTGGCAGAGCCTCCTGTGCGAGCCCAGAATGTACTCCCTTAGAGCTATTGACAACATATCCCATTGCCCCTTTCTTTAGAAAAAACATGGTAGTCAAATTGTCCTAAGACTAGGAGAGGGCTAGACAGTTCTCTATAACAAACTCCTTCAAAAACGCAAGTCATTTTCCTGAGAGCCTAGAGGAAAACCATGCATTTGAATTTTGATGTGTTGATTATTCCATCCCCCTTGGGAGGGGAAAGAGGAGTTCTGCTTTGAAGAGACACCTACGTTGACATTTTAGCCCGGAGTTGCTCCACTGGCCGTTGCTTTGACAAGTGGAATAGAATGAACTCGAGCCAACACGTCCCTTGAGGAAAACAGATATCAATATTAATTTAAAAAAAACATACAAGCCAGGTGTGGTGGTGCACACCTTTATTCCCAGCACTAGGGAGGCAGAGTCAGGCAGATTTCTGAGTCCGAGGCCACCCTGGTCTACAAAGTGTGTTCCTGGACAGCTAGGAATACACAGAGAAACCCTGTCTTGAAAAATAAAAAAAAAAAAAAAGAAAGAAAGAAAGAAAAGAAAACCAAATCCAATAATGAAATTGAATCTCTGGTCTTGGATCAATGACAAGTCCTCTTCAAAAGACACTTGGAACATCTTTAGAAGAATAACCCAATGTACCCAGGAGCTACAGTGAGAAGACAACTCTGTCCCAGCATTTCAGCTCCCCGACCACGGTAGGACCGAGGGCAGAGAGGGCAAGCTGGACCAGGAGCTCCAGACCTCACATGAACGACTGACAACCTTGAGCCAGCCCATTCTTGGGAGGGGTTAATACCTTGATCAGGCAGCAACAATCTCTTGTGCTCACAATACCGATCCAAGCCTGAAATTAAAAAGATGCCTGTGTGGTACTTTACCTCCACAACTTCAAATCCATCCACACAGGTTATCTTCACCACATCTTTAAACACGTATTTTGCCTTATCGGGCTCCCAATTAGAATTGGCAGTGATTTCTTTGGGACAGGAGATGGCTTGGAGACAACAGAAATGAGATTTTACTAAAGAGCTGGAAATCGTATGCTATTTTACATCATTACCACCACCACCACCACCCCTGTTTTGAGACAGGATCTCTCTGTGTACCCTAGGATAGATTGGAGCTTGCCCAAGCTAGTCTATCTTGCAGTAATTCTCCTGCCTCCACTTCTCCAGGACTGAAATTATATCTGTGTAATAGCATCTTCAGACATTCTCACATTTTCTGTGTATGAGGGAGGGGGGTTAGTGTACCAACCCACAGGCTGAAGAAGGGCACTGGGTGCCTGCTCTGTCACTCTGTGCCTTACCCTCTTGAGACAGGGTATCTCACTATACCTGGAGCTTGCCATGTTTGCCCAGGCTAGCTGACCACCAAGACCCCGTGATGTCCCTTTCTCTGCCCACCACTCCAAGACATAGGACTTACAAACATACTTGGCTATGGCTAGATTTTTGCTATAAATACAAACTCAGATCCTCATGCTTGCCTAGCACACTATCCCTGTTCCCACAAACTTTCCAAAGTTTCCCGTTGTCCTCAGTTCTAATATCTAACATTCCAACTTGTAAAAGGATATGATGTCACACAGTGGCTTCCCCTCCTCCCCCTTGTTGTATTTTTGTGACTAGTTAAAAAAATATTAGCTGAAGAACAGTCTCTGTGTTTTGAGTCTACATGTCTAAATAATTTTGTATCCCCAGTCAAAGAGGAGCTTTAAGGGTACTCACGATCTCCATGGTAACGAAGCTTCCAACCCTTTTTTTGCCCCATTAGGTCAGTTTGAAAGACAATGTCGAGAGTATTGCTCTGGGTTTTAATAGTTAGCGGTCCAGGGAACCCATCGCCACAGTAAGGACCAAACTGTTGTTTTTTTGAAGCAAACTGGAAGGAAACAATGTTACAAAATCACAGGAGAGAAAAATGAATAGGAAAGAATTAAAGGATGTGGTATGAAGTGAGAGTGTCCCAGTGGAACAGAGAGAAAGAAGAAAGAAAGGAAGGAAGGAAGGAAGGAAGGAAGGAAGGAAGGAAGGAAGAAAGAAAGAAAGAAAGAAAGAAAGAAAGAAAGAAAGAAAGAAAGAAAGAAAGAAAGAAAGAAAGAAAGAAAGAAGGCAGGGAGGGAGGGAGGGAGGAAGGGAGCGAGGGAGGAAGGAGAGAGAGGGGGAGGGAGAGAGGGAGGGATGGAGGGATGGAGGGGGAAGGAAGGAAGGAAGGAAGGAAAGGAAAGGAAAGGAAAGGAAAGGAAAGGAAAGGAAAGGAAAGGAAAGGAAAGGAAAGGAAAGGAAAGGAAAGGAAAGGAAAGGAAAAGGGGAAGGAAGGGAAGGGAAGGGAAGGGAAGGGAAGGGAAGGGAAGGGAAGGGAAGGGAAGGGAAGGGAAGGGAAGGGAAGGGAAGGGAAGGGAAGGGAAGGGAAGGGAAGGGAAGGGAAGGGAAGGGAAGGGAAGGAAAGGAAAAAGGGAAGGGAAGGAAAAAGGGAAGGGAAGGAAAAAGGGAAGGGAAGGGAAAAGGGAAGGGAAGGAAAAAGGGAAGGGAAGGGGAAGGGGAAGAAGGGGAAGGGGAAGGGGAAGAAGGGGAAGGGGAAGGGGAAGAAGGGGAAGGGGAAGGGGAAGAAGGGGAAGGGGAAGGGGAAGAAGGGGAAGGGGAAGAAGGGAAGGGGAAGAAGGGGAAGGGGAAGAAGGGGAAGGGGAAGAAGGGGAAGGGGAAGAAGGGGAAGGGGAAGGGGAAGGGGAAGGGGAAGGGGAAGGGGAAGGGGAAGGGGAAGGGGAAGGGGAAGGGGAAGGGGAAGGGGAAGGGGAAGGGGAAGGGGAAGGGGAAGGGGAAGGGGAAGGGGAAGGGGAAGGGGAAGGGGAAGGGGAAGGGGAAGGGGAAGGGGAAGGGGAAGGGGAAGGGGAAGGGGAAGGGGAAGGGGAAGGGGAAGGGGAAGGGGAAGGGGAAGGGGAAGGGGAAGGGGAAGGGGAAGGGGAAGGGGAAGGGAAGGGAAGGGAAGGGAAGGGAAGGGAAGGGAAGGAAGAAAGAAAGAAAGAAAGAAAGAAAGAAAGAAAGAAAGAAAGAAAGAAAGAAAGAAAGAAAGAAAGAAAGAAAGACAGGAAGGAAGGAGAGAGAGAGAGAGAAAGAGAGAAAGAGAGAGAGAAAGAAAGGGTAGGAGGAAAGATCACTGTAATTACAGACAATGGGTCTGTTGGTACAGGCCTTTAATCACAGCTACTAGGAAGACCAAGACAGGAGGATTCCAAATTAAAGTCAGCTTGGGCAATTCAAGGAAAAATTGTGCTGAAATACAAAAATAGAAAGGGCTGCAAATGTAGCTCAGTGGTAGAGCTCTTGCCTACCATGCATGGGGCCAAAGGTTCAATCCAATTCAGGAAGGAAGAAATAAAGTCATGGAGGGAGGGAGGGAGAGGAGAGGGAGATTAAAGGAGGAAGGAGGATGCTCTCACCAGGAGTGGAGACTAACATCTGTAATCTTAGCACTCAAGAGGCTGGGATAAGAAGGCATTTTGAGTTTTGAGTCCAGCCTGGGCTACATAGCAAAGCCCTGGCTTAAGGAAACAGCAGGATAAAGATGAAGACAGAGAGAGCCAGAGAAAGAGAGGAAAGAGACAGAGAGAATCAAAGAGTAAAACTAGTCTCCGAGCAGAGGATGTAGCTATGCAGTGGAGTCTTTGCCCAAAACCACAGAGAAGGAGGCTGCCAGAGAAGCCTCAGCAATCTAAATGAGTTGTGGGTCAGAACCAAGCTCATTATCTACAACGCACAGTTAAACTGTCAGGGCAGTTCCCCTCTGAGTCAGCGGGCTCCACATCAAAATCTTCTCTCCGCATCGTCACCACCACTTGGAAGCCCTCCTCCAGCTGAATCTGGTATTCACACCTTGAGTTCTCCGGGTATGGATTGGGATAATTGGGACTTGAGATCTCCCCAATCAGGGCAGTGAACACATTTCCACTACAGTTGACTAGAGGAGAGAAAAAGATAAAGGACCAATCAGATACAGATACAAGAAGTTCTGCCCTCTCTGTTCCTTTCCTCATAACCTCAGAGTTCTCCATTCAGACTAGCCCACCATCTGTTCCCAAATGAAGCCTCCAGGAAGCAATTACCCACAATGCTATGAGGCGAGCTAGCCAATGCCTTTTCAGGGTCTCTCTGTTTGCTATGGTTATATATGAAAATTTCTATGTGGAACTTTCCGTAGTTGTGAACAGCCTCGGGCAGTCTCTTCACAGGCATCTATCCCTCTTTTCCATTAACCAACTTTACCTCGAAGCCTCCTGTTGTGGTTTGGATCTTAATCATCTCCAAAAGTGACATATGCTAAGGGCTTGGTCACTGGCCTGTGACACTCTTAGGTGGGTGGTGGAATCTTCATCTAGCCTGATAGCTGAAAGTTAGGTCATCGAAGTATGACCTTGAAAAGGACGTTGGTACCCCTGCCCTCCCTCTCTGCCTCCCTTCTGCCCTGTGATGACAACTTGCTCTACCGTCTGACTCCCTTATATGATGATCCACCTGGCCACAGACCCCAAAACAATGGATCTGCACACCTGACACTGAAATTGCCAGAACCATGAACCAAAATAAACATTGTATCCTTTTAACTGGTGAAGTCACCGTTCACAGCAATGTAAAGCTGATGCACCTTATCTTCCTCCCTTCCTGAAGATCCTATTCACTTTGTGAACAGCTAAAAGCAGGTGCCATTTGGAGGGAAAGCCTAATCAAACTTGGAACGATAGACTAAGCCCTCAATCCATCCCAAATCCAGGGAACATGAAGACCTCTGGATGCTAAACTCACCTCCACAATTCCTCATGTCATCGTGGAGGAAGAATTCTGGGGGACAGGAGCAGAAGTATCCACCAATGAAGTTATTGCAGAAGTGGCTACAGGGGACATCTGCAAAATCTGTGCATTCATTTACATCTGCAAAAAGCAGAGAAAACTCAAGGTGGAGAACAAAGACCAAGAAGGAAGAAGGATGGAAGCCAAATCTATAAGGATAAAGCACAAACAAACTAAACCAGAAAAGGTTTGTTGCATAAATGTTCTCAAAGCCAGGCATAATGGCTCATGCCAGTAATCCCAGTATTCAGGTAGATGAAGCAGAAAGACAGGAGTTCAGGGCCAGCCTGGGCTTCAACCCAAAACCATTTCTCCAAGAAAGTAAGGAAGACAGACAGACAGGGTCAGAGACAGACAAGACAGAGAGACAGAGACAAAGGGACAGCTGGAAGGAAGGAGGAAGGGAGGGAGGAAGGGAGGGAGGAAGAGTAGGAGACAGCAAAGGAGGCAGGAAGGAAGACTCTACGGCCCCAAGAACATCATGAAAGAGGAGGACATACACAAAAGAATGTAGGAGCCAGAGGAACAGAAGGAAGATTCGCGGATGCTGTCTTCCAGGCATGACTGGCCACGGCACTCTTAGGCTCACCATGGCTGTTATTATCTGTACAAGACTGTGCCTTTCGATATCCTGTCGTGGTGTGGGGAAGGACTCAGGAGGACTCCACCCCACCCCGAGGAGCTCTAGGCAACTAATTTATTACTGGAGGATCTGCTTTATAGGATATTGGTCTTTCTGTAAAACTGGATGACATTTGGACCTTACGAGCAGGCCTAACTTCATTTAATCTGGAGATGGATGTAGAAGGACATAGTACCACATAGTCCTTCTTATACAATCCTTGGAAAATTATTAATGTTCTCAGTTTTCAGTTTTTCCCTAGCCTTGAGGTTTCTGAGAGCCTTTCAGACACAAAGGAAGCATTTTGTCTCTAAGCTGGAGTGATTATCTTTTAATACAGAATCTTCTGTAACCCAGGCTGCCCTTGAATTCCTGATTCTCCTGCCTCTGCTTAGGACTGGAATTACAGGTGTGTGCACCGTGCCAGAATTCCCAGCCCTCCTTTTAAATTTTTTCTTTGAAACAGGATCTCTATCTATATACCCCTGGCTGTCCCAGAACTCACTCTAGAGACCAGGCTAGCCTCAAATTCACAGAGATATGCCTGCCTCTGCTTCCTGAGTGATGGGATTAAATTAGCATTTATTATTACTATCCATGCACGTTTATGTGCATGATGGAGGCATGCCAGGGCACACACATGAAGGTCAGAGGATAAGCGTATAGAGTTCGTTATTCCTTCTACCTTCTCATGGATCCTGAACTCTAATGGGTGGTTGTATAACAACCATTTCACTGACTAAACTGTCTCAACAGCCCTCTCTTTACTTCTGATAGGAAGACAGGTTCTTACTAAGTTGCCCCTGTTGACCTAGAGTTGACAGTTCTTCTCCTTCAGCCTTCAGAGTGTATGGGATTACAGTCCTGCATCAATGAGACCAGATCCGTATCTTCATAGGAAGACCATGGTGCCCACACTGCAAGTTTGAGCTGAATGTTGGATTCATGTAAGCAAGCCGCCTGATAGAGGACCATTTCTCAGTGGTTCTCAGTCTAATTATCTGCTTTACCACAAATAACATGTGATAAAGTCACACAAAGGCAAGGCAATTCCTAAGCAGACCCAGGGCAAGTCAACATTCATTAAAGATGTAAGCAGCCCAGGGGCAGGCACAAAGCTGGAGTCTTGGAGTGTCCAGCCATGGCTGCATATCGAGACCATGACTCAAAGTGAGACAACAGAATCCTCATCTCATGCACTGTGTGGTCCTTTACCTGCCTCCCATCTTTTAGTTGAATACAGATGTCACATACAGAGGGACGCCTTACCTATGGCAGTGTAGTATGCTGCAAAGCCGGTAAACCGTTCTTCGTTGGAGAAGTCTGAGGTAAAGACCACCTGAAGTTTATTGTATGGGAACTGAAACTCTTCTATAATGGGGGAGTTGGGGCTCTTGCTGGTCCTCTGGCCACAGAGTCTCCCTTCCTCGATGTCTCCTGAGATTATCTAAGAGACGAAGGAAGTGTAAAACTGAGAATGGGCAAAGAGAGCAGAACCTTTACTCCCAATCTCCAGCTCCGTCTGTCTGGCCTGTCTGCCTCCCCAACTCCCACCACATTTTCCCCCAGTGCTGGGGACCAAACTCAGGGACTTGTCCTTGCATGGCAAGTACCCTGCCATTGAGCCATGCCCCTACCCCATAGGACAGCTTGACAACACACAGCCCTCTAATCCTCCCATTCCTCTATCCCTCCGCCCTCCTCCCATCCCTCTCCCTCCTGTGCTGTAATATACCTGCACTGAGTCGTATCCACAGTTCTCTGACGGCTCTATGTCCAGATGGGTAAAATAAAGGTGAATCCCAAACCCCTCTGGGACTTCAATGTCCCAAGATTTCACGACCTCATTTGGGTACGCCTGGGGATAATTAGGGGACAAGATCTCCCCATGCATGGTGGGCTCAGCAGAAAATGATGCCAAAAGAGAAAACAGGACCAAACACCTGGAAGAGAAAAAAAAAGTCACACAGAGGTGGGAAGCTAGGAACCGATGGCTTCATGCAGAACTCTGACCGTTAGGCAGCCAACATGCCATGGAATAAACAAATATATACAGAATAAATAGATAAAAAATTAAAAGTCAAGGTTCAGATCTGAGCTCTTTAGGGAGAAATGGGAAATCACATACAACAGGCCTGTGTCTAAGTCCAGCACTCTGGGGACAGAGGAAGGGTGATGTCACACCACCTTGGGCTGCATAGTGACACCCTGTCTCAAAACTGTGAAAGAGAGAAGGAAGGTGAAGATGGATTCATTTCTGTAGATACCTAATCACTTACCACATCCCTGGCGATTTGCCCATGGCTCTCTGGCTCTCTGGCTTTCTGACTTTGGAGGTAAAAGGCAGTCAGCGGTCCTGGTTGTCTTTATCTGACAAATACAGGTGCCTGCTTTGGTAGTGAGGGACCACCCAGGGCTCAGTGTCACCTTTGAAAGAATACCATAGAAATAGGTACCCGTCAGGAATGGTCATCACATGATACCATGACAGCCTCCCAAGTGAGATTTAGACTAACTTCCCAGACCAGCCCTGAATTAACCCTGTCCCCAAACATCTTCCAATATTCTCACAATTGAGTGAGGAGTTTCTCCCTGTCTTTTGTGTCCTCCTCCACCCACTCCTGGCCCCTTGCATTGGTCTCTCCGCATTTCCACACAGGCTGGAGCTTCCAGACCGATCCCCTCCCATTCAAGCCTGCCCCCTTTGATAAGCTATTACAGGTGTTGCTTCTACTGGTGGCCCAATGGCCACTGAAGGAGGAATGACTTTCCTTCCGTAGGGACAGGAAGAGACCTTGGGAGAAGCTAATCAGAAAGAAAGTATGCCCCTGTGGTGACAGGTTGCAGAGTGCTGGAAAAGGGAAAGCTAACTGAGAAAAGTCAGGACACTCGGATATGCCTTCCCTTACTTTTCTCCAGTTGGTTGTTTTGTCCTTTGTTTAAAGAGCAATGTATCTTCCCATAGTTCCCAGAAAAGTCTTTCACAAATTTCCTCTACCCCTGAAACACTGCTGTGTGAAAGGATGAGGATGGGGTGGGGCGGGGCTGGGGTCCTGCATATGAGAATCTGTGTCTGTATTCTGACCTCTCTCTGAGTTCCTTCCAACCCTCCATCTTTGCTCCAAACCTTACTCTACATGGTTCCCTGTCTTTCAGTCTTCCTTCATCAAAGCTTCTCTCTTTAAGGCTTGCTTTTTAAAGTTGTTACCTTCAGGAGCTGATGGGAACAAGTGAGTCAACCTCCTCTCCTGCCTCTGGTCATGCAGTTAAGCCCCTGCAGCTCCAGAGGGAGTGGCCTTTGCAGGAAGCTCCTCCCCACCTCCCTGTTCTGTTTGCTCTAAAGATTCCCTAAGGGAGTGTGTTTTTGCATGTCCAAAATTCCCTGTTCCAAACAGAGGGGGCTGGGAGATCACAATCTAGTTAAGGGTAATCAGCCTTGATCTTAGAGCACCCTCTGCGTTTAAATCAAGAGCCTCACTGGCTTCGCTGGGCTGAGAGGTCCAGAGCAAAAGAGAGGAATGGGGAATTTTGAGATTGCCTAATTCTCTCTTACAGCCAAAGGGTGTGTTTCAGAGCTTTTGAGGAAGTCAGGTGATTTATCTTCTTAAGGAGGGAAGGGTTAACTGGAGGGGGGAAAACTAAACTCAGAAAGTCCAACCCTCTATCTGTGTGAGTCACGAATCAAAGGAAGAGAGTCATCAGAAGTAGAAGCCAGTGTCTGGAGGCTCTAGGAGGCAAGATGGCTCAGCTTAGAAAGGTACCTACCTCCAGGCAGAAAGACATGAACTCTACATGCCCTGGGACCCACATCATAGGAGAACCAACAGTTCCTGCAAGCTGTCTTCTAAGACCATGCCAATGCAATTCTTTCTTTAATTAATACATAAATGCAACTCATCCTGCCTTCGAGACAATTTACACCCAAACTGCGGACAGCAGGTGCTCTCAAGGTTTCTTCATCCCGAAAGTCCCATCTCAAGGCTGGGCAAGGTGGCCAATGCCTGAGTCTAGCCTGGGCTACATAGAGAGTATCAGGCTGGCTAGTTCTGTATAGTACTTTTGTTTCTTGTTTAATTTGATGCACAGCTATGACCCCAGTACTTAGGAAGTGAAGCCTGGAGCTATCAGAAGATCAGGGACAGTCTTTATATAGTCATTTGGAGGTCAACCTGGGCTACCTAAGATCCAAAAGGGCTTGCCTAACGTTGTTTCTCCAACTCTAATACATTTGCCCTCAAGCGTCATTCTAAGTCCATTTGGAAATTATTTATTAACAAAGACATGAAAAGATGGTTCTGAGGTGAAGAGCACTGCTGTTCTTCCAGAGGACCCAGGTTCAAATCCCAGCACTGACATGGTGGCTTACAACATTTTTTTTTTCTTTTTTAAAGATTTGTTTATTATTATTATATGTAAGTACACTGTAGCTGTCTTCAGACACACCAGAAGAGGGCATCAGATCTCATTATGGATGGTTGTGAGCCATCACGTGGTTGCTGGGATTAGAACTCAGGACCTTTGGAAGAACAGTCAGTGTACTTAATCACTGAGCCATCTCAGCGGCTCACAACTTTCTATGCAACTCTGGTTCTAGGGAACCTGACACCTTCTGGTCTCTATGGCCACCAGGCATGCATGTGGAACACATACATATATGCAGGAAAAATTCTCATACAAATAAAATCAAATAATTAAATCTAAAAGAAAATATTTTAAATAGTAATGAACCGTGCTCTCCCTCCTCCTCCTGCGCCTCCTCTTCCTCCCCGTCATACACAGAGAGAGAGACAGAGACAGGGAGAGACAGACAGACAAACAGCAGACAGAGACAGAGAGAGAGAGAGAGAGGGAGGGAGAGACAGAGAGAGACAGAGAGATATGGGGGCATCCCCCCCCATTAGCACACTGTCCTTTGGCTACTGAATATCATTCTTTAAAAGAAGGGTATCCCTGGGAAGAAACATGGAGGGCTCTGTATCTCTAAACCTGCTGCCAAGCCTGCAGTAGGGCCCACTCCAGCCAGCTCCAAGTGTAGAACAGGATGGGGCTCATGGGCCTGCCTGTGGAGTTAAGGTGCTCAAGTCCTGGGAAAACCCAAGATGGTCATGCCTGTGTTCAAGGCGGTGGCCAAGACCAAGCCACAGATAAAAACTGCTAGGAGGTCTTCACACAAGAAGAAGAGCCCACCAGTGAAGTCCTAGTCACAGAGCTCTCATGGTGGGACCACCCTGGGAGACATGACAATGTTAAAAACAGAGGCTCTTCTGACAGATCGCAAGGATAGCAATGGCAGTTTCTACTGTGTGACCTTCCTATGCCTCTAAGCTCCACAGGTAGGCCTTTCAGCCACCACCACCACCACCACCACCACCACTGCCACACGCTTGAGAGGCAAGCGCCCTCTCTCTGAGAGCTGGGAGAACAGGGAAGTCGATTTCCCTGTCCAGTCACTGTTGAAGAGCTGGGGCTTGCACACTTTCATTTTCCCCTCACATATGCAGTAGAGTAGAATCCTCTCCATCACCCACGGCCCCGCCCCCATCCCAGCCCCCGCCCCCAGCTGGAAGCATGTTCCTGCCACAAGGCAGCCATCTAGTGTCGAAAATTAAAACATGTCTTTAAAAAAAAAATGCTTAAAAAGAATCTTGCCTTTCTTGTAACCTAGGTTTTACCTCTCAGCCCTAACCCTATCCAGTGCTAGGAAATGCTCTGTGTCCTCTTTCGGGGTCCTTAGCCACCAAAACCAGAACCCACAGCTGCGACAGACACTCCGATGTGTCTCTTCTAGGAAGCCCACACCTTTGTTCTTGGTGTGTCTTACTTTCTTCCTCACTGCCTCTTGTACTTAAAACATAGGTTTTACAAACTTTTTTACTGTTTTTATTTGTTTATTTGTTTCTTGGTTTTTGTTTGTGTTTTCAAAACAGGATTTCTCTGTGTGGACCAGGCTGGCCTCAAATTTGGAGAAGATCTGCCTGAGTCTGCCTCTCACTTGCTGGAATTAAAGGCTTGTCCCCCACCAACACCACCACCACCAACACAAGGGTTTGTCTTTTGTTCTTTGTTTTGTTTTTTTGTTTTGTTTTATTTTGTGTGTTCTGGATCACTTCCTCCGTCCCTCCCCTCACCATTCTCAACCAGACTGCCCCAAACTCAGAGAACCCTGTGCCTCTGCCTCCCACAAATCTGTTCCAAAGAGCTCCGGTTCTATTTCCTGCTGTCTTGAAATTCTGTTCCTCGGGGGGTTCTGACACCATCCCCACCTCCATGGACACTCTTCGGTGGAACTTTTTGGTTTCTATTTTAACATGGAGCCCAGTCGTCAGAACGCCAGCACTGGTTGGGCAGCTCCACCCCGTAGAGCGTCTTCTACAAAAGAAAACTCACTTTTTTAAACCTTTTTTTAATTTCTTTTTTTTTAATTTTTAATATTTTTATTACATATTTTCCTCAATTACATTTCCAATGCTATCCCAAAAGTCCCCCATGCCCTCCCCCCCACTTCCCTACCCACCCATTCCAATTTTTTTGGCCCTGGCGTTCCCCTGTACTGGGGCATATAAAGTTTGCAAGTCCAGTGGGCCTCTCTTTCCAGTGATGGCCGACTAGGCCATCTTTTGATACATATGCAGCTAGAGTCAAGAGCTCCGGGGTACAGGTTAGTTCATAATGTTGTTCCACCCATAGGGTTGCAGATCCCTTTAGCTCCTTGGGTACATTCTCTAGCTCCTCCATTGGGAGCCCTGTGATCCATCCACTAGCTGACTGTGAGCATCCACTTCTGTGTTTGCTAGGCCCCGGCATAGTCTCACAAGAGACAGCTCTATCTGGGTCCTTTCAGCAAAATCTTGCTAGTGTTTGCAATGGTGTCAGGGTTTGGAAGCTGATTATGGGGTGGATCCCTGGATATGGCAGTCTCTAGATGGTCCATCCTTTCGTCTCAGCTCCAAACTTTGTAACTCCTTCCATGGGTGTTTTGTTCCCAATTCTAAGAAGGGGCACAGTGTCCACACTTTGGTCTTCATTCTTCTTGAGTTTCATGCTTTTAGCAAATTGTATCTTATATCTTGGGTATCCTAAGTTTTGGGCTAATATCCACTTATCAGTGAGTACATATTGTGTGAATTCCTTTGTGATTGTGTTACCTCGCACAGGATGATGCCCTCCAGGCCCATCCATTTGGCTAGGAATTTTATAAATTCATTCTTTTTAATAGCTGAGTAGTACTCCATTGTGTAAATGTACCACATTTTCTGTATCCATTCCTCTGTTGAGGGGCATCTGGGTTCTTTCCAGCTTCTGGCTATAATAAATAAGGCTGCTATGAACATAGTGGAGCATGTGTCCTTCTTACCAGTTGGGACATCTTCTGGATATATGCCCAGGAGAGGTATTTCTGGATCCTCAGGTAGTAGTATGTCCAATTTTCTAAGGAACCGCCAGACTGATTTCCAGAGTGGTTGTACAAGCTTGCAATCCCACCAACAATGGAGGAGTGTTCCTCTTTCTCCACATCCTCACCAGCATCTGCTGTCACCTGAATTTTTTTTTTTTTTTTGAGACAGGGTTTCTCTGTATAGCCCTGGCTGTCCTGGAACTCACTCTGTAGACCAAGCTGGCCTCGAACTCAGAAATCCACCTGCCTCTGCCTCCCAAGTGCTGGGATTAAAGGCATGCGCCACCACTGCACGGCCTGAATTTTTGACTTAGCCATTCTGACTGGTGTGAGGTGGAATCTCAGGGTTGTTTTGATTTGCATTTCCCTGATGATTAAGGATGCTGAACATTTTTTCAGGTGCTTCTCTGCCATTCACTATTCCTCAGATGAGAATTCTTTGTTCAGTTCTGAGCCCCATTTTTAATGGGGTTATTTGATTTTCTGGAGTCCACCTTCTTGAGTTCTTTATATATATTGGATATTAGTTCCCTATCTGATTTAGGATAGGTAAAGATCCTTTCCCAATCTTTTGGTGGTCTTTTTGTCTTATTGACAGTGTCTTTTGCCTTGCAGAAGCTTTGCAGTTTCATGAGGTCCCATTTGTCAATTCTCGATCTTACAGCGCAAGCCATTGCTGTTCTATTCAGGAATTTTTCCCCTGTGCCCATATCTTCAAGGCTTTTCCCCACTTTCTCCTCTATAAGTTTCAGTGTCTCTGGTATTATGTGAAGTTCCTTGATCCACTTAGATTTGACCTTAGTACAAGGAGATAGGAATGGATCGATTCGCATTCTTCTACATAATAACAACCAGTTGTGCCAGCACCATTTGTTGAAAATGCTGGTTTTTTCCACTGGATGGTTTTAGCTCCCTTGTCAAAGATCAAGTGACCATAGGTGTGTGGGTTCATTTCTGGGTCTTCAATTCTATTCCATTGGTCTATTTGTCTGTCACTATACCAGTACCATGCAGTTTTTATCACAATTGCTCTGTAGTAGA
This sequence comes from Mus caroli, assembly GCF_978045245.1. Lineage (NCBI taxonomy): Eukaryota > Metazoa > Chordata > Mammalia > Rodentia > Muridae > Mus > Mus caroli. The sequence goes on along the minus strand of NW_028227262.1, from coordinate 24,609,346 downwards.
GCTTTAGGTCCGGCATGGTGATTCCACCAGAGGTTCTTTTATCCTTGAGAAGAGTTTTTGCTATCCTAGGTTTTTTGTTATTCTAGATGAATTTGCAGATTGCTCTTTCTAATTCGTTGAAAATTTGAGTTGGAATTTTGATGGGGATTGCATTGAATCTGTAGATTGCTTTTGTCAAGATAGCCATTTTTACAATGTTAATCCTGCTAATCCATGAGCATGGGAGATCTTTCCATCTTCTGAGATCTTCTTTAATTTCTTTCTTCGAAAGTTTTTATCATACAGATCTTTTACTTCCTTAGTTAGAGTCATGCCAATTTGTTTTATATTATTTGTGACTATTGAGAATGGTGTTGTTTCCCTAATTTCTTTCTCAGCCTGTTTATTCTTTGTGTAGAGAAAGGCCATTGACTTGTTTGAGTTAATTTTATATCCAGCTACTTCACTGAAGCTGTTTATCAGGTTTAGGAGTTCCCTGGTGGAATTTTTAGGGTCACTTATATATACTATCATATCATCTGCAAAAAGTGATATTTTGACTTCATCTTTTCCAATTTATATCCCCTTGATCTCCTTTTGTTGTCGAATTGCTCTGGCTAGGACTTCAAGTACAATGTTGAATAGGTATGGAGAGAGTGGACAGCCTTGTCTAGTCCCTGATTTTAGTGGGATTGCTTCAAGCTTCTCGCCATTTACTTTGATGTTGGCTACTGGTTTGCTGTACATTGCTTTTATCATGTTTAGGTATGGGCCTTGAATTCCTGATCTTTCCAAGACTTTTATCATGAATGGGTGTTGGATCTTGTCGAATGCTTTTTCCACATCTAACGAGATGATCTTATGGTTTTTGTCTTTGAGTTTGTTTATATAATGGATTACATTGATGGATTTCCGTATATTGAATCATCCCTGCATCCCTGGAATAAAGCCTACTTGGTCAGGATGGATGATTGCTTTAATGTGTTCTTGGATTCGGTTAGCGAGAATTTTATTGAGGATTTTTGCATCTATATTCATAAGGGAAATTGGTCTGAAGTTCTCTATCATTGTTGGGTCTTTCTGTGGTTTAGGTATCAGAGTAATTGTGGCTTCATAGAATGAATTGTGTAGAGTACCTCCTGCTTCTATTTTGTGGAATAGTTTGTGAAGAACTGGAATTAGATTTTCTTTGAAGGTCTGATAGAACTCTGCACTAAACCCATCTGGTCCTGGGTTTTTTTTTTTTTTTTTTTAGTTGGGAGACTATTAATGACTGCTTCTATTTCTTTAGGGGATATAGGACTTTTTAGATCATTAACCTGATCCTGATTTAACTTTGTTACCTTGTATCTGTCTAGAAATTTGTCCATTTCATCTAGGTTTTCCAGTTTTGTTATGTATAGCCTTTTGTAGAAGGATCTGATGGTGTTTTGGATTTCTTCAGGAACTGTTGTTATGTCTCCCTTTTCATTTCTGATTTTGTTAATTAGGATGGTGACCCTCTGCCCTCTTGTGAGTCTGGCTAAGGGTTTATCTAACTTGTTGATTTTCTCAAAGAACCAGCTTCTCGTTTGAATAGTTCTTGTTTCCACTTGGTTGATTTCGCCCCGGAGTTTATTTCCTGCTGTCTACTCCTCTTGGGTGAATTTGCTTCCTTTTGTTCTAGAGCTTTTAGATGTGTTGTCAAGCTGCTAGTGTGTGCTCTCTCTAGTTTCTTTTTGGAGGCACTCAGAGCTATGAGTTTTCCTCTTGGAAATGCTTTCATTGTGTCCCATAAGTTTGGGTATGTTGTGGTTTCATTTTCATTAAACTCCAAAAAGTCCTTAATTTCTTTCTTTATTCCTTCCTTGACCATGGTATCATTGAGAAGAGTGTTGTTCAGTTTCCACATGAATGTTGGCTTTCTATTATTTATGTTGTTACCTGCAACACCAGCAAACTCACCTCTAGTTACTCTTCAACCTTGAAATGTATCCAGGAAGCTGGAAATTTCCCACTCTCAAGATCCTGAATGAGTCACTTGAATCCCAGGTCAGGCCTTCTCCTTTTTCTTCTGTGATCCTGTGTGTAGGGTAGAACTTGCCAACCCAGCACACAGCTATGCCTTGCACTCACAAATAAAAGCTGGACTGCTCTGCTGCTCATGTGATGTCTGTAGGAAGTAAGTTCTATAATGAAACATTATTAGAAAGAAAAACCTGTTCCAGGCTTGCTCACCAGCCCCTGGCACTCCTGACAGACACTAAAGCAGTGGGTTCTCAACTTTCCCAAGGCCTCGACCCTTTAACACACTTCCTCGGGTTGTGGAGACCACCACCTGAGCCAGAAAATTATTTTCATTGTTACTTCATAACTGTAATTTTGCTGCTGTTATGAGTTGCAATGTACATAATTTGGAGCTAGAGGCTTGCGACCCACAGGTGGAGAACCTCTATATGGAAGCCTTCAGACACCAGATCTTATGAGACAAATGGGACCGTGGGGCATGCTCTTCTGCTCTTTGCTTCAAGTGGGACAAGCAGCCTCTGCCACCACACACTGTGGCCATGATGTGCCGTGTTGTCACAGGTCCAAAACAACAGGGAGAAGTGACTGTGGACTGGAATCTATGAAACCATAAGCTGAATCAACCCTTCCTTAAGATTAATTGCTTATCTTGGGTATTTGGATTTTTTCCCTACCCTAAAGAATTGAAGCTTGAAAGGGGACTTAGAACGGCCAGCATTTCCACAGCAGGTGGGCCAAACCCTGTTTTCCAGATCCAAGCTAACCCCTTTTTCGTCTCATCATCCCTGGGTTTATCCTATCCCAGTTGAGAAATACATCTTCCTTGACAACAGCCCTACACATTTCTGAAACTAAGATGCTCATCAGAGTCAGATCCGAGGTGGTGGTTTCTCCAAATATCTTACAACTCGCAAGCGGGGCTCCCTTACTCTAGTGACTGCTTATTGTGGCCTCCAGGGTGGGGACACAGCCTGATGGGTAGAGTACCTTCCTGGCATGCCCCAGGTCCCGAGGTCAATCCCTACTACCACAGAGAAAGGAAAACAGAAACCTTTAATATGTCTTCATGATTCATTTATCTAACAAACAAGGGTCTTATTGATGTGTGGTACTTCAGACTGAACCTAGGCTGCTCTGCCAAGCACTGGACCACTGAGCACCTCCCTAGCCCTCTTTTTAGTAGTTTGGGGTTTTTAAAGATGTTTTTATAGGGCTGGTGAGATGGCTCAGCGTGTGAAGGCGCTCGCTACCAAGCCTGATGACCAGAGTTAAATCCCCAGGACCTACTTGATAGAAGGAGAGAACTGACTCACATGGGTGTCCTCTGCCCTCTGCACATGCACACACATCTTGTACAGACAGACAGACAGACAGACACACACACACACACACACACACAAACGCACATAAATAATAAAAATTTTAAATTAATTTAAAAGGAATTTCTTTGCATTTTTGTGTTAACTATGTGTGTCTGTATACATACCATATGTGTGCAGGTGCCGATGGAAGCCAGAAGAGGATGTCAGATGCCCTGGATCTGGAGTTATGGGCGGTTGTGAGCTGCCCCACATGAATTCTGGGAATGTGTTTTGCAAACTAATGAGTGTTCTTTACCTGCTGAGCCATCTGTTCAGCTGTCCCCCCCCTCCCCCGCCCTCTTGTCTCCCGTCCCCTGATACTGTTACTAGAGCCTTCTCCACACCCACATCCCATGGACTTTGTTGTTGTGTAAACAGAGTTTTCTTGAGCTGCCAGTCTGACCTTGAATTTATAGTCTCATGCCCTGGCCTCAGTAGCTATGATTATAGGCCCACTTCACCTACACTGTACACAGACATACACTGAGTGTCTCCTCTATACTGAGAATACAAACACAGGCAAGGATCTTCATTTGTTCCCTGCCCTGTGTGCCCCCTCCTTCCCCAGCCCCATACTCAGAAGGAACTTTCTTTCCAAGCCAGATTAATGATGCATCCCAGTACCCAGCACTGAGCAGGGACAAGGCATGGAAAAGCACCAAGCCACCAGGACTACAGACGCAATCAGACCCTACCTCAAAAAATACATTTTTTTAAACGAAAAGAAACTTACTTTCTAGTGGGGAAAAAAGACAAAAAAAAAATTGTGTGAAAGTTTAATGATAACACAGTGGGTTTTATTTTTCTGTATATATGTGATTAGCTTTTCAATTTATTATCTTCTGGAGACGTAACCATCTGGTTTGCTTCTAAAAGTGAACATATTAGTCAGTTTTTTATTTTTTAATTTATTTTGCTAGCAACCTTTTCTTTTGAATGCACAAAACAAGATGACATATATAGTTGATTTTTTTTTAAGTTGGGGGCAGGCTGGGTTGGAAAGATGCCTTAATGGTTAAGAGCACTAACTGCTCTTCCAATGAACAGCTGAGTTCAATATCCAGCAACCACACAGTGGCTCATACTCATCTGTAATGGGATCTGATGCCTTCTTCTGGTGTGTCTGAAGACAGCTACAGTGCACTCATATAAATAAATATTTTTAAAATTTTTTTGAGCTATGTGGGGTTTTATTTTTGTTAGATGATATTGTTTTGAAACAAGATCTCACTCTGTAGCCCAGGTTAGTCACCAATTCCATGGCAATTCTACCATCAGCCTCTTGAACACTGGGATACAGGTGTGTCGCCACACCCTTTTTTTGTTTCATTTTGTTTTGTTTTATTTTGTTTGATTGGGTGGTTTGGTTTGGTTTTGGGTTTTTTAGTTTGGTTGGTTTGTTTTGGCTTGGTTTGGTTGTGTGGTTGCTGGTTTGTTTGTTTGCTTGCTTGTTTGGGACTTGTTTGAAACAGTGTTTCTCTGCATAGCCTGGCTGTCCTGGGACTTGTTCTATAGATCAGGCTGACCTCGAACTCACAGAGATCTGCCTGTGTCTGCCTCCTGCGTGCTGAGATTAAAGGCATGTGCCACTATGCCTGGCTTTATTTGTTTTTCATGAGGCCGGGTCATGCTACACAGCCTTGAACTCACAGTCAGCTTACTGCTGTTGCTGTTGTTGCTGTAGTTGTTGTTGTTGTTGTTGTACTGTGGGTTGAGTCTTCAGTTTTGAACAGGCTAGACATGTGCTATCCCACTGAGCCTGTATTCACAGGGTATTGGGCCACATTTTATTATGATGGTGTGTATACATGACAGGCCACACCTGTGCAGTAGGTATGCGGAGGTCTGAAAACAACTTGGTGCAGTCAGCATTCTCTTCCATGTCTACACAGGATCTGGGGATTGAGCTCCGGCTCAGTCTTGTATGATGAGTGGTTTCCCCTCAGAGCCATCTCTGTTCCCTCCAGCCCTCTTTGTACCTGTGTTTATTTCCAGACAGTGTCATGCTAAGGTTCCTGGGTAGGTTTTGATTCTGTAATTCTCCTGCATCATCTTCCTAAGTAGCTGTGATTAGTGGTCTATGCTTCCAGGCCCAGCTACAGGAGAGAGGTGGGGAATAGGGGGGAGAAGAAGGGCAGGGGGAGAAGGAAGGAGCGGAAGGAAGAGTGTCCTGACAAGTCCCCCTATGGAGGTCTGTCAGAAATCGGCTCTCTCCTCCTACAGTGAGTTCTGGGGATCAAAGTCAGACCATCAAGCTTGTGGAGCAAGAGCTTTTATCTGCTAAGCCACTCACTGGCCTTGAGATGGCTTTTCAATGTGCCCTAAACTCCTCCTTTGGTGACATGGAGTTTATGTCCTCTCTTCCCTTGAAGATGACTGGGGCTCTGATCCCCACAACCAGCATAGAGTACAGTGGACTCTACAAATTGCAAAGCCAGGTGGGAAAGGGACATCCTGCAGCCACAGCCCTAAGCTACACAAATAATGTCTCCGAGTGCTCTCAAGGGCACTGTCCTGTCGCTGCAGGCTTGCTTGCTCTCCTTCTTCTTCTTCTTCTTCTTCTTCTTCTTCTTCTTCTTCTTCTTCTTCTTCTTCTTCTTCTTCTTCTTCTTCTTCTTCTTCTTCTTCTTCTTCTTTTTTTGAATCAGAGTTTCTCTGTATAGCCCTGGCCATCCTGGAATTCACTTTGTAGACCAGGCTGGCCTCGAACTCAGAAATCCACCTGCCTCTGCCTCCCGAGTGCTGGGATTAAAGGCGTGTGCTACCACGCCAGGCTTTTTTTTTTTTTTCCCCTGCTTGCTCTTCTTTACATCTAGTTCTATCGTGTGGTCAGCTAAGTTACAACACACTTGAACTTCACTGTCCTAATGTCTCTTCTTAAACTGAACAGCTTGACTGGTGGGGATGTGTGTGTGTGTGGGGGGGGGGGGTGTTTGACAGGATTCCATTCTTTACAACAAGGCCACCTGAGAAGACCTTGTTGAAGCACTGAAATCAAGCCCCTATATTCTGATGAAACATCTCACCTGCGAACAGAGCACACTCAGAGTCAGGGGAAGAAGAAACTCTTCTTCATTTTATTTGTTTTTCCAGATGGGTCTCTCTATGTAGCCTTGGCTGTCCTGAAAGAACTCACTCTGTAGACCAGGCTGGCCTTGAACTCAGAGATCTGCCTGGTGAGTACTGAGATTAAACGCTTGTTGTACTACCACCACCACCAGGCCTTTACCCTCTGTGCACACCTGTGTGTGTGTGTGTGTGTGTGTGTATGTGTGTGTGTATGTGTGTGTGTGTATGTGTGTGTGTATGTGTGTGTGTGTGTGTGCACAACTTGCAGGAGTGGGCTCTCTCTGTCTACCATGTGGGTCCCAGAGACTGAACTCAAATAGTCATGCTTTGCAGCAGGAGCCTTTCTCTATGAAGCCATGGCACAGGCCCAGGGGCTGCTCCACCCCAGCCTTCCTGCTTCCACCTAAAGGATGACCCTGCTGTAGTGATCAAGCTTTAACTCCCTTGGTATGAAACAGGGGCTTTCCAGGTTGTCTCTAGGATCCAGGGATGCATTGTACAAGCAGTGTTGAACTCTATTTTGAGTTCAAATGCAGAAGCAGCATAACTCTGCACCTGGCTATGCATGTAGATATCACCACCTGCTCAGCACCACCCATAAGGAACAGGCTCATAAATTCATTCCTCAGAGTTAAAAAGGCACCATTCTATAATCTTATCAAAATCAATGGGACCATATGAACATATCAAGAAAAACAGGCTAAGGAACTGAGCAAACACACCAGCCCTAAAAAGAGTGCCACACCCTCATCTGGAACCCATAAGGAAAAGGACTCCCAACCTCCAGGACAATGGCCCTAAAGGACCTGTCATCTGATTAGCTGGAGACCAACAGGCAGACAATTGACTGTTCCCTTGGCTTCTGCTCAGTTGTGCCTACGGTTGACATGACCAAATCAAATTTCCACCCATCCATTTGTCCATATACGCAATTGTTTGTCCTTCTGGAATGGTCCTATGCTTTGTCTCTGCTGGGTGACTTAACCCTGATGCTCAGCTGAGCTGTAAACCTGCAAATTGCAAGCTTGGTTCCTTAGCAACCCAACAGTTGGTCATCTGATTGCCAACCATTGAAATTCTTGTCATATTACTAGGGTACAGCTAAATATGTATGAGTGTGTGTGTGTGTGTGTGTGTGTGTGTGTGAGAGAGAGAGAGAGAGAGAGAGAGAGAGAGAGAGAGAGAGAGCATGCAAGTACTAAGGTTTGCATTTACACATGCATATGAAAGCCAGAAGTCAATGAGTCAATGTCAGATGATTTCCTCTATTTCCTCTATTTATTTCTACTTTTTTGTTTGTTTGTTTGATTGATTGTTGGTTGGTTGGTTGGTGGGTTTTGGTTTTGGTGGTGGTGGTAGTGGTGATTTTGGTGGTGGTAGCATTTTTTTATGGTAATGGAGTTGGTGGTGGTGATATTTTTGGTAGTGGTATGTTGGGGCCGGCCTGCGGTTCTCACGTCTAGGTTCGAGCCTGGGATGCATCTTGGAACTGAAAGAAAAGAGGGAATCTCGGAGGGTAGAGAAAGAAATGGAACCAAGACAATATTCTGATCAAGGTTTAACTTTAATGTCGGCGAACATGCTTTATAAAGAAGAGGGGAGGCCCATTCCTAGTCACGAAAAGTTCCTTTGAAGTTGTCAAATCAGCCTTTTAGTAGGAACCCACAAAAATCACAGCTGGCTTCTAACTCCAGAAGATCTTGGAGAACCGGTTCGGCCTCAGGCAGGTAGCAGGTAGTGGCACATCAAAGGAGAGGGATGAAAAGCAGCACAGCAGGTAGCTCTGCCTCAGTGGCAGATGGTCTCAGCCAGCCTAGCTAGGCTGGTAGGAGGTAACATTCCCACCCCCCTTTAAATAATATTAAACAAAACTGGACTGAGGCATAAAATTTATTTATGCTCTAAAGGCCTGCCTGGGAGTTATGGTGGCTGGTGGCCTTGCCTGTCTTAGGATCTCAGATCCTACCAAAACATCCAATACTGTCCTGGAGGCTACGTGCAGCTAGTTTGTGTTATATTTCACACAAACATGGCTCTGTGGTGTATTATCAACAGCCACAGCCTTTTGGCATGTACCTCTGTCTTAGATTGGTATGATTCCGTGATCTTGTTGCCCGTCACTGACTGTCAGGCCCTCATAGAACACCATATTCCCAATTCAGACCAAAGCCACAATATGTACTAGAATGCTTCTTGTTAGACAATAATAATAACTGCCACCTGCATTGTTGGAAGCAAGATTTTACTCTTGCTGCAGTCAGGCTGACCAGAATTAACTGACCTGCTTGAAAAACAAAGGTGAGACAGTGAAAAGCAACAGTTTAAAAGGTTCTTAGAAGAAATCTAGGTACTCTATTTAGTTGTAAATTAGCAACGACCAAGCTCAGGCTTTGAGCTCCTGGTGTGGGGGAGCTGGCTTTGAGAATTAGTAGAAAGGCCAGAGGTTCTCTGGATGTGGAGGCTGAGCTCTAAATTAACTTTGCTAGGTAATTAAGATTTTTAGCTGTCTTCAATAGGAATCTCTAATATTGGAATTATTACTAGACCAGTCTAAGATTGAGTTAGAATAACTGGTCACATTGAAGAAAAGAGAAAAATCATTATGACTATATTATGTGACTAATCTTTCTAAGTCAGAATATACAGTCTCTGATGTTCTTTTTACCATAAAGTTAAAAAGCTTGAAGCAAGGCAGCTTCACTTGTCCAAACTGGAAAAATGGCAAGCAAGGATGGGTCGAAAACATGTACCCAATTTAGCTTCCTTGTCACTTCAGTCAGGGCACTGAACCAACTCACCTGCAAGCTTGTCACATGAATTAGCCATCATGCTTCTGCAGTATCTGTGGAGAGAACCTATGTTTTTCCCTTCCCTAATAAGGTAGCTGTTCAGAATCAAACCATATGCCAATAAGTAGAGCCTTTTAAGAAACTATAAGGCAAAAAAAAAAAAAAAGAAACTATAAGGCATTTATTAAATTCTTTGACATCTAAATTTCAAAATTCTAAAATAAAAATATGATTTAAATAATGTGCATGGGAATACATTAAATAATATGCACAGGGATATAATTTCCCCCTTTTTTGTCTTTTAAGAAGTTAAAGTTTTAAAGTTCCACAATACCTTGTCCTTGAGAATTAATAATTTGTTGAAAAACATCTCAAATACTTGACTGTTATAGTCAGTATTAATGTAACATGGGCAGTGACTAATAGCACTTTCAATTGTTTCTCTTAAAGAGCAGTTGTAACTAGAAAGCTTGAAAAGCTATTAATAGTCACATGTGCATAATTTATTTATTTATTAACTTAGAAATAAGAGCATTTATTTGTAGCAATTTATTAAGTATAAGTCCTCAAGAATTAACACTATTATGTTGAAGCAAGTAGTAACTGAGGACACTAATAGCAAAGAAATTGACATGCGGGCTGGAGAGATGGCTCAGTGGTTAAGAGCACCGACTGCTTTTCCAGAGGTCCTGAGTTCAAATCCCAGCAACCACATGGTGGCTCACAGCCATCCATAATGAGATCTGACGCCCTCTTCTGGTGCATCTGAAGACAGCTACAGTGTACTTAGATATAATAATAAATAAATCTTTAAAAAAAAAAAGAAATTGACATGCACAATTTCCAAGAATATTAAAATATTATCTTAAATCATAACTGTTTTGAATATATAAAGAATGGGATTATATATCCAATCTATCTTATATGTAGCAACTATAGATTGCCTGAGATATAAATCTAGTATGGCATTGCTTTAAGATGTCCAGGCAATCCAGAACAATTTATTAAATGTCTAAAAACAGCCTTCTTAAAAGGACAGCATTTTTTTATGAGTTGTATATGCATAAGCAATCACAAATTTGAGAATTAATAGCATCTGAGGGATGAACAATCTTAAGCAATTGTGAGCTCTGAGATATAATATTGACTAATAATATATAAATTAAGGTTTGATTGTTCAGCATTTTAAAACACCGTTTACAGCACACAACTTAATTATCTGTGCTGAAGCAGGGGGAAACTCAAAAGAATAAGCGTGTAATTTAATTCACATCTACTTATTTCCCATAGAGGGGTTGTTTTTAAACACAATAATTGGGATGCATGCATGCATGAATTTATAGAAGATACAAAAGCATGCATAAAAACAATTTTTAACTTATCTTTGGGATATTGTCAATCTTATTTAAAATGATGGTATGTAATAGATCAATTATTAATATTCTGTAATAACCAAATTAAATGCTGTTTGGAACAAGGAACAGACAATTTGTCAGGTTCCTAAGGCACAATTTTTGTTATAGGTTTTCCAAAATACACGAATATATCTTACAATTCTTTATTAGCACCACAGTAGTTTTAAAAGATTTTTGAAACTCTGCTTTGAAGTGAGTGTTACCTCGGCCCCACCTACCTGCCTTGTCATGGCTCAGAGGTCTAGAGCCCAACTTTGGCCGCTGGCCACCATGGCGTGCAGAGCCACTCTGGAAAGGACTCTGGGTTTTAACCCACTGCTGAGCCCCGCATCTCTGAAGGGGAGGCGGTATGCGCCTGACAGGTCCTCCACCACTGTTAGCCGCCACTGTTAGTGTGCGATATCAAGCAGCAGCTCTGTGGCCCTGGCACTGGCGACAGAGCACCCCCGAGTCTTGGGGGGGGGGGGAATATGGCTACCACAGCAGAGACAGGCGGAGAGTCATGGGCCAATGGCGAGCAAGGCCCTCCCCTGAGTTTGTTACAAAGCCGCCTGCTTTTTAACAGCTTCTCGCATTACCACGCCCAGGGAAAGCTGCGCAGCCTGGAGCCAAAGAATACAGAAAATAAAGGAGGTAGGAAGTCACAGCAAGCAAAATACTTAGAAGTTACCTGACTTGAAACAAGGGAATGACTTTAAAAGGATTAACAGGAACCAGATAAATGTTTACAGTAAGGATAAAGTGGCTCTGCTTAAGGTTAGCTTAATGACAGCTAAGGTTTTCAATAAATTTCCCTTGAGAGGCATTAGCTAATAAAATATTTTATACTTAGAAAACAATATACACTGAAAGATTCAAACACTTGGCTTCTTGTATAGAAGCAGAAATGATAAAAATTTCTCAAATAATGTAGATCTATATTTAGCCATACCTAGAGGCAAAATTTTCCAGTTATTACAAACTCATTAGAAGCAAAACCTTTACAATTATTAAGATGCAAAGGAAAAAACAAACTCTTGGATCTATAATAACTATATAAAAAGTAGGCAAGCCAGATTATAATGCCTTTATAAATTTTATAGCCCAATTGACTTTTTATAAATTCTGAATTAAAACATTATTTCAAACATCTGGATAGATCTGCAACAATGTTTTATTAGGTGAAGGGAATTTACCCTGAAGGCAGGGAGGGAGGAGGATCTAATAACTTCCCTAGTCACAGTTTACGATACAATGGAGATTTCCAGCCAACTTCCCCGAGGCTGCTCTGAACTTGCATTAACTCAAACATAAAAAAAATTTTCCAACGCAAGCATTTTGGTCCTCCTGTGATGAGGACAGATTTTAGAACTACTAAGTTTCTTTTGCAATATTAGATTATAACAACAACCTTGGGAAAGCAAAACCCAATTTCAAAACAATTTATCACCTTAAGAGTCAATATTAGAAGCATTACTATCATATTATGAAGTTTGGCTGCCATTTATACCTATGAATACATGACAGTGCAAGCTTTAATGCTTCATTAAAGAGACATTGCTTAAAATCTTATCTTTAAGTTTACTTTCTAGGATAAGAATCACAATAAATATTATCTCAACTAGAAGTAACTTAGGAGGCCCAGTTTTTTGGACTGCTTATGCCATGCGTTTGAAAAACTCCTGAGTTGCCAATTTAAGGCTAACCCTCTTTTACCAATGTAACAATTGTTTAGTCATAACCAATAACTTATGAGCTAATTGTGAAGACACGCAAGCACAATACCAGTAAAAAACCCAATGAAGCAGCTAAACTTAGACCAATCAGAAAATATTAATTTTTCTAGCTATAATTATAAAATAAAAAGCACTTTGTAATTAACTAAACACAATAATCATGAATGCAGAGAATATTCTTGGGAAAAAAGTCATCTATCAGCATTTTCCGCCCCAAAATCATGAGGCTGCAGACTCTCCTTTTTAAAAAAACATTTTTTTTCTAGCAGGGGCCCTCCTGCTGTGCCTGATTCTTGTCTAAAGCGTGTGGCCACTCTTGGCTTTGCTATACCAGCAGAGAAAGTTTTAGTCATCTTTTATCTTCCAACATGAAAACACAGAACATTCATTAATTCATACTAGACACTAGCATATATGCATTGAACATGTGAACAGACTGGTGCACCAGACATTAGACAAGACCTTAGACAAAAACACAAGGAGGGCAGAGAACTTCTGCTGTAGGGCCCAGAGAGAACAAGGCAGGGCGCCCTTAAAATTTCTCTCTGTTTCTGGGACATTTTCCTCCTGCCTGATGCAGTTTCTGACTGCAACCAATCTGCTTAATTATTAAATCCAAACCCTTTTATCTCTCTCACCTAAGAAACAGCTTCTGGAAGCTGTGGCCAACTGCCTATTACGTTCCTAGATTCTGATACTCTCACTGCTGAACCTAAGTGAAACCAGCACGCGGGTTTAGCTCTGTTCCAGCTTAGACTGTACCACACCTGGCAACCTTTTTGCTTGTTGCTTCTCGTGTTTCGGTATGAATTTTCTTTAATTATTTTCTTCTTCCATGGAGCTCCAAACCAGTGCTTCTTTCAGTGTCCTCTGCCTTTCCCAGGCCCCACTTTGGGCGCCAATTTGTTGGGGCTGGCTTGCAGTTCTCATGTCTGGGTTGCAGCCTGGGATGCATCTTGGAACTTAAGAAAAGAGGGAATCTAGGGGGGTAGAGAAAGAAATGGAACCAAGACAATATTCTGAACAAGGTTTAACTTTAATGTCTGCAAACACACTTTATAAAGAAGAGGGGAGGCCCATTCCTAGTCACGCAAAATTCCTTTGAAGTTGTCAGATCAGCCTTTTCGTAGGAACCCGCGAAAATCACAGTTCACAGCTAATTCCAGAAGATCTTGGAGAACCGGTTCGGCCTCAGGCAGGTAGCAGGTAGTGGCACATCAAAGGAGAGGGATGAGAAGCAGCACAGCAGGTAGCTCCAACTCAGTGGCAGATGGTCTCAGTCAGCCTAGATAGGCTGGAAGGAGGTAACAGTGGTAGTGTGCTGATTATGATGGTGGTAATAGTGTGTTGTTGTTGGTGGTGGTGGTGGTGGTGGTGTTGTAGGTGGTGGTGGTAGTGGTAGTGGTGGAAGGCGTGGTAACCACAATTTGCTTTTGAGACAGAGCTCTCACTGAGACCAGAGCTCGCTGATTTAGCCAGACTGGCTGTCCTGCAAGCTCCCAGGATCTCTCTTTCTGAGACCATCTCAACAGTACTAAGATAAAAGAGACGCACCACAGAAAGGGCATAGTGACACATGCTTTTAATCCCAGCACTCTGGAGGAAGAGACTGCTGGACCTCTGTGAGTTCCAGGCTACTCTGGTCCACAGAGCTATTTCCAGGACAGCCAGGGTTACACAGAGAAACCCTGTCTTGAAGAACCAAAAAAATGTGCACCACCACCCTATTTTTTTACATGGGTGCTGGAGATCCAAACCGGGTCCTTTTGCTTGTAAAGCAAGCATTTTACTGACTTAACTTTCTCCCCAGCCCTCTTTAGCATTTTTTGTGTCCTTATCAAAGTAAATTGGAACCATATGGCATATTAAAATCATATCAAGAAAACCAGGACAGAGAACTGATCAAACATACTATACCTAATTAGAGAGCCATGCCTTCATCTGTATCCTATAAAGAAAAGGTCCTCCAACATTGTGATGGCAATGACCCACCACAATGAACCTGTCATCTTCCTTCCTCCCTTCGTTCCTTCGTTCCTTCGTTCCTTCGTTCCTTCGTTCCTTCGTTCCTTCGTTCCTTCCTTCCTTCCTTCCTTCCTTCTTTCCTTCCTTCCTTCCTTTCTTCCTTCCTTCCCTCCTTCTTCCCTCCCCTCCTTCCTTTCTCTCTTCCTTTATACAGGGTCCTGTATATCCTGAGAACTTGCCATGCAGTAGCAGATGGTGTTAAACTTCTAATCCTAAACTCTCCCTTCCAAATACTGGGATTACAGGCATACACAGGGAAATCAGGCCCATTCTCAAGTGCTTACCAAACACTGTACGATCTGAATTACACCCCCAGGCCCACTTTTTGGAGTCATTTTACTATATATATATTTTTTTTACATATATATATATATATATATATATATATATATATATATATATGTCTGCAATGACCATCAGGTACTGTGTGATCACAAAGTTAATGCTAGTAATTAAGATTGAGTTCAATTTTTTGTTCTTTCTTCCTTCCTTCCTTCCTTCCTTCCTTTCTTTCTTTCTTTCTTTCTTCCTTTCTTCCTTTCTTCCTTTCTTCCTTTCCTTCTTTCTTTCTTTTACACAGGCTTTGTTTCTATAGAGCCCTGGCTGGCCTGAAACTCACTGTTTAGACCAGACTGGCTCAGAACACTCAAATATCCCTCTGCTTCTGCCTCTCTGCCTCTCTCTGTCTTTCTCTGCTGCCTCCGCCTCCGCCTCCGCCTCCGCCTCCGCCTCCGCCTCCGCCTCCGCCTCCGCCTCCGCCTCCGCCTCCGCCTCCGCCTCCGCCTCCGCCTCCGCCTCCGCCTCCGCCTCCGCCTCCGCCTCTGCCTCTGCCTCGAGTGCTGGCATTTAAGGTTTTTCAGTAACTATCTATCATGAAAAATTGGGATTACTTGGCAAATGGCATTCAACCAAACCCAAGTAGCTTGTAACTTTAGTGTTAACCAATATATTGTGATGTTGTTCACATTCAAACATGTCTGTCTGTTTCTGTGGTAGTCTCACTCAGGACACCTGCCTTGCTTAAGGAAATGTCAACAACCTCCAAGAAGCAGTTGTTGGGCAAAACAATAACTAGCTATTCCAAGTCACTCCATCACTTCTCTCTGTGTCTAAATCTATATAAATCTAGTCCCAGCAGTCCTAAAAGGCGATGTCCAAAGGAAAACCAAAGAGAAGATACCCCATAGTCCACAAAACCTGAAATCCCAGAAACCCAGGAGGCTAAGCAGGTTGACCTCGGGAATTGGAACCAGTAGAGGCAACATGGTGTGACTCAGTATCAAAACTAAAGAGAGGGGGTTGCTTGATGTCTAACCTATATGAACAGGAAATCAAAGCATCATGTGCAGAAATAGATATTGAGAGTATAGGTTAACAGCAAGAGACACATGAAGGGAATCAAGCCACCTGTATGCTGTAGGCCCACTAGGAATTCTCTGCTCCATGCTGCAGGGTGTTTCAAGTACTCCAGCAGTTGAATGAAACCTAGGCCACACAGTGTCCCTCAGAGAGTAAATCAGTGCTGGGTATGATGCTGCTGTGGATATGAAGACTGCAAGTTCCAGCCTTTACTTCCCTGCAATGACTACAGACTGGGATCATGAACTAAAATCAATTCTTTGTCCCTGTCTTAGTTAGGGAGAAGGCTAAGACTTCTGTTGCCAAGATAAGATGCCATGACCAAAAGCAACTTGAGGAGGAAAGGGTTTATTTGGCTTACATGTTCTGAACACAGTCCATGGAGGGAAGCCAAAGCAGGAACTCAATCAAGGCAGGAAACTGGAGGCAAAGGCTGATGCAGAAGATATGGAGTGAGGCTGCTTACCAGGTTGCTCCCCATGGCTTGCTCAGGCTGCTTTGTTATAGAACCCAGGACACCCAGCTCAGGGATGGCGCCACCCACAATGGCCTGAGCCCTTCCCTATCAATTATTAATTTAAAAAATGTCCTCCAGAGTTGCCTACAGCCAGATCTTCTAGAGGCATTTTTTCCAGTTAGGATCCCTCCTCTCCAAGCTTGTGTCAAGTTGCCATAAAACTAGCCACACTCCCCTAAGTTGCTTTTTGTCAGGGTATTTGCTTACAGTGACAGAAACAAAACTAGAACACATGGCCTGATATATATATCATCCAGATAATTTTGCACTGAGACCTCTTTCCCAGTGACAAGAGATTGTACCAAGTGGACAATTAAACCTACCCATCACAGTAAATCACCTTGAGTATTCCTCCTTGCAGACACATATAGAAATATATCTGTTAAATATATGTACTTGTGGTCTCCCCACCCACTTTCCCAAGTTGGGAAATGGGAACATCCCAGGCACATGCCTATAATCCCAGAAAACTCAGGGAAGGTAGAGTCAGGGGAATCAGGAGTTCAAGATCATCAGTGAGTTTGAGGTCAGACTAGGCTACATGAGATACTGTCTCAAAATACAATATAGAAGCTAAGGAGATGCACACAGGTTAAGAGCACTGGTTGTTCTTCTAGAGCTCCCAGGTTCAGCACCCACAAGGCAACTTACATCAGTAACAATAGTCCCATCAAATCCAATGCCCTCTTCTGACCTCCCTAGCCACCAGGCATGCACTTGATTAAGAGACATGCTTACAGGATATTCATACACATGAAATAAAAATCAAACAAATCCTTAAAATATAAATATGAGTTATGAGGGGGTGGCACACAACTTTAATCCTAGCACCTAGGCAGATTTCTGTTAGTTCAAGGACAGCCTGGTCTACAGAGCAAGTTCCAGGACAGCAAGGAATACACAGAGGGTTTCCTGTCTCAAAAACACAAAACAAACAAACAAATTATACATATACGTATAATCCATATGTGCGTGTTCGTGTGTGTGTGTGTGTGTGTGTGTGTACAAAAGATTCTAGAAAGAACCACGCCTTCCACTGCCTGAGCTTTTTCGCAAGGTTGATTAACTGACTAGAACGTCAGTGGTTGTGGAGAGGGTGAGCTTGGAGTTATGAGAACCTAATTACAGTTCATCTTAGACAATCTTCAGACACTTCAAAAACCATTCCTTGCTGATCATGTCTGACTTAACATCCTTGTACCTATCAGGGAAAACCTTGTGGAGAGTACTGACAGGCCGCTAACTTCTACCAGCCAAAAACACTAAGAATGTCATCAGACAGAATCTAAGGCCTACAGCAGAGATTCATTCCCCTTGTGGTAGTTTGAATATGCTTGGCCCAGAGAATGGCACTACTAGGAGATCTGTGGCCTTCTTGGAGGAAGTGTGTCATTGTGAGTGTGGTCAATGAAACCCTCCTTCTTCTTTTCTTTTTTGTTTTTTGTTTTTGTTTTGTTTTGTTTTTTGTTTTTCCAGACGGGGTTTCTCTGTGTAGCCCTGGCTGTCCTGGAACTCACTTTGTAGACCAGGCTGGCCTCGAACTCAGAAATCTACCTCCCAAGTGCTGGGATTAAAGGCATGCACCACCACTAACTTCATAGAAGCCAGTTTTCTCCTAGTGGCCTTCAGATGAAGATGTACTACACTCAGCTTCTCTTGCACAATTCCTGCCTGGACACGGCCTTGCCCCTGCTTTGATGATAATGGACTGAACCTCTGAACCTGTAAGCCCCCCAATTAAATGTTGTCCTTCATTAGAGTTGCCTTGGTCATGGTGTCTGATCACACTAGTAAAACCCTAAGGCAACCGTGATTTGCTGTAGTCCACCGAGCTGATGTTCCCATTCCTGTCTTTGAAAAGTGCTTTCATTTGTGGATTTCTTTGTTCTATAACTATGAAGATCCATGAAACTGATACCTCTCATTGGAGCGTAACATTGTGGTTAACCTGCATCTGTGTTCCTGGGCCATGGTCTTTCTTATTTGGTTCCAGAATAGAGTATCTCTTATTCCCTGTGAGGTGAGAGTTGTATTTGTGTGTCTGCAGTTATGGAATGAACCACTGCACACTGGAGCCGTCACCCAGACCAAAGCAGGTACCAACATAAGCTCTTTGTGTCCAAACCTGAAACCATTATCTCCTTGGGTAGATTCTTCGAGAGACCTTGCTGGAACTCAGACTTCCATTGTTCAGTTGACAGTCTGTTGTCTATTCTGGGCTTCTTGTTTTAAATCCTACTTGTTGGTTACCTTTTTTTGAGAGTATGCTTTCCAACCATGCATAAGGTATGCTTCGTTTGCTTTAAAAGCATTTTAGTTTCCAGCCATTCAGCTTTGTTTTGTCTTGAGAAAGGGTCTTTGTTTGTTTGTTTGTATTGTTTTGTTTTTATTTGTTTTCAGGGCTCTGAAGTCATTTTGGTTTCTGACTGTTTGGTTTGTTAATTTGCTTCCATTTGGTCCACTTTGCCTTGGACACGCCTCCCAGATTTAAGGAAGGGGGGAAATGTTTGAAGGAAAAGATGATTTGGTTTAATGCTCGATGAGTATGTGAATTCAACCTGCCAGTGTTAAAAGGAGGAGCTTAACTAAAGGTAACTTGGCTCCACACCTTCCCCCAGTGGGAACATTTACATCTCGATTGCTTTGTTTTGGTGCTTTTACCAACAAATATTTTTTAAAACATACATGAGCAGTCTTTAATTAGAATTTCAAATCACTAAAAATATAAATACTAAAAAAAAAAGAAAAAAGAAAGAAAGGAAGGAAGGATGGATGGGTGGATGGATGGGAGAAAGGGTAATACATAAGTATCAGAAAACATCAGAAGATGGACAGACCTTCCATGCTTATGGATTGGAAGAACTAAGATTGTGAAAGTACCCTACCATCCTACCAAAAACAATCTACAGGTTCAGTGCAACCCCAGAAGAAATTTCAGAGCCATTCTTCTAAGACATAGTAAAAAACAATCTCAAATTTTACATGGAACACAAAAAGTCACAGCTAGCCAAAGTTGTTATATTGCCTAGTTCCTGTCAGTCCTTATGTATGCATTCCTCTATTCTGTGTAAAGAGTCATTAAGCATCTGGTAACCTCAATGTACCTTGGCTGATGTGTCAATTAATTTCTTTGTTTTCTTCTGTATTATAAGTCTGATGCTTGCTTTGAGAAATTAAATCAGATTAACAACAACAACAGCCACAACAACAGGAAATCTGGATTTCAACACACAGTAAAATAAAACTGGACTCTTATCTCTCACTCTGCATACATAAAACTCAACTCCTAATGTAACCTCAATGTACCTTGACTGATGTGTCACTTAATTTCTTTGTTTTCTTCTGTATTATAAATCTGATGCTTGCTTTGAGAAATTAAATCAGATCAACAACAACAAAAAAGAATGCTATGGAGGAATCACCTCACTAGATTTCAGAGTCACTGTACTAAAAACACCATGGCGCTGGTACAAAAGCAGACATGGGATCAGAGGAAGCAAGAGATGACTCTGCTACTCGTCCACACATATACAGCTACCTGGTTCCTACTTGGTACCAATATCTACATTGAAGAGAAGACAGGATCTCCAACAAACGGTGCTGGGAAATCTGGATTTCAACACACAGTAAAATAAAACTGGACTCTTATCTCTCACTCTGCATACATAAAACTCAACTCCTAATAGTCCAAGGAGGACCTCAACTTAAGACCTGAAACTCTGCAACTGCTAGAGGTTCTAGTAGAGAGTGTCCCTCAGCTTATAGGCACAGATGGACTGTACAGGAGTCTGAATAGGATTCCTGTATTGCAGGACGACCAACAATCCACAGATGGGATTCCACTAAGGAAAGAATCTTCTGTATGGCCAAGGAGACTGTCAATCAAATGAAGAGACAGCCCACAAAATGGATGAATCTCTCTGCCGAGTATTGGTATCTACAACATACAATGAACTCTAAAAGCTAAATACCAAGAAAACAAACCGCCCAATTAAAAAATGGGCTCTGGCAGATGGAAAGCTGGCTTGGAGATTGAGAGAGAGGACCGGAGTTCAGTTCCCAGCAGCAGGATGAGAGCTCAGCTCCATATCCTGTGTCTATCAGACACCTATAGCTCAAGCTCCAGGGAGTCTAATGCCCTCCCTGACACATGTGGCATATACATATACAAAAATAAATATTAAGAAATAAAAGAGGAGGGCTGGAGAGATGGCTCAGCGTTTAAGAGCACTGATTGCTTTTCTGAAGGTCCTGAGTTCAAATCCCAGCAACCATATGATGGCACACAACCACCTGTAATGAGATCTGACCCCCTCTTCTGGTGTGTCTGAAGACAGCCACAGTATACTTACATATAATAAATAAATAAATAAATAAATAAATAAATAAATAAATAAATGAAATAAAAAAAGAATGGCTGCTTCCATACTTTCTCTAAGTCTGAAATTTAACGTTGATGTTTCTTTCTTTTCCAGTCTAGTCATCCAATTATTACCTATGGCAGCCCAAATGGCAACAGTGCTGCACAACACCCTTGATCCTCCAGACCTGGGACTGAGAGGGACAGGGACACATTGTTGACCAGCATTATAGAGGTCTAGAGTAGCTTCCCTACCCTTGACCACCCAAGGGGACTTGTGTAAAAAAATATCTATTCTGGAAAACTAACCATGATCTCCACCCCTCTTCCCATCTATTCTCAGATCTATGCTAATGGGAAGAACTTGGGTGAATTCTGTGAAAAACAAAGGCCTGGAGACCTGACACCAGCAGCAATGCAGTGGATCTGCTGATCTTCACAGAAGAGTGAGGGGACAGCCGAGGCTGGAAGCTGCACGACACCACTGAAATTAAGAGGGTTAGGGTGGAGCAAGGCTTCCTGGAAAACTTGTGTTGAACATGCATGAGACCTGGGTTATTGTCTCTAGACCCTTAAACTAAAATAAGATATCTAACCACCTCCTTCACTTGCCAGCAATAAGGGAAACAGGAGGGGACCAATGGCTCTGACATGAGCATGCCCTCACCAACAGCCATCAAGTGCCCCCAGCCCAAGGATCTGGATGAGTTCACCATCATCCAGGATCCACAGCTTCAGTACCAGTTCCGGGATTACTTCACTGTCACCTGCAAGCAAGGCTACCAGCTCATGGAGGTAAGAGGCCAAGGCTCATGGGACAGATCTGAAAGACCCAAACATGAGGACTCCCCCACGTTCTGACTCAGGAGAGGCGACACCGCAAAATCACCCACAAGAAACAATCTTGCTGCAAACTGCAAGAGAATTTTTATTCAAGAGCGCTCTCAGGCCCACGGTCATACACCACGCAGGGGTAGAGGACCGTGGTGCCCTGAGTAGCTGGATAAGGGGGTATTTAAAGGAAGAAACCACAACTCAAGGAAGTGGGGAGGGCGTTGTTGGAAAAAAAATACCAAAGATACCAGTTAAGAGTCACAAGGAAGTGCAAAGTCAGAAGTGTCACAGGAATACCTGGTAATTGTTCAGGTTATCTCTCTAAGAGCCCCTAACAATAGCACATTCTTTGAATGAACACTCTTTGAACCCAGGAAGCGAGTGGGTGGAGGAATGTCACTATCTGTTTTATGACCAGTACACCTCAGAGCACTGAGCCACAAAGGCCACACTCCCAAGCCTGGGCCCAAAGGCCTAGAATTTTGTTTTTACATTTTACTTTTTCAGATCCTCTGGGTATCCCAGGAGGAAGAGATGGGCAGATCTCAAATAGAGCCATGGAGGGTGGGGCTGAAAGAATCAATCTGTCTGCTCTCAGATCTGAGTAAACATCAAAGTTCAAGGTCCACTCGGACTATGGAGCAAGTTCAAGGCCAACCAGGATGAGTCGGTGAGATCTCATCTCAAAGTAAAAAGTGAAAAAGAGGGCTGAGGATATAGCTCAGCAGGAGAGGGCTTGCCTAGGGTGCTGGTGGTCCTAGGTTCAAGGTCAGGTACAGACGGGAAAGAAGAAGAAAAAGAATCTACTTTGTCTGCATACGGGAAACACTCAGAGGGTTTGTTTATTGTTTGTTTTGTTTTATTTTGTTTTAAGAACCTGATGTCTTAGCCAGGCAGTGGGGCCTCATGACTTTAATCCAAGCACTTAAGTACACAAACAACAGTAGAGGCAGGTAGATCACTGTGAATGCATAGGCCAGCCTGGTCTATAGAGAGAGATTTACAACAGCCAGGGCTACACAGAAATACCCTGTCTCAAAAAAAAAGAGAGAGAGTAAAAAAAACAGAGAAGAGAGACGGAAAGAGAGAGAAAAGGAGGGAAAGAGAGAGAGGCAGGGAGAGGGAGAGATTAAGGGAGAGAGAGAGACAGACAGAGACAGAGAGACAGAGATAGAGACAGAGAGACAGAGAGACAGAGAGAGACAGAGAAAGAGAGAGGGAGAGTTAGTTAAATATATAGAGAGAAAGGAAGGGATGGTTGCCTGGTAGGCTGGTGAAAATCAGTGTCATTATACAGCCCAGGCTAGATTTAAAATCTTTATCCTCCTGCCTCTACCTTCTGAATGCTGGGATTACAAGTCCGCTTAGACCCATCTGATGGTTGTTCTTGATAAGTTATTTATATCCAGGGGCAGCAGGAACTAAACCTGTAAATCATGAGGAAACTCATGCAAGAAAATCATGAATTTGAGGCCAGCCTGGGCTACATAGCTAATTCTGGGACAGTCTAGGCTATATAACAAGGCCTTGTCTCAAATCATATATTCCAATATTATCAAATTAGTGACAGCCACTCTTTGACCTTTTGCCAACTGTCCACTCACCTGCCATGTCACCATGTTAAACACCTATGAAAGCGGCCAGATAGCCCTAGTAGTTTAGGGAAATCCCTGGACTTTAAGAAAACTACAATGTGGGAGGGAGTATGATGGAGACCTTGGTTGGTAGACTGCTCAGGAAGAAAAAAAAAAGCCTAACAGCCTGGGACTGCTCTAGAAATTGGTCTTTGGTTTGAAAGAAAAGTACAATCCTGACTTGTCTTAATTACACTTTGGGAGGGAGCAGGGGGTCTAGTGGAAACAGTCCAGGATCTAAAAACAAAGTTATGGAATCTACCAATTATCCTTGCTGTGAGTTTCTGGTTTGAAATTCGGCATCCCATCTGCCGCCCTAGATTGAGAGCACTAGCTAGGGAGAATGGGGAGGAGGGAGGAGGAGGCACATCTGTGAGGGAGCTGAGGTCTAAGAGACAGACATAGCTGCCATCACATTCCCACAGTCTTGTGCACCTTGGAAGTGGGGGGCCTGTCTGCTGACTGCATGTCTAACTTCGGCTTAAACAGGGAAATCAGGCGCTACTGTCCTTCACAGCTGTTTGCCAGCATGATGGCACGTGGCATCGTGCAATGCCCAGGTGCAAGAGTAAGTCACAAACTGGATATTCTGAAATATTCTGAAAACCCTTACAATGAGCTTCAAATATGCCTCCTGTCCCAGCTTCTCCAGACAATAGTGGCAAACTCCGTTTCCATTTTACATCTACTGTAAGCCAGGAGCATCGCCTGTTGTCTCATCCAATCCGTTGGCAGAGGGTGTGTTTTCTGTCATTCATGCCTCACAAAGAAGAAACAAAAGTTCCCACAGATCAGGTGGCTTGTGGAAGTTCCAAAGATGGTTCTCCGTTGAGGCCTCATACATCCCAGCATGTTTGCCCAGCATGCTCTGTCTCCGGGATTCCTCCCAGTTGCCCCACAGACCTGCCTGAGCACCCATTTCCCCTTCCGGACTCCACCGCTGTACAGACTCCATCCCTGGGAAGGCCTGTTTCTATGAAGATTGTACCACCAGCTCTCACTTTCCTGCCGGCCCTCATCCCCCAGGGCATTGCAAGCCTGAGAAGATGAACTCTTTCAGTTGTAGGGAAGATTTGGAGTGATCTATACTAAAAGACAAAAATAAAACACACGAGTTCAGTGATAATAGAAAATGAATACCATAAAGGAGAGGGGAGAAAAAGAAGTGCGTTAGTGTTGAGATGAACGTGCTCTAAAGTCAAAGGTTAAATTTATCTTTGCAATAATAGCAGCATCCAAGCTAAGCCATAATACACACTAATAATCCCAGCCACGTGGGAGGCTGAGGCCGAAGGATCATAAGTTCAAGGCCAGCTTTGATCTCATTTCAAAGTTAACAAAAAATTAAAACATAGTAGTGGTGCCTCATGCCTTTAATCCTAGCACTGGGGGAAGTTCACCCTGCTCTACAAAGTCAGTTCCAGGATAGCCAAGACTACACAGAGAAACCCTGTCTTAAAAACCAGTAAATACACAAATTAATAAATACTTGGCAGGATATAAATATGACTGATTCTACATTTTAAACCCTATGCACAATTCAAAAGATTATTAAAAATAGTCTAGGGGTTTGGAGGGATGGCTCAGAGGTTAAGAGGTCCCTGGAAAGGAACCACACACACACACACACACACACACACACACACACAAATAGCTCACATGTGTCTATAAATCCAGGTCTGGAGTTTCCAACACCCTCTCTGCCCTCCACAGACACTGCATGCACAGGTGCACATGCATACACCCAGGCAAACAATTCTGCACATAAACTACAAATAAATAAATTCTTTAAAAAGTAAATAGGTTTAAAGTAAAAGTATTCTAAAAATACTAAACAGAAGTTATTTTAGGTGGAGTGATTTTAACTGATTTTTCTCTTATTTTCTACTGACTACATTTTGTTGGGAGCTATTAAGACAACACAATTGTCCTGATCTCTGAATTGGGCCTCTCCCCCCCCCCCCCGAGAAGAAAAGGGGGTCAAAAGCGGGCCACAACACACCGCTCTGAGAACAACCACAGGATGTTCCAGCCCTAAGTCAGTGCCAGCTGTCCTGACCACACCCTGATACCACCAAGTTCCTGCTTCCCTGTGTAACTGCCTAAAGAATGTGCAATTCTATTGCCCCACCCCTCCCGCTGATAAGTACCTGAACTTCCCCTTTTGCTTGTGCAAATCTATTGCCACATCCTTCCTCCTGAAAGGCATTTCCCCTTTTGCTTGTGCATTTAAACCTTGGGCCTGGCTAATACAGTGAACCTTGATGCCACTCAGAATGTTTCCGTGTCGTTATTCGCACAAGGTTCTCGTCTCTCTCTACCCCCCCTCAATTTGGTTCTTAGGAGAAGGTCCCCCTCGAGACCCTCGAATAACTAGACCTGCTGGACGGGTCAAGTGGCGCCAGACGTGGGGCATGAGGTAACACCACCCTCCAGACAAGGGATTCAAGAGGTATCATGCAGACAGTAAGACACTTTGCTCGAGTGTCTCGGACGACGAGAGGTAAGCCTAGGCATTCAGTTGTTGTCCCATTAACCATGGGGAATGTTCTGTCCAAAGAGACAGTTTTTAGTCAAGAGATGAAGGGGTCTCTTTAGGAGAGAGGGATAAGAGCTAAAGAAAAAGGATTTAATAAAATATTTTTGTTTTGTGGACGAGAGATGTACATGGCTGGTATTGAATGGTCCTGAAATACACCCTTTAACTTAGAATAAAGTAGGCAAAGATATTAATGCTTTGATAAAACAAGGAGAAGATTTCCCTGAGTCCTTTTTTAGCAATTGGGGAATCATCAGAGATCTCCTTAAACAGGCAAAAGAGGTCGGAGAAGGTGCTCGCCTCCTAGCCCTTACTAAAGATTTTTTAGAAAACTCCCAATCGCCGTCTCACAAAAGCAAAACTAAGCCGCAGGCGAAACGTCAGTCTCGGCCATCAGCGATTATCAATGCCCCGTTCACAGTATCTATATTAGAAGGTTTAGCAGGAGAAGGCTACTTGATACCCAATGAATGGAATAAAGTTGTTCAGTCTGTCCTCACTAGAGGCCAATATTTAACTTGGAAGTCAGAGTTTGTGGACAGAGGAGAAAATTTGGCTGCAAATAATAGAAAGAATCCTACTAGTAAGACAGCCTCCTGGACTGCTGATAAAATCTGCAGTAAAGGCAATTTCACTACAGACATAAAACAATTAGGGCTCTCCCCTGGCGTCCTCACCCAGACGGTACAGGCAGCCCTGGGAGCTTGGCGCGCAAGATTATACAAGAGCCCCAAGAGTCCTATACGCAGTCCATTGCCAGATTGCAGGAAGCAGCTGAGAGAATTTTGGGACCTGAGGAAAGTGAGGGTCTGTTAGTCCGACAACTTGCTCTTGAAAACACCAATTCGGCATGTAGGGCTGCCCTGAGAGGTAAAACCAAGAGTCTAGGTATAAATGGTATCATCAAGCTTTGTAATGAGGTAGATGTGTTTTCTCAACAAGTTTCTAAATCTATTAACCTGGCCACTGGGGCTGCTCTACAACTAAATAAAGGAAAAAAACCTGCTATAGATGCAACCAACCTGGACATTTTGCTAGAGAATGCCCTACACAAAGACAGAGCACCCTAGTAACTGCGGTCCAGGGAAACAGCCAAAGGGCCCCCCTGCGGGGCCTGTCTCCCCTGATGACAACTGCAGACAACACCCACGGGAGATTGTGCAGGGTTCCTGCAGAGAGCACAGCGAGTTCGGGAGTGCAGCCTTCTTCGCCCCGGGCCCTCATGGCCTCGGCCGCGCCGGGTGAGCCCAAGGGGCCTGGGAGCAGCCTTGGTCCCTACCCTGCAGACTCCAGGAGCCCTTGCCCTCGAGGCAGCCACCAGCTAGGCCTGAAAGCCAAGGCTGGGCCTTCGGGGCTTCTGTGGCCTGAGGCGGCGTGTCTGAGCAAGAACACTCTGCCATCGCAGGCCCGCCCAGGGCCAAGCACTCAGACCTAGATGAACCTGGGCCTTGATGGGCCTAAACGAAGGTGAGCGTGCCCCCCTCTTCCACTGATTTACTGTGGTCTATACCCTGCTTTCAGATGCTAGGCAGCTCCCCTTCGAGTCAGTTCAGCTTACCTTGACAGAACTCTCTGGGATAGGAAGTTGTGTGTTGGGCCCAGGCGTGCTTCCGCCATGGCCCTTGCTAGAGATTTGCAATAACACGTTTAGAGTAAATAAAAATAGGTATTCTTATCTTCTTGCCCCAAATGATACCTTTTTGGCATGTTCCACGGGCCTTACATGGTACATTATTATACAAGATTTTATAAATAATAGAGATTATTGTGTTTTGGTTCAGCTTTTTCCAAATTTTAGTATTCATAAGTCAGATGACTTATTAAAGTTTTGGGACCGAGGTGTCTCCTTGCCATCCCACCTCAAAAGAGAGCCTATCTCAGCAGTGACCCTTGTGGTCCTTCTTGGCCTGGGTGCTGCTGGGACCGAGACCGGAATTGCAGCCCTTGTGTTGTCTCAACAGAATGCGCACAATTACCATCTGCTCAATGAGGCTATTAGCCAAGATATAGAGAATATAAAAAGGGGCCTAGATGATCTTACTGATTCCTTGGTCTCCTTTTCAGAAGTTGCCCTTCAAAATAGAGGGGGATTAGATTTGCTCTTTCTACAACAAGGAGGCTTATGCGCTGCACTTAAGGAAAAATGCTGCGTATATGCTGATAAAACTGGATTAGTTAAAGATATCATTGCCAAGGTTACTGCCAGTTTAGAAAAAAGAAAAAGAGAGAGAGAAAAACAAGAGTCATGGTATACTGTTGGGAGATATTAAGACAACTCTTGATCTCTGAATTGGGCCTCTCCCCCCAGGAGAAAAGGGGGCCAAAAGCGGGCCACCGACACATCAATTCTGAGAACAACCACGGGATATTCCAGCCCTAAGTCATCGCTGATGTCCTGACCACACCGATACCACCAAGTTCCTGCTTCCCCGTGTAGCTGCCAAAAGAAAGAATTTCTATTGCCCCCCCTCCCACTGATAAGTACTTCTCCTTTTGCTTGTATTGCCCCACCCCTCCCACTGATAAGTATCTGTACTTCCCCTTTTGCTTGTGCATTTAAGCCTTGGACCTTTCACAATACATTGGGGTTTTGATGCAATTCAGAACGGTTTCCGTGTCGTTATTTGCACAAGACCCTCCTCTCTCTACCCCGCATTTGGTTATTAGGAGAAGGTCCCCTCGAGACCCTCAAATAACTGGACCTGCTGGACGGATCAGTATACAATAGACTAAAATAGGAACTATGGCAAGGGCACGAAGCCCTTTACCCTGGCTTCTAAGATTAAGTGGATCTTAGGTAGGGCTCATTATAGGACACAGCCCCAGTTATAAGAAAAACTTCAAGTTGTGGGTTCTGATACTTTAGGTAAAATTAAAAGTTATGGTTAAATTATGGTTAAAGTATAAAAAGAGACTTCATAAAGGTCAAAATATAGGTCACTTCTTACTGTTACCTTATTTACAACTTCCCAATCCTACATTGTGTCAAAAATTCATAGATTAGGTTTTATTGGAAGTTAAGAAATCATTTCCTAAAACATATATAATTCATTTTGTTGATGGGGTTTTTGTTGGTGGCAGAAAATAGAGAGCGTTTTTGCAGATGGCTATAAAATATTTGACTAAGTGTGGGCTGATGATGGCTTCAAAAAAGATTCAGCATGGTAAACTTTTAGGCTATTTGAGACATTTAGTGTATAGAGATTGTGTGTTTTCTCAAAAATTTGCCCTCAGATTAAATAAATTAGAAGTTTTGGATGCTTGCCAGAAGCTGTTAGAAAATTTTGGATTTTAATCTTGGTTTGACAAGCTACCTCTTACAAACAGGAAAGGAAAGGAAGGGATAGAGGAAAACGGATTTTAGAACTCTCCCAGGTACAGAGAGAAATTGGGGGATGCCTTGTTTTATTCTCTCTGGCCCCTACAGGAGAAATTCTCTACCCTCTTTCTATTGTCTATGTTTGGTGCACCAATCACATGTCAATTCATGTATGTTTTTTGTTTCGTTATCTGAATGATTGTTTCGTTGTCTGAATGATTGACTGTTTTATGTTTCATGTTGAAAAAATAAAATAAAAATAAATGGTTGAAACTTTACCTGCTGATTCACTCTCAGTTTGCACAAAGGAGGCTGAGAGAGACCCCTCACTTTAGCCAAAAAGCAAGCACAGCAGGAGAGGTCCTGCTGATAAACTGTAAAGAAAAGGAATCTGCAACCTCTTAGTTCTATGGCAAATAAGCTAATAGTTGTTTTTCCTAAAAAAAATTCTCTGAATTTTTGTGATTATTGTGTTTAGCAAATGACAAATTGCTTTTTTATCTTATAAGTATAGCTATAAAAAGTAAAATTCTTTGATTGATCTAAATTTATAAGATTTGTGTAACCACTTCATTTGGTTTTTGATTGGTCTTAAAGGTATAAATATGATCTGCATATCTTGGTCATAGAGAATTGGCTTATAAGATATTTGGGTATGATTAAAAAGATGTAACACTGGTTATAAAGTTAACTTAAAAGTAGTAACTCAGGGCTAGAGTCATTTTCAAACAAAAGCACCTGGCATAAACCAGCCCAGAAAGCTAGTCCTCTAAAGATACTTCTAAATTGAGATAATATTTTACATAATTCTTATCCTAAAAAGTAGACTTATAGAGATAAGATTTTAAAACAATGTCTCGAAAAACCAAAAAAAAAAATAAATAAATAAAACAATGTCTCTTTAATAGAACATTAAAGTTTACAATGTCATGCATTCATGAATTGGCAGCCAAACTTCGTAACGTGATAGTGATGTTTCTAATATTGATTTTAAGGAGAATAAATTGTTTAAAATTGGGTCTTGCTTTCCAAAAGTTAAAGATATATTCTAATATAGCAACAGAAACCTAAAAATTCTGGTTAAAATTGCCAGTGTCCCATTGACTACATACAGTTTGCAATTTGATCAAAAACTTAAGATTTTTAACTCACCCATATATTGTTAAGATTATTACAAGAGTAATCATCTTATGATAACACTAATGCCTCTCACACTTTGGCCATTCAGCCATACAAAGCAAGGCAGAGTTAAGTAGATATATTCATCTTTATGCAGAAATTAGACCCTCACACAATCAGTTTGGCTATGGTTTCAGCCTCACAGGACCATAAAAAGTTATAAAAAAAATGTTTAAGGTATAAGTCATCTTAAGAAAGATTGTCCAAAATTAGAGACATGGATAGACAGTTAAATTGTTCCTCTAGAATCGGTCCTCATTGCAGGAGGGCCAAGATGCTCAGATTGAAAAATATATACATTTAGGTTAATACAAAGCTTAGAGCAATCTCAGAGAAGCTTGTACAATGTTTCTCCTGTTTTGCAGACTGCACCTAAGGAAGTGTTCAAAACTTCACCCCTCCCTCCCTTCGGAGAGATTTCTTTTTAGCTAAACAACATTTTTCAGATCTACCCAGGTGTTGTTCATAATAAAGTCTAAATTCAAGATTTATAAAAGGCCAATCAGGCTGTAGAACTTATAAAGGCATTACAAGATAGCTTGCCTACTTCATATAAAATTATTATAGATTTGAAAGTTTATTTTTTCCATTTGTAAAGAGTTTACTTCTACTGAACTGGTGACCATTAAAGGGTTTTGCCCCTAGGTATGGCTAATACTGTCTTACATTATGTAAGAAATTTTCATTGTCCAGAATTCAATACAAGAAGCTAAGACTTTGAATCTTTCAGTGTATATTGTTTCCTGGGTGGAAAATATTTTATTAGCTAATGCCTCTAAAGGGAAGTTTACTTCAAATCTTTGTTTTTCACACAGTGAGCCTTAAAGTCCTGGAGAGTAATTGTTGCTTCATAAGATTCAGAGGCAATATCTTTAATATTTAAGGTTTTTAGTTATACTGGAAAATTGTAGTACAAATTTGCTTCAAAATTTTATTTTCAAAAACTTCCAGGAGATATTGATTGGATAAGACCTCACCTTAAACGCACCACAGGAGAACCTAAGCCTTTGTTAGGTGTTATCAAGTGAGATTCAAATTAACTAGTGAGAACCAAAAAGGCTTTAACAGAAAGTAGAGGAAACTTCTGTAATCTATTGGTATCAATTGTAATTGGTGGTAATCAAATATTAGCTACATATTCTAGTTATTGGTATTAAATGTGTCCACAGCTATTCTTTGGCAAGAAAAAATACCTTTTTAGTCTTTCTAATTACAACTGCTTTAACAAGAAAAGCAACTAAAATTAGTCATTGCCTGTGTTGATTTTTTTTTTTTTTTTTTTGGCTTGGTGTTCCAAATCAAATTAAAACTGGCTATTACAGCCAAACATTTGAGATGTTTTGTCAACAATTTAATGTTATCCATGTTACTGAGTTTTTTATAATTTTCAAGGAAACAGTACTGTGAAACTTCAAATCTATTTCTTCAAAAAAAATTATTATTAAATTTATATGCCAAAAATCTTGCTAAGTGTCTATGGCACCCTACAATCAGACATACTCATGAGATGAAGGGATCCACTTATTGGTACATGGCATGATCCTGTTCAGATACTTAATATGAAGAAAAGGGGGAGTGTTTCTGTTTTTTCCACAGAATGCTACAAGAGCATGCTAGCTTCCAATATGACAGTCTGACCTGTGAGTAGAAACTGACAGTGTCCTGACAGTGGTGACAAGAAAGCTGTGTTGAGCGCACAGAAAAGGAGAAATCAGAGAGCACACACAAGCAAAGTAAAGAAACTTCCTATCTCCACCATGGGCTACAGCAAGGACAGCCGACCTGGTGTCAACATTGGAGACAACTAAAAAGCTGACTCATGAGGCAGAGAGACTGCTACAAAGTATTAGACAAGATTTCATCAGAGACATTGTTTTTGGCCATTCTAGCCAACTCCCCTATAGCTATGAAAGTTTGTGTACCTTACCTATATGCTTATTGTTAAATAATTTTGAGTTAAGATCGCCAATCTTGGCAAGTCTTTTCATATTCATTGTAATTCTTGTCATTTAACTAATTGTGTAGATCCTAAATTAGACAATGATTCTGCTGTTATGATTTTGTTAAAAAGACCTGCTTATGTTTTGCTGCCTGTATAGTTAAGAAATGTACCTTGGTTCAAAAATTCGAGATTACAAACTTTAAAAACACTAAACAAACTTATTAGACCTAAGAGATTTGTAGCAGCACTGATTTTAGGAATTACTGCCTTAATTGCAATTTTAACTTCTTTTACATTGTCCACCACAGCCTTAGTTCAACAACTGCATACCGCTCATTTTGTAAATGATATGCATAAGAACATCTCTGTAGCCTTGTCAGAGCTACATATTATAAATAAAAAATTAGAAGCAAAGGTTAACGCCCTAAAAGAAGTAGTGCTAGCAATAAGGCAAGACATTGCTAATATTAAGACCAGGTTATCTACAAAATGTCATACTTCTTTCCAATACATTTGTGTTATCCCCTTACCTTATAATACAACCAGTGACTGGGGAAAGACCAAAACTCATTTACAGGGATTGTGGAAAGATACTGACATTTCTCATGACTTGGAACAGTTAAAGGCAAAAATTTCAGATATTAGTAAAAGTCATTTGGACACTTGGAACATTGATGAATTGGCTAGAGATTTAAAAAACAACCAAAGTGCATTGAACCCCCTGGATTGGGTTCAATATATATTCCTACTTGTTATTATTTTTGGCATTGTTTTACTAGTAATTGTGGTGTTTCCACTCATCTTTAGAGTGCTCCTGAGGTCTGTAGCTACGACGAGGTGGGACATCCTGGAACTTCGGCTGAAAATTAAAAAAAGAAAGGGAGAAATGCTACGCTCTCTGGTCGAGTCAACTGGACAAGCCGAGAGGCTTAAAAGTCACTCATGAGGCAAAAGAGTTTCAAGGAAGCTCTCCTCCTGGAGTATAGCGTTCTCTACCCATACATTAATTTTTCATTCCCGAGTTCCATTCCCGCATTAGTCTGGTGTATAGATCCACGTGCTCTCTTTCAGTATTTTCCTATTATAAGTGCTTTTTAAAATTGAATTCTGACATGGCTGAAGCCTTCCACCAGTGTTCCAACAGTCCTAGAATGTCCTTGAGCAAGATCATGGGCTTAGAATTCAGTAAGATTGTAAAAGCTAAGTCACTCCCTTAGTGACTTAGGAATTAGTGACAGGAATTTACCATCACTAAGAAAGAAGGAAGTTTCAGACCAAAGGAGAAACCAGAATAGATACTTAGAACTATAGCAGAGTTACACCCATACACACGTATTTACAATGGCCTAAGGGGAAGGTGGACTATACAAGAGACTACAATAGGAACTATGGCAAGGGCTCGAAGCCCTTGACCCTGGCTTCTAAGATTAGTGAATCTTAGGTGGAGCCCTTGTTGATCCCAGCTGTTATCAATGAACTCTATCCCAGGTGGTTCCCGTTAGACCTTTTGTGTTTGCATTCCTCTGTTTTATGTAAGATTCAGGTTACCTCAATTGTACCTTGCCAATATGTCACCCAACTTCCTTATTGTCCTCTGCATAAAAAGTCTGATGCTCGATTCGAAAATTACACTCAGATTCCACACGACCTCTCCTGTGTGTGTCTGTTTGTCATTCATCCACGCTTTGCCCACCCACATCGAGAGACCCATTCCACGCAGACACAGGGACCCTGAGGGTCTGCGGCAAGCTGATAATTGTTTTTTTCCTAAAAATTCTCTGCAATTTTGTGATTATTGTTTATTGTGTTATTTTTTTATTGTGTTTATTGTGTTATTTTTCTCTTATAAGTATAGCTATAAAAAGTAAAATTCTTTGATTGATCTAAATTTATAAGATTCATGTAGCCACTTCATTTGGTTTTTGATTGGTCTTAAAGGTATAAATATGATCTGCATATCTTGGTCATAGAGAATTGGCTTATAAGTTATTTGGGTATGATTAAAAAGGTGTAACACTGGTTACAAAGTTAGCTTAAAAGTAGTAACTCAGGGCTAGAGTCATTTTCAAACAAAAGCACCTGGCATAAACCAGCCCAGAAAACTAGTCCTCTAAAGATACTTCCAAATTGAGATAATATTTTATGTAATTCTTATCCTAGAAAGTAGACTTGTAGAGATAAGATTTTAAAACAATGTCTCTTTAATGGAACATTAAAATTTGCACTGTCATGCATTCATGAATTGGCAGCCAATCTTCGTAACATGATAGTGATGTTTCTAGTATTGATTTTAAGGAGAATAAATTGTTTAAAATTGGGTCTTGCTTTCCAAAAGTTATAGATATATTCTAATATTGCAACGGAAACTTAAAAATTATGGTTAAAATTGCCAATGTTCCATTGACTACAGCTTGCAGTTTGATTACAAATTTAAGATCTTTAATTCACCTGTATATTGTAATTAAGATAATTATAAGAGTAATCATCTTATGAGAGTGCTAATACAGCTCACTTCATACAAAACTGGGACAGAGTTATCTAGATATGTTTGTCTTTGTGCACAGATTAGACCCTCAGACAATCAGTTTGGCTATAGTTGCTGCCTGGCAGGAAACTACAATATGGACAATTTTTTCACAACACTGAAGTTGTAAAGAACGTTTTAACTGTAAGTCATCTTTAAAAAGAGTATCAAAAATTAGAGGCATAGACAGTTAAATTGTTCCTCTAGAATCAGTCCTTATTGCAAGAGGGCCAAGATGCTCAGATTAAAAACTATTTTACATTTAAGTTAATGCAGGGCTCAAGACAGCCCAGGGAAGCTTGTGGCCTTCTTTTATTTTGCAAACAGTGCCTGAGAAAGTTTTTCCCTGTGTTCAAGAAAATTTCTTTTTAGCTCTGTTACAGATCTATTCAGATGTTTAAAATAATGCTTAAATTCAAAGAGTTTTGCTTTCAGTGAACTGGTGATCACTAGATAATTTTGCCTGTAGGTATGGCTAACATAGCTTTACAATAAGTAAGAAATTTTTATTGTCTACTTCAATACAAGAAGCAAAGAGTTTAAATCTTTCAGTATATATTGTTTCCTAAGTAGAAAGTATTTTATTAGCTAATGCCTCTAAAGGGAAGTTTAAAGTTCTGGAGAGTAGTTATTGCTTCATAAGATTCAGAGACAATATATTTTTAATATTTAGGATTTTAGTTACAGAAAATCTAAGGAAGAAAAATTTATTTGCTTCAAAATTTTTATTTTCAAAACCTCCAAGAGATGTTTTGCCAACAATTTAATGTTACACGTTACTGAGATATTTTATAATTCTCAAAGACAAGGTATTGTAAAACTTTAAAAACTATACCTTCTTTAAAAACAAAGAAGGGGGAATTATATCCCCATGCACATTATTTAAATCACATTTTTATTTTTAAAAACTAGACATAATCATGTCTAGGTCAGATGATAAGGATCCACTTATTGGCACATGCCATGATCCTATTCAGATACTTAATATGGGGAAAAGGGGGGAATTTTTTCTGTTTTTTCCACAGAATGCTACAAGAGCATGCTAGCTTCCAATGTGACAGGCTGACCTGTAACCTGTGAGTGTCCTGACAGTGGTGACCAGAAAGCTGTGTTGAGTGCACAAAAGAGGACAAATCAGAGAGCAGCCACTTACAAACAGATAAAGAAAGTTCCTATCTCCATCATGGGCTGCAGCAAGGAGTGCCAACCTGGTGCCAATTTGAAATAAAAACAACTAAAAAAGCTGTCTCATGAGGAGGAGAGACTAGTACAGAGAATGTACAAGATGCTTTCGTCAGAGACACTGTTTTTGGCCATTCAGGCCAGCTCCTTATAGCTATGAAAGTTTGTGTACCTTACCTATATGCTTATTGCTAGATAATTTTAAGAGTTAAGATCGCCAATCTTGGCAAGTCTTTTCATATTCATTGTAATTCTTGTCTATTAACTAATTGTGTAGATCCTTATTTAGATAAGGAATCTGCTGTTATGATTTTGTTAAAGAGACCTGCTTATGTTTTGCTGCCTATTAGAATTAGGAAATGATTCTTGGTTTAAAAATCTGGGAATGCAAACTTTAAAAATGTATCTACCATAGCTTTAGATCAGCAGCTACATACTGCTCATTTTGTTAATGATAAACATAGGAATATTTCCATAGCTTTGTCAGAACAACTTATTATAAAAAATTGGAGGGCAAAAGATGTCTTAGAAGTAGTAGTCTTAGTAATAGGACAGGGTATAACATACATTAAGGCTAGAAAGGCGGAAATTTCAGATATTAGTAAAAGTCATTTGGACACTTGGAACATTGATAAATTGGCTAGAGATTTGAAAAACAACCTAAGTGCATTGAACCCCCTAGATTGGGTTCAATATATAATCCTACTTGTTATTCTTATTGGCATTGTTTTATTAGTAATCATTGTGTTTACCATGGACTTGGAATTCAGGGAGAGTGTTGCCTATTCAGTGACATTCAGAATTGCCTCTGGCATTACACTATCACTTTGAATAAAAGCTAGATCACTGCCTTACACAGGAATTTACCATCAACTAGGAAGAAGGAAGTTTAAGACCTAAAGAGGAACCAGAGTAGATACTTAGAACTATAGATAGCTGAGTTACACCCATACACACGTATTTACAATGGCCAGGGAGAAAGTGGACTACCAAAACTAGTTTTCAACCTCCCCCTGGCTTTTGACCTTGTTGCCCTCCCTTTTGGGGCCCCTACTGGGACTCCTATTATTGATTTCCTTCTGTCCTTGGGCATTTCAGAAATTGACCCGATTTGTTAAATCTCAACTGATTCATCTCTTTCAAGCGCATTTGTTTCAGTTCATTACCATCAGCTGGACATTGGCGATAACAAGCAGGTTACTGAAGAAGAGTCAGACGTGGATACCACTTCATCACCCTCATCTCAGGGAAAGAGACTCAATTTCCATAAAATGCTTAAGTAAGATCATTCCCCTCCCCCTAAATTCGGCCATCAGTCTCATGCCACGAATCATTTATAGATTGCTGTAGTCTGTGATTCTGACATAGTAATATACATTCTTGCCACATTGGAAACTAAACAGTCATCCCAGGCTAGACACATCGTAAAATTGGAACTTGAAGCCGTTGCCCGTGAGAGTTGTAAGGCTAAGGCACTACACAGAGATTAGTCTGGTAGCTGTTAGACAGTCTCGGAGGCATGTCTGATTACATGAAGGTTGAGTGCTGTGATGGTTTGTATATCCTTGGACCAGGGAGTGGCACCATCTGGAGGTGTGGACTTTGAAAGTTGGACTAAATGCATTTTGCATTATGCTATATTTAAGTATGGCCCCCATAGACTCATGTTTTTGAACAAGTCTATGGGGACCAGGGAGTGGAATGTGATGGTTTGTATATCCTTGGACCAGGGAGTGGCACCATCTGGAGGTGTGGCCTTGTTGGAATAGGTGTGACCTGGTTGGAATAGGTGTGTCACTGTGGGTGTGGGTATAAGATCCTCACCCTAGTTGCCTGGAAGTCAGTTTTCCACTAGCAGCCTTGGGATGAAGACATAGAACTCTCAGCTCCTCCTGCGCCATGCCTGCCTGGATACTGCCATGCTCCTACCTTGATGATAATGGATCGAACCTCTGAAACCTGTAAGCCAGCCCCAATTAAATGTTGTTTTTTATAAGACTTGACTTGGTCATGGTGTCTGTTCACAGCAGTAAAACCCTAACTAAGACAAGTGCCCTAGGGTCCTTCCTCCAGGAAAAATGGCACGGGAGCAGGTCAGGATTACTCTGGGTAAAAATCTGTAAGCCTGAGAGTTAATCCTGTACATGGCCCCTAACATTGCACACTGGGGATCAGACCTCTACCTCTATCCACGGAGCTTGCTTCGTTCCTAAATCCCTTGGCTAGCCCAGGTTAAACCCAACAGACTGGAACCATTAATTCAAGCCCCATAGATGACTTGTCCTTTTGTCCTTGTGTCTTTCGTGGTTTTAGAGAATCACCCAGTGAGCAAACAGACGTTTAGGTGGTCGTTAAAAACGTGGCTACAAATTTATTATACAATATGCCTTTCTAAAAATATTAAAACGGGAGAGATGTTGGGAGCTATTAAGACAACACAATTGTCCTGATCTCTGAATTAGGCCTCTCCCCACCCACCGAGAAAAAAAAGGGGGTCAAAAGCGGGCCACGATACACCGTTCCGAGAACAACCACAGGATGTTCCAGCCCTAAGCCAGTGCCAGATGTCCTGACCACACCCTGATACCACCAAGTTCCTGCTTCCCCATGTAACTGCCTAAAGAACGTGCAATTCTATTGCCCCACCCCTCCCGCCGATAAGTACCTGGCCGATAAGTACCTGTACTTCCCCTTTTGCTTGTGCAATTCTACTGCCACATCCTTCCTGCTGAAAGGCACTTTCCCTTTTGCTTGTGCATTTAAACCTTGGGCCTGGCTAATACAGTGAACCTTGATGCCACTCAGAATGTTTCCGTGTCGTTATTCGCACAAGGTTCTCGTCTCTCTCTACCCCCCAATTTGGTTCTTAGGAGAAGGTCCCCTCGAGACCCTCTAATAACTAGACCTGCTGGACGGGTCAACATTTGAAGTAATAAGCATATATCATTCTTATTCTTATTGAAATTTTTATTTTTTATAAAAAATACATTTTTATTGACAAAGCAAAATACATATATTTGTCCATATCTATATAA
The DNA here is from genome assembly GCF_978045245.1 of Mus caroli. Lineage (NCBI taxonomy): Eukaryota > Metazoa > Chordata > Mammalia > Rodentia > Muridae > Mus > Mus caroli. Next base: position 24,570,562 of record NW_028227262.1, on the reverse strand, counting down.
TATTTTTATCTCTAGATGCAGATTTAAACTTTATTTGGATGTTTAAACAGAGTGGAAGTGGGGCAGGGCCTGAGGTGGTAAGGTCCAGGTTTAGCATCTTTTTGGTCAAGTCACATGACATCGGAACAGAACTCAGAATCCCTAGAAGCAATGTAGATGAGATTTTTTCAGTTGACTTGCTTTCCTAGACCTCCCCCCTCCATCTGAAACTTCTGCCGCTGTTATGGACAAGCAACACACACACACACACACACACACACACGCACCTCTTAGGATACAGCACGCAGTTCAGCAATTCACTAGACAATATTTCCTCTTCTTTCTGTCTTCTGAACTCGTCCATTTCCTACCCCTCATCATTGGTCTTTCCCGATCTGTGACAAGGCCACTGATCTTACCCTGATAAAATCTTGGAAACCCACCCCACCCCCTCCCTCTCCCCTAGCCTCTCCTCCCTTCATTCAGGCTTCTGCTCCAGTGCTGGAAAAATCTTCCGAACCTCCGCGTTTCACATCTTGTGTGTGCCTGCTCTCCAGCCTCATTCCAAGATAACAGGTCACTGTCAAGGAGAGACTGCCTCCATCTTTGTTGGTCTTTTAAGTTCACAGGCTGACCCCTAATACAAATTATCCCATACGTGGACAAGTCGGGAGAGAGGAGCGAGTAGAGGGAGGAACGTTTCCTTTAATCGGGAAAACGTTACAGGAACTGGCAGGCCTGCTCTGCAGTCCAAACCTCCACAGAACAAAGTGCCATAAATTTTTTGGTGGACATAGGAGAAAAATTTTTAAACAGGACACCATGTCCTTGTGGACAGCACAGCTGTCTCGGGAACCTGGATTCCCTTCTAAGAAGATAGAGCCTCTCTCCCTCTGTGGCCACACCCTTTGCTTGGAGCACTAAATAATTGTATCCCTGAAGACTCGAGCTGACCAGATGTCCATGAAAAGATGTTTCTTCCACTCTGCAGCTGCCCTATTTTCAACAAGATCTAAGTTCACTGGGAAGCTAGAGTTCAGGAATAAAGGCAGGAGCTCAAAGCCGAGCCTTGTGTCCAGCGACATTATACCTCCCCCACACTCATATCCACAGCCATACACCCCCGGTGCCCTCCTCAACCCAGTTCTTCTGTCACCTCACCCTGTGCATTGAAACCCCAGCCAAGCAGCTTCCAGGTGAATAATGATTGTGAGAAAGGAGACAATGAGAAAGCAGAGCCTTTAAGTGCCTCGACAGTCTGCGATGCCTGTAGCGAGGATCCTGGAATAAAGGGCAACTAGCAGCCCCCGGGAAAGTCTCCCAGAAAATGTTAATCCGATTTAGAGACCCCAGAGTCTGGCCCTCCAAACCAAATGTTTCCAGTTCCCCTAAAACTTCAGATCCCATCGCCTCAGCCATTCCCCACATTGACCACCAGATAGCGCCAGCAAGCAACGAGGATTTCAAAACCAAACCTAAACTGGGAACTCAGGGTTTTTTTGTTTTTTTTTTTGTTGTTGTTGTTGTTGTTTTTTTGTTTTTTCTTTATGCCAATGGTTCATTCCCTGAAACATTTCTCCAGGAGTGGTCACACCCTCCACTGCCACAATCCTTCCCTCCCCTGTATGCCTACTCCCTCCTTCAACTTACAGTGCCTGAAGACTGTCAGGAGAGCTGAGGACCCAAAACAAACTGGCCTTGAGACATGTGAGTAACACTGATGGTACCAAGGGAGGAGAGAGGAGCTGGGCATAGGAAGCAAACATGCGCCCATATTATTAAAAAATAAGAAGAAGAAGAAGAAAAGAATAGGAAAAGAAATGGAAGGGGAATAAGAACAGGAACACAATACCCTTTTTCCCATACTCCCAGCTCCAGAGCACATACTTCTCAGGGTCACTCCTCAGGCCTCTCTTCCCAGGATCCAGACCCTTAGCCATGAGCTGAGCGAGCCTCTCCTTTCTTGACACTGGGTTCATAGCAGGGTAACAGTGAGGGGAGGGAACTCTCTGGGAGAGGAGAGAATCCCCCCACATGTATTTCTCAGACCCCACATGTGTTTGTCAGATGCCAGAAGGGTTTCCCCAGGAGCAAGGGGCTTCTTGCTGAAGCCTTGGGAACCTTTGCAGAGCCATCACAGGCAAACTTCACTCTCAGATAGCTGGTCCCAAGCCAGTCCTACCCCTGGAAGGAAAGGGCATGAAAGAGAAGGACAGAGAAGACAGCTCAGGGGCTAGGGGTGGGGAGTGCTATAGAACCCAGTGGCCCCTGGACTGGGCACTGACTTAGGAGGAACTCAGCTGCAGCAGATACAGAGGCTGCTGTGCCCCCACTTACAGAACCTCTATGAAGTCTACAATGGGCATGGGGGAAGAACCAGGCAGTTTAGTCATCCCATTCCTGCCTAAGGCAGCTCAAACGGCAACAGTGCTGCACAACACCCTTGGTCCTCCAGCCCCACAAACACTTGCCTCTCTCTGCGACAGGCTGCTCTTTGCCCTCCTGGTGACCCTGTTCTATGGGGTGGAGGGCTCCATCTACCTCCCTCAGAAGCTCTATGGAGAGGTGACCTCTCCTCTGTATCCCAAGCCTTACCCCAGTGACTTGGAGACAACCACTGTGATCACTGTCCCCATGGGGTACAGGGTGAAGCTGGTCTTCTGGCAGTTTGACGTGGAGCCTTCTGAAGGCTGCTTCTATGACTATGTTAAGGTAGGTGTCAGATTGGGAGGGAGGGGAGACAAAGCTGGAAGTTTGTGCTCTGAATACTCTGGACAATATGCCTGCACCCCATCACTGTACAGCTCTGTAGAAATGCTGGCCTTGGGTCTCTGGTGCCATAGAGGAGGTATCCGTGGACTTTTGAGGCCTTCAGTGAGATTCATGAGGAAAAGGGGCAGGCATGGGGGAGTTTGTTCCAGTAGATTTCACTATGTATTGGAGTTAGGACACAGCTAACCATAGACCTTGAGAAACACCCATGCTTCAGTTTCCCTGTATGGCAACCTACTGCATCCAAAACAAGAGGAAATGAAACATAATACAAGTGTCACGTGTCCTTCAGGGAGGACAAGGACCTTGGTCACCCCTGTATGTACCTTTCAAAGAGTTTTTTCTTAGCCTCATCTTTCTACATCCAGTAAAAATAAAAGGCAGGATTCAAACAGAGCCTATGCCCTTCCTCACACTATGAGGCTCAGGCAACAGCCAGGAGGCTAAGAAAATAACATGAAATCCCGCACACTTCCCCAACAAAGAGGACTCAACAAGTCTGCAGTGTTGAGGGAAGGGTGCATCCCATGGCAAAGCTAGCAAGGAGAATGTCTTCTGCTTTGAAAAAAGTAAGGAATCTGTGAGACAAAGCAGTGAAGATACTAGGTGATGCTGTCCAGTGCGGAGACCTCTGGGTACCATTTGTACTATCATGTTCAGCTGGGTCTATCAGGAAGCTGAGTTGAGAGCAGCTTTTCAAACAATGAAGTAGAAAGCACAACAAAATAAACAAAAAGGTGGGCATAGTAGGGCAGTCCTGTGATCCCAGGTATTAAGGAGACTTAGACCATTCTGGACCGGCCTGGGCAAGCACGGGCTATTTAATAAAGCACATTATTGGAAACAAGGAAGAGATGACATACCAGGCACACAATGGCAGGCGACAGGTTAGCCAAAAGTTGGGAAGATGGCAGAAGAATAACAGGCTCAATCCCAGTCCAGAGCTGGCAAGATGGCTCAGTGGATAAAGGCCCTTGCCTCTAAGCCTGACAACCTTGAGTTCAATTCAAAGGATGTCCATGATGGAGGGAAAACCTGACTCCTGCAAGTAATCCTCTGGGCTCCACATGTAACACGCCCCTGTAACCTGCCCCTGTAACCTGCCCCTGTAACACGCCCCTGTAACGCCACTGGAACACGCCCCTGTAACCTGCCCCTGGAACATGCCCCTGGAACACGCCCCTGGAACACGCCCCTGGAACATGCACCTGTAACCTGCCCCTGTAACACGCCCCTGTAACACGCCCCTGTAACACGCCCCTGTAACCTACCCCTCAACAGAGACAGAGACCTTAATAAATGACATTAAGGCTAGCCTAGGCTACATATTGATATCCTACCTTAAGAAAACAAACTTAATGAAAGACAGAGATGGACCCAAAAGCATCACTTGAGGGTGTGCACAGCAGCCAAATCTGACAGATAGTAACATTAGATCATGATTCAATCCAAGGAGGGTTGCCTTGGCTGCCACAAGGGACCAGACTCCTTAGCAGAGCTTCTCTCCATTGTCCTCCCTCCAACAGATTTCTGCTGATAAGCAAACACTGGGGAGGTTCTGTGGGCAGCTGGATTCTCCCCTGGGCAACCCCCCAGGAAGCAAGGAACTCATGTCCCAAGGAAACAAGATGCTGCTGACCTTCCACACAGACTTCTCCAATGAGGAGAATGGGACCATCATGTTCTACAAGGGCTTCCTGGCCTACTACAAGGCTGTAGGTGAGTGCTCCCCACAGCCAGCCCTTCACTCTGGCCTCAGCCATGGGAGTGTGGCTGGGGCATGTTTAAGCTCTGTTGTAGTAATTTCTTAATCTCCATCGGGGATTTCTACCCTTTGATCATTCAGTTCCCAGATAAAACTTTTATATTTATAATAAGCCTTCATCAGTGATAGAGCTGAACAGATATCAACTCTCTATGTTCCTATGTCTACTTCCCCCATTAACAACCCTGAGATATGATTGGCTATATTCCATCCGGGCAGCTCTTACTCAGACTGGGCAGCTCTCATGGGCAATTCTTTTTTTTTTTTTTTTGGTTTTTCGAGACAGGGTTTCTCTGTGTAGCCCTGGCTGTCCTGGAACTCACTTTGTAGACCAGGCTGGCCTCGAACTCAGAAATCCGCCTGCCTCTGCCTCCCGAGTGCTGGGATTAAAGGCGTGCGCCACCACGCCCGGCTTCTCATGGGCAATTCTTATGATCGCTCTCCTCTTCTCTCCACCTTCTCTCTCGTTCATCATGGACCTCCTTGGACCCCAAGCTTGGGAACCAAAACTTTACCTACCTCTCTTCTGCCCAGCTATAGGTTGCCGGTATCTTTATTCAACCAACAGTTCTAAATTAAAGAGCAAGTTACACAGTATCACTTGGTGGATGTGAGGATTCTCTTGCCCCTAAGGACAACCAGACCTCAGGGACCAGTATTTAGCATTGCAATACAAAGCAACAGACCAAACCTCAACAGAACCCAAAGAAGCCAGAAGCCTAGCTTTCCTTATCTCTCTCTCAAGATGGGGTCTGACCATCTGGCCTCTTCTACCACCAAGCAGATCCCAGAGAACTTTAGAGAGCCAAAGGGGCCAGAAGTGGACTTTGTCTCCAGGCTTCTGGTACATGACTCTTTGAGGGGGGGAAAAAAAACGCACAAAAGTCTCTGAACAGAGGAAGAGATAGCACAACAGTAGCACACCTCGCCCCAGAACTCTGTGGAGAGGAACATAACCCTTCCTTCTGGAATCCCTTCCAGACCTTGATGAATGTGCATCGCAGCCCAACTCAGTGGAAGAGGGTTTGCAGCCCCGATGCCAACACCTGTGTCACAACTATGTTGGAGGCTACTTCTGTTCCTGCCATCCTGGCTACGAGCTTCAGAAAGATGGGCAATCCTGCCAGGGTGAGGCCGAGTGGGAAGGGTGGGTAGACAAAGGCAGAGCAGAGGCTTGCTGGGCCAGCCTAACACCCTAACAGCCCCTCTGATTCTGCTTCTATAGCTGAGTGCAGCAGTGAGCTCTACACGGAGCCCTCAGGCTATGTCTCCAGCCTTGAATACCCTCAGCCCTATCCACCAGATCTACGCTGCAACTACAGCATCCGAGTGGAGAGGGGCCTCACTGTGCACCTCAAGTTCCTGGATCCTTTTGAAATTGATGACCACCAGCAAGTGCACTGCCCCTATGACCAGCTCCAGGTAGAGCTAGACTTCAAACTTTCTTTCCCTTACTCACATGGCTCCCCAGGTCCCTGCTCCTTCCTGGGACCTCGGACTGAGTGGGACAGGGACACATTGTTCACCAGCATCATAGAGGTCTAGAATAGCTCCCCTACACTTGGCCACCCGAGGGGACTTGTGTAAAAAATGTCCCCACTGGAGAACTAACCATGATCTCCTCCCCTTTTCCCATCAGATCTACGCTAATGGAAAGAACTTGGGTGAATTCTGTGGAAAGCAAAGGCCTCCAGTCCTTGACACCAGCAGCAATGCAGTGGATTTGCTGTTCTTCACAGATGAGTCAGGGGACAGCCAAGGCTGGAAGCTGCACTACACCACTGAAAGTGAGTGGGTTAGGGTGGAGCATGGCTTCCTGGGAAACTTGTGTTGAACATGCATGAGACCTGGGGTATTGTCTCTAGACCCCTAAACTAAAATAAGATATGTAGGTGCCTCCCTTGCCTACCAGTAATAAGGGAAACGGGAGGGGACCAATGGCTCTGACAAGCTCATGCCCTCACCAACAGCCATCAAGTGCCCCCAGCCCAAGGCTCTGGATGAGTTCACCATCATCCAGGATCCGCAGCCTCAGTACCAGTTCCAGGATTACTTCATTGTCACCTGCAAGCAAGGCTACCAGCTCATGGAGGTAAGAGGCCGAGGCTCATGGGACAGATCCTCTGGGTATCCCAGGAGGAAGAGTTGGGCAGATCTCAAATGGAGCCATGGAGGTTTGGGCTGGAAGAATTAGTCTGCCCTCAGATCTGAGTAAACATCAAAGGGACCGAAGTTCAAGGTCCACTCACTTTATGGAGCAAGTTCAAGACCAACAGGGATGACTCTGTGAGATCTCATCTCAAAGTAAAAAGTGAAAAAGTGAACTGAGGATATAGCTCAGAAGGAGAGGGCTTGAAAAGGATGCTGGTGGTCCTAGGTTCAAGGCCAGGTACAGAAAAGAAGACTAAAAAGAATATACTTTGTCTGCATAGAGAAAACACTCAAAGGGTTTGTTTTTCTTGTTTTGTTTTGTTTTGTTTTGCTTTGCTTTGCTTTGCTTTGCGCTTTGCTTTGCTTTGCTTTGCTTTGCTTTGCTTTGCTTTGCTTTGCTTTGCTTTGCTTTGCTTTGCTTTGCTTTGCTTTGCTTTATGAACCTGATGTCTTAGGGAGGCTGTGGTGGCTCATGACCTTAATCCTAACACTTAAGGACATAGAGGCCAGTAGAGGCAAGTAGATCACTGAATTCAAGGGCAGCCTGATCTACAGAGGGAGTTCTAGAACAGCCAGGGGTACACAGAGAAGCCCTGTCTCAAAAAAAAAAAAAAAAAAAAAATGAGAGAGAGAGACAGAGAAAGACAGAGAGACAGAAAGAGACAGAGAGGGAGGGCAGAGAGACAGAGACAGAGAGACAGAGAGAGTTAAATAGATAGAGAGAATGGATGGTGGGCTGGTAGGCTGGTGACTATCAGTGTCACTGTATAGCCCAGGCTAGATTTAAACTATCATACTGTCTCTACCTCCTGAGTGCTGGGATTACAAGTGCCCTTAGACCCATCTGATGGCTGTTCTTAATAAGTTATTTATAACCAGGGTCAGTGGCACCTACACCTGTAACTCATGAGGAAACTCATGAGAGAAAAATCATGAATTTGAGGCCAGCCTGGGCTACATAGCTAATCTAGGACAGCCTAGGCTATATAACAAAGCCTTGTCTCAAAAAAAAAACCATATTTTTCAATATTATCAAGTGACTGTCACTCTTTGATGTTGTGCCAACTGTCCACTCACCTGCGATGTCACCATATTAAACACCTATGAAAGCGCCAAGTAGCACTAGAAGATTAGGGGAAGCCCTGCGCTTTAATAAAACTGCAGTGTGGGAGGGAGTGTGATGGAGACCTTGGCTTGTAGACTGTTTCAGGAAGAGGGAGAAGCCTAAAAGCCTGGGTCTGCTCTAGAAAATGATCTTTATTTTGATACAAAAGTACAATCCTGACTTGTCTTTATTACACTTTGGGAGGGAGCAGGGGGTCTATGGAAACAGTCCAGGGTCTAAAAACAAAGTTATTGAACCTACCAATTAACCTTGCTGTGAGTTTCTGCTTTGGAATTCAGCATCCCATCTGCAGCCTTGGATTGAGAGCACTAGCTAGGGAGAATGGGGAGGAGGGAGGAGGAGGCACATCTGTGAGGGAGCTGAGGTCTAAGAGATGGACACAGCTGCCATCACATTCCCACAGACGTTTTGCACCTTAGAAGTAGGGGAGCCTGTCTGCTGACTGCATGTCTAACTTTGGCTTAAACAGGGAAATCAGGCGCTACTCTCCTTCACAGCTGCTTGCCAGCATGATGGCACATGGCATCGTGCAATGCCCAGGTGCAAGAGTAAGTCACAAACTGGATGAGTAAGTCACATCCCTTAATCTTGAGACTTGAGCTGGGAGGGAAAAAGACCCCTCATCTCCAAGGGTCCTGCCTCCTAGCTTGTTCCTTAGAAGCTGTTTAGGCCTCATCTCAGGCCTGATGGTCTCTGCCAGAACTGAATTTTACCCTATCTAGTGCAAGTGTGCACCCTACTGACCATTCTTCTCTGAGGTTCCGGAGACCCCCAATTGCCCAACTGAAGTCTTGCACAGGTGTCCTCCACTTCCTTACAACCCTGTATTCTCTCTAAGTCAAGAACTGTGGGCAGCCCCAAAGCCTGTCTAATGGGGACTTCCACTACATCACCACAAAAGGTGTGACCACCTATGAAGCCAGTATCCAGTATCACTGCCATGAACCATATTACAAGATGCTGACGAGAGCTGGCAGCAGCGAGTCCATGCGAGGTAGGAATTGAGGCGCATCACGGTCCTTATTCCTCTTTCAGCTCTGAGAGACACCTGGCATTTCTTCAGTGGAGTCCTGAGTACCAACTGAAGGATTCTACATTACAATGCCAAAAACAAACAAACAAACAAACACCCACGACAACAAAAAGACCAAAATAATAAAAACAAAACACTTAAGAAACAAAGTAATAGTTTGAAGAGAAGAACACCAAACCAATGGAAAGCAAAGACTTGAATCTCTTGTGGGTTTTTTTTTGGGGGGGGGGTGTTTGTTTTTTTGTTTGTTTGTTTGTTTTGGTTTTTCCGTATATCCCTGGCTGTTCTGGAACTCACTCTGTAGACCAGGCTGGGCTCGAACTCAAAAATCTGCCTGCCTCTGCCTCCCAAGTGTTGGGATTAAAGGTGTGTGCTACCAAGCCTGGCTAAGAATTGAATCTCTTAAGCCACCCTCTAACCACCACAACCATTACCAACACTACCACTACCAGTAACAATGCACTAATCACCAATAGCACCCTACCAGCATAATACCACCATAGCCACCACTGACACACTACCAATACCAACATCATCACCATCATCACTTCCAACTCCAACGATTGCCACCACCAAACCAACACCAGCACCTGCAAAGCCATAGGCAACACCAACATCACTGCCATACTGATATTAGCACCACCAACATAGGCAATCTCCAGTACACATTACCATCGCTAAGACCATTACCAAAATCAGTATCACCATCACCACCATCTCTTTTATCATCGCTGCATCCACTCTGTCTACACCATACTCACTCATTAGCGAGACCAATAATACTGTTACCATCCATTCTACCATCACTAAGAACATGGCACCACCATCACCACCACCACATGTACAGTGACATTCCCCCTCTAAGCTCCCATGCTCAGGCTGCCATGTTGTGATCTTTAAGCATTCAGGTTTACTTAACGATTCTCAAACTCATCTGTGCGTAGGATGGTCAGCTTACTGTAGTCATGGAGATTGGACCTAGGGCATCTCTCATGAATTCAAAGTATGCACTATTACCATTGATCTATAGTCCCAGCATGCCCCACTGGTATCTTTAATATTCTGTTGTCCGTCTTCTCTCTCTCTCTCTCTCTCTCTCTCTCTCTCTCTCTCTCTCGCTCGCTCGCTCGCTCGCTCCCTCCCTCCCTCCCTCCCTCCCTCCCTCCCTCCAAACTTTGTATAGATGAGGATGATTTTAAACACCTAATCTTCCTATCTCTATACCCCAGGGATTATAGGTACATACCACCACATCTAACTAAAATGTCTCTTTAAATTATACAAAAAAAAAAATTCAAGACTAAGGACTTATCTACCATGTGAGAGTCCCGGAGTTACATATTCAACACTGGAAATATGGAAGGAAGGAAGGACTCAATTTTAGTTTCCTCATTTTAAAAATGAACTTAATACATGCTTGAAAGTGTCACCATATTTAAACGAGATAATGCAGATAAAATACTCAGTAACCAAAGGGCAGAGTGACAGCAATCAGACGATGTGGCTATTGCTGGATGTGGTCCTGCACTCCCAGAATACCAGCATTTGGGTTACTATAGCTGAGGATGGAGAATTCATGGTCAGCTTGGGCTATATAGCAAATTCAAGGTCAGCCTGTTCTTAACAATAAATCCTGGAAAGAGTTATACAGGAAGGAAGACATGGCATTATCATCTGTAATCCTGCTATCAAGATGCAGTCACTGGTAAACTCAGATGGCTTCCTTCCAAATATATATAGCTAAGTATTCTGCAGTTTTTATTTTTTCACTCAACAATAAGACAAAATACATGTACAGAGTCTTTTTAGCATTATATATCTATATACATTTGAACCAGTTAATTTTGCTCCTTGATTATGGCGTCTCCTTTCTCCAACTCCCTCTATAACACCTTCAGTGTCCAATGGCCTCTGCTGCCTGCTTTTCTGGCCCACCACCTCCAGCCTTGACACAAACTCTTTTAATCCTCAGGGATATATACCTGCACAGCCCAAGGCATTTGGAAGAATGAAGAGGAAGGAGAGAAAATGCCCCGGTGTCTGCCAGGTAAAGGGTGGATGAGCCAGATGTCATTTGCAGTATCGGGGGTGGGGGGTGGGAGGGAAGAGAGATCAAGTAAGGTGATGCTTTAACTCCAAGGGAAACACCCGATGAGGAGTAAGGAAAAGGAGCGAGAGAGTGTGTGCCAGGAAAAAGAGAGAGGTACAGAAAATCTAAACTAGTCCTGATGGTCTAGTGCTCATATGGACAAGGAATTGGAGAATAAAGTCAAGAGAAATTCCCAGAAAGAATTAGTAAGAACAGGGAGAGTTAGCCAAGAATGGGTGGAAGAAGGGACTATGGGAAAAGGAATACAAAGAAGAGAGAGAGAGAGAGAGAGGTATAGGCAGAGGAAAGGAGAGGAAGGCGAGGAGAGTTAGGAGCTGCAGCAGAAGAGGGGATTGGGGGGGAATGTTGGGGGTGTGGGGGATGGGGGAGCGATGAACAAAAGAAGGAAGAAGGGGCTGGAACCTGCAGCTGACAGGTTCTCATCCTGTCTCTCTGCAGTGTGTGGGAAACCTGTCAACCCAGTGACACAGAAGGAGCGCATCATTGGAGGGCAGACAGCCAGGCCAGGCAACTTCCCCTGGCAGGCCTTCACCCTTATCCACAACCGAGGGGGTGGGGCCCTGCTTGGAGACCGCTGGATCCTCACAGCAGCCCACACCATCTACCCCAAGCATCACAACAAAAGAAAAAACAACACCAACCCCAAAACGCTTGTTTTCCTGGGCCACACAAACATGGAACAGATCCAAAAACTGGGACATCACCCAGTCCGTCGGGTCATCATCCACCCAGACTACCGCCAAGATGAACCTAACAATTTTGAAGGAGATATTGCTCTACTGGAGCTGGAAAACAGTGTGACACTGGGCCCCGAACTCCTCCCCATCTGTCTCCCAGACAATGAGACCTTCTATGGCAAAGGCCTCATGGGTTATGTCAGCGGATTCGGGATAACAGAAGATAAGTTAGCTTTCGATCTCAGGTTTGTCAGACTGCCTGTAGCTGACAGAGAGGCATGCCAGAGATGGCTCCGGACAAAAAAGGATAATGATGTATTTTCTCAAAATATGTTCTGTTCTGGGGACCCAAATATAGAGCAAGACGCCTGCCAGGGGGACAGTGGGAGTGTTTTTGCAGTCAGCGACAGAAATCGTGATATCTGGGTGGCTACGGGCATCGTATCCTGGGGCATTGGGTGTGGTGAGGGATATGGCTTCTACACCAAGATACTGAATTGTTTACTGGATCAAGAAAGAGATGGGAGACGAAAACTGAACCCTGCATTCACTGGGTCAGAATCCAGGATATAGTGTATATATATATTTAAAAAATGTGTCTGACCACTTCTTGATAACAACTATGATTCTCATATTAAAATCACAGATGTAGACCGTGTATAGAATAAACTCTCTCTTCTGTAATTCCACCAACCTGATGGAATTTTGTTGTGTTTTCACCAGAGTTTAACTGTGTGGCGGAAGCTGCCCTAAAGTATACAGTCCTCCTGCTGAGGCTCGGGATTAAAGCTAACTATGATGGGTTGGTAAGAGTATAGAGCCGGGCGTGGTGGCGCATGCCTTTAATCCCAGCACTCGGAAGGCAGAGGCAGGCGGATTTCTGAGTTCGAGGCCAGCCTGGTCTACAAAGTGAGTTCCAGGACAGCCAGAGCTACACAGAGAAACCCTGTCTCGAAAAACCACAAAAAAAAAAAAGAGTATAGACTGTTAGAAAGGCAGTGGTGGTGCACACCTTTAATCCCAGCACTCAGGAGGCAGAGACAGGTGGGTCTCTGAATTTGAGGCCAGCCTGGTCTACACAGTGAATTCCAGGACAGCCAGGGCTTCACAGAAAAACCTTGTCTCAAAATACGGAGACGGAGACGGAGAGAATGGACTGTTCTTGCATAGTTCAGACATCCTTTGATTTCCAGAACCCTTGTCCCATGGCTCACAACTGTCTCTAATTCCAGCTTCAGCCTTCCAACACCTGCACATACCCATCCATACACATATACTTAGCTAAAATACTATTCTATATTTTGTCTTGTGATTGTACAACATAAAGAAAGCCATGGTTTTCTTTTTAACATTTTTTAAATGCATTCCCTTCTTATTAAATCTTCTGGAAGGGAAGAATATTGTGAATTTATGTCTCTAAGTTCAGTCACTAATCATATGAGACAGGTTTACTGTTAGGACCTAGGTAAAATAGTAAGGCCTAGATGGAATGTTAAGGCCTAGGTAGCTGCTCCTGGACAGCCTGCCATTACAAGGAAACTTTCTCATATGTTCTGCTGACTAGGACACTGGATGACGTTTACCTTGGCAGGGTCGTAGAAGCCCTTCAGTAGAACCAGTATTTATTTCATGTGATGTCAGTAGACTCCTCTGTTGATAGATGGCCCCATGGACGGGGGCTGTGGCAAAAGCGTACCTGCTATCCATGTAGATGCTGAGTGTTTTTTTTTTTCCTTTTCTTAATTCCAAGGCTTTAGTGTGAGCAATCATTCTTCCTTTTGAGTTGATGTGTTCTCTGGCAGGGCCTTGTCCAGCTACCACAGCTGTTCTGGCATGTTCTCTTTCTTCTTTTAGATAGCTGTTCCAGTCTGTGAACCAGGTAATGTCTGCACCCTCTAGTAACTGGTCTGTTAGATTTTCACGCCACTATTGTGTCTCAGTAAGAAATCACATACAGTCTGGGTCTATGATCTGGGTAGCTGAGTTCAGACTTGCAGAAGGCAAAAGTGACTCTATCAAAGTTGAACAACAGAGTCTGGTAATGAGTCATGCGAGCATTAGTCAGCCATCAATCAGGGGGCTAAATCACACTTTTTAGGGCGTGCACCAAGTTCTGTCCCAGAGTCAATTTATCTTTGTCCTTGACCGGTAAGGTCACAGCTGCCACTGTGTGGGGGCAAGCAGCCATTCTATAGCCACAGGGTCTAATTTCTTGGATAAGTATGCCACAGGTCTCTTCCAGGGCCCCAATCTCTGAATAAGAACCCTTTTGGCAATATTTTTGTTCTCAGTCACCTCCGGGAGGCCTAAAGCTGTAGCCGACATTAGGGCAGTCTTAATGGCATACAAGGCCTGTTGTTCTTTATTATTTTATACAAAGGGTTGTTTATATCTTTAATTCAGCAAAACCTGAAATCTCCAATCTGTGCAAGCCAGCAGTGGCCAGGAACTTTTTTAACGTTTTTGCACTGGTTTGTGGGTGAATAAGAAAAACGCTCTATTTTGTAGCTTCTTCAACAGGTAGGGCACCGGCCTCTTTTAAGTACTCAGCTTCTGTGTTAGCACCCCTTTTGCTATCCTTTTACTTTGAGCCACAAACAGTTGGAAGTGTTTGGTCATGTGGGGGGCTCCTCCTCTTCTTGTTGGGGCAGTCTCTTGCCCAGTGTTCTTTTTTCTTTATAGTAAACACATTGATCTTCTGTTGCCAGGTTCTAACTAGTTTTTCTGACTATTGTGGCCCGTATTTTATGTAAGTTTTTTTTTTCTTGTATCTTATTTCTTTTTAATTTCTTGGCTTTTTATTACTTCTGTTTATCATTTTCAAGTGCTAGCATTATCAGCATGTGCTACTTTGCTAGGTTCTACTCTTTGTTATATGTTTCCTTACAAGCATGTTAGAAATCTACATTGTTTTTCATAACAGATAATCTTGAAGCAACATGAAAAAGCAGGTTACAGACAAACAAAATCTCATGATTCACATGTCACAAACATATCATTAAAATGTACATAACAGTGTCTTTTGGGGTAAACAACCCCAGGTAAATATCCTGGTGCAAATTCAAAACAAAAGTCTGTAACTCCTTGGAAAGTCTGTGGAGAGTCATCATCGTATTTTCTGACATGACCCACATTTATAGCAAGGGATGACAAAATGGAAGGAAAAAGAGCTTTAGTCTCAGGAGAACACGCAAATTCAATAATCTCTTGATAGAATACAAACTAGTGATGTCTAAATATTAAGTCACCAGAGGACTTGTTCATCACTTAGCTACATAAACACCTTTTGAACAACACCAAATCTACACACATTTAACATAAGCAAATTATACACACCATTGGTAGCTAGCTGAACATTTTTCATGTGTTAATCTGTCATACATATACCTTCTTTGGTGAAGTGTCTAGTCAAGTCTTTTGTCCACTTTTTTAAAGAATTATTACATTTGGGTGTTGGAAGTTTTTTACACAAATCTTTTATCAGATAGATGTATGAAGTCTTGAAGTGGGATATGCTGCTAAACCCAGAACTCAGGAAGTGGAGGCAGGAGGACCAGGAGCTCAAGGTCATTGGACTATACAGGGGGTGTGAAGCCAATCAGGGTTAGACTCTTTTAAAATAAACAAACCATAGCAAAACCACAATGGGCAACAAGTCAGACACATGATTTAAAAGTATCTTTTTTAATCTCTGTTTGTCAACTAGAAACCAACAGAATGACAGTGTAGCTTTAATGAGTAACACTCTATTTGTCGGCTTACCATTTGAACTGTTAAGGACAAAACTGTTTTAAATGTAAGCACTAGGCACTCCACAGGACCTCTGACCACCAAATGTACTCTTAAGGTACGTGGCATGTGGCCTATGGTAACGGAGGTAAAAAGAGATAAGCCACTAACTTTTATTAAAGATCATGTACAAAAATTAGTATTCCAGAGAAGGAAACTTCACAATATTTTATTGGTATCAGGAAATAAAAAGCAAGCAATAACATTATTAGTAGACACATTTTTATCTGATTAATATCACTTAGCTAGAAATTATTTAAAATATGACAAGAAAAATGCTAGATATCTGTTTAGGGTATCTTAAAACATGTGCCAAGTTATATGATAATTTTAGTCTCAGAATGAATTGATCTAATATGTAGGATGTTCATTTTATAGTTGGTTTTTAACTACCAGGAAACTGTTTATGTTTTTCACATATTAATAAATTATCATCACTGATTTTTACTGAGTCAGAAAATGTCTCAATGACAGAATGATGAATGCTCACATTGTTAAATAAACAAGGACAGAACACACAGCAGCTCATGTCACAAAGGCTTTTTTCCTCATGCAATGTAGGACAGTATTTGGCACCTACACAAAGGAGGAACACTGGCACCACTGCTGCAAAGGAGGGCTAGGGAACCCTTGTTGACTAGCAAAGCCTGGCATTCTGTGAGATCACATATGATATGAAACTATGTTTAGCAAACCAACTAAAATGAAAATCATAAATAAATTATCACATATTAGCAGAGCATTATTGCTTTTTATTCTTTTACCAGCCTTGTGGCTCTAGAGTGTGTCTCTCCAGAGATAATTTTAATTTAGCAGAAAACTCTGTCAGCAATCAGCAAGGCCAAAGCAGTTTGTACTTTTCATCGGACATTAGACTGAAGTGGGGTAGGGAAGTTTTTTCAGAGATGGTCATTCCTGGCAGCTGTGGTCTTGAATTTGTTTACACTGACAAGGAAAAGGAAAATTCTTTATTTGCAGTTCCAGACATTAATCTCTAAGGCTCGGTGTACACATTCTTCAAAAATGGGTCTCTTATCTCTGAAATCTCTCTGATCTCCTTTATCTCTATTTTTAATTTTCCTCACTGCTAATCTCTTTATTTGTCACTGTCATCTATGTCTCCTGAGTCTACTGAAGCTTTGCTCTTTAAACAGTCTTAACTCACTTCCTTCCAGACCTCTACTTCTTTACATCTGTCTTTCTCATCTTCTCTCCTTTTTTTTTTTTTTTAACTCTTGTTTTTAACCCATTACCTTGGTCATATCAGGTGTGTGGCTGGGCCTTGTGGCCTTTTGTGAACTCCCTCTTCTGGCTCCACCTTAGTGATCCAAGGACAGCCATGCACCACACTCTCACGTCATACAGCCCTGAAGGGGGCACAAGGGAAATAGGAATGGGGACCCTGCGCCAGCACTGTTCTTAGCTGACTGCACCCCCAGGACCTGGACATCAGATACGTGGCCTCGGGGAGCCAACCCCAAAGCTGGGCTCAGGGACCCGGCCACTCTTACAGCCTCCTCTATTTCACTTTCATCAGTTTCAACATCCAGGGCCACGGCCCAACAGTCACAATAATAAAAGGGGACTAAGTAGGGAGTCGTCAGTCTAAGTCCAAACACAAAGAGACACACAAAACACAAATGAAACGTTCCAGATAAAGTGTCACAATAACACCAAAAGAACAAATCAAATTAAAACACAGAGAGACACACACAGAAACATTCCTCCAGGTGACCACCACAGAATAAAAACCAAATCTGACTGCCAGGAACGATTACTATCCAGCCCAGATGGAGAGAGACCTTTGTAAGGTCCTTCTTCCAGAAGGGTAGACCAGAGTGTCCTCTGTGTCTCTTGGGTCTCGAAGTTCTGACTTCTCTGCCTATCACCATGTCAATCCACATAGAATTCTCTCTATGAGAAGGCCACGAGAAAGCCAGAAAACAAAAACTGAGAAAACCAGAATCAGAGGTCACACAAGTGAACAGACAGTCAGACAGACAGACAGACAGACAGACAGACAGACAGACAGACAGACAGACAAGGATCCCACTTTATCTCCAAAGCACTGTGTTTGTGTCCTCATTGAGAACACGGCCAACTACCAACCAAATATTGTAGTTTGTCAAAAGACCCTCACTCACACAAAGACCACAGAGACTGCTATGTTGTAAAATATGTGAGGATTTTACTTATCCAACATGTTGGGGAACCCCTTTTCAGCACACAGGTCAGAGGAGAGACCCAGAACAAAGAAAGAACACACTTTGTATACTTTTATAAGGCCAGGATTTAGGCACCATGGCTTATTTTAATTAATAGCCAATAACCTTTTTAGACATTGGTTGGTTTGTATAGGGTGACTCTCAATTTGTATTTCCCTGAGGTTTTTAGTGTGAGGCCGGGCAGGGGAATTGTTAATCTTGTTTTGGAAGCTTAGTAATTTTGACTGTTAAAACTATGTTTCTATATTTGTTTAGTCAGCCAGCTTTTTATCTGACTCTGTACTTGTCCTGTTAGTACAGTTTCACAAGTCCTTTTGAAGGGGGAAGGTACTGGGTAGTCTTGAATTTATTTTGGATATTACATTTCCCCCTTTCTCTCTGGTACATTTCAATCTTGAAATGATGTCTCACTTGGTTGTAGCTACTGATATTATTGTCTGAGCATTAAAACTTGTATTTAAGCAATTAAGGATGTGTGGGCCAAAGGTTAAGAACAGAAAACAGGATGAGAAGGGGTAGTAAACAGAACCAGGCAGGGACCCTTTTAGTGATGTTTGAAGGTCTGGGCATGATGTAGGTGCACATAGATCAGATCTCTAACCTGGAACTCGTGATATGTCTTTGGGGTATCAGGCTCGTTTGCTTGTAGTCAGTTGTCCTTTTTCACCACCTGCAAGTTTTTTAACTTAGCGTACAGATCATTATTAAAACAACATGTGGGTTTAAACACATCATTTAAGACAGTGATGGGCAGGAGAGCCCCATAAAGGATCTCAGAAAGGTAAGACTAAATTAAGAGGGAGCATTTCTGGTTCTGAATAGGGCAAGGGGAAGGAGCACCATTCT
Source organism: Mus caroli (assembly GCF_978045245.1). Classification (NCBI taxonomy): domain Eukaryota; kingdom Metazoa; phylum Chordata; class Mammalia; order Rodentia; family Muridae; genus Mus; species Mus caroli. The sequence goes on along the minus strand of NW_028227262.1, from coordinate 24,552,089 downwards.
GGTCTGCACCAGTCTTTGTGGTTAATTTTGTCAAAGATTTTTTTAGGGTTTTATTTATTCCTTTTATTTGTCCTGAGCTCTGAGGTCTCTATATACAATGTAATTTTTATTTGATCTCTAACTCTTGGTCACACCAGACTTACCTGGGCAACAAAGGCAGGGCCATTATCTGACCCTATTGTTATGGGCACTGTAAACCTTGAAAAAAAATTTAATACTCTTTTTGATGACCATCTGAGCAGTCTTATTTTTATAAGGAAAAGCTTTTATTTATCTTGAGAACATATTCACAAAAGACAGAACATATTTATACTCATTTTTTTTTAGCAAAGTCTACTTCCCAGTAGACACCAAATCTATGTTTCCAGTACCTCTTTCTTGGATCCACTGTTTTGTGGCAGACATTAACTTTCTGGCAGGGTACACACTTGTGCACCACCTACTCTATAAGGTCTTTTAAACCTGGTACATGATACTTCGTCTTGGAAAAATGTCTTGATGAGCTTGCTAACACCTAAATGAGTCCACTGGTGCATCTGTTTGATCACAGCCTCTGCTTGTCTTTATGGAAAGATATTCTTTTCCTTGAGGTGTACCACAGTCTCTTATTTTTGTTGAACTGGTGACTGGAATCTTTGGAAATGAAGGCTAAGTCTTCTGCTCTTTAGGCAAACTGGAGCTCCATTGCCAGGAACTACAGCAGGCCCATGGCTGTAACCGCTCAAGCCTCTCAATCTATAATGTCATTGTCTGTTGTTATCATGTTGTCTGTTGTTATCATTGTATCACTCTTATGGTAACTAGGAAAGTTAATGGTGTCATGGAAGCCCTTCAGTAGAACCAGTATTTTTTTTAATTTAATTTTTATGTCAGTAGAATCTTCTGTTGTTATATGGTCTCAGGGATGTGGGCTGTGGCAAAAACATACTTACTATCTGTGTAGATGTTTAGTCTTTTTCCTTTTCTTAATTCCAAGGCCTTAAGGTGCTTCCTTTTGAGCCGATGTGTTCTCTGGCAGGGCCTGTGTTCAGCTACCTCAACTGTACTTACCATGTTTTCTTTCTTCTTCTACATATCTGTTCCAGTCTGTATACCAAGTAATACCTCCACTCTCTAGTGACTATCTGTCAGATTTTCATGGTACCTATGTGTCTCACTAAGAACTCCCTTACAGTTTGGTTCTGTGAGCAGGGTAGCGGAGTTCAGACTTGTGGGAGGCAAAAGTGAATCTATCAGAGATGACCAACAGAGAATGGTAATGAGTCATGCAAGCATTAGTCAGCCATCAATCAGGGGACTGAACCACACTTTTTAGGGCATGCACCAAGTTCTGTCCCAGAGTCAATTTATCTTTGTCCTTGACCAGTAAGGTCACAGCTGCCATTATGTGTAGGCAAGCAGGCCACCCTATAGCCACAGGGTCTAATTTCTTGGATAAGTATGCCACAGGTCTCTTCCAGGGCCCCAATCTCTGAGTAAGAAACCATTTTGGCAATGTCTTTGTTCTCAGTCACATCTGGGAGGCATAAAGCTGGAGCCGACATTAGGGCAGTCTTAATGGCATCCAAGGCCTGTTGTTCTTTATTTGTTTTTATACAGAGAGCTATTTATCTCTTTAATTAAGCAAAACCTGGAATCTACAATCTGTAAAAGCCCGAAGTGCCCAGGAACGTTTTAACATTTTTGCACTGGTTGTTGGGGGAATATGAAACACAGACTCTTTTGTAGCTTCTTCAACAGGTAGAGCACTGATCATTTTAAGTACTCAGCTTCTGTGTTAGCACCCCTTTTGCTATCCTTTTACTTTGAGCCACGAACAGGTGGGTTTGGTCACATGGGGGGCTCCTCCTCTTCTTGTTGGGGCAGTCTCTTGCCCAGTGTCCTTTTTTTTTATAGTAAACACATTGATCTTCTGTTGCCAGGTTCTATCTTTACTAATCTCTCTAGTTTTTCTGACTGTTGTGGCCAGCATTTTGTGTAAGTTTTTTTTCTTGTCTCTTATCTTTATGTAATTTCTTGGCTTTTTATTATTTCTGTTTATCTTTTTGTTGTTGTTGTTGTTGTTGTTGTTGTTGTTGTTGTTTTTTGAGACAGGGTTTCTTTGTGTAGCCCTGGCTGTCCTGGAACACACTCTGTAGACCAGGCTGGCCTCCAACTCAGAAATCCACCTGCCTCTGCCTCCTGAGTGCTGGGATTAAAGGCATGCACAACTATGCCCAGCTCTGTTTATAATTTTTAAGTGCTAGCCTTATCAGCATGTGCTAATTTCCTAGGGTCCATTCTTTATTATATGTTTCATTACAAGCATGCTAGAGCACTACATACTGGTTTTCATAACAGACAATCTTGATGCAACATGAAAATGCAGGTTACAGACAAACAAAATCCCATGATTCACATGTCACAAACATATCATTAAAATGTTCACAACACTGTATTTGGGGGTAAAGAAACACAGGTAAATAGCCTGGTGTACATTCAAAACAAAACAGGCTGTAACTCCTTGGATGTTTGTGGAGAGCCATCATTGTATTTTCTGACATGACCCACATTTATAGCAAGGAATGACAAAGTGGAAGGAAAAAGGGATTAAGTCTCAGGGGAACATGCAAATTAAATAATATTTTTATAGAACATGAACTAGTGATGCCTAAATATTAAGTCACCAGAGGACTTGTTCATCACTTAGTTACATAAACACCTTTTGAACAACACCAAATCTATACTCATTTAACATAAGCAAGTTATACACACCATTGGTAGCTGGACATTTTTCATATGTTTATCTGTTATACATATACCTTCTTTGGTGAAGTGTCTAGTCAAGTTTTTTGTCCACTTTTTAAAACAATTATTACTGTTGGGTATTGGAAGTTTCCTAAACAAATCTTCTTTCAGATAGATGAATGAAGTCATGAAGTGGGATATGCTTCTAAACCCAGAACATAGGAAGTGGAGGCAGGAGAATCAGGAGCTCGTGGTCATTGGACTATATAGGGGGTTTGAAGCCAATCAGGGTTAGACTCTTTTAAAATAGATGAACCATAGCAAAACCACAATTAGCAACAAGTCAGACACATGATTTAAAAATGTCTTTTTTTAATCGCTGTCTTTAAAACTAGAAACCAACAGAATGACAGTGTAGCTTTAGTGTCTAACATCCTATTTGTCATTTTACCATTTGAACTGTTAAGGACAAAACTCTGTAAACACTAGTCAATCCACAGGACCTCTGACCACCAAATGGACTCTTAAGGTACGTGGCATGTGGCCTATGGTAACCCACATAAAAAGAGATAAGCCACTGATTTTTATTAAAGATCATGTGCACAAATTAGTGTTCTGGGGAAAGAAACTTCAAAATGTTTTATTGGTATCAGGAAATAAAAAGCAAGCAATAACATTATTAGTAGACACACTTTTATCTAATTAATATCACTTGTCTAGCAATTATTTTAGATGTGACAAGAAGGATGCTAGATATCTGCTTAGGGTATTTTAAAACATGCGCACAAGTTATATGATAATTTTTATCTCAGAATGAATTAATCTAATATGTAGGATGTTCATTTTATAGTTAGTTTTTAACTACTAGGAAACTGTTTATGTTTTTCACACAATAATAAATTATCATCACTGATTTTTTACTGAGTCAGAAAATGTCTCAATGACAGAATGATGAATGCTCACATTGTTAAATAAACAAGGATAAAACACACAGCAGCTAATGTCACAAGGGTATTTTTCTCATGCACTGTAGGACAGTATTTGGCACCTACATGAGGGAGGAACACTGGTGCAACTGATGCAATGGAGAGTTAGGGAACCCTTGTTGACTAGCAGAGCCTGGCATTCTGTGAGATCACATATGATATGAAACTATGTTTAGCAAACAAAAATGAAAATCATAAATAAATTATCACATATTAGCAGGGCATTATTGCTTTTTATTCTTTTACCAGCCTTGTGGCTCTAGAGTGTTTCTCTCCAGAGATAATTTTAATTTAGCAGAAAACTCTGTCAGCAATCAGCAAGGCCAAAGCAGTTTGTAGTTTTCATAGGACATTAGACTGAAGTGGGGTAGAGAAGTTTTTTCAGAGATGGTCATTCCTGGCAGCTGTGGTCTTGAATTTGTTTACACTGACAAGGAAAAGGAAAATTCTTTATTTGTAGTTCCAGGCATTAATCTCTAAGGCTCGGTGTACACATTCTGTAAAAATGGGTCTCTTATCTCTGAAATCTCTCTGATCTCCTTTATCTCTATTTTTAATTTTCCTCACTGCTAATCTCTTTATTTGTCACTGTCATCTATGTCTCCTGAGTCTACTGAAGCTTTGCTCATTTTACAGTCTTAACTCACTTCCTTCCAGACCTCTACTTCTATACATCTGTCTTTCTCATCCTCTCTCTTTAAAAACAATAACAACAACAAAAAAAAAAAAAAAAAACTCTTGTTTTTACCTATTACCTTTGTCAGATCCAGCACATGGCTTGGCCTAGTGGCCTTTTGTGGAACTCCTCCACTTGCTCCACCTCAGGTATCCAAGAACAACCTTGCTTCACTGCCTGGCACTACATACCCCTGAAGGGAGCACAAGGGGGATAGGAATGGGGGCCCTGTGCCAGCAGTGTTCTTAGCTGGCTGCATTCCCAGGAGCCGGACATCAGGTTGGTGGCCTCTGAAAGCCAACCCCAAAGCTGGGCTCGGGACTGCGGCCACTCTTTCAGCCTCCCCCATTTCACTTTCAGCAGTCTCAACATCCACGGCCATAGCTCCACAGTCGCAATAATAAAAGGAGAACGAGTAGGGAGTCGTCAGTCTAAGTCCAAACACAGAGAGACACACAAAACACACACAGAATCCTTCCAGATAAAGTGTCCCAATAATACCACAAAAACAAAACCAATCCAAACACAGAGAGACACACACAGAAACCTTCCTCCAGGCGACCACCACAGAATAAAAACCAAATCAGACAGCTGGGAACAATTAATTCCCATCCCAGATGGATAGAGACCTTCTTAGGGTCCTTCTCCCAGAAGAGGAGACCAGAGTGTCCTCTGTGTCTCATGGCCTGTGATGGTCTGGCACTTCTGCCTCTCACCTCGACAATCCAGATGGGATCCTCTCTACGAGAAGGCTCCCAGAAAGCCAGAAAGCTGAACCTGAGTAAACCAGAATCAGAGGTCACACAAGTGAACAGACAGACAGACAGACACGCAGGGATCCCACTTTATCTCTGATGTACTGTAGCTGCCCGCGGCCACGTGAACTCAGTTCCCCTGAAAGGCAGGCTGGGACTTAAAGAGATCAGATGGCGAGAAAAGAATGAGACCAAGACAAACCCTTCTGTTCAAAGCCTCTGAAGTTTACTGAAAGTCCATGCTTATAAAGAGGGTAGGCCCATCCATCACCAGCCCATTTTGGGTGCCTGGAGCCAACCGGAAAGCAATCTACAGGGTGTGTCTCCAGAATGTCTCAAGGACCTTTCAGTAGGAAACAGAGTCTTGGAGAAGAGCAAATAGAGCCATCAAGGTCAGAAGGCTCTACCCTAGGTAATCTCCTTCTTAGTGGCAGCAAGGTCAAAGTCTGGATCAGCCTGCTTCAAGGCTGAGGGAGGCTAAAATTCTTCCCTAAATATATAATAAAAATTAGCTGGACTGAGGCATAAAATTTATTTATGCTCCATAGTCCTGCCTGGGAGTTATGGTGGCTGGCGGCCGCACTTGGCTTGGGGACTCAGATTTTTCCGGAACTATTCTTATCCGTCAAGGAGAATGTATGCAGCTTGCTTGTGTTTATTTTGTACAAACATGGCTCTGTGGTGTATTATTAATAAACCACGGCCTCTTGGCATATACCTCTGTCTTAGATTGATATAGTTCCGAAATCTGGTTGCCCATCATTGACTGACCGGCCCTCATAGCACACCTTATTCCCAAATCAGACCAAAGCCACAATATATACTTAAAATGCTTCTTCATATCAATGAATTTCTGCCACCTGCTTTTGCTGGAGGTGAGCTGTATGCTTTCTGAAGACAGGCTGTAAGGCATTGACTGACCTGCTTGAAAAACAAGGTCGAGACCGTTGAAAAACAACAGGATAAAAACTTTTTTGGAGCCGGGCGTGGTGGCGCATGCCTTTAATCCCAGCACTCGGGAGGCAGAGGCAGGCGGATTTCTCAGTTCCAGGCCAGCCTGGTCTACAGAGTGAGTTCCAGGACAGCCAGGGCTATACAGAGAAACCCTGTCTCGAAAAACAAAAAACAAAAAAAACAAAAAAAAAACTTTTTTGGGGATGTCCAGGTACTCTATTTAGTTGCAAAATAGCAACGATTAAGCTTAGACTCTGACCTTCCAGTGTAGGAGAGGTGACTTTGAGAATCAACAGAAAGGCTGTAAATTCTTCTCTGGAAATGGAGGCTGTGCTCCAAATTAACTCATCCGACTAAAAAGGATTTTTAGCCATCATCAAGATTGGAATCATACTTACTAGAAGATTCAAGATCGGTGTCCACTTGACGAACCAATCTTTCAGGCAGCCATCGCGCTCCACCTTCTTTTTCTGAAAAAATGCAGACAGAACCTCTTCCCCCAAATTAAAACAGGATCTGGACCATTCCACGTACTAGTTAATGGGTCTCACCATTTAACCATGGCATAAGAACTTGAAGTAACTGGACGCAATGGCGATCTGCTGCAGACTGACCTTTAACGTCAGGTTGCAAAAAATTTAAAACGAATAAGACAAAAAAGTAAGATGTGCTTTTGGTGACCTTGTGGGGTATAATTGCCCCTGTTTTGTTTTTTAAAGCCAATTTTTCAGAGCGCGATAAGCACGTTCAACAATTCCTTGTTCCATGGGGTTATAAGGAATTCCAGTTTTATGTCTGATACCAAATTCCTTACAAAATGAAATAAAATTGTTGCCAGTATAGGATGGCCCATTATCTGTCTTAATGACTTTAGGCAATCCCATAGCATTAAAGGCTTGTAAACAATGATCAATTACATTTCTAGAGGCCTCTCACCTATGTAGAGAAGCAAAAAGAAATCCTGAACAAGTGTCAATACAAACATGTATATATTTTAATTTTCCAGATTCTGCATAATGAGTTACATCCATTTGCCAAATATGATTGGGTATAAGACCTCGTGGATTAACTCCTAAATGAGGAACTGGAGATAATGTAATACATTTAGAGCATTGTTTTACAATCATTCTTGCCTGCTCTTTAGTGATCTTGTATCAGAGTCTTAAAGTACAGCTAGAGAGATGAAGCTTATCATGCTCACATCCAGCCAATGCAACAGGATCTGAAATTAAGGCCTCTCCTATTAGAGCCCTGTCGACGCATTCATTGCCTGCAGCTCAAGGTCCAGGAAGACCAGAAGGAGCTTCTATATGACCAATATAAAACGGATGTTTTCGAGCAAGAATGATGTTTTGCAATTGTGAAAACAGAGATCCTGCTGGCGTATTAAAGTTAAACTTACCACACGTCTCCAGTAAGGGAATTGATTGTGCAACATATAAACTATCAGTAAAAATATTAAAAGAATCATTTACAGACTGAAAAACATTCAATACTGCTGTCAACTCTGCTAACTGAACTGAGAGGCCAGGAGTCTCTATGACTACCTGTTGATTATTCATAAGATATCCAGCTTGCTCTTTAGAGGAGCCATCAGTAAAAATCAAAAGAGCATTACACAAAAGCTGTAAAGAGGTCATATTAGGAAATATCACCTCATGTACATTTAAAAACTTTATCAGCCTATCTTGAGGATAATGATTATCTATAATTCCTATAAATCCTATTTGAGCAAGCAGCCAATCTGTACTGTGCTACTTCAGCCAAGTATCTTGATCTACACTATAAGGCTGAACAATGATATCTGGCTCTTTCCCAAAATAAGTGCCTGCTTTCTTCCAAGTATGATCATCTGAGCTACTGTTTCATAATATGGCAGGATATTACATTTAGGAGATATCCTCAAATGTATCCACATTAGAGGAACCCTTTGCCACAACAATCCTGTAGGCATGTGAAACATATTAAAAATTAACAGATGTAAAGGCAGAGAGTTATCTATATAAGTAACAAATTGTTCTTCAATAGCTCTTTCCACTTGTTGTAAGGCCAGCAATCCTTCTTAGGTTAAAGAACTAGGGGAGGTAGGGTCAGAACTTCCTTTAAGAATATCAAATAAAGGTTTCAATTCTCCTGTAGTAAGCTTTAAATAGGGGTGAAGCCAATTAATATCACCTAACAATTTTTGAAAATCATTTAAAGTTTTTAAGCTGTCCCTGCGAATAACTATTTTCTGGGGGGAAACAGCCTGATATGTAAGTCTAAAACCCAAATAATTATAAGGATCCCGAGTCTGTACCTTCTCAGGAGCTATCTGTAGTCCTTTATCAGCTAAGGCCTGTTGTAAATCTCTATAACATAAAAGCAAGTCCTGAGGGTCTTTTCCCGCCATTAAGACATCATCTGTAAAAAAAAAAAAAAAAGACATCATCTGTGTAATCAATGATGTAGATCATAGGCCATTGTTGTCTCACAGGCTGAATGGCTTGTGCCACAAACTTTTGACATAAGGTAGGACTATTAGCCATGCCCTGTGGAAGAACTGTCTATTGATATCTCTTCATAGGTTCTTTAAAATTAATAGCAGGAATACTGAAAGCAAATCTTTCACAATCCTCAGGATGTAAAGGAATAAAAAAGAAACAATCTTTCAAATCTACCACAATTTTATAATATCCTTTAGGAATGGCTACCGGAAACAGAAGCCCAGATTGTAAAGCTCCCATGGGTACCATGGTTTCATTTACCTTTCTTAGATTTTGTAACAATCTCCATTTACCAGGTTTTTTTCTTGATAACAAATATAGGAGTATTCCAAGGAGACTGAAATTCTACTAAATGTCCTACCTCTAATTGCTCCTGCACTAGCGAAGAGGTGGCTTCTCTTTTCTCTTTAGGTGAAGACCACTGATCAACCCACACTGGAATATCATTAGGCCATTGAATTATATCAGCATGGGATGCAGGCAAGATGGTGGCCATTACTGAAAATACCCCAAACCTCTTGTGTTAGAGTGAGGTTTAGGACCTTCAAAAGTCTTAATACCTTTGTCCTTTCTTTCCTAGCACATGACCAGACAAAAATCCTTGTCTGAGCATCTGCTTGGACACTGCCTCATTAGGACTGCATATTATAACGCCCATCTGTGACAAGAGATCTCTTCCCCATAGGGTAACAGGCAAATTTGACATAACATATGGCTGAATTTGTCCTGAATTGACTTTCTCATCTCTCCAGGTTAGCAATTTGGAGCTTTGTTTTGGGTTATTGGCATAACCAATTCCTTGAAGGTGAGTAAGCATATCAGACAAAGGCCATGTTGAAGGCCAATCTTGTCCTCTAATAATAGTTACATCAGCTCCAGTATCTATTAATCCTTCAAAGCTTTTTCCTTCAATTGTCAATTTAAGGTTAGGTCTCTAATTAGTAATAGATCGAACCCAATACACACCAGAGGAACCAGAGCCACCTTGTCCTCGCTCATTCTTAACAAATCTGGACGGTAGCCGATGCAAAGGAACTAAGACAAGTTGAGCAGTTCTTTGATTAGCAGGTAGTTATAACACCATGAGGGGAAGCAGCCATGATTTTAATTTCTCCCTCATAATCATTATCTATAGCACCTGGATAAATCTGCAGACCTTTTACAATAGAACTGCTTCGTCCTAAAAGAAATCCACAAGTTTCTGCAGGTAGAGGTCCAAAAACTCCTGTAGATAGAGTTTGAACTGCCATTTCTGGGGTTAATACTGCATAGGTGGTGGAACAGAGGTCCAATCCTGCACTTCCTGGGATTGCCCTGACAAGTTCAAAAATGGATTTCTTCGGCTGGGCAGCAACTTCATGGCCCCATAAGTTGCTTGGTGTGGGTATCTCGGGACCTGAGGCTGGCCCCTCCTCTCCTTTCCCGGCAATGGACAGCCTTGAATGTCTGTCGTGGATTTACATTCCCTAGCCCAATGGTTGCCCTTCCTGCATCAAGGACAAACTCCTGGAGCATGACCTGCTTGCCCACTCTCAGCACTGCTATTCTTAGGACAATCATTTTTATTTTTTTTTTTAACTTTTATTTATTTATTTATTTTTTTAATATTTTTATTACATATTTTCCTCAATTACGTTTCCAATGCTATCCCAAAAGTCCCCCATAGCGCCCCCCACTTCCCTACCCACCCATTCCCATTCTTTTGGCCCTGGCATTCCCCTATATTGGGGCATATAAAGTTTGCGAGTCCAATGGGCCTCTCTTTCCATTGATGGCTGACTAGGCCATCTTTCGATACATATGCAGCTAGAGACAAGAGCTCCGGGGTTCTGGTTAGTACATCATGTTGTTCCAACAATAGGGTTGCAGATCCCTTTAGCTCCTTGGGTACTTTCTCTAGCTTCTCCATTGGGAGCCCTGTGATACATCCAATAGCTGACTGTGAACATCCACTCCTGTGTTTGCTAGGCCCCAGCATCGTCTCACAAGAGACAGTTATATTTGGGTCCTTTCAGCAAAATCTTGCTAGTGTATGCAATGGTGTCAGCGTTTAGAAGTTGATTATGGGATGGATCCCTGGATACGGCAGTCTCTAAATGGTCCATCCTTTCATCACCGCTACGAACTTTGTCTCTGTAACTCCTTCCCTGGGTGTTTTGTTCCCAATTCTAAGAAGGTGCACAGTGTCCACACTTTGGTCTTCATTCTTCTTGAGTTTCATGCGTTTAGCAAATTGTATCTTAAATCTTGGGTATCCTAAGTTTTGGGCTAATATCCACTTATCAGTGAATACATATTGTGTGAGTTCTTTTGTGATTGTGTTACTTCACTCAAGATGATGCCCTCCAGGTCCATCCATTTGGCTAGGAATTTCATAAATTCATTCTTTTTAATAGCTGAGTAGTACTCCATTGTGTAAATGTACCATAATTTTTGTATCCATTCCTCTGTTGAGGGACATCTGGGTTCTTTCCAGCTTCTGGCTATTATAAATAGGGCTGCTATGAACATAGTGGAGCATGTGTCCTTTTTACCGGTTGGGACATCTTCTGGATATATGCCCAGGAGAGGTATTGCTGGATCCTCCGGTAGTACTATGTCCAATTTTCTGAGGAACCGCCAGACTGATTTCCAGAGTGGTTGTACAAGCTTGCAATCCCACCAACAATGGAGGAGTGTTCCTCTTTCTCCACATCCTCGCCAGCATCTGCTGTCACCTGAATTTTTGATCTTAGCCATTCTGACTGGTGTGAGGTGGAATCTCAGGGTTGTTTTGATTTGCATTTCCCTGATGATTAAGGATGTTGAACATTTTTTCAGGTGTTTCTCTGCCATTCGGTATTCCTCAGGTGAGAATTCTTTGTTCAGTTCTGAGCCCCATTTTTTAATGGGGTTATTTGACTTTCTGGAGTCCACCTTCTTGAGTTCTTTATATATATTGGATATTAGTCCCTTATCTGATTTAGGATAGGTGAAGATCCTTTCCCAATCTGTTGGTGGTTTTTTTGTCTTATTGATGGTGTCTTTAGCCTTGCAGAAGCTTTGTAGTTTCATGAGGTCCCACTTGTCAATTCTCGATCTTACAGCACAAGCCATTACTGTTCGATTCAGGAATTTTTCCCCTGTGCCCATATCTTCAAGGCTTTTCCCCACTTTCTCCTCTATAAGTTTCAGTGTCTCTGGTTTTATGTGAAGTTCCTTGATCCACTTAGACTTGACCTTAGTACAAGGAGATAGGAATGGATCGATTCGCATTCTTCTACATGTTAACAACCAGTTGTGCCAGCACCATTTGTTGAAAATGCTGTCTTTCTTCCACTGGATGTTTTTAGCTCCCTTGTCGAAGATCAAGTGACCATAGGTGTGTGGGTTCATTTCTGGGTCTTCAATTCTATTCCATTGGTCTATTTGTCTGTCACTATACCAGTACCATGCAGTTTTTATCACAATTGCTCTGTAGTAGAGCTTTAGGTCCGGCATGGTGATTCCACCAGAGGTTCTTTTATCCTTGAGAAGAGTTTTTGCTATCCTAGGTTTTTTGTTATTCCAGATGAATTTGCAGATTGCACTTTCTAATTCGTTGAAGAATTGAGTTGGAATTTTGATGGGGATTGCATTGAATCTGTAGATTGCTTTTGGCAAGATAGCCATTTTTACAATGTTGATCCTGCCAATCCATGAGCATGGGAGATCTTTCCATCTTCTGAGATCTTCTATAATTTCTTTCTTCAGAGACTTGAAGTTTTTATCATACAGATCTTTCACTTCCTTAGTTAGAGTCACGCCAAGATATTTTATATTATTTGTGACTATTGAGAAGGGTGTTGTTTCCCTAATTTCTTTCTCAGCCTGTTTATTCTTTGTGTAGAGAAAGGCCATTGATTTGTTTGAGTTAATTTTATATCCAGCTACTTCACCGAAGCTGTTTATCAGGCTTAGGAGTTCTCTGGTGGAATTTTTAGGGTCACTTATATATACTATCATATCATCTGCAAAGAGTGATATTTTGACTTCATCTTTTCCAATTTGTATCCCTTTGATCTCCTTTTGTTGTCGAATTGCTCTGGCTAGGACTTCAAGTACAATGTTGAATAGGTATGGAGAAAGTGGACAGCCTTGTCTAGTCCCTGATTTTAGAGGGATTGCTTCAAGCTTCTCACCATTTACTTTGATGTTGGCTACTGGTTTGCTGTAGATTGCTTTTATCATGTTTAGGTATGGGCCTTGAATTCCTGATCTTTCCAAGACTTTTATCATGAATGGGTGTTGGATCTTGTCAAATGCTTTTTCCGCATCTAACGAGATGACCATGTGGTTTTTGTCTTTGAGTTTGTTTATATACTGGATTACGTTGATGGATTTCCGTATATTGAACCATCCCTGCATCCCTGGGATGAAACCTACTTGGTCAGGATGGATGATTGTTTTGATGTGTTCTTGGATTCGGTTAGCAAGAATTTTATTGAGGATTTTTGCATCAATATTCATAAGGGATATTGGTCTGAAGTTTTCTATCTTTGTTGGGTCTTTTTGTGGTTTAGGTATCAGAGTAATTGTGGCTTCATAGAATGAGTTGGGTAGAGTACCTTCTGTTTCTATTTTGTGGAATAGTTTGTGAAGAACTGGGATTAGATCTTCTTTGAAGGTCTGATAGAACTCTGCACTAAACCCATCTGGTCCTGGGCTTTTTTTGGTTGGGAGACTATTAATGACTGCTTCTATTTCTTTGGGGGATATAGGGCTGTTTAGATCATTAACCTGATCTTGATTCAACTTTGGTACCTGGTATCTGTCTAGGAACTTCTCCATTTCATCCAGGTTCTCCAGTTTGGTTGAGTATAGCCTTTGGTAGAAGGATCTGATGGTGTTTTGGATGTCTTCAGGATCTGTTGTTATGTCTCCTTTTTCATTTCTGATTTTGTTAATTAGGATGCTTTCCCTGTGCCCTCTAGTGAGTCTGGCTAAGGGTTTATCTATCTTGTTGATTTTCTCAAAGAACCAGCTCCTTGATTGGTTGATTCTTTGAATAGTTTTTCTTGTTTCCACTTGGTTGATTTCACCCCTGAGTTTGATTATTTCCTGCCGTCTACTCCTCTTGGGTGAATTTGCTTCCTTTTGTTCTAGTGCTTTTAGGTGTGTTGTCAAGCTGCTAATGTGTGCTCTCTCTAGTTTCCTTTTGGAGGCACTCAGAGCTATGAGTTTTCCTCTTAGAAATGCTTTCATTGCGTCCCATAAGTTTGGGTATGTTGTGGCTTCATTTTCATTGAACTCTAAAAAGTCCTTAATTTCTTTCTTTATTCCTTCCTTGACCAAGGTATCATTGAGAAGAGTGTTGTTCAGTTTCCACGTGAAGGTTGGCTTTCTATTATTTATTTTGTTATTGAAGATCAGCTTTAGTCCATGGTGATCTGATAGGATGCATGGGACAATTTCAATGTTTTTGTATCTGTTGAGTCCTGTTTTGTGCCCAATTACGTGGTCAATTTTGGAGAAGGTACCATGAGGTGCTGAGAAGAAGGTGTATCCTTTTGTTTTAGGGTAAAATGTTCTGTAGATATCTGCCAGATCCATTTGATCCATAACTTCTGTTAGTTTCACTGTGTCCCTGTTTAGTTTCTGTTTCCATGATCTGTCCATTGGTGAAAGTGGTGTGTTGAAGTCTCCCACTATTATTGTATGAGGTGCAATGTGTGCTTTGAGATTTACTAAAGTTTCTTTAATGAATGAGGCTGCCTTTGTATTTGGAGCATAGATATTCAGGATTGATAGTTCCTCTTGGAGGATTTTACCTTTGATGAGTATGAAGTGCCCCTCCCTGTCTTTTTTGATGAGTTTGGGTTGGAAGTCAATCTTATCTGATATTAGAATGGCTACTCCAGCTTGTTTCTTCAGACCATTTGCTTGGAAAATTGTTTTCCAGCCTTTCATTCTGAGGTAGTGTCTATCTTTTTCTCTGAGATGAGTTTCTTGTAAGCAGCAAAATGTTGGGTCTTGTTTGTGTAGCCAGTTTGTTAGTCTATGTCTTTTTATCGGGGAGTTGAGTCCATTGATATTAAGAGATATTAAGGAAAAGTAATTGTTGTTTCCTGTTATTTTTGTTGTTAAAGTTGGCATTCTGTTCTTGTGGCTGTCTTCTTTTAGGTTTGTTGAGGGATTACCTTCTTGTTGTTTCTAGGGCGTGGTTCCTGTCCTTGTATTGGTTTTTTTCTGTTATTATCCTTTGAAGGGCTGGATTCGTGGAGAGATAATGTGTGAATTTGGTTTTGTCGTGGAATACTTTGGTTTCTCCATCTATGTTAATTGAGAGTTTGGCTGGGTATAGTAGCCTGGGCTGGAATTTGTGTTCTTTTAGTGTCTGTATAACGTCTGTCCAGGATCTTCTGGCTTTCATAGTCTCTGGTGAAAAATCTGGTGTAATTCTGATAGGCTTGCCTTTATATGTTACTTGGCCTTTTTCTCTTACTGCTTTTAGTATTCTATCTTTATTTAGTGCATTTGTTGTTCTGATTATTATGTGTCGGGAGGTATTTCTTTTCTGGTCCAGCCTATTTGGAGTTCTGTAGGCTTCTTGTATGTTCATGGGCATCTCTTTCTTTAGATTTGGGAAGTTTTCTTCTATAATTTTGTTGAAGATGTTTGCTGGTCCTTTGAGTTGAAAATCTTCATTCTCATCCACTCCTATTATCCGTAGGTTTGGTCTTCTCATTGTGTCCTGTATTTCCTGGATGTTTTGAGTTAGGATCTTTTTGCATTTTCCATTTTCCTTGATTGTTGTGCCCATGTTCTCTATGGAATCTTCTGCACCTGAGATTCTCTCTTCCATCTCTTGTATTCTGTTGCTGATGCTTGCATCTATGGTTCCAGATTTCTTTCCTAGGGTTTCTATCTCCAGTGTTGCCTCATTTTGGGTTTTCTTTATTGTGTCTACTTCCCTTTTTAGGTCTAGTATGGTTTTGTTCATTTCCATCATCTGATTGGATGTGTTTTCCTGTTTCTCTTTAAGGACTTCTACCAGTTTGGTTGTGTTTTCCTGTTTTTCTTTAAGGACTTGTAACTCTTTAGCCATGTTCTCCTGTAGTTCTTTAAAGTCCTTCTTGATGTCCTCTACCATCATCATGAGATATGCTTTTAAATCCAGGTCTAGTTTTTCAGGTGTGTTGGGGTGCCCTGGACTGGGCGAAGTGGGAGTGCTGGGTCCTGATGATGGTGAGTGGTCTTGGTTTCTGTTAGTAAGATTCTTACCTTTATCTCTCGCCATCTGGTAATCTCTGGAGTTGTTATAGTTGTCTCTGTTCAGAGGTTGTTCTTCTGGGGATTCTGAGTATCCTCTGTCAGCAGACCTGGGAGACAGGCTCTCTCCTCTGAGTTTCAGTGGTTAGAGCACTCCCTGCTGACAAGCTTTCCTCTTAAAGGGAAGGTGTACAGATATCTGGGGTTTGGACCTCCTCCTGGCCGAAGAAGAAGGCGGAAAACAGGACCTTTCCCAGATGCTGTGTTGCTTTGGCAGGTCACAGAAGCTGTAGGCTTCTGTGGTACACACTCTCAGCTGTGCAGACTAAGTTCCTAAGTTCAGTGGAGTCCTGGATCCAAGATGTGCTCCCTGCTCCTGAGGCAGAGGGCTCCTGTGCAGGGCAGACCACTGTCTTCCAGCTAGGAGGGTGCTGGATGTCTGTGGCCCCAAAAGGGTGCTGCCTCAGCAGCTCTGTGGCTCCCGCCTGTCCCAGAAGCTGTCTGCCTCTGTGGTCCTCACTCTAACCTGTACAGACTAAGTTCGGCGGAGTCCCGGAGCCAAGATGGCGCTCCCTGCAGGGCAGGTCACTGTTCTCCGGCTGGGAGGGTGTCGGATGTCTGCGGCCCCAAAAGGGTGCTGCCTCAGCGGCTCTGTGGCTCCCGCCTGTCCCAGAAGCTGTCTGCCTCTGTGGTCCTCACTCTGACCTGTACAGACTAAGTTCGGCGGAGTCCCGGAGCCAAGATGGCGCTCCCTGCAGGGCAGGTCACTGTCCTCCGACTGGGAGGGTGCCGGATGTCTGCGGCCCCTAAAGGGTGCTGCCTCAGCAGCTCTGTGGCTCCCACCTGTCCCAGAAGCCGTCTGCCCCCGTGGTCCTCACTCTGACCTGTACAGACTAAGCTCAGCGGAGTCCCGGAGCCAAGATGGCGCTCCCTGCAGGGCAGGTCACTGTCCTCCGACTGGGAGGGTGCCGGATGTCTGCGGCCCCAAAAGGGTGCTGCCTCAGCGGCTCTGTGGCTCCCGCCTGTCCCAGAAGCTGTCTGCCTCTGTGGTCCTCACTCTAACCTGTAGACTAAGTTCGGCGGAGTCCCGGAGCCAAGATGGTGCTCTCTGCAGGGCAGGTCTCTGTCCTCCGGCTGGGAGGGTGCCGGAAGTCTGCGGCCCCAAAAGGGTGCTGCCTCAGCGGCTCTGTGGCTCCTGCCTGTCCCAGAAGCTGTCTGCCTCTGTGGTCCCCACTCTGACCTGTATAGACTAAGTTCGGCGGAGACCCGGAGCCAAGATGGCGCTCCCTGCAGGGCAGGTCACTGTCCTCCGACTGGGAGGGTGCCGGATGTCTGCGGCCCCTAAAGGGTGCTGCCTCAGCAGCTCTGTGGCTCCCACCTGTCCCAGAAGCCGTCTGCCCCCGTGGTCCTCACTCTGACCTGTACAGACTAAGCTCAGCGGAGTCCCGGAGCCAAGATGGCGCTCCCTGCAGGGCAGGTCACTGTCCTCCGACTGGGAGGGTGCCGGATGTCTGCGGCCCCAAAAGGGTGCTGCCTCAGCGGCTCTGTGGCTCCCGCCTGTCCCAGAAGCTGTCTGCCTCTGTGGTCCTCACTCTAACCTGTAGACTAAGTTCGGCGGAGTCCCGGAGCCAAGATGGTGCTCTCTGCAGGGCAGGTCTCTGTCCTCCGGCTGGGAGGGTGCCGGAAGTCTGCGGCCCCAAAAGGGTGCTGCCTCAGCGGCTCTGTGGCTCCTGCCTGTCCCAGAAGCCGTCTGCCTCTGTGGTCCCCACTCTGACCTGTACAGACTAAGCTCGGCGGAGTCCCGGAGCCAAGATGGCGCTCCTTGCAGGGCAGGTCACTGTCCTCCGACTGGGATGGTGCCGGATGTCTGCGGCCCCAAAAGGGTGCTGCCTCAGCGGCTCTGTGGCTCCCGCCTGTCCCAGAAGCTGTCTGCCTCTGTGGTCCTCACTCTAACCTGTAGACTAAGTTCGGCGGAGTCCCGGAGCCAAGATCGACAATCATTTTTCAAGTGACCCAAACTTCCACACTTAAAACATGCATTATTCCCTCGTTTCTATGCAAGCATTACTTGCACAGTGGTTCCTTGCAAAGCAGCGGCCAAGGCCAAACCCTGATTATATGATGACCCAATCTCTGCACAAAGCCAGATATATCCCGCTAAGTCTGTCTGGCCGAATAGCAGCTTGACACACTGCATTAGCATTCTCATAAACCAATTGCATAATGAAAAGAACTTCCCGTTTGAGAATCTCCAAGAATTCTACTGGCTGCTTTCAATAGCCTATCCACAAAGTCCTGGTAAAGCTCATCAGGACCCTGCCGAGTGCTGACTAAACTTCCACCAAGATCCCCTTTAGTTCGTAACTGATTCCAAGTGCAGCAAGCAGCCATAGCAACCTGCATGTACACTCCAACAGGAAATCCAATCTGATTAGCATTGCCTTCATATTGACCTTCTCTTAAAAGCATGTTAACATCCCAGTCTGGATTACCTGTCTGAGCATTCAAAGGGGCAGTTCTCTTACTGGCTTCTTGCCATTCGGAATTGCAAAGTAAGAAATCTCCTGACAGAGTAGCCTTACATAGAGTCTTCCAATCTTGGGGGGCTAAATGTGACTCCATGATAGTATCCAATCATGCTTATGTGAAAGGAGCTATAGGGCCATATTGTGCAACAGCTAATTTTACCTCCTTTATCACCTTTAACTCCAAAGTCTGGTATTGTCTGACCCTACTATCTTGCTGATCAATTATCTCAACTATAGGAAAGGCTAACACGTCAGAAGTATCTTGCCCTTTCCCACGAGCCTGACTCACAGCTCTTTCTAGCAGAGATTGGTACATTTCAGAATAGATGTTGTTCCCTGTATTTGACACCTTTTTTAGCTCCCAAAGCTCATTAGTCAATTTCTGCAACTTGATTTCAAACTCTAATTTACTTAGTTGCATATCCATATGAGTAGCATCTCCTATAGTGGAGGCCATAGGTGGAGCAGGAGGTTCGCAAGGAGGCCAATCCTCACCAAATTGTTTGGCGGCTCCTTTTTCTGAATGATCTTCCTTGTCTAATGTTAGCTCCTCATCAGAATCTCTGTATCTTTCTAATTTAGGGTTGAGAGGGCCCTCTTCTGAGAAAGTCCTCTCTGGCAGGCATTCTTCCTGAGATTCTTCAAACTCTGCCTGGGTACTATCTGATGCCTGTGAGGTCCCTTCATCAACAGCATCTTTTACGAGCACCCAGAGGCAGAGGGTGAAATTATCTGCATGGGTGTTTCTCAGAGCTTCTCCAATTCTCTCCCAGGTTCTCTTATCTAAAGTTTTTTTCTGTTCTGAACCATGGGCAGAAAGAATCTTATCTGATCTGAGAAATCTTCTAACAAATGTTTTTCAAACCCTACTCCTCTCCCCTGAAGCAGCTCTTGGAGGCTGTGGACAAATGCCTGTTTAGAATTTTCTGATCCCATTTTCTGCTGACCACTCCTAAGTGGAATCAGTGCCAGGTCAACACTGTTCCAACTTAGCCCGTATCCTATCGCACCTACAGCAACAATTTTAAAAAGATGAAGTTTAAAGCCAGGGCTAGCATGAATACCTGTTGCTCACTGTACTCAATACGATCTTCTTGTTCTTCCCTTCTCGTGGAACTCCACATAAGACAGCGCTCCCTCAGTCTGTCCCGCTGTGTTTTGGCCCCACGTTCTGGGTGCCACCTGTAGCTGCCTGAAGCCACTTGAACTGGGTTCCCCTGAAAGGCGGGCTGGGGCTGAAAGAGATCAGACAGTGAGAAAAGAATGAGGCCAAGACAAACCTTTCTGTTCAGAGCCTCTGAAGTTTACTGAGAGTCCATGCTTATAAAGAGAGTAGGCCCATTCCCTGCCAGCCCATTCGTGATGCCTGGTGCCAGGCCGAAAACAATCTACAGGGTGTGTCTCTGGAACTTCTCAAGGACCTTTCAGCAGGAAGCAGAGACTTGGGGAAGAGCAAATAGAGCCATCAAGGTCAGAAGGCTCTACCCTATGTAATCTCCTTAGGGGCAGCAAGGTCAAAGTCTGGATCAGCCTGCTTCAAGGCTGAGGGAAGCTACAATGCACGGAGTCTGTGTTCTCCTTGAGGAGGGTGTTCCTGGCCAACAGAGCAACTATTATAGATTGTCAAAAGACCTTCTCTCACACAAAGACCACAGAGACTGCAAACTTTGTTAAACACATCAAGATTTTAATTATCCAAAATTTGGGGGAACTCCATCTCAGCACACAGGCGGGAGGAGAAACCCAGAACAAAGAAAGAACACACTTTGGATACCTTTGTAAGGCCCAGATATAGGCACCAGGGTAGTTTGGCTTATTTTAATTAATAGCCAATAACCTTTTTAGACATCAGTTGGTTTGTATAGGGTGACTCTCAGTTTGTCTGTCCTTGAGGTTTTGAGTGTGAGGCAGGGCAGGGGAATTGTTAATTTTGTTTTGGAAGCTTAGTTAATTTTGACCATTAAAACTATGTTTCTATATTTGTTTAGTCAGCCAGCTTTTTATCTGACTCTGTACTTATCCTGTTAGTACAGTTTCACAAGTCCTTTTGAAGGGGGAAGTTACTGGGTAGTCTTGAATTTATTTTGGATATTACAGTTCAACAAACTATCTCTGTCTGACTGAGATCAGTGTTCAGGTAGTTTCTAAGGCAATTCCTGGACCCCAACATTTCCTGTGCTGTCCAGGCTGAGCTGAAATTCATACTCCATGGCGTTCTCCCTCCTCAGCATCTTGGGAGCTGAGACTTCAGCTATGTGCCACCATGCCCACTTTACCCAAAATATTTTGAAGGAAAAAAAAAAGTATACTTTCTCTCAAATTTTTAGTTTTACCTAATATGTATGGGGAAAATACCTGCATATGCATGTGTGTACTGTGTTCGTGCAGTTCCCCCAAAAAAACAGAAAAGGACACTGGATCCTTTGAGGGTGGGGTTGCACATGATTGTGAGCTATGTAGGTGCTTGGAAGCAGCCCTGGTCCTTTGCAAGAGGAGCCGGTGCTCCTAACCCCTGAGCAACCTCTCCAGCCCAGTCCTTCCTCTTGTTAAGGTGATTGTTTCAAGAATTTTGTTATGATAATGGAAAGCTGACTAATGGCTTATTTACTGGTTTATTTACTTCTGACTGAAAACTGACGATTCACCAGATGCTGTGCCTGTCTGTAATGCCAGCATGCAGGAAGTAGAGGCAGGAGGGGCCCGAATTCAAGGTCAGTCCGGCTATACAGCTTGTTCAAGATCAGCCCAAGGAGCATAAAGCCTGTTTCTGTGAGGAGACAAGAGGAAAAAGTTCTAAAAAGAGGCTCTGGAGAGGCACTGAAGAGATGGCTCGGTATTTAAAAGCACTTGATACTCTTGCCTAGGACCTGGGTTCAGTTCTCAACACCCATATGGTGGCTCACAACCATCTATAACTCCAAATCCAGAGGATCTGATGCCCTCTTCTTGCCTCTGTAGGCAGCAGGCATGCATGTGGTGCACAGACATACACTCAAATTCCCATACACATAAAATAAAAGTAAATAAATCTTTTTCAAAATATAATTGTAAAAAGGTCAGTATACAGGTGGATTTAGACAAACTTAGAGTTTTACATTTATTTATTTATTTATTTATTCTGTGTGTGTGTGTGTGTGTGCGTGTGTGTGTGTGCTGGGGGACTGTACCTGTGCAATGGCACTGAAAGACTCCGAGAGGAGCCCCTCGCTCAGGCCTCAGGACAATAGCGGACAACCAAGAACTCACGATAGACCGAGCTTGTTGCAAACCACATGAGGCTTTATTCGGGGAAAGCCAGAGCTCTGGGGATGACTCATATCCCACGCAGGGGTAGAGGAGTCGACCTCGAGGGGAAAGAGGTCCCAGTTTTTATAGGCCCTCAGGGGGAAAGGAGAAGGAGGAGAGTAGGGGATTTCCAGATCTAAACAATGTCTATTCTCAAGAAATGGGTATGGGAGGGGTACAAGGAAAGAGTCTGGTGCAGGTGTAGCAACTTAGGATTGGCCGGGCTGTGGTTTCTGGGGAGATTTTCTGACTCTTTCTAAGCAACAAATATTACAAACACCTGGCAATGGGCTTCATCAGTGGGCACACACATGGATCAAGGAACGATCAAAACATTGGCAGACACACAGGTTCAAGGAGTGGCCAGAGCATTGTGCACCTCTATTTTTCTAAATCAGTGAAGCTAGTTCTGCTAACAGTGACGTCTATCTTGCCAATTTCAGGGCTTCTATGTCCTTTTACATTCTGTCAGGATCTTTCAGCACCGGTGTAGCATGCAGAGAACAATTTACAGGAGTAAATGATTTTCTACAACCTGAGAATTAAACTCATGTCTTCAGACCATCTGGCCATGTCTGAGCTTCTCTCTCTCTCTCTCTCTCTCTCTCTCTCTCTCTCTCTCTCTCTCTCTCTCTCTCTCTCCTTTATTTAGTGTTTATTTTGAGATATGGTTCCACTATGTGGCTGGGCTGGCCTTGAACTTAGGATCCTTCTACCCCCAGCCTCCTGAGTGTCTGGGGTGATACTCCTGGACCACCACCCTTGCCAGTAAGGAGGGAATTTCCTCAGGCACCTGATTTCATGAGCTAAAAGTCCAAGCAGACTGGAACTTCTCACTGGAAACATGTCAACGTTTTCTATAAACCTGTCCGTCTCTAAGCTTGAAGCACAACTCCTGGGAGACAGAGGTAAGAGGACCAGAAACTCACATCCTTATCTAGACAGGAAGATGGAGGCCATCCTGGACTTCATGAGACCCTGTCTTAAACAACAACAAAAAAAAAGGTATTGGAGTTTTAGCTCATTTTTCACTTTCTGCTATTATCTCAAATGTCAAAAGAAAGAAATACTCTATCACAGGTCATGGTTCTTAATGGATTTCTTTCCTTTTTTGCGAGGTGGGGGGCAGAGGTGGGTGGGTAGAATTTGAAAGAACCTAGTGGGGAAACCCCCACTCAATTCCCATTCGGCGTGCACCCAAGAATCACGAACAGACGACCATCTTGATGTAAAAGCATGAGGTAGTTTAATGATGGAGCTCCAGGCCGACACATATCTCCGCAGGAGACAGAGGTGTCGACCACATGGTGGAGCCATAATGGCGGAGCTCCAGGTCGAAACGTATCTCATGCAGGAGACAGTGGTTCCGACCCCGAGACTTGGAAGCTAGGGACTTTTATAGAAAAGGGGTGGGGCTGGGGGAGGAATTGGCACGGTTTCACATGATTGGTCCATTTAAACATCAACAGACTGTCAGAAGGGCAAGAGATAGGGAGGCGCCAGGCCAGTCAGGACATGTAACAATGGGCCTGCCCGGGCATGTCCTGGCCTGTTCTGCTATGTTCTCAGCCCCAGGTTTCAAAGCTCACAAACAACTCTTTGGGCTATTTGACATACATTACATGAATCACAGGTCTCAAGTTTTATTTCCTTTCAAATTCAGTGTTTTTTATATTTTAATTTTATTTATTTTATGCCTGTGAATATTTTGTTTTGACGTATGCCTGTGCATCATGTGTGCCTGAGGAGGACAGAAGAGGTAGACATATTCCTGGGACAGAAGTTACAGAAAGCTGGAGCCACCATGAAAGTGCTGGGAATTGAACCCTGTGAAAGAGCAGCCAGTGCTCTTAACTGCTGAGCCATCTCTCCAGCCCTGTTTCTCCAGGATTGGTGGTGGTGGTGGTGATGATGATGATGATGGTGATGGTGATGATGGTGGTAATGATGATGATGTTGGCATTGTTTGTTTGCTGTGTTGTGTTTTGTTTTGCTTTGTGAGACAGGGTCTAGATTCCATCTCTGTAGCCCAAACTGATTTTGATAACTGATTCTATAAGCCTGCCTGGATTTGCATGCAAAATCCTCCTGCTTCAGCTCCCTAAGCAGCTGGTGTTAACAGGACCCGGGGCCCAGCAGGCTGGTTTCCCATTCTGGTTACCAATGATGTGTTTACCCTGCAGTATAAGTGAACTTTTGAACTGAACTATTTAGCTCTGTACAAGATCAGAGTCCTTTCTTAATAAGCTCCAAACATATTCCTGTTCACTCTGGCAAAAAAGTGGTCCTGAAAGCCATGTCTCACAGCAGAAAGGCCAGAGCCCTGACCCAAACCCAGATTCTTATTGTTTTTTGGTTTCTGGTTTGTTTTTTTGTTGTTGTTGTTGTTGCTGGGGATTGAACTCAGAGCCATGTCATACTAGACAAGCATTGTATCATTGAGCTAAACCTCTATCACTATTATCATTTTAAATTACATGTGTGTGTGCATGTGTGTCTGCTTCCATGTGGAAGTCTGAGAACAACGTATGAGAACTGGTACTCTCCTTCTAACCTGTGGGGCTTGGGAAACAAACCCAGGTTGCCAGGCTTGGCAGCAAGTGTCTTTACCCACCTAGCCATCTCGCAGATTCGCTCTTTTTAAAAATTTATTTTTTTCTTTTTTTTTCCTTTTTTTAATTAGGTATTTTCTTCATTTACATTTCCAATGCTATCCCAAAAGTCCCCCATGCCCTCTCCCCCACTCTCCTCCCCCTCCCCACTCCCACTTCTTGGCCCTGGCGTTCCCCTGTACTTAGGCATATAAAGTTTGCAAGACCAAGGGGCCTCTCTTTCCACTGACAGCCAACTAGGCCATCTTCTGATACATATGCAGCTAGAGTCAAGAGCTCTGGGGTACTGGTTAGTTCATATTGTTGTTCCACCTATAGGGTTGCAGATCCCTTTAGCTCCTTGGGTACTTTCTCTAGCTCCTCCACTGGGGGCCCTGTGATCCATCCAATAGCTGACTGTGAGCATCCACTTCTGTGTTTGCTAGGCCCCGGCATAGTCTCACAAGAGACAGCTATATCAGAGTCCTTTCAGCAAAATCTTGCTGGTGTATGCAATGGTGTCAGGGTTTGGAGGCTGATTATGGGATGGATCCCCAGATATGGCAGTCTCTAGATGGTCCATCCTTTCATCTCAGCTCCAAACTTTGTCTCTGTAACTCCTTCCATGGATGTTTTGTTCCCAATTCTAAGAAGGGGCAAAGTGTCCACACTTTGGTCTTCCTTCTTCTTGAGTTTCATGTGTTTTACAAATTGTATCTTATATCTTGAGTATTCTAAATTTCTGGGCTAATATCCACTTATCAGTGAGTACATATCATGTGAGTTCTTTTGTGATTGGGTTACCTCACTCAGGATGATGCCCTCCAGGTCCATCCATTTGCCTAGGAATTTCATTAATTCATTCTATTTAATAGCTGAGTAGTACTCCATTATGTAAATGTACCACAGTTTTTTTTATCCATTCCTCTGTTGAGGGGCATCTGGGTTCTTTCCAGCTTCTGGCTATTGTAAATAAGGCTGCTATGAACATAGTAGAGCATGTGTCCTTCTTACCGATTGGAACCTCTTCTGGATATATGCACACGAGAGGTATTGCGGGATCCTCCAGTAGTACTATGTCCAATTTTCTGAGGAACTGCCAGACTGATTTCCAGAGTGGTTGTACAAGCTTGCAATCCGACCAACAATGGAGAAGAGTTCTTCTTTCCCCACATCCTCGCCAGCATCTGCTGTCACCTGAATTTTTTATCTTAGCCATTCTGACTGGTGGAATCTCAGGGTTGTTTTGGTTTGCATTTCCCTGATGATTAAGGATGCTAAACATTTTTTCAGGTGCTTCTCAGCCATTCGGTATTCCTCAGGTGAGAATTCTTTGTTTAGCTCTGAGCCCCATTTTTAATGGGGTTATTTGATTTTCTGGAGTCCACCTTCTTGAGTTCTTTATATATATACTGGATATTAGTCCCCTATCTGATTTAGGATAGGTAAAGATCCTTTCCCAATCTGTTGGTGGCCTTTTTGTCTTATGGACGGTGTCTTTTGCCTTACAGAAGCTTTGCAATTTTATGAGGTCCCATTTGTCGATTCTCGATCTTACAGCACAAGCCATTTCTGTTCTATTCAGGAATTTTCCCCCTGTGCCCATATCATCGAGGCTTTTCCCCACTTTCTCCTGTATAAGTTTCACTGTCTCTAGTTTTATGTGGAGTTCATTGATCCACTTAGATTTGACCTTAGTACAAGGAGATAGGAATGGATCAATTCACATTCTTCTACATGATAACAACCAGTTGTGCCAGCACCATTTGTTGAAAATGCTGTCTTTCTTCCACTGGATGGTTTTAGCTCCCTTGTCAAAGATCAAGTGACCATAGGTGTGTGGGTTCATTTCTGGGTCTTCAATTCTATTCCATTGGTCTACTTGTCTGTCGCTATACCAGTACCATGCAGTTTTTATCACAATTGCTCTGTAGTACAGCTTTAGGTCAGGCATGGTGATTCCACCAGAGGTTCTTTTATCCTTAAGAAGAGTTTTTGCTATCCTAGGTTTTTTGTTATTCTAGATGAATTTGAAGATTGCTCTTTCTAATTCGTTGAAGAATTGAGTTGGAATTTTGATAGGGATTGCATTGAATCTGTACATAGCTGTTGGCAAGATAGCCATTTTTACTATATTGATCCTGCCAATCCATGAGCATGGGAGATCTTTCCATCTTCTGAGATCTTCTTTAATTTCTTTCTTCAGAGACTTGAAGTTCTTATCATACAGATCTTTCACTTCCTTAGTTAGAGTCACACCAGGGTATTTTATATTATTTGTGACTATTGAGAAGGGTGTTGTTTCCCTAATTTCTTTCTCAGCCTGTTTATCCTTTGTGTAGATAAAGGCCATTGACTTGTTTGAGTTAATTTTATATCCACCTACTTCATTGAAGCTGTTTATCAGGTTTAGGAGTTCTCTGGTGGAATTTTTAGGGTCACTTATATATACTATCATATTATCTGCAAAAAGTGATATTTTGACTTCTTCCTTTCCAATTTGTATCCCCTTCATTTCCTTTTGTTGTCAAATTGCTCTGGCTAGGACTTCAAGTACAATGTTGAATAGGTAGGGAGAAAGTGGGCAGCCTTGTCTAGTCCCTGATTTTAGTGGGATTGCTTCAAGCTTCTCACCATTTACTTTGATGTTGGCTACTGGTTTGCTGTAGATTGCTTTTATCATGTTTAGGTATGGGCCTTGAATTCCTGATATTTTCAAGACTTTTATCATGAGTGGGTGTTGGATTTTTTTCAAATGTTTTCTCAGCATCTAACGAGATGATCATGTGGTTTTTGTCTTTGAGTTTGTTTATATAATGGAATAATGGATTACGTTGATGGATTTCCATATATTAAACCATCCCTGCATCCCTGTAATGAAACCTACTTGGTCAGGATGGATGATTGTTTTGATGTGTTCTTGGATTTGGTTAGTGAGAATTTTATTGAGTATTTTTGCATCGATATTCATAAAGGAAATTGGTCTGAAGTTCTCTATCATTGTTGGGTCTTTCTGTGGTTTAGGTATCAGAGTAATTGTGGCTTCATAGAATGAATTGGGTAGAGTACCTCCTGCTTCTATTTTGTGGAATAGTTTGTGAAGAACTGGAATTAGATTTTCTTTGAAGGTCTGATAGAACTCTGCACTAAACCCATCTAGGCCTGGGTTTTTTTTTTTTTTTTTTTTTTTTTTTAGTTGGGAGACTATTAATGACTGCTTCTATTTCTTTAGGGGATATAGGACTGTTTAGATCATTAACCAGATCCTGATTTAACTTTGTTACCTGGTATCTATCTAGAAATTTGTCCATTTCATCCAGGTTTTCCAGTTTTGTTAAGTATAGCCTTTTGTAGAAGGATCTGACGGTGTTTTGGATTTCTTCAGAATCTGTTGCTATGTCTCCCTTTTCATTTCTGATTTTGTTAATTAGGATGCTGACCCTGTGCCCTCTTATGAGTCTGGCTAAGGGTTTATCTATCTTGTTGATTTTCTCAAAGAACCAGCTCCTCATTTGAATAGTTCTTGTTTCCACTTGGTTGATTTTGCCCCTGAGTTTGATTATTTCCTGCTGTCTACTCCTCTTGGGTGAATTTGCTTCCTTTTGTTCTAGAGCTTTTAGGTGTACTGTCAAGTTTTTAGTGTGTGTTCTCTCTAGTTTCTTTTTGGAAGCACTCAGAGCTATGAGTTTTCCTCTTATACAGCTTTCATTGTGTCCCATAAGTTTGGGTATGTTGTGGCTTCATTTTCATTAAACTCTAAAAAGTCTCTACATTCTTTCTTTATTCCTTCCTTGACCAAGGAATCTTGAGTAGAGTGTTGTTCAGCTTCCACGTGAATGTTGGCTTTGTATTATTTATGTTGTTATTGAAGATCAGCCTTAGTCAATGGTGATCTGATAGGATGCACGGGACAATTTCAATATTTTTGTATCTGTTGAGGCCTGTTTTGTGACCAATTATATGGTCAGTTTTGGAGAAGGTACCATGAGGTGCTGAGAAGAAGGTATATCCTTTTGTTTTAGGATAAAATGTTCTGTAGATATCTGTTAAATCCATTTGTTTCATAACTTCTGTTAGTTTCACTGTGTCCCTGTTTAGGTTCTGTTTCCACAATCTGTCGATTGATGAAAGTAGTGTATTGAAGTCTCCCACTATTATTGTGTGAGCTGCAATGTGTGCTTTGAGCTTTACTAAAGTTTCTTTAATGAGTTTGGCTGCCCTTGCATTTTGAGCATAGATATTCAGAATTGAGAGTTCCTCTTGGAAGATTTTACCTTTGATAAGTATGAAGTGTCCCTCCTTGTCTTTTTTGATAACTTGGGTTGGAAGTTGACTTTATTAGATATTTGAATGGCAACTCCAGCTTGTTTCTTCAGACCATTTGCTTGGAAAATTGTTTTCCAGCCTTTCATTCTGACGTAGTGTCTGTCTTTTTCCCTGAGATGTGTTTCCTGTAAGCAGCAAAATATTGGGTCCTGTTTGCGTAGCCAGTCTGTTAGTCTGTCTTTTTATTAGGGAATTGAGTCCATTGATTTTAAGAGATATTAAGAAAAAGTAATCGTTGTTTCCTATAATTTTTGTTGTTAGAGTTGGCATTCTGTTCTTGTGGCTGTCTTCTTTTAGGTTTGTTGAAGGATTACTTTCTTGCTTTTTCTAGGACGTGGTTTCTGTCCTTGTATTTTTGTTTGTTTGTTTGTTTCTTTGTTTGTTTTTCCTGTTATTTTCCTTTGAAGGGCTGGATTCGTGGAAAGATAATGTGTGAATTTGGTTTTGTCATGGAATACTTTGGTTTCTCCATCTATGGTAATTGAAAGTTTGACTGGGTATAGTAGCCTGGGCTGGAATTTGTGTTCTCTTAGTGTCTGTATAACATCTGTCCAGGATCTTCTGGCTTTCATAGTCTCTGGTGAAAAGTCTGGTGTAACTCTCATAGGCCTGCCTTTATATGTTACTTGACCCTTTTCCCTTACTGCTTTTAATATTCTATCATTATTTATTGCATTTGTTGTTCTGATTATTATGTGTCGGGAGGAATTTCTTTTCTGGTCCAGTCTATTTGGAGTTCTGTAGGCTTCTTGTATGTTCATGGTCATCTCTTTATTTAGGTTTGGGAAGTTTTCTTCTATAATTTTGTTGAAGATATTTGCTGGCCCTTTAAGTTGAAAATCTTCATTCTGATCTACTCCTATTATCCGTAGGTTTGGTCTTCTCATTGTGTCCTGGATTTCCTGGATGTTTTGATGTTTTGAGGATCTTTTTGCATTTTGCATTTTCTTTGATTGTTGTGCCTATGTTCTCTATGGAATCTTCTGAGATTCTCTCTTCCATCTCTTGTATTCTGTTGCTGATGCTCGCATCTATGGTTCCAGATTTCTTTCCTAGGGTTTCTATCTCCAGCGTTGCCTCACTTTGGGTTTTCTTTATTGTGTCTACTTCCCTTTTTAGGTCTAGTATGGTTTTGTTCATTTCCATCACCTGTTTGGATGTGTTTTCCTGTTTTTCTTTAAGGACTTCTACCTGTCTGGTTGTGTTTTCCTGTTTTTCTTTAAGGACTTGTAACTCTTTAGCATTGTTCTCCTGTATTTCTTTAAATGAGTTATTAAACTCCTTCTTGATGTTCTCTACCATCATCATGAGATATGCTTTTAAATCCAGGTCTAGCTTTTTGGGTGTGTTGGGGTGCCCAGGACTGGACGAGGTGGGAGTGCTGCGTTCTGATGATGGTGAGTGGTCTTGGTTTCTGTTAGTAAGATTCTTACCTTTGCCTTTTGCCATCTGGTAATATCTGGAGTTAGTTGTTATAGTTGTCTCTGGTTAGAGCTTGTTCCTCTCACGATTCTGTTAGCCTCTATCAGCAGACCTGGAAGACTCGCTCTCTCCTCTGAGTTTCAGTGGTCAGAGCACTCTCTGCAGGCAAGCTCTCCTCTTACAGGGAAGGTGCACAGATATCTGGCGTTCAGACCTGCCTCCTGGCAGAAGATGAAGGCCCGAATCAGGGCCTGTCCCATTAGCTGTTAGCTTCTATAGTCTACACTCTCATCTGCAAAGACTAGTCTCAGAGGGATCCAGGAACCGAGATGGTGCCCCCAGGTGCTCTGGCAAAGCTCTCCTGGGCGAGGCGGATACCTCTCCTCTGGCAGGGAATGTGCCCGGATGTCTGCCTCAGAAGCTTTCCTCTATGAACCTTGGGAGTATCTGCTGACTCCGTGCCCAAGGTAACCCGGTGCTGGTGCCAACTGGAAGGGATTTGTGACCCTGGTCAAGCCAGCTTTTCTGCTTCCCTAATGCTGTCTCAGGTCCTAAGAGATTGGATTGGAACAGAAGTTGTGTTCCACTCACAGGTGGTCCAAAGATCGCATGGAGAGTCCTCTAGGACCTTGGGGGTGTCCGCTGACTCTGTGCCCAAGGTGACCCAGTGCTAGCCAAAAATTTATTATTATTTCTATTTTGTTTTGAGACAGGGTCTCACTATGTAGCTCTGACTGGCCTGGAATTTGCTATGTGGATCAGACTGTCTTCAAACTCCCCGGAATCCACCTGCCTCTACCTCCCTAAGTGCTTGAATATAAGGTACACACTACTACATCCAGCCCCGCCCCATTTAATTATAGTAGAAGTAGCAGTAGTAGCAGTAGTAGTAGTAGCAGTAGTAGCAGTAGTAGCAGTAGTAGTAGTAGTAGTAGCAGTAGTAGTAGCAGTAGTAGTAGTAGTAGTAGCAGTAGTAGCAGTAGTAGCAGTAGTAGTAGCAGTAGTAGCAGTAGTAGTAGCAGTAGTAGTAGCAGTAGTAGCAGTAGTAGTAGTAGTAGTAGCAGTAGTAGCAGTAGTAGCAGTAGTAGTAGTAGAAGTAGCAGTTGTAGTAGTAGTAGCAGTAGTAGTAGCAGTAGCAGTAGTAGTAGCAGTAGTAGCAGTAGTAGTAGTAGTAGCAGTAGTAGTAGCAGTAGTAGTAGCAGTAGCAGTAGCAGTAGTAGCAGTAGTAGCAGTAGTAGTAGTAGTAGTAGCAGTAGTAGCAGTAGTAGTAGTAGAAGTAGCAGTAGTAGTAGCAGTAGTAGTAGTAGCAGTAGTGTGCATGTGCGTGTGTTTCAAATTGGTCAGGCATATGCCAAATCACACTGTGTGTGGTGATCAGAGTACACCTTAGGAAATCCGTTTTTTCTTCCACAGATTTGGGGATGGGACTTAGGATTTGTCAAGCTTATACTCTCTAGCACTGGACTCTTGTTCTAAATCCTTAACTCTCATGAAAAGGGATGGCTCTCCTGTGTTCAGCTTCTACAAGGCTGTATTTCTGCTGCGCTTTGTAGCTCAGTCAGTAGACAGGATGTCTGAAAGGTTAGAGCTGGGTTGTTAGCACACATAAACCATGCATGGTAGTGCACCAGTAATCGCAGCACTCAGAAAGTGGAGGCAGGAAGATCAGAAGTTCAAGGTCATCCTTCCCTACATAGCTTATTTGTGGCCAGCCTAAGCTATAGATAAGGTCCTCAACCTGTGGGCCCACACCATCCAATGACCAGAATTTCCAATGGTCTTAGCAAATGAGACACCACTCAGTAGCAAAATTACAGTTTTGAAGCATCAACAAAAATAAGTTTATGGTTAGAGGTTCCTAAGATCACTGGAAATATGTGATTTCCAATGGTTGTGACACACAGGTTGAGATCCAATGCTCTTTTTATTTTTTTTTTAATTGTGTTTCAGGGCTATAATATATCTCATATCCCAGGGGTTGAACACTTGCTTAGCAAGTATTCCTTTGGATCCCATGCTCGGCCTAGCCAATGAACTTATATGTATACACTAGATGTGTTGGCACAGACCTGTCGGGGGCAAGGAAACAGTAAATTCCAGGGCACAGCATGAGTGCAAAGCCAATGCCAACTACATAGTGAGACCATGTCACACACAGAATGAATTTACTCTATAGTCAATAGTGAGATCATGTCACACACAGAATGTCAGTATTCTATAGACTATAGTGAGATCATGTCACACAGAATGTCATTATTCTATAGTCTAATACTGAGATAATTTCATACACAGAATGACTTTATTCTATGGTCCTTTGGCACTCTTGGGGAGGAAGGAGATTTAGTTTCATTTTCGTGGTGTTGGGTTGTTTGTTTGTTTGTTTGTTTGTTTGTTTTGAGACAGGGTTTCTCTGTGTAACCCATGCTGTCCTGGAGCTCACTCTGTAGACCAGGCTGGCCTTGAATGCACAAATCTGCCTTTCTCTGCCTCCCAAGTGCTGGGATTAAAGGTGTGTGCCACCACTTCCCAGCTCATTCTGGGGTTTTGTTTTCAGATTTCTTCCCTAGAGTCAGGGAAGTTATCTCTGAACTTTTGGCTGACACATTTTGTTACAGAGATCACTCCATTTTGACACCTAACAGACAGACTAAGCAAAACTACCAAAAAAAGCAGACCAGCAATGTTCAATTTCTCTTTTACTAAGTCATTACACTGTATGATACAAAGGGGGATTACAAGAAAATTAATTTCTAGGAAACATATTGAAGCAACTCACAGAGGAAAACTATGGTACTCATTTCTAAATTCCCAGTATTCGGTAAGTCTCACTAGAAAGAAAAAAGGCTATGTTCCCTGTCTGCATCTTGTTAAAGATGTATAATTCCATGATGTTGATGCCTGAATTCCATGATGCTATGGCCCAAATCTCCCTCTCCACCTGTGGCTCTCCATACAGCCAGAACCAGATTAGAAGCATGCTTTGCTGTAAGTAATTCAGGAATTTCAAGCAGGTTAAATGAGGGAAGATCGGATAAGATATCCCTGTGGAATAGCACAAGATAGAAGGGCTTCTGCCATGTTGTTAGCAATAGTAACTGAATAACCAACACAGCCCAGTGATCAACCCTGCCTCCATGCAGACATTTTGACAATCAAGTTCAGCATTTACCATACTCCCGCATCTTCTCTCCATTGCTGTGAAATACGGGGACCACCATAGGATCTGAGAACAGTGAGCGTGCTATGCCCTGGAGGGGTGTTGTCACCCTACGGATTGGTGCTTCCTGAACCCTCCATTCTCCTGCATAGTTTTCAGGATCCAGTCCACGTAATTCTTTACCTTTGTGTAGACCCCATAGGCCCCACACTTTTTCCCCCAAGACACCAAGCCAGCTACATAGAATTTGGGGACATTGACATTGGGGACCTGGAAAGCAAAAGCTCCTCCGCTGTCCCCGTTACAGCTGTCAACACCCTTCTCGCCAGCACAGATCATGTTGTCAGTGAAAACATAGTCCTCTGGCCTTGCTGTGGGGTTCTCCTCTTTCACCTGTTTGCAGGTTTCTAAAGAGGTTACTGGTACCTTTGCCCCTCTGAGGTTGATAACATGGAATCTCTTTTCTGTTCTGCCCCACCCTGAGATCAGCCCCATGTCACCTTGTGAGACGCTGTACTCTGAGGAGGTGCCTGGTAGGCAGATGGGGGAAAACTTGGGTCCCATTTTCACAGGGTCTTTCAGCTGCACCAGGGCAATGTCATTGTCAAAATTTGTCCGTGGGTTTAGGTCATCTTCTTCCTTCCAGCTGGGATGAATAAAGACACGCTCACTGTAGAGTCTCTGGGCATTTTCCAAGTCAGTCAGTCTCAAAGCTGTGATCCCAACATACATTGAAGGGTTGGAGATTTTCTCCACAACATGAGCGGCCGTCAGCACCCAGTACTCATTAATAAGAGCCCCACCAGCTGTGGGGTGATTAAAGAAGACTTGCCAGGGAAAATTTTCAATCTTTGCAGGTTGTCCTCCGAATATCCTCTGCTGCACTAGAAAGGGCTCGGTGGGTACTCCACAGACTAGGAAGGAATAAAAACAAGATAGATCGAATGATGCTGACCTCTGAAAAGTTCAGCCACTCAAATGTTCTACCCAATGGGTGGCAGAGTTCTTCCGCATGTCTTAATCAATTTTAGTCAACTACCTCCGTATCTGACTTTTCCGCGT
This sequence comes from Mus caroli, assembly GCF_978045245.1. NCBI lineage: Eukaryota > Metazoa > Chordata > Mammalia > Rodentia > Muridae > Mus > Mus caroli. The sequence goes on along the minus strand of NW_028227262.1, from coordinate 24,517,904 downwards.
CTCACCAAAACACCTCCTTTGTCAATGCCAAGCAGACTTATGGAGGAGACTGGCTCAACAGGAGGGTTACATGAATGACTAAATCCAAATGAGCTAGTATTTTACAGTTCACTGCTTGACCCACAGCCCCTCTGAGGCATACTTCATGTTTAGCCCATAAGGTCAAAAACCCAACTAGAGCCAATGCTGAGAGACTCTTCACGGGACACAGATAACAGCACCAGGCTTTCTGCCTTCAACTGCCTCTCAGATGAAGTCCTTATCTTGTGTGTGTGTGGTGCAGGGGTGTGGGGTCTCACTATGTAGTCCAGATTGGTCTCACAACTCACAATCCTTTTTCAGAATCCAGAGTGCTAGGATTACAAGTGTACACCCAGCTAGCTCTCTTAGCATGGTTTGATCTGCACTTCCCTAATGACTAATGTGACAGCAACTGTTGATGATGGCAAACTTTTCTATTTCCCTTCAAGTTGACCTAAGTTGATGCCATTGAAGAAATTCCAGGCCAGAGTTCCTATCACTTCACTGTGCTGAGCTCCCGGAGATGGGTCTAAGCCATTTCTGGGAGGGTTACAGCTAATTTCATGCAATACTTACTCCCTGCGTGTATAGCTACAGTTCCTACCCACACCACAGCCCAGATTACCTGGAATACATCTTGGGAGCTCAATACCCAGCTGGTCATTCACCCAGCTCCCATTTGCAGCACATCGATACTCCCCTAGAATAATACAAGGAAGATGTCACATTCCGCACATCACTCCTCCTTCCCCCTTTATTCAAAGCTCCAGGTCCTTTGGACATTGAACAGGTAAGCAGATCAAATGAGCTAGAAAAGAACCTTCAGCTGGGAATGATGGCACTGGCATGTAAGCCCAACACTTAGCAGGTGGATGCAGAAAGATCCAGGCCAGCCTCTGCTACATAGAAAAAGCCACCCTAAACCCTGTGAATCCATCTCAAAAGGACTAGAGAGAGATGGGGAGGAGAGGATGGGGAAAGAAGAAAAGGGGGATAGCTCAGGCTCACCTTCAACAGTTCCTACCCTATCTTTCAAGGGCTAGGATTTCAAACCTCCACCACCATGCCTGTCCTCCTGTGGATTTTATCTGAAATAACTGCTGTGGAGTCAGATAACTACATGAAATTAACGCTATGAAGGAACTCCTGTTGCACGCTGACACTAAGCTGATGGCTTCTATGACATCCTGAATGATCCTGAGTACAAACCCCATCCCACAAGACAACTGTGTCCTCAGACTAAGCCAAAAGGATGACAATATCTTCTCTGTCTCTCCAACCAGAGAGAAAAAGCAGTAACCACCTCCAAATCACCCACACTCCTTCCCTCTCTCTTCTCTGGTAGAAGAACTTACCACCTTCTTCATGTTCCATGTAGTAATATGGCTCTTCACACGTGTAGTGAATGACAGTACCAAACACACTATCCTCTGGCTCATCAACTATACCATTTGCAATGGGATCTGGAATTCCACAATTCACAGCTACAAGAAGAATCGGGGAAATAGACAGTCACTCCCTCCCAGAAAGAGTTAGGGACCCATTCCATCTTCACCCCTCCCGTAGCCACATCCATAATCACCCCCCTGATGAATCTCTCGAAGCCAGCCTTCTTGCAGCACCTTCTCTAAACCAATTCTCTAGCCCTCTGAAAGCTGCCAATGCAGTTGGCTCTTTTTTTTTTTAGGGGGGTGGGGGGTCCAAGACAGAGTTTCTCTGAGTAGCCCTGGCTGTCCTGGAACTCGCTCTGTAGACCAGGGTGGCCTCGAACTCAGAAATCTGCCTGCCTCTGCCTCCCGATGCTGGGATTAAAGGCGTGGGCCACCTCGCCCGGCTGTAGATGTCTCTTGAAAGAGACCAGGAGAAACCTAGTTCTCTGGTTGGCAGAGCCTCCTGTGTGAGCCCAGAATGTACTCCCTTAGAACTATTGACAACATATCCCATTGCCCCCTTCTTTAGAAGAAACATGGTAGTCTAATTGGCCTAAGACTAGGAGAGGGCTAGACAATTCTCTATGACAGAATCCTTCAAAAATGCAAGTCATTTTCTTGAGAGCCTAGAGGAAAACCATGCATTTGAATTTTGATGTGTTGATTATTCCATCCCCCTTGGGAGGGGAAAGAAGAGTTCTGCTTTGAAGAGACACCTACGTTGACATTTTAGCCCGGAGTTGCTCCACTGTCCATCGCTTTGACAAGTGGAATAGTATGAAGTCGAGCTAACATGTCCCTAGAGGAAAACAAATATCAACATTAATTTAATAAGCATACAGAAAACCAAATCCAATAATGAAATTGAATCTCTGGTCTTGGATCAATGACAAGTCCTCTTCAAAAGATACTTGGAACATCTTTAGAAGAATAACCCAATGTACCCAGGAGCTACAGTGAGAAGACAAGTCTGTCCCAGCATTTCAGCTCCCCACCCACGGGTAGACTGAGGGCAGAGAGGGCAAGCTGGACCAGGAGCTCCAGACCTCACAGGAACCACTGAAAACGTTGAGCCAGCCCATCCTTGGGAGGGGTTAATACCTTGATCAGGCAACGACAAACTCTTGTGCTCACAATTCTGGTCTGAGCCTGAGGTTAAAAAGATGCATGAGTCGTACTTTACCTCCACAACTTCAAATCCATCCACACAGGTTATCTTCACCACATCTTTAAACACGTATTTTGCCTTATCGGGCTCCCAATTAGAATTGGCAGTGATTTCTTTGGGACAGGAGATGGCTTGGAGACAACAGAAATGAGATTTTACTAAAGAGCTGGAAATCGTATGCTATTTTACATCATTACCACCACCACCACCACCCCTGTTTTGAGACAGGATCTCTCTGTGTACCCTAGGATAGATTGGAGCTTGCCCAAGCTAGTCTATCTTGCAGTAATTCTCCTGCCTCCACTTCTCTAGGACTGAAATTATATCTGTGTAATAGCATCTTCAGACATTCTCACATTTTCTGTGTATGGGGGAAGAGGACTAGTGTACCAACCCACAGGCTGAAGAAGGACACTGGGTGCCTGCTCTGTCACTCTGTGCCTTACCCTCTTGAGACAGGGTATCTCACTATACCTGGAGCTTGCCATGTTTGCCCAGGCTAGCTGACCACCAAGACCCCATGATGTCCCTTTTTCTGTCCACCACTCCAAGACATAGGAGTTACAAACATACCTGGCTATGGCTAGATTTTTGCTATAAATACAAACTCAGATCCTCATGCTTGCCTAGCACACTATCCCTGTTCCCACTTTCCAAAGTTTCCCATTGTCCTCAGTTCTAATGTCTAACATTCCAACTTGTAAAAGAATATGATGTCACACATTGGCTTCCCCTCCTTCCCCTTGTCTGTATTTTTGAGACTAGTTAAAAAAATATTAGCTGAAGAACAGTCTCTGTGTTTGAGTCTACATGTCCAAATAATTTTGTATCCCCAGTCAAAGAGGAGCTTTAAGGGTACTCACGATCTCCATGGTAACGAAGCTTCCAACCCTTTTTTTGCCCCATTAGGTCAGTTTGAAAGACAATGTCGAGAGTATTGCTCTGGGTTTTAATAGTTAGCGGTCCAGGGAACCCATCGCCACAGTAAGGACCAAACTGTTGTTTTTTTGAAGCAAACTGGAAGGAAACAATGTTACAAAATCACAGGAGAGAAAAATGAATAGGAAAGAATTAAAGGATGTGGTATGAAGTGAGAGTGTCCTTAATGGAACAGAGAGAAAGAAAGACAGAAAGAAAGAGAGAGAGAGAGAGAGAGAGAGAGAGAGAGAGAGAGAGAGAGAGAGAAAGGGTAGGAGGAAAGATCACTTTAATTACAAACAATGGGTCTGTTGGTGCAGGCCTTTAATCACAGCTACTTGGAAGACCGAGACAGGAGGATTACAAATTAAAGTAAGCTTGGGCAATTCAAGGAAAAATTGTGCTGAAATACAAAAATAGAAAGGGCTGCAAATGTAGCTCAGTGGTAGAGCTCTTGCCTACTATGCTTGGGGCCAAAGGTTCAATCCAATGCAGGAAGGAAGAAATAAAGGCATGGAGGGAGGGAAGGAGAGGAGAGGGAGATTAAAGGAGGAAGGAGGATGCTCTCACCAGGAGTAGAGACTAACATCTGTAATCTTAGCACTCAAGAGGCTGGGATGAGAGGGCATTTTGAGTTTTGAGTCCAGCCTGGGCTACATACCAAAGCCCTGGCTTAAGGAAACAGCAGGATAAAGATGAAGACAGAGAGAGCCAGAGAAAGAGAGGAAAGAGACAGAGAGAATCAAAGAGTAAAACTAGTCTCCGAGCAGAGGATGTAGCTATGCAGTGGAGTGTTTGCCCAGAACCACAGAGAAGGAGGCTGCCAGAGAAGCCTCAGCAATCTAAATGAGTTGTGGGTCAGAACCAAGCTCATTATCTACAACGCACAGTTAAACTGTCAGGGCAGTTCCCCTCTGAGTCAGCGGGCTCCACATCAAAATCTTCTCTCCGCATCGTCACCACCACTTGGAAGCCCTCCTCCAGCTGAATCTGGTATTCACACCTTGAGTTCTCTGGGTACGGATTGGGATAATTGGGACTTGAGATCTCCCCAGTCAGGGCAGTGAACACATCTCCACTACAGTTTACTAGAGGAGAGAAAATGGGAAAGGACCAATCAGATATGGAGACAAGAAGTCCCCGCCCTCTCTGTTCCTTTCCTCATAACCTCAGAGTTCTCCATTCAGACTAGCCCACCATCTGTTCCCAAATGAAGCCTCCATGAAACAATTACCCACAATGCTATGAGGTGAGCTAGCCAATGCCTTTTCAGGATCTCTCTGTTTGCTATGGTTATATATGAAAATTTCCATGTGGAACTTTCCGTAGTTGTGAACAGCCGCGGGCAGTGTCTTCACAGGCATCTATCCCTCTTTTCCATTAACCAACTTTACCTCAAAGCCTCCTTTGTGGTTTGGATCTTAATCATTCCAAAAGTGACATATGCTAAGGGCTTGGTCACTGGCCTGTGACACTTTTAGGTGGATGGTGGAATCTTCATCTAGCCTGATAGTTGGAAGTTAGGTCATTGAAGTATGACCTTGAAAAGGATGTTGGTACCCCTGCCCTCCCTCTCTGCCTCCCTTCTGCCCTGTGATGACAACTTGCTCTACCGTCTGACTCCTTTATATGATGATCCACCTGGCCACAGACCCCAAAACAATGGATCCGCCCACTCCACACTGAAATTGCCAGAACCATGAACCAAAATAAACATTGTATCCTTTTAACTGGTGAAGTCACCGTTCACAGCAATGTAAAGCTGATGCATCTTATCTTTCTCCCCTCCTGAGGATCCTATTCAGTTGGTGAACAGCTAAAAGCAGGTGCCATTTGGAGGGAAAGCCTAATCAAACTTGGAACAATAGACTAAGCCCTCAATCCATCCCAAATCCAGGGAACATGAAGACCTCTGGATGCTAAACTCACCTCCACAATTCCTCATGTCATCGTGGAGGAAGAATTCTGGGGGACAGGAGCAGAAGTATCCACCAATGAAGTTATTGCAGAAGTGGCTACAGGGGACATCTGCAAAATCTGTGCATTCATCTACATCTGCAAAAAGCAGAGAAAACTCAAGGTGGAGAACAAAGACCAAGAAGGAAGAAGGATGGAAGCCAAATCTATAAGGATAAAGCACAAACAAACTAAACCAGAAAAGGTTAATGTTGCATAAATGCTCTCAAAGCCAGGCATAATGGCTCATGCCAGTAATCCCAGTATTCAGGTAGATGAAGCAGAAAGACATGAGTTCAAAGCCAGCCTGGGCTTCAACCCAAAACCATTTCTCCAAGAAAGTAAAAAAGACAGACAGACAGGGTCAGAGACAGACAAGACAGAGAGACAGAGACAAAGGGACAGCTGGAAGGAAGGAGGAAGGGAGGGAGGAAGAATAGGAGACAGCGAAGGGGGAAGGAAGGAAGACTCTAAGGCCCCAAGAACATCATGAAAGAGGGGGACATGCACAAAAGAATGTAGGAGCCAGAGGAACAGAAGGAAGATTCTCGGGATGCTGTCTTCCAGGCATGACAGGCCACGGCACTCTTAGGCTCACCATGGCTGTTATTATCTGTACAAGACTGTGCCTTTCGATATCCTGTCGTGGCGTGGGGAAGGACTCAGGAGGACTCCACCCCACCCCGAGGAGCTCTAGGCAACTAATTTATTACTGGAGGAAAGAGAGATATCTTCTTTAGCATGCAGCCACTGGTAAGGTGCCGATGTGCCTATAAGTAACCCCTAGACGAGCTCTTACACAATCCTAATGAAAAAATAAAAAAGACAGAAAAGCAGAAGGCAGAAGAGAGGAAGAATTAGGAGGAGACAATGTACTGAGGGCAACTTGGACAAAAACATGGATGAGTATGAAAATATCCTAATGAAATCATTATTATGTACAGCTATGTACAGCTAAGACATTTTAATAAAAGAAGTCTGCAGGGGCAGAGATATGGCTCAGTGGTTAAGAGTACTTGCAACCATTCCAGAGGTTCAATTCCCAGCACCCACAAGGCAGCTCACAAGTCTATCATTTCAGTGCAGTTCCAAGGAACCCAGAGCCTTCTGGTGGACTCCTCAGATATCCTATGTATGTGATGCACATATGTGCAAGCAAGCAAAACACCTACACACATGAGATAAATAAAAGATTTCAAATAATAAAATAAATCTTTTTTTTAAAAGATTTATTTATTTATTATATGTAAGTACATTGTAGCTGTCTTCAGACACTCCAGAAGAGGGCACCAGATCTCCTTACAGATGGTTGTGAGCCACCATGTGGTTGCTGGAATTTGAACTCTGGACCTTTGGAAGAGCAGTCTGGTGCTCTTACCCACTGAGCCATCTCACCAGCCCAATAAAATAAATCTTAACACACTTTAGTTTTTCAATATTTATGGATGTATTTAGTGTATTGATATTATACTACATGCAGGTCTGGTGCCCTTTGAGATCAGAAAAGAGTATTAGCTGCTCTTGAATTGGAGTTACCAACAATTGTGTTACCAACAGTTGTGAGCTGCCATGTGGACGCCGAGAACTGAACTCTGGTCCTCTATGAGCACAGCAAGTTCCCTGAACTGCTGGGTCATCTCTCTCCAGCCCCATATTTTAAAATCTACGAATACGATCCAAACTACTTTTCTGAAGTTCGACTCAGAGCTGTGTTTGCCACTGTGCTGTAAGGAGCTCCACCATGAAAACCCTATGACTTTTCTTGCGTACAAACTATACAACACCCTGCCCAATTGGTACATGCTGTAACTCCAGCATTCAGAAGACTGAAGCAAGAGAATCAGGAGTTCAAGGCCAGTCTGGGCTACATAGAGGCGCTGTGTCTGGAAAAGAAAATAATCTGTGCCAGAGACACCACTGAAAGGAAAGACGGTGGTGATGTCACCTGGGGAGAAATGTTAGGACCTACTTTATAGGATGTTGGTCTTTCTGTAAAACTGGATGACGTTTGGACTTTACGAGCAGGCCTAACTTCATTTTAACCTGGAGATGGATGTAGAAGGACCTAGTACCACATAGTCCTTCTTATACAATCCTTGGCAAATTATTAATGTTCTCAGTTTTCAGTTTTTCCCTAGCCTTGAGGTTTCTGAGAGCCTTTCAGACACAAAGGAAGCATTTTGTCACTAAGCTGGAGTGATTATCTTTTAATACAGAATCTTCTGTAACCCAGGCTGCCCTTGAATTCCTGATTCTCCTGCCTCTGCTTAGGACTGGAATTACAGGTGTGTGCACCGTGCCAGAATTCCCAGCCCTCCTTTTAAATTTTTTCTTTGAAACAGGATCTCTATCTATATACCCCTGGCTGTCCCAGAACTCACTCTAGAGACCAGGCTAGCCTCAAATTCACAGAGATATGCCTGCCTCTGCTTCCTGAGTGATGGGATTAAATTAGCATTTATTATTACTATCCATGCACGTTTATGTGCATGATGGAGGCATGCCAGGGCACACACATGAAGGTCAGAGGACAAGCGTATAGAGTTCGTTATTCCTTCTACCTTCTCATGGATCCTGAACTCTAATGGGTGGTTGTATAACAACCATTTCACTGACTAAACTGTCTCAACAGCCCTCTCTTTACTTCTGATAGGAAGACAGGTTCTTACTAAGTTGCCCCTGTTGACCTAGAGTTGACAGTTCTTCTCCTTCAGCCTTCAGAGTGTATGGGATTACAGTCCTGCATCAATGAGACCAGATCCGTATCTTCATAGGAAGACCATGGTGCCCACACTGCAGAATTGAGGTGAAGGTTGCATTCGTGTAAGCAAGCCGCCTGATAGAGTACCATTTCTCCAAGGTTCTCAGTTTCATTATTTGCTTTACCACCACTAACATGTGATAAAGTCACACAAAGGCAAGGCAATTCCTAAGCAGACCCAGGGCAATTCAACATTCGTTAAAGATATAAGCATCCCGGGGGCAGTGGCACAAAGCTGGAGTCTTGGAGTGTCCAGCCATGGCTGCATAGCAAGACCATGACTCAAAGCGAGACAACAGAATCCTCATCTCATGCACTGAGTGGTCATTTACCTGCCTCTCATTTTTTAGTTGGATCCAGATGTCACATACAGAGGGACACCTTACCTATGGCAGTGTAGTATGCTGCAAAGCCGGTAAACTGTTCTTCGATGGAGAAGTCTGAGGTAAAGACCACCTGGAGTTTATTGTATGGGAACTGAAACTCTTCTATAATGGGGGAGTTGGGGCTCTTGCTGGTCCTCTGGCCACAGAGTCTCCCTTCCTCAATGTCTCCTGAGATTATCTAAGAGACGAAGGAAGTGTAAAACTGAGAATGGGCAAAGAGAACAGAACCTTTACTCCCGATCTCCAGCTCCTGTCTGGCCTGTCTGCCTCCCCAACTCCCACCACATTTTCCCCCAGTGCTGGGGACCAAACTCAGGGACTTCTCCTTGCATGGCAAGTACCCTGCCATTGAGCCATGCCCCTACCCCATAGGACAGCTTGACAACACACAGCCCTCTAATCCTCCCATTCCTCTATCCCTCCGCCCTCCTCCCATCCCTCTCCCTCCTGTGCTGTAATATACCTGCACTGAGTCGTATCCACAGTTCTCTGACGGCTCTATGTCCAGATGGGTAAAATAAAGGTGAATCCCAAACCCCTCTGGGACTTCAATGTCCCAAGATTTCACGACCTCATTGGGGTACGCCTGGGGATAATTAGGGGACAAGATCTCCCCATGCATGGTGGGCTCAGCAGAAAATGATGCCAAAAGAGAAAACAGGACCAAACACCTGGAAGAGAAAAAAAAAAAGTCACACAGAGGTGGGAAGCTAGGAACCGATGGCTTCATGCAGAACTCTGACCGTTAGGCAGCCAACATGCCATGGAATAAACAAATATATACAGAATAAATAGATAAAAAATTAAAAGTCAAGGTTCAGATCTGAGCTCTTTAGGGAGAAATGGGAAATCACATACAACAGGCCTGTGTCTAAGTCCAGCACTCTGGGGACAGAGGAAGGGTGATGTCACACCACCTTGGACTGCATAGTGACACCCTGTCTCAAAACTGTGAAAGAGAGAAGGAAGGTGAAGATGGATTCATTTCTGTAGATACCTAATCACTTACCACATCCCTGGCGATTTGCCCATGGCTCTCTGGCTCTCTGGCTCTCTGACTTTGGAGGTAAAAGGCAGTCAGCGGTCCTGGTTGTCTTTATCTGACAAATACAGGTGCCTGCTTTGGTAGTGAGGGACCACCCAGGGCTCAGTGTCACCTTTGAAAGAATACCATAGAAATAGGTACCTGACAGGAATGGTCATCACATGATACCATGACAGCCTCCCCAGTGAGATTTAGACTAACTTTTCAGACCAGCCCTGAGTTACCCTGCCCCAAACCATCTTCCAATATTCCTACAATTGAGTGAGGAGTTTCTCCCTGTCTTTTGTGTCCTCCTCCACCCACTCCTGGCCCCTTGCATCGGTCTCTCCGCATTTCCACACAGGCTGGAGCTTCCAGACCGATCCCCTCCCATTCAAGCCTGCCCCCTTTGACAAGCTATTGCAGGTGTTTCTTCTGCTGGTGGCCCAATGGCCACTGAAGGAGGAATGAGTTTCCTTCCGTAGGGACAGGAAGGGACCTTGGGAGAAGCTAATCAAAAAGAAAGTATGCCCCTGTGGTGACAGGTTGCAGAGTGCTGGAAAAGGGAAAGCTAACTGAGAAAAGTCAGGACACTCGGATATGCCTTCCCTTACTTTTCTCCAGTTGGTTGTTTTGTCCTTTGTTTAAAGAGCAATGTATCTTCCCATAGTTCCCAGAAAAGTCTTTCACAGATTTCCTCTACCCCTGAAACACTGCTGTGTGAAAGGATGAGGATGGGGTGGGGCGGGGCTGGGGTCCTGCATATGAGAATCGGTGTCTGTATTCTGACCTCTCTCTGAGTTCCTTCCAACCCTCCATCTTTGCTCCAAACCTTACTCATGGTTTCCTGTCTTTCCCTGTTCCTTCATCAAAGCTTCTCTCTTTAAGGCTTGCTTTTTAAAGTTGTTACCTATAGGAGCTGATGGGAACAAGAGAGTCAGCCTCCTCTCCTGCCTCTGGTCATGCAGTTAAGCCCCTGCAGCTCCACAGGGAGTGGCCTTTGCAGGAAGCTCCTCCCCACCTCCCTGTTCTGTTTGCTCTAAAGATTCCCTAAGGGAGTGTGTTTTTGCATGTCCAAAATTCCCTGTTCCAAACAGAGGGGGCTGGGAGATCACAATCTTAGTTAAGGGTAATCAGCCTTGATCTTAGAGCGCCCTCTGCGTTTAAAACAAGAACTGCACAAGCTTCGCTGGGCTGAGAGGTCCAGAGCAAAAGAGAGGAATGGGGGAATTTTGAGATTGCCTAATTCTCTCTTACAGCCAAAGGGTGTGTTTCAGAGCTTTCTTTCTTTTTTTTTAATTGGGTATTTATTTCATTTACATTTCCAATGCTATCCCAAAAGTCCCCCATGCCCTCTCCTCCACTCTCCTCCCCCTCCCCACTCCCACTTCTTGGCCCTGGCATTCCCCTGTACTGAGGCATATAAAGTTTGCACGACCAATGGGCCTCTCTTTCCACTGATGACTGACTAGGCTATCTTCTGATTCATATGCAGCTAGAGACACGAGCCCCGGGGGGCGCGGGGGTATTGGTTAGTTCATATTGTTGTTCCACCTATAGGGCTGCAGATCCCTTCAGCTCCTTGAGTACTTTCCCTAGCTCCTCCATTGGGGGCCCTGTGATCCATCCAATAGCTGACTGTGAGCATCCACTTCTGTGTTTGCCAGGCCCCGGCATAGTCTCACAAGAGAAAGCTCTATCTGGGTCCTTTCAGCAAAATCTTGCTAGTGTATGCAATGGTGTCAGTGTTTGGAAGCTGATTATGGGATGGATCCCCAGATATGGCAGTTTCTAAATGGTCCATCTTTTCGTCTCAGCTCCAAACTTTTTCTCTGTAACTCCTTCCATGGGTGTTTTGTTCCCAATTCTAAGAAGGGGCACAGTGTCCACACTTTGGTCTTCGTTCTTCTTGAGTTTCATGCGTTTAGCATGAAATTAGCAAATTGTATCTTATATCTTGGGTATTCTAAATTTCTGGGCTAATATCCACTTATCAGTGAGTACATATTGTGCGAGTTCTTTTGTGATTGGGTTACCTCACTCAGGATGATGCCCTCCAGGTCCATCCATTTGCCTAGGAATTTCATAAATTCATTCTTTTTAATAGCTGATTAGTACTCCATTGTGTAAATGTACCACATTTTCTGTATCCATTCCTCTGTTGAGGAGCATCTGGGTTCTTTCCAGCTTCTGGCTATTATAAATAAGGCTGCTATGAACATAGTGGAGCATGTGTCCTTCTTACTGGTTGGGACATCTTCTGGATATATTCCCAGGAGAGGTATTGGGGGATTCTCCGGTAGTACTATGTCCAATTTTCTGAGGAACTGCCAGACTGATTTCCAGAGTGGTTGTACAAGCTTGCAATCCCACCAACAATGAAGGAGTGTTCCTCTTTCTCCACATCCTCGCCAGCATCTGCTGTCAAGTAATTTATCTTCTTAAGGAGGGAAGGGTTAACTGGAAGGGGGAAAACTAAACTCAGAAAGTCCAACCCTCTATCTATGTGAGTCACGAATCAAAGGAAGAGAGTCATCAGAAGTAGAAGCCATTGTCTGGAGGCTCTAGGAGGCAAGATGGCTCATCTTAGAAAGGTACCTACCTCCAGGCAGAAAGACATGAACTCTACATGCCCTGGGACCCACATCATAGGAGAACCAACAGTTCCTGCAAGCTGTCTTCTGAGACCATGCCAATGCAATTCTTTTTTTAATTAATACATAAATGCAACTCATCCTGCCTTCGAGACAATTTACACCCAGACTGCGGACGGCAGGTGCTCTCAAGGTTTCTTCATCCCGAAAGTCCCATCTCAAGGCTGGGCAAGGTGGCCAATGCCTGAGTCTAGCCTGGGCTACATCGAGAGTATCAGGCTGGCTAGTTCTGTATAGTACGTTTGTTTCTTGTTTAATTTGATGCACAGCTGTGACCTCAGTACTTAGAAAGTGAAGCCTGGAGCTATCAGAAGATCAGGGACAGTCTTTCTTTATATAGTCATTTGGAGGTCAACCTGGGCTACCTAAGATCCAAAAGGGCTTGCCTTACGTTGTTTCTCCAATTCTAATACATTTGCCCTCAAGCGTCATTCTAAGTCCATTTGGAAATTATTTATTAACAAAGACATGAAAAGATGGTTCTGAGGTGAAGAGCACTGCTGTTCTTCCAGAGGACCCAGGTTCAAATCCCAGCACTGGCATAATGGCTCACAACATTTTTTCTTTTCTTTTTTAAAGATTTATTATTATTATTATTATTATTATTATTATTATTATATGTAAGTACACTGTAGCTGACTTCAGACACACCAGAAAAGGGCATCAGATCTCATTACAGATGGTTGTGAGCCACCATGTAGTTGCTGGGATTTGAACTCATTGAACTCAGGACCTTTGGAAGAGTAGTCGGTGCACTTAACCACAGAGCCATCTCACCGGCTCACAACTTTCAATGTAATTCTGGTTCCAGGGAACCTGACACCTTCTGGTCTCTATGGCCACCAGGCATGCATGTGGAACACATACATATATGCAGGCAAAATGCTCATACACATAAAATAAAATAATAAAATTTAAAAGAAAAATTTTAAATAGCAATGAACCGTTATCCTCCTCCTCTTCCCCCTCCTCCTCTTTCCCCTCGTCTTCTTCCTCCTTCTCCTCCTCCTCCCCCTTCTTTATTCTTCTTCCTTGCAGCTGGGTCTCACTGTGTAGCCCAGGCTGACTTGGAACTTTCTATGTAGTCCAGGGTAACCTTGAACTCACAGAGGATTCCTGTCTCTGCCTCCAAGTGCTGTGTGCCACCATGCCAGGCTACAGAACATGCTTTTTAGGCCTAAGCCTATATGACCTTAAACATGGCCTCATTCCTTCCCCAGGCATATCTCTGGGAACCTCAAAAGCAGCACCAAACCTTTGTTTGCAGTAAGAATACCCTCAGGACAGGAGAGATGGATCAGTGCTTAAGACCAATAACTGTTCTTCCTGAGGACCCAAGTTCAAATCCCAGCACAAAGAGTTTTACAACCTCCTATTAATTCCCTGTTCAAGGGATCTAATGCCTTCCTCTGCCCTTCAAGGGCTCATTTTTACACATGCTACACATAAACTTGCACATGGACACACACATGTAACACTAATAAGTAAATTAAGTAGCTTTAAAAAGAATAGTTTAAGCAGGGAACGGTCCACATATTTACTCCCACCACTTGAGAGGCAGGCAGATCTCTAGGAGTCTGGGGCCAGTCCAGTCTACATAGCAAGTTCCAACCCAGCTAGAACTTCATAGTGTGACGATAGATAGATAGATAGATAGATAGATAGATAGATAGATAGATTAAAAGCAAGAGGCTTGGGCAATGGTGGTGCACACCCTTGATCCAGCTCTTAGGAAGCAGAGACAGGTGGATCTCTTTGAATTTGAGGCTAGTCTGATCTACAGAGTGAGTACCAGGACAGCCAGGGCTAAAAAGAGAAACCCTGTCTCAGCACAAACAGAGAGAGAGAGAGAGAGAGAGAGAGAGAGAGGGAGAGAGGGGGGGAGAGAGGGGGGGGGGAGAGAGAGGGGGGGGGAGAGAGAGAGAGAGAGAGAGAGAGAGAGAGAGAGAGAGAGAGAGAGAGGCAGGCATCTTCCCCCATTAGCACACTGTCCTTTGGCTACTGAATATCATTCTTTAAAAGAAGGGTATCCCTGGGAAGAAACATGGAGGGCTCTGTATCTCTAAACCTGCTGCCAAGCCTGCAGTAGTGCCCACTCCAGCCAGCTCCAAGTGTGGGACAGGATGGGGCTCATGGGCCTGCCTGTGGAGTTAACGTGCTCAAGTCCTGGGAAAGCCCAAGATGGTCATGCCTGTGTTCAAGGCGGTGGCCAAGACCAAGCCACAGATAAAAACTGCTAGGAGGTCTTCACACAAGAAGAAGGGACCACCAGTGAAGTCCTAGTCACAGAGCTCTCATGGTGGGACCACCCTGGGAGACATGACAATGTTAAAAACAGAGGCTCTTCTGACAGATCGCAAGGATAGCAATGGCAGTTTCTACTGTGTGACCTTCCTATGCCTCTAAGCTCCACAGGTAGGCCTTTCAGCCACCACCACCACCACCACCACCACCACCACCACCACCGCCACTGCCACAAGCTTGAGAGGCAAGCGCCCTCTCTCTGAGAGCTGGGAGAACAGGGAAGTCGGTTTCCCTGTCCAGTCACTGGGGAAGTCGGTTTCCCTGTCCAGTCACTGGGGAAGAGCTGGGGCTTGCACACTTTCATTTTCCCCTCACATATGCAGTAGAGTAGAATCCTCTCCATCACCCACGGCCCCGCCCCCATCCCAGCCCCCGCCCCCAGCTGGAAGCATGTTCCTGCCACAAGGCAGCCATCTAGTGTCGAAAATTAAAACATGGCTTTAAAAAAAAATGCTTAAAAAGAATCTTGCATTTCTTGTAACCTAGGTTTTACCTCTCAGCCCTAACCCTATCCAGTGCTAGGAAATGCTCTGTGTCCTCATTCGGCGTCCTTAGCCACCAAAACCAGAACCCACAGCTGCGACAGACACTCCGATGTGTCTCTTCTAGGAAGCCCACACCTTTGTTCTTGGTGTGTCTTATTTTCTTCCTCACTGCCTCTTGTACTTAAAACATAGGTTTTACAAACTTTTTTACTGTTTTTATTTGTTTATTTCTTGTTTTTTGTTTTTTCAAAACAGGATTTCTCTGTGTAGACCAGGCTGGCCTCAAATTTGGAGAAGATCTGCCTGAGTCTGCCTCCCACTTGCTGGAATTAAAGGCTTGTTCCCCCACCACCACCAGGGTTTGTGTTGGTGGTGGTGGTGGTGGTGGTGGTGGTGGTGGTGGTGGTGGTGGTGGTGGTGGTGGTGGTGTTTTTGAGTGTTCTGGATCCCCCTCCCCCTTTTTCTCTCACCCTTCTCAACCAGGCTAGCCCCAAACTCAGAGATCCCCGTGCCTCTGCCTCCCACAAATCTGTGATTAACCACCAAAATGAGCTTTAAAAAGGAAAAGAAAAAAACACTTTTCCAAAGAGCTCCGTTTCTATTTCCTGCTGTCTTGAAATTCTGTTAGGGGGAGGGGAGGGCTCTGACGCCATCCCCACCTCCATGGACACTCTTGGGTGGAACTTTTTGGTTTCTATTTTAACCTGGAGCCCAGTCGTCAGAACGCCAGCACTGGTTGGGCAGCTCCACCTCGTAGAGCGTCTTCTACAAAAGAAAACTCACTTTTTTTTAACCTTTATTTTTATTTCTGTGTGAGTTTTATTTATTTATGCCTTACCTTACTACATACCATGCGCGTGCAGTGTCGGGAAATGCCAGAAGGCGGCAGCAGATTCCGTGGGAGTTAAATGGCCTGTTGTGAGCCTCCTTGTGGGTGCAGGGGAATTGAACCTGTTCCCCTGGAAGGGAACCATTGCTCCTAACAGCTGAGCCATCTCTCTGGCCCATTGGACAGGCATTCTTTCCAGGTATTTCAGATATGCATCTCTTTTATGACTCCTACCATTGACTTTCATGAAATCACTGTTTTAAAGCATTTTCCTCCTAGGGCAGAAAGGCTTTCTCTTGGACCTCATGTTGTTGGGTCGAAAAAGTCACCAAACAGGTACTTTTTGTTTTCGTTCTAAGACAGGTTCACATTTATTCCAGGCTAACTTCAAACTCACTATGCAGGAAAGGCTCGAAAACCCTTGAAATTCTGATTCTCCTGCATCTTCTATTGGGTGCTGGGATTATAGGTACCACCACACCAGACTCTATTCTGCTTTTTAATTTCAGTCACTAACTATCATGACTTTAAGATCCTGAATGAGTCACTTGAATCCCAGGTCAGGCCTTCTCCTTTTTCTTCTGTGATCCTGTGTGTACGGTGGAATTTGCCAACCCAGCACACCACAGCTATGCCTTGCACTCACAAATAAGAGCTGGACTGCTCTGCTGCTCATGTGATGCCTGTAGGAAGTAAGTTCTATAATGAAACATTATTAGAAAAAAAAAACAGTCAGACCTGTTCCAGGCTTGCTCACCAGCCCATGGCACGCCTGAGAGACACTAAAGCAATGGTTCTCAACTTTCCCAAGGCCACGACCCGTTAATACACTTCCTCGGGTTGTGGAGACCACCACCTGAGCCAGAAAATTATTTTCATTGTTACTTCATAACTGTAATTTTGCTGCTGTTATGAGTTGCAATGTACATAATTTGGAGCTAGAGGCTTGCGATCCACAGGTTGAGAACCTCTATATGGGAGCCTTCTGACACCAGATCTTATAAGACAAAGTTGGATCGTGGGGCATGCTCTTCTGCTCTTTGCTCCAAGTGGGACAAGCAGCCTCTGCCACCACACACTGTAGCCATGATGTGCTGTGTTGTCACAGGTCCAAAACAACAGGGAGAAGTGACTGTTGCCTGGAATCTATGAGACCATGAGACAAAATCAACCCTTCCTTTAGATTAGTTGTTTATCTTGGGTATTTGGATTTTTTCCCTACCCTAAAGAATTGAAGCTTGAAAGGGGACTTAGAACGGCCAGCATTTCCACAGCGGGTGGGCCAAACCCTGTTTTCAAGATCCAAGCTAACCCCTTTTTCGTCTCATCATCCCTGGGTTTATCCTACCCCAGTTGAGAAATACATCTTCCTTGACATCAGCCCTACACATTTCTGAAACTAAGATGCTCATCAGAGCCAGATCCGAGGTGGTGGTTTCTCCAAATATCTTACAACTCACAAGCGGGGCTCCCTTACTCTAGTGACTGCTTATTGTGGCCTCCAGGGTGGGGAACACAGCCTGATGGGTAGAGTACCGTCCTGGCATGCCCCAGGTCCCGAGGTCAATCCCTATTACCACAGAGAAAGGAAAACAGAAACCTTTAATATGTCTTCATGATTCATTTATCTAACAAACAAGGTTCGTGATACTTCAGACTGAACCTAGGCTGCTCTGCCAAGCCCTGGACCACTGAGCACCTCCCTAGCCCTCTTTTTAATAGTTTGGAGTTTTTTAAGATGTTTTTATAGGGCTGGTGAGATGGCTCAGCATGTGAAGGCGCTCACTACCAAGCCTGATGACCAGAGTTAAATCCCCAGGACCTACTTGATAGAAGGAGAGAACTGACTCACATGGGTGTCCTCTGCCCTCTGCACATTCACACACATCTTGTACAGACAGACAGACACACACACACACACACACACACACACATAAATAATAAAATTTTTAAATTAACTTAAAAGGAATTTCTTTGCATTTTTATGTTAACTATGTGTGTCTGTATACATACCATATGTGTGCAGGTGCCGATGGAAGCCAGAAGAGGATGTCAGATGCCCTGGATCTGGAGTTATGGGCGGTTGTGAGCTACCCCATCTGAATGCTGGGAATTTGTTTTGCAAAATAATAAGTGTTCCTTACCTGCTAAGCCATCTCTTCAGCTGTCCCCCCTGCCCTCTTGTCTCCCGTCCCCTGATCCTATCCCTAGAGCCTTCTCCACACCCACATCCCATGGACTTTGTTGTTGTGTAGACAGAGTTTTTTGAGCTGCCAGGCTGGCCTTGAATTTATAGTCTCATGCCCTGGCCTCAGTAGCTATGATTATAGGCCCACTGCACCTACACTGTACACAGACATACACTGAGTGTCTCCTCTATACTGAGAATACAAACACAGGCAAAGATCTTCATTTGTTCCCTGCACTGTGTGCCCCCTCCTTCCCCAGCCTTATACTCAGAAGCAAAGAAAGCAAGCCAGATTAATGGTGCATCCCAGTACCCAACACTGAACAGGGACAAGGCACGGAAAAAGCACCAAGCCACCAGGACTACAGACACAGTCAGACCCCGCCTCAAAAAATACATTTTTTAAACGAAAAGAAACTTACTTTCTAGTGGGGAAAAAAGACAAAAAAAAAAATTGTGTGAAAGTTTAATGATAACACAGTGGGTTTTATTTTTCTGTGTATATGTGATTAGCTTTTCAATTTATTATCTTCTGGAGACGTAACCATCTGGTTTGCTTCTAAAAGTGAACATATTAGTCAGTTTTTTATTTATTAATTTATTTTGCTAGCCAGCTTTTCTTTTGAATGCACAAAACAAGATGACATATATAGTTGATTTTTTTTTTAAGTTGGGGGCAGGCTGGGTTGAAAAGATGCCTTAATGGTTAAGAGCACTAACTGCTCTTCTAATGAAGAGCTGAGTTCAATTCCCAGCAACCACACAGTGGCTCACACTCATCTGTAATGGGATCTGATGCCTTCTTCTGGTGTGTCTGAAGACAGCTACAGTGCACTCATATGAATATATATTTTTTAAAAATTTTTTGAGCTAGGTGGGGTTTTATTTTTGTTAGATGATATTGTTTTGAAATAAGATCTCACTCTGTAGCCCAGGTTAGCCACCAATTCCATGGCAATTCTACCATCAGCCACTTGAACACTGGGATACAGGTGTGTCGCCACACCCAGCAGTTTTTTTTTTTTTTGTATCATTTTGTTTTGTTTTATTGTGTTTGATTGGGTGGTTTGGTTTGGTTTTGGGTTTTTTAGTTTGGTTGGTTTGTTTTGGCTTGGTTTGGTTGTGTGTTTGCTGGTTTGTTTGGTTGCTTGCTTGTTTGGGACGTTGTTTGTTTGTTTGTTTGTTTGTTTGTTTGTTTGAAACCCTGGCTGTCCTGGAAGAACTCACTCTGTAGACCAGGCTGGCCTTGAACTCAGAGATCTGCCTGATGAGTACTGAGATTAAATGCTTGTTGTACCACCCCCACAAGGCCCTCATCCTCTGTGCACACCTGTGTGTGTGTGTGTGTGTGTGTGTGTGTGTGTGTGTGTGCGCGCACACACACACACACACACACACAACCTGCAGGAGTGGGCCCTCTCCTTCTACCATGTGGGTCCCAGAGACCGAACTCAAACAATCACTCTTTGCAGCAGGAGCCTTTCTCTATGAAGCCATGGCACAGGTCCAGGGGCTGCTCCACCCCAGCCTTCCTGCTTCCACCTAAAGGATGACCCTGCTGTAGTGATCAAGCTTTAACTCCCTTGGTATAAAACAGGGGCTTTCCAGGTTGTCTCTAGGGACCAGGGATGCATTGTACAAGCAGTGTTGAACTCCATTTTGAGTTCAAATGCAGAAGCAACATAACTCTGCACCTGGCTATGCATATAGACATCGCCACCTGCCCAGCACCAACCATGAGGCACAGGCTGATAAATTCATTCCTCAGAATTAAAAAGGCACTACTCTATAATCTTATCAAAATCAATGGGACCATATGAACATATCAAGAAAAACAGGCTAAGGAACTGAGCAAACACACCAGCCCTAAAAAGAGTGCCACACCCTCATCTGGCACCCATAAGGAAAAGGACTCCCAACCTCTAGGCCAATGGCCCTAAAGGACCTGTCATCTGATTAGCTGGGGACCAACAGGCAGACAACTGACTGTCCCCTTGGCTTCTGCTCAGTTGTGCCTATGGTTGACATGGCCGAATCAAATTTCCACCCATCCATTTGTCCATCTGCGCAATTGTTTGTCCTTCTGGAATGGTCCTATGCTTTGTCTCTGCTGGGTGACTCAACCCTGATGCTCAGCTGAACTGTAAACCTGCAAACTGCAGGCTTGGCTCTTTAGTAACCCAACAGTTGGTCATGTAATTGCCAACCATTGAAATTCTTGTCATATTACTAGGGTAGGGCTAAATACGTATGAGTGTGTGTGTGTGTGTGTGTGTGTGTGAGAGAGAGAGAGAGAGAGAGAGAGAGAGAGAGAGAGAGAGAGAGTGCATGCAAGTACTAAGGCATGCATTTGCACATCTATATAAAAACCAGAAGTCAATGTCAGATGTTTTCCTCTATTTATTTCTACCTTTTTTGTTTGTTTGATCATTGGTTGGTTGGGTTTTGGTTTTGGTGGTGGTAGTGGTGATTTTGGTGGTGGTAGCAGTGTTTTTGATGGTAATGGAGGTGGTGGTGATGATAGTTTTGGTAGTGGTAGTGTGGTGATTATGATGGTGGTAATGGTGTGGTGGTAGTGGTGGTGGCCTTGGTAACCACAGTTTGGTTTTGAGACAGAGTCTCTCACTGAGACCAGAGCTTGCTGATTTGGCCAGACTGGCTGTCCTGCAAGCTCCCAGGATCTCCCTGCCTGAGACCATGTCAAAAGTACTAAGATTAAAGAGGAACACCACAGCCAGGCATAGTGACACATGCTTTTAATCCCAGCACTCTGGAGGCAGAGGCTGCTGGACCTCTGTGAGTTCCAGGCTAGTCTGGTCCACAGAGCTATTTCCAGGACAGCCAGGGTTACACAGAGAAACCCTGTCTCAAAAAAAAAAAAAAAAAAAAAAAACCAAAAAACAAAAAATGTGCACCACCACCCTATTTTTTTACATGGGTGCTGGAGATCCAAACTCAGGTCCTCTTGCTTGTACAGCAAGCCTTTTACTGACTTACTGGCCTCCCTGGCCCTCTTTAGCATTTTTGTGTCCTTATCAAAGTAAATTGGAACCATATGGCATATTAAAATCATATCAAGAAAACCAGGCCAGAGAAATGATCAAACATTCTATACCTAATTAGAGTGTCATGCCTTCATCTGTATCCCATAAAGAAAAGGTCCTCAACATTGTGATGGCAATGACCCACCACAATGAACCTGTCATCTTCCCTCCTTCCTTCCTTCCTTCCTTCCTTCCTTCCTTCCTTCCTCCCTTCCTTCCTTCCCTCCTTCCTCCCTCCCCTCCTTCCTCCCTCCCCTCCTTCCTTTCTCTCTTCCTTTATACAGGGTCCTATATATCCTGAGAACTCACCATGCAGTAGCAGATAGTGTTAAACTTCTAATCCTAGCCTCTCCCTTCCAAATGCTGGGACTCCAGGCATACACAGGGAAATCAGGCCCATTCTCAAGTGCTTACCAAACACTGTACGATCTGAATTACACCCCCAGGCCCACTGTTTGGAGCCATTTTATAACTTACATATATACATATACATCTGCAATGACCATCAGGTACTGTGTGATCACAAAGTTAATGTAGTAATTAAGACTGAGTTCAGGGTTTTTATTGTTCTCTCTCTCTCTCTCTCTCTCTCTCTCTCTCTCTCTCTCTCTCTCTCTCTCTTTCTTTCTTTCTTTCTTTCCTTGACACAGGCTTTGTTTCTATACAGACGTGGCTGGCCTGAAACTCACTGTGTAGACCAGACTGGCTCTGAACTCACAGAGATCCCTCTGCCTCTGCCTCTTGGCCTCTCGGCCTAGAGTTCAGGAATTTAAGGTGTGGGACACCGTGCTCAGTCATATGATCAGAATAAAAGTGCCTGTGTGTTTTACAGTACCTATCTATCAAGGAAAATTGGGACTACTTGGCAAATGGCAGCCAACCAAACCCAAGTAGCTTGTAACTTTAGTGTTAACAAATATATGGTGAAGTTGTTCACATTAAAACATGTCTGTTCTGGTGTAGCCCCACTCAGGACACCTGCCTTGTTTAAGGAAATGTGAACAACCTCCAAGAAGCAGTTGCCGGGCAAAACAATAACTAGCTCCGCCAAGTCACTCCATCACTTCTCTCTGTGGCTAAATCTATATAACTCTAGTCCCAGCAGTCCTAAAAGGCAACGTCCAAAGGAAAACCAAAGAGAAGATACTCCATAGTCCACAAGACCTGAAATCCCAGAAATAAAGGAGGCTAAGCAGCATGACCCCGGGAATTGGAACCAGTACAGACAACATGGTGTGACTCAGTATCAAAACTAAAGAGAGGGGGTTGCTTGATGTCTAACCTATATGAACAGGAAATCAAAGCATCATGTGCAGAAATAGATATTGAGAGTATAGGTTAACAGCAAGAGACACATGAAGGGAATCAAGCCACCTGTATGCTGTAGGCCCACTAGGAATTCTCTGCTCCATGCTTCAGGGTGTTGCAAGTACTCCAGCAGTTGAATGAAACCTGGGCCACACAGTGTCCCTTAGGGAGTAAATCAGTGCTGGGTATGATGCTGCTGTGGATGTGAAGACTGCAAGTTCCAGCCTTTACTTCCCTGCAATGACTACAGACTGGCATCATGAACTAAAATCAATTCTTTGTCCCTGTCTTAGTTAGGGAGAATGCTAAGACTTCTGTTGCCAAGATAAGATGTCATGACCAAAAGCAACTTGAGGAAAAAGGGTTTATTTGGCTTACATGTTCTGAACACAGTCCATGGAGGGAAGCCAAAGCAGGAACTCAAACAAGGCAGGAAACTGGAGGCAAAGGCTGATGCAGAAGATATGGAGTGGGGCTACTTACCAGCTTGCTCCCCATGGCTTGCTCAGGCTGCTTTCTTATAGAACCCAGGACAC
This sequence comes from Mus caroli, assembly GCF_978045245.1. Lineage (NCBI taxonomy): Eukaryota > Metazoa > Chordata > Mammalia > Rodentia > Muridae > Mus > Mus caroli. Next base: position 24,494,892 of record NW_028227262.1, on the reverse strand, counting down.
CCAGCTCAGGGATGGTGCCACCCACAATGGCCTGAGCCCTTCGCTATCAATCACTAATTAAGAAAGTGTCCTCCAGAGTTGCCTACAGCCAGATCTTCTAGAGGCATTTTCTCTGTTAGGCTCCCTCCTCTCCAAGCTTGTGTCAAGTTGCCATAAAACTAGCCACACTCCCCTAAGTTGCTTTTTGTCAGGGTATTTGCTTACAGTGACAGAAACAAAACTAGAACACATGGCCTCAGACCACCCTCATCCAGATAATTTTGCACTGAGACCTCTTTCCCAATGACAAGAGATTGTACCAAGTGGACAATTAGACCTACCCATCACAGTAAATCACCTTGAGTATTCCTCCTTGCAGACACATATAGAAATATATCTGTTAAATATATGTACTTGTTGTCTCCCCACCCACTTTCCCAAGTTGGGAGTGTACATCCCAGGCACATGCCTATAATCCCAGAAAACTCAGGGAAGGTAGAGTCAGGGGAATCAGGAGTTTAAGATCATCAGTGAGTTTGAGGCCAGAGTAGGCTACATGAGATGCTGTCTCAAAATACAATATAGGAGCTAAGGAGATGCATCACAGGTTAAGAGCACTGGTTGTTCTTCCAAAGCCCCCAGGTTCAGCACCCACAAGACAACTTACAACATCAGTAACAATAGTCCCATCGAATCCAATGCCCTCTTCTGACCTCCCTGGCCACCAGGCATGCACTTGATAAACAGACATGCTTACAGGTTATTCATACACATGAAATAAAAATCAAACAAATCTTTAAAATATAAATATGAGTTATGAGGGGGTGGCACACAACTTTAATCCTAGCACCTAGGCAGATTTCTGTTAGTTCAAGGACAGCCTGGTCTACAGAGCAAGTTCCAGGACAGCAAGGGATACACAGAGAGTTTCCTGTCTCAAAAACACAAAACAAACAAACAAATTATACATATACATATAATACACCTGTGTGTGTTTGTGTGTGTGTGTGTGTACAAAAGCTTCTAGAAAGAACCACACCTTCCACTGACTTAGCTTTTTCGCCAGGCTGATTAACTGACTAGAACGTCAGTGGTTGTGGAGAGGGTGAGCATGGAGTTAGGAGAACCTAATTACAGTTTGTCTAGGACAATCCTAACACACACACACACACACTTCCTTCAAAAGCCATTCCTGGCTGACTGTGTCTGACTTAACATCCTTGTACCTACCTATCAGGGGAAACCTTTTGGAGAGTATTGACAGGCCACTAACTTCTACCAGCCAAAAATGCCAAGCATGTCATCAGACAGAATCTAAGGCCTCGAGCAGAGATTCCCCTTGTGGTGGTTTGAATATGCTTGCCCCAGGGGATGGCACTATTAGGAGATGTGTGGCCTTCTTAGAGGAAGTGTGTCATTGTGAGGGTGATGAATAAAACCCTCCTTCTAACTTCATAGAAGCCAGTCTTCTAGTGGTCTTCAGATGAAGATGTAGAACACTCAGCCCCTCTTGCACCCTGCCTGCCAGGATACTACCTTGCTCCTGCCTTGATGATAATGGACTGAACCTCTGAACCTGTAAGCCCTCCCAATTAAATGTTGTCATTTATTAGAGTTGCCTTGGTCATGGTGTCTGATCATAGTAGTAAAACCCTAAGCCACCCTTGCTTTGCTGTAGCCCACCTAGCTGATGTTCCCATTCCTGTCTTTAAAAAGTACTTTCATTTGTGGCTTTCTTTGTTCTATAACTATGAAGACCCACGAAACTGATACCTCTCATTGGAGCATGGCATTGTGGATAACCTGCATCAGTGTTCCTGGGCCATGGTCGCTCTTATTTGGTTCCAGAATAGAGTATCTCTTATTCCCCGTGAGGTGAGAGTTGTATTTGTGTGTCTGCAGTTATGGAATGAACCACTGCACACTGGAGCAATCACCCTGACCGGAGCAGGTTCCAGCATAAGCTCTTTGTGTCCAAACCTGACAGCATTATCTCCTTGGGTAGATTCTTCGAGAGTCTTTTCTGGAATTCAGACTTCCCTTGCTCAGTTGGCAGTCTGTTGTCTATTCTGAACTTCCTGTTTTAAATCCTACTTGTTGGTTACCTTTTTTTGAGAGTATGCTTTCCAAACACGCATAAGGTATGCTTTATTTATTTGGAAGCATTTTGGTTACTATCCATTCCTCTTTGTTTTGTTTTGGGGAAGGGTGTTTGTTTGCTTGTTTGTTTGTTTTGTTTTGTTTTTATTTGTTTTCAGGGCTCTGAAGTCATTTTGGTTTCTGACTGTTTGGTTTGTTAATTTGCTTCCATTTGGTCCACTTTGCCTTGGACACGCCTCCCAGATTTAAGGAAGGGGGGAAATGTTTGAAGGAAAAGATGATTTGGTTTAATGCTCGATGAGTATGTGAATTCAACCTGCCAGTGTTAAAAGGAGGAGCTTAACTAAAGGTAACTTGGCTCCACACCTTCCCCCAGTGGGAACATTTACATCTCGATTGCTTTGTTTTGGTGCTTTTACCAACAAATACCTTTAAAACATAAATTTCAAATCACTAAAAATATAAATACAAAAGAAAAGGAAAAAAGGAAGGAAGGAAGGAAGGAAGGAAGGAAGGAAGGAAGGAAGGAAGGGAGGGAGGGAGGGAGGGAGGGAGGGAGGGAGGGAGGGAGGGAGGGAGAAAGGGTAATACATAAGTATCAGAAAACTCCAGAAGATGGACAGACCTTCCATGCTTATGGATTGGGAGAACTAAGATTGTGAAAGTACCCTACCATCCTACCGAAAACAATCTACAGATCCAGTGCAACCCCAGAAGCAATTTCAGAGCCATTCTTTGAAGGCATAGGAAAAAACAATCTCAAATTTTACATGGAACACAAAAAGTCACAGCTAGCCAAAGTTGTTATATTGCCTAGTTCCTGTCAGCCCTTATGTGTGCATTCCTCTATTCTGTGTAAAGAGTCATTAAGCATCTGGTAACCTCAATGTACCTTGGCTGATGTGTCACCTAATTTCTTTGTTTTCTTCTGTATTATAAGTCTGATGTTTGCTTTGAGAAATTAAATCAGATCAACAACAACAAAAAAGAATGCTATGGAGGAGTCACCTCACCAGATTTCAGAGTCACTGTACTAAAAACACCATGGCGCTGGTACAAAAGCAGACATGGGATCAGAGGAAGCAAGAGATGACTCTGCTACTCGTCCACACATACAGCATACATAAAACTCAACTCCTAGCCGGGCGTGGTGGCGCACGCCTTTAATCCCAGCACTTGGGAGGCAGAGGCAGGCGGATTTCTGAGTTCGAGGCCAGCCTGGTCTACAAGGTGAGTGCCAGCACAGCCAAGGCTACACAGAGAAACCCTGTCTCGAAAAACCAAAAAAAAAAAAAAAAAAAAACTCAACTCCTAATAGTCCAAGGAGGACCTCGACTTAAGACCTGAAACTCTGCAACTGTAAGAGGTTCTAGTAGAGAGTGTCCCTCAGCTTATAGGCACAGATGGACTGTACAGGAGTATGAATAGGATTCCTGGATTGCAGGACGACCAACAATCTACACATGGGATCTCACTAAGGAAAGAAGCTTCTGTATGGCCAAGGAGACTGTCAATCAAATGAAGAGACAGCCCACAAAATGGAAGAATCTCTCGGCCGAGTATTGGTGTCTAGAATATACAATGAACTCTAAAAGCTAAATACCAAGAAAACAAACCGCCCAATTAAAAAAATGGGCTGTAGCAGATGGAAAGCTGGCTTGGAGACTGAGAGAGAGGACCAGAGTTCAGTTCCCAGCAGCAGGATGAGAGCTCAGCTCTATATCCTGTATCTATCAGACACCTATAGCTCAAGCTCCAGGAGGTCTAATGCCCTCCCCTGACACATGTGGTATATACATGGACAAAAATATATATTAAGAAATAAAAAAGGAATGGCTGCTTCCATACTTTCTCTAAGTCTGAAATCTAATGGTGATGTTTCTTTCCTTTCCTGCCTGTCTCTGCTAGGTTAGCTAGTTTTGTCTCAAGCTGACACAAGCTGGGGGATTCTCAGCTGAAAAAATGCCTCCATCGGATTGGCCCAAAGGTAAATCTATAGTGCCTTGTCTTACTTAAAGAGTGAGTGAGAGTCCATTCACTGTGGATGACACTACTCTTGGTCAGGGGGTCCTGGGGGTTGAGCAACCCATGAGGAGCAAGCCAGTAAGTAGCACCTGCCCATGGCCTCTGTACCAGCTCCTGCTCTGACTTCCATTGTGACAAAGTGTGACCAGGACATGTAAACCGAAATAAGACCTTCCTTCCCCAACCCACATTGCTTTGGATCATGGTGATTTTTTTGTCTTTGTTTTGTTTTTTATCACAGCAATAGGAACTCTAAGACATCTGCTCTCTGTAAATCAAATGCTTAGACAACTAGAATTCTGCTGGCTCCTCCCCTAAGATGCTCTGATAAAGCAGCTAGCTCTATTGACTTTAAAGGCCAAAATAGGGGAGTTTAGACTGGAAGTGTTTTCATTCTGTGAGAGGTTAAAAGCCCAGCTGCTGTAGGCTCCTAAGGCTACTCTAGCGTTTACTGCATGGAAATGGTGCTGAGCAGGCTCGCTAATTTCATCTACAAATTTATCCTGTGAAGAAAAAAAATTTAACAGCGGCTGCAAGTAAAGGTGCTTGCTGCCAAGCCTAACAAACTCCGTTCAATCCCTGGGACCCGTACGGTGGAAGGAGAAAACTGGCACCTGCCAGTCATCCTCTGACCTCCCATCTGTGAGCTAGGGTATGCATATGCCTGCCAGCATATACACAAGTATGATCAATAAATGAAATATAATAATTTAATGCGCTTAGATATCGCTTAGAGTAGAGCTTATCCCTATAGAATGTATGAGGACATCGATTCCATCTCTAGTCTCTCTCTCTCTCACACACACACATGCACTCACATACATAGTCACACACACACTCATATACACTCACATACATATTACACAGTCACACATACACACACACTCACACAGTCACACACATAAACACTCACACATTTGGGAGCACATGCACACTCACACACACACACACACACTTCTTAAGAAGCTAGAAGAGTGGGTAGCCCGGCATGGTGCTGCATGCCTGTATTTCTACCACTCAAGAGGAAGAGGCTGAGGTAAAGGAACCCCTGCAAATATGAGATCAGCCTGGTATACAGAGTGACTTTAAAGAACCTGTCTCAAAAAGTTTTTTTTTTAATGCCAGGGATGGTGATGCTGGCATTTGGGAGGCAAATGCAGGAGGATCAGGAGTTCATGGCTATCCTGGGCTACATAGTAAGCTTGAGGCCAACCTGCTGAACTACGTGAGACCCTGCACCCAAACCAAAGAAAAAACAGAGTCGTATTAGGTTATTTACGCAGTAGCCTTGACCTCCGGGGTTTTAAAACCCTGAAGGTTTATTTGTTGTTCAAGATAAGTCTGATGCCAGCTGGGTGTTTTGTCCCTCTTACAGCTGCGCCACACAAACCAGGTGGCTTTTGTAAGGTGAGAGGAGACAGAAAGTGGAAAGCACACTGACCCTTTACCATAAGCTTGGCTTAGAAACAATACACTTCAGTCTTGCTTACAGTCACGGCCAGAACTGGTTACCTGGCCTAACCACAAGGACGCAGAGGACATGTGTGGAAAGAAGAGAACAGCTGTCCCAGAGATTGTATTTCAGAAGTCTGATAGGGAGGAAAAGAAGAAGGCAGTAACTTGAGAGGTAGGGGGAGGGGGTGTCTTCCAGGATAGAAGCCCCTGAAGATGATACCAGAGAACAAAGCGTCAGTTGAGCTGATGTTCTTCGGTTTAACTGCGTTTCCCCGAGACTCATATGTTAATATGTAATGATCAGTGTGCTCATATTAAGAGGCTGGAGGCTGAAGATGTGGCTCATTTGACGGGGTGCTTGCCTCACAAACAGGAAGCCCTGGGTCCAGTCCTCACCACCAACCAGGCATGGTGTTACAGGGCTGTAATCCTAGCAGTGAGGAAGAAGTAGAGGCTTAGGGATCAGGAGTTGAAGGTTATCCTGGGCCATGGTATATTGAGTTCTAGGCCAGTGTGGGCTGCAAGAGACTCTCTCGGGTCGGACCTGTTGGGGATGATTAAATCCTGAAGTGGAACACAGAACTGTAGCTCAGTTTGCTTGTCCAAGATGTATAAAGCTCTAGATTCAATTGCCAACATCACATAAAACCAAGCGTAGTCTCACCCCCCCTCCCTCTCTTTGTCTCTCACTCTCTCCCTCTTTCCCTTTCCTTCTCCTCTCCCCCTTCTTCTCTCCCTCTATCTCTATCTCCCTACTTTCCACACCCACCACTCCTTCCTTCCTTCCTTCCTTCCTTCCTTCCTTCCTTCCTTCTCCTTCTTCACCGTGCTTAGATGTTTGGAGAACGTCCCGGAGTAGCCCAGGCTGGTCTGGAATCCACAGCCCTCATCCTGCCTAAGGCCTGACATGTACAGGAGCCTGGTTTGCTTTTTTCTGTATCAACTGTATGTAGCCCATGCTGGCCCTTCAGCCTCTATTTCACCAGTGCTTGAACTACAGGATTTTTGCCACCGTAACAAGCTCTAGTTTTATTAATATTTTTAAGATGTATTTATTTCATGTATATGAGTACACTGCCACTGTCAGACACACTAGAAGAGGGCATAGGATCCCATTACAGATGGTTGTGAGCCACCATGTGGTTGCTAGGAATTGAACTCAAGACCTCTGAAAGGGTAGTCAGTGCTCTTAGCCTCTGAGCCATCTCTCCAGCCTTAGTTTTATTAATTTTAAGATTTATTTTTTATTTTTATTTGTGTGTACGGGTGTCTGTTCCATACGGTGCCGACAGAAGCCAGATAGGGCCTAAGATCCTCTCAAGCTGGAGTTACAGGGGACTGACTGTGAGCAGCTTGACTAGGTTCTGGGAATAGAACTTGAATCCTCTGCCAAAGAAGGAAATGGTCATAGCCCTGGCTGTCCTGGAACTTGACCTGTAGACCAGGCTGGCCTCAAACTCAGAGATCGACCTGCCTCTGCCTCCTGGGTGCTGACAGTTTTATAGGCATGTTACCACCACTGTCCTAGAAGCAAATGGTCTATCTGCTGGACCATCTCTCCACAATCCTTAATTTTTTTTAATTTAACTTAATTTTATTTATCTGGGTTTTGGTTTTGTTTTGTTTAGGAACTTGAGACAAGTTTCCATGTATATCCCAAGCTGGACTTGAACTCAGCATAAGCTAGTTCCAAACTCTCAGCAATCCTCCTGTCTCGGCCTTCCAAATGCTGGAATTAAGGACATGTATCAACACACTTAACTTCCATCTTTGTATTTTAAGGGTCAATATCTAACGTAGTAAGTTCTTTTTTGTTTTTTAAAGATTTATTTATTTATTACATGTAAGTACACTGTAGCTGTCTTCAGACACTCCAGAAGAGGGCGCCAGATCTCCTTATGGATGGTTGTGAGCCACCATGTGGTTGCTGGGATTAGAGCTCTGGACCTTCGGAAGAGCAGTCGGGTGCTCTTACCCACTGAGCCATCTCACCAGCCCCCGTAGTAAGTTCTTAATGAAGGTGTTTAATTATAAGGTAAAATATATAACCAGCTGCTTGCTCTGGGGAGCACTCTCTTAAAATAAAGAAGGTGATCACACACACACACACACACACACACACACACACACACATTAGGAATCCCACAGGAACACCAAGCTACTCAGCCGTAACTCTGACTCTTTTGCCAACTTGTGAGACCCTTTTCCTCCCACTGGGTTGACTCATCCAGCCTTGATGTGACAATATGTGCCTGGTCTTACTTATTTAGCTTGTTATATAGTATTTAGTTGAAGTCCCTGGGAGGAGCAGAGGTGGATCTGAGGAAGAGGGGACATGAGGGAGAAAGACCGGGACAGGGCTGCAGCCAAGATGTAATATATAAGAAAAGCGGTTTTTGTTTTGTTTTTGTTTTTGTTTTTTTAAGGAAAAGAGGCCGGGTGGTGGTGGTGCATGCCTTTAATCCCAGAACTTGAGAGGCAGAGGGGGAAGCTCTCAAGCTCTCATTCTCTCTCTCTCTCTCTCTCTCTCTCTCTCTCTCTCTCTCTCTCTCTCTCTCTCTCTCTCTCTCTCTAAGTTTGAGGCCAGTGAAACCAATGAAGAAGAAGAAGAAGAAGAAGAAGAAGAAGAAGAAGAAGAAGAAGAAGAAGAAGAAGAAGAAGAAGAAGAAGAAGAAGGAGAGGAGGAGGAAGAAGGGAGGAGTGAGGAGGGGGAGGAAAAGGAGAAGGAGAAGGAAGAGGAAGAGAAGAGGGAGGGAGAGGAGGAGAGAGGACATGAAACATAAAATCAGTTATAGTGTCTTGACCAGCAATTTTTTAAAGATATATTTATTTATTTTATGTATGAGTACACTGTAGCTGTCTTCAGACACACCAGAAGAGGGCATCAGATTCCATTACAGATGGTTGTAAGCTACCATGTGGTTGCTGTGAATTGAACTCAGGATCTCTGGAAGAGCAGTCAGTGCTCTTAACCTCTGAGCCATCTCTCCAGCTGGTCAGAGGACATGTAGTCTGTGTTGCACATATGTTGAGTGTAAATAGATATGGTCAGAGGACATGTAGTCTGTATTGCATGTATGTATGAGTAGCACATGTTCTATTGTCTCAATATATTTGTACAGTAGATCTCAGTTAAGTTTTCAAAAAATATATTTTATGTAAATGGGTGCTTATTTTGAATGTATCACGGTATACTACTTGTGTGCCTGGTACCCTGAGAGGCCAGAAGAGGGCATCGGATCCCCCTGGAACTGTAGTTAACACATGGGTGCTGAAAATCAAACTGGGGTCTTCTGGAAAACAGTAGCCAGTTCTCCTAACTGCTGAGCCATCTCTCCAGTCCTGCACTTAAGCTCTTATAAAGTTTGGAAGCCCAAGTCCAAGAGAAACTCTTATTGTTGGTTAAGGAAGCAGCCCACTGTGGTACTGGTCTGCTGAGGAGACACAGGGAAACCTTGTCTCAAAAGAAAAACAAACAAAGAGAGTAGTACCTCACTCCTGCTTTCAGAGCCATTGCAACACACTGAACTCCACAGGCAGAGCCACGCAAGGGAAATCTGGCCAGACCCTGGGTGACTCCAGCCCTCCCTGAGGAAAAAGACCAAACACTGACACGGGAGAGGCTAAAATGCCAAAGTGGCGTCCTTTGCACACTTTGTGCAAACTCCCAAAGGAGGCTCCAGCAGCAGCACCTGAACTTCAGTCAGTGCCTCAGAGTTCTCCAAAAAGTACCTGGAGACGTGGGGGATCACCTCTGCCAAAGAGGGCGGGCGTGGCAAAAGAGGGCCAGCCGGCTTTGTTCTGCATGCTGCTACCAAATCAAAGAACAGTCCGGCCTATCCACTGTGGGTGAGGAACTGGGGGAGGTAGAATGCCCACCACAGGAACTCCAGGAAGCTAAGGATACTACTGTCTACAGAGGTAAAGTAATTGTTGGTGCCTCAGAAAAGAAAAGCACCAAGTGTGAAACAAATAAGAAAAGGAAGAAAGACCAACAGGAGAAGAAGGTGTGGTGGTGGTGGCGGCAGTGATGGACATGCTCAGTTCTTTTTTTTCACTTTTTTGGGTTTTTTGGTTTTTCGAGACAGGGTTTCTCTGTATAGCCCTGGCTGTCCTAGAACTCACTTTGTAGACCAGGCTGACCTTGAACTCAGAAATCTGCCTGCCTCTGCCTCCCAAGTGCTGGGATAAAAGGCGTGCGCCACCACGCCCAGCTCGGACACATTCAGTTCTAACACAGTTATTTCTTCTTTTCTATAGAGTACATAATTCCTCTCTACACAACTCATAAAAAAAGAATTGAAATGATTTTTTTTTTCTCTGTGTGTAGCCCCGGCTGTCCTGGAACTGGCTCTGTAGACCAGGCTGGTCTTGCCCGAGTGCTGCAACTAAAAATGTGTGCCACCACTGTCTGGCAAATGACTTTTTAAAATATGTGTCTTAATTAGGGTTTCTATTGTTGTGATAAAACAAAACAACCCAAACAAAAAACGGCCATGACCAGAGCAGCTTGAAGGGGAAAGGAGTTGTTTGTCTTCCACGTCCAAGAAACTCAAGTCAGGGCAGGAACTCAAGGTAGGAACCTGAGGCAAAATACAGCAGCAGAGGCTCAACCTGCCTTCTTCTGTAATCCAGAACCACCTGCCCACGCATGTTCCTTTAATCCCAGCACTCAGGAGGCAGCCACCGGAAGATCTTTTGAGTGCCAGGCCAACATGTTCTACATAGAGAGTTCCAGACCAGCCAGGACTACACAGTGACACCCTGCCTTAAACCAAATAATAATAAAGTTAAAAAGCCAGATATGAGAACTCACTTCCATAATCCTAGCATTCCTATGTCGGAATGGGATGTAGAGACAGAGGGATTGGCCGGAAGCTCACATATGCAGCCCTTGGGAGTCTGAGTCAGGAGAATCAAAGTTCAAAGCCAGCCTGAGCTGCAGAGTTCCAAAGTTCCAAGTCATCCTGGACTAGACCAGGTTGGCCTTAAACTCACAGAAATCTTCCTACCGCAGCTTCTGTAGTGCTGGAATTAAAGGCTTACACCACCATGTCCTGCTCACCTTTAAAAAAAATTATTAGTGTACGTGGATGAGTGTGTGTGTGTGTGTGTGTGTGTGTGGTGTGTGTGTGTGTGTGTGTGTGTGTGTGTGTGATGTATGTATGTTTGAATGTGGGGACAGGCATGTCATGATACATGTATAAAACTCAGAGGACAACTTTTGGGAACTGGTTCTCTCTTTCTATCTTGAGTCCCAGCAATCAAAGTCCAGAGTCAGCCAGGCATTTACAGCAAGCACCACCCCACCCCCCAACCTGCTGTGCCATCCCACTGCTGTGCCCAGAACCACACCTTTAAACAGAACTACCTGGTGATGAATATTCACATCAGTCAAGTGATTGTCTAAGATCTTCAGTCTCACATGAAGAAGGGGATGACATCAGAAAGGGATACATTTGGCTCTCTGTGCAGGCCAGTGGTTCTCAACCCATGGCTCTCGACCTCTCTAGCAACCCTCTATCTCCAAAAATATTTGCATGATGATGCATAACAGTAGCAAGATTACAGTTATGAAGTAGTAACAAATATAATTTTAGGGTTGGGGGATCACTACAGCATGAGGAACTATATTAAAGGGTTGCAGCATTAGGCTGAGAGCCACTGGTCTAGATTATGCCTTTTCTTAATCCAGGGAGGTTGTAGTCTGCACTTTTCAGTAGGAGTAAAGCAGTTCATATTTAAAAAGAATGGCAGTGCTGGCGGGCTGGCTCAGTGGTTAAGAAAGAGAATATTGCTCTTGCAGAGGGCCTGCATTCAATTCCCAGCACCCATATCGCACCATTCACAACTTCCTGTAACACCCAGACACCAGGGATAGGAAATCTTCATCTACACACCACCCACAGAGGCACAACCCTATAATTAAAAATAAAGTAAATCATTTTAAATTAAAATTTAATTAAAATAATTGCGAACCAGAGAGATAGCTCAGCGCGTTACAGCACTTGCCAGCACTAAGTTCAATCGTCAAAATCCACATGGCAAAAGACAGAACGGTCTCCTGCAAGCTGTCTTCTGGCCTTCATGTGTGTTCTGTGGCAAAAACTAGCCCTTCCTCCAACATACCCCAATATATACACAAATAAATGTAAAAAAAAAAAATGCTTTTAAGTAAAAATAAAAGGACATATGAAAAGGCAGGAGACATAGCTCAGTGGTTCAATGCTTCCTTAGCACATGTAAAACCTACGTTCAATTTCCCAGTTTAAAAAAAATGGGTGGGGGGGCTGGAAAAAAGTATAAAATGCCATGGAAGTGTAAACCATAGCTGAACTCTTTAGGACAAGAACTTGTGAACCCCCTTGTTACACACCCCATAGACTGTCACTTTCCCTGGGGTCATCAGTGGGAAGTGACACTGCATAGGAGGAAAGGGCTCATACTTTGCTTCATGCCTCTAGTGCTTGAACTTTCATCAGGAACATACATTACTTAAGCCGTGACAAAACTAGCCTAACTGTTAATTAAAACGGCAAGTGTTAAGTAGGTTCTTTTTAATATAAATAGGCATATCCTAATTTCATTGCCTCCGGAGAGAAGGTCCATTTTACTATAGAAAGGGAACTCTCCATAAGGACTAGGGTTGTAGCTCCGGCAGGAGAGCGTGCACGCGGCACCGGTTCGAGCCCCAGTACTTGAACAACCGAAAAGGACCCGCATCGGGAAGAGCTACGTAGCATTAAAGGGTATTCTTGGGTCCCTGGGCTCCCCCAGAGCCTCCAGGAAAGGGCTGGGAATGCAGGACCCCCGCTCTCCCCCCGCCTCCCCCGCCCCCGAGGAGGCACCGTTAGGGGGCGCTCGCGGGGTGGCAGCAGACATTCGCGCCGCTCCGTTACATGCCCCAGTAACCCCAGCGCCGGCGACCGAGAGTAACCTCGCGGTCTGGTGACGCCCCCGCCCCCCCCCCCCGCCCCGACTCTCGCCTGCTCCTGTCTCAACCAATGGGAAGGCAGCGAGCAAGCCGGCCGAACACCCGTCCGACCCACTCCCGCCCGGAGCCGTCCGGACCCAGTTGTACTGTCACCTCGCCTCGCGCTCCCGCCTGCTCCAATAGCAGCTGGGTCGCGATCGCAAGCCCCGCCCCGCCCCGCCGGCCCGGCCCGTTTCCCTTCCTCACGGGAGTCACCTTTGCCTTACAAACGCTCGGCCCCGCCCTCTTCCTACCTTGCTGCGCTCGGCCCCGCCCCCGGCTCGCTCGACCAATAATCGGGTGGGTCTAGAGGCTCTGGGCGGGCCCGCAGCCAATGCGCACGCCGTGGGCGGGCCCCCGGCCGGAATTGGGGGTGAAGCCACCGCGTTCTGCCCACATTCGGGGCGCGGAGCTGGGGGTCCCCGGGGGGCGCCCGCAGTTAAGATGGCGTCTACAGCGGACGGGGACATGGGAGAGACGCTGGAGCAGATGCGGGGGCTGTGGCCGGGTGTCGAGGATCTGAGCCTTAACAAGTTGGCGACGTCTCTGGGCGCGTCGGAACAGGCGCTGCGGCTCATCTTCTCCATCTTCCTGGGTAAGGACCCTCCTGCCTGTCTCTGCCCCCTTGTGGAGTCCCAGGGAAATGGGCAGAATGGGGTCTGGGGACAGGACCTGTCTGTCTGCCCCGAACCTGGGACCTAGGAGGGCTTGGGGGTGCGAGTCATCAAGCACACCAGCCAGCTATCGAAGAGAAGACAAGTCTGGTCTCGAGTCTGGGGGCCCGTACCCTCTGAACCTCTTCCCATTTTCTTTGGCCCATACTGTGCCCTTTGGCTCCTCAGTCACCTCCCGCCTTGTCATCGATATGCCGGACTGTGCCCTTGCGACCTATGTCTGACTGTGGCCATGAGTACTACTTATTTGTTATTAACAGCTCCCATCATGCGCTCTCCTTACGAGAGGCATAGGCCCGCGAACTTAGGATATTTTAGCCCTACGGGCCTCCTCTGCCCGATTATTTCATACTTGTGTCTTCTCGGTCTGTTTTGCGTATTGCCAACGTATAGTGTACTTTCATCACTTTTCTGTCCACTTTCTAGTATTTTCTTGTACCATATTGCTTTCCCCCTTAGCCGCCCACCTGTCATTTACTCCGGAATACATTCTTACCCTGGACTTGGGAAACAGCACTATTAACAACCTTTAAAACTCCATGCTTGTTCCAAGGGACTATTATTCATATGGTTCAAAGGATGTGATGTACCTGAGTTTATGTCGCAACAAGCAGTGTTATATATTATATATGTATTTTATAGTCTTTTTAAAAACCACACTCTTCGAGGTTTTTTAATACATGAGGTAACGTGGTATGATGGAAAAAGTGTGGACTTTGAAGTTAAAGGAGTCCCAGTCTTTACCGTTTGTGAGTAGTGACCACTCTTGTCGCTACTCACAAACGGTAGGACCCCCAGGCAAGCCATTTAACTGTTCTGCATCTAATTCTCTTATGAGACGAAGACAGCCGTGCTTAGCATTGGATCGCTATAAAGTCCGGTAAGAATTCATAGGTCAAGATCAGAGATCAGAGACTCGATTCAGTAGGTTTTTAAGTCGTTGGAACTTTTGGGGAAGACTGTATAACTTTAACCTGAGAGAGGCGTAAGTAGAGGGTTAACTGTAGGAAGTTTGAGATAAATTGGGTGTGGTGACTTATGCCTTTGAGGCTCAGTGCCCTGAGACTAAGGCAAGAGAACTGTGAGTTTGAGCCTGGGTTAATGGTTTGAGACCCTATCTAAAAAAAAAAAAAAAAGTTTGAGACGATTGGGCTGGGAAGAGTTTAAATTCGAGAAAGAAATGTGGAAGTTATCCAGGAGTCAGCTGAGACATGGACACATAATCACCAGAGGGTGTGGATCCAATCTACAGGATGACTGGAACTTTAATCCATACTGAAACCACCTTGGCTAATACCATTGTTATTTCATATCATACCAAGGTGATCTTCCTTTGCTCTGATAAAAGTTTTGCTCTTCCTTGGTAGGATCCTAAGATTTTAGAGATGGAGGGACCTTAGGTTCCGTGGCTGGCTCAATACGGTGTCACTCAAACATCACCCAAATTTATCAGCATCCCACATCTCTGGCTTTATGTACCACCGCAGCTTTGAGCTTGTGACTCTTTGAACCTTGCTTCTGACCCAGTTTGTTGGCGTTGGCGTTGGGGTTGGCAATTAGGAATGCTTGCTGTTCATTAGGTAGGAGGTTTCACATCTGTGTACTGGAAGTCTAAGACGGGACGCAGTGCGTCGTCAGGTCGGCCTGTTAAGTGGAAGGAAGGAAGGTTGGAATTAGGACTTGGAATTGTCTTTTGTGTGCTGACATCAAAGACCACCCGGCACTGCTGCTATGCGATGTCACAAAAGTAAGCCTGACTAGGAAATCATCTTCCCCATGTCCCATCCCCCTCCTTTTCTCTTCTGCCATGGCGACACATAATCAGAGTAATAAGTACATGGAACAACAGTCCCTTTTCCAAGCCTTCTGGCCTGTTCACACTAGCATTCCCATGGCTGCCTTCTCCATCACACGATGCTGTTCCCTCTGGTCCTTTGTAGGATTTCCCATTTTCAAATCAGTTCTGGGCTCCTCTTCCTTCTCCTTCCAGTACTGGGAGTTAAACTCAGGACCTACCTCATGCTAGGCAAGCCCTGGACCACTGAACTGCATTCCAACACAATTATATATCTATATAGGATGCCATTTCTGGGCCTGGGTTAAATATATACATGTAAATACAAACGCATACGGTTGGCCTGACTTGGAAAGTATGTTTTGCTGGTAAATACATTTTCCTTGAAGTGGTATTAGCCTGTGTAACTCCAGCCCTTGGGAGTGGAGGCAGGGGCAGCATGAGTTCAAGGTCATCCTTTCCTACACAGCACATGTGAGCCCAACCTGGACTGCCCAGTACCTGCCTGGAAGAACCAAAGAAAAACAAACAAAATTAGGGCTAAAGAGGTAACTCAAAGGTTAAGAGTTACCTTCCGGGGCTGGTGAGATGGCTCAGTGGGTAAGAGCACCCGACTGCTCTTCCGAAGGTCCAGAGTTCAAATCCCAGCAACCACATGGTGGCTCACAACCATCCGTAACTGACTCCCTCTTCTGGAGTGTCTGAAGACAGCTACAGTGTACTTACATATAATCAATAAATAAATCTTAAAGAAAAAAAAAGTTGCCTTCCAGAGGATGCAGGTTCAGTCCCCAGCATCCAAATCATGAGGCTCACAACTGCCTGTAATGCCAGGTTTAGGGGTTCTGGCACATCTGGCCTCTGTAAGCACATGCTCTCACCTACACAAACCCACACACAAGTACACAGAAATTTTTATTTTATTTTATTTTACTTTGGTTTTGCGAGACAGGGTTTCTCTGTGTAGCCCTGGCTATCCTGGAACTCACTCTGTAGACCAGGCTGTCCTGGAACTCAGAAATCCACCTGCCTCTGCCTCCAAGGTGCTGGGATTAAAGGCGTGCGCCACCACTGCCCTGCATACCAAGTACACAGAATTAAAAATAATAAAAGATAAGTCTTAAAGAAATCAGTGGTACTGCCCTGCAGTGGTGGCCGTGCACACCTTAAACCCCAGCACTCAGGCAAAGGCAGGGGGATCTCGGAGTTTGAGGCCAGCCTGGTCTCCAGTGGGAGTTCTGGGACTGCCAAGGCTACACTGAGAAACCCTGTGTCACAAGATCAAAAACAAAAGAAGAGAAAGCAGTGATAAGGCGCTGGGAACTGAACTCTAGCCTGGTTTTCTGCTTTCTCTCCTTAAGCTCTATGGGTTCAGCGTATTAAAACACTGGCTTTCTGATCTCCTTGCTAAAGACCTACGATAAGAGATCTTTCCATACTGTATACTTTCCATAATGTATAAATGTATTAGAAACATGTTTAGGGAAACAACATTGGCCCTTGCTATGTTATTTTTCATACCATTTATGTCCCATGTCCTATTAATGAGTTACAGGAAGCAATCTGGAAAGTCAAATGATAATTCAGAGATTATCATTTGAGAGAGGAAGGTAGGGAGCGTTGGGTGAACCAGGGTTTCACACATGAAACAAGCACTCTGTCACAGGGTCTTACTGTGTAGCCCTGGCTGCCCTGAGACTCGTTTGATAGACCAGACAGGCCCCAAACTCACTGAGATCTGCCTGCATCTAATTCCCAGTGCTGGGATTAAAGTGTGTGCCACCACCACCCAGCTCACCATCTTTAGTATTTAGTACCTAAGTTATGTTGCGTGCTGAGTACTTCCGACAGCCAGAAGACTGTGGATGTAGACATGTGTGTTGCGTGTGATTTCGAGGATGATAAAGATGAGTCTTGCTGTGAGCCCCAGTGCTGACAAGTGCCCCTGGGAAGCACCTCCCCCTTAACAGCTTGGGTTTTATCATTCCTTAACGTAATGTACAACATGGATTCTTTATAGAATCAACAAGGTATACCCGTTATGACAAGGACAAGCAGTGTTCTTTATGCCGCAAGGGCAGGAGCAGTAAGACTCTGTGTGTGTGTGTGTGTGTGTGTGTGTGTGTGTGTGTGTAATAAAGCCGAGCACTCGGACATTATGGGCTGTCAGTTTCGATAGGGATCTCATGTGACATCAATGGGCTGACCCCAGTAAAAGCCAGAAACCCAAATGACTACAAGAAGTCCCACGCATTATGAGGTTTAAAGATGAAGCATTCATACATAATGCACTTTGGAACCACAGTAAGTTTCCTTCTTTCGGCTTAGGAAGGACGCGAGCACTTAGGAGCCTGATGTAACGGGTAGGATCGTGGATCTGGGTCCTTATGGCTTGTAGGCAAGGTGGGTCCATTGAGGGGAGAGACAACTTTGAGACTTGAGGAATGCGGAATTGTTTGAAAGGCGGACTTTGAAAGTACCTTCGTCAACAAAGCCGGTGGAAACCAAAGACTCCACCTTGTCTCTTCGAGGTCACTCGAAGGGCTTCTGTAATCCCTGGCTGGTGAGCCCTTGTCTGCTCCAGCCTTGTTTCAAACAAGTGCATAGCCTCAAGCCTCACAGCCTTTCTTCCCTTCCTCTGGGAGGCTGGAATCCCTTCCTGCCCCTGAGCCTTTGTGCACACTAACCCAGCAAGTTCTTTGCTCAGTTAGACACCTGACGCGCCAAGCCACCTTTTGGGTCTCTCATCAAATTGTTGCTTCCTGTGAGCATTCTTTGCTGACTCCATCTGAAATCATGCCCCTGTCACGGTCCTATGCTGAATGAAGTCTTCTAACCATATATTACGTCTAGTTCATTATGTGTACCCAGAGTTCAGAGCACTTGACTCTGTAAATAATTGTTGATTAAATGAATGTATGAATGAATGATTTGGGAAAACAAAAGGAATTCCCCTTGAGAAAAAGACGAGTGGCGCATGCCTGTAATTCTAGCATCAAAACAATCATGAGTTCAAGGCCAGCCTAGACCCTAAACAAAGGACTGGGTATGTAGCTCAGTGAGAGAGCAGCAGTCCTAAAACTACACCTGCTTAAGGTGCACATGGTCTTCAGCTCCATCCTCAGCATAGCAGGGTAGACAAGAGAGGGACGGCCAGGACCCAACTTCCATCTTCTGCCTAGATAGCCCGGCACAGAGATAGAGAAAGTCCGGGACTGTTGAGTGCTGCTTTGTGATCTAGTTTGAGTCTTACTTTAAGTTCCAAGGAAATTTTAAGACCTGAGCTTGCAATCGGGTTTAGGCAGGGCTGGGGGGGTTGTGGGTCAGTTGATTTGAGCCTTGGATTTGAGCTCCAGGGGTGGTCGTTCACACTGTAATCCCAGCACCCAGGAAGTGGAGGAAGAAGATGCAGGATGGGCCTCAGCTACTGGGCAAGTTTGAGTCCAGCCTGTGCTGTGTTAAGAGCCAGGTGGAAGGGGGTTACTTATTAGTAACAGAAATAACTACCACTGTTTTCCTGTTTGGTTTTGGTGAGATGGTGTCCTTGGTAGCCTAGGCTGGCCTTGATCCGTCTACCTCTATCTCCCCCCAGTGATGGGATTACAAGTGAACACCACCACACTGGCTTTGTAGCTGCTTCACACTGGACATTGCCCCAAATGGTCCTCAGGCGATTCTCTGAAGCCTGCTAGTTATCAACAGATGATTACAGCACTGTTGTAATTTCCCCTGTTGAGTTTCTGACAGCTGGGGACTAGAAAGGCTAAGTTACTTAAGACCTCTGCCCTTATCTACCAGGAGTCTGAGCTCACGGCCATAGGGGATTGAGTGGAGCCTTATCGAGCTGTAAAATAAAATTCCTTCTATAATCCTTTCTGTCAACTTGGTGGTTAACCAAGGTGCAATCAGCACACGGCTACCTCAGTATCCAAAGTCAGAGCTGGCCAAATGGAACAGATGGCCACTCTGCCTACCGCAGGGTTCTGTGGGTGTGGTCATGGCCGAAGACTGCTTGCCTGGCTGCTCAAAAATTGCAGTTAGGAGTGAGCATTAGTTTCACTAATGTTAGTGACTTGAAAAATAAAAATCAAAAAAAAAAAAAAAAGGCGGGCGTGGTGGCACACGCCTTTAATCCCAGCACTCAGTAGGCAAAGGCAGGCGGATTTCTGAGTTCGAGGCCAGCCTGGTCTACAAAGTGAGTTCCAGGACAGCCAGGGCTATACAGAGAAACCCTGTCTCGAAAAAACAAAAGAAAAAAGAAAAATCAACCAAGCCCGTGGGTCAGCTCCTTTCACAGTCGGCCCTTCAGGGGAAAGGCTGTTCGTTGTCCAGCGCCGTCTTTCTTAGGGTGGCATTGACATCAACGATAACTAAATGGAACTTAAAATTGAATCACACTAACTAAACAGCTGGGGCTTCTGACTATGACCCACACTATAAAACAGGGACGTGTCCTGAATGACTTTCACGGGCCCTTCCAATTGTAAAAGTCTAGGAATAGTCTATTATGTCTGTGTTCTTGAACTTTACACTAATTCATAGCCACAGATTTTCCTCAGCGTCTGAAGCTTCTGGTCGGAGTGTGTTTGTAAGTGGCCCAGGGTGACCTTGATCTCCTGATCCTCCAGCCTCCACTTCCCAGGTGTTGGGACTGCTGGTGTGTGCTACCCCCAGACCTCGACTAGTTTGATATATGGGCTGATTAGATATTCCCCCGTATCTCAGGCCAGCCTGAAATCCACCTGCAGCCCAGGCTGACATCAGACGCACAGGGATCTGCCCTCAGCCACCTGTCACACCTAGCCTGCCACTTGCCACTTTTTGTTTAGTTTGAAACCAGCCTTGCTCTCTAGGCACTAGGTTATATGCATATCATTTGGAAGGCTTTGAATTGGTTCTTTTCTTGCCTCGGCCTCCAGAGGATCTGGCATCCCAGGCCCCGCAGCACCAAGACCAGTTGAGTAATCTGCTAGCCTTTGAGATTAGGTTTTATCTTCAGCCCAAGAAGTGTGTGGAGTGACTCTTGCCTCAGCCTCCAGGTGCTGGGATCCAGGCTTCCTCCCCACGCCCTGCTGTGATCACCTGTTCAGACACCTTCAGGTTACACTTGCTGCCCTACAGCTCAGGACTGTTAAAATCCTTTCATCATTTCTGTTATCGTACTTGATGTCTGCGTGCTCTCAAACTTTTTGAAACATCAGTGTATGCTTGGATCTTTGGCAGAGCAACTCTCTTGGATTCTTTAGGCTTAGTGTCCTCCACTGGCCAGCTAGTGTGCCTTGCCATTCTCTGTTAGTCATTTTGCTAAAAGATTATGAGCATAAGTGTTGTAACCATTACCATCACAGGAGCTCCAGATGACAGGGTCAGCCGCAGAGCTTCCTCATAACAGCATGGGACCAATGCTGCCTGCCAACTTTGCTTTTTGTGTCAGCTCGGCCATCTCGAGCAGTGTAGCATTTCCTTTTCCTTTGTCTGTCTGTTTTTCTAAGGCAGAGTCTCTGTGTAGTCCAAGCTGGCCTGGAACTCATGTGGCCTATAGGCTTGCCGTGAACTCAGAGCAGTGCCTTGTCGTTCTTCAAATCTCAGATTATTGAGTTGTCACTCAACTCATAACTTAACCGATGTCCCATTTATTAATACAGTTACAAAACTGACCTGTGGCTATGACAAGAACTAGGTCCCAGCTGCACCTGCCTAGGAAAGTTCTGTTGTTTGTTCTCATGCCTAAAGGTTTTAAATTGTGTGGGTGTCTGTGTGTCTGTCTGTCTCTCTCTCTCTGTGTCTCTCTCTGTGTCTCTCTGTGTGTGGTCTATCTGTCTGTCTGTCTGTGTCTGTTTCCAGCAGTTAAGAAATTAAAGACTAGAATGTTTAAGGCCCAGGAGGAGTTCTCTAGGTGAAGCAGAAGTAGCTCCTTAGAGAACATGAAAGCGTATCTGTTTGTTGTTGTTATGAGACAGGAGTTCATATGTAACCCAGGCTAGCCTGGAACTCACTGTTGTAGCCCAGGATAGCCTCAAACTCAACTCTCTTAGCTTCAGCTGGAATAGCAAGCATAAGACACTACACTTGCCCTGTCTCTTGTTTATTCAGAAAGTGTCATATGTGTTCTTTCCCTGTTTTAAAAACAAGAAAGGGATATGGAGAACAAAAGTAGAAAAACAGTAATTTCTAGGTGAAGGTTTTCTTTGGCTTGAAATGCACTGTTTGTAAGATCTCACTTCCTCCCCATTCAAATCATAGCTTTGAAGATCTGTCAGAAGAATGCGCTATGGGCACCTTGCATGTACTGTCCTATATAAGAATCACATAAGAGTAAATGCTAATAAAGGCATTGGGTCCCTGTGACATTGCAGAAGGAGAGGGAAGGCTCGTCAGAGGGGCCTAACTAAGTGCTCAGGTTTTAGTTTGGGCTCAACATGTGAAGGCTTTTTGGAGACAGGGTCTCACAAAGTAGCCCTGTCTGGCCTGAAATTCAGAGATCCTCCTGCCTTTAGCTCCAAAATGCTAGAATTAAAGGAAGGCCTGTGTCACCACACCCAGCAAATAAGATTGTCTTATCCTAGGTTCCCGAGGTTCCACCCAGCCTCGAACTTCTGCTTTCTACGGTAGAGGGACTTAACGAGCTTCTTGCTGTTAACGCCCCTTTACACACAAATCATTTAGGAATCAGATCAGGGATCAGAGGCCCCAAATCCTTGTGGCATCTCTGGCCTCTGGCAAGGAAGAGGCTGCCAAGAGGACGACAAAGGATGTTTTGGCTTTTAGCCAAAAGAGAAACTGGTTCCTTTGGAGGGTGAGGTGTCTTTTGACTGTCTACCAGTTGTTACCTCCTGCTTCTCTCATTCCTTCATCTGTGTGTGCAGTGTATGCGCGTGTGTACTGGCAAGTACCCTCAGGGGTCATGGGGTCCCCTAGAGCTGGGGTTGCAGGTGGTTGTGAGCTTCTGCGTGGATGCTGGGAATTGAACTTGGCTCCTCTGCGAGAGCAGCAAAGGATCTCAAGCACTAATCCATATCTTCAGCCCTGACAGAAAAAGGTGATTTTGTTTTCTTTTTGTTTGATTTTTCAAGATAGGGCCTCTCTCTGTAACCCCGTCTCTTCTAAAACTCTAGACCAGGCTGGTCTCAAACTCGCTCAGAGAGCCACCTGACTCTCTGCTCTAGAGGGTTGCGATTAAAGGTGTGTGCCCATGTGCCACCGTTATCTGATTTGAAAAATCTTGGCTTGAAAAGTCTAAAGTGGACTATTTAAATGTCTCATTCTATCTGCATGCTAAACTTAAATTAAGATTAAAAAGTCAAAGGGTGGTAGAGCTGGCCTTTAATCCCCACACTTGGGACGCAGAGGCACTCAGATCTCATAAATTGAAGGCCAGCCAGGGCTACACACACACACACACACACACACACACACACACACATACCCTGTCTCAAAACACCAAAATGACTAGACTAGAATAAAAAGGGTATGCCAGATATGGTGGTCCATGCCTTTAATTCTAGCACTTGGGATGCAGAGGAATGCAGAGGGTAGCCTGGTCTTCATCTGATTTCCAGGACAATGAGAGCTACATAATGAGACCCTATCTCAGAGAGAGAGAGAAAGAGAGAGAGAGAAAGAGAGAGAGAGAGACTAGAAAGCTTTTATCAATTAAAGGTGTTTACATTACCAAATAATCATGTTGTTATGGCATTTTCATAAGAAAACCATAAATGGCAGGGGGAGTGGTGATGTAACACATGCCTTGGGAGTCAGCGGCAGGCAAGATCAATGTGAATTTGAAGCTAGCCTGTTGAGTTCCAGGCCAGCCAGGGCTACACAGTGAGACCCTGTCTCAAAACAAACAAACCCATATGTGGCCCTGACTGCGCCATAAAATGTATGTAAAGTGGGATAGTAATTTTGGAAGTAATAAAGAATTCCCTATAAAAATAAAGGATTCGTCCACATGCAGATCTTGGTGTTCTACTGGCTCTCTGTTGCCATGCTGCTTTGAGAAGTGGCAGACCTGTAGCTGTGGGGAATGCTTTCTAGCTCCCGAGGTTCTCCCTTTGCTGTGACAGCAGTTCTAAACTAAGAACGCTGGACACCGCTCTAGATTACTGTCCATAAATAGGAAACTCCTGTTTCCAAGCCAGCAAGCAGAAGCCAACTGGAATGGTGCCCCTTAAGGCTCCTGGCACACACCTCCATCAAAAGCCGACAATATTGGGTCAAGTTAGAGTGTAGACGTGAAACCTTATCAAAACTACAGACCTGTGAGGCCCCCTAGAAGTGTTCATTCCTGTTTTTAGTCCACATTCGGTAGTTAGAGGACAGTCTGTCTCGCTTTGTTTTGATGTGGATTTTCTTTTAAGACAGGGTCTTACTAAGTTCCCCAGGCTGACCTGGAACTTACTGTCTTGCCCAGTCTATCCTCAAACATGCAGTGATCCTCCTGCATCAGCCTTCCAAGTAGCTGGGATTATAGGTAAGCATCAACAAACCTGATTGACTCCATTTTTAAAATTCTTCATTGATTACCTGTGGCAGCTTGAATATAAATGGCCCCCAAAGGCCCATAGGGAGTGGCACTTTAGGAGGTGTGGCCTTCTTGGAAGAGAGTGTGTCTCAGCCTGCAGATCCAGATGTAGAACTGTCAGTTCCTTCTCTAGCACCTTGTCTGCCTGCCTGCCTGCCACCATGCTTCCCACCATGGACTTCCCCCAATGAACTAAACCTCTAAACTGTAAGCCAACCCCAATTAAATGGTTTCCTTTAGGAGTTGCTGTGGTCATGGTTGGTGTCTCTTCACAGCAATAAGACCTGAACTAAGACATTGCCCATCTGGAAATCTAGGAAATGAACGGAAGCGCAGGGAGCCCCTGGGTAGTGAATGGTATTTCGCTTTGATTTTGTGACGCAGACAAACAGAACCCAGGGTCTTGTGGTGGACAAGCTCTCTACTTCTGCTCCATGCCCAGTCCACGTGGGTTTTGTTGACATAAGACAGTTTTGTTTTGCAGCCCAAGCTGACCTTAACCGCCCAGTGAAGTTTTGGAGCATTCGGCCTCACTAATGCCCTCAGTTCTGACCTGAACACTGGGAATGCAAGCACCATGCTCCCAGCCATGTGACAGCCCAAGGCACCTGTATGTCCTTTATTCGTTTATGCTGTCAGACAGCAGATGTACTGTAGGCCAGAGCTTGTCTCTCCCTAAGATCCTAAGGTTGTCAGGGGTCCCCAAGTCACCTTGTAAGAAGCCCCAGAGCTTTGAGTCTGAAGTTTTGCTGTTTTGTTTTGGGATTGGGACCTTTCTGGTATAGGGTGCAGAGTCTTGTGTGTGCCAGACAAGAGCGTGTCCTCTGTGACTGAGCTCTATCCCCAACCTTCTTGCTTATATCAAAATGTTATTTTTATTAATTTCTAAAAGGATTTTCTTAACATTTTCAAATTTTCTAGCCAAACTAAGTAAAATTGAAATGCCAGCATGGAAAGTAGCAAGTCATTGCTGACTGGAGCAGTCAGCAATCAGGTTAACTAACGAGCCTAATTAATAACTCTTGCACATCACAGGGTAGTGTCCTGAGAATGAAAAAAAGAGCACAAAATAGGAGAAAATATTTGTAAGTCATGTGTTTCGTGTCTAGTATACAGGTGTTGGGGGGGGGGAGGGGGTTCGTCTATGTATTCGGAAGACTTTACAACACAACTAAGCTTATAACTTACTGAACATCTATTGTGTACAACTGTGGAGTTCCACTAAGCTCTACAGTTAAAAAGCTGGGCCTGGCAGAAGCTGATTATCCAGTATGGGAGAGACAATCTGGAAAAAGATTCATCTTGACAAAATGTAGCAGAATGTCAGCTATATACAACTACACAGTGTGCATGTATATATACACACACACAAGCACACAATATTCTTAATAATAGAAAGAATCCAAGTGTCCAGGCACCACAAGAACACAGCCGACAGAAACAACTAAGCAGGGCTCATAGTGAATCACAGGCCCTGTACAGGTCAAAGCCAGGTTGTCTGATCTGAATATACGTTATGGTTGGGTAGCTTGGTCTTCTTCTGGGACTCCCAACAGTGGGAATGGGGAGTGTCTTTGACTCTTTTGCCTGCTCTTGTGACCCTTTTCCTCCTACTGGGTTACAGTCCAGCTATGATATGAGGGTTTGTGCCCAGTCTTACCGTATCTTGTTAGACAGTGTTTGTTGGATATTCCTAGGATGGCTGCTTTTTTTTTTTTCTTTTTAGAGAAACAGGAGGAGTCAGTCGGGGAGAGGGGTTGGTGGGAGAGGCTGTAATATATGAGAAAAGAATAAAAGTTAAAAGAAGAAAAATGCAAGTGAAGAATAGACAAAAGCTGCAGGTGCAGGGGCTCACACCTGCAGTCCCAGCACTTGAGAGGCTGAGACAGCAGGATTATCCCAGTCTGAGTGAGATCATGTGTCCAGAAAGCGGGAGAGGAGGAAGTTGCAGGCTGGTGGCACACACCTGAAACCCCAGAACTCAAGAAATTGAGACCAGAGAATCACCTCAAGTTCTAGTCCAGCCTTTGGGCATGTGGTGAAATTCTATCAAAAAAAAAAAAAGAACCTGGCAAGAGTGGTGTGTTGTGCATCCTCAGCTAGCCACCGAGTTCAAAGTCAACCTAGGGACTTGAGACTGTCTCAAAAGGCTGAACAGCAGGGTGTGTTAGCACACACCTTTAGACCCATCTAGGAGGCAGAGTCAGGCAGATCTGTGAGTTCAAGGCCAGACTTGTCTATGGAGGGAGTCAAGGACAGCCAGGGCTATTACACAGAGAAACCCTGTCTCAAAAAGAGAAAAAAAAAAAAAGTGTTACTGGCTCCTTTTCCAGAGGACAGGGTTCAATCCCAGCACCCACATGGTGGCTCGCACTTGACTGTAACTGCAGTCCCATGAGCTCCAGCGCACTCTTCTGGCCTCCGCAGGCGCCAGACACACATAAAATACAATACAGTAAAAGAAGGGATGACTCTGACAGTTGTGCTTCCCTTACTCTGAGATGTGAGGAAGAGAGAACCAGTCAGTAACGTGTATCCATGGCGTAAGAAGGAACAGTGTCTGAGCTCAGTAGGGTAAAGAACTAGAAACACCCTCCAACCTCTATGCACCACGAACAACACTACGGGGAAAGAAAGGACGGTTGATGCCACCTTAGAATCTTGTAAAACTGCAGTTGGTAGACTCTCTCGAGCCCAGTCCCCACACTTGTTTTAAGTCTGATTTTTCTCCTGAACCCTGCTCCCCTAACCCGTGTACTTAAGCCTATATTTAAAGACCTTAGTAAGATCGCCAACTCTCCTTCGTTAAACAAACACATTTAATGAAAATATTGAATTGGGAAATGCTTACTGCTGGTGTGCACTGGTTTTTAATTAGGCCAGTTTCATGTTTGTTATTTTAGGCAGGGCCTTGCTATGTAGTTCAAGATGGCCCAGAACTCAGGAAAATCCTCCTGGTTCAGCCTCCAAGAGCTGGGACTACAGATGTGTACCTCTGTCATACCCACTGTTTCTTTTTTTTTTTTTTTTTTTTTTTTTTTTAAAGATTTATTTATTTATTATATGTAAGTACACTGTAGCTGTCTTCAGACACTCCAGAAGAGGGTGCCAGATCTCGTTACGGATGGTTGTGAGCCACCATGTGGTTGCTGGGATTTGAACTCTGGACCTTCGGAAGAGCAGTCGGGTGCTCTTACCCACCGAGCCATCTCACCAGCCCCCACTGTTTCTTTAAAAGAGAGACACATTGTAAGGTTTTTTCCCTATAATTTTTTTACACTTATGGAATGTCTGTGTGGGTGTGGCGGTCAGGATGGGTTGTGGGAGTCGGTTCTCTCCTCCCACCCTGTGGGTTCTCCAGGCTTGTCCAGCAAGCACCAACTCACCAGTCCCAGATGTTTTTTAAAGATTAAATAATAATAAATTATATAATGTAATATGATATGATAATAAATAAGAAAATGATTACGTTGATTTATTTGTGCTTGTTTATGTGTGCACACGTGTGCCATGGCACCTGTGGGGGTCAGAGGACATCTTTGTAGACTTCCACTACGGAGGTCCTGAGGATTGAGCTCAGGTCGCCGGGCTTGGCCATATGTGTCTTTGCCTGCTGTGCCATCTCACTTGCCCAAGATTTTTTTCTTGAACTTCTTATTTATATGCATGTTTTAAATAATTTACTTATTTCCTGTGCTTTGGTTGTTCTGCCTGCGTGTGTGTCTGTGTGAGGGTTTCTGAGCCCCTGGGACCGGAATTACAGACGGTTGTGAGTTTTCATGTGGGTGCTAGGAATTGAACCAGGATCCTCTGGAAAAGCGACCAGTGTTCTTAACTGAGCTGAGCCATCTCTCCAGCTCTTATGTGCATGTTCGTATCAGCATGCAGGTGCCACGGAGACCAGAAGATGCTGTCGGATCCTTTGGAGCTGGAGGGGGTCATAGGTGGTTGTGAGCCACCTGATAAGGGTTCTGGGAACCAAACTTGGATCTTTCACAAGATCAGCAAGCACTCCTAACTGCTGAGCCATCTCTTCAGCCCAAAGTGTTTGTTTGTTTTATTGAAGTCCGTAGTGTGTTCATATTTCTCTGTTGTACCTTTTAATTTTTCCTTTTAAACAGGATCTCACAGTACCCCAGGCTGGTCTAGAGCTCACTGGTAGGCAAGGCTGGCCTTGTACTGCTCTACTGCCTTCATTGCTTGGATTACAGGCAGGAGCTGTCCTGCCATTGTAGGCAGTGCTGGGGATTGAGTCTAGGGCAGGCAAATGCTCTGCTATCCGAACTGAAGCCCCCCACTTGGAAGGTACTTTTATAGAACTCAAGCTCCTGAATTTACACTCGAAATCCTCCTGCCTCGGGCCTCCCTAATACTATGATTACAGGCCTGTACACCACACCACCCAGCTCCTCTTTATATATATAATTTTTTTTTTTTTTTTGAGACAGGGTTTCTCTGTGTAGCCCTGGCTATTCTGAAACACTCTGTAGAGCAGGCTGGCCTTGAACTCACAAGATCTGCCTGCCTCTGCCTCCCGAGGGCTGGGATTAAACACATGCACTGCCAGCACCACCACTGGCTCTCTTTGTGTTTTCTCTTAAAGACAGACAGAGGAGCAGAGTCCAACAGTTACGGATGCTCAGATTGATAAGGACCATTTGGATACCTTTTCTCCTGCTGGCATCACAGCTAGGCAGCACACAGCCTATTTTATTTGCTGAGACACCTGTTGAACAAAGAGGTGTCACCTGCCTTGTTTATATTTACAGCAGTTAGGTTTGACCCCAGTAATGGCAAGGAATCAGTAGAAGGGAAGGTTGGGAAGAAACCAGGTAAATCACAAGGCAGCGAGATCAAGCAAGCCTTGAGCAATCCTTGCCCGGAGCAGAGCAGATAAGACAGGAATGGACTTTCTCTCCCCTGGGAGCGAGGCCCACGTTAGACTTCTATGAGAGACTGCCATAGACATTCTGATAAGCAAGCCTTGGACATAGGGCAGAGGTGGTTCAGAGTCCTTCTTGCTCTTCCAGAGATCACAAGTTCAATTCCCAGCACCCACGCCAGGCAGCTGGCCAGTGCCTCCTCTGGCACCTGCACTTGGAGAAACATTCCCACACAAGCACACACATATACACACAATTAGAAATAATAAAGTAAATCTTTTGAAAATGGAATATAGCTGTTCCGAGAGAAAGACGAGGTGGTGCCATAAGATGTGGGAGAAAGATGAGCAAGGGGATGTAGACCTGCTTCCACCCACGTGGAGGTCCCCTTCTCCCAGGTGAGCAAGCTCGGGCTGCATGATCTCTACCACTATTTCCACCCCTGGCCATTCCCAGCCCCTGGCTGCTGAAATACATAGCATTAGTCTAAGAATTGTAGGGTCCCTAGACTCCTGCATCCCAGTGCCTTCTCCCTGCCTGCTGAAATTCTGGCTGCATTCTGGCCTCTGATATCTGGATGTGCCCTGAAACTTGAACACTACATATAAACATGTTAATGACCAAAGAGGAACCAAAGTTCCCTATTCTATGGAACGTTCCCGTGCTAAGCCCGGTGAGCTGGAAGTGACTGTTTATTCCAAAGTCCAGACAAACCATCCCTCAGATTTTCTTGGGAGGTGCCACCCACATCCCAGCTGGCTTCTCTGGGAGTCACAGTCCTGGCAATTTTCTCAGCCTGGCCTCTCCTAGGGCCTGATGCTGGCACAGGCAGCCAGCATCCTTCCCCACCTGACAGTACAGATTTGTTGTCTTGTGGGTGATTTTTTTATTTTTTTAATACTTGAAGGCTATACATGACAGTCTTGGGGCTTTTTGTTTGTTTTGTTTTTTAAGAAAAAGTGCCACCTGGCACGGTAGTGCACACCTTGATCCCAGCGCTCAAGCGGCAGAGGCTGGAGAAGTTGCTCTGTGGGTAAGAACATGTGCTGTTGTTGCAGAGGGTAGGTCTGGTCCCCAGCACATACATCAGGCAGTTAAGAAATGCCTGGAGCTTCAGCTCCAGGGAGTCTGATGCTCCTCTGACCTTCTCCACCTCCTCCTTACACACACACACACACACACATACACATGAATAATTAAAATTTAAAAAAGAAAATGGCTTTTTAAAAAGGAGCCATGGGCAGGCAGATTTCTCTGAGTTTGACATCAGGCCTGGTTTACAGAGCAAGCTCCAGACAGCTAAGGCTACAAAGAGAAAACCTGTCTTTAGAACCAGACAGACAAAAGCCAGGCATGCAACAAACGAATATTTTTTTAAACCCACAAACAAACAAACAAAAAAACTCACAAAATACAATGCAAGTGTGGTTGTGAATGCCTGAAATCCCAGCATTCTGCAAAGTGAGCAGGAGAGCCACCAGGAGCTTAAAGCAGCTCAGAGACTACCTGCTTCTTAAGAAGTTTGGCATCAGTATGAAATAAATATCTAGTATTTAAGAGTAGACATCTTCAAGTTGTTTAAAGTATAATCTCATATTCATCCATAGGGTTGCAGTTCAAGACTGAGTGAATTCCACCAAGCCTTCTATGTACTTATGTCCCCTACATACACGCTGGTAATAAAGTTTAATTGCTAAATTAGGTACATAAGGATCAGCAGTAATTTATAATAAAGGCACAATTATAAGATTGAACTATGATAACAGTTATACCATACGTGTGATAGATACGTACAAAGTTTGGATAGATAATATGCATGCATGCAAACAGAAACATCTTATTATACTCTAACTTTTTTTCAGCCACCCATAGTGGCTCTCACCTGTAATCCCAGCACTTGGAAGACCAACAGGAGGCTTTCCATGAGTTAGTTATAGACAGCCTTGGCTACATAGTGCATTCTAGACCAACCAGAGCTACAGCTTCAGGCAGACAGACAGACAGATAACAAAACAAGCCTTGCACCTAAAGGAAGCACTTGGCTTTTCTGGCACGGCTGAGTTGCTAGCATCCCTGCCCTCACTTTGGGGCCGTGACTGAGTAAAACAAAATTACTCTCGGGCTGGAGAGAAGTCTCAGTGGTTAAGAGCACTGACTGCTCTTCCGGAGGTCCTGAGTTCAATTCCCAGCACCCACATGGTGGCTCACAGCCATCTGTAATGGGATCAGATGCCCTCTTCTAATGTGTCTAAAGACAGCTACAGTGTACTCACATACATTAAGTAAATACATACATACATACATACATACAGATTACTCCCATGTGCAGACACTAATGTGGATCTGCCTGTGTGATGGCCAAGTGTTGAGTGATGAGCAGGCAGGTTGTGTGTCCAGCATGGATCCCCTGTGTCTGTGCAAGACTCATCCACAGCCCTCAGAATGCTGGATGAATTTTAGGACTTGTTTAGTCCTGAAGTTCTCCATTCAGTATTTTTGATGGCAAAATTTCCTTTAGTAACTGAAAGCAGTAAACACTGATTTTTTTATTTATTTATTTATTATTGGGGGCGGGTGCATAGCAGGCATGTGAGGGTCAAAGGACAATCTTGTGGAGCCTGGTCGCCCGCCACCTTTATGTAGGTTCTGGAGACTGTACTTAGGCCGTCAAGCTAGTGCAGCAAGGGCCTTTACTCACCAAACCATCTCTGCAGCTATTAGTCAGCAGGATGGCTGCCATCTTCCCTAGTTCAGAAATGGATAAGGTAAGGTACAAAGCTTTGACTTTCTCGGGCTGTAGATCTAAATCCTGACTGGACCACTCCAGTTCCAGAGCCCAGATAATCTGACTACCACATGCTGTAGTAATTTGCAGAAAATTAAAATGTGATTAAATGCCATTAGTAGCACCAGGTGGAACATTTACCTTTGTCAGGATGCAGATAGGGTCTCTCAGTGATGCCTCAAAATCAGTCCGAATGTCTGTTGTCGCTCCCCTACTGAAATGGAGAGATGATGTTGTGTCGCCCCTTGTATGTAGGGAATACTAAGGTCTGGATGTCAGGCACAAGGACACGTTCTTGGCATTGCTTTTGCCATCTGATTAGCTAGGAAGTGCTCCTGAGGGGGCATTCAGGATGACTTTCCCTGAACAAATAATAATAGTAAGAAGTTGGTGTTGGCCGGGCGTGGTGGCGCACGCCTTTAATCCCAGCACTCGGGAGGCAGAGGCAGGAGGACTTCTGAGTTCGAGGCCAGCCTGGTCTACAAAGTGAGTTCCAGGACAGCCAGGGCTATACAGAGAAACCCTGTCTCAAAAAACCAAAAAAAAAAAAAGAAGAAGAAGAAGTTGGTGTTGGGAGAGCTCGACTCCAGAGTCCACTAGTTCCTCATTCAGCAGTCCTAGCATTCATTCAGCTTTTGTTGATACTGGTTAGGCCGCCACATTCCTAGATCAGCCATTAGCATTGAAGTGGAAAGGCTGGCTTCCTAAGAGCACTTGGCTTCAATGGAGCAAGTAAAGCAACACTCTTGGCGGGGCTTTGAGAAAATCAGGGTTTAAGTTGTTTTGATACATTGAGGAACTAAAAACTAAAACAGGTCTCATGTCCCCTGGGCTGTTGTCAAAGGCTGTCCTGAAACATCTGATCCTCCTGCCTCTCCTCCAAAGCGCTGTAATTTACAGATGTACACTATCCATCTCTGGTGTTAAAAAATACTTCCTAAAATTCTTAGAAATGCTTTTCTTTTTCCGCTGTCCATCACTTCATCTGCTGGTACCCCACAGCACCAGGTGTGGTGGTCACCCCAGTAATCCCACAGTCCTGGCACTAGAGCGGCAGGAGGATCTGGACTCTATGAGTTGAGGGATAGCCTTGGCTTATAAGTTCCAAGCTCTACATACCAAGATCCTGTCTCTAAAATGAATAAGACAAGTCACTGTCAAATCCTCCAGCCCAGAGCTGTAGCTTAGTTACCACTAACTTGCTTGCTGCTGGCCGATTATGCCCTCGTTGCAATCCCCGATACTGTGAAATAGTCGTGATAAGACTATCTCCCTCTGCCCTTCATCCCTGGTCACTTTTGGACATTTGTCCTAGTCCTTAGTCCCTTATCACTGTCATCAAAATGCTAAAGAGACTCAAGCCCAGGACATTACTATAGAGTAGAGAAGGACTAGAGTCCAGTATTAGACAGACAGGGTGCAGGGAGATGCTTATGTGCAGCATTAAAATGAAATCATCCGGTTTAAGATTCACTATATATGTTACCCAAGCTGACCTTAAATTCCTGGGTTCAAACCATTCATATTCCCAGCTGGCTGGGACTACAGGCACGTGCCACCCACACTTCATCCACCCTAAAAGAAGATTTTTTTTTAAACATTTTTAAACAGGGAGTTAAGCATAAAAATGCATGAGCGTGTGCATTTGAACAAGAGCTGGATTTAGATTGTTGTCTAAAGACCAAGAACATAGCTGCAGCTTTACAGAGGAACAGTTAGTTATTAATGACTCCACTCCCAGGACACTGCAAAGTTCCAAGGCCAGTGGCGAAAGGAGTAGAACAGAATCAATCAGGCGCAGTGGAGTCTAATGTGAGCCCTGCTCTGTTAACTTCAGCACACCAGTCATCCCCTTTGGGGCCTAATGAAGGCTTTGAGTATTTGATCTCTAAGGTTTCTTCAGTTCCAGGAATCTATGACTCAGCTGAAGATATGCAAGGTTACCAGAGTGTAGAAGCTAGGGTGGCACCCTGCCCAGACTTCCAGGCAGGTTTAATCTAGACCATCAGAAGGAACCTGCCTTGGGCAGATCCAGAGATAAGCTACACCACTCCCAAACGTCCCTGGTCTACAGGCCTTGCAGCTATAGAGTGCACCAGTAATGAAGCCCAGCACTGAGCACTTAGCAGTAACTCATTTCGACACTTCAGCAGGTCCAGCCGGCCTTCCCACCTCATTTTGTGTGTCTGCCTTTTCTATCAGGTCTCTTACACGGGGAATTCCCATTGCTGGTGAATGAATGGAAGGGGGAAATGAAAGACTTTAAGTGACAAATCTTCAGAGTAAAGAAAAAAATGCTAAAATTACCATATGAAAATATTTGACAAAAGCAAACTGAAAATAAGTCATATCTGAATGTTGTGCATCTGTGCATGTGTGCACGTGTGGTGGTGCACACCTATGATGCCAACATTTAGGAGACAAATGCAGGAGAATGGCTGATCATTTAAAAAAGAAAAAGCTAGCCGGGCGTGGTGGTGCACGCCTTTAATCCCAGCACTTGGGAGGCAGAGGCAGGCGAATTTCTGAGTTCAAGGCCAGCCTGGTCTACAGAGTGAGTTCCAGGACAGCCTGGGCTACATGGAGAGACCCAGTCTCAATCCCCACCCCAAAAAATTTTATTTAAAAAAGACTGAATGTATATTTATCATGAGTTCAGGAATCCATAGCATAATAAAGATAGAATGGCTGACAGTTTGAGGCCAGCCTAGGCTACATATTGAAGACACTGCTACTATTAAAATAAAATAAAATAAAATAAAATAAAATAAAATAAAATAAAGAGGTACTAGAACTCAGGAAGCACTAGCAAGGGGTCTAACAGTTCCAGGTCAGCCAGGGCTCCATAGTAAGACCTTGTCAAAGGAAGGAAGGAAGGAAGGAGGGAAAGGGGAAGGAGAAGGGAAATGAAAAAGGAAAGGAGAAAGAAAGAAAGAAAAGCAGTGTGTGATGTTGTCTGCCTTTGGATTCCAGCTTTTGGAAGATAGAGGCAGGAAAATCAGGAGTTCAACGTCATGTTTGGCTAATATGGTAAGTTCTAGACCAGCCTGGGCTCCATGAGAACAGATAGATAGATAGATAGATAGATAGATAGATAGATAGATAGATAGATAGATAGATAGATAGCCTAGCAACAAATGAGCCACATTGCTCTGCCTTCCCGTGGCTGCTTTGTGAAGACTGGCAGATGTGACTGCAACCATATTTGATTCCGTTGTCTGAGGTCTCAGCTTCTATAGAGGAAAGGAAGGAAAGGAGAAAATAGCCTGCTTCTATCTTAAGTTCCTCTCTCCAAGAGAGAAGCGGGCTCTGGATGAGTAGCTCTATGGAGTGGGCTGCTGCCTCTCCTGCCCTGTCTTCTCCTGTTGCCCTGGAGGTGAATGTCCTTGGCTTGGATGTTCTGCCGTCCCATCCGCAGGGAAAGGTTGGGTGCCCCCCGCCCGCCCCCAAGTCCCCTTTTCTCTAGGTAAACCATTCCTGTGGCTTGGGTACTCGTGTTCTGCTCCACTTTTCTTCTCCCATGAAATATTTGGAACTTCTGTCTTAGAAAAGTTTCATTTCAGCCAGGCGGTGGTGGTTCACGCCTTTGATCCCAGTGCTCAGGATGCAGAGGCAGGTGGTTTTCAGAGTTCAAGACCAGCCTGGGCTACAGCATGAGTTCCAAAGAAACCCTGATGTAGAAAACAAAGAGAAAAAAAAAATGTTTCGTTTCCTCAGTAGCAAGTCCTTGAAGGAATTCATTTGTAGTCTCCCTTTCTACCTGTCCCCACCCTCAGGGCCAGCGGATCCTGTCTCTGTGCCCACCCATCCAGCTGTCAAGAACTTATCATGAGGCTCCGTAACAGTTGGATTTCCGCATTGGCTTTTACCTTTGGTGATATTTGACAGTT
This sequence comes from Mus caroli, assembly GCF_978045245.1. NCBI lineage: Eukaryota > Metazoa > Chordata > Mammalia > Rodentia > Muridae > Mus > Mus caroli. The sequence goes on along the minus strand of NW_028227262.1, from coordinate 24,459,809 downwards.
TGAATAACTTCATCTATCTGTCTGTCTATCTATCTGTTTTGTACATGGATATGTGTGGCATTCAGGTGGCATAGCACACATATGGAGCTTACAGGGATCCCCTTCAGGTCATCAGGTCACCCGTAGAGCCACCTCCATGGCACCTATGACAGCTGATGTGAGTGAGCGCTTCCCTATCTGAAATGACGTCTCTCCTCCTAGATGTAGTAGGTTTGCCTCCTTACTTTTCTGGGGCCTTTGTTCTTTCTCTGGCTCTTTGGCTTCCACTCCCTTAAATATAGGCATTTGCCAGCGTTCAGCCTTTTGTCTGCCCTTTTTATGATCTGCCTGTTTCTTTATCTCTCTTCCTGGTTTTATATATCACTAACAATACCACTGCAGCAGCCAATCTCTGTTTCCCTTTGAGTGATACCACTTTCTTCCTAACCAACGAGTCGTGCAGCCAGCAGCCTTGAGATAAGCGGCTTCAAGTCAAGGTACAAATAAGTGCCCAATGGCACGGGGACCTAGGAATAAACAGTGTTCCTAGCAATCCTGCCATGTGTATTCCTCTTAATGCTTAGCGCAGATCTGCATGGTTTGGGAGCTTTTGTTCTGTTGCTGCTGCTGTTTTTGGAGACAGGATCTCTCTTGTAGCTCTTGCTGGCCTGGCTACAGTACTCACAGCAATTTACTTGCTTCTGCCTCTCAAGTGCTGGGATTAAGGATGTGGACCACCACGCTCAGCTGTCTCAGAGGTTTTGAAGCAGGGTTTTTGTGATGTAATGTCACTGGGGTATGTGGCTGCAAGCAGTTACCAGTAGGAGGCCATTGCCACAGCTTATAGGTAAGATATTGGGACGTAACTGAAAATTATAGCACGTATGCCCTCCCCCCCCACACACACACACACAGCGGAAGGAAGGAAGGAAGGAAGGAAGGAAGGAAGGAAGGAAGGAAGGAAGGAAGGAAGGGAGAGAGACAGAGAGAGAGAGAGAGAGAGAGAGAGAGAAATGGCCTGGAGAGATGACTCAGCAGTTAAGAGCATTTGTTGCTCTTTCAGAGGACAGATTTTGATTCCCAGCACCACATGGCAGCTTTATAACTGTCTGTAACTCCAGTATCAGGGATGGGACATTCCTCTTCCGGCCTCCGTGAGTATGAAGCACATACATGTGCACATTCATACATGTGGACAAAACACTGTATAAGATAAATCATCTTTAAAAAGCATAATTAGCCGGGCGTGGTGGCGCACGCCTGTAATCCCAGCACTCGGGAGGCAGAGGCAGGCGGATTTCTGAGTTCGAGGCCAGCCTGGTCTACAAAGTGAGTTCCAGGACAGCCAGGGCTATACAGAGAAACCCTGTCTCGAAACCCCCCCCCCAAAAAATAAATAAATAAATAAAAATAAAAAGCATAATTGGCATAATTGTAATTAACAAAGAAGTCAAGAGAAGGCTGATTTAGGTAGAAAATCAGCTTTAGTTATACAGCATTTGAGAGAGTACGAAATGTCATACTAAAAATATCCAGGGAGGACCCAGGGGACACGGGACTAACATAGGGAAAGTTAGTACTGGCGTAGTTTGGCATAAAGATCATATTAAGTTGTGTGAGCATCAAGGAGTTTTCACAGAGGCAATACAGCAAAAATAGAGAAACAACTTTGAAACTTCTAGGAGCCAGGAAAACAGTCTTCAGTGGGAGTGTGGGGAAGTTCAGCGCTTGCCTAGTGTGTGTGAGGCCCTAGGTTCAGTCCCCGACATAGGGGTGGGTAGGAGGTAGGGTGTGCTGTAGAATTGATATCAACAGCTGGTTCAGCACATAGCACTTGGAATTCCACCTTCTTCCTCACATTTGACAAGCATAGCTTACTCTCTCTGACCCAGGTCCTTTGGTCTGCTGCCTGACCAAGTGGGGCCATATCATATTCCTGCAGAGTTCTTAAATGGCTAACAGGATGAAAGGCTAAGGGATGTATCAGATTTTAATGAAAACAGTTCACTTCTGTTTTCTTCAAGTGAAGCACCAAGCCCTTCAACTTCAAGATTAATGAGTAATTGTACAAGTGTACAGGAAATAAGGAGCTAACACTAACACAGGCAGTGTGATATCCCCGGTCCCAAACACAACTCAGTCAGAAGCACAGAGACCCAGGAATAGTCTCACTGTGCTGTTAACCCGCTGAACCTGGAGTCCCTGCCCCTAGCTGCAGCCTGTCAGTACACAGCACATCCTGGACTTTGCTCTCCTTAGAACGAGCCCTGTTCTAACAGGATCCTTGACCTAGGACCCCGATGCTTCACCAGCGATAACCTCCTTCAGCAATCAGAAAGAAGGAAGACTGAGTTCTACCACAGGTTCTCAGATCCTCTGGGCACCGATATTAAATCCTGTTTGGTGACATTAAACAAAAGCCAGTGGCCTGTCAAGCTCAGGATTCCATTCCCAGGGCCATCGTTAGGGTTTTAGTGGTACTGAGGCCTACTGCTCATAGACTTTGGTGCAGCTCATTTTTAAAGTCCATGGCCTTCCCGTTAGACTCTGGTGTGCAAGCAGGTGTCACGGTGCTTGGTGTTCTTGACGATTCGTAGGTGATGGTTGCCACTCTATCAAGCACCAGTTCCCACAAAGAAAGAATTAAGACTTGGAAGTAGCTTGTAGGGCACCACTCTCCCTAAAAACAGCTTCTCCCTGAAGGGGTGACCCAGCTGCCAGGCTGCCAAGCCTGCTGAGCTGGGCAGCAGCCAAGAGCAAGGTTCAGTGTTTACATACCCACCATGGGCCGGGGTTGTCACAGCAACTCACCCAGCACAGTTCGTCCCCTCCTTCCCTTGGCAACTTCCAAGCAAGCTTTGCCCTCACCTCTTGTGGTCTCGGTGGGTGTTCTGGGTAACCCCGCTTTCTCTGTTCTTTTGAATTTCCTGCCTGTACCTCAGCTTCTCACATACTCCCCAGTCTGCGCTCTACTGACCTGAGTGGGACCATGCAACCTGCACTCCTCCCAACTTCCCAAGCCGGGATGCAGCACACAGGTCCCCTGCAGCAGCCAGAACCAAAGCTAGCTGGTCTGTACAGCGTCTGCAGGAGCATACCCGAGACCCTGGCTCCTGCCATGCCTGCTTTCTTGGTCTTATAAAACTATGCTTTCTAAATTCCCTGGTAAGTTAGAAATTGGGGAAGGAACTAGGCTTGGCTGGCCTGTTGAAAGCTCAAGAAGTGACCCTTGACCCCAAAATAGCAAGGGAAAGGACAGGAAAAAACGTAAGAAGTGAGCACAAGAACTCAGAATTCAGGGCAGTGTAGGTCCTGCAGAGTTGAGGCAGCTTCCCACATCCCAGAGGGCAGGAAGACAGCGTGGCTCTCCTCTGAAATAGCAAGGTCCAGTATTATCGAGAAATGTTAAATTAGGGCTGGCAGAGTACAAACCCTGGGTGTGGCCCAGGCGGTAGTACAAGCCCTGGGAGGTGGGAGCCGGGTTAGGGATTAAAGGCCAGCCTCAGCTATAAAGCTAATTCAGGCAATCTGGCCTACACTAGACCCCATCCTTAAAAAAGAAAATTTTAAATTCTCTTCAACTGGGGGACAGAGAAATGCGTTGTGTTCTTTAGTTGTGGTACATCTCACATGCTTAAAGGTTTTAGTACTCAAAAAGATTAATTCTATCCATCCAGAATTCGTGAGCTCTCCCAGACAATTAGAATCTTCTGCCTCAGCCTCCTACCTGAATCCACCCCAGGACCCGTGTAATGGTGGAAGAGAGCAAACTCCAAAGTTGCCATTTGGTTCCAAACATTGCTGTGCACACATGTGTGCACACACACACACACTTATATACAATAATTTTTTTTTAAGTAAAAAGTTTTAGGTTTTGTTTGGTTGGTTTTTGAGGTACGGTCTCATGCAGCACAGACTGGCCTCTCACTTGCTATAAAGCCAGAAATGACCTTGAATTCCTGATCCTCCTCCTCTCCACCCCAAGTGCTGGGATTTCAGGTCTGTGACCACCACATCTGGTTTATGTAGTCCTGGGGAATCAAAGCAAGAGAGTGAGTTCCAGGCCAGCCTAGGCTATATAAAAACAATTACAAGGAACCAAGCATGGTGGCGCACACCTTCGATCCCAGCACTCAGGAGGCAGAGGCAGGAGGATCTCTGTGAGTTGAGGCCAGTGTGGTCTACATGGTAAGTTCCAGAACAGCAGAGCTACATAGAGAGACCTTCTGTCAAAACAAACCAAAACGGGAACTCTGCATTTCCGTGTAACACAGAACTGGGGTAAGGCGAACAAGTAGAAGGCCTATCTAGGCTGTAGAGATTTCAGGGTCAGCCTGGGCAGCTTCATAAGACCCTACCTCAAAACAATGAACTGTGCAGAGAGGCCTGGGGCTATAACACAGTGGTAGACAACTCTTCCAGCATGTATGAGGCTCGGGGTTCAGTCCCTCACACTGTAAATAACGACATAACTGAGCATTTTGTTTTATGGATTGACAGTTTTTAAGCCACTGGGCGATAATGGCGCACACCTTTGATCCCAAAACTGGGGAGGCAAAGGCAGACAGATTTCTGTGAGTTCCAGGCCACCCTGGTCTACAGAGTGAGTTCTAGGGCTAGAAACCCTATCTTGGGAAAAAAATAAGTAAAAGTAAAAATAAAAGAAATTGCAATTACCACACACTCAAAACTATATTGCCAATGGTAAAACTAAGAATATTTTTTTTATTTTAATTACTTTTTATATTGACTTATTTGTATGTGTGCACAAACACACACACTCATGTGCTAGTCAGAGGCCAACTGGCAGGAGTTGGCCCAATCTTTCCACTGTGTAGTCCCCAGGGATCCAGCTTGCTGGAGCACTCTTACCGGCTCAGCCATCACCCTGACCTTACATTTTATATTCTAAAAGCAAAAACTGTGGCAATTGTAAACCATGACCAACTCTGAAACACTGTACAGGAATAGAATAGGCAAGGTGTCCTTCTAGAAAACCAAGAGGAGACTGACTGTCCACGCTTGCCCAAGTGCAAGCATGTCAGCTCCACCACTTGATAGACTGTTGAGAACCAGTCTGCAGCGAGGCCATTGACTACGCTCTCTCTGACTTAGGGATACAATGCATTGGCCTCTCTGATTCCTTGAGCAACCCTTGGCAGTGTAGAACTCATTGCCCTCTAGGAGCTCCCCTGAGAGTTTGCTCACAGCCTGAATCATATCACAGTTTGGATCATATCCTGAATTAAGCTTGGAAGACATTTCTTAGTGTTCTAAAACAAGCTCTATAAATCGGTCGATACTCAAGCAAGCCCACCTCATAGCCTAGTGTTAATTGTCTTCTCAGAAGTCTGAGGGTGCTATCCTCACAGGACAGATCACAAAGTGTAAAATACTGTTTCTGAGCAGAGTGAACATCTTCTCTTCTTTGGTTTGGGTTTTTGTTTTGTTTTTGTCTTAGCTGTATGTGCTTTGTGTATGGAGGCTTCGTTCTCCATAGCTTGTCTGGCCTCATTCGGGTAGTAGATGATGTAACTTTATGAACTTCTGATCTTCCTGATCGCACCTCCCAGGTATCGGGATTATAAGTGTGCACCGCTGTGTCTGGTTTCATGTACTAGAGATCAAACCCAGAGCTTTGTGCGTGCTAGGCAAGCACTCTAACAACTGAGAGAGAGCCCTAGCCCTTGGTAGGTTTTTGAAACAGAATCTGCTGTGGATGCGAGGCCTGCCAGTACTCGCTGTGTAGTCCAGGCTGGCCTCAGACTTGAAGAATCTCCTGTCTCAGCATCTCGGGTGCTAAGATTACGGATGTTGGTCACTTCCTCAATAGTTGGTAGGTATAAATGAAAGAAAGTCCTGAGATTGCATCTTACGTTGTTGCCTCAGTTAAAAATACTTGAGTTCTAGCCAGGTAGTGGTGGTACATGCCTTTAATCCCAGCACTTGGCAGGTAGATCTCTGTGAGCTCATGGCCAGCCTGGTCTACAAAGTGAGTTTCAGGACAGCCAGGGCTGTTACACAAAGAAACTCTGACTCAGGAAAAACAAAATCACAAACAAAAACCTTGCAGTTCTAAAAGCGTATTTACAAACAGCAACAAACCACTTGATTTGGGCGAGTACTATTCTGTCTTCTCTTTTAGCATCCATAAAATGGTTGGTTGGTTTGTTTGTTTGTTTGAGTGAGATGACTCAGTGGGTAAAGCACTTATCAATTAAGCCTTCCAGAAGACCTAAATTTGATCCTTGGATCCCACATAAGGTAGAAGGAGAAAGCAAAGTTATGGTCTAACACTGTAGCATGAACGCACCCACACCTATACATCACACACACACACACAAACATGCACGCATGCGCGAGAGTGCACACAGAGGTTTTTTTAATCCTGTTTTTTCCCTCTCTGATGTCACCAGGCATGAGTAACCTCTTCCTCTTTTCCTCCCATCTAGGCTACCCGTTGGCTCTGTTTTATCGGCATTACCTTTTCTACAAGGACAGCTACCTCATCCATCTCTTCCACACCTTCACAGGCCTCTCAATTGCTTATTTCAACTTTGGTAAGGGAGTGGGCTCAGCAGGGATGCAGCCATGAGAAGAAACCTGGGGAGGGCTGGACCAAGGGGAAATCCCTGAGACAAGCTCTTGCGTTAGGAAGTGTTACCTCTTACAAAGCTTTCATCTTTACAAAAAGAGGACTCAGCCAATAGGAACACAACATCATTGTTCTTTGGTTTTGTTTTGTTTTTGTTTTTTTACATTTCCTACTGACAATAATATCTAGGGACGGGAAAAAATATTTGGGAGTCAGGAAGGGCTCCAGTTCAGTCTAGCACTCAGGCCAGATGGCTCAAAACCACCTGGGACTCCAGTTCCAGGGGAATGAGGCCCTCCTAGCTACACAGACACACACATGCACATGCCCACATACACTCACACACAGGTGAATAAAAATAATTATTTTCAAAGATGTGGGAAAACAGTAAATTAAATAATTCATAATAAGGTAACATATCAAAACTTCACTTGGTACCCCGTAAGTGTGTACATTTTATGTATCAGTTAAGAAGTAAATTTAGTGTTTGGCATTATGGTGCACACCTTTAACCCTAGCACTCAGGAAGCAGAAAGGGGCCAGCTTGGTCTATGTAATGAGTTCTGGGCCCATCAGGGCTACATAGTGAGACCCTGTCTCAATAATTAATAATAATAATGACAATAATGATAATTAGGATTATTTAGGAGATGGTGAGGTGGCTCAACAGGGAAAAACACAAGCTGCCAAGTCTGGTGACCTTCCCACCTGGTGGATGAAGATAACAAACTTTCTCTAGTTGCCCTTTGACCTCTGCACTTACCGTGGCACACCTACACATAAAATTTATTTATTTTGCGACAGTGTCATGTAACCCAGGCCGACCTTAATTGTGAAGAAGGTCACCTTGCTCCTCCTGTCTCTACTTCCCAAGTGCTAGGTGGCAAGCCTGGTCCAGCCTAGCTGGGGACTGACCCCAGGGCTTCCTGCATGCCGGGCAGGTGCTCTAACCACCTCCAGTGCTGCGTACTGTTCTCTTCTGGGAATCTCAGGAGGAATGGGCACCACGGTCCTAAACGCTGCTCTCTTCTCTGCACCCAGGCCACCAGTTCTACCACTCCTTGCTATGTGTCGTGCTTCAGTTCCTCATCCTGCGACTCATGGGCCGCACCATCACTGCCGTTATTACTACCCTTTGCTTCCAGATGGTAAATTTTTCTCATAGCAGCTCAGGTCACATCTGACAGGAGGTGTGGAGAGGGGCAAGGCAGGGGGTGGTAGCACAGTAATGGAGGAGACCTAGCTTGCAATCCCTCCTCCCAACACACAGCATCTGACTGCGGGCAGGTCACTCGGCACAGGCCTTAGGCAGGCTGTAGCAGTAACTCATTACTGGCCTCCAGTCTATGCCAGCAGGGTTCCTTGGTTCTCACCAGTTAGCCCAGCTGACCATGAGTTACAAGACTGAGCTGCAGAAGCTGTGCAGGCAAATGTCCATCCAATGCCCTAAGCAAGCCATTCCTCGCTGAGGTGGTAATGCCCCCATTTGTAGGATTTATTTCTTTATTGAGATGAGGCTCACTCTGTGACCAAGGCAGCTTCAAACTCTATAGCTCAAGCTGGCTTCAGTCTCTCTCAAGTGCCAGGATTCTAGGTCTGCACCAGCAGGCCCTGCTCATCGATAGGAAGGACCAGAAGAGAGGAAAGGGGAAGGGATACAGGGGATTGCAGAGCCAGGGGAAGTGAAGACAGACATGGTGGCACAGGCTTGGAAGGGTGAGAGGAGGGTTGTGACTAGAAGGCCATAGACCGCCCAAAAAAAAAAAAAAAAAAAAAAGGGTGGTGGTGGAATGTGAACGATGGTGAAGATGTCCCCTCTCCTAGGCCTACCTTCTTGCTGGATATTACTACACAGCCACCGGTGACTACGATATCAAGTGGACAATGCCACATTGTGTCTTGACACTGAAGCTAATTGGTAAGTGGGAAGAAAGGTACTGTCTTCCTCCTTTACAGGCGGTCCCCTCCCCACAGAGCCAAAATAAACCATACTGATGTCATGCTCCACAGAGCATGTCCTCATGTCTGCCCTCCCCTCCCCCCCCTTCTCTCCTTGCTCAGGGCTGTGTATTGACTACTACGATGGAGGCAAAGACGGGGTAAGTGTCCACGCTGTCAGAGGATAGGGACTAACCAGTGGGAAGGGGAAGGGCTGCTCTTACCAAGACCGATCCCCACCAGGGCAGAGCCTCTGCCTCATTCCCTAGCCTATGAGCTGTCTTCTGGCTGGGCAAGGCCGAGCCAGGGTAACTTGTCCAGGCTCCAGCTCTTGCACAAAGTCCAGAGATGAGTGCCAGCAAGGCATTTGTCACCACAGCCACAGGCAGCTGTTGGCTAAGCTACCCCACACATTTTCCCATGAAGCAACCTTCCACCTCCCATCCCACACTAAAGAGCTCCAGGCAGTGGGGCACAGGTTGGAATGCTCAGAGGGAATGCCTCTCGGGGTAAGATTCAAGGCTATCCTGAGCCGTACATTCTATTCTTGGCATAGAATTCCTTGACCTCTGAGCAACAGAAATATGCCATACGGGGTGTCCCTTCATTGCTGGAAGTTGCTGGCTTCTCCTACTTCTATGGAGCCTTCTTGGTAGGGCCCCAATTTTCAATGAACCACTACATGAAGCTGGTGCGGGGACAGCTGACTGACATACCAGGGAAGATGCCAAACAGGTAATCACACCGCCCTCCCTCCCCCCCCCACCCCCACCCCCGTCAAGACCTCCATGTAGGGATTCTACCTAGTAAAACCACTCTAAAGTGACTCTCCTAAAGGTCAGCCGTAGCACATTGGCCCGATTGTCACAGTGTCACATGGACAATGTCTACATGTTCCTCAAGCTAGACTGCCCCAGCCATTTAAGCTGACCCTAAAGCACAAATGTTTTTGCCCACAAGTTATGCTCCTCCCTTCAAAGCCTCCTCTCATAGAGGGAGACCCTGTTCAATATACAAAAATGTATACAGAAATATATACTTAAAAGATAATGCAAAAGCCACTGGAACTCCTTCACTGGGAACTTGTCCGCCTGTATGTCAGCGCGAATTGAGATTGCTGGTTGTTCTGCACATGGTTGTTAGCCTTACCACTGACAAGCTCTGGGCTCAGTAGCACTCTGAGGGTTAAAGCCTCCTGCACACTGCTCCCTCCTGCCCTCTCCTGTAACTGGGGTTTGTGAATAGCCAAGCAGAGAGAGCGGTCTCTCTGGGAAACAGCAGGAAGCCGTGGCCACACCCTGACATGCTCCTTTCCGTGACTACAGGTCAGAGGGTGAAGGGCGAGGCTCTGCTGTCTGTGACCCCACTTGTTCCTTTCCAGCACCATACCTGCTCTCAAGCGCCTGAGTCTGGGCCTTGTCTACCTGGTGGGCTACACCCTGCTGAGCCCCCACATCACAGACGACTATCTCCTCACGGAAGACTACGATGTGAGTGTCTGTCAGCACAGGAATGTGACTACTGCCTTACACAAAGGGATAAGCAGAGAGCCCTGTAGATGGCAGACAAGTGCCATCTCAGATGTGTGTGGGGTTTTGCTAGTCTGTGAGAGTTGGTATGTGCCACCCAGGCTATAACCTGCATGGACAAACCTTGGGCACGGGGGAGCTCCAGGTGTACTTTTGCACGCCTTGCCCTCCCTCTCTCCTCCTCCCCCCAGAATAAGCTCAAGAAGCTCTCCTTAGTGTTGTGACTTGGAGTGCAGCATCAGGTGGCTTTTTTCTTTAAATTGACAGACTTAGGGGTTTGTCCAGAGGTGGTGCTCCGAGAGGAAAGCTGCCTTTTGCCACTGCCCCTGAAAAGCTCACAGGAGCTCCCCATCATTCTGGGTAGATTTCTCTGCATTCCAGACTGCAGCTCTGCAAGGCCCCTCTGCTGATAACAAATGCCTAGGCCGTGCAGAGGAAGTGGATGCATATTGGCACCTCTTGGCTGGTTACAGGCAGGTGGGGGCTAGGCTGTCATGGCACACATGACATCAGAACTGATAGGAGTGGAGGAGCCATCCGCCAGTTTGAAGATATCATCTAGGGGACTGTGCCATGCCTGTACCTTCCCTAATGTTCCTGTGTTCTCTTCAAGAACCGCCCTTTCTGGTTCCGCTGCATGTACATGCTGATCTGGGGCAAATTTGTGCTGTACAAATACGTCACCTGCTGGCTGGTCACAGTAAGTAGTATGTCACATTTAGGCAAGCTGGGAAGAGGGGAGGCTGGGAGGCGGTGAGTGGCGAGAGCCCTAACCATCCTTCCCTTCAGGAAGGAGTGTGCATTTTGTCTGGCCTGGGCTTTAATGGCTTTGATGAAAATGGGACCGTGAGATGGGATGCCTGTGCCAACATGAAAGTGTGGCTCTTTGAAACCACCCCTCGCTTCAATGGCACCATCGCCTCTTTCAACATCAATACCAATGCCTGGGTAGCCCGGTAAGTATGGAGACCTGGGTCCAGGCTCCTCCCACACTACACTGAGGGTAGGGGTGTTGTCACTTCTGTCCATGTCTTACTTAACACTCTAAGCTTTTGTTCTCACTAAGGCCACCACCACCACCCCCAAAAAATAAACCAACTCTGTGGAAGTACCTCATTCTGTCCTTCCTCATGTGCTGTTTATAGTGTCCCATCACTGGGTATAAGCAGCCTGAGAACCATAGCAGCATTGCAGTGTTGGTGCCAGACCCTCAGGACTCAGCTGTACCTGCTGCAGCAAGCGGCCAGTCCTCATGTACCCACCTAAGCCCATAGTCTGTGTTGTGTCTGAACCATGACAGCTTTCCTCCATCTCAAGCACTCCATATTAGCACTGCTTCCTGTACCCTCAGTGGCCACAAGTGGGAGCCAGTCAGCACTCTACTCCTCAGGGCACCGGGACCCAGACACAGGAGTCAAGTTGAGCTGAGCTTCATCCTTACCCCACCCTCTTCTCTAGTTACATCTTCAAACGCCTCAAGTTCCTTGGAAATAAAGAGCTCTCACAAGGCCTCTCCTTGCTGTTCTTGGCCCTCTGGCATGGCCTCCACTCAGGATACCTGATTTGCTTCCAGATGGAGTTCCTCATTGTTATCGTGGAAAAGCAGGTAGGACTCAAGGGTGGGAGGAAAATGGGTAGGGAGGAAGACGGGACCGTGACCCCTCTCCTTCCACCCCAGGTCAGCAGTCTAATTCGGGACAGCCCGGCCCTGAGCAGCCTGGCCTCCATCACTGCCCTACAGCCCTTCTACTACTTGGTGCAACAGACCATCCACTGGCTGTTCATGGGTTACTCTATGACTGCCTTCTGCCTCTTCACATGGGACAAATGGCTTAAGGTAGTGAAGACCTGCAAGGCTTTGGGGGGTGGGGTGGGGTCACTAAAACCTCAAGTAGCAAGGGACAACCCACACCTCACATCTATTTCAGTGGTTTCTGTCTCCCCGCAGGTGTACAGATCCATCTATTTCCTTGGACACGTCTTCTTCTTGAGTCTACTATTCACATTGCCTTATATCCACAAAGCGATGGTGCCAAGAAAAGAAAAGTTAAAAAAGAGGGAATGATCTATGTCTTTCCCTGGTAAGTAAAGTCTGCAGGTTATAGGCAGGCTAGAACCAGACGAGAAACGCCACTGGAAACTGAGGCGGACTTCAGTGCAGCTTGTCCCCAAGGGCGTGCACTGTGGCTTCTGCCTTGCTAGAAGGGCCCAGGGTCACTCTGGCAGCCTTCTGAGCACACGCCTTGCCCTGCAGGTGGCCGAGAGCTGGACTGGTGCAGAAACTACTTGTCTCCCTTCTCACAGCACTCCTCACCCCAGCAGAGACGCCAGGAGCTGGAAGTCACAGCACTCCCAGCTGTGCCTCTGCGACAGCCAAAGGGGAAGCTCTTGTGGGAGGAGCAGAGGGGCTGCACCCCCTTTGGACTCCCCCATGCACGTTGCCTTATCTCTCCCCTCTAGCCAGGAATCTGTTGTTTCTCTTCTGCCAATCTACTACGATTGTATATGTGCCGATACCGCCACCCCCCCATGGGGGGAGGGAAGGGTACAAGGCCCTGCCTGCTCCACTTTTTCTATCTTGGAACTATACCAGATAAAATCACTTCTGTTTGTTCGGTTTTTCACTGCTAGCATCCCAGACTGCTTTCTTTCATACATAATTCTCCATGCTTGCTAAAGGTCATCACGGTCTCTTCCTGAGAGCCACAGAAATCTAGGAAATCAGGAACTCCTACTGTCAAAATCTGCAACACCAGAATCTAAGGGGAACAGTTTACCATGTACTGCTAAGTTTAAGAACCCTCAAAACAATCAGGTCTGAAAAAAAAACAAAATAAAACTCTTTATAGGAAAAACAAAAAACAACTATGCAGTGTTGCCTCCCCACTCTGCAGTCTTGGTACAGAAGATTATCTTCCAGCAGATCTTAGGAGCCAAAAGACAAACTGCCAAGAGTCCTGTCTGAGAACCAGGCACTGCTGGTCTCAAATGACACCCCATACTTCTTCAAAAGCTGTGGTGACTTTAGCACAGGTAAGCGCAGCAGAGAGTGGATAGTTGCTGATGGACACCATCTTTTCTGTGTACTCCACACTGACCTGAGGAGAGACAGAGCTGGTCAGATTCAGGGTAGAAAAGCATAGGCGCGCTATGTCTCAACAGCAGTGTGGTTCCTATCAAACTTGTACAGAGCTGGCCATCTTAGCTCTCTGTGTGAGAAACCGGCCTCAGAGTGAAGGCTGGGCCAGGTCTGCAGCTACCGCCTGTCTTAACCCATTTGTAAGAACGGGGATTCTCAAAATGCCAATTGCTCCTGGAACCCTGCACTGAGCTTCAGCTCCAGGAAGAACCTAAGTACACAGCCCAGACTGTACCTTGCCATGGGCAAAGGCCCCCACCACAAACACAACTGGGTCACTACTGGGCACCAACTCTCGAATGTCACTGATGTCTTCAACAGAAAAGGAAGTGCCAATTTTCATACAGCCAACTGGGAAGTGGTCGGACACTGGATTCTTAATTACCTAAAGACAAAAAGAAGAGTCAGCCCCAGAACTGGCCCAGAACCTACCAAAAGGTTTCTCCAGCTTACCTTCAATAGCTTCTGAGGGCCGTCGGCTGCTCGGACGCTCAGTTTATGTAAAAGCTGAACTGGGGGGGAAAGAGAGTTCAGAAGTGGGGAGAGAGGACACTCTTCCGCCTAAGCTAAGCACCCTGGGGAAACTGGGCCACGCATCCTTTACACCACACAACAGTTACGGATTTCACTACTACCGATGACAAGCTCAGAGAGCTTCAGACAGCAGGGGAGCTGAACTTCCCTGGACATGGAGAAATACCAGGACTCCGCCCTGCCAGTCACTCCCCACTGAAGGAATGGGTGTGTGATTCTCCAGTTAATTTAGAACTTAAGTCCTAAGGCTTCTCACCCATGAGGCCACAAAATCGGTCAAAGGTCCTAGGAATTCGAGTCTGGGGGTTCACTTCAATCAGCACGTTCTTCTGTGTGTGGATGTAAACCTGTAGCAAGCCAGCTCGGTTCAGGGGGCTGTCCATGAGCATCAGCAGGCTCTGAGAAAGGAAGAGGGAAAGGCGTGGTGAAGCCTGAGAAACAGCATTCGCTCAGAGGGTCATTAGCTCTGCCCACACAGATACCTGGTGGGTGATGTCTGGTCTGACTTCCCCTGGGTCCCGTCCATTCTTCAACAACATGGACTTGTGCCTGTCACAGTTGAGTAGCTCGTAAGTTTTCCCTACCTGCAGAACAGAACATGATGAGAGCAATGGGAATCCTATCACCTAGCCCACTCTAGACCTACACCAGAAAGACTAAGTAGGGCTAGAAAGCTTTTCAGAGGATTGCCATATGTCCACATTCACACACAGGATAACTATCTCACACAATAAAGGAGACGAGTCATTCCACATTAAGCTTTTAAGGCCTATGGCTATCAGTCAAGGTCACCTAAGTTCTAAATCAGACAAGAGTTCATGAACAAGACTAGTCTCAAAAGCAGCACGTATATGCTGAGGGACATGCCAGTCTAGGATACAGCAAGACCCTGCTGCCTCAATCAAAACCTGACATAAGCAAACCATTGAGAGAAAGCTGGTGGACTGCCGCTCAGCAGCAGAGGGCTTGGCAGGGCCTGACTTCAATCCCCAGCACTAGGAAAGGAGCATATGAAAAGTGGGAGTAACCCAGAATCTGCACAAGCAAAGAGCCTAGTGTCAGAAAAATGTGACACCATAGTGAGGTCTGCTCAGGCCTGCACTCAGAAAGAACTCATTTGCAACCTCAAATCTCAAGGGACATTAGAATGGTCAGTAAGACCAGGTCTCAACCTGACTAGAGAGAGAGCTCAGCAGACAAAGGTACTTGCCACCAACCCCAAAGATCTGAGTTCAATTCCCATGACTCACACGGTAAAAGGAAGGAAACCAACAAGCTGTCGTCTGACCTTCATACATGCCCAAGTATACACACACATACACACCACACAAAAGAACCCTGGGACAAGGCCTTTGACATGGGTCAGTAGGTAAAGGCACTAGTTCCCAAGCCTGACCTGACATCAATCCCAGAGTGCACATGGTAGGAGAAAAACCACCTCTACCACCTCAGGTTGTCAGTGATTGCACATACGTATGCTGGAGGGTTTGTGTAAATCTGAAAACATTGTTATATACAAACACTATTTTTAAGATTTATTTTATATATGTGAGTGCACTTTGCTCTCTTCAGACACACCAGAAGAGGGTATTTGATCCCATTACAGATGGTTGTGAGCCACCATATGGTTGCTGAGAATTGAACTCAGGAACTTTGAAAGAGTAGCCAGTGCTCTTAACCGCTGAGCCATCTCTCCAGCTCACAAACAAGGGTTTTTAAAAGTCTGCGTATCAGCCAGGCGTGGTGGCGCACGCCTTTAATCCCGGCACTCGGGAGGCAGAGGCAGGTGGATTTCTGAGTTCGAGGCCAGCCTGGTCTACGAAGTGAGTGCCAGGACAGCCAGGGCTACACAGAGAAACCCTGTCTCGAAAAACCAAAAAAAAAAAAAAGTCTGTGTATCACTAGAACTTTTTTTTGTTTGTTTTTTGAGACAGGGTTTCTCTGTGTAGCCCTGGCTGTCCTGGAACTCACTCCATAGACCAGACTGGCCTTGAACTCAGATATCTGCCTGCCTCTGCCTCCCGAGTGCCGGGATTAAAGGCGTGCACCACCACCGCCCAGCTTCACTAGAACTTTTTTTTTTTTTTTTTTTTTGGTTTTTCGAGACAGTGTTTCTCTGTATAGCTCTGGCTGTCCTGGAACTCACTTTGTAGACCAGGCTGGCCTCGAACTCAGAAATCCGCCTGCCTCTGCCTCCCGAGTGCTGGGATTAAAGGCGTGCGCCACCACGCCCGGCTCACTAGAACTTTTTATGTCTAGAGACAAAGTGACAATACACATTTCAAAATATTTGGGGGATATAATTTTTGGAATTAACCAAGTAGTTCAAACAATGTCAGAGGCCTGGAAAATGTCAGTGGTTAAGAGATATTAATATTACTCTTGCAGAGGACATGGATTTGATTTCCCACCATCCATGTCAGGTGGCCTGTAACTCCATCTCCAGGGGAACCTGAAAACTCGAGCATCCAAAGGCATGTGGTACACACACACATAGATAATTACAAATAAATACTGTCTGTATTCATGTAATCTTATGTGCATGTGTGCCTGCATGTATGTCTGTGCACTCTATGTGTATAGTGCCAGAGGAGGCTAAAAGAGGACACTGGGTCCCCTGGAACTGGAGTTACAGTTGTGAGCTACCATGTGGGTATTAGGAATTGAACCTGTTCCTCTGGAAGAGCAGCCAGGGCTCTTAACTGCTAAGCCATCATTTCTCCAGCCCCACATAAATCTTATTTTTTAAAAAGAGTCAGAGTAGGAGCTGGAGACGGCTCCGTGGTTAGGAGCCTCACTATGCTTGTTTTTCTTGCAGAGGCCCAGATGTAGGTCCCAGCACCCACTTGGTGGTTCACAACCACCCGGAACTCAGCTCCAGACAACTGGCCTGCACACACACACACACACACACACATATATAAAGATAAATCTTCAAACGGATGTCAGAGGAAAGCACATGGTCAGAAACTAAGTCCTTTGGATGCTCTTAAATGTAAAAGATAACAAACGTGGAGTGATCTGATCTCAACCCATTATCAGGATAAAAGTGGAGGTTTTGTGCTTTTAATTTAAGATGTATTTAATTTTACATGGATGAGTATTTAGCCTGTACGATACACATGCACCATGTGCCTGCCCAGTGCCTGTAGAAGTCAAAGGTAGGCATCGGATCCTATGGAACTACAATGACACAGCTGTGAGCCAGCATGTGGAAAGAACCACAACAGAAACCATCCAAGTGCTGCACTTAGAGCAGCGGAGAGAGTGGTTTGTGAAGCCTGAGTCTGCACTGATCTGAAACCACAAACTGGAATGACCAGAAGGAAACCATTGCCAGCAGTTCTCAAGAGTTCTTAGAAGTTACTAATGAGACAGGAGAAAGCTCAAGATCTCATACTCTGTCTTCATAGAAAGAGTAAACAATCTTGAGCCTACAAACTCAAGAACAGAAATGGTTCCTTAATAGATGAACAGGAAATAGACAAGTGGCATCACTCCATTGTCACCTCTGTACTCCTACCTCAGTCTGTGTGTGTATGTGTGCGTGCGTGCGTGTAGGTACCATGTGCTTACATGTGAAGGCCAGAGGTTGTTGTCTCGTGTCTTCCTCCATCACCTTCTATTTTCTGACCTAAGAGTTCCTCATTGAACCTGAGGTCACCAATTCAGCTGGGCTGGCAGGCCAGCAAGCTCTACAAACTCACCTGTCTCTTCAATGCTGGGATTACAAACTGAGCTGGGCCCCTCCCTTCTTTCCTTCCTCAAACTCAGAGATCGACCTTCCCACCTGTCTCGCAGTGCTGGGATTAAGAGCATGCCTAGCACAGCCTGGGCTTCTTACATAGGTGCTGGGGCTAGAACACGGGTCCCCATGTTTGTGGAGCGCATGGTAAGCCCTCCACTAAGCCATCTTCTCAGTCTGTGACGTAGCAGTTCTTTGGGCTAACCTCTAATAAATGAAGCAGCACCAGGTTGTGGTGGTTCGAAGCTAGCCTGGTCTGCAAAGCAAGTTCCAGAATAGCTAGGGCTGTTACTGGGAGAAACCCTGTCTGGAGATTTAAAAAAAAAGAGTGGCATCACGAGTTGGATGTGGGAGCCCACACCTGTACTCCCAGTGTTTAGGAGCCCACCAAGTGTCAGGCCAGGATGAGGTACAGGGTGAGACCCCAGCTCAGACAGTAAAATTAATCAGCAAGATACTCAATAACGAGCAGAACGGCCTCTCTCCCGTGTCTGCCTCAGTGAAACATTCCTTTTTGAGTCTGCCTTAGCCTTTCACACCTGTGTCCACTTTAAGGAAATATTCCTTCACTATTTGTCCCAGCAAAACACCACCCAACCAACTTTCCACAGAACCCTTAAGTTTCCACTTGAGAAGGTGCCAGGTATGTGTATATATATGTGTGTACTCACATATTACACACATACACATATATTTCTTTACTTTTTTTTTTTTTTTTTTTGGTTTTTTCGAGACAGGGTTTCTCTGTGTAGCCCTGGCTGTCCTGGCACTCACTCTGTAGACCAGGCTGGCCTCGAACTCAGAAATCCGCCTGCCTCTGCCTCCCGAGTGCTGGGATTAAAGGCGTGCGCCAACGCGCCCGGCCTATTTCTTGACATTTTATAGGTGTCTTGCCTGAGTGACTAGTTGTGCATCACACAGGTGCAGAGCCTGTGGTGGGCAAGGGGTCATCCGATCCCCTGGAACTGAACTTCCAGACAGCTGGGAGCCATACTGTGGGGGGTGGGAACCAAAGTAGGTCCTCCACAAGAGCAAGTGCTCCTAGCTGATGTCTCTGCAGCCCTGGGCTAGAAGTTTTAACATAACCTTTGACCTCTCAGGAAGTCACCTGGAACAAGTGATACTAACTTATTTCGAGTAGCAGATTTTATCCTAAACACACACGGTAACCCCTTTACTCTGTCCAACATTACAGTTATACTGATCTGCTGACTCGGGAACCTGTATACAGAAGGAATCTAGTGTATACAGAAGGAATCTGGTGGATCTACTTTCTGAAATACAGACACTGGGGCGGTTTCCACATTTGCGATTCCTAGTCTGATGATGTCAAAGTTAGCACTCAAAGAGTTAGTAGGCACCTAGGTGTAGTGGTGCAGGCCTTCAACCCCAGAACTCAGGAGGCAGAGACAGGCAGACACTAATGAGTTCTAGGCCAGCCAGAGCTATTTAGTGAGACCCTGTCAACAACAATAATGTCAATAAGGGCTGGATAGATAAGCAGTTAAGTGCTCAGCAGTTAACAGCACTGACTGCTCTTCCAGAGGACTCGGGTTCGATTCTCAGCCCCAACATGGCAGCTCACAACTGTCTGTAACTCCAGTTCCAGTGGATCTGACATCCTACAGCAATATACATGCAGACAAACCACCAATGCACATGGGAAAAAAAACCTTTAAACAATAATAATGATGGTGACTGATGATAGACAATCACTGAGGGAGGAACAGATAAAAGCCTGTAGTTAGGATGGAAATAACAACTAACTACAGAAACTTTAAATCTGATTAACTGATCACTTAATCCAAAAAAAAAGAAGGGGAGGGCACAGAAGAGATGGCTCAGTGGTTAAGTGCACTGACTGCTCTTCCAGAGGTCCTGTATTCAATTCCCAGCAACCGCATGGTGGCTCACAACCATCTGTAATGGGATCCGATGCCCTCTTCTGGTGTGTCTGAAGGCAGCTACAGTGTACTCAGAAAAAAAAAAATAAGTCTGGGGGAAAAAAGTAGACGGGGAGAAAACCAGTTTTCTATTTAGTGTCCATGAAGAATAGATGGGAAAGTCTCTCACCTCGGGTTATTGGGAAACACACTCCTTTTAAAGGACTGTCAATCCAGATCCTGTGTGGTTTAGTTAGTAAGGTTCACAACCACTTTACAAGGGAGAACAATCTTGTTTTCTCACAGTCACTAGGAAGGGGCTAAGGACCAAATTTAAGCCCAGGTCAGACCTGGCATGGTGAAATTCACCTATAAATATTCTAATATTTAGGAGACTGAAGGTGGAGAGTTCCAAGCCAGCCCGGACTGCATCCCAAGACTGCCTAAAACCACCACCCAGCAAGAGGTGTGTGTGTGTGTGAGAGAGAGAGAGAGAGACAGAGAGAGACAGAGACAGAGAGAAACTGAGGGGAGCAGGAGTTTGGGAGGGAACTTCTGGGCCTACACACTGAACAAGTTTAGCTCTGAAAGGCAAGACATAAGAAAGAAAGAAGAACCGGGGTCTAGCAAACACAGAAGTGGATGATCACAGTCAGCTATTGGATGGATCACACGGCCCCCAATGGAGGAGCTAGAGAAATTACCCAAGGAGCTAAAGGGAACTGCAACCCTATAGGTGGAACAACAATATGAACTAACCAGTACCCCGGAGCTCTTGTCTCTAGCTGCATATGTATCAAAAGATGGCCTAGTCGGCCATCACTGCAAAGAGAGGCCCATTGGACTTGCAAACTTTATATGCCCCAGTACAGGGGAACCCCAGGGCCAAAAAGGGGGAGTGGGTGGGTAGGGGATTGGGGGGGTATGGGGGACTCTTGGGATAGCATTGAAAATGTAAACGAGGAAAATACCTAATAAAAAATTTTTTTTAAAAAGAAAAGAAGGAAGAAGCCGAGCGGTGGTGGCTAGCGTGGTCTAACAAAGTGAGTTCCAGAACAGCCAGGGCTATACAGAGAAACCCTGTCTCGAAAAACCAAAAAAAGAAAGAAAGAAAGGAAGGAGGGGGCTGGAGAGATGGCACAGGGGTTATGAATGACAAACTTTCTTGTATAGGACTCAAGTTAGGTTCCTAGCACCTACATGAGGTGGCTCATGGCCACATGCAGACTTGCATGCATAAATAAAGGTAAAATAAATATTTAAGAGGGAGGATAAAAAAGCAAAGACGGAGGCTTTTTAAATAATCTGAACCAGACATACTTCAGAATAGGTAAATACAGAACAAGCTGCCAGTCAAGCCCCTTTTAACCAAATAAAGCATCAAGTCCTTGGTAGTAAAAGGCTGGGGAAGTCACTGGCCTTTGGAAACGTGGGAAACCTCAATAGACAATGCTCCCCTCATTTTGCATTTTATATCACAGACTCCGTGATAAATCAACTAAAAACAAGGCGAGGGCTGAAATGAGAGTCCAGAGCAAAAGGACTACCCCCAGGATGTCAACAGCCTGGAAAACTAGGTCATCCATCCAGAGCAAATTTCAAGGCTCCGCTTTTCCATGCACTCGGTGGCCCTGGTTCCCACGCAATCTGATCCATCAGTTCACTACCTCCACACTCACTGTTCAAAACTACCTTGACTGTCTCCAGACTGGCCCCTTCCAGCACCACAATGAGCCTCCGGCCTCCGCACTTGCTTCCTGCCCCAAGCCGGGGCTTCTTAGGCGGCGCACTGTCCCAGTCCTGCTCCTGCACTGAAAATCGCCGCTCACGAGGTTGAAAGCCACCACTGGCCGCAGCCATCTTGTAGGCAGACCGGAAGTTGCGCCTTAGTCCTTAAGTTAGAACTTCACGTCCGTCCTCACTGCCAACTTCCTTCGAACTGCCATTTTGAAAGAGGGCGCTCGAAGATGGCGATGCCCGTACGGAAGCCTCCCTAGGAGGGCACACCTCCCCCCGAAGAGGCGGGACTTCCGGATGCGCCATTCCTGTGCGCGGAGTTCCGGGCCGCCCGGACGGAGGGGGGCGGGTCCGGAGGGAGGCGCACTTCCGGTGCCCTTTCTCCCGCGAGCTCTAAGGCCGCCGATCCTCGTGTGCGAGGCGAGGTCTGTAAGCTGGAGCGGGGCAGAGGCTGGCGGGCACCCCCTCCTGACCGCTGGTGCCGCCGCCGCCGCCGCCTTCGGGAGGATCAGACATGGCCCAGAACTTGAAGGACTTAGCGGGACGCCTGCCCGCCGGGCCTCGGGGCATGGGCACGGCGCTGAAGCTGCTGCTGGGGGCCGGGGCGGTGGCCTACGGCGTCCGCGAATCCGTGTTCACCGGTGAGCAGCCTCCTTCCGCTGGCCGGACGTCCCAGTCCCCAGACCCACGGTCCTGCCATTCCCCCAGGTGTCCCCGTCCCACCTAGGCTGACCAGCACTCGGGCCAGCAGCCTGCCCTGACTCCCACCCCTCTCTCCGCAGTGGAAGGCGGTCATAGAGCCATCTTCTTTAATCGTATCGGTGGCGTGCAGCAGGACACGATCCTGGCCGAAGGCCTTCACTTCAGGTAATGGCGGGCAGAGCGAACAGGCCCTGACCCTTCACCCTTGACGGCTGCAGCCAGACTTAACAATTCGAAGCTGCTTTATCCCTTCCTCGCGCCTGCTCCTGAGGACAGTGGCTGCCTGAAACTCCAGCAATGCATAAAGGGCTGTTCTCGACAGGGAAGAGTCCTTGTGGTCGTGGGGAGGAACAGGCCCAAGGACGAGTGGTGAGGGGAACCATCAAAATCAATAAAACTGCAGTTTCCCAACTCCTGTCCCTGACCTCTCCTCTCCAGGATCCCCTGGTTCCAGTACCCCATCATCTATGACATTCGGGCCAGACCTCGAAAAATCTCCTCCCCCACAGGCTCCAAAGGTAAATGTGGGCAACTGGGAGCCTCCTGGCACGTGGGGAAACAAATGTAAATTGAGCCTGGCCAGGCTGCCAGAAATGATAGTGTTTCTGAGGTCTTGGTTTCTACGTCTGCAAAAGAGCCATGCCTCGCCGTTCAAAAACAGTACTTGGTATGCGTGCACGTTTTAACGTTACCTTCTGCCTAGCATAAAAGGGATAAAAGTTGCCTTTCTTCCTGGCTGCCTAGGTCCAAGTCTGTTTTTAAGGCCTTTTTTTCTGTTGATTTGTTGATTACATCCACAGTACACCTTGCTCTGGAGAAAGTGCCCCTACTCTTCACTAGCTGTTGCCTTGTAGACCATAGTTAGAAGCCCTGCCTTTGAGATTCCCCAAACCTGGGCCTCATTCCCATGTACACACTGAGGCAAGTAGCCCACAGAAGCATGCTTCTCTGTTGCTGTTTGCGGTGTGTGTGGTTTATGCGTTTGCTAAGCCAGAGGCCTTGGAAATAAACACAGTTCTGGTTCTCAAGGCCCTAATGGCTAGGGGGAAACCCAAGATTATGCTGCTTGGTGGAATCCACTTTGGAGGAGGAGTAGCAATTTATTTAAAAAAAAATAGCTGTACTAGTGGAAGGTCCATAGAAAAGATTCCACAGTAAACAAGGGTCTGCCTCGCCCATCCATGTTGTTCACATGCTCTGTGTTGACATGACTATCTTCCTGCTGGAGTGCTAGGCTGTACAGTAACGCTAGGCATGGTGGGAAGCACTCCTAGGAGAAAGCGCTGGGAAAGGGGGAATTTGGCCTTACCCAGCCACTGCTGACCTCTTCCCTCAGACCTGCAGATGGTGAACATCTCCCTGCGTGTGCTGTCCCGACCCAATGCCCAGGAGCTCCCCAGCATGTACCAGCGTCTAGGGCTGGACTATGAGGAGCGAGTGCTGCCGTCCATTGTTAATGAGGTGCTCAAGAGTGTGGTGGCCAAGTTCAATGCCTCGCAGCTGATCACCCAGCGGGCTCAGGTCTGACTCCCATCACTGTCTGCACGGCGGCAGCCTGTCTCTCTCCTTGGTCAGGGTTACTGGGTACTAAAAGAAGGTATTTCGGGATGGGGTGGGAAGGAGCTGTAGTTCAGTTGATACGTGCTTGCCTACCATGCACAAGCCCTGATTTTACTCTCAAGCATTGCTTAAACCAGGTGTGGCACATGCCTGTAATCCTAGCACTCAAGGTAGAGGCAAGGGGATCAGGAGTTTAAGGTTATCCTTAGCTGCATGGACTGTGGGAAAGCTGTGCTGTGACTATGGGAAAGGAAGAGAAAAACGGTAGAACCTGACACCAGTCGACCCTAAGAAGGAAGCATAGGACAGAAAGTGGCAGTATTGCCTTACATCTCCACAGAAGGTCTCCCTCAGTTGACTGGAAATTAAAGAGATGCATAAACTGAAAAGAAGAGAAGATTAGGTCTCAGTGTGATGTGGAGCAGTATGGTGCTGCCATGGCTGTCACAGGAAGAAATGGAACCAAGTTTTTTCTAATGAATGTTTGAGGACTTAAGTGGTGGGTTTGCTGCCCATATTCAGGAGCTCCAGTGTTCAGATGGTTACAGCAATGCCACCTCCCTTCCAGTTCTCTGATCACCTCAAACCAAGCCTCCCTTCCCCTCCTGACCATGCCCCCAGGTGTCCCTGTTGATCCGAAGAGAGCTGACAGAGCGCGCCAAGGACTTCAGCCTCATCCTGGATGATGTAGCTATCACAGAGCTGAGCTTCAGCCGAGAGTACACAGCTGCTGTAGAAGCCAAGCAAGTGGGTAAGTCCATGGAGGCAGGCACTGGTCGTTGGGCTTCTGGAGGTGGGAGAAGGGGGACTACATGTTCTTGGGCTTCTTACACCTCACACTCCACAGCCCAGCAGGAAGCCCAGCGGGCCCAGTTTTTGGTGGAGAAAGCGAAGCAGGAACAGCGACAGAAGATTGTGCAGGCTGAAGGGGAGGCGGAGGCTGCCAAGATGATATCCTTGTGTTGCACAGAGCTGGCCTCACCCCTGGGTCAGCCTGTTTCCCATCTTCCACCATGGGCCGGTTGATGAGACCAAGGCGAATGCGACTTGGCCTACTGACTCTTGGCTCAGGGATGGGGGTTGGGGGTGGGGGGAGGACAACTGGTGAGATCTGAAATCTTGGTGGGGGTACCTAAGGCCTGACTCCCTGCTGTAAGGCCAGATCAATAGCATTGGTGGCCTTGTCCTCATGTCAGCTGCCACCACAGTACTGGCAGCATCCTGTAGGGAGGCCCACAGGGGGTAGCCAACGTGTGAGTAGCCATGTGAGCGCAACCTTGAATCTGACAGCCCAGGGGATTCAGGGGCGGAGGGAGCTTGCCACCAATGTAACCTGGCCCAGAAGAACCCTTAACCCTGTCTGCTCACCTTGGAGAAGCACTGAGCAAGAATCCTGGCTATATCAAGCTCCGAAAGATCCGGGCCGCCCAGAACATCTCTAAGACGGTGAGTGGAAGGCTTCACCATCCAAGGGCTGCTGATTGAGGTTGAAAGTATTCAGCTACACAGTCACACAGTGGCATTAGAACTGGCTTGAGTTTCTACTTAAACAATGTCCTTGGGCACCCTTCCTCCTGCAGAGTGACCGACCCCACAGTGCTCCCCAGGTTTTGTTTATGGCTGTTACAGAGCTATGACACCAAGGCTTCTTGCATCGGGTCTTTGTACTAGAGCAGGAGCCTGTTCTGTTACTGTGTCTTCCACTGAGTGGCCATTGAATCAAAGACTTGAAGCCTCTGTTAATGCGTCTATTCCGTATCCTGTA
Organism: Mus caroli; assembly: GCF_978045245.1. NCBI lineage: Eukaryota > Metazoa > Chordata > Mammalia > Rodentia > Muridae > Mus > Mus caroli. The sequence goes on along the minus strand of NW_028227262.1, from coordinate 24,434,703 downwards.
GATCGCCACATCACAGAACCGAATCTATCTCACAGCTGACAACCTTGTGCTGAATCTACAGGATGAAAGTTTTACTCGGTAAGAGATCCCACTGTCCAGAAAGCAAAGCACCCGTCCGCTCCCCTGGACCCTGGAGTATCCAGTTACCAGGGCCGTGGACAGTTTCTCTGAACACCAGTCGGAAAAGTGGGTGTCGGTCTGGTTGGCAGTTCCTATCTAGCATCTTCTAGGACCAACTTCATAAAGCAAAGCAGGATGTCTTATGGGAAAGGCACTTTATAAATATTTAAATGAGAAGTGACAACTGGTAGCAATCTCACATGAGAACCAGCATGCTGCTGGGACTGCAGAGATGGTGGCGGGTCTGGAGCAGCTGGGCCTGCAGCTGACTAATGACTTATTTCTCTTTTCACATATTCCCTGCTCACTTCATGGCATGCTGGTTGCAGGGGAAGGTAAGTGGCTGCCTCCTTGCTATGGGGTCCTGGGGGCCGTCTGCTTCCTGGCCCTGCCCCTACACCTCCCCTTTCTCCCCATAGTCAGGCCTTTATTTAGGAAGAAGCTATGGTTTGGGGTGTTGTGCACCTCACACTTACATCCCCAATAATACTAGGAATGTTCCCTTTGTTCTCCAGTGACAGCCTCATTAAGGGTAAGAAATGAGTGTGGACATCAAGAACCCCACCACCAGAGAAGTTGGCACACTTGTCCAGCTTGGAGGAGCCAGCTTGGGGGTCAAGCACAGCCCACCCTGCCCCAGGCATCATGTGATGGACTTTTCTGTATCTGCCCTCTTGGATTAAGGAAGACTGAGACCAGCCCTTTCAGAGGCTTTCCTCCTTCCTGTGTTGGCTGGGAAGGGGGGTGGACAGTATGATTTCTCCGTGATTTCCTACAGCCTTGACCCTCTCCCAGAGTGGGGGAGATAACCACCATGCCAGGAATTCTCAATAAAATTTTTATTACTTAAACTAAAGCCAAAAATTTTGTGTCTGAGTGTGTACGTAGATTGCGAGAAGACATTGGTCACACATGCACCCTGGGACTCGGCCAGCAGAGGGCACAAGCAGTCTGGCCTGTGGCATTCTGACTGCCGCCGGGTCCTCAAAACAGGACCTAAGCTGGGAGCAGCCGATCTCAGGCCCAACTACACCCTTCACCCCACCCTCAGGTCTACCAAATGAACCCACAGACTTAATAACATCTTTTTAAAAGCTGAAGCAGCTGAGGCTTTGCTGAGCCAAACTAAAAACGTGATGACCCCAGGGGGAGCTGCTTCCTTGGTAACCAGCTCCTGGTTAGCTCCGGGAGATGGCGTGTTCCTCCCAAGGGTTTCCGTGTTCCGAAGTCCCGGTGTGCTGTTACTTAGTCACCAGGTCGATGAGCTATTTGCACTGAAGTTTCTCCCTGTGGAGGTGGCCTTCCCACCCCCACAGCCCTGGAGCCCAACTGAACCTATTTTCCACAGACTACCTTTCTTATGAAGACCGAGTCTCCAGTACTGGGGAAATCAAGCCGTTGCTCACGGACTTCGCTAGAACTGTTGCCATGTTTTTTTCCTTCTGGGCAGACAAAAATACAATAGGGGAAGGGGTGAGCCTGACTGGGCGAGAGGGTGCAGCAGAGCTTCAGCTCCTTGGGTTCTTAGAGGAAGTAGGTTTCTCCTGAAGCCTAAGATAGACCACCCAATGGACCGGAATCGTATCCCACGTTCCCCATGGACATTCAGGTTCCCAGGGTGAAAAGGCAACGGAAGCCAGAGTCTCGGAACCAAATGTGTTTCCAAATCTTGCTGCTGTTCTGAAGGCAGCCATTTTGTCTCTTTCCCATTGTTCCCCTTTGCCAAGTGACACACACACACACCCATCCAGAAGGTTAAAGGTCGGCGGCTGTTGGTCTGGAGGCCTAGGTGGTCTTCAAGGCTCCAAGGTCACTGCTGAAGGAACTGACCCGGGGGCCATCTTTACCAGACAGTGTTAGGAGCTTCATACTTCAACCATCCAACACTGCACTGGAAGATGGACCCAGAGCCAGCCAATATAAATTGATCTACCGCTGATCAAGCGCTAGAGGGAAGCCGCTGCTGGCTGGCTGACTGTGGCCTCTTGAGTGCGTAGACAATCCCAAGGCCAAGGTCTGCTTCTAGTAGGTTCTGGATCTACCAGATGACAAATCACACTGGGTTGGAGGAAGGGCTGGGGCCATTGTGTTCTTCCAGTGGGCAATCAGCCAACCCGAAAGCCACCCTTAACTCGGAAGAAGGGGCTTTCAGGCTATGTGTGGGAGGAATGGGTTGCTGCCAGATAAAGTGCCTAAAGCGATGGACGCGCAATGGACGCCGATGACACAGGGACAAGGGCCTCCATCATTACCCGGCAGTATTAGAGACTCCCAACCAGCACCCAAACACTGCTGGGTAAGACGAGGGCCCCTACCCAACCAGTCCACCTTCAAGATCAGCCCTAGCTAAGCCCAAGCCCCTCAAGAGTAGTGGCAGACCTCCTGCTCCCATCCCCCACCTCCGCGTCATTTGGGACACTTCCGGGAGAGCCTGGCTGCTCCCCACCAGGCGTACCCTGACTTGCCCATCACTGAGGCCAAAACCAGCTTTCTGCAGCCCCCCCTCCCCACCCCGGCCTCTACTGTCTGCCTGCGAGCCAGTCCCCCCAGACCATTCCACGGCCTGTCCCTGTCCCCCAACACACCCATTTACTGCGTTCTACCGTCGCTAGCGCAGTCCCAGGACCCCCCTGATCGGTGGCCTTTACCTGGCACCAGACCCGCCTGACCCCTTAGAGTGGTGCAGAAGAAAGAAAGGGGTACCAACGGCCCGGATTCAGCCGCCTAGAGCCGGCTTGGCCTCCACTCTCGCTCTTCCTCCTTCACCTGCCGGGCAGCACAGGCGCCTCACCTGGGCCCCGCCCGCCTCTGCCCTGCGCACAGGTGTGTCCTCCTGCCATAGGCTGCCCCCCTCTCCGCCTTAACCCCTTCCCTCCCAGCACCAGCCCTGGGCACCTCCTCTTGAGGCCTGGCTACCCCGCCAGGCCTCCCGCCCTTTCTGGCCGCCTTTCTTCTTCTACCTTGTACTTTCCCTGTTTCTAAAGGAATAAAGAAAGAGGCCATCTTTGGATCCCCTTCCAGCGGCTGCTTCCTCCCAAGCTAAAACACCTTCTTCTCTGAGACCTCTCCAACCCTGCCCTCAGCCAGAGTCAGAGGACCAGCCCTGAGGTCAGTGTGGGGTCAGCTAGGCAGACATTGGTCTGTGTCCCTGTCCAGGGCTCAGACAGGGCCGCGCAACAACCCCTTGAGATCTGGGAAGGGAGGAAGCCCCACCAGACCTGTGGATCGCCAAGCATTGCGCCTGATCTTTGGTTTTACCCTGAGATGGTAGTGCCTGCCCAGGCCCAAAGGCCTCCCTTCCCGAAACTCCTAGCCCTTCTGCAGCTAAACCAGGAGAGACGATCCTTGCAACCCACCTCTGATCTGCAGAGCCCTTTTCTCATTTGGCCCTCAAAGAATTAGTCCGGGGCAGTTAGTGGACTAGATCCTGTCTTTCTTCTGTGTGGTTCTGTGTTGCTGGGAGAGGGGCCCTGCAGGCACACAGGTGATGGCCCCACCCACGCACCCCCTGGAGGGCCATAGCTCCAGGGAGCTATCGTGTTCCTCAGTCCCAAAGCTGTCCCTTTCTTCCTCCTCTTTGTTCTCTATACTTTTCCCTTGTAATTTTTTTTTTTTTTTTTTTTTTTTTTTTTTTTTTTTTTTTTTTTGTGGACTAATTCTGGCCTGGTCTCCCAGACAGCTCCCGAGTCCTAGTATGATAAGCTTATCACTCTCAACTGCTCTCAGCATATGACCCTTGACACACTGGGCGTTCAGGCTAATCAATGTGCTACCCTTGGCCTTCCCCATGGTTAGAGCCAGCTCTTCCCAAGGTATGGCTGGCACACGCAACTCCACCAGGAGACTCAAGTTCTATATAAAGAACCCAGCTCTAGAGGGACAAAATAATAAAATGGTCTTTGGTGTTCAAGAAGATCAAAGTCTCAGAGCCCCGGTGGGTTCTTCCTGTGTGTTTTGGGAACTGCAGACTAGATCTGTCTCTCCTAAAAATCTGCCTGATTGGATCTAACCACCAACATCCAGTTCTGGGGTGGACCCTGCTGAGTCTGCCAAGTACTGAGGACTTGGACACTGAAGGCCAGGAGTCTTGTAACCTTGATCAAGTTGGTTTTCTGTGCCTCGGTTTTCTCCACTGTGAAATATTCAGACTAAGAGGTGGGGGTTGCAGTTCACTGAGAGAGCTATTCACTGCCTGCTGCCTAGTGTGTGAGAGGTCCTGGGCTTTGTCCGCCCCCCCCCGCCCCCACCACCACAAAAGAATAAAACAAAAACTACAGTGCCTAGAGTTAATTCTACAGCCTCTTTAACTAGTGCCTGGGCCTGTTGCCAGTGTGTACTGTGGCAGTGGCATTGTTCGGGACACAGACTCTCTCAGTGATCCTCACTTGCTGAGCCAGGGAAGGCAGGTGAGCCCACATCACCCTCTGTGTAGGCTGGGGCACTTGCCTACCTACCGTATAGGAGGCCCTCCGTTCCATCCCCAGCATGAATGAGAGAGAACACAGAGCAATCTAAGCCCTAGGGCTGCTATGGGCATCTAGCCATGTGAAGCCATATCCACAACCAGGTCTATATGATCCCAGCCACACATGGCATCCCAGCCCGTCCTGCCCAGAGTCCCTGGATACAAGGGGCACAGACTTGGAGGCAATACACAGTGGTCCAGGGAATTTATTTACAAGAATAGAAGGGCCCGGCTCTCCCTGGGGACTTGCTGGGCTATATACAGATTCAGATGACCACAGTCACTTAAATTACAAGAAGATGGGGGCGGTCCTAGGGTCTGGTGAGGGCCACAGGTCTCAGTCTATCCGGTGGAGGCCTCTGCAGGGATCAAGGCTGATGCTGCAAATAAAAGAGAGGAAGTGGATCAAAGGTTGTCTGGGGCCCGGGATGGGGATACAAGAGCTAGGGACACCCTGGCAGGGTAGCGTGAGACTGTGACCGTGCCACACGTCTGAACTGAAGTTGGGGAGATGGGGGCAGGGAGAGAAAGACCACACAGAAGGGGCCGCACCATGGCCACCTGCAGACGAATGCCCAGCTCACTTCCTCTTGAGAGAACCTTTGTTCTTCTCCTTGTCTGCCGACCGCTGCTTCTTTACTTTCTCTTCCTTCTTGCTCTTGCTATGCACATTTTCGTACACCTCCTCCTTGTGCCTGGGGTTGGAAGGGGACAGGAGGCATCTGGAGACTGTGCAGGGTGACCCAACACCAGCAGCCCCTCAGGAGAACAAGAGAACCTGCTCACTCTCTGTACAGTGGACCCAAATGGCCCGGGGACAGAGACGGCTTCTCACACAAGTCCATAGCACGGGCCCACATGGGGTCCTAACGGGCACTTCAGGGAAAATTTAAGAACAAAGGGAATAGGAAGAAACTTGACCTTGAACCAGGGTTTCTCCAGCCTCCACACTAATCCACTCCAAAAAAGGACAGTTAGGGCTGGGCAGTGGGGGATAGATCCTGGGAAGGCAAACAGAATCACTCACTTGGAGGAAGTACGCGAGGCTTTGGCGTGGGCACTCCTCACAGCGGGAGGGTACGTGATATTCCCATACTCCGACTCCTGGCCCTTTTGGGACTGTGGGCAAAGGTGCGGTGGGAGCATGGTGGTACCAGCAGGACTAGGTGATGCCCACTCTCCCCTACCACCCACCAGCCCCACTCCGGACACACTTGTATGATCTCCAGTTTCTTCTTGGTCGTTTCGATGAACTGGGCAATGGCCACGTAAATAAACTTGTACTGGGCCTCGGTCTGCACCATGCCGGAGCGCTGTGCTCGTACCATCTGGATGGTCTTCTGGATATCAATGTCACAGTCTAGTCCTGGACAAGGGTGGCAGGGGAACTTCAGGGTAGACAAAGGCCAAGGGATGGCTTGCCCCCCTCTCACACCCACACGCACTCCCCAGGGCTCCTCACCCTTGGTGGAGATGCTTTCCATAAGCATATCAATGACGATGATGGTGCCCGTGCGGCCGATGCCAGCGCTGCAGAGACAAGGTACCGCCATCAGAGGCCTGGCTCTCCCCAGGAAATGGTGAGTCTCGGGGTCCACCCCAGCACTAGACAAGGCAGGTGTGTGTGTGTGTGTGTGTGTGTGTGTGTGTGTGTGTGTGTGTAGAGGTCACTAGGGCAGTGAAGGAGGGGTTTGCCTCACTCTGTCCCCATGCTTCTGCCGGATAAACAAGCCGGGGCCTGTTTTGAGGTGCAGACACCTTTTCCCTCCTTCCAAGCATCTGTCCCCCACTCCTCACAAATGATGGCTGTCCTCCTCTCTTGGAGAAACAAGATCCACAACCTGCGGCCGGGCGTGGTGGCGCACGCCTTTAATCCCAGCACTCAGGAGGCAGAGGCAGGCGGATTTCTGAGTTCAAGGCCAGCCTGGTCTACAAAGTGAGTTCCAGGACAGCCAGGGCTACACAGAGAAACCCTGTCTCGAAAAAACAAACAAACAAAAAAGATCCACAACCTGCCACTGTCCTGCCTTTCCTCAGATACCTGGGCTTCTCCCACTCCACCCCCCACCCCCAGGAACTTTTTTTTTTTCTTTTTGGTTTTTCAAGAGGGAGTAACTCTTTAAAAATGGTGCTGTACCCCTTTAATTCCAGCACTTGGGAGGCAGAGGTTCAAGGCCAGCTTATTCTATTCTATACAGCAAGTTCCAGGTCAGCCAAGGCTACACAGAGAAACCCAGTCTTTACAAAAAAAAAAAAAAAAGAAAAGAAAAGAAAAAAGAAAGAAAGAAGAAAAAGAAAGTTATTCAATGATTATCGTGCAAGCAAGCATGCTTATGGAAAAAAAAAAAAAAACGCCTGGCAGAGTGGTCACAAAACCACACCACCAGGGGATGACAGGAGGTAGAGACAGCTCCCTGGTAGCCAACCTAGCTGAAGTGATAACCTTCAAGTTCAGTGAGAAACCCTCTCTCAAAAAGTAAGGTGGAAGCCGGGCATGGTGGTGCACTCTGTTAATCCCAGCACTAGGAGGCAGACACAGTGGACTTCTGTGAATTCAAGGCTAGCCTGGTCTACCTAGCAAGTTCCAGGCCACTGAGACCCATAGAGACATACGTAACACACACACACACACACACACACAGAGTTACATTTGGCTTAGGGGGTAGCTCAGTGGTAAAGCATGTACTTAGCATGTTGAAGGCCCTGTGGTTGCATCCCTAGCAACACAGACAGACAGACAGACAGACAGACAGACAGACAGACAGAGACAAAGAGTGACATTTAACCTTCCTCTCTGTGGAACTTGATTTCTCTTTTCTTCAACCTGGTGGAAAGGTAAGGGCTATCCCAGGACACACACACAGTGAAGAAGGTGCCATGGCGGGTCTCCCTTTGCCCAGGTCCTCCTCCACCACCCCTGGGCAAGCAGTTGGTGCAGACCCCAAACCCACCTACAGCCCGGTCCATACCACTGGTGCCACAAGCTAAGCTGTCGAATTTCAAACCCAGATTGTCAAAAATAACACCCCCACACCACTTCCTTCCTGTGATTTCTAAATAAAGGCCATGGGGATTTCAAGAAGTACGTGAATAGGGAGGGGTGCCAGACGGGTTCTTGGGGATGTGCCGCCCCAGGATGGCAGAGGGCCGGGCTTGGCCCCCAAGACATTGCGAGAGGGGTACTTCCAGCCCAGCTGCAGGTCAGTCATTAATGGGAAGAAGGAGGAGTCTGAAGCGATCACAGGCCTGATATTAGAAGGACAGAATAGGAAGAGGACTAAACTGCTTCCTGTTTCCCCATGTTGGACATAAGGAGCCATCAATGGCTCACACACACAGAAACACACATGCACAGATACACATAGAGACATACAGACACAGAAACTTTAAAAAAAAAAAAAAAAAAAGACAAGAGCTTTAATCCCAGCACTAGGGAGGCAGATCTCTGTGAATTCAAGGCCAGCCTGTGAGTATACCAAGCCGACTTCCAGGACAGCCAGGGAGTTACACACAGAGAGAAGCCCTGTCTAGGGAGGAGGGGATGGGAAAGCAAAAAAAAAAAAAAAAACCCAAAACTAGACAATTCTTCTTTGTATTGATGAGAATTCATGATTCTCCTGTCTCCGACACCCAAATGCTGGGACTATAGGCTTAGGCCACTATCCCCAGCCATGAGTAGTGGGAAGAGAAGCCCAAGGTCAAAAGTTAAGCACCGTGCCTAAGGTCACACAGCTGGTAATAAGCAAGTGGCCTCTGTCCAAGACCCCTTACTTGTCATCCCCCACCAATCAAGGCAAGGCCACCTCATTTTAGGACCTCTCCCCACGCTAACCTCTCAGCCAACCACCTCTTACCTAGCCACAGAGCCATAGATGGCAATGGGGAAGGTGGCGGGCCCACAATAACCCCGGACGGAAGTGACCAGGCCTGCAGGGTAGGCCGGGAGCAATGAGGGAGCCCAGAAGCTGGCGTCGGGGGAAGCTTTAGCTGAGTCCCTATCCTCGCTGCCACCAGCAACCGACAGTGCTGACTCAGCATCGTTCCTCAACTGTCAGTTTAACTTTACATGTGTGGGTGTTGGGCCTGCACGTGTGTTAGTACGCCATGAGCACACAGTGCCCTGGTAGGCTATCAGATGGTGTTGGATCCCCTGGGACTGAGGCTACAGAAGGGTGTGAGTCACTTTGCAGGTGCTGGGAATCAAGCCAGGTCCCCTGGAGGAACGGCTCAGAGCTCCTAACCTCTTAGCCACAGTTCCGGTAGCCCCCAGCCGCTGGGTTTTTTTTTTTTTTTACACTAACTCCACGTTATGCTCACCTGCAATGCACAATGATGGGCCCTGCATGAGGCAAACTTTCCTGTCGCTGATTGATCTGATCCAGAAAGCTGAGGACACCCCCAGGCTCACTGGGAACCCCATGGTCAGGCCAGCTCAGGTACTGGTAGTGCCATATCTCCCGAACCAGGTCCCCCTAGGTCAAGGACAAAGAGGTAAAGTCTGCTTCCACACAGTATCCTTGTCCTCCCTGCCCCCACCCCCCAGACTAGAAAATACACTAATGTGTGAGGCTTGGGGACACTCACATTGTCCAGTGGGCAGATCTGTAATGTTCGAAGCTTGTATTCTGCTGTGTCATGCTCCCTACTGTTGGTCACAGAGTAGAGCCCATAGACGCGCTGAGTGCCCACCTCGGGCCAGTATGGGACACATTTGTTCTGAAAAGAGAGCAGGAGACGGTAAGGCACAGAGGCGGGGCTCTGGGGCTCCTTCTGGGCCCCTGGACATAGGCCTGAATACTGTTTTTGAATGTCTACATACATATATACATGGGGGGGGAGGTGTGCATGTGTGTATAGATACATACATGGAAGGGTGGTATGCATATGTATATAGATACATACATGGAGGATGGTGGGCATGTGTGTATAGATACATTCATGAGAGGATGTTATGCATGTGTGTATCGATACATACATGGGATGGTGTGCATGTGTGTACAGATGCATACATACATGAGGGGACAGTGTGCACATGAAGGCCTAAGGACGATGTTGGGAGTCATCCTCCATCACTCTTCCACCGTATTCATTGAGATAGTGTGGGGTCATCAAACCCAGAGCTCACCAATACAGCAAATCTTGCAAGCCAGCTTGCTCTGGGAGTCCTCTGTATCCTCCTTCCAAAGCTGGAATTGTCTGTATACGCCCTCTGATACCCAGAATATACAGGGTTTCTGAGGATCCGAACTCCCAACCTCACACTTTCATGGCAAATTCTTAACCACTGAGCCTTCTCCCCATCCCTGACCTGAGGACACTTGTTAAAAGAACGGATGAAGCCGGGCGTGGTGGCGCACGCCTTTAATCCCAGCACTCGGGAGGCAGAGGCAGGCGGATTTCTGAGTTCGAGGCCAGCCTGGTCTACAAAGTGAGTGCCAGGACAGCCAGGGCTACACAGAGAAACCCTGTCTCGAAAAACAAAAAAAAAAAAAAAAAGAACGGATGAGCCAGCTCAGATCAGTCCTGGGATCTGGCCTCAGACTAGGTAGGATCTGGTCAACCATCTTACCTTATAATCCATTCAGTGACCACTGAAACTGTACTAACAAGCTGTGGCTCAAACTCATGTAAGAGGGCAGAGAGGATGGGGGCATGGGGAGGATGGATGAGGAATGCTCGCCCTGGCACACACTAAAGAGTGGGGCTGAGGATGGAACCCAGGGTTCATCCTGGGCAAGTGCTCTGCCGCTGGGCTATACCATCACAGCTGAGCACTCAGGAGGGCTGGGTGTCTAGGAGTCATGGAATAGAGTGGAGACTATCTCAGGCCTTAGTTTCCCAATATGCACTGGGCCTTTGTCATTGATGTCCTATTCTATATTGGCATCTGATCTTGCCCTTAAAAAAATTACATTTAATAGTTGTATGTGGGTGTGTGGGTGTGTATATATATGTGTATATGTGTGTGTATCTGTGTGTATCTGTGTATGTATATGTATGTGTGTATGTATGTGTATGTATATGTATGTGTATATTATGTGTATGTATGTGTGTATGTGTGTGTATCTGTGTATGTATATGTATGTGTGTATGTATGTGTATGTATATGTATGTGTGTATTACGTGTATGTATGTGTATAGTGTGTATGTATGTGTATGTGGCGTATAGACCCATAAACTTAGATTTACTTCTGTGTGACTGTATATGTATGTGTACACATGTGTTATGGCATGCATGTAACAGTCAGATCAGAGGATACATTGCAGAAGTCAGTTCCCCCCTTCTACCATGTGGGTCCCAAGGATTGCACTCGTGACGTCCGGCTTGGCAGCAAACTTGTTTAACCCTCTGAGCCGTCTCATGAGCCCCTGATCTTGCTTGTGTATGGTAGTGAACAAGGACCAAGGAAGAAAATGTAGGGGTCAGGAAGTTGGGGTTTTGCCCTACCCGGCCTTTTTCCACCTCTCTGGTAGTCATGACGATGACACGAGTGTTCTCCTGCCAAGCCATCTGCCAAAAGTCATTGACTGTGGCATCCAGACAGCCCTGGCTGGCGATGTAGGTCTTAGAGTTCTCATCTGGACCTAGCAGCTGGTTCTGGGTGCAAACAGAGAGAGATCCAACCAAGGACAGTGAATCCTTGGGCATTGGGTGTGCCTGTACCCCCCGCCATCACCCCCACATAAGATATCAGATCTAACCCCAGAGGCATATGTACCCAAGACACAGGGAGCTCTCAGAGATCAGCACCTGTTCCCACCTAGGTCACCCAACTCACCTTCACGTAGTTGGCATTGATGTAGTCAGAGCCTGGGATGTTACTGTCACGTCCCTGCAGGATCACTCGGCTGTGGTCAACTGGCATGAATAGAGAACAAACAGCTTGGGCCACTCCCTGAGGCAGACCTTTCCCAAGCCGACAGATGTTCTTGTCTCCAGAGCTACAGACTCATAGATAGGGCAGCAGGCAGGGATAAATGTGTCTAGGATGGGAGCAGAGGCTGTGTGGCCAAGGCGTGGCAGGGTGGGAATTACTGCCTGGTAGTTGTAGGAAGGCTCTTAGGAACTGAAGAAGAGGCCTCCTGGGGGAGGAGAGCTCTGCTGGACAGTGGGGATGGGATGGGTGGGAGTCTGTGGGAGGCAGTGAGGGCGGGCGGGGCTGCTGGGGCTCACAGGGAAGAATGTTCTTGTAGCGGTTCTTGCTCTTGTTCTCCGGCCGCTGCCCTTCCAGACGCTGGTGCAAGTTCTTTACCTCCTGCTTTTGTAGACTCTGAAATGTGAGAGAACTGAGTCCCCCGCCCAAGGGTGCATCCACGGGGGCAGAAGCCATAGGTCAGAGGCATTTAAAGAGGGCAAGGTGACCTCATCCATCCCAGCCCTGCTGTCCCCACCACACACCTCAAACTCCTCCCAGAAGCCAGCCTTGGCTGTGTCCTCCGACTCCTGCTTCTTGTTCAGTTCCAAGACCCGGTTCTCAATGTCAGCTGCGTTTACCCGAGTGGCATAGTAAGGCTGAGGTGAGGGAGGACAAGAAGTCAGCGGCCGAGAGACCTCAGAAAGCCACATCTCCGATGGCTCAGGGGAAGAGGCAAGCAGGTCGGCCCCTCACCTGCCGCAGGTAGACAAAGGCTCCCGAGGCCTCCTCAATCCCCGTCTTCTTGAAGTGCTCCACCAGGTCTGTGAGGCTGTCAAACGTCTCTGAGCCACCCACAGTATAGCGTCCACCCTGAAGGGACACCAAGTAGGGCCACCCCTCAGGGCTGAGTGCTCCCTCGTGGCACCCCCAGCCTTAAGTCCAACCCACTGGTGCTCCAGCATGAGGCCTTCCCCACAGCCTGGCTGACTCACCTCACACATAACCTTGATATGAGTGACCCTGAGCGGGGAACCTGGGCCAGCCTTGGGCTGGTCATTGAGCACAGAGAGTACAAAATCACCAGGTTGGCTGAGACTCTCACGCACAAGAAATGTCCAGGGCTCGCCCTTGGCCTGCAGCAGTGACTCTGCCTGCCCTCCAGATATGTGGCCATGGTACCACCTAGAGAAAGTACATGGCAAAGATGGTAACCAGGTCCCAGAGCATGCACAGAGGCCTGCTACCTGCCAGGCTTGAGCTACAAGCTTTCAAATCCACCACTTACATTCAGATCTGTTACTAACTCAGAAAATGCTGCGAGGAAAAAGATAGACTTTGTGTTATTACCCCAGCTTGGAGCTAGAATTCCAATTCCTTAGGAGACATGAGGATGGTTGTAAATTTAAGGCCAGCGGGATCTACACAAACATACCTTTAAGGCTCACCTTCTTCTAGAAACACATAAATGAATAAATAAATAGCAGACAACGACAGCTACTCTTATAACCCCAGCATTCAGTCGGCTGTGCAGAAGAACTGTCTCAATGAGGCTAGCCTGCTCTATGTGTTAAGTTTCAGGCCAGCCTGAGCTACACAGTGGGACCCTATCTCAAAAACAAAACAAACAGCCAGGCCTGGTGATATATACCTGTAATTACAGCCCTGGGTTGGCAGAAGCAAGAGGGATCACTGTAAGTTTGAGGCTAGCCTGGTCTACAGGGTGAATTCCAAGCCATCCTGAGCTAGAGGCTGTCTAAAAAAAAGCGAAGTTTCTGTCTCCAAAAGAGAAAGGAAGGGAGGAGGGAGGGAGGGAGGGAGGGAGGGAGGGAGGGAGGGAGGGAAAAAGGAAGGGCTCTAGCCAAAACCTAAATAAAGCCTCCCTTGACTGTTCACAAGAAACAGAAAGACAGTATCCAGAATATTTGGAGGGACAAAATGAAGTGTCCCCATGAAACAGACTCTGACTGAGTTAAAAGGAGGGACAGAAAAACGTAGATTGACCCAAACCACAGAAGGCAGTGGGTGCCAGAGGAGACACAAGTCCAGAAGGACTGATGGAAACCGCATTTGTGGGAGGGGGAGGCACAAATATCCCACTGAGGAGAGAGTAGTTTCAGGGTTCCAGAGATTCAAAGGGGCTCCAAGGAGCTCCGAGGGGCTGCAGGGCAGAAAGCAGAACTAAGGACCGGTCCGTGAAGCACCCTCTTCCCAGGAGGAAACTGTAGCCCCACAATGCCTAGCCTCACAGGAAACCACGTGATGGAAAAAACACAAAACTCCTTCTGGGGAGAGAGTGAGAAGTGAGGTTGTGAGGTTTCTTCAGCTCGGGGGGTGGGGGGAGAGCATTTTCCAACCGCAAGGATTGGGGGGGGGAGTGGAGTGGGGCTCAGTCCTCTTGGTCCTTCTCAACTCTGTCCAGAGGACACCATAGCTCAAGGCCCTTCAGAGGTTCCTACCCCAACCCAGGCCTCCTGGGCCATCCTAGCCCACCTCAGGAACAGGCCAGAGACCCCAAGCAATGTGAGGGGGCTCAGCTCCTTCCCTCAGGGACAGGATGAGGAAGTCTCCATGCAAATGTGAACAGACCACAGGCATGGAGTTCACTATTGAGGGGACAAATGCAAATTTCCCAGAAGAGGAGGGGCAAAGAGAGGAGCATTGGGTCATGGCTTCCACACACACTAAGGTTAGGGATGAGACAGCTTCTTCCCAGATGGCCATCCAAAGTGTCTCTTGGAGTCCTCCGCAGCCCTGTCAGAGTGTATCATCCACGGGGTGTCCTGTGCTTCCCCACTGCCCTGGCCTGTTCTCCTAACACCTGTTTAGCTCCCACCTTCTTCCCGATCACAAGGAACACAGCAGCCACCATTCAGCTGTACCTCCATGGTCTACTCTAGCAGGGCGCATCCTGGTGTGGGTCAGCAACAAAGAGAAAACAAGGGGCTGAAAGAGAATCTGAGAGAGGCCAAACCATCCTGAGGGCTGCAGGTAGGAGAGGAGAGGAGAGACAACATGGGGCAGGCCCTCCCTTCCCACTCACCGGCAGAAGGGGAAAGCCTTCTAGGGAGTGTCCTCTAGCTTCTTTGTTTGTTTGTTTGTTTGTTTGTGGCTTTCTTTGTGTTTTGGGGTTTGTTTTTTTTTGTGGGGGGGTTGTTTGTTTGGGTTGGGTTGGAGTTTTATTGTTGTTTTGTTTGGGGATTTTGGTTTTTCAAGACAAGGTTTCTCTGTGTAGCCCTGGCTGTACTGGAACTTACTTGATAGACCAGGCTGGCCTTGAACTTCCAGACATCCACCTTCCCCTGCCTCTTTTGAGTGCTGGGATGAAAGGCCTATGGTACCACCTCCACTCCGCTTGTTTTAGTTTTTTAAGTCAAGGTCTCATGGAGCCCTATCAGACCTCAAACTTGCTATGGAATGGAGGATAAACTTGACCTTCTTCTGATCTTCTTACCTCCACCCGGGCTCACAGGCACATGTCACCCACACCAGGTTTATGCACGACAGGGAATCGAACCCCCGGTGTTTAATGCATGGCAGGCAAGCACTCACCACCTGAGCCAGACCCTAGACCTCCAGTCCTCAGTTTAGTCAGTAACTTGTGAACAAAACTATTGAGCTAAGTTTGTAGGCACGAATCTCAAAACAGACTTTAAAACTGCGTGGAAGGTAGCTAGTGGCAAAGCGCTCACTCAACTCAGACAAGGCCCCAGGTTCGGGCCCCAGCAGAGAAGGGTGTGGGGATCAAGTTCGGAATCATTTCAACTGTAAATATACAGACACAGGACAGGAAGAGGTCAGTCCCTATGCTATACAGCTAAGAGGAGCCCCAGTGTAATGAATGAGGGACATTTATCTCCACAACCTTCCCTTTGCACATGCTCTGAGAAGACCACAGGAGAACAGCCAGCCCAGCTATGGGGGCCATGTCTTTGCAGCACTAATTGGGGATGTCCTGAGGATCTCCTTGAGTCAGATAAGCCTGGGCCCTTCTCTACCTGTGACTACCTCAGCAACCTTGCTTTCACCAAGCTCTGTCCGGTCCCACCTCAGTGTGATGCTGAGAGAAGTCCCTGAGTACCCCAGTACCAGTGGACCTCTAAGACCTTATTAAGACAGGGACCAACGGGCGTGGTGGCGCACGCCTTTAATCCCAGCACTCAGGAGGCAGAGGGAGGTGGATTTCTGAGTTCGAGGCCAGCCTGGTCTACAAAGTGAGTTCCAGGACAGCCAGGGCTATACAGAGAAACCCTGTCAAAAAAAAAAAAAAAAAAAAAAAATAGACAGGGACCTAGAGCCCCAGGCTGTATAGAGGGCTGGAAGAAGGCACCAGAGTTCCATGGAAGGACAAGCTTTCTAGTAATAGGGCCAACCTGATGAGAAACACCAGAGACAAGGAGTGGCCTCTCTGTTACTCTCAGGATGAGGTTGCTAGGCAGCAGGAACCTTGCAGGAAGGCAAGGGGAACCCTTCTCTGGCTTCCTCGGGGGACAGGAGATTGGTTAGATACACGGGAGTCATCAGCCTACAGAGGGAAGAGGCTCAGAACACTGAGAGAACAGGTGTGGAAGACCAGGGATGAGGAACGGACTGGGAACAGAAGGACACCCGGTCTGGATGTCCACTTATCTCAAGGGACAGGGCCAACCTGCAATGCCTCTCACCTCTCACTTGTAGGGTCCGAGCAGTTCAATGGGTACTTAAGGTGGATGATGGTGCCATCTCGGTCCTGCAGGATGCCCTGCTGCTGCGTGTAATACTCGACCAGCTCTGTCAGCGTCGCAAACTTCTCCCCTCCGTACAGGTCATAGAAGTCCCCTGAGTTCTGGATCCGAATATGAGTCACCTGATCATCCACCCTGCAAGGTACCACCAGGTAGTGAGATACATGAGCAGCAGCGGGGTGGCCTTGGGGGACAGATGTCTCGATGCAAAAGCACACAGGCACAGAGTGGACATAGACAGTTATGGGCACATGCTAGGGCTACAGGCAGGGACAGAAGGGAAGAAATGTATCATGAGGAGACAACACAACCCAGGGAACCCAGGAATGCTCGGGACCCACACAATGAGCTGCTCAGGTGCAGGGAGGGCCACCCACCTGACTGAGAGGGAGAAGTCACCCTGGTTCTTGCGGCTGGGCCGAGCCAGGAAGCTCCCAGGGACTCCCCTGCCCTTTAGCAGGGTCTCTGCATCAGGCCCGCTGAGGTCCCGGTGAAACCACCTAAAAATGCACAGGGCAGTGAGGGAATATCCCCAGGGCTCCAGCCACCCTTGTTTCCTATCTTCCATGGGTCCCAGGCCCTTACCTCACCATCCTGGGGTTCTCACTGAATTGGCTGCAGAAAATGTGGAGGGAACAGTTTGTCTGGGAAGGCACGTACAAACTCTAGAGATGAGCCTCAGGCAAGGCTCTCAGAGCCCAGGCCTCCAAAGCCAACCTGCAGCCCTGCTCCCGGGGCTACCACTCTACTGGCCTGGGGCAGCCAGCAGGGCGGAGACAGGAAGGGGCGCGGCCGACCCCTTAGGGGAACTCACTTGAACTTCTCTTTTCAGAGCGAGGGAAGAGGAGCTGGAGGGTGGCAGGGTGGGGGAGGGCCTGCCAACAAAGGCACAGGGCAAGGCTGTAAATACTCATGACTCAAGAGGTAAGGCACACACATGTGTGCCCCTCAGTCCCTCCAGGTCAAGAGTCACGCACAGTGAATATCCACATTATCAGGTCAATCCTTCCTCCTCCAGCAGCTGCCTCTACTCAGAATTATTCTTAGGCACAGTCTAATAATGATCGTGTGCAGTGGCACCGCCATTTAATGGAGTGTCGCAGCCTGCCAGACTCATTGCTACAGTGTCATTTTCATGCCTCCTGTGAGTTACAGGTCACCAGGGCTTCATTCTGCAGGCACTATCTTTATCCCCCCCATTTTACAGACAAGGAAACTGAGGCCAAGAAGTTTGAGGAATTGCCCCCGGGTCTTACCCTTAGTGAGTTGCACAACTCAGACCTAAATAGTTTCAAAGCCAATGACTTTTGAATCCTGCTTGCCAGCTCTCAGGACCCAAAGAACAGTAGTCAATAGACTCCTTGTCCAAAGGAGATGCTATCATCACAGCTGAGAGCCCCCACAAAGCAACCTTGTGCAGCACTGTCATCACGGGCCTAGGCCTCTTTCCTATACCCCGACTGTCAGCAGGGAGGGGTGGGGTGGGAAGGTATCTCCTAAAGGTTAGGGTTTGTGGCCAGGGTCCCAACAAGGGCAGACGCTCACAGGGAGGGCTTTAAACTTTAGGAACGCTCAGCCTTCAGGCTTATGGGACCTTGTGTATGTAATCCCCAGGATGAATACAAAAAAAGATGCAAATACTACCAAGCCAAGACCAGAGGGAAAACAAGCTGCCCAACTTATCTTCCTTAGGGAGGGACACAGGCTGCTGGAGAAGGGAGATGGGACAGAGCACCTTATATCCTTTAAGGGTTTTTTGTCTGAGGTGTTTTGATTGGTTAGTTTTGGTGTGTTTGTTTGTTTGTTTGTTTGTTTGTTTTGTAATACTGAAATTAGAACCCCAGTCCTAGCTGGGCATGGTAACCCATGCCTTTAATCCCAACACTTGAGAGGCATAGGCAGGCAGCTCTCTGTGAGTTTGAGGCCAACTTGGTCTATACAGTGAGTTCCAGGATATCCAGCACTATATAGTGAGAGCCTGTCTCAACAACAAGAACAACAAAACCAACCCAGACTCTCAGTCCCTTAAACACGCGTGAGGAGCATCCTTGGGCGAGCATCCTTGGGCGAGCACCCTTGGCCGAGCACCCCTGGGCGAGCATCCTTGGGCAAGCATCCTTGGTGTACATCCTCTACCCTATTTCTTTTCCTTATTCATTTGATTCCCTTCATACTTCTGCAGTCCTAGGGTTTGAACTTAGGACCTCAAACACGCAAGGCAATGGCTCAACCACAGAGTCACACCCCCTGTTAGTTCTCTTTTTACTTTTTTTGGAGATAGGGTCTCGCTAAATTGCCCAGGCTAATCTGGAACTCACTCTGTAGCCTTGAGTTTGTAATCTCCCTACCTCCACCTCTCCAGTAGCTGGAGGTAGAAGCATTGCCACCATATCTGGCTCCCTTACACTTCTTTAAAACTGAATGATGCGGCTCAATGGTAACATAAGGCCCTGTCTCTGCTCCAAGCCCAGTAGTTTCATGAGTGAGTGTATAGTTAGTTGTATGCTTAATATTTATTCACAGTGTATAGTCATATCTCAAAATATAGGAGAAATAAGAGACAATAAAACCCAAACATGGCTAGAGTGTGGCTCTGTGTAAAATGCTTGCTTAGCATATGAGTGGGAACCCCTGGCCTTCACCACCAACAGTCTTGCTGGATGCCATGTCACACATCTGTAATTCCAGCACATAGAAGACAGAGGTAGGGGGATGAGAACAAACCTGAAGCCAGCCTAGGCTTCATAAAGAGTTCCAAGCCAGCCAGGGCTATATAGCAAGCCCCTGGGGGTGTTGGTTTTGTTTTGTTTAACAGTCTACAACAAGTACTTTATCATTATTGAAAACATCAAATATCACTTAACCTTCCTGCCTCCCACCCTCCTTTTAGGCTTTCTCTTCTTGCTAATACCCCTGAAAATATGCATGCTTGGGTATTACATTAAGCAAGATCCAGAACTCCAATAGACTCAGCTCATCCCAAGGGTCAGGAAGACCATATACAAAGCTTGTTTCAGCAAAGGGAGATCCACGGAACAATATGAACTAACCAGTACCCCCAGAGTTCATGTCTCTAGCTGCATATGTAGCAGAAGATGGCCTAGTCGACCATCAAGGGGAGGAGAGGCCCTTGGTCTTACGAAGATCATATGCCCCAGTACAGGGGAATGCCAGGCCAGGAAGCAGGAATGGGTGGGTTGGGAAGCAGGCCAGAGGGAGGGTATAGGGGACTTTGAGGATAGCATTTGAAATGTAAATGAAGAAAATATCTAATTTCAAAAACCGGGGGGGGGGGGGGGTGTGGAATCTGCCAGCATCCCAGCTTGCCTCCATCCCAACCTTCAGGGTCGTATCTAGCTGAAGACTCATGACTTCACTTAAACAGACAGGATTACAAGTATGCACGCCCCGCACGCCGATTACTCTCTGCCAATGACATATCTTGTATAGAAGCACAACTCACACACACCCCACCATCTGGGTTCACCCCATATCCATCCCTTGCTGGGCAGATCCCCAACACAACAGGCACACAGGAAGGCCCATACTGCTTGGCACCATACTGACTGCACCAGTACAAAGACTCTCGTTCCAGAATGAAGCCCACTCTGTGGGAGGGAGCTCACGAGGCACCTAATACTCCTGACCCTGATGTGTATCTAAAGGATGTCAAGCCAGAAAATGTAGTGCTCCAATAAGACGGAATACACATCCTGTCCCCAGGCAGGAAAATAATAAAAAATCCTCCAAGAAGCAAGGCACGGGGCCTTTGACCACCTATGATGTTGGGATTTTGTCTTTGTTTTAAGCAGAATTAAGGAGGCTGACAGTCCTAAACATAAATGCCTGGTATCTAGAAGAGAAAGAGATTCCTTCGGGAAGCAAGGGATAAAAGAACACATCAAGGTCAATGGTGATGCAGGAAAGAGAGGCCCTGGGTACCTACCAAGGACAAAATACTACCATTATATGGTACTAGAGTTCTCTGGATCTTGGTATTTCTGCCCGATAAATGAACTTCACAAGGTTTCCTAAATTCAAACCTAAAAAGCCAATAAGGAGGCCAGGTGTGGTGGCTCGTGCCAGTAGCCCCAGTATTCAGGAGGCTGAAGCCTGGGACAGAAGGCTAAATGTGATGGTCCATGCCTGCCCTTGGGAGGTCTTCTTCGACCACATAACTGCTAAGTGGCATGGCTTCATGTCATCAGCTTCAACATTTTACCCTGGATTCTGTCTTCTGATTCTGCATCTGCAGGTTCAGCCAGCTGTAGACAGAAAGTATGCTTCCACTGGGTGGGCGCAGACCCTTTTCCCTAGCCACAATTTCCTCCATAACAGGATACAATGATTTGCATAGCATTTACATCGTACTCAGAGATAATAAAATCCACAGTAGTACAGGTATAGGTTCTATGCAAATACATTTGTATAGTTTGGTATCTTCCAGTCGCTCTGGAATTAATCCCCCATAGACTCTGGCAAGTGACTGTTTTCTGTTGCTGTGTAGCCTTGGCTGTCTTGGAACTCACTCTGTAGATCAGGCTAGCCTGGAAGTTAGAGACCCGCCTGCCTCTGCCTCCTAAATTCTGGGATTACAGGTGTGTGCCAGCCAACTTGGGGCTTTATGCCTGCTAGACAATAACCCTAATTTTTGTTTTTATTATTTATTTAGATGACATCTTGCTGTATGTGGCCAGGCTAGCCTCAAACTCAAGATCCTCCTACCTCGGCCTCTCCTGTCATCCTACACCACCCTTCCCAGCTGAGACAACTGTATCACTGTTATTGTAGCATGACAATCTTGTTTACTTGTGATGTGACGATCCCAAGTTTAGAAACAAAAGTGAAAACTGAAGGCTCGTTCAGTAACTTGCCCACAGTCACGAGGTTCCAGTGAGTGGGAAGGTGAAAAAAAACCCAAAGCTGTCTGAGGCCAGAGATCTGTTTGCCACAGCCAACTGCACCATCAGGCTTTAAGGAGCTGCCGGGTACAGAAAAGCCTGGAGATGGAGACGGAGAGGATACAGGTCACCCCCCACGGGCAGATGGACCAGGACACAGAGGTGCCATGGAAACCATGCACTTGGGTTGTTCGGTGTAAGCAGAGCAAAGCAGCTGAACCAAAGCATGCAGGGGCTGGACCCCCCCAAATAGAGGTCTTCCAAGTCCACGTTAAAAAACCAAGAAGGGTTCTATAATGGGAGATTCCTTGTCAAGGCAGATGGGAAGCCTCAGCACCACCCCCAGGCCGGCAGGGACAAGATACACACTGGAGGAAGAGTGTACACAGAAAGAATCGAATGAGTATGAAAAGCCAAACTCAGCAGGACCCCTGTACAGACCACCCACAGAGTCACCAGAACTCTCTGAGTGGGCTTTCACTACCCAAACCCCACCGGAAGTCTAAGGTGCCCATGGCTTTCTTCTTGGGTGAACACACTGTCCTTTGCCCATTTGTCCCCAGACATCACTCTGCTTAGCTCAAACGCCACCTCATCTGGAAGTTCTCCCTGTCAGCCAATTATGTCTCCAGAATACATCACTTGCTGCTTCTTTTCCTGCGTGTTAGTTAGTTAGTGCTTCGGCCATCTGAAATAATCCTAGTTATTGCCTGTGTATTCACTCGGTCATCTCTGGCTGGAATGCCTGCTCTCTAAACAGAGATCATGTCTGCCTCATATAGGTTCATATTACCAACAAACATCTTCATCAGTACCTGTCCACCATGTCTGCTCACCATTCATCTAGCAACGTTTGCTTCCTTTGGGGAACAGTGAAAGAACCAAGCTGTGTGTGTGGGTACATGGGGTGTCTAGGAATGGAAGAGCTTTCTCAAATGTGCCCTTAGACTGTCATGTCTGAGGTGATGTGAGCTACCCAAGGGGGAAAGAGATCCTAGACAAGAGGCAGAAGCAGGAGGACCCCAGGCCAGTGGTTAAAAATAAGAAAAGATTTGGGGTTGGGGCGGGGGAAGAGGCAGAGGAAATGAGCCTGGAGGTCTTGTATCTTGTGGTAAGGAGAGAGAGTTCACAGGGACAGGATGGCGACCCCAAGGGCAGGGGTATTGGTGGGGGTAGACTATTTTTGTAGGCCTACTTGTTGAGGGTGTGAACAATGTCCATCCACCTAGACAAACAGGAGTCTGTGGGACACACACAAGTGGTGGAGGGGACTTACCCGCGGGACAGCATCTCCCGGGAGGAGTGGGGAGAAGTCACAGGCAAAGGGCGACGGGGGCGGGGCCAATCGAGTGGCACAGCTGTTCAGGGATCCAGACCTTTAGGAAGAATATATTTCGTTTCTCGGCCACTTCCTCCTCTATCCAGCCTGTCAAACCAATGGGACTCTGAGGCCAAGCCCCTGGATTACAGGTCTCTGAGAGAAGGGCGGTGGGGCGGGGCTGGCCAGAGTCTGCCCGCCCACCGCGGCCAAATTCCCCAGAGGACTGCAGGAGTGCAGCAGGCTTCAGGCCTGCCCGGGCCTACTTCCCTGGGAAGGGGAGGAGCCACCTGCTGTTCTACCTGGAGCTCAAACTGCTGGAGCAGAAGGAGGGCGGTACAAGCAAAGCCCAGGAAGTAACCCTAGCCAAGGGACCGCCCTCGGAAGAGTACCTCTCTGACCGTGGAAAGCAGAGAGCCCAAAGAAGAGCCTGGGCCCGCTCCTCTAGGAGGTGCTACCTTTGTGAGCAAACCTCCCAGGGTACCAAGAGGCCCATCTTAGCCTCACACACCCTGGGGCTCATGAGAGCAGGGTTGGTCCCAGCGAAGAGGATAGAAAGGGTCTAAAGGAGGGGAAAGGCTAGAGGCGGCTGGGTGGCAACAAGAGGGGGTAATCAGGACTACAAATGACTGACACAAAGGTTTAGTCTCAAGTACATTTATTATCCTCTGAACACATGGGCCGCCTCCACAGCAGCAGCACACATAGGAGAACCAATCTCAGGAGGCGGCCACACTGCTTCCGGAAGCAGGCCCATGGGGCGGCAGTGTCATAGGTGGCAGGAACAGGGCCTTCAGCTTGCCTGACAGGCTGGCAATCTCGGGATCCTGGGCTTCGTAAGACTTGACCAGGCGGGCAAACTTAAGGACACCTGCAATCAGAAGCAAGTCAAGCCACACTGCTGGGGACCAGTGTGTGGAGGCAGCCAAGGGGGCTCCCTAAAGCAGAAGATCTCCTTTCGTCAGGCAACCATCTGCAAAAGAGGACAATTCACCCCGATGTCCTGCATGGCTTCAACCAACCCCGCCCCAGTTTTCACTAGGCACAACTGGATGCAATATGAAAAAGCCCTAAAACAGCTGGGCCTGCCCTTAATCCCAGCACTCGGGAGGCAGAGGTAGATGGGTCTCTTGAGTTCGAGGCCTGCCTGGTCTACAGATCGAGTTCCACGATAGCCAGGGCTACACAGAGAAACCCTGTCTCAAAACAAACAAACAAACAAAAAATAAAAAAGCATTATGCTTTCAGTCTCGGGTGAACCACATTCAGCAGCTTAGCCTCAAGCAGCCTGATATGAAAAAGACTCCCTGGTAGTCCTGGCTAGCTAACAAAACAAACAAACAAACAAACAAAAAATCAATAAACAAGTGTCCTTGGGAAGAGAGAGCTCAACCTCCCACACCAAACCTATTAGCCAAAAGGCAGACAAGAAAGAGTTCAGGTACAAGAGAAAGTTCAGGTTAGAGCTGGGCCCAGTGACTCAAGCCTGTAATATCACCTACTCAAAAGGCTGAGAAAGGTGGGTCTCTGGTTCAAGGCCATTCTGGGCAACTTACTGCGATCCTGACTCGGGGAGAGCTGGGAAGTTCGAAGGCCATAGGGAAACACTTGCCTATCATAAGGCTTTGGACTCTAGAGCCAAAGCTTGTTTTGTTTGGTGGGTTTTTGGTTTTTCAAGACAGGGTTTCTTTGTATAGCCATGGATACCCTGGAACTCCTCACCCTTCAGACCAGGCTGGCCTTGAACTCAGAGATCTGCCTGCCTCTGCTTCTCAAATGCTGGGATGAAAGGCCACTGTGGTCATGCCTGGCTTCAAGAGCCATAACTTTTCAGGCGGGGCTTAAGTCTAGTCCCTGAACTGTGAGTGGCAATGTTTGATGTGACTGCCGCCCTGTGGCAAGAAAAAGACAGATCGGGGAGGGGGGGGGGGAACATCATCATGCGTCCCACCCCCAGTCCATTTCTTCACCAAGCCCTGTGGGACCCACCTTCCCCGTCGCAGCTGAAGCCATAGGCTTTAATAACCTCTTGTTGGATCTGTGTGGCTACGGGCAGCACGAATTGCAGCATCTTGCCCATATCGTTGCACGCATTGTCTCTAGCCTCGTCCATGCGCACGGCATTCTCTGGGGCGGAGAACGCTTGAATCACCTCCGCCAAGACCACTGCGAGACCGAAGCATCCCAGAGAGGTCCGCGGAGGACGGCGGGCGAGCCCAGAGGAGGGAAGAGGCAGGGAATTAGTGGGCCGAGGCCTGCAAGCAACCCGATAAGCTTGTCCTCCCAACCCTTCGCCCTAATGGGCAAGGGCCCCACTTGGAGAGGGAAAGAATAGTACCGCGCCCTCCCCCCAGAAGACTCCCACGCCCAGACTAGGCTCCTTCCTCACCCTTGGCCTGCTCCGCGCTCAGGGCCGCGGGCTGAGCCGAGGCGGACGCCATAGGACGCCACTCGGTGCTTGAGTAGTGGGAACACAGAAGAGATCCGGAGAACCCTGCAGTCCGCCGCCTCCCCCACGGCTGCAGGCCAGTGGAGGCAGAAAGGAAGCGGGACCGCACAAGGCGGAAGTCTCTGAGCGTGGCTCTAGCACACACGCGTTTCCTAGGAAACCAGAGAAGGATCAAAGCCCCTCTGACACCAAGGGGACGGAGGCTGCTTTGCTTTCATTGTAGACCAGTAAAATTGGGAGGGGTTTTCCAACCGGAGTCAGAAAACCTGCTAGACAAATTCTAAAAGAGCTGTAACACTTGCGGAAGTGCGTCTGTAGCGAGCCAGGGAAGGACATCAACTCCACTTTCGATGAGGGTGAAATCAAGGTACCATTTTCACACCCCTCCACTGATATGTGAATCACAAAGCACAGTTCCTTATTCGGTTCGATAAACAATATTCTAAAAGACTATTAAAACCGCTCATTTCTTGAGTTTGTGACCGCTTGTAGAGGCTATGCAAATGAGTCAGTGCTGATTGGCTGGAAACAGCCAATCACAGCTCCTACGTTGTTAAGAAAAAAAAAAAAAAGCTTCGCGAGATTAAAGGCTTGGAGCTAAAACTGAAGTGAATCGGTCTTAAGTAGTGGCAGGCGATGTGGCCCGATGCCTTGTACTCTTATCCTTACAAGTTTTTTTTTTTTTTTTTGGTTTTCCGAGACAGGGTTTCTCTGTATCTGTATAACCCCGGCTGTCCTGGAACTCACTCTGTAGACCAGGCTGGCCTCGAACTCAGAAATCCGCCTGCCTCTGCCTCCCAAATGCTGGGATTAAAGGCGTGCGCCACCACGCCCGGCCTTACAAGTTTTTATTGCCCATCCTCTCCCCACACTGCAAAGACTCTGGAACATCAGGCCTGACCCGGCATAGCGCCACATTTCTGTGATACCAGCACAAAATCTGAGAAGTTCAAGGCCAGCTTGGGCTCCATGGCCCTGCTTCATTAAAAATAGAGGGGTTGCAAAGATGGCTCACCCTGCTTGGTGATTCCTAACTGCCCTAACTCAAGCTACAGGGGACCCAACACCTGGCCTCTTTTGAGGCCTTGCATTCTTAAGCGCAGACATGAACTCATACACCTAACTATAAGTAAATCTTTTACAAATACTAATCTTATTGGCCTCCTAGTTATACACCTTTAACTGTTTCAAATCATAAACTATGCTATGAGAAGGGATTCAGATGTCTGAAACTCTGTGGAGCACTCTGGTGGCACACTATGTCAGCGATGTAAGTACTTCCAAGGTTTTGATTGGCGTATGCTTGCTGTGCGCCTATTCTTGCTCTGAAGGCCTTAGGAGCCTGAACTCCCCAAGCTAAAGATCTAGGACAGGACCCCAATGAGTACAGCTGAGCATCCAAGGTCAAGAGGAGCCTTGTCAGGTTAAAGAGATGGCTCAGGGGGTTAAGAGCACTGACTGCTCTTCCAGGTGTCCTGAGTTCAATTCCCAGCAACCACTTGGTGGCTCACAACCACCTGTAATGGGATATGATATTCTCTTCTGGTATGCATGAAGACTCTTGTAAAATAAATGAGTGATTAAAAAAAGAGCCTTGTCCAACTCATAAGTTTCCACAAGAAAACCCCATTCATCCCTTCCCACTTCCCCTACAACAACCAGACCTCTCACCCTACCCACCCCAACACCCTACCCACTGCAACCGCCCTCCCCCAAATAAAAAAACACGTCACAGACATATTCCTGGGGAACTGTGAGGATGTTTTTGTTTGGTTGGTTTTGGTCAGGATGTTTTTTAAAGAGCATCATATAGATATTTATATATATAAATTATTAATGTGGGACGGGTAAGGGCACATATCGCCGAGGGAGGGGGTGCACACACAGGGATGGGGCGGGGCAGCACACAATGCTACGCAAAACAGCCACATCTAACAGATGAAAAAAAATCACACCAAAGGGTTAGGGGAGGGGCAGTGGCCACCAAGGATTTGGCATAGAGGAGAAGATAAGCAGGGGATAGGAGGAGGGACCTGGTCCAAGATACTGTGCACTTTCTGTCCCCACCCTTGCCACTTCCCACCTCTGCACACAACCCCGGGCCCTGACCTTGTCTGTCCCTTCTTCCCTCCCTCCCTCTGCCCAGCTGCAGGAGCTCTGCAAGTGGGCAGCACCCTCTCCTCGGCTGGGGGTGGGGTGGGGTCAAAAGGTTGGGGTGGTCCTCCAAGGTCTGGATGAAGGAACAGTGGGTGCTGTCTGGATCGCAGCTCTACAGCGGCTTGTCACTCTCCTTCTTCAGGTGACTAGATAAGAGGCAATGCAGAGATGAGACCGAGAAAGGGGGCTTCCCCTCCCAAGGGCTCGGTGTCCTGTTGGACCATGCCCAGAACCCACTTCCCCTTGTGCTCTGGGGGCAACCTGGAGTACCTGTAGTAGTCTTCCTGGGCAGGCAGTGGCACGCTGTGCAATGGGTGATGAGCATGTAGCCACTGCTGCTGTTCCAGCGCCAAGCGCTGAAGCTCAGCTGACTGTGCGTGCATGGCCTGCAGCTGATGAGCCGCTGACATTGGAGCAGAAAGGGAGGCCGGCAGGTCCCGGTAAGGGGCAGCTGTGAGAAGAAGGCACAGGAGTAAATGACTGCTGGATGGGGACAGTCAGCCACTTTCCAGACAGACAGAGGAAGCTGAGGCTAAAATGTGAAGTTACAGCACCTACCCTATGCTCTGTCTGTCGGCCTGTGGTGGAACGGAACGAGCCCTAGCACTTGAGGCTCCTTTAGAAGGGCCTCAGGTCTCTGTTTCTATCTTAGCTGCTCACATCTCTCTCCAGACTCCACTTGGCCCTTCTACCTCCCTCCCCCAGATCCTCTGTTCTGGTCTTCACTCACGTAAGCCTCCCCTCCTCCATCCTTACCAAAAAGCTGGTGACGAAGAACTTCGTTCTCGTGCAGAGGGTGAGGAAGAAGGGGATTGGGGAGGGTCCCAGCTGGGTAGGGGATCCGGGTAAGGTGAGACCCTGAGGCCAGGGGGTCAATGAGAGGGTGCACCGAGGCAGAGGCTGGAGGGCAGAGAAGAGGAAGGTGTCACCAGGAGGCAGGGTTGGGGACAACTATGCACTGGGGTGGAGGGATCTAGCTTGTGAAGAGACAGACACAAGGATCCAAAGCAGAACCAAGGTGGGAGAGAGGAGCTAGACCCTCTGAGATGACAGAGCAGCTGGAGAAGAGACACGGAAGACTGAAGACAGGATATTACAGAGCAGAGAAGCAAAGAAAAGACTGGACTACTCAGAAGAGATGAAGGGTAAGTTTAGGAAACACTTCTTTCTTGAGTTTAAGAAATATATCGGGGAGAACTATTAGGAGCTGGTACGAACATGAGCAGAGTGTGATGCATAAAAATGCTCAGAGCCCGAGTTGACTTGCTCTAAGGCCAGCCGGGCAGTGTTCTGGGCTATAAACTACAGTATATAAAACAGTATATATAAGCTCATTATTGCCTATGGCTAAGTTTCATGGACTTCCCTAAAAAGTTCTAAATCTACAGGTGGGCAGAAGCGCAGAAGACTCCTAGATGCGAGGAAAAGGAGACGCTGGCCCCAAACAAGCTTTGTACACAGAGAAACAGGCACATCGATGTGTGAAGGGCACGGAGAGGGATGAACACAAGAAAGGAAGGTGGTTCTTCCAAAGGCTCCATGTTGATCTGTTATCAAGGTTAGAGGGGCTGGGCTACGAGTAGGTACCAGACAGTGTGAAGGGAAGCCAAGGAAGCAAAGACTAGAACAGCAATCTCAGGAGATGGGAGTTCTGGCCAGAAGAAGGGAAGGACGTTATTTCACACTTCCAAGTAGGAAACAGGGTCTTACCTGCGTGGATAGCATCCTGCTGGTGCAGGTGAAGGTGAGAGTGGATGTGGGAGTGCTGGTGGTGATGGGGAGTCACGTTGAGCATCTGCAGCCGGGCTAGTGGGTCATTGCCCAGGGCTGCCACCCTTTCTGCATGCTGTCTTTCAGCTGCCAACCGCTCAGCATAAGACATGTCAGGACGCAAGGCTGGCCCAGCTGCCAGCGCTAGCCGTTCTCGTTCCAGGGGCCCCAGGCTCGGATGAAAAGGGAAAGGGTGCAGGCCAGGTGGCCCGGGCTGTAGAGCCAAGCCCCCATGTCGGGGGAAGGGATCCAGGCCTGGCCCGGGAACCCCATGTAGGGGTTCCAGCTCACTAGGTTTCACCTCAAAGCCAGGCTTGAGCCGGTCACGGAGGTCACGTTCACGGGCTTCCCGCTCCCGTTCTCGGGCAGCTGGGTCGCTGCTGTACAGGGCTGGGACATTGTAACCCAGAAGCCCCGGGTCCACTGCCCCCAAGGGCACATAGAATGGGTGGTTGCGATTGCCAGGAGACATGACATGAGGTCGGGCGTATTCACTGAGAGTGCGCAAGGCCGGAGTATCAGGACCCAGGTAAGGGGGCACTGTAGCCACAGCGCTGCCAGGCTCAAAGGGAGGCCGATGGGGCACTGGACCCAGAGACGGGCACTCCACTGGAGCACGGCCCTCCTGGGCCAGTTTCTGTAGAAATCAGACAGAAAGTGGAGTCAAAATAACAGACACGGGCACAGTTACGCGCCCCAGGCTGCCCATCGATCTCAGCAGTCCAAAGTCAAAACGCTTCATTGCACCCTCCCCCAGCCTGGAAACCTGAGCATTTCCGGGCTGCGGCGGCTCCTCCCGTCCACTAGGTGGCGGAGCGACCGGCGGCGTACGCCGGGGCCCGGGAGAGGCGCGGCGCGGCGCACCTTGTGACGCACTCACCACACTGCGCTCCAGCTCGCGCTCTTTCTCGCGCTCGCGCTCCTTTTCGCGTTCCCGCTCGCGCTCGCGCTCTTTCTCCTCGCGCGCGCGCTGCTCGGCCTCGCGCCGCACTTTCTCCACCAGGTCCGCGCGCTTCTTGGCCAGCTTGGAGCCCTCCAGCGGCACGAAGTACAGGTCGCTGCGCGCGCACGAGTTGAAGCCGCGGTCCAGGTGCTTATTGAACCTGCCGGGCGGGCGCGGACCTGTGAGCCTCAAAGGCAGTCCCCACCAGCTTGTCGCTCGCTAATCCCGGCAGCACGCCGGCCACGAACGCAGAGCCCCCTCCGTCTGCAGCGTACAGACCCACCCTCCCTCAAGCCCACCCCAGGGCGGCTCACCTGGCTGACTGGCTGGCATGGCTGGGCACGTCCACCACCTTGGGAGGGGGCGAGGGGCTGCGGGCCGGAGGCACCGGACTCTCGGGGGTTTCGTACTCTTCCGCCGGCTCCTGTTTGATCTGCGTGGCAGTCAGGGGCGGCCCTGTAGTCGGGGCCGCGGGTGGCGGAGGCAGAGATGACAAACTTGAAGGCCCCGCGGGTGGCAGGGGCCCCGGCCCCACGGTGGGTGAACCTGGCTTGAAGGTCCCTGGGCCTGCTGGCGGAGAGGTGCCTCGATAGCCGGGTGGGGTCCCTGTTCTGAAGGAGGGTGGTGACCCCGGTTTGTATCCTGGCGGGGTGGCTGTCTTGTAGGACCCTGGGGATGGGGCTCTCTTGCTGTACTGAGGGGGCCCAGGTGGCGAGGCTGTCTTGTAGCCTGCTGGCGAGGAAGCCACGGTGGCGATGACAGTGGAAAGGGTAGCTGAGGAGGTGGTGACTGGGGGGACTGGTGGGAAGGGGTAGGAAGCTCCTTGGGGGCCTTGGGATGAAGAGGGGTGTGAACATGAATAGGAGGCTTGAGAGGAAGACCCGGAAGAGTTGGAAGAAGAAACTGGGGGACCATTGGGACCTGCTTGGCTATAGGACACCTGGCCATGAGGTGGAGGCAGGTGTGCTGGCCCTGGGGGGTAGGGCCTTAAAGACCCCAGGGAGGGTGACATGTTGTAAGGGTGTGCATGATGGGAGTTACTGCTCTCTAGAGGGTGAGGATACGCTCCAGGTGGAGGGGGCCCAGAGTTTCCATGATGATGTTGTTGCTGTGGCTGCTGCTGCTGCTGGTGATGATGATGTGTAGGGGCTGCTGGGTGGGCTGTGGATTGACCCCCAGTAGGAGGGAAAGGGCCTGGATGGGTGTTGTTGTTGGCCAAGAGGCGGCCGTAGGGAGGAGGAGGAGGTGGACCCTGGCTCCACACAGCCTGGGATGGGAGAGAAGGCTGGGTGTACTTGGGTGGCTGATTAGAGACAGACATACTAGTTGGTGGGGGGAAGGAATGAGGATAACTGGGCAGGGCCTGGGAAGCCGGGTACTGGGAGGCAGAGGAGGAGGAGGAGGAACTAGAAGAGGCTGCGGCAGAGCTACTGGAGGATGAATATGGATATCGCATTGGAGGCCCAGGGGCAGAGGAAGAAGCTGGGGGCAAAGGGTGGGGAGATGGGGCCAGGGTTGGACCCTTCTCTGGGCCAGGAGGAAGTCCACTCATGCCCTGCCCCATGGCATGGGGGGAGGGCAGATGCCCAGGGATTGGCTGAGCCCCCATGCCAGGAGGAGAGGCTGAGGCATTGTTGAGGGGTCTCAGGGCAGGTGGAGGAGGCAGGTTTGGTGTCACATGGGGGAAAGAAGCTGGTGGTGGAGCAGAAGGTAAGCTCCCACCACCCACTGGAGCGCTGGGTGGCTTTGCTGGAGGAGCACCACTGGCCCCAGAACTTGATATTGGAATTGGGGTAGTGGGTGGCGGATGTTGCTTGCCTCCACCAGGGGCACCCACTGAGGAGGCAGCGGCTCCCCCTTTGGGACCCATGGGGGGTCCAGATAAAACACCTCCACTAGCATTCCCAGGGTAGAGCTGTGGGTGTGTGGGAGGAGCTCCAGGTGGTGGGCCCTGGAATAATCTCGATGTAGGGGGCTCCATCGGAGCATGATATCCAGCAGGCGGCACAGAAGGATGAGGTTCAAAGCCAGACTCTGGCTGTCGGGGAGTGCTGTCTGGTGGTGGTGGGGAAGGAGGGAAGAGTGGAGGTGGGTGGTAGGGGCGGGCGGGGCCCTGGGACAGGCCAGAGGATGAGTCTGAGTCATTTTCCACGCTGCCTGGGCTGTAGATGCTGGGAGATGTGCTTCGGTTGTCCTGGTCTATATCTCTAGGATCGCTGCTGCCGTCATCGTTAATGCTGCGCCCATCCAAGCTGTCCAGATCCGAGGGAGACTGCGGGCGAGGGAGCTCCTGCTGTTAGGGAAAAGGGCTGGATTTCCTCTTTTCCTTTCCCGCTTCCCAATTATTTCCTCTTCCTCCTCCTCTCAGGACTGTTGTGCCGCAGTGTGATGTGATGGGGAGGCTCGCTCAAGGTGCCCGTCACCTAGTACCTCCTTCTCCCACATCTCGGCTGCTCCCTAATAGTCCGTGTCTTTCCTTCCTTGTCCCTTCACAGCTGACTGCAGACCCTCGCTACCTCATGTGCACCCTTCTCATCTCAGGTATTCTTTGGCTATCTCCAAATGATTGGTCTGTCTGTCTATGTCTTCCTCTCTCTCCTTCTCGAGATTTGTTTTTATTTTATGTGCATTGGTGTTTTTTACCTGCATGTCTGACTGCATGAGGGTATTAGATTCCCTAGGAACTGGAGCTACATACAGTTGTGAGCCACCATGTGGGTGTTAGGAATTGAACCCAGGTCCTCTAGAACAGCAGCCAGTGTGCCCAACTGAAGAACCATTTCTCCATGTGCTCCCTCACCTTCTAGTCTAAAAACTGTGAGCCGGGCGTGACTGTGCATGCCTTTAATCCCAGCACTTGGGAGGCAGAGGCAGGCGGATTTCTGAGTTCGAAGCCAGAATGAGTTCCAGGACAGCCAGGGCCCTGTCTCAAAAAACCAACCCCACCCCTCAGAGAAATCATGGTTATCCTGTGGTATATGGTGATTTGGATATCAGCCTATCTTATCTTACAGTCTTTCTTTGTTTTGTTTTTCAAGACAGAGTTTTTCTATATAGCTCTGGCTGTCCTGGAACTCACTCTGTAGACCAGGCTGGCCTCGAACTCAGAAATCCACCTGCCTCTGCCTCCCAAATGATGGGATTAAAGGCGTGCGCCACCACTGCCTGGCTAACACGTACTATTCTTACTAAAGTTTCAATAGCTCTCCACTGTATTATAGGCGGGACCACTCAAATAGGTAATGGGACAGGGTTTTTTATCTCAGCAGAGAGCAAGCGGGAATGGTACTCAAGAGAAGTTTGCAGAAAGAGCAGTCAGAACATAGGCCACAACGGCTACAAGGTCTCTCACCTCAGTTTTGGTCTTTTTGGGTGCATTGGTCTCCTCGCTCTCACTCTCTGAGATCTCCTCGCTCCGGCCCTGCTTGTTGGCCTTTGGGGCAGAGGGCTCCTCTATCCGGGCCTTCTGTTAGAGAAGAGAACATTCCTTCTATCTCAAGTCTCTGCCAGACCTCAAGTGCCCCCACCCCAAACACCCCCTCAGCTGCAGTGCTGTGCATCCTGAGGGGACCAGAGGACAGAATACCTTGGCTGTCTGCCTGGACTTCTCAGCTTTGCCATCACTGCTGGATGTGCTGACCCCTCCAGGGGAGGCCCGGCCCCTTGATCTCAGCTCTTCCCGGGGCCCGGGGGCCTCTTTCTTCCGTCCACTCCTCATTGACATCTGAGAGCAGGATGGTACAGGTAATGTTTTCACAGGGCCCTAACTTTAGGCTCTATGCTGCCTGTGCTCTCCGCTCCAACTCCTTCCTCCTGGCTTCCCCGCCCCTGCCCTTGGTCTGCCATACTACTTAGGATATAGTTTCTACTCACCGAGTCTTTATTCTGTCGTGTCTTCATTCTTCAGGCTGTGGAGACCCCATTCTCCTCTGCCTGGGCAGCTGAATACAGAAACGAGTCTGCTGTACCCCGAGCTCCCCACAGCTGTGGCCTGGGAAGCTGGCAGCAGTTGTAGGCACGTGGTACTTGCAGGGTGTTTTCAGTGAATCTGTTAGGGAAAAACAGCATCTTCATATCGGAACAGAAACAGTGGGGCCGAGTAACCACCGTGAGTTGGGAGGCTGGGACTTGCTCCATAGGCTACAACAGCTAAGGGAAGGAAATTCTTACAGTATCATCTCTTTCATCTCTAGGGGTACCTATGAGCCCCAACCTAACAAACAGCAGGACTTTACCCTCCACAAGCCCTAAAGAGTATCTGTGGCCACCATGGTGTGGTGGCAGATGCCTGT
Source organism: Mus caroli (assembly GCF_978045245.1). Classification (NCBI taxonomy): domain Eukaryota; kingdom Metazoa; phylum Chordata; class Mammalia; order Rodentia; family Muridae; genus Mus; species Mus caroli. The sequence continues at coordinate 24,400,710 of NW_028227262.1, read as the reverse complement.
AATGCCAGCACTCAGAAGACTGTATCATGGGCATCACACACTCAAGGCCAGCCTAAACTAAACAGCAAACTCCTGTCTAAAAGCCAAAACAAAACATTTGTCTACTCATGAGTTCCAGAGCCTTCCAAATTCCAAAGAAGCACAAAGAAATGAGATTCAAGCACTGGTTTACTGAGTATCTCCTGTGCCAAGCCCTTTACATACGATTTCAGTAACATCTCCAACATACTCTAAAATGGGCACAAGCAAGGGAACTGAGGCTCAAAGACTGACAGTGACCTGCCCCACCTTCCAAAGGGAAGAACAATGACCCTACAACGAAGCCAGAGCCAAGTCCTCCGCAATCCGACTTCAAAGGCCATGCCTGCTCTTCTAAACTTTGCTCAGAAGTAGGAGAGAATTCTAAGAAGACCTAGATCAGTCACACAGATAAGAATCTTTTTTCACATCAGATGATGTCAGAAGAACGTCCCATCTACAATACCGAGCTACACAGCCTCACCAACATCAACCCCAAATCTGGGCATCTTCAAAACTGCAGAATCTTTTAGACAGCCTCAAGATCTGGTAGTTGGCCTTTTCCACTTACAGGGTTTTTGTCCATACATTTAGCCAAACTGGCCTAACAGTATTTGGGAAGAAAAATTCCAGAAAGTTCCAAACAAAATTTGAATCTGCTACATGGCCACCACCTTGCTCCACCTATAAGAATGATATGCCAGGTGTGGTGGCAGGTGGATTTCTGAGTTCGAGGCCAGCCTGGTCTACAGAGTGAGTTCCAGGACAGCCAGGGCTACACAGAGAAATCCTGTCTCGAAAAACAACAACAACAAAAAGAATGAATGATATGTGGGCCCAAGTTGCTATAATGTCCCACCTTTTCACAAACCCTAAGTCCCTCTCCAGTATCTGCCATTCAATCACTGTTCACCTACTATGCATGGCATGTCTACAACCATTTGCAACCTCAGCTTTGAAGACGTCAACTTTATCAAACATTTACATGGAATTGGTTACTATACATGATCTACAGACGATTTAAAGAACATGGAAGAGTGTGTGCAGGCATGTACAGACACTGGGACTTGAGTATGTGTTCATTTTGGTGTGTGTGTAATGTACTAGAACAAATCTCCCAGATATCAAGGAATGACTATATTGGTGTTTCCTGTGCTTAAAAGATGTCAAAGCATTCACATTATCCAGACTCAAAATATACTGATTGACTGAGGGGAGAGGTGTGCAGATGCTATGATGTGTGGAGGTCAGAGGTCAACTTGTAAGTCAGTTCTCCCCTCTCACCCTGTGGGACCCAGGGGTCAAACTCCAGTTGTCAGACTTTATGGCAAGTGCCTTTACCCAGTGAGCCATCTCACCAGCCCAACTCAATTTTTTGAGACAAGAGTTTCTCTGTATAGACCAGGCTGTCCTCCAACTCAAGAGATCCACCTGCCTCTGCCAGTGTTGGGATTAAAGACATGCTCCACCACAGCCTAGCCCAACTCAAAATATTTTATTTTATTTTATTTTTTAAAGATTTATTTTATTTATGAGTACACTGTAGCTGTCTTCAGACACACCAGAAGAAGGCATCAGATCCCATTACAGATGGGGTCATGAGCCACCATGTGATTGCTGGGAATTGAACTCAGGACCTCTGAAAGAGCAGTCAGTGCTCTTAACCACTGAGCCATCTCTCCAGCCCTCAAAGTATTTTAAAACTACAAAGAAACAAAGTGTCAGTGAACATACAATACAGATTTACAGAGTTGAAGCCTGTCCTCTCACTCGGCACCAACAGCCTATCTATCTGTATCTAGCAGTACAAATACAGATATCATCGTCTATCTGTGTCTCCACAGCCAGCCATTCTCATCTGTACTTCAGCCTCCACTCCCCCAGTGCTGGGATTACAGGCTTACCTGGTGCTGAGCACTGAGCCAGGGCCTCAAGAGTGCCAGGCTAGCACACTGAACTGTATTTCCAGTTGCTAAGAGTCAAACTACTTCATAATACTACCCATAATTTTTTTTAGTTTAATTTTCTATGTATCAACGTTTGCCTGAATGTATGTGTGCCATGTGTGTGCCTAGTCCCTGTGGGGGTCAGAAAAGGACAGCAGACTCATTGGAAGTAGAGTTAGATGTGTGCACTATCATGTGGGTGCTGAGGACAGAACCTGCATCCTCTGCCTGAGCAACAAGTGCTCTAAACAACTGAGCCACCTCTCTGGTCCCCTCTCACTCTATTTTCTCTCTCTCTCTCTCTCTCTCTCTCTCTCTCTCTCTCTCTCTCTCTCTCTCTCTCTCTCCCTTTACCTCCTTCTCTGAGACATATAGACCAGGCTGGGCTTGAACTCACAGATATCTGCTTGCCTCTGCCTCCTGGGAGCAGGATGAAAAGTGTGCACCACCAAGCCCCAGCTTGTAAGATATTTTAAGAGTGAAAAATGCTATTGTCATGGTTTTCCTTTTTATACTTTTTCCTGATGTCATGTACACACATTCGGGGTCTTGCCCATATCTGAGACAGAATCACCCTATGCACCTTATGCCAGCTACAAATGCAGGATCTTCCATCTCAGCCTCACCCAGTCAAGTGCACAGTTGTCAAACCAAGTGAATGTCAGTAGATCTTTGTGGTTGTTATTGTTTTGTGTTTTTGAGACAGGGTCTCAAGTGCTGAAATTACGGGTTAATGACATTTTTACATGTACTTTCTCTAAGGAACACAAGGTGATTACTCTTTGTCCATCACCCCTGGGCCATACTGAGGCAGGCAATGAGGAACGAGTGAGTCTAACCTTTCCAGGAAACTTAACTACTTGTTCCTAAGGGGCACAAAATGGATGGGACAGAGCCCCAAGTCCAAACTTTCAACTGATGCTTTGCCCTGCAAACTAGTGTACTTCAACTATAGCTACAATTACCCTTTCTAGTTGGTTTGTGGATTGGTTTTTAACAGAGTATGCATTACCAGACACGGGGACACATTCCTGAAATCCAGCACTTGAGAGGTGAAGGCAGGACCAGCCACTCTCGGCAAATAGCAAGTTCAAAGCCAGTCTAAGCTTCATGAAATCCTCTCAACACATAAAACTACAGATGGAAAAACAAGAGGATGGAGAAGAAGCAAACGTCCAACAGTACTGAACAGAAGAGAATACGGTAACAAGTATAACAGAGATGACCACCTGTGGCTAGTTTCCTTATCAGGACCCCTAGAGCCTGGTGACAGTCTCCTCCCATCACAGAGCCTGGTCACCAAGCTAGTTTGGATCCTAAAAGACCCAAAAGGTCAAAAATTACAACAAAATTTGTTGGAGAACAGGGCAATCACCTTCTTACCTTTTTTAATCAGCTGAAATCTGAAAGAAAAACAGTCTTCAATGGGGAAGAAGTTCCTGGGATCGGCAGAGGAAGGAATGGAACTGGGAAGAGGTTGGGGTCAGATCATAGGTTAAGTCTAACACAGGTACAGTGGGACTCAAAAACCAACTGGCCACGTGGCGCTCCATCTTGCCTGTCTTGTTTTTTTGTTTGTTTGTTTTTTTTTTTTTTTTTTTTTTTTTTTTTTTGGTTTTTCGAGACAGGGTTTCTCTTTATAGCTCTGGCTGTCCTGGAGCTCACTTTGTAGACCAGGCTGGCCTCGAACTCAGAAATCCGCCTGCCTCTGCCTCCGGAGTGCTGGGATTAAAGGCGTGCGCCACCACGCCCGGCTCTCATCTTGCCTGTCTTACACTTAGACACTTAGAAGGCTGTCTCTGTCTAACACTTAGAAGCACCTACCATGTACAACAACACACATTTTCCCTCATTACCTATGGCAAAAGGAAAGCAAGGAAGACCAAAACTTGGAAGGCAGGGAAATGAGAAATCAGAAAAGAGTCCATGGGTAGGCAGAGGGAAGAAAACTAAGAGAAGCGGGTGTGGGTCAGAGGTGAGATTCCGAGAAGGCCTGGGTTAGATCCCTAGCACCTTATAAAACAGGGTGTGGTCCAGGCCTGCAATCTCAGGACTGCAGATAGAGGGAAGCTCAAGGTCATTTCCTTAGGCAGTGAGTTCAAGGACAGTTTTGGCTAAAAGCCCATCTCAAAAACAACAAACAAACAAACAGAGATTACTACTAAAACCAATGACCTGAGTTGGACCACGGAACCCACATGGTAGAGGAGAACCAACTCAAGTCACACTCTGACCTGCACATGTGCACAGTAGCACACACACAAAATAAATACGTGTAATTAAATTTTTAAAAAGTAAGGAGCAAATATGACAGGAATGTCAGAAGATGACCATGTCACAGACTTCCTGGGAAGAGCTTACAAGATGTATTTCAGGATCACCAACCACCCCAAATCCATTCTAGACCTGCCAGATTAACAATCAGGTGAAAATGACCAAGACGTCCATAAAGCACAGAGGAGCAGACAACAATGATGCCTTGTTAGAACCCAGGTCTGTTGCAGGCACTAGAGGCCATCTCATCACACCAAGAAGGTGAAGCGCAAAGACAAGAGAAGTGACTGGCCCAAGGTCACAGAGGGACATCAAGAAGTACACCTTGGTCTCCCAGCCCCCATTCCAGAGCATCCTGCTCTGCTCTAACCCCTCTCATAGCCCTCGCCCCTGGGCCACTCTCACCCAGACAGGCATGGAGAGCTATGCTACATTTGTAGGTTCAGAAAAAAGGCCAAAGATCAGTTGAATGAAAGGGTCACCCTGAGAACTGACAAAGAAGGAAGGGAGACCCAAAGAGGAATTAAAGGAAATAAAGTTGTTTAAAGAGTCAACCATTTATAAGACAGTAAGAGTGGTAGAGGCTGACAGAAATTGCCCGCGGCGATGTAACTTGGTTTTTTTATTTTGTTTTTGGTTCTGGAGCTCAAACCCAGGGCCTATTGTATGCATGCTAGGAAATAACACTGCTACTGAGCTACCCCCAGCCCAAGACAATATAGTTTGAACAACAACATTTTCATCTTCGCACCATACCCAGGTAGAGGCTTGCAGGAATGACCCGCAAGCAACAGGGTTACTTGTTCCAATAGACTTCTGGAGGAAAAGGAATGCCTCCTTAGGAAACCCTACTTGGGGCAACACCAGAAACATCTCCCAGAGACCCAGCAAGGACAAAGCTACAGGCTGAGTGAGGCCCAATCTACATACTGAATCCCCACCTATTGGACTTCCCACTGGCTCACTACCATGGCAACAAAATGGATTAAAAAAAAAAGTGCCCCCCAAGAGACCATCCCAGGGGTCCATCTGGCAGCCACTATTACCACCTTAGTTGCCAGAGCAACTCCAACCTTCTCACCGTACCCTCAGGAAAGGGAGCTTTAGGGTAACCTACCCCAGGCACAAAGAGATCTCTGAGATCAAGGCAGTAAGGAAGTCCTCCTATGGGACAGCCAATGCTCTGGGGGTGAGGGTGGAGGTCACAATTCCTTGGAATGCCTATATGATTGCCCAACCCTCTCTTCTTTCCCATCCTCCCAACCTTCCTAATTCTCCCTTCAGTATCCCTGCCTTTCTTATTCATGTTAGGAGGACTCACACTACCAAGACTCAGTGTCGTCGTCCCGTTCCCCCCCCCCCCCCGCCCTTCACGAAGTAACTAGGTCTGGGATTAGGAAAACAGGGTCAGAGGTGACCGGGATTGGGGAAAAGAAAACTGAGTCACAAAAGATATGGCCTTCCCATTTCCACCCCAGAAAACGTCCGTCTTCTCAAAGATGGGCCTCTCCCGGTTCATCTCCATTCCCCCCAGGTTCAATCCCCCCTCTCCGCTGCTATAACCCTCCTTTTACCACCTACCACACCCCTTTCCCTGTTCCCAATACCCGCAACCCTGGGTTCTGGAAACCCGGGGCTGGGCCTGTGGGGTTACTGGAGCCTTCACGCCCCACCTCGCTGCCATCTCTCCGATCCGTCCTGCCTTCTCCGCGAACCACCCGCACAGCATCCCCCGGTTTACCTCCGCCAAGTCTCCACCTCGGCGTTCCTCCCCTTTAGGCTCTGGTCCTGGCGACGCTCGGCCCCGTCAGCCCTCCTCCCAAGACCCTCCTCCCCCCCACCTCCCGAGCTCGCGACTCCCAGGCCCGCGTCCCTCCTCCGGGCGGCCCCACCCCCTGAGTCCCCAGCCTCGGGCCCGGTCGTGCCCGCAGTGAGGGAACGCGACCGGGAAAATAACAAATGGAGGCGGCGGCGGGAGGGGGGACCGGGAGGGGTGGGGGCGGGGAGCCGCGGGCCGGAACGGGGCGGCCCGGGCCGGCGGCAGCGGACCTTACCTGCGAGCAGCTCGGGACGGCTGGCTGGCTGCGAGTGCGGTCGGGCTCCGGCGCCTCCCGGGGACGGCGGCGGCCGCCACTCCCCGCCCCTCCTTACTGCGCGGCTTCAGTCGCTGCCGCGGCGGCGGCGGCGGCGGCCCCGGCCCCCCCGGAGGGCGGCCCCCATGCCTGGCTCCCCGCGCAGCCCCGATCGGCTTCTCGCGCTCCTCGCCCGCCCTCCCGCCCGGAATGCGCCGCCCGCGCCCGCCCCCGCCGCACCGCCCGCCTCCGCCCGCACTCGCGGCCCCGGCGAGGCCCGCGACCCCCGGACCCTCCCGCCGCTGGTGCCGCGCGCCCCTAGCCCGCCCCGAGGCCTGCCACCCCGAAACGCGTCCTGGCCCGAGGCCCCGGCCGGGCGCGGGGCTGCGGGCGGACGGACAGGCTGGGCGGCGCGTCCGGCGACTCGCACAGGAAAGCGGACGGCGGAGGGAGGGCGCTCGGGAGAGGGGGATGGGAGCAGGGAGGAAGAGGGAGAAGGAGGGAGCGCGGAGGAACGGAGGAGAGAGAGGGGCCCGGAGGAGACGCGAGGGAGGGAGCGCGCGGCAGTCGGGGGGCGGAGGATCGGGGAAGGGGAGGCGCCGGGCGAGTTGGCCGAAGCCGGCCGGGGCGCGGAGAGAGAGGGCCTCGCTACGCAGAGCGTGGGGAGCTCGCGGGCCCCGCGCGGGAGAGGGCTGGGTGGGAGGGGCTGTGGACTGCGAAGGCAGACCTGGGGAGACCAGAAGTTTGGGGACAAGAAGGGCTGTGGCAGGGGTGAAGTAGGTGGAGTTTGGGGAATACTGAAGTAGAGATTTTGGATAATGGGACTGTATTGGAAAGATGGAGAGGAAGGGCGAGAAGCTCAGGCTGGAGGGGTTTAGGGGCTATTTTGGAGAGCCTACGATGGAAGTTTGTGGACCTGGGCGGGAAAGGATGAAGACGTACTAGGAGAATGGGGTTTCTGGAAGAGATAAGCATTTAAGGCAGTCATTGGTGTTGAGAAGAATGCAAACCACAAGAATTTGGGAATGATGAAGGAAAGCAGGAGGCAAGTCCGAAGATCCCTCTATGGGAGAGAAGGCATGAGAAGTTTCAGAAGAGGGGTGGGGGGCAGAGAATGCCTATTCTAGAGGGAGACTGGGGTGGGCTGGGTTGGTAAAACTTGAACGTGGGGACTTCATTCGAACTAAGAACTATTTCCTTTGGCAAATAAAGTGGAGGAGAATGAATTAGAGAGGTCTGGAAGGAAACACAAGATAAATAGGGCCTTTGTGGCAACGTGGTGGGAGGGCCAGTGATGGGAAAAGAGAGGAGCTAGAGGCGGAGTGAGAACCCTGGAGTAGTGACAGACTGGGGTCCAGGCCCTAGTGTGGAAGAGGTAACTAAGAGGTGGCACTTCACTTTTGGGCCCTTCCTTTTCTAGAGTGTCCTGAACTAGACCTTCTCAAGTTTGAAGTCATTACTAGTAGCATCTTTGGTCATGGTCACAGAAGGGATGAAGTGGGGGATTAGGTGGAAAGGACCTACATACATTTTAGGGTGCCCAGGTTTCCCCATAACATTTGTTGTAATATGGAAGCAGTCCCCAGCACAGACTACAGCATGCTCCTCCCAACTCATCTCCAGTCAGCATGCCAGCCATGCCCAGCCTAGAGCCATGAAGTCAGCACCCCCATCACTCCAGTGGTGCCTTCTTCTGGGCTCCTTCTCTGGCCCCAAACCAGCAGCAACATCTCTCAGGACAAAGGACACTAGAGACAGGGTGATTTTTGGCAGCTGAAATTGGGAAGGCTAGAGAAAGGGAGGGAGGCAGTCTGGGAGCCCGGAAGAGCTGGAGCTGGAGTCTGGATTGGGAGCCCTTGGTAGTTCACCAGATTTGGAGGTGGGGGTAGGGAGCTTGTCGGGGGCCAGCCTAGCTGCAGACCTAGTGGGTGGAGTGGGGGACACTGAATGGTCAGGCTGCTTTTGTGGAAAGGAGGAGAACGGCTAGCCTAGTAGCCACCCAGTAGATCTTACACCACCATTCCTTAGGCCAGATTCAGCCAAGCTCTTGAACTTACCCAAAAGCTCTACACAGATTCCAAAGCACTAGGGAGACGAACAAGAATGCTTGGCTCCTCTAGGAACAAATATCCCATCACCCCACTGTGCTTTGCAGGGCCTCACTTTACCCCCATACCCATTTGCTTGTCCCCTTCCAGGGCCTCCCAGAGACCAGGCCCTGGACCAGGTCCTCTCCTGTGTACCCCTCACTTCTTTTCCTCTGTGCTCTAAGATAGACCCAGCTCCTTCCCTGTACCAACTAATTTTGCTCTGAGACTCCTCCTCCTCCCCCCTCTCCCCATAGCATTTCCTCTCTTTCCTTTAGTTTCCCACTGGACCTGGCCTAGGACCTTTCCAATCCTTTCCAGGCTCAGCCTCTACCCTTGTTTAGCCGCTAAGGCAACAGCCAAGATGGTAACTTATCTAAGCCTAAAAGAAAAATGTAGGCCTAGGGAAGGACAAGGCATGGAACTAGGAAAAGAAGCCAGCACTACACCTTCCAGTTTCTCTGGTACCCTAGACCAGGCTCACAGCTCAGCTGCTGGGAGCATCAGATATACACCCCACCCCCATCCTTCACCCCAGCTCCCTCTCTGGCCCCAGCCCCCTACAATCCGCTGGTCTCCAGGCAATGGCACAAAAGGAAAGTAGAGAGGGGCCTTGGAGGCCCAAGCAGAGCTAGCTGTAACCCAATCCAACCTGGTACCTGAAGGGGGCTGGGAATGTTGTCAGAGAAAGGCACCTAGCTAGGATGGAGGAAAGAAAAGACAAGGGTTAGGAATGGTGGCTACAGCCACAATAGCCCTGGCCAAAGCCTAGGAGTTTCTGAGAGAGCAGCCCCAGAGAAGTGTAGCGAGCCCCCGGGGCCATATAAGGGTGCTGGAAGGGGGAAAAAACGAGGAGCTTACATAGGAATTCAAGGGCACAGGGAAGGAGAGGGAGCAAGAAGTTCTTTGAACTGAAAATAGCTGGGGGATACTGGAAGATGGGTGGGGAGATGTGGCTCCTGGCTTCACCAGTGCAAGTTTCTGTTAGCCCTAAAGTGAGAAGGAAGTCTGAGGGAGCCTGGGACCAGAACTTGGGAGGATCCGCGGGAGGCGGGCAGAGGGTGCAACCTTGAAATTCTTCCCACCCCAACCTCACCTTGGCGTCTAGTAAGGTGTCCTGCAGAACTTGGGCTCCCCCTAGTGACCACAGCTATTCATGGGCAAATGCCTGCAAGCGTGAGCCCTAGTACCCTAAGGATAGTGATGTTAGGGGGATTGTCCCCCAAGGCGGACTGGGTGCTTCAACCTCACAGCCTCACTGGAGCTGAAAGGTTAAAGGGCCTCTGTCTACACACTGATATCCTCTCAGTCTGGCTAACGGGGAGGCTGGAGAGCACTTCAGGTGTGGCATCCATTTTACTGGAGAAGTGGGATTCCCAAGCTCCTGGTGCCCGTAATACTTCTTCTCTCCCTTTCTTCTTTGGTTCTGTATTCCAAAGGAATTGGTGGCCATGATACTCTCATTTCAAAGCCATCCAGAATTCTGTTGAGGACCAGTACAGGAGTGCTTTAGTTATTGGTCTACTGCTTTGTTCGGTCCAAGACTTTAGGAACCAGAAATGCTTTGTTCCTCACCCCAGATACACTCAATCCCTCATGTTTGAGTAACTCCAGTACCACAGGTTAAGAGTCCTTAGTTCAGCCAGGTGTGGTGGTACAAGCTTTTAATCCCAGCACTTGGGAGTCAGAAGCAGGCTAATTTCTGTAAACTTGGGGCCAGCCTGGTCTACAGAGTGAGTTCCAGGACAGCCAGGGCTACACAGAGAAACCTGTCTTGGGAAACAAGAACCCCACCGATCCCACATCACCAGCAATGCTGCAAACTTGGTCATGAGTTCAGTGGCTTGCCACTTTTTGAGCCCTCCCCAGCTCTGCTACCTAGGATCGCCAATATCCAGTCCTTTCTCTTCCTCCTCTCACATGGAGTAAGAGTCCTCAGACAAGGGGTGGTGCACTGTGATTCAGACTTTAATGGTGGTGGTCATTTCAAAGCCACGAGATGGTGGCAACTGTGGGACATGGCGCAGGGGAGTGAGGCAGCGCTCTGGTGCAGCCGGAGAAAAACCGAGGAGCCTAGGGCTGGGGAGAGGGTTAGAGGAGAAAAGCCTCCCCAGGTCCACAGCCCCATTCTGTAAAGTTCCGAGCTTCGGTTGGTGCACCAAATGAAGCAATTGCTAAGGCCCTTTTCTGTTCCCCTCCCCATGCTAGCAAAACCCCCCATCCTAGGTCATCTAGGAATGAAGCCACATGAAATACTGATGTCCTGTCAAGTTAGGTCACTTTCAGACTGGAGAGTTACAGGAGATGACTGACTGACTGACCAGCTGAGAAATAAATAAATAAATAAATAGATAAATAAATAAATAAATAAATAAGCAAACAAACGAACTGTGCTTGTGTATGTAAACACATACACTAAAGCCTCAACCAAGCATGACCACACATCCAGCACTCCCCAAACACCAGTTCTATGCATAGTTCAAGGCTTATACACACCATGGTAAGCACTGAAACACCCCTGCTCCGTGATCCCACTTTAAACACCCCAACACATCAATCCTGAAGCTCCTGTCAGACACTGTAGATTCTTCTGTGGACCTCCTTCTAATCTTCTTTTTTTTTTTTTTAAAGAGAAGAGAGAATAGAAGGGAAAATGGGAAGACTGAATCCCCCCAAAAATGGGGCCCAGAGAGGAGGAAGAGCAGAGAGAGCAAGGGGGTTGTGGAAGCCAAGAACAGCCGGAGCAGGTGAGTCGAGGTGTTCTGGGTGACTTGGGGCTCAGGGTATCAGAGTGACTATGGCAGGTCAGGTCGGGACAGCAAGAAAGAGGCTCCAGGAGAATGAGATGTTCCCGTGTTCAGGCAAGCGGGGCTGGGGGAGGGGGATCACAGCACACTGGGATTTCGGAAATTATGTCCCGCGAAGCGAGCTTCGTCCCCCAGCTCTTCCTCAATTCTGACAGATGATCCGGAAGGGGGAGCAGTCAGGGGAGAAGACGGGATCAGCCTTTCTCCCTGAGTCCCTCAATGCTCCCGCTTTGAGGGCTGCCCCCAAGGTGAACGGTCCCTGGCTTTCGTGGTCAGTTAGTGATCTGTCAATCCGACCATCCTTGAACCCACTTAGCAAAACTATTTTCTTGGCATCAACTGCTATCCAGGTCCTGGATGCAGGAGGTGGAATGGTGACCTAACGGGGTGTTTAGACCCCGGGTTTCGGGTTCTTGTTCTTCGGGGACCCTCCTCACCTCATGAGCTGGTTGTACTTCGCCAGACGTTCAGATCTGCATGGGGCGCCAGACTTGATCTGAAACATTCCAGGAGATAGGCAGCTTAAGGATTTCCTTCGCCTGATAGGACACCCCTACGCCCCCACCCCTGACACACACACACACACACACACACACACACACACACATACGTTTTTTTATTTTGAGACACTTTTATGAAGGTTGTCCTCTAAAGGAACAGGTTAGCCTAGAATTCCTCATCCTCCTGCCTCTGCTTCCGAAGTGTGGAGACAAAAGGCACGCACGGCCAAGTCCAGGTCTTTTTGTTTGTTTGTTTTGAGACAGAGTTTTACTATGTAGCCTGAGCTGAGCTGGAACTCCCTACATAGACTAAGCTGGTATTGAACTTATAGAGATCCTCCTGCCTCTGGCTCCTGAGTGCTGGGACTAAAGGCGTGCAATGTCATATCCTACTCCCCCCCCCCATTTTTTTTTAAATGGAACCCAGGGTCTTGCACGTGCTAGGCAAGTACTGTATAAATGAGCTGAACCTCCAACCCTGAAAGATCTGTATTTGTACTAATTAATTAATTATAAAAATTAATGCTTTAAGTTGTGTCTGTGTACACGTCTGTGGATCTGCTTATGCCATGGTGTGCACGTGGAGGCCAGAGGACAACTGGTGGGAGTTCCGTGGGTCCCACGAATCAGACTGAAGCTGAGAGTCAGGCTTAGGACTGGGCTGAGCCATCTCACCAGCTCAGAACATCTACTCTTTTTACTATTTATTAAGACAGAGTCCCTCGGTGTAGCCCTGGGTTTCCTGCTATACTCACTGTACAAACCAAGCTGGCCTTAAAGTCACAGAGATCCACCTGCCTCTGCCTCCTGAGTGCTGGTATTAAAGGTGTGTGCCACTATGCCTGGCCAGACTTCTACTCTCAAACTTCTCTGACTCTCAAATTTTCGGCAGGACAGTAACTACCTGGGTCTAGAACCCACCAACCCCACAAAGACCTCTCCCAATCCCACAGACTGGCTCTACTCACCTGGCCTGTACATAATCCAACAACGAGATCAGCAATGAACGTGTCCTCCGTTTCTCCAGAGCGATGGCTCACCATAACCCCCCAGCCATTCTCCTGGGCCAGCTTGCACCTGCAGGGTACGTACACCAGCACTGACCTGCCCCGAAGCACGGCTGCTCCCTCCCAGCCCCGGGCTTCACCTATGTCAGGAAGCACCTGGAGGAAGGTGACTAAGGGGCGAGAGGGCAGAGCGGGAAGTACAGAGAGAGACTAGACATGAGAAGAGTGTGAAGGGTTCGCTGGGATCCCTGGGCAGAATCCAGCTAGGAGGGCGCTCCCTAGAGGAGTCCTGGAGAAACGAGCACCAGATGGGCGGAGGCCAGAAGCCACTCACGCTTGGATGGCTTCTGTGACGGAGCCGATCTGATTGACCTTAAGCAGCAGACAGTTGCAGGCCTTCTCCTCCACTGCCCGCTCGATGCGCTTGGGGTTGGTCACCGTCAGGTCATCGCCCACGATCTGGATGCCGACGTTGGCTGTGAACTTGGACCAAGCTGCCCAGTCGTCCTGGTCAAATGGGTCTTCAATGGAGACCACTGCAGAGGGAGTGGAGAGGGGACTGGTTCTTCCCGGAGAAGCCTGCTCTGATGGAGGCCAACTGCCTCTGTGGAGCGGGACGGAGGTCCTTGGTGGCTGTGGGGAATCTGTACCCCAGTGAGACTCGCGCCCCACCTCCCCCAAGGCAGCCGCACCAACTCCATTCAGTATCCACCTTCATCAATCAAAGATACAAAAACCTGGCACTTTTCTGTCACATCCATTCATGGTTTTCCCATCCCTGGCTCCATCCAGAGCCCTCCCTAGGAACCAAGTAGCTCTCAGAGCCCAGGGTCTGAAACAGACAGAGGAGCCCCATTCTGTGATGAGTCCTGGGACTACATGCACAGTCACATGACACTCAAAGCGCCTCTCTGCAAGAACCTACTGCCCCTTCTCCTTGCTTCTCGGCTTCCTCTGGACCTCACCTGGCCCCAGACTCTGCACCCATAAAGTTCACCTTTGCCTAGCTCCGTCCTTTCCCTTCCCTATCTCCCACAATCCCTCACTCTCACCAGGATAGTTCCGGACAAAGTCCTGGTAGAGTACTCCCAGCTGGTCCCCAGTGATGTATCGAGAAGGATCAGCGGGAGACTTGAAATCCAAGTCATATTTGCCATCGCGGTAAAACTCAGAGGCAGCCACATCCATACCGATCACCATCTTTTCCGTGTAGCCAGCCTTGTCGATGGCTTCCTTCACCAGCTCCAAGGCTATAGAAACAAATCCAGTGAAATTGTAAGTCGGAGAAATAGGTGTGAAGGAAGGAGGGCAAGAAAAGCAATTCAGAGTGGAAGGAGGGGACTGTTGGGGGGGAGGTGTGACTAGGGTCTGTGGAGGGAGGCTATCTAGGGAGACAGAAGAATAGAATTGTGTTACTAATTACTAGTGTCCATCTCCCTCCCCCATACTGCACCACACATCATACTGGTGCTGGGACTTAAACCTAAGGCCTCGTTCATTTGAGGCAAGTTCTCTGCCACTGAGCCACATTCCTGTCCCTTTTTTCTTTCTCATTTTGAGAAAGTGTCTAAGCTGCTCAAGCTGGTCTCGAACTCACTCTGTAGCTAAAGCCTACCTTGAATTTTCAGTTCTCTCCCTCAGCCTCTAAATGGTTGGGATGCTAGACCTGCACCACCAGGCCCTGGCTAGTGTGTGTGTGTGTGTGTCCCCACGCGTGTATGTATATGCTCCATGCGTATGCTTGAACCCACAGATGTCAGAGAGTGTTAGATCCCCTAGAACCATATGGATGCTGTGAACCAAACCTGAGACCTCTCATGACAACCCTTATGCTTCGGCCTCCCAAGTGTTGGGGATCCCAGCCAATAACTCTTCAGAATTCAAATGTCCTTAACTAATAGCGGCTTTCTCTAGTATCACCTCATGCTAGCATTGTACATATATTATTTCATTTAATCCCCACTGATACTTCTAGAACTCAAATCATTCCTTCCCCTGCCACCCGCATTGTTTTGTTTTGAGACTGATTCTTACAATGTAGCCCTAGTTTCTAGCTCCAAACTCTCTGTATAGACCAGACTGGCCTTGAACTCAAAGATGTACCTGCCTCTGTCTGAGATAGAGGCAGGTACATCTGGCATAGAGGCAGGGATATACACCTCCATGCCCTGCTCAAATGCTTGGCTCTTAAAAAGACCACTTCTGTGTCTTTATTATTATCATTATTCTCTTTTCTTCTTATTATTATTAATTATTTTTTAAATTTATTTATTATTATATCTAAGTACACTGTAGCTGTCTTGAGATGCACCAGAAGAGGGCATCAGATCTCATTATGAATGGTTGTGAGCCACCATGTGATTGCTGGGATTTGAACTCAGGACCTTCAGAAGAGCAGTCGGTGCTCTTAACCACTAAGCCATCTCTCCAGCCTCCTAATAATAATAATAATTATTATTATTATTATTTTCTTTTCTCTTTTTAGACGGGGTTTCAAGTAGCCCAGGCTCTAAGCTCATGACAACCCTTATGCTTCAGCCTCCCAAGTGTTGGGGATCCCAGCCAATAACTCTTCAGAATTCAAATAAATACAAGTAGTCTGATTCCAGAGTCTGCATGAATGTATATGAATACGTGTGCACTTTCATGTATGTGCATGTATGTGCATAAATTTGGATGTGGTGCGGTGGCCTCAAACAGGCTGAGTAGGTGCTCTACCTCTGAGCCACACCCCTACCTAGTACTTTCACTGTTTGTTTGTTGGTTGGTTGGTTGGTTGGTTGGTTGGTTGGTTTTTGATACAGGCTTTCATTGTGTAGCCCTGGCTGTCCTGGAACTCACTCTGTAGACCAGGCTGGCCTTGAACTCAGAGATTCTTCTGCCTCTGCCTCCCACATGCTGGGATTAAAGGCGTGGGCCCCCACTGCCTGGCTAGTACCTTGGCTTTTAACCACTACCTTTATAGTTCTGGTTCTCCTGCAGCACAGGAAATATAGGGATCCTAGATACCCAAGGGGCTGGGAAGGGGATGGTACCAATGTGGAATTACCTCCCTGGGGCATGGTGTACGTCATCTAACGAAGACCGTGGCATTAAAGGATGAAATGGGCTTTGCCCAGACCACTTAACCAATATTCTCAGCCATCCAGTGAGGACCTATGCTAACTAACAGGTTTGGATGGGCAGGTAACAGACCAAGCTCCAAGGTCTATGAGTGAAATTGGAAGGCCTGGGAACCCACCCTAGGGAATGCTTGCTACCTCTTGAGATTTTCAGTGGCTCAAGGACCTCCCACCAGTACCCTGCAGGACCCACCAGTGCCAGCTTTCCCATCATGAGACTCAGAGCTGGAGGAAGGGCTCCGGGGCCTCACCTTCGCTGTTCTCCAGGATATTGGGGGCAAAGCCACCTTCATCCCCCACGTTAGTGGCATCCTTGCCATACTTGTCCTTGATGACCCCCTTGAGGGTGTGGTACACCTCTGCCCCAAGTCGCATGGCATCCCGAAAGCTCTCAGCACCCACTGGGAGGATCATGAACTCCTGCATGGCCAACTTGTTCCCAGCATGAGAGCCACCATTGATCACATTAAAGGCCTGGGGAGTCACAGATGGTCACAGAGTTACAGGAGAGTCAGAGCGTTTTCCTCCTGCCCCTGAGAATGCTAACCTGAGATGCGCAGGTGCCAGGCTCAGGTCTCAAGTTCCCATCCTTTCTCCTTAGCTGCCTGTTCACCTTCCTCCCTCATCCCTCACCTGGTCGCATGCTCCCTCCTCCCCTGGGAGAGGCTGGGCAAGTACAGCGCTCACCGGCACAGGCAGGATGAGGTCGGAGTTCCCAGCTAGCTGAGCAATGTGGCGATAGAGAGGCAAGTCCCTCTCAGCTGCCCCAGCCTTACACACGGCCAGGGACACACCCAGGATGGCATTGGCCCCAAACTTGGCTGGGAGGCACAGAGGAAGGCACTGAGTAAAAATGTCCACCTCTCTTGTAGCCCCTGCCTCCACCTAGGAGACCTCCCACCCCCCGCCCATCCCCAACAGCAATTCATTTTCTACTACTAATATTGGGGGTTGGGGACAGAGGTGACAAGAAAGGGAAGACCTCGCCTCTTCCTAAACATCCCTTAGACTACCTCATGCCAACTCCTGTCTTCATGCTTTGAGAAGTTCTTCCTTCTGTCTAATGTCACCCCCTCCCACTGCCATGTGGCTTTGGGTGAAGGAGGAGGAGAGTCTCTGACGGTCTAAGTGTCCCCAGCATGGCTCCTCAGTTCTTGTGCTTACCTATCCCTCCCCGCCCAGCCCCTGCTTACATTTATTCTCAGTCCCATCCAGTTCCAACATCAGGTTGTCCAGTTTCTCCTGCTCCACCACGGAGAGACCCTGTGGGCAGAGCCAAGATGGAGGATGAACCCAAAGGCAGAGGGTCCCCTATTCACATAGCCTCAAGTCTGAGCAGGGGACCACCAGATTCCTGTCCTGCCAGCTTTTGGAACCTTGAGTTCCTGTGGGGGAGTAGGGGGCAGTAAGCAGTATTTTTCCCACCCTTGCAGTGTAAAAACAATTCCTAAAGAGTGGGGGGTTGGGGTTGGGGATTTAGCTCAGTGGTAGAGCGCAAGGCCTTGGGTTCAGTCCTCAGCTCTGAAAAAAAAAAAAAAAAGGAATGGGGGGTGGGGTTTGGGAGGATTGTGGGTTGTTGGTTTTTATTTGTTTGGTTGGTTGGGTTTTTTTGCCTCCCCTTGTCCATCCCTGGATCCAAGATTTCTCCTAGGATTCTGTCGTAGCAGCCACCATCCCCACCCCCCACCCCCGAAAGAGCGGGCCTCACTGAGCTGATGAGGGCTGGTGCAATCCTGCTGTTGATGTGGTCCACTGCCTTCAGGACACCTAGAGAAAGGAAAAGGGGGCTGGTCAAGCCAGGAGGTGGGGGTGGAGAGTGAGGAGGGACAGGGGACTGGGGCATGTTAGGAGAGGAGAGTCATCCATCACCTTTGCCTAGGTAACGCTGTTTGTCCCCATCCCTTAGTTCCAGGGCCTCATAGATGCCGGTGGAGGCTCCACTGGGGACTGCAGCCCGGAAAAGACCTGGAAGAAGACATGCCGTGAGGAAGGAGGGAGGACCCTCTGGGGCCTAGGATTCTCTGAGCCTTCTAGTCTAAACTCCTGCCTGCCACATCCACAAGGTTCCCTGACACTACACACAGATACACGCACTCTCACAGACACCGTGCCATCTGCACAAGCCGGGCCACCTTGTCCGCCCACTGAGGCCTCATAAGCACAAGTGGGAGGCCTCAGAAACAGGGCTATGCTAGGGGCAGAGCATGCGTGCTCCTGTGCTCATATAGGCAGGACCTTTCTCACGCTGAACTAGAACACAGACCCACCGAGCCTGGATCCACGAGCCAAGGAAGATCAGACTCCACAATCCAGCCTTGGGAACTTGGCCTAGCACCCCCGGGGCTCCTGGATTTGACCCAGCATAGGGGGAAGTAGGAGCTAAGGACAGTCCATGCTCCGCCCATCACCTTTGGCAGTATAGAGATCCACCTCCACGGTGGGATTCCCACGGGAGTCCAAGATCTCTCGGGCCCAGATCTTCTCTATAGACATGATGGCTGGGATCTCCTTGGGTGGAAGTGGAGGAAGGAGAAAGATAAGAGGCTTAGAAGGGTGGAGCCTGAGGCCAGTGGGAGGGGCCAGAGGCTGGGAGGGCTGGCAAAGAGGTTACTGCAGTGGGTAGGGGGTGGGGAGGAGCGGGCTGCAATCAGGCACTGTAGAAGGGGTTCTCCCTTCCTCGTGGAGAGAGGAGAAGGTCAATGCAGTGAGGAAGGGGAGGTCACTGCAGTAGGGGCGGAATACATCTCATGACAAGATGGGAGAACACCGCAGTGATGAGGGGAGGGGCAAGCAGCGATTTCTTCGCCCCTCAGCAGCTTCACCGACCAGTGGGGTTCCCCTAGATTTCCCCAGGCGGGATGGCTGCCAGACTGGCATTTTTTTCCTTGGATCTTGGGACAGAAAGAAGAGGGATTGTCTGGGCAGGCGGATCCCCAACTTGACAGCCCATATACACAAGGTCTAGACAACACTCCGGGGTCGTCACCTCTCTCCCAAACACGAGTTCCTCATTTCAAGAGGAGTCTGGGGACAGCGTCCTGAGACCAGGCCTCCAGTCCCTAGGGGCTACAGTGGGGAATGGTGAGGTAGACCCATCACTTTTCTACCCTCGGACAAATTCCCCACTCCTCCTATCCCTCCCCCAAACATCGGAGAAAAAGAAATGTCAGAGAGAGGGGAAGAGAAGGAGGGGCCAAAGGACGAGTCTAGAGCAAGTCTGAAGCAGCCAAGGAAGGGTGAGAGGGTATCTTCGCAAACGCAAAAGAAAAAAGGACGTGCCAGGAAAACAACCGCCTCCTGTGGAGACATCGAACTTAGGAAACAAATCGGCAGGACCCTACACGAATACTGGCGCGGGGAGAGGGGCAGGCGAGGGTGGAACCGTGCAGTTAGAGAAGCGGATGCAGAAAGCTGGTACCTAAACCAGGAGGAGGTGACAGCCAGAAAGCCGGGAGCTGTCCGGGAAGGCCAGAGATGGAGGATGCCAGGGAAGGCAGGTGACAGTCAGGTATGCAGCGTCACCCGCCCGGGGCGCTAAGCCTAGGACAACGGGGAGTGGAGGCGGCAAGGAGCGAGTAAGGGGATGCGGCCCGATACCGGCCTCACCTCGAGGACTGCAGACTCAGTCGGTGGCGTTGGCGGTGGCGGTGGCAGTGGCGGTGGTGACGGCGGCGGCGCAGAGAGAGCAGGAGTGGCGGTGGCTGCGGCTCCCAGCGCGGGCGGGGGGGTGGGCAGGGGGCGGCGCCTATAGAGCGGGGCGGGCGCATGTGACCCGGGGGCCCCGATGAGTCAAGAGCTGCAGGCGGAGACGCACGTACGAGCGCGGGTGGTGGTGGGGAACCGAACGGGTGGGGGAAGGGCCGGGGCGATCCAGGACCAGGCTGGCAACCCCTTAAGCACACGGATGCTCATAACCCATGTCCAGCCAACTCGAGGGAAGCAGGCGTCGCCTCATTCCAGTACTGCGGCAGGTACTAACCCAGACGGGCGGAGAAACCCACCCACAGGGGTTCAGGAACTCGGTCACACACAAGAATATAAAAATGCCTTTTTATTTGAAACCTCAACTGGCCCATCACAGCCTACTTCCTCAGCGCCTCTCTCCAGACAACACCTACTAGCATCCTAGTTACCCCAGACCTGTGCTTAGGAGTTTAGGCCCACAGAACAAGCCACACAGACAGATGACTGCCAAGGAGCCTTGGGATGTGATGGATTTCCAGTCTGGGACAAAAAGGAACATCTCCTACTTCCTGTGACGGGGCTATGAATGTGGTGGTCCCCCACTGGAGTCTTATCAGTTCTTGGGGCCAGTGTCCATGGCTTCCTGGAAAGAGAGAAGAGAAATAAATCAATCGTGTGCCCGACTGGAATGCCCACATCCCCAGGCCTCTCAGTCTCTGCCTCACTCTGCCCTCCTTTCGCCTCCCCACCCTGGTGTTCTGTTATTTTTAGCTTCAGATTTTGAGTGCAGGATCTTTTCCCTGGCCCAGCTACATCCTCCATACACCACTGGCCACCTCTTTCCCTCATGAGCTCCTTCCCACCAGTGGTCTCTACCAGCTATATCTATACAGCGGTCTTCATCCCCCCCCCCATTAATTCTTCTCTCTACTGTGGTCTCCTGTGTCTCTTATCACTTTCTGGGCCCCTCTCATCTTTCCTTCATATCTAAGCTACCTGCAGCCCCTAACTCTGGCCTCTCGTCCCGTGTGCCCAGCCTTTGACCTCCTGGGGCTTGTCTTCCTGGCATCACCTTTACTGTCCCTGCAGGCTGGAAGAGCCACTAAACTGGTGGCAGGTATGGTTCCATGTCCTGGTCCGGATCGAGATCTTGATCCTGTTCCTCCTTCAGCCTCTGACGGATCTCCTCGGCCTCTGCCCGGTCTTCATCCTCATAGAATTCTTTGTCCAGGCGCTCAAGGTGCGCCATCTGCACCAGGGCCTCCTGGCGGTAGTCGGTCTCATCCGCACATGGGTTGTCCAGCAGCACCAGGGCTCGAAGCTTGGGCAGGTCCCGCAGTTTGGCCAGCTCTGCCAGGTCACTAATCATATTGCTCCTGTGAATGGGGTCGGGGAGGGGTTGACTCTCAGGAAAATGGGCTTTGATTGTCAGCTAGGATTTGGACTGTCTTTGTAAGACTGGGCTGCCCGGAAGCAATGATGGTTGAGGACCGACTTGGCAGGATGCATTTCCCTAATCCCTACGCTTCACAGAATCCCTAAATGCCATGTGATGTGTCATCATTGGGGCCGGGCAGTGGTGGCGTATACCTTTAATCCCAGCACTTGGGAGGCAGAGGCAGGTGGATTGCTGAGTTCGAGGCCAGCCTGGGCTACAGAGTGAGTTCCAGGACAGCCAGGGCTACACAGAGAAACCCTGTCTCGAAAAACAAACCAAAACAAAAAAGTTGGAGCAGCAAAGGTAGGCCTCATCCCAGCTTGTATTCGGAGAAGAGGGGCAGATGTCCCTTGTGGGAGCAGACATTTTGTGTCAGGGGTTGGAAGGATCAGGCGAGCAGAGGAGGAGCTGGGATCCAAGAGTGGGGTGCTATGGGGTGGGGGCGCTTCCTTCGGGAAGGAACAGAGAGCTAGGGATGGATTGGGCCTCCCAGCTTGAGTAAAAAGTCTTCTAATGTACTTCTTTGTATTTTTTTTTTTTTTTTTTTTTTTTTTTGGTTTTTCGAGACAGGGTTTCTCTGTATAGCCCTGGCTGTCCTGGAACTCACTTTGTAGACCAGGCTGGCCTCGAACTCAGAAATCCGCCTGCCTCTGCCTCCCGAGTGCTGGGATTAAAGGCGTGCGCCACCACGCCCGGCTATGTACTTCTTTCTAAAACTGCATTGGGATGGCCATGCTCCTGCTTTCAAGCATTTATGAATCCACTCCTAAGCATCCCAGACTGATCTCCATAGATGCTCTGGGCTGGAGCGTCCCCCACTTTGAGCTCTGCTGGCATTTTGTTAGGCTCGATGATCAAGTACGTATTTCACATGCACAAGGCCCTAGGTTTGATGGATAGAAAACAAAGAATTGTCCATCAGGAACAGGAGCTTAGAGAAAACTCCCTCCGATCATGTGTATGTGTGTGTGTGTGTGTGTTGGAGGGGCTGACAGATGACAGAGTCTGACTCTGCAGCCCAGGTTGGCCTCAAACTCACAGAGATCCTCCTGCTTCAGCCTCCTGACTACTGGAATTACAGGCATGAGCCACCACATCTGGTTCTTTTTGTGGCTGTTACTGTTTATTTGTTGTTGATGTTGACAGAGTCTCACTATATAGATCTGCCCCTCCCCTCCTCAAACTTGCAACAATCCTGCCTTTAAATCCCAAATCCTAGGATTATGGGCATGTGCTACCACACCCAGACTTGAAGTTTATTTCTTCCTTCCTTCCTTCTTTTTTTTTTTTTTTTTTTTTTTTTTGAGACAGGGTTTCTCTGTGTAGCCCTGGCTGTCCTGGAACTCATTCTGTAGACCATGCTGGCCTCGAACTCAGAAATTCACCTGCCTCCCAAGTGCTGGGCTTAAAGGCGTGCACCAACCACACCCAGCCTTTTTTTTTAATTATTATTAGATATTTTCTTTATTTACATTTCAAATGTTATCCCCTTTCCTAGTTTCGCCTCCAAAAATTCCATCCCCTCTCCTCTCCTCCTGCTCTCCAACACACCCACTCCTGCTTCCTGGTGCTGGCATTCCCCTATACTGGGGCACAGAGCCTTCACAGGACCAAGGGCCTCTTCTCTACTACATATGCAGCTACAGCCATGAGTCCCACCGTGTGTTTTCTTTGATTGGTGGTTTAGTCCCAGGGAGCTCTAGGGGTCTGGTTAGTTCATATTGTTGCTCCTCCTGTGGGACTGCAAACTCCTTCAGCTCCTTGGGTACTTTCTCTAGCTCCTTCATTGGGGACCCTGTGCTCTGTCCTCTTTCTTTCTTTTTCCAAGACAGGATTCCACTATGTAACCCTGACTGTCCTGAAAATCACTCTGTAGACCATGCTGGCCTCGAACTCAGAGATCTGCCTGCCTGCCTCTGCCTCTGCCTCCTCTCTGCCTCTGCCTCTGCCTCGCCCTCTGCCTCTGCCTCCTGCCTCTCCTGCCTCTCCTGCCTCTCCTGCCTCTCCTGCCTCCCCTGCCTCCCCTGCCTCCCCTGCCTCCCCTGCCTCCGCCTCCCCTGCCTCCGCCTCCCCTGCCTCTGCCTCTGCCTCTGCCTCCTCTGCCTCTGCCTCTCTGCCTCTCTGCCTCTGCCTCTCTGCCTCTCTGCCTCTCTCTCTGCCTCTCTGCCTCTCTGCCTCTCTCTCTGCCTCTCTGCCTCTGCGCCTCTCTGCCTCTCTGCCTCTCTGCCTCTTTGCCTCTCTGCCTCTCTGCCTCTCTGCCTCTCTCTCTGCCTCTCTCTCTGCCTCTCTGCCTCTCTCTGCCTCTCTCTCTCTGCCTCTCTCTGCCTCTCTCTGCCTCTCTCTGCCTCTCTCTGCCTCTCTCTGCCTCTCTCTGCCTCTCTGCCTCTCTGCCTCTCTGCCTCTCTGCCTCTCTGCCTCTCTGCCTCTGCCTCTGCCTCCTGAGTTCTGAGATTAAAGGTGTGTGCTGCCACCACCCTCTATCGGACTACATCTTGTGTTTAATATAGTAGGTAAAAGGCTGTCCTTTTCGGGTAGTGCTCAGTTCAGGAATAAAGAGACAAGGAATGGAAAGGGTAACTGGGGCCTAGGAGAGGGAGAAAGTCAGTTTACATTTACATAGGATACAGCCAGGAAAAGGGCACTGGAGTCAGACTGTGAATCACTTAAAAACAGCCATAATGGCAGAGACCTTTAACCTGTCAGCATCCAGGAGGCTGAGAGACTGAGGCCAGCCTGGAGAACATTGAGAAACCCTTATATTTAAAAGTGAAAAAGAAGCTCAGCAGTGGTGGACAGTGGAGGTGCACGCCTTTAATTCCAGAACTCAGGAGGCAGAGGCAGGGGGATCTCTGATTTCAAAGCCAACCTGGTCTACAAAGTGAGTTCCAGGATAGCCAGGACTACACAGGGGAAAAAAATTTGAGAAAAAAAAATAGAAAAGAAAGAGAAAAAAAAAAAAAGAAAACAGACTACTTCTGAGTCTTTTTGGTATCCCTAAAACACAGAATACGCCCTACTAAATACAGGATAGTCTTATTCACTATAAATTGAATTAATATAAGAATCTGGAGCTCCCAGGAAGATCTTTGTGTTGGTCTTTGAGGCAAATGCAGAAAAAAGGACAGCAGAGGGCAGGATTAGAAGGACAAGGTGAGGACCCAGTTGGGAGTTACTGGGAGAGGACCACGGACTCAGGACTCGGAAGCTGCTCGTGGTGATGGACGGGTGCGAGGTGGGTCTTAGAGAGGATGCACACCCATACCTCAAGTTGAGGTACTGCAGCGACTTCATTTCCTGGGAGAAGCCGTCCAAAGTTTCAATCTGGTTGTCTCGCAGATGCAGGGTGGTCAAGGTGCTCAGGTTCTCCAGGCCCTCTACCTTCTTCAGCAGGTTTTGAGCCTACATCCCAACATATGGTAACATTGACACAGGGTGGGAAGCAGAGAGAGGGAGTTGGAAAAGGATGAAGCCAAGAAGAAATCTGAGTAGCGTGGGCATGGAGAAGGGGGGTGGGGACAGATGGTGTGATTAGAGAATGAAGGAGTGCAGACGTAGGTGTGGTGGCCCATCCCCCAAATCCTAGTATTCAGGAGACAGAGGCAGGAAAAGTGTCATGGCATAGAAGCCAACCTGGGCTACCTCATAAACTCCAGGCCTGCTTGGAGTACAGTGTTAGACCCTATCTCAAATGGCTCTCCTCCCCCCCCCCCACCACCACCACCAAAAAAAAAAAAAAAAAAAAAAGGACAAAGGGGCCATTAGGATTACTCAGTGAGTGTTTGCAGGCACACCAACAGCCTGAGTTCATTCCCCTGTTCATTCCACACATGGTGGAAAGAGAGCCAGCGCTCAAGTTCACCCTCAGGCTGTGCTGTGCAGGACCCACACACAAAGACAAACATAATTGTAAAGTGATTTTAACTAAAAAAATGAAAAGAAGGGTTGGGGCGATGGCTCAGAGGTTAAGAGCACTGGCTGTTCTTCCTGAGGTCCTGAGTTCAATTCCCAGCAACCACATGGTGGCTCACAAACATCTGTAATGGGATCCAGTGGCCTCTTCTGGCCTGCAGGCATACATGCAGGCAGAATGTGGTATACATAATAAATATTTTTTTTAAGAGAAAGAAGCCCAAAGACTAGATTTCTCAGAACGACAACAGCAGCAGCAGCAGCAACAACAACAACAACTCTGTCAGTAGAAACTGGAAACCCATCATTGCTCTGGGCGAGGGAGGAAGTTTTGGTGGCAGAGCTCTCCTATAGCACCGCACCGACCAGCTATAATCTAGTATTTTTGTTTTATGTGTTTATGTCTGTGTGTGCACACACTGTGTGTGCATGCAGGTGTGCATCTGTGCACTTGGGAGGCAGACGCAGTTGGATCTCTGAGTTTAAGGCCAGCCTGGCCTACAGAGAGAGTTCCAGGATAGCCAGAGCTACACAGAGAAACTCTGCCTTAACACAACACAACACAACACACACACACACACACACACATGAGGATTATAACAGTAAATACTGGAATCCTAGCACTTGGAGAGGTGGAGGCAGTTCAGGTCAACCTGGGCTACATAAAACCCTGTCTCAATAAACAAATGAATATAGCAGTGGCCTTCTTCGCCTGTTCTCTGTACCTGAAAAGCGCATCTTGCAACAACCTATATCAAAACATTTTCCGTGTGCATTGTTCACACAACATATACTGTAGTCCTGCTTTCCTCTCCCCTCTCCCCTCCTTTCCTCCTTTCCCTCTGAGAGACAGAGTCTTCTCTGTAGCCCAGGTTGGCCTCTAACTCCTCCTTACCCAGCCTCCCAAGTGCTAGCATTATATTCATAAGCTTGGACTTATTGTTTTAATTTTATATTTGCACAGCATCAGGTACCATGAGAGGCCTTGTCACCACCATGGTACTGGAGTTACCAGCTATGCTCCCTTCCCTATGCCACCTGAGGGCCCCGTGAGCTACCAGGTAGAGATTCTTCAGCTTAGGAAGGCAGATTCCCTTTGTGGATTCCAGCTGGTTCCCCCGAAGCTCTAGGGTGTGCAGGCTTGACAGTCTCTCGGGGTCCAGACCAGTCACCTGGTGGATGCGATTCCCTGTCGGAAAAGAGGGAATCGAGGACTCAAAGGCCCATTGCGAAGGTTCAGCAGGAGACATGGTGGCTCCCCTACATCTTCTCCCACTCTGATGCGGGGTGGTAACACCTTTGGAGCTCTGAGGCAAGTGGACCAGGGTTTGCCCACCTATGCTCTGAGAGTGAATTGGTAATGCCCGAGCAACACTCATGACTGACGTCCTTCTCTCCTGCACATCTTTGGTCAGGTGGTATTTCCCCTCAGCAACCAGTTTGAAAGTGTCATCTGTGCCTAGGAACCTGAAGCAGCAGGGTCACAAAGCTATGGCCTTCCTGGGTTACTACTGAGTGAGTTCAAGTCCAGCTTCAGAAATTTATCAGACCCCTTCTCAAAATTAAAAGAAATTTTTGGGGCTAAAGAGATGGCTTTTAATGGCTCAGAGCACTGCCTGCAGTTCCAGAGGTTCTGAGTTCCATCCCTAGCAACCGTGTGGTGGCTCACAGCCCATCTCGGGTGGTTTGAATATGCCTGGCCCATGGTGTCTCTTCACAGCAATGTAACCTTAACTGACACAGAAGTTGGTACCAGGGACTGGGCTGATTGCTGTGATATGCCTGACCATGTTTTTGTTTGGAGAAATATGGACTTTGGGACTGTGGGGTATTACCTTAAAGAGACACCATGACCAAGGCAACTCTTATAAAGGACAACATTCAATTGGGGATGGATTACAGTGTCAGAGGTTCAGTTTGTTCATGTCTGAAACATGGCAGTCTGTAAGGCAGACATGGTGCTGGAGGAGCTGAGAGTTTTTGATCAGAAGGCAGCCAGGAGGAGATTCTGTGTCACACTGGCGAACTTAAGCATATATATGAAACCCCAAAGTTCCACCTCCACAGTGACACACTTCCTCTAACAAGGGCACACCTCCTCCAATAAGGCTTCACCTCCTAACAGTGCCACTTCCCATGGGCCAAGCGTATTCAAACCACCACACAGCATCTATAATAAAACCCAGTGCTATCCTCTGGTGTGCAGGCATACATGCAGACAAAGCACTCACTCATCCATAAAATGCATAAACCAGCTAACCTTTAAAAATCTTATAAAAATAAAATAAAAGTTATAATAAGGGCTGGGATATGGCTTGGGAGAAGAGTGCCTGCCTAGCATGCACAAGACCCTAGATTCAGTCCCTTGTACGAGAGAGAGAGAGAGAGAGAGAGAGAGAGAGAGAGAGAGAGAGAGAGAGAGAGAGAGAGAGAATCTTCACCAGATCCTTTTGCAATCTTTCTCCAACCTATTTTTCTTTAGAATTTATCTCCTTTTTGAGTTATGTTTTCTGTTTTGTTTTTTAGACAGGGCCTCACTCTGCAGGCCAGGCTGACCCCGTTCTACCTCCAGTGCATCGGGATGATGGTTTGAGCCTCCCTCCACACCTGGCTTGTATTTGCTTACTATGCTCACGGTTATCTGTCTATCATGCTAAACTAGAATGGACTCTCCATAAGAACAGAGAGCTTTGGCTTTGCTCATTGTTGTGTCTCCAGCATGGAAAACTGTCATAAAGAATTTTACGAGGGGCTGCAGAGATGACTCAGTGCTGAAGAACCCTGGTGGCTTTTCTCAGAAGACCTGGGTTCAGTTCCCAGCACTCACATCAGGCAGATCGCAGGAAGCTGACATTTTCTTCTGGTCTTCTGCAGACACCTGCACATACCCGTGTACATGTAGTTAAAAATAAATTTTAAAAAAGAATACAATTGGCTGGGCAGTGGTGGCACACGCCTTTAATCCAAGCACTTGGGAGGCAGAGGCAGGCGGTTTTCTGAGTTCGAGCTCAGCCTGGGCTAACCAGAGAAACCCTGTCTCAAAAAACCAAAAAAACAAAACAAAACAAAAAAAAATACAATTGATTTTAGTAAGCCTCTCTCTCTCTCTCTCTCTCTCTCTCTCTCTCTCTCTCTCTCTCTCTCTCTCTCTCTCTCTCTTGCTAGGCCCGGTATAAATATATAGACAAGGCTTTATTGCTGAGTTGTATCCCCAGTCCAGCGTGTGCCTTAACAAATGAATGCCTGTATCCACATGGCTGAGTGGCTCAACCACCAAACATGTACTTCCTGCTTCTGCCAGCTCCATGCTAGGAAGGGAAGGTCTGTGTATCTCTTCCTAAGGACCCACCTTTGAGATCCAGGCTTCCCAGACGGGGATGAAAGATGCCTTCAGTGTCTATGATCTGGTTGTAGGAAAAGCTGGCGATCTGCAGGTAGGGCAGTTCATTCATCCGGGCACTCCGAAGCTGATTGCCATCGGCCTTGAGCCACAGGAGGTGAGTGAGACTGTTGAGCGGCGATATGTCTGTAATGTGGTTCTCAGAAATATCCACATAGCGAAGATGGATATAGGAGCGCAGTAAGGAGATGTCTGTGAGGTCCCTAGGAAGTGGGGGGTGGGGTTGGGGTAGACATCCACCAGAAAGGATAAGAATCCGGCGAGAACTGGCACAGGTGCTAGGACAGAGAGCAATGCAGAGAGGCCTTGCACTGGGATGACAGAGACGGAGGGGAAGAGGAGGCAAGTGGGGTTTTCTTCTTGTTTTTCAGTGCAGAGATTAAAACTAGTGCCTTGCACATGGCAAACGACCTTTCATACTACTAAGCTACATCTCAGAGCCAAGCAGAGACTTCCCACAGAAGCTTCAGTGTGTTGTCTTTGGTGCTGGGGATGAACCTGGAGCCTTGTGCATACTAGGCAAGTTCTCCACTGCTAAGCTACCCTTCCAGTCACGGAACAGTCCCGGACGGACGTTCTGAAAAGCGAAGCCCACCATGTCTTCCCATGAGCTCTAGCCCAAACACTCAGGAATGAGAAAGGGAAGGCACGAGATGCTCCCGTCTCGCAGTCCTCACCTGTCCTTAGCCTCCAGCTTAATATAAGCGTGAGCCAGTCCACTGCCAATCTTGCAGAGCAATGAGAGCCCTTCCTTCATCATGGCCTCCGAGATGGGGGTGGGCAGCCACTGTAAGAGGTGAGGAATACAGGCACCCCTCTCCAGCTCCCCTCTAGTCCCGAGCCCCGGGAGCCCTCCTGAAGCAGGCTCTCACTTCCTCAGAGGCTTCTTCTGTCTCTTTCCTGTAGTCTTCCCATTCCTCTATCTCCTTGTCACTTTCCAGTTCATCCTGTTCTGCATCAATGTCATCCACGTCATCTTCATCCGACATCTTTCTCCGACCTGCGCTCTGGAGTCAGATGAAACTCAGTCCTGGTTCTGAGAAAGAAGGTCTTAGCTCCCACCCCCACCAACCCTCCAGTCCCTCATCTCCAGCTACAGGTGCCTCTGTCACCTCTGAACTCCCACCTGAGCATCTTTCCTCATGCTGGAGACCGTCTTTGGACTCCCAGTCTCTGCTCGGAGTCTCCTCCCCACTCCACCCCTGCTCCCTTTGGGACACTTTCCCACACTCCCAGACTGTTCCTGCTGTCACTTGCCTCCAACAGTGTCCCAGTAGCCCAGCGTCCTCCTTCCTCAATTCCCTTTGATACAGTTCTACATGTCCTCCTAAAATCTCCCCTACCTACTCATCCTCCCCTTCTTTACCCACACCTCACCTCCGGGTTCCCTTCCACCCCAACCCCTCTTCTAATACGGTCTCTTTGCTTAACACCACCATTTCCCTGACACGAAGTCTTCAACCCTCCAACCCAATTCGCCTTCAGAAGTGGGCGCAGACCCTGACTCTGCTCCTCTAGAAGTAGTTAAGGAGAGGATCTTTGTGCTGAGACTCCAAGACTGTCTTTTTTTTTTTTTTGGAAGACGCAACGGGGTAGCCGGAGTTATATATTGTTGTTATGGCAACAGGGGCGGGACGCTTAGCTTTGCAGCCAGCTTCCGTTGAGAGCTTAGAGTACCTCAACCGCAAAGCAAAAACTCTAACGCTCCTATTTCCACCCTCAGCGGGTAGTTCAGTGGTTGCCAGGTTACGAGGCCAAATTTCTAATCCCAGGAACCTGGAGGAGGCGAGAAAAGAGTGTCAAGGAGTTAATTGTCGGCGGACATAAAACAATGGTCCAATATTAACAGCAGCACTGAGAAGCGGGAGGGAGGAGGGACTGGCCATTAAGTCCTTAAAGCAATTAGATGTCCGTATGCAAAGGAATTGGGCTTTAAGACTATCCCTAAGAAGCAAAAAGGAGATGGATGAGGGGGGGAAAGGCACGAAGAGAAGCAAGAAATACTAAGTTATGGGATTTGTTGCTGGCCGGGGTCAGCTCATTTACTTCGAAGGTGGCCTGGTGGTGCAAACCTTTAAGACCCAGCTTTGCGACCCCTGCGACCCCCTCTTGCAGGAGAGATGACTCAGAGATTAAGGGCCCTGGCTGTTCTTCTAAAAGACCCAGCTCTGTTCGAGCACTCACAAACCATCTGTAACTCCTGCTCTAGAGATCTGATGCCATCTTCTGACCTCTACATGCACTGGACATGCACATAGTGTGAGTACCCACGTACGTACATACGTAGTCAAACGAGCATACACGTAAAATAATAAAATTAATACATCTAAAAAAATAAAAGGTCTGGCTTGGAGTCTTGGTAGATCTGCAGATTACTAGCAGTTCTCTAGAATTCTGTAGAATACATGTAACGTTAAGAACTGGGAGGAGTCTGCTGAGCTACTCTGCGACTTCGCTGTTGCTGTTTTCCTCTGAAGCAGCAGACTTTCTATGTAAGCCAGGCTGCCTCGAAGTCACTCCTTTCCCAGCCTCTTAAACGCTGGGATTACAGGTGAGTGCAACCATGCCCAACTAACACTATCTTGTGGAGTCTAAGGGAAAGAGAATGCTTGATACAGGAACACATGGGACTAATTGTTACCTGCTTTATATAAAATGCAAATTGGAGGCTAGAGAGATGGCTCAGGGGTTGAGAGCACTCGTGCAATTGCAGGGGACTCGGGTTTGGTTTTCAGCACCCACAGAAGGTGGCTCCCAACCATCTAGGACTCCATCTCCAGGGGATCCAATGTCTCTGGCCTTCATGCACACACACACACACACACACACAACCATACACTTAGGTAAACTAATCTTTTTAAAGATTGCAAAGTGGTCTGATGGAATGTGTGGGCTGGAAGTCAGGAAGTGGTCCTTTGGATCAGTCCAGCTCGGGGAACATAATAGACAAATCTGTTCTCTTGGTATCAAGGAACAGGGGGCTCTAGCAACAGCGGTAGCTTTAAAGCATAAATTCTGGGTTCCAAACAGCTCTGCTACTCAATAGCTGTGTGTTCTTCAGCCTATATCATCTATAAATATATTGCTGAATTATGCTTGGTGGCACACGTCTGTGAACAGCAGCTGTCTGTAAGCTGAAGCGGGAGAATGTTCCGGGCTAGCTAGTTTCAAAATGAAACACCGTTTATCTCAAAGAATTAGAGAGTTTTCAAAAAACAGTGTAAGTGGTTTTGCACTTGGTTGACCCATAGTAAACAAATCCTTGCCCCTGCCCCTGCCCAGCCCCACCCCAGTATTCTCAGTACTGAGGTTATGGTGAGAAAATAAATTAAAAATGATATTTTGAGTCAGAATGTCACTGTGTAGCCCAGGATGGCCTGGAATGTCACTGTGTAGCCCAGGATGGCCTGGAATGTCACTGTGTAGCCCAGGATGGCCTGGAATTCACTGTGTAGCCCAGGATGGCCTGGAATGTCACTGTGTAGCCCAGGATGGCCTGGAATGTCACTGTGTAGCCCAGGATGGCCTGGAATGTCACTGTGTAGCCCAGGATGGCCTGGAATTCACTGTGTAGCCCAGGATGGCCTGGAATGTCACTGTGTAGCCCAGGATGGCCTGGAATGTCACTGTGTAGCCCAGGATGGCCTGGAATTCACTGTGTAGCCCAGGATGGCCTGGAATGTCACTGTGTAGCCCAGGATGGCCTGGAATGTTACTGTGTAGCCCAGGATGGCCTCAGCCTTCCAAGTACTGGGATTAAGAGGCAACAAGAATAAACATTAATGGGCCCTGAAAGCTGGAAGTGCTTTGCAAGTGGAAGTGTGTTAAGTGACACAGTCTTGTAATCCCAGCACTTTGTTGCTGAGGCAGGAGGATTGCTTTAAGTTCAAAACCAGCCTAGAAGCCACAGTAAGTTCAAGCCTTGTCAAGAGGACAAGAAAGGAGACACCGTGTCTGTAGTCTTGTGGAGTACCACAAGAGCTGTCAAAGTGGCAAACCCAGCTTTTGTGACCCCAGTCGGTGGCTGAAAATGGCGGCTCCTGTGAAAATAAATAATAGATAAATAAAACCCGCGACTCCTCCTCAGCCTGCAGCCTCACAGGAGCTGTCCAGAGTGGTGCATCTCCTTTCCCGCCATAGCCTACAGCCCTTGTGAAATACCAGTGCAGGAGCTGTTCACGGTGGGAACCCTTCCTTTCCAGCTTCCCCAAGCAGCTTAGCACCTTATCCAAAGCCTCCAGAGGCTGGGAAGGTTTTCCCATCCCAACCCAGGGGCCCAATGCAGGAAAGGTGTGTGTGTGTGTGTGTGTAAAAAAAGCTACCAACTCCTGAGCAAGAAAACCAGTCCCTGAAATTCACATAAAACCCACCAATCCCTAAGCATGAAAATCTACAAATTCCTGAACAGGATACCCATCAATTCCCGAGCTCCCCAAGGTCAGGACTTGAAGTCCCACCAATTCTCAATCTGGAAATCCCTGACCCGAGAAGCTCCGCCCCCTAAGAAACCCGATATAAGCCCTGCCCTTTGTTCAATTCTCTGCTGCCCAGGAGCAGAGGGCAGTCATCCCCGGATTCCTCCCTCCACTTCCTGGACTCTCCAGAAATTACTTTTGTGAGATTTTCTGCCTGGTTTGAGAAGTGGGGCAGGGCTGAGGCTCCTAAGCTCGCCTGGGGATCCCCTCCCCTAGGAGCTGCAATGCCCTCTGCTGAGAAGGCTTCCTCTCAGAGCTGTGTGTGGTTCCTGGGATTCCAAGTCCCAGGATATCCTTCCATCCATACAGGAACACTCACACGGCCATTCTGCCACCCTCACCAGTCTAAGCAATTCCTTTAATCCCTTAGAAATTCAGGGACCACAGGTCAACCCAGGATCCATGGCTTCAACAGAGGTAGCAATTGCAGGCTATCTCATGAAATCTCAACAATATGGCTGCCTAAATTAAACCAGAACTGAATAATGACAACCTCAACTGATGTGCCAAGGTGGATGAGAAACATCTCACAGCCCTAGATGAAGAACTGAGAGAGAACCAGCCTTCCCCAGGATGAGTTTCCTAAATGGTTATTCAACACCGAGTGGTCCGCCTAAGAAAACACAGGTAAAAGTCACACTAAGCAGACCCAGAAGCTAGCATTTACATATTTATTTGCATGTGTGTGTGTGTGTGTGTGTGTGTGTGTGTGTGTGTGTGTGTGTATCAATACTAATTAGAGAAAGAGGGCATAGGAGAGGTGGAAGAAGAAATAGAAATCATGTAATTATATTTTAATTAAATAAAAAAATTAATTTACAAAAGAATTTAAGAGCTAGCCAGGATGGAGTTGGATTTTATTTTTGAAAGATATTTGAAGAAAGGGAATGGCTGGATGCTACATCCACTCTAGTAGTGACCCATGTGACAGGCCGAAAAGCCTGGACACGGTCCTGAGGCGAGAAATTCACAGAAACATCGTCTTCTGGAACCATGGCATCCTGTGATAACAAATGTTCCAAATCTGTCTTTGCTTTAGTCGGTGAACGGATCTGTGTGCTTTCCCTTAATATTGCTTTATTATAAGTGCCTCTAAGGATTGATTTTGACATATAGCTAAGTTAGATTCCTCACCAGTCCTAGGCAGTCCTTGAGCCGACCATGGGCTTTGAATTCAGTAAGAATGTTGCCTAGTCAGTGACATTCAGAATTGTCTCTAGTATTGTAAGAGAGATAGTGAAAGAAATCAGACATTACTATCTACTACACAGAGTTAGAAATCTCAGGGCACGCTACTCCCATATGCAGGAATTTGCCATTATCTAGGAAAAAGGAAGGTTGTGGTCTAGGGAGGAACCAGAGTAGATACTTAGCACTATAGATAGCTGAGTTATACCCATACACAGGAATTTACAATGGCCTAGGGGGGAAGATGGACTATACAATAGACTAGAATAGGAACTGTGGCAAGGGCATGAAGCTCTTGCCCCGGACTTCTAAGATTAAGCTGACTTTAGGTGGGGCTGCTTTTGATCCCAGTTGTTAACATTGAATTTTATCCCAGCTGGTTCCTGCCAGTCCTTTATAGGCATTCCTCTGTTTTGTGTAAAAGTCACTTATAAGACTGGTGCTCACTTTGAGAAAAACACATTCAGATCCACACTCCCTTGTGTCATGTCTGTTTGTCACACCCTTTTCATCACCAACTCCATTACCCACCTGTCCAGAACCCCAAGTTCTCCCACAGATTGAGGGGGGCCTGACTGAGGCTGGTCCATGTCAGCTGGAGAGATGGCTTAGCAGTTAAGAGCACTGGCTAGGGCTGAGAGATAGCTCATTCACTGTTCCTCCAGAGATCCTGAGTTCAATTCTCAGCAACCACATGGTGGCTCACATCCATCTGTAATGGGATCCAATGTCCTCTTCTGGTGTGTCTGAAGACAGCTACAGTGTACTCACATACATGAACTAAATAAATCTTGAAAAAAAGAGAGCACTGGCTAGTCTTCTACAGCTATGATTCTTATCCTGTGAGTCATAGCCCCACAGGGGTCGAATATTAGATATTCTGCATAGAAGGCATTTACATTATGATTCATAACAGTAGCAAAATTAGTTAAAAAGTAGCAACAACATAATTTTATGGTTGAGGGTCACCACAACATGAGGTATTGAAAGGCCACAGCGTGGTGGCACACACCTTTAATCCCAGCACTTGGGAGGCAGAGGCAGGTGGATTTCTGAGTTCGAGGCCAACCTGGCCTACAAAGTGAGTTCCAGGACAGCCAGGGCTATACAGAGAAACCCTGTCTCGAAAAAAATCCAAAAGAAAAGAAAGGAAGGAAGGAAGGAAGGAAGGAAGGAAGGAAGGAAGGAAGGGAGGGAGGGAGGGAGGGAGGGAGGGAGGGAGAGAGGGAGAGAGGGAGAGAGGGAGAGAGGGAGAGAGGGAGAGAGGGAGAGAGAGAGAGAGAGAGAGAGAGAGAGAGAGAGAGAGAGAGAGAGAGAGAGAGAGAGAAAGGCCACAGGATTAGGAAGATTGAGAATCAATGTTCAGAGAACACAGCCTAGATTCCCAGCACGCACGTTCCAACTCACAACCACAGCTCCAGTTCCAATGTACTCGACGCTCTCCTCTTGCCTTCTTCAGTACCAGACACACATGAGGGACACATATAAACATATGTGCAGGTAAATCATTAATGCACATGAAAAAATCCAAACAATGAAAGTTTGGTCTGGAAAGTCGGCTCCGTGGGTAAAGTGCTTGTGGGGTATAAATGAGGAGCTGAGTTCAAATCCCCAAGGCCCAAAAGTCCAGGTGTGGAGTCCACCCGCAGTTCCAATACTGTGGAGGTGGAGACAGGAGGGTCATGGCCAGCCAGTCCAATCAACTCATGAATTCTAGGTTTAGTGAGAGACCCTGTCTGAAAAAATGAGGTAGAGAACAACAGAGACAGACACCTGAAATCAAGCTCTGGCCTCTCATGAGTATGTGTATGCACACACACACACACACACACACACACACATACACACATACAAACACACACAAGGACTCTAAACATGCCAGTTAAGAGAGGGAAAGAAGCATTTGAAAAGAAAGTTAAGCCCACCTGAGAGCCCCCCCCCTTTTCTCCAAGAGTGGACCTCATGGTCTTTATCATAATCATAGATAAAATGTTGGTGATTTGAAGCTATTTTCTTCAAAGGGTCAACAAAGAAGCTAAACAGGTGGTTCTTGCGGGCACCGAAGGGCATTGCAGTAGACAAGATTCCACAGGGATCTCTACTGCAAACCAAGTTGATAGTCTAGTCTGAGACTCCCAGAAATTGTTATCTCTGAGTCAACAAAATCTCTACAGAGAACATCATCAACTGTCTTCAACGCGAGTAAGGATACTTCTCTGCTGGTGAGAGAGACCAGTCAGATTCTGGAGAGGGGAACTCCTTTCGCTCCCCATAGCTCTATAATTTCCCCATCTTTCTTACCTTGCTTAGACTGGGCTGCATAGCAAGACCCTGTATCAAAACAACAACAAAGAGATGAATTCACTGGAGGAGGGAAAGAGACTCGTGGTAGGCTGTGATCAATGGGAAAGGGCACGGTTTTATCCCAGAAGAAATAGGCAGAGATGCTAGACTGCTAGACGCACCCTTTTCTTAGGGGTGACTCTTACTTGGGGCCAGGCTGTGAGAGCTAAGTCCCCAGCCAGGGACAGTCTAGTGCGGCCTCTGCCTTCAAGGGCTCTACAGTGTTGGGGTTAAGTACACAGGCAATCCAGTACAATTAAAACAGGTGCCATCGGGGCTGGAGAGACGGCTCAGCAGTTCAGAGCACCGACTGCTCTTCCAGAGGTCTTAAGTTCAAATCCCAGCAACCACATGGTGGCTCACAACCATCTATAATAAGATCTGATGCTCCTCTGGTGTGTCTGAAGACAGCAATAGTACTCAGACATAAAATAAATAAATAAATCTTAAAAAAAAAAAAAAGATGCCAGCGTAACTCTGACTAGCCTAACGAGGCTCTTACTGAGTGGCAGGAAACTTTTGTTACTTTTGTTGCCATTTGTTTCTGTTCTTCATGCTGTAGATGGAACCCAGGGCCCTAACTGTGCTAAGCAAACACTCTACCACTGAACCACACCCTAAACCCAAGGAGGTAATTTCTCAGTATTTGTGTAAACACATTATTATATATTTGGGATACAGATTGAGGAGGCACCTGTACCACAGGCCTGAAGAAAGAGCTCGATGCCCCTCAAAGAAAGCAGGTGGCTCTCCAGGCTGGAACAGTAGGTGTCCTGAGGGGGTGTGTGCAATGGGAAGGAAAACAGAGCTACTTCACAGTGAGGAACTTGGACTTTATCCTGGAAGCTGTGGGGAGCCACTGGTTTTATTTTGTGTTTATTTGGCAAGGGCTACATCTACACTATGCAATGAGAGATAGATTCCCTAACATACTTGCTAGTCTTCCCCGGTGGCTAGTTAGGATATACTTCATTGACAATGGATCCTGACTATAATCCTAGCACTTGAAAGGGAGAGGCAGGAGGATTGCTTCACGTTCCAGATCCTTTGGTTTGGTCTTTGTGGTGGTTTGAATATGCACGGCCCAGAGAGTGACACTACTAGGAGGTGTGGCCTTGTTGGGGGAAGTGTGTCACTGTGGGCTTTGAGACTCTCCTCCTAGCCACATGGAAGCCAGTCTTGTTTGCCTTCGGAACAAGATGGAGAGTTCTCAGTATCTCCAGTGCCAAGCTTCCCACCATGATGATAATGGACTGAACCCTGTGAGCCTGTAAGCCAGCCCCAGTTAAAAGTTTGTCTTTTAAGTATCTTATAACCCCTAACTAGAACAGGCTACATATTGAGACGTCTCAAAAAATAGATCAAACAAAAATATATTTTTCAACCACATTTACTAGATCATATTTTTGCTTTTTGTTTAAAGAATTATTTATTTATCATATATACAATGTTCTACCTGCATATATGCCTACAAGCCAGAAGAGGGCACCAAATCTCATTAGAGATGGTTATAAGCCACTATGCATTTGCTGGGAATTGAACTCAGGACCTTTGGAAGAGGAGCCCGTGCTCTTCACCTCTGAGCCATCTCTCCAGCCCCTAGTTCATATATTTTGAGAGCAAATATATCTATTTTCCTTTTCTGCATCCTTAGCATCATAGGTTTTAATAAACAAACTGCTGTAAACATCTAGGAGAAGAAAACAAAGGTTAAGATCTGAGCTGGGGAGACGGCTGGGCCGTTAGGAGCATTTGCTGCTCTTGCAGGGCATCCAGGTCCGACTGCCAGCACCCACAGGGTGGCTCGGAATTGTCTGTAACTTCCTTCTGAGGGCTCCCACATCCTCTTCCGACCTCTTCAGGCACCAGGCACTCAGTGGTGCACAGGCCTGTGTATAAGCAGAACATACGCATGAAACGAATCTTTTAAAGAAAATATGGGGGGCTGGAGAGATGGCTCAGCGGTTAAGAGCACTGATTGCTTTTCCAGAGGTCCTGAGTTCGATTCCCAGCAACCATATGGTGGCTCACAACCATCTGTACAGTATGCTCATATACAAAAAAAAAAAAAATTAAAAAAAAAAAAAGAAAATATGAAAAAGGAGACTAGATAGCCAGATACAGCAACCACTGAGAGGACTGTCTGGTTTTATTTTTTTATATTTATTTATTTGTTTATTATATGTAAGTACACTGTAGCTGTCTTCAGACACTCAAGAAGAGGGCATCAGATCCCATTACAGATGGTTGTGAGCCACCATGTGGTTGCTGGGATTTGAACTCAGGACCTCTGGAAGAGTAGTCGGTGCTCTTAACCACTGAGCCATCTCACCAGCCCCTTATTTATTTTTTTAAAGATTTATTTATTTTATGTATATGAGTACACTATTGCTCTCTTCGGACACACAAGAAGAGGGCATAAGATCCCATTACAGATGGTTGTGAGGCACCATGTCGTTGCTGGAAGTTGAACTCAGGTCCTCTGGAAGAACAGTCTGTGCTCTTAACCCCTGAGCCATCGCTCCATCCCCTGTCTGTTTTTATAAAGTTGAAGCTTCTGATGTTAAGACACACAAGTGGAGGGCAGTGGTTCTTCCCTTCACCAGGTACATCCTGGAGGCTGACATCAGCTCTCAGGCTCAGCAGTAAACGCCTTTACCCACTGAGACGTCTTGCCAGCCCATGCACTTTCCACCATATTTTAAATTATGCTTTGCACAGCAGGGAAACTTTTTTGTTTTTGTTTTGTTTTTTGAGACAGGGTTTCTCCGTGTAGCCCTGGCTGTCCTGGAACTCACTCTGTAGACCAGGCTGGCCTCGAACTCAGAAATCCGCCTGCCTCTGCCTCCCAAGTGCTGGGATTAAAGGCGTGAGATGCCACGCCCGGCTAGCAGGGGAACTTCTGGTGGGAGTTAGTGAATGTCTACTCTGTTTGCTGTATATCTATTTGCCTATTTGCCCTGGCTGTCCTGGAACTCAATATGTAGACCAAGCTGGCCTCATGCTCACAAAGTCACCCCTGGCCCTACCTCCTAAATGCTAGGATTAAACTACTCCTAGTCTTTGTTTATTTTATTTTTTAAGATTTATGGACTGGAGAGATGGTCCGGTGGTTAGGGACACTGGCTACTCTTCCAGAAGTCCTGAGTTCAATTCCCGGCAACCGTATGGTGGCTCATATCCATCTGTGATGGAATTTGTGCCTTCTTCTGCTGTGTGTGAAGACAGCTGCAGTGTACTCATATAAATAAAGTGAATAAATCTTTTATTCATTTTATGTATGTAAGTATACTGTTGCTGTCTTCAGACATAGTAGAAGAGGGCATCACATCCCAATACAGATGGTTGTGAGCCACCATGTGGTTGCTGGGAATTGAACTCTGGACCTCTGGAAGAGCAGTCAGTGCTCTTAACTGCTGAGCCATCTCTCCAGCCCCGAACTATACCTAGTAACACTAAATTTTATTTATTTTGTGTGTGTGTGTATGTGTGCGTGTGTGCATATGTGGGTGGGTGCTTGTATGTGTGCATGTGTGCATATGTGAGTGGGTGCTTGTATGTGTGTGTCTGTGTATCTGTCTGTGTATGAACATGAACACTCCACAGAGCAAGTGTCAAGGTGTGAAGAGAATTTATGGAAGTCTGGTTTCTGCTTCTTCCATGTGTGTCCTGGAGATTGAAGTCAGGTGATCAGGCTTGGTGTCCAACATCTTTACCTGCTGAGCTGGCTCCAAACATTTCACTTCCTTAAACATTCTCTCACTTTCTGTATGTCACAGTCCAAGAGTCGCTTTGTTGTGTTGCAATCAGACAATCGGCT
This sequence comes from Mus caroli, assembly GCF_978045245.1. Taxonomy (NCBI): domain Eukaryota; kingdom Metazoa; phylum Chordata; class Mammalia; order Rodentia; family Muridae; genus Mus; species Mus caroli. The sequence continues at coordinate 24,360,620 of NW_028227262.1, read as the reverse complement.
GGGGCTGCAAGTGTCTGATGCAAGACTGGAACTAGAGGACTCACCTCTAAGATGGCAGACACGTACAGCGACTGCCAGGACAACCCACATTCCTTCTGGTCCTCTCTCTAGACCTTGAGTGTCCTCAGACTGTAACAGCTGATTCACATGAACCCAGTGGCCCAAGAAAGAAAGAGACTGAGATTATAAGGCATTCTCTTTTTTATAACTTCTCTCCATGGTTAGGATCTAACTCAGAAGGTAGAGAGCTTGCCTAGAATGTCTGAAGCCCTGGGTTGAATGCTAACATCCCCAAATCTTGGCATGGTGGAGCACACCTGTAATCCAGCACTTATGAAGTGGAGGCAGAAGGATCAGAAGGTTCAAGGTCATCCTTGGCTACATGGAGTCTGAGGCCAGTCTGTGATACAGGAAACCCTATCTCAAAACAAAACAAAACAAAACAAAACAAAACAAAACAAAACAAAACAACTGTTGGGGTAACCTTTTCTTCACATTGTATGAAGGTGTTTCTGTGTTTTCAATAGTTAATTCTGTACCAGCCGAGAGCTAAATGCCGGCAGAATATTGGTATTACCAGCCTTGTATTTTGTCAATATTCGTCCTTCCTCACTTGCCTAAAGGCAATCTAGAATTGCATCAGAGGTTCTGATTGGTTGTAATAAAGATCTGACAGCCAATAGCTGGATAGGAAGTGGGCAGCAGAACTTTCAGGCATAGAGATTGTCGTAGGGGAAGAATGCAGGCGTGGGAGATTCAGAGAGCAAACACTGAGAAAACAGACATGGGCCATAGAATAACAGAGAAAGGTGGAGAACTAGCCACATGGTGGATTGTAGGCTAGTTAGTCTGGTTAAGTTTAGGGTAGCCAGGAGGCTGCCCAAACAAAAGGCCTAAGCTTTCAACTATATTCGAAGCCTTCATGTCGTTATTTATATCGCTGGTGGACCTGAGAAAATCCCACTATAACCAACAAAACATGTTGTTTGGAAGTGCGGGTCTGTGATCCTTGGAGAGCGAGGCAGGAAGACAGAAGAGAAGTCTGGGTTACGGCCTGGAACTTAGTGAAACCCTGTCCCCAAATAAGACAAAAGGCAGGACTGAGTCACTCAGAAAAAGTAGTCTGAGACTACTGTCATCTACAAAATAAACTCCAGGCCTGCCAGCACTACACAGTGAAACCCTGTGTCAGGTAAACACACACACACACACACACACACTCTAACACCTCCAACCAAAGAAAATCAAAAACAAAACACAACTTAATCTATAAATTACACACCATTGACTAGGGAGATTACTCAAGGCACAGACCTGCCTGCATTCAGGAAGACTAGAACTCAATTCCCAGAACCCATACACAAATGCACGGCATGGTGGGATAGGTCTGAAATCCCACCATGGCTGGGGAGGCAGAAATAGGACCCTTGGGCCCATGTGGCTAGCCTATATAGTGAGCCTGGCACGAATAACAAATCTGGTTTCAAAGGAGAAGTGGCTGGCATCCTGGCAATGGTATCTAAGGATGGCTTCTGTCCTCCACATGCATACACTACTGATTTGCCCCATACACATAAATATACATAGAATCACACGTCATCACTTCTATGGATGCCTCTCACTAAGTCTTGCCTCTGTTCAAGCAGAAGGGAATTAGGTTCACTTTTGTTTTCCCTTAGGAAGTAGGATTCGCTATTGCCTGTGATTAAGGAGTCAGCAACACGGAGGACCCAGCATTCATTCAGAGGCCACAACTGGGGAGTGTGTTTGATCCACCTTTCTAGAGACTAGAAGACTTGGCCATGGGCTGGTGAGATGGCTCAGTGGGTAAGAGCACCCGACTGCTCTTCCAAAGGTCCAGAGTTCAAATCCCAGCAACCACATGGTGGCTCACAACCATCCGTAACAAGATCTGGCGCCCTCTTCTGGAGTGTCTGAAGACAGCTACAGTGTACTTACATATAATAAATAAATAAATCAAAAAAAAAAAAAAAGAAAAAACAAAACAAAAAAAAGTCTTAACTTTACATTTACTTGGCCATACGTAGGCTTTTTTTAAGAGTCACACATAACTGAGATTGGACTCAAATTTACTCTACACATTTACTGTTGAGGATAACCTTGAACCAGAACTTTTTTTATTTTTATTTATTTTTTAAAAAATGATTTATCGGGCTGATGAGATGGCTCAGCGATTATGAGCACTGACTGCTTTTCCAGAGGTCATAAATTCAAATCCCAGCAATCACATGGCGGCTCACAACCATCCTTTTTTTTTTTTTTTTTTCTTTTTTTTTTTCGAGACAGGGTTTCTCTGTATAGTCCTGGCTGTCCTGGAACTCACTTTGTAGACCAGGCTGGCCTCGAACTCAGAAATCCGCCTGCCTCTGCCTCCCGAGTGCTGGGATTAAAGGCGTCACAACCATCCTTAAAGAGAAACAAAACAAAACAAACCTGTGGGCCAGAGTGAGTGGGGCTGGAGTGAAAGGAAAGGGGGGAAAATTTATCTTTTATTTTTTTAAAGATTTATTTATTTATCATTATAAACAAGTAGACTGTTGCTGTCTTCAGACAACAGTATCTGAAGAGACATCAGATCTCATTACAGATGGTTGTGAGCCACCATGTGGTTGCTGAGATTTGAACTCAGGACCTCCGGAAGAGCAATCAGTGCTCTTTTTTGTTTTTGTTTGTTGTTATTGTTGTTGTTTGTTTGTTTGTTTTGAGACAGGGTTTCTCTGTATAGCCCTGGCTGTCCTGGAACTCACTTTGTAGACCAGACCGGCGTCGATCTCAGAAATCTGCCTGCCTCTGCCTCCCAAGTGCTGGGATTAAAGGCGTGCGCCACCACCGCCTGGCCAGTCAGTGCTCTTAACCACTGAGCCATCTCACCAGCCCTAACACTGAACCTTTGATCCTCCAGCTTCCAGCTCCCAAGTGCTGGCACTGCAGGCTTTGGTCGCCTAGGGCTTTAATCACACACTCCTCAGTCACAAGGACTTGACTGGGCCAATGTGAGCCCTGACCACTGTGCTCTGGGGCTTCCAAAGGCATTCTAGATAACTGGTTACATTTTGGTGGTGGTGCTAGGGTCTCATAAGTAGAAGCTGACCTCATACAGCTAGCTGGTCTTACTGCCTCCACCTCAATTATACCAGGATTACAGATGTGCGGCACCGCACCCAGATACCTACATTCTCTAGACTGGAAACAGCGTAAGATCAGCCTCATGGGAACATATTTCAGTGTACCTGTCAGTAAGCCATTTCGACCAGCCACACACAGAGTTTTTGGTATTAAACAACAAAAAATGTGTGTGTGTGTGTGTGTGTGTGTGTGTGTGTATGTGTTTCCCCCTTCTTTTTGTTACTAGTTTTTAATGTGTATAGGTGTTTTGGCTGCATGTATATCTGTGCATCGCATGCATACAATACATTCTGAGACCAGAAAAGGGTGCTGGATCACCTGAAGCTAGACTACAGACAGCTGTGATCTGCCTGGTGTGAGTGCCGGGAATTGAACCTTGTTCCTCTGAAAGAACAACCAGTGTTTTTAACAGCTGAACCATCTCCTCCAGCCCCTATTTGTCACTTATGTTCAGATTATATGCTAGAGGTGGTGGTGTACACTTGTGGGTTGTTTTGTTTTGTGTCTAACTATGTAACTCTGAGTGACCTGGAACTCACTACATAGACCAGTAGAGCGAGACTTTTGCTGGCCAGCCAGCAGTATAAAAAAATGACACAAGATTTCTATATAGTTTAAAGCTTAGGCCTTTTGCTTGGACAATCTCCCAGCTAGCTCGTCTAGAGGGCTGTCTGAACTGCAAGTATCTGAGCAGGTGAGAAGGGCAAGTGTTTACAAATATGACAGGTGATGGGCCATAGAAATGACAATGCCAATATTCTGCCGGCATTTAGCTCTCTGCTGGTACAGAATTAACAATTGAAAACACAGAGATATACCTTCACATAATGTAAAACAAGTTACCCCAACATCTCCCCCTTTTAGTCCAAGAAAGAGTGTTATCTCTGACATCAGTAAACTATATACAATAAGAACAATTATGGGAACTATCGAGTGAGAATTACATTCACAAGGTCTAGGCCATTTGTATTTGGCAACCTTGGGGAAAGCACTCCAGTGTCTATCCTATCTTGGTGAGTCTAGGGTTCTCTACCTAAATCACTTTCTATCACCACTAAAGTTTCCATATCTTCTAACCTTTATAACTTGTATGTATCAACTTTAAAGCACCTTCTTAGACCCTATAACTTTTCCTTAGATCCCAAACAACTTAAGCTTTTATGTCTTTATAAATTTGCACCTCTTTTGTGAGTTTTCTTTTCTACATCTGATCACAAGGAAAATGGTAAAACTATAACTGCCTGGTCTTCAACCCCATCGGAGACTGGAGAAGGATAAATTTCACCAGAGTTAAAAGGATGTGCAGAGACTTCTGGCTACCTTCATAATCGCCAAAGATTCCTCTCTGTCATTGGGGCATCCACCATTGGCCACCAAGTCCAGATGATCTGACAGCCTTTTTTTGTGAAACAGGAATTTTGAAAAATTGTTCTACCTTACCTTGTCTCTGCAAAGTTGGGCAATTGGCTTCCCGATCTCCTGCTTGTCCACAGTTTAGATAGCATGCTGTCAGCAGTCGAAGTAAGGGACAGTTCTCTTTTGCCCAATGGCCACATTTGAAGCAAACTCCAGGTAGAGATTCTTTCTTTGGTCCTCGTTTTCTTTGGAATAGAATGGGGGTGCTGATGTATCTCTCTGTCAGAAAAGCCTTTTATTACATCTTAAATGCCACATTCTGCAGATCTCTGATGTATTTGAGGACAACCTATTTATCTAAAGAATATCTAAATAGGCAAACATTGCTTGTTTCTACTTACTATCTACTTATCTTTGGAAACATCTACAGGAGGCTAAATAAAGCTTATTTCTGCAATTAACTAAACTAGTACCTAACATGATATAAGTTTGATAATCTGTTTGACTGACTACTAAATTGTATTTCTTCATTATCTTTTTTTTTTTTTTTTTTTTTTTGGTTTTTCGAGGCAGGGTTTCTCTGTATAGCCCTGGCTGTCCTGGAACTCACTCTGTAGACCAGGCTGACCTCGAACTCAGAAATCCACCTGTCTCTGCCTCCCGAGTGCTGGGATTAAAGGTGTGTGCCACCACACCCGGCTTATTATCTTAAACAGTTTACAATAGTAGCTTTCATTGGACTAGAACTTTATTTATTTATTTATTTATTTTGAGACAGGGTTTCTCTGTGTAGCCCTGGCTGTCCTGGAACTCACTTTGTAGACCAGGCTGGCCTCGAACTCAGAAATCCGCCTGCCTCTGCCTCCCAAGTGCTGGAATTAAAGGTGTGCGCCACCACGCCCGGCTAGAACTTTATATTTTTAATGAATTACTTAAGTATAATACCTTAAAGAGTTGAAGCATATATACAATATGCTGTAACAAAAATCATCTTAAACGCCGGGCGTTGGTGGCGCACGCCTTTAATCCCAGCACTCGGGAGGCAGAGGCAGGCGGATTTCTGAGTTCGAGGCCAGCCTGGTCTACAGAGTGAGTTCCAGGACAGCCAGGGCTACACAGAGAAACCCTGTCTCGAAAAAACCAAAAAAAAAAAAAAAAAAAAAAAAATCATCTTAAATTTCTATCAATATTCAAAAACCCATACTAGGGCTGGTGAGATGGCTCAGTGGGTAAGAGCACCCGACTGCTCTTCCGAAGGTCAGGAGTTCAAATCCCAGCAACCACATGGTAGCTCACAACCATCCGCAACAAGATCTGACTCCCTCTTCTGGAGTGTCTGAGGACAGCTACAGTGTACTTACATATAATAATAAAAAACAAAACAAAACAAAAAAAAAACCCATACTAATCTAAAGTATTTGAGATTTGTTGCTTTCTAGTCTAAAAATAGATACAATAATTCACCCTTCTTTTTTTCCCTTTCATCCCATTATCCCCCCTTTTGTCCTTTTATCCCTTCCCCCGCCTCACCCCCAACACGAGATAGGAAAGAAAGCAGCAGATACCATGCAGGAGCCGAAGTGGACAAGCGAGCTTCTGGGAGACAGCCCACCATTTTGTTCAGCTATGATAGGTATACCCAGGAGATGCGCAGATCAAGGGACTTCATCCCAGGATTGCTTCTTGCTACTAATGTGCCTTCTATATTTGTCATTTCTATATTCCTTATATATCTAGCATGCTGTGATTGGGCATGGGGAGGACCTCACTGCCTATTTCCTGCTGTATTTACTCCCTGAGTGATAGCCCACTCTGTTGGGCAAGTTTCCTGCAGATCAACAAGAAGATGAACTTTTTTTTTAAGATTTATTTACTGTTATATGTAAGTACACTGTAGCAGTCTTCAGACACACCAGAAGAGGGCGTAAGATCTCATTACAGATGATTGTGAGGCACCATGTGGTTGCTGGGATTTGAACTCAGGACCTTTGGAAGAGCAGTCAGTGCTCTTACCCACTGAGCCATCTCTCTGGCCCCCAAAGATGAACTTTTAAGCGATAATGCTGTTTAGGGAATGATTTTATGGAATTCCTGATTTTATTTAAGTGTTTTAGGGAGTTAGTTTGAGTTAAATAACGTTGGAAAGTTAGGGTGTTGGTAGAAAGTTTAAAGTTAGTTTAAAGTCAGAGTCAAGAATAGAGTGTGCCCCTTCCTCAGTGTTGCAAGGGCTGCACAGGTTTTTGAAAGAGTACAGTGAGCTTTCATGCATTACAAGCATTTAATTGTACTAGCAATGAAAACAGGCTCGGGACAAGTTAATGATCAAAGGAAACATTCATTCTAGGTTGGACTTGAGTTCCAAAAGAGCACATGGGATCTGAACTCAAGATCATGGGACAAGCACTCTTAACTGCAGAACCATCTGCCAAGCCACCCCCACAACGTGTGCGCTGCCAGTCTTTCTTTTTCTTTCTTCCTTTCTTTCTTTGTTTCTTTCCTTTTTTGAGACAATGTTTCTCTGTGTAGCCTTGGTCACACTGGAACTTGCTCTGACCAGCCTGGCTTCCAACTCTGACATTTGCTCACCTCTGTAGCCCAAGTGCTGGGATTAAAGCCTATATTACTCCCCTGCAAGTGATCTATTCCGGGTTTTGTTTTGTTTTTGTTTTTGTATTTGTTTTTTTTTTCATTAAATTCCTCTGTTATTCCATCATATCCCTGCATATATATTTTTAATAGTTGTAGGCAGATGTGTACTAAGGGTGTGTCTGTATGCCAGTCAGAGGGATTAAAGGTGTGTGCTAAGGGCTGAGCCACACCCTAACTAGAAACAGGTTCAAATATCCTGACACCACACTTTTTTTTCTTTTTGAGGGGTGTTTTGCAACAGTTTCCTTTGAGATTGAAACATTTTATTTAGCAAGGAAACTCTTTGGCAAGAATGTTAACATCTCTAAATAGCTCCAGGAAGTCCCTAAAACTGAACAGATTCACTAGCCCCCCCTCCCTAACAAGTAAACTATAAAAGCTGAGTGTTCCTTTCAGATGACAGAGAAAAAGGTGAGGTGAAAAGAAAATTCTGAGACAAAGGGCTGCCTGAAGAGGTTCAGACCAACTGAGGTATCTGGAAAGAATACTCACTGATCGTTAAGCTGCCTGCAGGCTGTTGAGTGTGCTCCAGGTTCCCCAACTTTTGTGAGCTGTCATCCATACTGGGGTGGGCTTTGGTGATATGGTTGCCTTTGAGTCATTTCTTTTCCTGTAAGCAACCCCTCACCCATATTCCTGTAAGTAACTACAGTAAAACTCACTGCTTCACCAAATTGAACTTTGATTAGTATTTATACTTGTATTTATAAATACAAACACAAAATATTAGTATTTATACTTTTATTTGGTCTGTCCTGGGTTCCCTAACTGGGGTGAGTAGATATGTGTGTTCCATCTCCCCAGGAGAAGTTTGTCACATAACAACTAGAGACTGAACTTGAGCCTTGCATACGCTAGGTGCGTATGCTCTCTCAGTGAGCTACTTGTATACACAGAGCTCTGTCTCTGTGTCTCTCCGGGGTTTCACTATATAGTCCTGGTTGTCCTGGAACTTGCAATATAGACCAGGCTGGCCTCAAATGAACAGAGATCTACTTGACTCTGTCTCCTGCATCCTGGAATTAAATGTGAGTACCACAACACCTAGCTCTGCTCTCTTTGCTTTCTTTCTTGTTTTGAGATATGGTCTCACTAGATTTCCAGTTTGTAGCCCAGACTCCCCTTCTATTCTCCGGGGGTACAAATCTGCACCACAGTAGGCTTTTTAATGTGGTTAAAATATTGTTGTTGTTACTTGTTAATTTTTTAAAATATGTATGAGTTGAGGCTGGAGAGACGGTTCAGAGATTAAATGCATTGTTTGCTCTTCCAGACGTTCCAAGTTCAATTCCCTGCAACCACACGGTGGTTCATAACCATCTAAAATGATATTTGGTGCTCTCTTCTGGCCTGCAGGCATACATGCAGGCAGGACGTTTTATACACAGTAAATATTAAAGAACAAAACCAAAACCAAAAAAAACTTTTATGAGTATTTTGCCTGCATGTATGTCTGTGCACTGCACACATGCCTAGTGCCCCAAGGCCAGAAGAAGGCATCAGATCCCAGGGAACCGGTGATACTAAGATGGCTCTAAGCTGCCATATGGAAGCTGGGAATCAAAGCCTGATTCTCTGGAAGAACAGCCTGTGCTCTTAGCCACTGAGCCATCTTTCCAGCCCCTTTATCATGCTTTTAAAAAGTAATCCTGGGCTGGGCGTGGTGGCGCACGCCTTTAATCCCAGCACTCAGGAGGCAGAGGCAGGTGGATTGCTGAGTTCGAGGCCAGCCTGGTCTACAGAGTGAGTTCCAGGACAGCCAGGGCTATACAGAGAAACCCTGTCTCAAATAACCAAAAAACAAACAAACAAACAAACAACAACAAAAAAAGTAATCCCCGAAAACCCTCCCCTCCACTTGGATTTGCTCTTACTAACAAAATGCCCCTCCGTCCTTTTGGAGAATCACTGACGGATGATCATGATATAAGGGCAAGCCTGGAAAGTACCCTTGCTAGGATTTATCAGAAGGAAACTGAGGCTGGGAAGAAGAATGTCAAGGGCAAGGGCTGGAGGGATGGCTCAGTGGTTAAGAGCACTGGCTGCTCTTCCAGAGGTCCTGAGTTCAATTCTCAGCAACCACGTGGTGGCTCACAACCATCTGTTATGGGATCCAATGCCCTCTTCTGGTGTGTCTGAAGACAGCTACAGTATACTCACCATATATATAAAATAAATAAAAATCTTTTTTTTTAAAGATTTATTTATTTATTATATGTAAGTACACTGTAGCTGTCTTCAGACACTCCAGAAGAGGGCGCCAGATCTCGTTACGGATGGTTGTGAGCCACCATGTGGTTGCTGGGATTTGAACTCTGGACCTTCGGAAGAGCAGTCGGGTGCTCTTACCCACTGAGCCATCTCACCAGCCCATAAAAATCTTTTTAAAAAGGCAAGGGCAGAAAAAAAAATGAGATTTTTCAGTCAATTACTGTTTCAAGACAGGTACCCCAGGTTGTATTGTATCTTGGTTCCCTTGCCTCTGACTCTCCAGTGCTAAGATCTATTTATTTATTTATTTATTTAACATATGTGAATACACTGTAGTTGTCTTCAGACACACCAGAAGAGGGCATCAGATCTCATTACAGATGGTTGTGAGCCACCACCATGTGGGGTGCTGGGAATTGAACTCAGGACCTCTGGAAGAGCAGTCAGTGCTCTTAACCACTGAGCTGTCTCTCCAGCCCCTCCAGTGCTAAGATTACAAAGCATTTCATTAGGTAAATTAAGATTTTTTTTTTGGTGACTAATCTTGGTGGAATTGGCAGCGCTTAAGAGGGTGCGGCTACTGTAAAGGTTGTGCTCCTTTCTACTGCAGAATTTGGGTGCTTGTTGATCTAATGATTTCCTTAGAATTACTCCACAGGAGTAAGCATGAGAAACTATTTAAAGGGGCATTTGCAGTTTACCAGTGTCTACATCACAGAAGATAGCCTTTGTCCTTTCCTACCGTGATTAACTGCTTATAAATCCTCAAGAAAGGTGGGGTCTCTGGACCTTTTCCTAAGGTTTTTACCCCAGTGTCAGGTCTAGTACCCTCTAGGCAAGCCCCCCCCTCCCCCCTTGATTTACCACATACACACACTTCAGACCTTGGGGCAAAAACAAAGCAAAACAACAACAACAAAAACACTGCCTGTGGAAAGTCCTTACTTCAGGAAGGTTGGCAGATGAGGAGCAAGGGAACATTTTATCAGGGCTGCCACAATGGAGTCTTAAAAACAAACTAGGGTAAGTCAAGGCACAATTAAGGCGTTCTCCTAACTGCCCCCCCCCCCTCTGGGTCCAGATTGTGTTCTCCCTGCATCCAAGCCTTCTTCTTTTTTTTTTTTTTTTTTTTGGTTTTTCGAGACAGGGTTTCTCTGTATAGCCCTGGCTGTCCTGGAACTCACTTTGTAGACCAGGCTGGCCTCGAACTCAGAAATCCGCCTGACTCTGCCTCCCAAGTGCTGGGTTTAAAGGCGTGCGTCACCACCGCCCCGCTCATCCAAACCTTCTTACGGCTTGCAGTAAATAAAAACTTCCCAGGGCTGGTGAGATGGCTCAGCAGTTAAGAGCACCGACCGTTCTTCCAAAGGTCCTGAGTTCAAATCCCAGCAACCACATGGTGGCTCACAACCATCCATAACAAAATCTGATGCTCTCTTCTGGAGTGTCTGAAGACAGCTATAGTGTACTTACATATAATAAGCAAATAAATAAATAAATAAATATTAAAAAAAAAAAAAAACTTCCCAGTGTGATTCTGTTTTGTTTTTAGCTAGGGTCTTGGTATGTAGCCCAGGCTGACTCCATCGTCCTCCCTAAATAGCTAAGATTACAGGCGTGCGTCACCACACCAGGCTTCCCGTAACTCTTGCTTTCCCCTCAGGCTTTCCTTGGTCAGCTTTCCTCCAAAAGACCTTTCCTAGCCCGACCTAGGGCTGCTCCTCTTATCCACAGGCTTTCAAGTTCCCACCCCCAACCCCACCCCACCTCTCCCAGTCTTAGATCCAGGTTTCCTCTGGTGGAACATTCCAGACCTTAGTGTTAACGCCCGAAGCACAAGCTGCGAGGGGAAGGCCCCGAGTGGCGGACCACTAGGACTGGCTGAGGATTCAGCATCTACACAGTCGCGGTGGGGCATGCGAGATGCCCAGGCTGCCGCAGCGCACACGATGAGCCCACGCGTGACCGTCAGCCTGCATGAGTCAGCTTCCCCACCCGACCATGCCAGTGCGTTGCCTTGGTTACGGGACTAGCACCAAGGGTGTGGGGGCGGGGCCGGAGGCGGGGTCTATGGGCGACCAGTAATCCAGGTTTCTCAACCTCAGCCCAGTTGCCATTTCATCCTTATTGGTGAGTTTGGAAAATAGGCTTCCTTTTCAGATTTGATCGTTTCTGGTTTGCGTTACACATTATATAATACTACTTGTTTTTAATTGTTAATATGTATAAGCATATAAACGCAACCAGCTGAGTTCATTCAGTGTTGCTCCAATGAATACGGTTTTAAGACTGAGCACTGTGGTGTTGGAACGTCCAAGAGGGCTGCTCCCTGAGGAACACTGATTCTCTCTCAGCAGCCATTAACTGCCTGCAGCTCTTCATCCAGGGGCGGGGCCTTGTGTGATTTTCCGCCTCCTCCTTGGCGTCACCTGGTGGTGTCACTGCTCAGGCCTTGTTTAGGCAACCATATTGCTGCAATGTCGCAGGTGCAGCTTCTCTGTCCCATAAAGAAGTCTCTCAGCAGGTGTTCTAGTCCCCCACTCCACACCACCCCATTTTTACTAGCGCTTTAGTTCTTGGCGAGGCTGAAGCTAAATGAATCTAAACCTTCCGTATAAGCCTGTAAAAACTGGAATAGTCTATTCTGAGAATAAAAGGTTGAGTTTTATAACAGACATATTGCACACGAACTCAACAGGGGTCTGGTTAAATAGGGCAGAGCGTGGCCAGCTTGTCAGATGGAAACCAGTGAGCCCAGTGCGGACTTTCTCTGTGTGGCTTAGATCTGTTTTGGGTTTTTTTGGTTTTTTTTTTCAGTTAGGGTGCATCACACTAAGGTACCTTGTCTCTGTACAACAGGACCCATCCAAAGGCAGCGCAACCACTTCATCTGGAATCTGGAAGAAGCTGGGTCTAGCACTCGGGAGGCAGAGGAAGGCGGATATCTGAGTTCGAGGCCAGCCTGGTCTACAGAGCAAGTTTCAGGACAGCCAGGGCTACACAGAGAAACCCTATCTTGAAAAACCAAAAAAAAAAAAAAAAAATCAATCTGGAAGAAAAGCTGGCTTATTAGGGCTAATTGTGTGGGATTTAAATATATACAACCATGGCTTGCTCAGCCTGCTTTCTTATAGAACCCAGGACCACCTTGCCCAGGGATGGCACCACCACAATGGGCTCCCCCGTGCCCCGCTCCCAACCTCACATCAATAACTAATTAAGAAAATGCCTTAGCCATGAGTGGGGATGCACACCTTTAATCCCAGCACTCGGGAGGTAGAGGCAGGCTGATTTCTGAGTTCGAGGTCAGCCTGGTCTGTAGAGTGAGTTCCAGGACAGCCAGGGCTATACAGAGAAACCCTGTCTCGAAAAAATGCCACCACTAGATCTGTCTGTAGGGCATTTTCTTTCTTTTCTCTTTTTTTTTTTTTTTTGGTTGTTTTTCAAGATAGGGTTTCTCTGTGTAGCCCTGGCTGTCCTGAAACTTGCTCTGTAGACCAGGCTGGCCTCGAACTCAGAAATCCGCCTGCTTCTGCCTCCTGAGTGCTGGGATTAAAGGCGTGCACCACCATGCCCAGCTGGCATTTTCTCAATTAAGGTTCGTTCCTTTCAGATAACTCTAGATTGTGGGTCAAGCTGACACAAGGCTAGACAACACAGTTTGTATGCCACATTCAGATCAGAAGAAACCCAACCTCCCTGGAACTGGAACTTATGCACATTTGTGACCTTCCACATGGGAGTGGGAACCTGAACTGGGTACTCTGTAAGAGCAGCCCGTGCTCTTAACTGCTGAGCCATTTCAGCAGCCTCACATCAGAATTTTAAAAGTTAAAATTAGCCGTGTGTGAATCATACCCTTAGAATCCTAGCATCTGAAAGCAGAGCTAAGAGGAACAGGGATTCAAGGCCAGCTCTTGGCTACAGAGCCCGTCCTGTCCTAGGATGGGCTACAAGAGACTATTTCAAACCCACCCAAACAACAATAACTACAACAACAACAAGGTTAAAATTAGGCTGGGCACAGGGTACACACCTTTAATGCCAACACTCGGGAGGCAGAGGCAGGCTGATGAGTGTGAGTTTGAGTTCAACCTGGTCTACATAGGGAGCTCTAGGCCCGCAGAGGTTACAGTCTCTCTCTCTCTCTTTCTCTCTCTCTCTCTCTCTCACACACACACACACACACACACACACACACACACACATACACACACACACACGGTAGCATTATGGGACTTTTTTTTTTTTTTTTTTTTTTTGAGATAAGGTTTCTCTGTATAGCCCTGGCATAGATTCACTTTGTAGACCAGGCTGGCCTCGAACTCAAGAGATCTACCTGCCCCTGCCTCCCAAGGGCTGGGATTAAAGGCGTTGCACCACCACTGCCCCGCCACTATGGGGCACTATTTTGAACTGTTATCAATAGGCATTCGAGGAGGTCAAACTTCAACAGCAACCTCTCCATGATAATGTAGCTAATGATCAAACGACACTCAGAACTAACAACCCTTAAAGCACACATCCACTAGACAGTGTGCCCACTCGTAGTTCCATTACTCAGGAGGCTGAAGCAGGAGGCTGAAGGACTACAGCTTCAGCAACCTAGGGAGCCGCAGGGGACAGTCTCAATCCCGACATTCTCCTAAATGGGAGCAGGAGTTCAGGAAGGATGTCAAGGCCTCTTACTGATCTTAGGGCCTCAGGAACGACTAGCTCAGGCAGAGAGAGCAAAGGTCTCCAGTGGAGAAGTCTACACACACACACACACACACACACACACACACACACAGAATCCAAGGTGATGACGTCATCAAAGGGTTAATTCTAGTCTGGGATGGGGGGGGAGGGTGGGGCACACAGCTGTCAGGTGGCTTTGGAAAAACAAACTGCTGAAGAGTCTGACGCCAGGGAGTCCTGGGAGGGACAAGAGGTTACCCACTCAAAGAGTGTGCTCCACAAAGCATGCGCGCTTGTCCACGTCTGGAGTCATCACTTATTTTTTGCCTGGATTCTTTGCAGCCGGTGGGTTCTCAAGGCGGTAAGTGGCGTGGCGGGCGTGGTCCGGGAGGTGACGATAGGGTTAATTGTCCACAGAGCCCAGGGGCGGAGCGCGGGCGGGCGTCCGCAGCCCCGCTGGAGCCGGAAGCAGTGGCTGGTCAGGGGCGCTTCTTGTCTTCCCTATCTGTACTTCCACAGAGGTCTCTGCGAGCTAGGGGGAGCCCAGTGAGGTGCGGGGTAGGGGCCCGGCGTTAGAGACAGCAAGGGGACGGTCCACGGTAAGGTCCGAGGGAGAGAGAGCTCCCGAGAAACTTGGGGGGCGCGACACAGATGGGGTGAAAGTAGAGTGATAGACCTGGGAGGGTTAGGGGACCAAGGGAAGACCAGGCTGTTGGCATACACCGGTGAACGGATGGGAGCCCTAGGGAAAGATGCTGCGCCTAACAGTCCTTTCTGTCTCCACACCACTCCAGGGGACGATCCGGAGCTCAACTTTCAAAAGCGAGAGGCCCCAGCAAGCCTGTTTTGAGAAGTTCTTCAGCGGCTCTCCTCATGGGCCAGACGGCCCTGGCAAGGGGCAGCAGCAGCACCCCTACCTCGCAGGCTCTGTACTCGGACTTCTCTCCTCCCGAGGGCTTGGAGGAGCTCCTGTCTGCTCCCCCTCCTGACCTGGGGGCCCAACGGCACCACGGCTGGAACCCCAAGGATTGCTCCGAGAACATCGATGTCAAGGAAGGGGGTCTGTGCTTTGAGCGGCGCCCTGTGGCCCAGAGCACTGATGGGGTCCGGGGAAAACGGGGCTATTCGAGAGGTCTGCACGCCTGGGAGATCAGCTGGCCCCAGGAGCAAAGGGGCACACACGCCGTGGTGGGCGTGGCCACCGCCCTCGCTCCGCTGCAGGCTGACCACTATGCGGCGCTTTTGGGCAGCAACAGCGAGTCCTGGGGCTGGGATATTGGGCGGGGAAAATTGTATCATCAGAGTAAGGGCCTCGAGGCCCCCCAGTATCCAGCTGGACCTCAGGGTGAGCAGCTAGTGGTGCCAGAGAGACTGCTGGTGGTTCTGGACATGGAGGAGGGGACTCTTGGCTACTCTATTGGGGGCACGTACCTGGGACCAGCCTTCCGTGGACTGAAGGGGAGGACCCTCTATCCCTCTGTAAGTGCTGTTTGGGGCCAGTGCCAGGTCCGCATCCGCTACATGGGCGAAAGAAGAGGTGAGATACGGACTAGGTGTGGGAAGATTAACTACTCTTGGCAATGGTTTGGGGTGGAAACTCATGGTTGGAGCACAGGAAGTGGGGCTTCGTGTCACTTTGGCCTGTCACTTAGATGGCCTTGGCTCTAGCTTCACTCCCAATCCCTACTGGATGTGATGCACAAATTCAGAGCCTTTGGGTCTCCCTCAGCTGAGGTAGCGGTGAAAATGGAGGAAGAAGGAAGGGTGCCTGAGCAGGATCTTAGAGTTCAAGGATGACTGGCGGGAGTTGCTTACTTACCTTGTCTTCCTTCTCTCTCCGCAGTGGAGGAACCACAATCCCTTCTTCACCTGAGCCGCCTGTGTGTGCGCCATGCTCTGGGGGACACCCGGCTGGGTCAAATATCCAGTCTGCCTTTGCCCCCTGCCATGAAGCGCTATCTGCTCTACAAATGACCCAGTAGTTCAGGGTGTGCTGGCACCCTTTGGCCTAGACAACTTAAAAAAGCTGGTGAAGCTGAGGGGAGGGGCCTAGACCCCTTCACCTCCCCTTCCCACAGGAGCAAGACATAGAAATGATATTAAACACTGTGGCAGCCTGGGACAAAGAGGTTTTTGAAGTAAAAACTGAGATGTATTGTCACAACCTGTTTCATTATTCTTTTCTGTTTTGTTTTACACTCCCCCACCCCAGGCTAGAGCCCCATCACTGTCTTAAGGAATTATGACAATCCAAAGCTCAGGCCAGGTGTTTATTTCCCTTACATGTAGGATGGTTCACAAACACAATACAGGGGCTTCGGCACCGTGGGGGAGGGGACTATCCCAGGCCTCTTAGGGGCTCGGCCTTCATGTATACTGAATTCAGAGCCGAAGGCTCTGAATTTCTGCATCAGACATCCAGTAGAACTTGGGAGTGAAGCTAGAGCCAAGGCCATCTAAGTGACAGGCCAAAGTGACACGAAGCCCACTTCCTGTGCTCCAACCATGAGTTTCCAGCCCAAACCAATGGAAGGTGATTTCACTCCATCAGGGCTCAAAGGGACAGTAGTTCTACTCCCTCCCCTCCCCAGGAGCCACCTTGGTGACAGTTGATTCTACCCACTGTAAGTGGTAAAGGGATTGGCCTGGTTCCAACCATAATGGGGAGGTGGAAAGGGCTCAGGAGGGTACAGCGTGGATTAGGCCACAAGATGGGGCAGATGATGTCATCAGAAGCATGTGACCGGTGGAAGCAGTTACTAAACTTCTGGGCAACCTAGTCCATGCTATGCAGGAAGGCAGAGGGATGGGCAGTGCTCATTGTTTGGCATTGATGATGTCCACAAATTCAGGCTTGAGAGATGCACCACCCACAAGGAAGCCGTCCACGTCAGGCTGGCTTGCCAGCTCTTTGCAGGTTGCTCCAGTCACAGAACCTGTACCAGGAACAAGAAGACAGTTTGGTCAGGGCTCGATCAGAACACTTAAGCTCCACCTCTCTGTGCAAGGCAGCCTCAGTCTGTCTTAGCCCATTTCTGTCTTAGCTAGAGCCAAAGCCACTCACCTCCATAAATGATCCGGGTGCTCTGAGCTACCCCATCATTGACATTGGATTTCAGCCATCCCCGGAGCTTCTCATGTACTTCCTGTGCCTAGGAGGAGGAGGCAGGGTCAACTAAGCTCCTTCCTATCATTCAAGGAGTGAAAACCACTGGTTCTCATATAGAGTTGAGTTTCCAGAAAAGCCCCGGGACCAGAGAGTGCCAATGCTCCAATCCCACCAGGCTTGGAATGAACATTTTTGGCAAAGTTACTCTCCTTGGTGAGTTTGGAGGCCCTCTGTCTCTAGAGGGGCTTGGCTGGGCTCCATAGCTGTGTGAGTCTGTTAAAGGCAGACAGGCAAGGAGCTCCGGGTAGTTTACCTGCTGAGGGGTTGCCGTCTTGCCAGTCCCAATGGCCCACACAGGTTCATAGGCCAAGACCACCTTGCTCCAGTCTTTCACATTATCTGTGGGGCAGAGAGGAGAGTGAATAGGAAGGAGCTGACCCGCCAAGCTCTCCTGTTATAACAGTTATGGCCTACAGTACCTGGTGGGCTTCTTCCCCTTTTTAAACACTTGTGCGTGCGTGCGCGTGTGTGTGTACACAAGCTATAGCACACATATGAGGGCAGAGGACAACCTGTAGAAGGTGTATCTTTCCTACCACGTGGCTGTCTTTGGAGGACTCAAACTCAGGGCCTCAGGCTTTACCCACAGACCCTGCTAGCTTTTGAAGGTGGGGTTTGAGCCTTCTGTAGGAACAGTGACAAGAACCATTCAGGTCGCCCTCTTTCTCCGGGGTCAGTATGACTCAGGCAGGCTGTGGGACCTTTGACCTCTGCCCCCCTCCATCCCTGGGGCCTTTGCTAGACTCAGAGAGCCATGTCTGCAGAGATACCTGCGATGACCTTGGTTTGCTCGAACACGACCTTCTCGGTGATACCGGCTTCCCTTTCGTCTAGCTTCTCCCCGATGCAGGCGATCACCCCGAGTCCCTCTGCTAGGGCGTGGTTCACTTTCTGGCCAATCAACTGTTGAAGAACAAATGCTAGGTAGGTAAGATACCCCCCTCTCCCCAGGATCAAAGCATCCCCTATATCTCCCCTCCTGTTTACTGACCTCATCTGATTCTCCAAAGACATGTCTTCTTTCTGAGTGCCCCAGCACAACCCAGGTGGCTCCTAAGTCTTTGATCATGCCAGGGCTAAAACAAACACACACCAAGATCAGCAAGAAGCCCACAAGGAAGGTTTTCCTCTGCATCCCTCTCTGCCTCCATCTCACCTGATTTCCCCAGTGAAGGCCCCATTGGTCACTTTGTAGCAGTTCTGTGCGGCCACAGCAATTTTGGGATCCAGCTTCTGTCTGGCAAAGTCGATGTAAGCGGTGGGCGGTGCACAAACCACCTCTGAGGACGAGATCAGAGAAAGCCCCTCACTCTTCGGGCTCCCGGTCTTGCATTCACTTTCTTGGTTCTACTTTCCTTCGTTTTTCAGTCCAGAAAGTTGACCTTTGTTCACTACAGAGCCCAGGCTGGGCCTGTACCAATACCAGAGCCTTCCCAAAGCCTCTGATAGGCCACGGCCCTTACCCTGCCCTCTGCTCTTTTAACAGCTGTGGCTCTCATTTCCTCAGGCTATTCTGGGAATGGGCATCTCCTCGACTCAGCATTCTCCAGGGGTAACCCCTTTCTAAAATAGCCCATCCCACATACCCATCCCGGGAAGGATTTTTAGCATAAGAGGTCCACCGCGGGAGTTTGTATTGGGCTCTTTGGGAAACGGATGATCAGAGAGAATACCCTTTGGTCATCCTCCAAGTTCTCCGATTTAGATGGGTAGAAGCGGGAAGGATGGAGGAGCAGTGTCGTGAGCAGCAGGGAACTGACTAGCCCACAGAGACCTTGCGTTTTCCTATTTCCAGTCTGAGAAGAGCTGTAGGAATTTTTTTTTTTTTAATTCCCCAATGGCTCAGCATGTTTGGCATCTGCTAGGGGCCTAAGGTGGAAGGCAGGAGTGGCCCATGCTGTGAAGGGTAGGGATGTGGAAGCCCCCCGCTCAGAGGCCGAAGCATGCGACGGCGCGGGGAGGAGTTTCGGGCTACGTGCAGAGACGCACGGAGCCAGAGGCCGAGGGGGCAGGTAGCTGAGAGCTCGCGCAAGCTCAGCTTCCTCCCTCACAATCTGGGGGACACGTGCCACTTGATTATCCAACCCGACACTGGTTCTTCTTCTCGACCCTAACCCCTAACTGGTGCAGCTCCTCCGGTCCACTCCCAAGGGCGATCTTCTTTGCACCCTGCCCCCAACCCCAAGAACCCCTTTCGGGCCCCACAAACCCAGTGCAGCATTTAAATGCGTTTCCTCTTCAGCAAGTCTCTGTGCTGCCGGGACACCAAATGGCCCTTGTCCCCAGGCCACCATCCAGGTCCACTCAGACACTGAGCAGGTGGTGCCACGCCCGACCTTCTACCCCCACGTCCCGCCGCCCCTGCCAAACAGAGAGCTCACCCGTGCCTGCCGGCACGTTGGCTGCGTTCAGGGTGCAGATGAGTTCTCCCAGGCACTTCTTCCTCCCGTTCATCTTCCAGTTGCCCCCCACGAAGAACTTCCTGGTAGGCGCCATTGTACCAGGCTCAAGTCTCTGAAGGTCAGTACAAACGCAGGGCTCTCTCCACTGGCCACTTATATAGATGGCTGTGAAGCAGAACTCCTCCTTCTCCCCGCCCTCCGCCATGGTTAGCCCGGCCCCTTGCTGCTCCGCCTTCCCCTCCATCCTCCTCTCCACCTCCCGGTGTTTAGATGTTCTGACGTTTCTCCTTTCTTGTAGCTATGTTCTAGAGGGTTCAGGGGGCTCAAACGTCCTGCCTCAGTGGCTCGACAGTTGAGATGTTGAACCTCGCGCTCAGGGAAACAAACTTTTTGGGATTTCAGAAGACCAAGGGACATTTCCTGTGGAGGTGGCAGCAACAGGGCCTTGGACCCTGGGGTTGAGGGCACCTTTCCAACTCCGAAAGCGCCCCATTCCCTCATAGCATAAAGCAAAGTCACAGCTGAGGAGCCCTTCCAGCAATCACAAGGAAAGGGGCCAAGTGTGTCACCAACGTCGCTGGTGATTACAGGGTCCTTGCAGTTGTCAGACCTTGGCCAAATGGAGCAGAGTGGGACACTAGTGTGTGGGGCGGGGAGGGAGGCAGGCTGGCTGCAGCCCTGTAAAGGAGTCAGCTGATATCAGTCAGTGTGGACTGCCCACCCTGCGCTAGGTCCTTCATTTGCCCAGCAACAGTGGGGCTAGACCAAGTGCATGGTCAGTGGGGGGGTGTGATGCAGCCACGCTTCTGAATTTTCCCTTTATTTCCCATCCCCCACCTCAGTTTTCTGAGCATTTCTAGAGCTAGAGACAAGGAAATTGCCTGGGGGGGGGAGGCAAAGGACCCCAGTTGGGCCTCTCTAAACCTGCCCCTTCCAGTAATCCTCCCCAAAACTAGTAAGTCTCCCCCCCCCCAAAGAACTAAAACCAGTCAGCCATCGTACTTTTATTCACATCATGTATTTTGGCATTTTTCCAGAGGACCATAAAGACAGAACGGAGGCTGAGGCAGAAGGGCAAAGGGTGTGGGGAGGGTCCTATTTCCCTCAGAGCCTCCTCTGCCCCACCACAAGGGAGCAAACACTTAAGGGGAGGGGAGGCGCAGTCGCTCCCTCCCCTGGAAAGATGCATAAAGCCACATCCACACACACACAGGTAAGACCCCACCCCACATCAGGGGTTGGGCCATCACAGAGAAGCAAAGCACTGTGGATTCAAGGGGCAGGGGAAGGAAGCAACAAGGTCCCACTGTGGACAGGAAGTTGGCCCCTCCTGTCCCATCCCTGCTCTGTCCCCAGAGTCTAATGAGTACCCCTCCTCTTTGTTTGGCCATTCTCCTATGACCTCCAGCTCCTTCCCGCTGCTGGGGACAAAAACAAAAAGGGTACAGAGCAGGGGCTGAAGTCCATCCCTCAGCCATCCCTCATGCCAGATGATCTGTCCCCTGCTTCAAGTGGAAGGGCTGAGGGCAGGCTCTTAGCTGACCACTCTCTGGTAGAAGTAGATGTAGCCCAGGTCCTTGGGTGGCTTTTCGGAGGCACACACTTTCTGGTCATTGTAGATCACCCACCTGGGGAGTGGGTAAAGAGACAGAGAAGGGTGAGCGGTGGGCCCTCCACATCGCCCTGGAGGGGCTTCTGGGAAGGATCCCGATTGATTCTATGCCACATCCCCAAATCTACCATACAGCTAGCATCTAAATGGAGCTTCGAAATCTCATTTTCCCATTTGATGGCCTCAGATTGTTCATTTAGAGACAGGGTCCCAGCAAACCTGGCTGGCCTGGAACCCTATATAAGCCAGGCTGGCCACAAACTCAGAAATCTAGCTACTTCTGCCTCCCCAATGCTGGTATTAAATGTGTGTATGACTACATCCAGGCGACTGTATTTGTTTTTGTTTTTCGAGACAGGGTTTCTCTCAGTAGTCCTGGAACTCACTCTGGAGACCGGCTAACCTCGAACTCATATATCCATACCCTCCAACCCCGCACTGCCTCCCAAGTGCTGGGATTAAAACTGTGTGCCACTATGCCCAGCATGTATTCTCCAAAATTATAATTATTTTGTACTAATAACCACTTGAACTATGGTGTGTATAGAGATCTATGGGAAGTTTTCTGGTTCTCGGCATCCACCTCAGGCTGTCAGGACTGGCAGCAGCTGCCTTTCCTCACTGGGGACTGTATTTTACACTCGTCTTCCACCCATTCCTGTGAAGCTAGGGGAGCTAGAGAGACCACTGTCTAATATCCTTTTTGAACAAAGGATTTGTTTTTAGAGTGTGTGTGTGTGTGTGTGCGCGTGCCTATGAAGGCCAGACGGTGCGGACCCCCTGGAAGGTGTGATGGATTGTTGTTAGCCTTCACTCGGGTGCTGGAAACTGAGCCTAGGTTTTCTGCAGAGTGGCAGTGCTCTTAGCTAACAAGCATCTCTAGAGCCCACCCCAGCCCCTTTGGAGACAGGGTTTCACAGAGCACAGGATCGCTTAACCCTCATTCACCATGGAGCCAAAGATGAGCTTCAACTGCTGGCTCCCCTGCCTCCACCTCAACGCTAACACTGAAGCCATAAGCCACTACACACAGCTACTGACCACCATTTGCATGGAGAAATTAGTCTTTGCCACAATTGTTTAACTTTACTGCTGCCACAGGCAATCCCTAAACAAGCAGATGACTGTGAGCCTGAAACCCATCATTTACAAAAGCAGGCAGACGGAGCCCTGGGATGTGGCCTGCCGATCCTTGTGGGAAGGCATTTTTTTTTATTTGACATCTCCCATAAATACTGTAGGGGCTTCCAGGCTGTCCTCCCACTCCTCACCAGCACCTCTTTATTCACCATGCACACTGCCAGCCCCTTACCTGCCTTCCTTCTTGATATGGCAGACATAGTGACCACACATAGTAGACGTGCCCATGTGACTAATGAAGGCAAAGAGCTGATACTCTGCGGAAGAAGAGAAAGATAAAGCAGAGGAGAAAACTACAGGGGATTCCTGTGGGGCAGTATTTAACAGCTCAAAATCAAAACTAGCGTTTCAGAGAACATGGGCAAAGGGGACCTCAGCTCCTGGAATCCCACCCTCACAAGACCCATCAGAGACAGAGCTTCTGGCCCCTCAGAGTGAGAAACACACAACACTAGAATGAGGGCTACACAGCAGACAGCCTCAGGTCTACCCAGATTCTTGGGGACACTCACTTCCAGGACCATCCCGGACTTTAGGTCCCACTGGCACAGACTCGGAGATGGACTCAGCCGCTGAGCGTCCCTCTGAGATGTCCATAGCAGCTTCTGCATCCAGGTCATCAATGTGACTGAAGATCCAGTCTACAGCCCGCTCTAAGCTATTGTTCTTGGAGAGGAGGGAAGTGTTACTTTTCCCAAAGAGTCAGGCAGGCACAACACTGTGGCTATCGCAGTCACAAAAAAGAGCAGCCAGCTTCAACCACACTGTACTGGGTTTTGGTACCACTAACCAAAGGTGTTAATGTAACCTCACTCCCACCCCACTTTTCCCATGGGCTCCCAGAACCAGGGCAGCGCATACCGTGGCCCGCAGAGCTTTCAGGGCCTGGTCCCTGGAGAAGCCCATGGAGACTATGGTGGTCACACAGTCCTCTGGTGGGGGGTCAGCTGCTGCACTTGTGGAGCCAGGCCCACTGGAGCCAGGCAGGATGAGGGGGTTTGCAAAATCTGTGGATGAGGAGGGCATGAGTGTTTGGGGGATGGATGGAGGCCCTGTTCTATCCTATACCCACCTCTGCCTACCTGGATCATCCATGTGTGACATGACCCAGTTCATGGCTGCTTCGGCCCCGCTGTTTCCCGTATAGTACACAGCTTTCCGGCAGGCATCCATAGGGAAGCCCATTTCCACCAACTGTATGATGACGGATTCGTCCAGCATGGGTGCTGTGGTAGAATTAGCGCAATGACTTCCTGTTTCTGTCTCCACCAGTTTCCTCACCCTCCCACAACCAAGCCTCTAGCCTTTCCCCATCACCCATAAGTGCTTTTTTCTTTCACACCAGAACTAAAATAACCACACACAAAATGGGAACCTGGTATCCCAGAGGTGATCCATTTTCTGCCATTAGTGGAGCTCGGTGCTCTTTCCCTCCCAATCCACACCTCCCAACCCAAACCGAGGAAGGAGCAAAGACAGAGAGGCGGCTAGCCAGTGCTACCAACACCCACATAATGCAGCTGGGACTATCTCAGTCAGTTTCCACATTCAAAAGGCACAGAGGGAATGTGGAAGGGAGGACAGGAGAAACATCAAGGATGGGAAGGAAGGAAGGAATACAGAGAAGCCCTCCCCCATCAGCAAGGGAGAGAGACAGGCAGGAAGAAGAATCACTAACATGTCGGAGAGGAGAAGTGAGGGGAGCAGAAGGAGTCTTCGTCTTCGTTGCCATAGAAACCAAGGCTACCTTTGGGCTCGTCCGGAGTGACCAGGGGTGGGGCAATGTCAGGCAGTTCCTCCTCTCCCGGCTGTAGCCCTGTGCCCCTCAGCTGGGAGATATCGAGCTCCTCTGGCATCTCAATGGACACATCTGCAATTGGAACGGTGAGAAGGGTCATGTCAGCAGCTTCCTGATGCTAACCTGCAAAAGCATGGTCGACCCTCACGCTCCTGCGCCGTGGTTTAGATCTGCTCAGTAGTTTCAACCATGGGAAGTACTTGCAAGTGTAGGAGCCAAGGGAACCAGATTTTTAGTTCTAAATCTACCATGAGCAATAGACAGGTAAGAGGCCTGCCTCAACAGTCGGAATGAGTGCTTAATACTTCTGAAGATCTGCTTCCTTCTCCACAAAAGCAAGATAAATCAGTAGTGCCACATTAGAGCCAGGAGCCTGTTAGCTGCTTCAAGATTATCCCAATAAAAGCACGGTCATCAACTAGAAAAATGTTAACAACAGTCATGACTATCGAAATAGTTTTAGCCAGGCATTATGGCTCCCGCCTTTAGTCCCAGCACTTAATAGGCAGAGGCAGGCAGATCTCTGTGTGAGGCCAACCTGATTTACATAGCAAGTTCCAGGCCAACCAGGGAACAATGAAAAACCCAAAAAAGTTTTAATCAGTATCTTTTCAAACTAGATACATTTTGAAACATACACAAAATGTTTCCCTTTTGAGAGAAAAACTCTGAGGCCCACAGTTGATACATGTTAAAACTATCTTTTCTAGGACTTCGTGTCTCACCACCCCCTTCCCAACAGCATACCCAGCTTCTTGGGCACCCAGTCTAAGCCAAAGGTGAACTTCTTGATCTGGATGACCAGGTAGTCGGGGAAGGAGGCAAAGCGCGTGGTCCTGCAGAGAGAAAGTGTGCTGGCACCCGCGCTCTCTCCTCTCTGCACTGGGCCTGGTCTCTCTGCGATAAAGCACGGGGCCCCAGGAGATCCTCCCCTCTCTTCTTGCCTAGGCAGAGATCAGCGGTGCCCACAAGGAGCTGCAGAAGCCAGGTATTTGACTGGCAGGAGCAGCAATGGACTGAGAACTTGGTCGCTAAAACTGAAGCACCTCTCCAGGTCCCAAAACCATACTAGTGGCCAAAAGCAAGCTGTCTTCTAGAAGCCAGACACTAGGTGCCTGGGCTCTAGCATAATGGAGAAACCAAGTGCAGAGGCCATACTGGAAAAAGAGCTTGCACTACAGGAGAAGTGTCAGGAAAGGATAAGGTGAGAGGAAGTCATCACCCGTGTCTACCCCTGCTACAGCCTCCTGGTACACTCGGGGACAAACCAAACCCCAAGGCCCAGGGGATACTCTTAGGATTTCCACCAAAAGAATGTGCAAACAGCCAAGAGGCAGAATATTGAGTGATTACCCCACCAAAGGGGCAGCTGAAACTGAGGCCAAAGGACATACTTGACAGCGACCGACTTCGCCTGTAGAGCTGTACTCCAGAAGTCATCCACCTGCTCAGGGGCCCCGTAGGCTTCCAGGCAGGAGCTGAAGGGCACCTGGGCCCGAACCAGTTCTGGCAGTGGTACTTTCTCCTCTTCAGCTTGCCGCTTCTTCTCTTCATACTCTAAAAGCTCCTCTGGTGAAAACACCAGGTGGTGTGGCCTTAGAGGATGTCCCTTGTTCCCTGCTCGTCTTAGCCTGCTGGCCTCGTGCCCCAAGTTATTCCCATTTCCCTACCCCGCCAAAGCCCACTAGACACGTCTCATGTACCTTGCCTCCCATCTCAACAGTGCTAACAAGCTGCAGAATTAACCCTGGCCCGCTGTGCTCTCCCTTCAGATCTGGGCTTCCATTCATACCAAGGCCTTGCTGGGTGAGCAAGCTACCTTTGTTAAGGGCTGAATCCATGGGCACAGGCAACTGCATGATGTAGTCAACTCGCTGAGTGTACTTAACCTTCTCTGTGGCCAGGCATTTGATCTTTTCTTCCACCAAGAAGCGGAACACTTCATTTGGATTTTCAGAACTCCGGCAATTCCTCTATGGGAAACAGGCAGGATAGGAAGGTCTGGGCAGCCAGAGAACAAATTGAGGCTCAAAATTTTTATTAGGGAACCAGTAGGGAATGGCAGTGGATTGGCAGATGCCACTCAGGAACACAGGGATGCAAGATTAGAGTAGAGCCTTCCCTAGTTAACCACCCGCAAACCTCACTTCTGGCCACTGTAATAGTTCTCTTTGTAATTTTCCTTGTAAGTACTAAGTATTCTAAGATGAATCCAGAGATTCATGCTTGCTGGCCAAGTGCTCTACCTCTGTGCCCCACCTCCCAGCCCTGTTCTTGGCTGTTCTAAGCTTAATTGGGTTTACCGCAAGTAGGAATCACGGGTCAAGGGTATCACTTGTCCTGACTATTTTCCTTAGGTGCAACTCCTATGCACAGAGCAGGCTATGTGCAAGTAGACTGCTTTATTACAGGGACTGGATGTGGGGAGAGAAAGAACGTGGGTGCAAACAGGAGAATCAGTAGTGGCCTCTCTGACATCCTTACCTCCACCATGTTGATAAGATGTAGGAAGAATTCCTGGGCATCCTGCTGCCGATTAGTGGAGAACTCAGGGTGGCCCTTGCCAATGAGGGCCTTGAACATTCGAGGGGCAATGCCATCTTGAACTTCCTAGGCAGGACCAGGGCAGAGATTCAGTGAGCACCAAATGACCTAATTTAGACGCCGCCTAGATCTTAGTTTCCCTATACATCTCTATAGTCTGACAAGGATGAAGTCCTAAACTCACCTTTTGTTCTGGTACCTGCTCCCCATCACCTGACTCCAGTGCTGGCTTAGAATATTCTCCAGAGAGAAGGCCATGCCCCAGCTTGGCCCTGTAAACGAGAAAACCATTTAGCTAGTCAACTAGTGATCCTGGAAGCTGCATGCATCTTTTTCTCTTTCCTTCAATCTTGCTCATGATTAAAAGAAACTTAGACAACTCTTAAAAATTTGTGTGTGGGGGCTGGAGAGATGGCTCAGTGGTTAAGAGCACTGACTGCTCTTCCGGAGGTCCTGAGTTCAATTCCCAGCAACCACATGGTGGTTCACAACCATCTGTAATGGGGTCTGATGCCCTCTTCTGGTGTGTCTGAAGATAGCTACAGTGTACATAAAATAAATAAATCTTTAAAAAAAAATCTGTGTGTGGCTTTGTAGGGATGGGGACACCTTAGGTTGCATAGGAACTCAGCACAAGAGGCAATCCACAGCTCCTAACTGTTCAGAGACCCCATTCATGGCCACCCCAGGTGGTCATGGTGTAGAAAGATAGAAAGTTGTGAAGCTCTCAACAGTCTTTGTAGGCTACATACACCTGGGTGCTGAAGTCTTGGGTGGGGTCCGTGGGGGCATTCTGGAAGATCTTCTCCAGTTTATCCACATACCTAAGCAACAAAGGCAGAGTAGCAGGAAAAAGGAAGGGATAAACCATCTACTAATCATACAAACACGCTTTCCCTAGAGTTCTAGTTCATCCTCCCTTCCAAACTGAAGACAGCAAGCAGTGTGCCCAAGGCACTCTTCTAGGCCTCCTTCCCAAGGCAGAACCAAGAGAACAAGAAGGCAGCCCAGGGTTAGAATAAACACAGCTCATACACTTTTGTTCTTTTCTGCTCTATTACTGGGAAGGGTGTGCTAGGGCAGCTTTATAGCATGTTCCCTTCACAGCACGCCTGCCATGGTAGAGCAGAGCTATTCTAAGAATGAGAGCAGGCACACAGACACTGAGGACAACTGAAGGACAGTATGCAAAGAGACTGGCAACCAGAAGAGGAGCTAAGATGCTAAAAAGTACTTGGTTTCAGCCAACTAGTAATTCTCAGCCACGGAATCTTTCCCCCTCCATCTCCACCATCCTCACGGTCCTCCTTAAGTAATGCTAAAATGTGGTAAACTAAACAGGTACACAGCACAGGTCAGCAGAAAGGACAAGAGATCACTTACTTCCTCTGAAAGTCAGGGATGCTGAAGAGCACCTGGACCACGGAGTTGAGGTAGCAGCTGTTACCCAGGTTCCGGATGCCCGTGTAACCAGGCCCAAACAGAGGCTTGAGTGGCACGCCTGACTCCTGGATCAGCTCCCATTCACCAATCCGCTGGTTCATGTCTATCTCCAGCTCAGTCATTGTCTTGTCCGTCTGCAGGGAAGGGGAACTTAAGACTGGGCAAGACCTAGATATAGCCCAGGATTTATGGCATCAGGGGCCTGGGCATATTGTATATCATACAGTCTCTAAGCTCTGGACCGAGAAGCATCCTAGATCCACGACTCTGCTTGAATGAGGAAGCGCAATGACCAGGCTTCTCCCTACCCAGACTGTTCTTCCCCACTCTGCAGTCACTCTGCTCACCTTTAGATTATTACTGAAGAACACCCTAGTCAGGCCAGGCCTCTGCCGGACACCACAGCACACCAGGCTTTCATCCTCTCTCAGACACTCGCCAGTAGTTTACAAACAGTCATTTATTTGGGAACATGACTAAGACCTGCCATGATCCTACACTATATGCATAAAAGCAAGAACTATACCTATCCTTTTCTTCTCCTTAGTCAAGGTTTCTCTGTGTAGTTTTAGTTGTCTTAGAACTCTCCTTGTAGACCAGGCTGGCCCTGAACTCAGAGATCCTCTGCTTGTCCCTCCCAAGTGCTAGGATTAAAGGCGTGTACAATCACTGCCCGGATCACCATATCTATTTTATTTACACAGTGATTGGCACGTAATATCTGGTAGTATTTACTGAATGATCAAATGACTATAGAGGTCTCTTCAAGAGAAATTCATATATCTTGGGGTCTGGGTTACCTCAGCTTCAGACACAGAAGGGCCACAGAGGCAGGAATGAGAATCTGAAAGTAATGGGGGCGAGGCCCTCCCTCACCTTCTGCATCTTCAGCATGTCGATGCCAAAGTGAGACAAGTGCTCTGCCAGGCTCGGGTCCAGCACCATGTCATCCTCATCGTAAGAATACACGTCTAGAGGAAAAGGCGGACATAATGTGGAGGGACAGAGGTTGGCACTGGCCTATCCAGCAACTCTACCTCCTGCCCAGAGGACAGAGGGACAGCCAACAGGATCACCCTCCTGGCTCACTTGAACATTAGTGAGGCACAAAGCCCCTTGGGATTGTCAGAGGATATGGTCAAACAGAATAAGGAGTGGAATTCTGAGTTTCTTTTGTAATACATGTATGCGTCGGTGTATGCACAGGGGATTTTTCTTTTCCTCTTAGTTTCTGGTGACAGGTCTTACATAGCCCAGGTTTACCTCAAATTCATTATGTAGTTGAGGATAGCCTTCACCTCTTAAGTTCTGGGATAACAGACATGCACTGGTGCAATCCCATACCCAGTTTTAACTCTGATCCTGATTCTGTTCCTGCACCATAAGCTACCACAGTAAGACAGGTTTGGAAAGACAGTGACTGAGCAGATGGCGACTGCTAGGGTCTTCCCTGTTGTACCAGGGGACTGCACTCATCTTATTCCTGCCATTGCAAATGAGTAACTGGGACACACTGAGTGGGGAGGGGAGGGGCAGGAGGGTACCAGCTCCATCCGGGGTGATGGTGCCCAGCTTAACAGCTAAGGGGTAGCCAGTCTCCCTGTAGTGCTCCACAGCATGGTTGTTGCCCCCACTGCCATCGAAGTAGCGCCGGCCACAGAGGATGGAGCCGTCTGTCAGGTTGAGCCACAGATTTTCTCGCATGTCGCACTTGGAGCACTTCCAGCCACTAGCCCAGGGACAAGAAAATTAGCTCAATTGTGGGTTGGGGGTCTATGGGAATGGCAGCGAGAGGGGAGTCTGCAGGCCCCCACCAGTCCAAGAGCCCATCTTCTCTCATCTGGCTGCCCCCCGTGTTGTTCCTCTCCCCCATATCTTCCTTCTGGCTTGCTCCCTACCCTCTCTTACCAGTTCTCATACAAAGGTGGCCTCTTTACCCCCACTTCAGGGATTGTGCCCAGGGATGAGCGGAGCCAGGTCTCACCAGGGAGGGATCCGAGCAGGGTTGTCCAACTGCTTGAGGTTGAAGGCGTGCTTGGACACCTGACGGACTTCCCCATCCCAAGCCTGGACCTCCTGCTTTCGAGAGGCTGAGTCAGCAGAAAGTAGGGCTTCCACAGCACTGGTCACCTAGAAGAACTGAGAGGTCAGCAAGGACCCCACCTCTGCCCCATACACCCTTTTCACCCCCAGTTTCCAGTTTTGTTAGTACTGTGCAAGCCATGACTACAGCAGCCCCTTCTGCCCTGGAATCTCTGGGAAGGGTGGTAAGAGGTGCATACCCGATCTCTGACAATGTCAGGAAGCCCCCCCAACCCATCCCGAGCGATCTCCAGGTAATCGGGCAAAATGACAATCTTCACATCCTCGTCAAATTCAAACTTGTCCTCGGTGAGGTCAAACCCTCCTTCAACACCTGCGTAGGACAGAGAATTAGGGAGAAAGTAGGGCAGCTACCATTTGTCATCATGTCTCCAATTTGTCCCCTCCAGAGCTCTGAGGTCACTCATCAGGCTTAGGGTTCTCCTAGCAGATAGCTCACCAATGGCCAGCCGGGTGGGCTTCTTCCGAGGTGGGTCTCCAGTGCCTGCACTGGTGTCCTCTTCTTTCTGCAATGAAAGAGGTTCAGAGGGCCGGGCATGACAGCACAAGACTTTGTCCTGGCATTCAAGAGGCAGAAGCGGGATCTCTAAGAGTTCCAGGCTAGCTGAGGCTATTCAGTGAAAGGTCAGGACCAGCAATGAGCCCCAGGGACAGAAGGAGGGAGGGAGGGAGATGGGAGGAAAGAACAGTTAACTATACAGCACACTGAGGCTGATCAACAGTCAGGTTTCAGTGACACAAATGAGAGCAGGAAAGGAAAGCAGAGAACAATGCGGAGTCAGAGGGCTGCTGGCTAGTTTGATGTCAGCTCGACACTAGCTAGAGTTAGCAGGGAGGAGGGAGCCTCAGCTGAGAAAATACCTCCATACGATGGGGCTGTAGGCAAGCCTGGAGGGCAGTAGCAATGCTCTCTCTTTCTCTCTCTCAATTTTATTTAATCTTTTGTTTATACTCCAGATTCTATCCCCCTCCCCATCCAACCTCTGACTGTTCCACATTCCATAACACACATACACACAACACACACACACACACACACACACACACACACACACACACACACGCTCAAGAGGATGTCCCCACCCACCCTCCAAGGCAGCAGTTCTCAACCCATGCTTTGTAACCCTCACAGAGATCACATACCAGATATTTACATTACAATTCAAAGCAGCAGCAAAATTATAGTTATAAAGTAGCAACAAAAATAATGTTATGATTGGGGTCACCACAACATGAAGAACTGTTGTGGTTATAGCATTTGGAAGGTTGGGAATCACTGCTGTGGGGCATGTTCTTAATTAATGACTGGTGTGGAAGGGTCCAGCCCATTGTGAATGGCATCCTTATGCTGGCTGTCCTAGGTTCTATAAGGTTGAGCCAGCCGGTAAGCAGCACCCTCCATGGCCTCTGCTTCAGCTCCTGCCTTTAGGTCCCTGCCCTGCTTAAGTTCCTGTCCTGACTTCCTTCAATGATGCAATATGGTGTGGGAGTGTACACCACATAAAGTGGAAGCCCATTCTTCCAGCTAGTTTTAGGCGTGGTGTTTTAACATAGCAATAACCCTAACTAAGAGAAGACACTCAAACTCAGTCCTTGTGGACTGTGCCTGGGTGTTCCACCCCAGCCACTGTGCCTACCGGTCGCCGGGTCCTCCGGAGGTGCAGGTAGACTCGCTGGCCTGTCTTGTTGAAGTGTCTCTCCACATACTGCTTCCCGAATCCCAGGAATGTGTTCATGCAGATATAGAGGCCACCCTCAGACTCCTGCAGGGCACAGTGAGAGTGGGAAAACACAAGAGGGATGAAACTTGTATGTGTGGGGAACCAAGGATCAAGGGTCAGAAAGTGTTTGTTTCCTAACACTGCAGCTCTTACTTAGCAACTTATGTAGCCTTTGGGGACACGAAATATGGCTGAAGGTCTCCTGCATCCTGAATTTGAAAACAGCCACCAAGCTCAGGAGTCAGCTGAACAATACTCCTCAGACACTGATTTTTTTTTTTCCCCCGAGACAGGGTTTCTCTGTGTAGCCCTGGCTATCCTGGAACTCACTCTGTAGACCAGGCTGGCCTCGAACTCAGAAATCTGCCTGCCTGTGCCTCCCAAGTGCAGGGATTAAAGGCGTGCGCCACCACGCCTGGTTCCCTTCATCTCTTCTTTGGCTCAGGAGATCCAGAAGGCAAAGGGGGTCACACTGTCAGGGATCACACTTAGAAGGGGTGAGAGAAAAAAGACCTGCGCTTGCATATGGTCGCCAGCCAGCCAAACCCTACCTAATGTCTGTAACTCAGACAACCTCCTAGATCACAAGGGCAGACATCGCAGCACCAAGCAGGACAGGGGTCAGGCCTCTCTCCTTTGTCACACTCTCTACTAGAGGAAAACCCTGGTTTGGGGGTAAAACACCTTGTTTGGGACTTACAACCAAACCTGAAGCTAGTTTAGGTCACGAAAGCCATCATTTTACAGTCATTAGCTACCCCTGCTTGACACCTCTCCCGTAAGAGCTCCACTCAAGTTCCATCAACCTGCAACCTCAAAACTATTCCTTTTTATTTATTTCATCTGTTTACTTTTGAGACAGGATCTCCTCCTGTAACCAGGGCTGGCCTGGAACTCACTATGTAGCCCAGGCTGGCCTAGACTTTTCTTCTGTTTCAGCCTCCCAGGCCTGCCTGGGGTGACAGGTTTGTTGCCACCAAACCTGTTTGAGATATCCCTTTTATGAACAATCTGGCAACACTTGCTGAGAGAGCCAGACAACATAAAATTCAAGAAGAACAGGAAAAATTAGTGCCCATCCTGAATCACAGCTGAGGAGGGAAAGACAGGCTCCCCTAAAACTAGACCAGTCTTCCAATGTGTTTTTACGTGAGTGCCACTGTAAGAGTGATGAGCAAGTGGGAGAGGAAGCTGGAGAAGAGTCTTATCTCAGATCCAAGGCTTTGAGCCATAGGCATCCTCTTCCTGGGATATAAGTCTTAGAGGCCTTGAAATTTTCTCCACTGTGATAGTAAAGTTAGGACGGTATGGTATCTGAGGCAGTTAGTGGACCAGTAAATTGCACTGTACCACTCCCTAGAATAGTGTAGACTGCAGTGTTCCTTAATAAAGCATTTCTCGGGGCTGGAGAGATGGCTCAGAGGTTAAGAGCACTGACTACTCTTCTGGAGGTCCTGAGTTCAATTCCCAGCAACCACATGGTGGCTCAAAACCATCTGTAACAAGATCTGATGCCCTCTTCTGGTGTCTGAAGACAGCTACAGTGTACTTACATATAACAAATAAAATAAATCTTTAAAAAATTAAAAAATAAAAATAAACCATTTCTCACCACAAAGTTTAGCTACACTCTCTTGCTTCCATAAAAAGAATGAGAAGATGATCTGACCAGCTTCAGTTTGTTACTACGTCAAGCAGGCTGGAGAGCCCTTGCCTCAGAATGAAAAAGGGAAGGCGTTGGAAAAATTACAAAACAATTAACAAACGAAAACATTATTTTTCAGTCATATAAGGTACTAAGGAGAGACAAGAACAACTGTCTTGTCTTTAAGTGTAAACACTGACCCACTGATATCTAACTTTCCCCCCTGGGAGGAAGGTGGGCACGCTCAAGTAACTCTTCAGATGAAAATGAAAGGTGCTGGCTTCATCGCTGGTGAAAAACCGTGCCGGGCAGTCATCCTTTACTTCTACTAAGGCCAACCTGAGAGAAGCAGAGCTTATCTGGGACGCTGATCAAAGCCCAGCAAACCAAGCAAAGCACAAATCACAGGACTGCTCCTGAAGTGGGCATCACATTATGCTGCCATACTCGGCACTGGGGATGCATTAATGAAGCCTTTCCAGTCTGACTTGCAGTTTTCAGGCCATGAGCTGGTCTGGCTGAAAGCTCTGGGCAGGGCCCAACAACCGCTAGAGGGGAGGGGTGATGAGGGGGGCGGATCCCAACCAAACTGCAGCCCTTTCAGTTAGGGCCTGAAGATGACACAGGAAGGCAGAACTGCAGGAAGGGAGGTACAAGGTGGAGCCTGCAGAACGTGAAGCACGGTGTGGGTGGCGGCTTTGTCTAACTAGACAAGAGTGGGAGCAAGACGAGAAAGGGGCCTTAGCATCCTCCAAAGAAACCCTTTCTAAGGAATACTTGAGAGAGGGGTTGTCTCGGCAACCTGTGAAGGAATGGGAGGGGTCGCGGCTATAGTTCACTTCAAAGGAAAAAACGACTAGAACTCTCCATTGGGCATTTTTCCTCCTCCTGACCAATGGCCCATCTCCTCATCCCCTGTCCAAATGAACCACGAGTGAAGGCTATTTAACTCAGTGTTTCTCTAAATCGGACTTCTTCACAGATTGGCATCCTCTTCCAGACTAGAAGCTGCAGGATACATACCTTCCCAATCTCAACCCTTGCCCTGAACAGCGGGGAGTCGCCCCTACTCCTCCCACATGAAACTACAAAACCCGGAGAGCTCTGCGCAACGTGCAAGGCCACATTCAAGGCTTTTTCTGGGAGTCGCCTGGGGGATGTAGTTCGCCGGTCGGGTTCCAATTCGAACTTAGACTAGGAACTAGGGACATGGCCAACTACAATGCCCATAATGCTTCACGAGACCAGGAGTGGGCAAGGCGAGAGCTGTAGCTTCCGGGAGTGGTAGTCATACTACAGCTACAGAGAATGAAAAGCAAAAGCAGAGAGGTATGGAGAAAACTACAAGTCCCATGGTGCATCGCAAGGAGGCGGTAGCCCAAGGTTTGCAGGCCTGGCCGAATGACCAGGGCAATGGAAGGAAGTCGTGGTCGCCGCGGGCGTGGGGAATGGGCTTACCGGCGTGTCGAAAGAGAAAGCGCACTCGTCTTTGTGGACCCGGTCTCCGGCCTTGGGGACACGGATCGTCGGTAACACTGACAGCAGCGCCTCTTCACTCAGCTCCGCCATGACACCGGCAGCAGCTCCTCCTCACACAGCAGCTCCCACTGTACCTAGTACCGCCCCCCTCCTTCTGTCGCGTCCAATGAGCGCGACTCACTGTGCGCATGCGCTAAAGGCAAGACGCGCGAGATCGGCAGTTAGACCCAGCCTGCCTCCTGGCGCTCCGCCCTCTGCCCCCACTCAGCGAATGCCAATAAAAAGCGCCGCGGGTACAACTGATGGCCGAAAGGACCAATCCTGCTCTCCCAGGGCAAGTGCTCATGTGGCGGCTCCAGGAGGGCTGGGAGTTGCAGGAGCTGTGATTCAAGGACTCTAGAATGCCTTAGGTGCAGAGCAGAAACTGTGGGTTGTTTAAACGCATTGATTACTGAAACTTTGCCAAGGACTCGTCCAATCGGAAAGCACTTGTCGTCTTGGTATTTGAAAAGCAGTGGTCAATGAGGCGACTTTGAGAGATGCGTGATAACTCCGTCAACCAATAAGGATGGCTGTTTCGCTTTAGACAAAACATATTAACTCCGTCTCCAGCTGGCTTTGTGCATACAGTCTGACAACTCATTGTATTTTGTTTAATGAAACAGAAAGGCTGAGTGGCACCCATCAAGTCCACCGCTGACAGGCCGACACTAAACAAAAGTCCCCAGCTCACCGAGCCACCACCGGAGGGCAAGCCAATCCTCAGCCCATTGGCCAGTCCTCATGATAGACATCCTTCAGACCAATGGCTTTCTGCTCTGGAAGGCGCATTTTCCACAACTGGCCTATGAGAGTCTGCTTCGGCTCAGCCAATAGGGTCGGGGCAGGGGGCGTGGAGGGAAGTTTGAAACTCCGGGCTTTGGGAGTTGTTTCTCTAGCTGGTGTTCGGGCAGAGGTCGAGCTGGGGGCCCGGTAAGTAATGTGAATGAATTAGTGGTTAAATTCGAAGGCTCCCGCAGACCTGACTGCTCTGTTAAAAATCTCCACTCGTTATCCTTGCAGAGATCTCTGGGCTAGCGACCCGGAGGTTCCTCTGCTGGCAACTGGGAAGATCGGGTGGGTCTGGGGTCAGTGGTCCGACACGGAAGCAGTAAGCTCTGAGTCTCTTCTGACGGACGTCCCTTCCTCTGCATCTGCACAGCCGGGCCCCGTCCCCAACCCCAGTGGAGATGGGTTCGACTCAGAGCGTCTCAGGCACTCCAGCACGGCCTCTGCCACGCAACAAGCAAGTGGCTCGAGTAGCAGACCCTCGTTCACCTAGTGCTGGCATCCAGCGCACTCCTATTCAGGTATACGGGGCTGGGCTGGGGAATGCAGGGAGGCTGTCTGGATGCGGGCCTCTGCCTAGCTTGTTTACATGAGCCCTCATCCCCACTGCCACTGGAACCTTACTTTCTCCATCCCTCCCCCTTTTATTATTTATTTTTTGAGGCTCGAATATAATCTCGTCATATCTGCCTTTCCCTTCCTCCCTCCAAACCCTTCCATATACCCCTCCTTGCTGTCTTTCAAATTCATGATCTTCTCTTTTTCATTAGCTGACTTTCTGCCTTTTTTTTTTTTTTTTTAAAGGCAGGGTCTCACCATGTAGCCCTGTCACAATGGAGACCAGGTTGGCCTCAAACTTATAGAGATCCTCCTGCCTCCCAAGTACTGAGATAAAAGGCATGTGCCATTACCGTGCCTGGCAACTTTCTGCATTCTTTAACCTGCACTGGGCAGGCTGCATGGGCAGTCGCAGATCTGGCTAGAAATATGGGGAGGAGATAAAGGTCAGGGCAGGGCCCAGACCTTTTTTTTTTTTTTTTTTTAAGATTTATTTATTTATTTTATATATGAGTACCCTGTTGCTGTCTTCAGACACACCAGAAAAGGGCATCAGATTCCATTATAGATGGTTGTGAACCACCATGTGGTTGCTGGGAATTGAACTCAGGACCTCTGGAAGAACAGCCAGTGCTCTTAACTGCTGAGCCATCTCTCCAGCCCAGGGCCCAGACTTATTCTAACCTGTGGTATTGACAGGTGGAGAGCTCTCCACAGCCAAGCCTACCAGCAGAACAGCTGAACAGTCTCAAACAGGCACAAGACCCAGATCCCCGCTCTCCTACTCTTGGCATTGCACGGACACCCATGAAGATCAGTGGTCCAGGCAAGTGATGGGCTCAGGGGAGACTGAAACTGACACCTATTCTAGGGTGCTTTCACCACCATTTTTGTTTTACTGGGTTGTTGTTGTTGTTTATTTATTTATTTGGTTTTTGTTTGTCTGGGGTTTTAACCAAAGGTCTTAAGCATGCCAGGGGTTCTATCCTCCTGTATGGGACCTTTCTTACTTAAAAACATTTTCTAACATTGATCTGGGGTTGGGGTGGAGGCACACACCTGGCACAGTTCACATGTGAAGGGCAGAGGACAATTTAAGGGGGTCAGTTCTCTCCTTCTACCGCGTAGCTTCTTGGCCTCCAACTAGGGCCATCAGGTTTGGTAACAACTCCTTTGTCCGCTGATTGGCTGTTTTTGTCTTTTCCCATTTAAGTCAAGGCCTCCCATTGTATCCCCGGCTGGCCTGGAACTTGAGGCAATCCTACTTCAGTACTGGAGTGCTAGAATTGTACCTGGCCGGGACACCACCCAGCGCTTACCTCCATCTTCTCCAGATCATTTTTCCCCCATCCTGGTTTCCCCCTTCCTGCTCCCCTTCCCTCTGAGCAGGAGCCCGATGCCCCCTTATCTTTCCCTCCTTGATTTGGATCCGAAAGCTGCAGCTTCTCAACCTTCTCTCCTGTAGACCCTCAGTGCTCACTGGTGAAAGAGCTGAGCGAAGTTTTTGAGACGGAAGCATCGGAATCAATTTCCTCCCCAAAGCTTGCTCTGCCCCGGGAAACGCCTTTATCTTCTGACCTGGACCTGTCTTCAGATCCCCAGTTATCCCCTGAGGACCAGTTACTGCCTTGGAGCCAGGCTGAACTCTATCCCAAACAGGTGTTTACCAAGGAGGAAGCAAAACAATCCGCAGAAACTATAGCTGCCAGCCAGAACTCAGACAAGCCCTCCAGAGACCCAGAGACTC
Organism: Mus caroli; assembly: GCF_978045245.1. Classification (NCBI taxonomy): domain Eukaryota; kingdom Metazoa; phylum Chordata; class Mammalia; order Rodentia; family Muridae; genus Mus; species Mus caroli. The sequence continues at coordinate 24,322,388 of NW_028227262.1, read as the reverse complement.
CCCAGTCCTCAGGTACAAAACCGAAGAGCAAGATGGAGGGAAGAGAAGCTAGAGTCACGTCCTGGGATAACGGAGGACAAGTCAACTGTAAGCCCTCGACTTTGAGTCCTTACTCTAACAAAACCTTCCTTACCATAGGTTCTAAGCGCAGCAGACGAAAAGCAAACAGCAAGGTTCTAGGGAGGTCCCCTCTCACCATCCTGCAGGATGACAACTCCCCTGGGACCTTGACACTACGACAGGTAAAGGAAGAGGGGGGTGAAAATTGTCACCAAGTATCTGTCATGGGCTGGAGAGATGGCTCAGCAATTAAGAGCACCAGCTGCTCTTCCAGAGGTCTGGTCTTCAGTTTCCAGCAACCACATAGTGGCCCGCAACCACTATATAAGGAGTCTGATGCTTTCTGTCATGCAGGCATACATGCAAATAGAGCATTCATACGTATAAACAAAAAAGAGTATCCCTCATTAAAGTGGGAGGCCGCTTTCCCCAGCTCTTGCCTCTGACTCCCTCACAGCACCCCTCTGGCCCCTCAGCTCATGTCCTGCCTTCTACAGGGTAAGCGGCCTTCTGCCCTCAGTGAGAACGTTAAGGACCTAAAGGAAGGAGTCGTTCTTGGAACTGGAAGATTTCTCAAAGCTGGAGGAGGAGCACGTGAACCAAACCAGGACCACGACAAGGAAAATCAGCATTTTGCCTTGTTGGAGAGCTAGGTCTGTGCTGGAGTCATCCCCAAGGGCACCAAAGAAAGCCCTGTTCTCTGATTCCTCTCAGGCTACCAACTCTGGTACTTGGACATCGTTCTTTTAAAATGTTTTATGTGTTTCCTGTATATTAAAGTAGATGATTTTAAATGATGCTTTAAGAAGTTAGACCAAGGCTACAGTGGGTCTTGTGTGTATAGAATGGCATCCTGGGGACCTGTGAGACCTGGATAGATATCTCTCCTGCCACTTCTGAGCCTCCTTTATATAGCTTAAGCTTTCATGTCCCCAGGGCTCTGCCTTTGGCCCTCTTCACTTCTTGTTTGGGTTTAGCTATTGCTTACCTGCTTGTAATTTCCAGGTCCCCCTCTCTACATAAACACTCAACGTTCCCCTAAAATAAGATTCATGATCTTTCCCTAAAAGCTATTCCTCATTGCCTACACCTATCCCTGTGGCTAGGGAAAGGTGGTCATCTCCTAGCTACTCAAGCCTAAGTCTGGGCTTTGGGCATCATATTGAACATGACATATCTGTGAGGTTGTCACTAGGGCCTGGTTTTTGTCGTCTTCTCCCTTGTCTTGTCTTTCCTGAGAGAGAGAGAGAGAGAGTTTTTGTTCATGTTAGATGATTACTCTGTTACTGAGTCTGGTTCCCCTTGCATCTCTTACCACCTGCCTCATCCCTCGATGGGCCTCTAGAGGGCCAGTCACTTCACCGCTGTTGTTAGGGCAGTTTTTTTGACAAGCTTAATGACCATGGTACTACCCCATTTGAATGGCCTCCTCCAGGGCCCTTTATCATCCAGCTCCTTTTCAGGCACGCACACATTACAAACTGTAGTCTGTAGGATTCTGTTAGATGCCTCCCACCACTTAGCCCCGCCCCCCTCCCTCAAGAGACCGCAGCCTCTGCTCCAATCCTTCCTGCCCACATCTGCCTAGTACTTCTCCTTGTTCCTAGCACTTGTTAGAGCTTATTGCCCATTAATGGGACCTAGGACTTCTTGGAGCACAAAGGACATGGAAGCCAGACATCACAGAGGTACCAGGATGCTACATTTTATTAGGTAATAAAAGAGAACAAAAGGGCAGAAAAGGAGAAAGCGGCGGGAAGGGAGCCAGGAGACTAGGAGCGACACCCAGAGTCATGGGCTGAGCACTCTGGCCATTCCCCGTCTGGACAAAGGCTACTGGTAACCCAGGAGGACTCTAGGGTGGGCAAGGGGTCCATTCTTGTTTATTAAGGGAGAGGCTGTGAGGGCTGTGGAGAGGAGAGGCCATGGCAGGAAATGGGGCAGTTCTTGCCCTTGAGTCCCTGATGCTTCCAAAGGCACACTCCCATAATCCCACCTGCCCTTTAAAGGAAGTTTACTAGGAATGGCCCCTGGGGTATAGAAGACTGACCCTAAGGAGATGGGGCATAGGAAGAGCCTGCTGAGAAACTTCACGGCCTCCCACCTCTTCCTCTAGCCTCCTCAGTTCCAGATTTTGAGGAAGCTGTCCCAGGAACCAGTGGCCACAGCCATGCCGTCAGCTGTGACCCCCAGGCAGCTGACTCTGTTGTCATGACCAGAGAGGATACCTGAAGGAGAGAGAAAAAGTCAGCCTGCTCTGCCACAGTGTGTGAGGGTCTGGGTGAGCACGGAAGCCCTGGCTTCGATGGCTCTGATGGAGACCAAGGAACTGAAGGAGGGTTAGCCCCAAGGAGAGGGTTTTCTTGTCAGGCCAGTTCCTCCATCGAGAACTTGAGTCACTGGTGGGGCAAGGGTAAACTGATTAGTAATGTCAGTGTGCTGTGAAGAAGGCCAGGGCCACTTTGAAGGGCCCAAGGACTCCTTTGTTTCTAGGTTAAAAAAAAAAATAAAGGCAAGGCCCAGGGGAGTGACATGTATAGGGGACCTCAAAAAGTAAGCAACTCAGCCGACCTTGGGCCTGTCTCAGGGGTTATTTTATTCAGCTCTTGGTCTCTCCTGATAGAAGGCAGACTGTCCTTTTCCACTTTAGAGTAGACCAATGCTAGACACGCCCTTAGGCGAGCCTGGGCCCTGGTGCTCCGTACATCCTGATTTACTCTCATCCACACATCTCTGAGACTGTCCCTTAATGGATGGCCCTGGAACCGCAATACTGGACATTTGAGGTACAGAGGATTGAGGGTGACCAGAGGAATGGGTACAGCACTAGGCAGGGGAGGGGCTGCTTCGAGTACTTTCTGTTGAGGGAACACGGTCTTAGCCTCAGAAGCAAAGGGTGTTCGTTCCCAAGGCTCCTGTCAGGCAACAGTTAGGGAGGGATTCAGTGGTGAGGAGGTCCCCGTGACGACAACTGAGAGGAAAAGAGGGAAGGCTGGCCAGTCTGGGGCAGACCCTTACCTACACGCTCGCACTTCAGAGAGTCCCAGATATTGCAGTTGAAGTCATCATAGCCTGCAAAGAGCAGGCGCCCACTGAGCGAGAAGGCTACAGAAGTGATGCCACAGATGATGCTCTCATGGGAATAGGCAGTCAGTTCCTGGTCTGCCCTCAGGTCAAAGAGGCGGCAGGAGGCGTCATCTGAGCCAGTGCAGATGGCCTCCCCGTTGGGAAAGAACTGAGGATACAGTTAAGAAGAGGTCAGGGCTCAGACCTGGGGCAGCCTTGCCTTCCTGCCTGCTTCCTGGCTCCCACTGGGGAAGAGTGTATAAGCCATTTCTCCCAGTCTCTGGGTCTGTTTCTTGGTAGGGCGAGGCAGCCAGCTGCATCGAAGTCGTTAACTGACTGTTCTTGTAGCTCCTTCCGCCAGTGATTCCGGCACCATAGGCAGGCATGTTGCCTGCTCCCATGGTGCAGGCAAGAGAACCAAGGTCTCCCGGGGGGACGGGGGGGTGTCACACACACAAAAAGATCAGATTCCGACTGCTGCTACCCTAATGACTAGATCAGGGTGTGTAAGAATAGCACAAGATCCAGGCATATAACCTGAACAACATCACAAAGAATAACAGGTATACTTTGAGGGGAATTATAGAGAACTGGTGTACCCTCCCCAAAAAGAGGCAATGTTGCCAGGCAGTGGTGGCTCATGCCTTCAATACCAGCACTTGGGAGGCAAGTGGAGCTCTGAGTCTGAGGCCAGCCTGACCTACAGAGCTAGTTCTAGGATAGCCAGAGGTATATAATAAGACTTTCTCTTGGGGGAGGGTGGATTATTTTTAAACTTGACTTAGGGCTGGAGAGAAGGCTCAGCAGCTAAGAATCCTTGCTCTTGCAGAGGACCCCAATTCAGCTGCCAGCACCCACATGACAGCTCGTAACTATAACTGATTCTAGGGACTCCAACACCCTCTTCGGCCCTCCAGGGAGTAACGAAGAGGCATGGAGCCGTGATGTATGTAATGCACTCTCGGAGAACCCAGGACTGAGGCCCTCGCATGTAGCTTGGTGGTAGGGCACTTGCTTAGCATGTGGAAGCTCTGATGGATGTGAAGCTCTAGCTCCACACACAGGACAGAGGGGAGGAAGGACCTAAGTGTGACTGAGTGTGTGTGCATGTGTGTGTCTGAAGCAAGTGTGGCAAAACGTTAACGGTGAATCTGGGCGAAGCGGACACGGAAGAATCCTTGCCATTGGCTTTGAAACTCTCCTACAAGGTAAAGTTATAAGGAAAGGGCTCGGGGGCGCTGTGGAAGTGGGCGCTGTGAAAGTGGGTGAGGTGTGTACTGGGGTTTAAGGTAGTTGCTGAAGGTACACGTAGAGAGACTCACACAGATGGCATTGATGTCTGACTCATGGCCCGTGAAAGTCTGACGACAGGTCCCTTCCCTCACGTCCCAGAGCTTGGCGCTAGCATCGCAAGCTCCCGAAATGAAGAGTTTGTAGTCTGGGGACACAGCCAGGCTCATGCAGTCACCAGTGTGTCCCACAAACACTGTCTTCTGCTGTCCTGTCTCAATGTCCCACAAGGCACTGCCAGGAGAGAGGGAACCCAACACAGAGAAATGTCCCAGTTGCCTAGGACAGGGTAACCTTCCTCAGCACCCAGGGCATTCAACTCTTACCATGTGGTGTCCCCAGAGCTAGTCACGATGTTGTTGTCATCTAGGAAGCGGCAACAGGAGAGATAACCTGGAGGTGGTTAGAAGGACAGCACCCTGGCTCAAGGTCCTGGCCATAACTGACCAGGGGCCTGGACTTTCTTGAGCCCCTACACAGGGAAAGAGGACGGCTCACCTGTGTGAGCAGAGAGCTCCCGGCTGACCTTGACATTGCCCTCGCGGGATTTGAGGCTGTAGATTGAACACATGTTGTCCAGCCCCCCACATGCCACAAAGTTCCCTGATGGTGCATAGGCACAGGTCATGACCCAGGAGGAACGCAGCGGGATTGCATGCACCTGCATGGGAGGGTAGATTTGGGGCACGTGGAACCTGTGCTTCAGCCAAACAGGACAGAGATTAGGCATGGCATCCCCAGGAAGGATGGAGGGTCAGTAGGAAGGGCTGGTACCTTATTGGTGGTATAAGTGTCCCACACGATCAGCTTCCCGTCCTGCGAGGCACTTACGAGCAGCCTGAGGAAAAGGGCCCCTGTGTCATCTGTCCCTCTTTGTCCCTGACCCCTCACCCCTTTAGGCTCCTCTGGATCCTCACTTAGAGTCAGTGGCCCAGTGCATAGCATAGATCTTGGCCAGATGTCCCCTTAATGTCCTCCGTGTCCGCATCTGGACTCGGCCCACCACCTCCAGGCCAGACACAAGCTGCAGAGAAAGGGGTGTTGGGTTTCACGTGTCTGCAAGAGCCCCTGCTCCAGATGAGCGTCTGCTGGGGACCAGGCACTTGAGCAGATGCCCCAATCTTAGAGAAAGAGGCCCTGGTCTGGAGTGACTGAGCCTCCAATGGTAGACAGGTGCTGGGCTAGCTTGTGGCAAGTTGCTAACCAGTGATATGTAGTGTCTCCATACTACATGGAGGAGGAAGAGGAGGAAGTTCTAGTGTGGAGACACTCCCACCTTGATTTTCAGGCTGTTGGTATGAAGTCACTAAACATAAACTTGGGGAGAGAAACACACGGTGGTGTCAGATTGGCAGGTGCCTGTTCTCACACACCATGGTGGCACACAGCCATGGCATCACCACTGCCGGGGACTGCGCTGCTGAAATCCAGTTTTCCACTCCACACAGCCACAAGCAGCCTCCTAGCTACCAAGCCTGAGGAGTCTGCAGACTTGGTCTTTGGTACTTTGTCACCTTCAGCAAATCATCACACACACCTTTCCCTGAGCCTTTTATCTCAGAGTTGCCATGGAAATCATGTAGAATTATGTAGTTAAGCGACTAGCCCAGTGCCTTTCTCATAATGTTTGCTCTTATGTACATATTTAATACAACCGATTCTGTTTATCTTTTTTCCCCTTAGTACTGTAGATTGAACTAGGGCCTCAGTATGATAGCTAAGAATTCCGGCACTGAAATATATCCCCAGACCCTTTCTGCTTTTTTTTTTTAACATAATATTTCTATTCATTGGTAATTTCGCACAGGTATTTTGGTCATATCTGCCCCATTCCTCCTAACTCCTCCCACGTCCACCCCTTACCTCCTACCCCCACACAACTTCATGTCTTCCTTTTTGAAATTTTTCTCATAACTCAACTTTTTTACTTTTTATTTTGAGCCAGGCTGGTCTTAAGTCCACCCCACAGCTCAGGTATGCTGTGAGTTTTTACTCCTACCTCAGCCTTCCAGGTAGCCAGATTACAAGTCTGTGCCACCTAACATGGCTTGGGCTATCAATTCTAAGAAATGGTAGTAGTTTGTGTAATCACGAAGAAAGAAACAATAGGCTAAGAAGGTATCATGTATTGTTAGATGCATCTCGACTCTAGAAAACTCTGTGAGAAAGCACGCATCTTAAAATCGATGAAATGTCACTTTAGACAGCTGCCAGTTTGAGTCTATGAGAAATCCTGCTCGCCCCACCCCCATCACTGTTCAGGTGAAGACCAGTCTATGCCTTCCGTATCCAATATAATGGCTGGCCCAGAGCAGATCTTAATGGATATTTGTTGAATTAATTCATGAATGTCTTTCCTCCCTTCAAGGACAGGATGTGCTAAAAGCTCAGGCAGCAGTATGTTGCTGGCCTGAAGTCCTTGCTCAGTCCCCTCCCCTCCTATCATGCCCTGCCTCAGATGGGCAGAAGGTCTCACCTCAGCCAGAGTGATGTCCGCGCAGGCTTTCCTGGCATCCTGTGGGGAAAGTGGGCATCAGGGAGGCTGTGGTAGGGCAGGGGGTATGCATATGCGCCTCACATATGGGAGGGCATGGGGCTCTGCAGTTGGGAGGTGGTCTCAAATGTGAGGTCCATATTTAAAGTCTCTGAACCCTTCTAGATGAGAGGTGTCTAAAGTGTCACCCAAGAGTGAACCCAATCCCTCCCAGGCCACACTCCCACGTGTCCTGAGTTCTGTTCTCCAAGGTCCCCAGGATGAGGGCTCTGGGGTTACAGCAATCTGCTTCTTGAGTTGCTCCGCCTCCTGCCTCAGCTGCTCCATCTCCCCCATGGTGCACAGGTCGAGGGGTAGTTCTGGCTCCTGCCAGGGACATGGAATAGGTCCCCGTCAGACCGTGTTTCTGTTCGTTCCATCCTGCCCTATTCCTGTGATGGGGGGCTCTCCCTCCTGGGTATCAATCCCAGCCCTGCTGAGCCCTCCCCATGGGCCCCCGATCCCAGAGGGCAGAGCTGGCCAGCTCCCTCTTACTTGGGCTCTGGCTGGACTTCTCCCAGGTTTCCGCTTCCCGGGCGCCTCCTCACTGTCTCAGCTGCGATGCCTGCCTGTCACCTGCCCCCCTCTGCTGCCAGAGAAGCTGGCCTGGCCTGGCCCTGACTGGGAGGGAGGGGGGAATGACAAGGAAGGGTAAGGCCAGCAACAACCACGCCAGGCAAATGAAATCAGCTGGCAGGGGTGGGGGAGAGGCCAGGGAGGGGAGGTATGTGGCTTCCAGAGACGGGCCGGGCCAGCCTGGAGGGGTGGGAAACAGGCCTGTGAACCAGAGAAGAGCAGCACCCCCCTTATGCAGCCACAAGAAGGGGGGGAATAGAGGGGTGCGTCCACGGTCAGTCTGCCAGCGGAGATAAGAGCATCAGCCCACGGATCAGAGACAAGCCGTGAGGATTACTGGCTGCGTTTGGGGAAGTAGAACAGGAGCAGTCATAGCTCCAGTGACCTCCCCAAGCCCTAGCCCCAACCTGTGGTCATGATCTTGGCAGTGTGGCCTTGTTCAGCAAGCAGGCCAGGAGCCAGGACAGGAGGGTGACAGATGACCCTGTTGTCAACACTACAAACCATGCTTCCTCGTTGAGGGCTGTGGGGAGGGGTGGGGAGGGTCCAGGCAGAAGCTGAGATTAGATGGGCTGAGCTGGATAATCCCTTTTCTCGACAAGCCCTGACCAGCTGCCCCTGGGCCTGATCCTAGTTGGGGGAGTTGACAGGGAGATGGGGGTGGGGGGAGCTGGGCCCATGTGCCCCTGTGTTGTGGGCAAAGAAATGACTACAAAAGAGAACAGAGCTCTGTGTCCTGCTTCTCTGGGGTCTGTCCTCATGCACCCACACATGACTCCCAGGGTCTTAGTGACCGGTGAAGGTAGGAGCCAGAAGGGGAGGGATGGCATGGCTTAGAATTGGAGGCTCACGGGCAGCGATGGGGCACGGGGGCTGGGGGGTGTGTGTGGCTATTTGCATGAAGCAGCAGGTGGCTGAGATTTCCCTGACAAATCACTGGGCTGTCATGGCTCCACCTCTGGGAGGCCCCAAGACACCACCTGTCCCCTCCCAGGCCAGTCCTAACCAACCCCACCTCCAGCAGCCACTGGGATAGAGCAGACCAGGCCTTGGCTGGAGAGCCTCATGATCTTTATTTATTGCACAGGTTGGAAGAGGATGGATCCTGTCTCCTCTGTGTGTTTCTTATTAGAATCAGTTGCTCTGCACTCCTCCACATGCCTTTCAGGGAGGCATAGTGATCTTTGTCTGTCCCGGGGACCTTGTAGGTCCCTCAGCTGGTGCCAGACCTGGCTCCCGGGCCTGATGTGCTGTAGGCTAAGTCTGTGTAGCAAGCTTGTGAGTCCAGGGCTTGGTGGCCCTTGTAGGTCCCCAAGATGGTAGACTTGGCATGCTACTATGTTCCTGATATCCTCCAGGGCCTTCTCATCCGTTCCTTCCCAAGTTGAGTGGCCTTATCCTGAGAAGCAGGCTCAGCCATTCACAGTTCCTCTCGGACCCGGACCCGGCGGGGCTTCCCAGCTTTCTCCTGGACTCGCTGAAGCTTGTGACTTGGGGGTTCTGGGGAAGGGTCTCTGCTGAGAATTTCTTCCTCCTCCTCTTCTTCCTCCTCTTCCTCCTGCAGCAGCTCTTTGGCTTCTGTCCACTCCTGAGAATGGAGAGAACTGTGGTTCATTCTCCTGTAGCCACCTCTCCTGGGCTATCTCAGTCACCCAAGAGCTTTGCTGGGGGTCTCACCCACTCACACACTTCTCCAGTGACCACCTGCCCACCTGCCCACTCTCTCACCTCTTCCTCCCTACCTGTTCACTGTGCTCAGGTGCCCACGTGTGCCACAGTGCTAGGGCACAGCGCCGTCCCCGAGTCACAGCCCATACACCATGGGGGTTCTCGCCACCAGAGCTGAAGGCCACAAGGCGCCCACACCGAGGACGGACCTGAGCCTGAGGATGTGGGAACACAGCATCAGGCTTCCTGACTCTCTTACTCTTCCCCCCTCTCACTCGGGGACGAGCTTAGGGCAAATGAGAAACCGGCCCTAAGCCAGGAAGGAAAAAGGCAAAACGGGGGCTGCCAAACATGGAAGCCAAAGCGGGCAGAGCCTTTTGGAGGGTCTCTTGTTGGTGCCCTATCCTAGAGCCTGACCTTTCCTGCCTGACTCCATGATACTGGAGAGAAGAAATCTGAGGGCCCTGCGGCAGCCCTGGAAGGGATGGAAGGAGACAAGGACCTTGGGTGAATGCATTTCCTCCTGAGAAAACACTAGATTGTGCATGAGTGCAAAACAGCGTCTGCTCCTTTCTGTCCATGCTTTAGGGTGAAGAGTAAAGCAGAATTCCTCTGTGTAACACAGGCTAGCCCAGAACTCCTGCCTCAGCCTCCCTAATGCTAGGATTACAGGTATATACTACCATGTCTACTCCTCTTCTTGCCCCATTTCTAGGCCCAGGAATAGAAGTCTCCATGATCAAAGAAGGACAATAGAAGAATAGCAACAACTAGCGTTCATTGACTGTTAGTAATAACACAAGGTACTGGCTCATTCTTCTAAGCATATTACATACATTACTTTTTATGGGGTCAGAGAGCTGGCTCAGGAGGCAAAGACGCTTGCCACCAAGATCAACGACCTGAGTTCAAGCCCTAGAGGCCATGTGGTTGCAGGCGAGAGCCAGCTCCTGCAAGTTGTTCTCTGTTCTTTGCACACATGCCGTGAGCACTGTGCATCGCCCCTGCTCACTCCTTACAGATGCACATGTAAAATCAGCAAACGTTTTTAAAAATTACTTCTCATAGCGTTGGGAAGATGGCATAGTAGGTAAGGGCTTTCTGAGCAAGCCTGAGGGCCCACGTTCGGATCCCCAGAACCCACAGAAAAGCTAGGCGAAGTCGCTCCTGTCTGCAATCCCAACACTCCTAGGTCCAGATGTAAAGCAGAGACAGGAGGATGGCACCTGAAGTTGTGTTCTGACTGCCACATGTGCACTGTGACATACGCATGTCCTAGCATGTGCACACACCTGCATGCCACATAGTATGTGTGTGTGTGCAAAGCCAGGCATGGCGGCACACGCCTTTAATCCCAGCACTTGGGGAGTTAAAAAAAGTCAGGTCTCAGTGGTTCAAAGCCATCCTGGTCTACATAGTAAGTTCCAAGCATCCCTGGCTACACAGTGAGACCCACATAGAAGAGTATAGTATCAGGGACACTCAGGGGCTACTACTAGCAAGGCTAACCTGGCCTATGTGGCAAGACTCTGTAAATAACAATAAACCGCAACAATAAAAATAATACCAATGTCAACAATAATAGGTACTATTGTCACCCTTAGTTAGGAAAGGGAGTCTCAGAAGTGCTAAGAACCCCAAATAAACTCTAGTCCAATGGTCCTGTCTGTGCCTGTGCCCCTAGCTCCACTGGGGCCTCACCATGGAGGAGGTAGGGTTAAATGGTCAGATCCTTAGAATAGGGACACAGGGCTCTGCGGGGGCCCCAGAGGCTGTGTTTCACGCTCTCTTGTTGTTTTTGTTTTTGTTTTTTTTAATATATTTTGGGGCTGGTGAGATGGCTCAGCGGTTAAGAGCACCGACTGCTCTTCCAAAGGTCCTGAGTTCAAATCCCAGCAACCACGTGGTGGCTCACAACCATCTGTAACAAAAATCCGATGCCCTCTTCTGGAGTGTCTGAAGACAGATACACACATATAATAAATAAATAAATAAATAAATAAATAAATAAATAAATAAATCATATATATATATATATATATATATATATATATATATATATATATATATGGCTGGAGAGATGGCTCAGTGGTTAAAAGCACTGACTGCTCTTCCAAAGGTCCTGAGTTCAATTCCCAGCAACCACATGGTGGCTCACAACCATCTGTAATGGAGTCTGATGTCCTTTCCTGGTGTCTGAAGACAATGACAAGTGTACTCATACAAATAAAGTAAATCAAAAAAATTTTTATTAATTTTTTTGTTGGTGGTGGTTTTTTGAGGCATGGTTTCTCTGTGTAACCCTGGCTGTCCTGGAACTCACTCTGTAGACCAGGCTGGCCTCTGCCTCCCGAGTGCGTGCACCACCACCGCCCGGCTTATTACTGTATTTCATGTGCATGTTTTGTCCCCATGTACGTCTGTATACCCCAGGCATTCCTGGTGCCTGTAGAGGCTGGAAGAGGATATTAGATCCTCTGAAACTAGAGTTAGAGGTGGTTGTGAACGTAGATGCTGGGTACCAAGCCACACCCTCCGGGAGAGCAGCCTGGTGTCCCTAACCACGGAGCCTTCTCTCCAGTCCCTCCCTGTTTTGTTTGTTTTGTTTTGTTTTGAGTTTTTACTGCTTTCGTTGGGGCTGGGGGGTGAGTGTTGCAGCAGAGGAGAACTGTAGAGACTGCTTCTCTCCTTCTCCCATGTCAGCTCTAGAGAGAGCAAACTCCGGTTGTCAGGCTTAGGGCTATGCACCTTTACCCACTGAGCTACCTCACCGGCTGGTGTTTTGTTTTTGTTAGAAGGTGTCTTGGTACATTGTTCAGGCTGGCCTTGAACTCCCCCAACCTCGGCTTCCTCAATAGTTTAAACTCCAAGTGTATATCGTTTACCTAGCTACACTTGACAACCCTTAGGAGGTAAGGCGTACCATGAAGACGGGAGGGGGGGCACACCACTTAGAGATTGCCTGTGGGGCTCAGTCGACCTCTGCAGAAAGCCTTGAACATTCGACCAGTAGGACTAGAGAGGCAGGGAGAGCCAGGGTTAAAGTGGCCCCAGCCATTTCCCTGCATTTGCCTCTGGAGAGCTGCTGTTTTGAATCCTGACCCCACAGCTGGGCCCTCCACCCCAGCCCCATACCGTGACAGTGAGGGCGTTGGGCTGCGTGAAGAACAGATCGCCTCCCTTGAAGTCATCATTGAGGTAGAGGAGTCCACTGGGAAGTAAAAGGCAAGAGGCAGTGAGGCCCCCACCCAGTCCCAGGCCTGCAGCCAGCCAGCCTTTGTGCCTTCCTGCGCCTCCCCCAGAGAAACTGGCCACTCACCTATAGTCTCGATAGGTGTAGGCTGGGGGCTCCCGCCAGCATTCGCCAGTGTCGGGGTCCAGGACACAGTTGTCTGCATGAACCGGGTGACTCAGGTCCATACGCTGCTCTTGTTCACCTAGGATGTCAATGGATCTAGCCAATGAATCAGGGTCCCTACCACAGGCCCCCTGGGCTCACCCCACCCAGATGCCCTTAGCTCCTGGGGTGACAAATAAGCAGAGATGCTCCCTGCTCCCAGTGAGGCCAGAGGGGGACTTTCTGCAGTGAAGATGGGCGGCGCGAGGGGGTTCCCTGGTGGTTACCTTCTATGGCACTTCGGCACACCAGGTGGGTGAAGGAAAGATGCAGTGGCCGTTCCGGGGAAAAGTAGACCTGAGTCAAACTCCGCACTCGCTCACTTACCTCCAGAAGCAGCTTAGCGCCTGGCCTGCCCACAGTCCCTGCCCGGGCCAGCTGCAGGCAGGAAAGAGGCCATGGGAAGGGAGGCCTAGATGTCTCTGATACTACTCTTCAGTGTGGGTCCACAGTCTGCCCAGTGGACCAAGCGACTCCATGACCCCAAGTCTCAGAATATGTGATCTTGGTCCCCAGAGACATATATGATCTTCGTCCCCAGGGACTCCTCCTCAGAAGCCCAGGCCTGCTATCCAGCCTCCTGATATGCCATCTCTTCTCAAACTCTGAGCACCAGACCAGTCACAGGGCGTCCTCTTACCTGAGCAGCCTTGAGCACCGTGAGCCCCTCAAAGCGTTCATGAGGACTATGAGGAGAGCGGCGGCCACGGTAGCCTGACCTGGCTCCAGCCTCTGCTGCATCCTAAAAAGAGAAGGGGTTTACACTGAGTCACTCAGACGTCACTACCACGCAGGACCAGGCTCCTCTGCAGGCCTTTCCGATGCCTGGAGCTGAAGAGAAATTTCCAGAATCCCCTTGCGACTTTTTCCTAAGCTATGGCCCATAGGATTAGAGAGGTGCGGAAGAGACAGGGTTAAGTTGACCCCAGCCATTTCCCTTTCCCAGAGGATGGCAACTGTCCTGGTTTTCTGGATAGTTGTGGGAAGCCGTGATAACATTTGCCGTCACTAGATGGCGCTAAGCTCCATTGTGCGCATGTGCAGGAGCCACTCTCAAAGATAAGCTCTGGGATGCTCTTACCAAGGGGACAATGTGGCCATTATCCTGGAGAGCATCCCACAGTGGGGAAGAAGGGATGCTCTCCAGAGATGGTCAGAGTGGTTGAAGGAGAGACAGAGCTAGAGTCTGGGGAAGGAAGTACATCACCCTTCTCTGGGGAGACAGGAGTCTGACAGGCCAGTTCTGATAGGAAGCACGAGGTGTTGAGACATCACCGAGCTTGTCCCACTGATGGTTTTTGGGGAACCTATGGGCTCCATGACTCCACTGCCTCTAACTCCAGACCCCTATTGCCACCTGCCTCCCATAATTCATCACTCGGGGTCGCCCTATGGGATTGTTTTCTTTTGAGACAGGGTACCATTCTGTAGTGAAGGTTGGCCTGGAAATCACTGTGTGTCCCAGTCTGGCCTCCAGTTTGCAGCTATCTTCCTCCTGCAGACATTCATTTTCCAGCCTACTTGTTGAAGCTCTGTGTAAGCGCCACTCCCTAGTTTCCCTGCTTACAAACCTCAGCCCGAGAGTCCACCTGGTCACGCAAGACATCTAAGCTGACACCTCTTCTTCCTCCTCCTCTGCAGTGCTGGGGTCAAACCGAGGGGCTAACCCATGCTAAGCAATCTCCACCACACCAAACTGTCCATCTGTCCATCTATAAACATTGTGGGCTTTTAGAGGTGGTGTCTCGTGTAGCCTGGGCTGACCTTAAAGTATCCACTTTAAGGATAGCCAAGGATGGCTTTGCATTCCTGCTCCTCCAGCCTCAGCTTTCCTAAGTGCCGCTTACAGATCTGTGCCCCCACGCCTGGTTCATGAGGAACTAGAGATCACAGCCAGGACTTTGTTCAAGGTGGGCCAGCCCTCTATTGAATAAGGGCAACCTCAATCCCCAGGGTTTGTTTTAGGATAACAAATACACAGAAAAACCAATTCCGATGGGGATAAGTGATATGAAGAACATTAAATAGGGTTATGGTTTTTACACGTGTTTGTCTGCATATACTTAAAGAGGTGCCATGTAAATTAAAACCAAGTAACACAAGGATGCCACTTGGATATGTGAAAGGGAAAACAAGCGAAGGTCCTGAGGCCAGTCTGAGTTAAGGAACCAAAAGACGTCTGATACTTGAGGCTACCCTTGGTGTCACCCTCTCAGTCTTCTGCTGTCACCCTCTTAGTCCTTGCCGGTCTCCTCTGTTCCCCTCTTTATCAAAAACCTCATACTTCCCAAGTTCCTCCCACTGCCTTCTAAAGACCGCCACTAGAGGGGGCCACTGAGTCTACAGAATGCGGCACTTGCTTGGATGGTCCGCACAAGTGGCACAAGTGAATCGCTTAAATCCAGCAGTAGCTGTCCAATAAAGCTGACACTCCCTGGTAGGGAACAGAAGGCCCTGTCTGCTGATAGGCCATCACTCTGGGCTCTCTCCCTCTTCCCTGTACCGTCTTGATAATTGCCAACTAACAGCAGCTGTGCATCCTGCGTTGCTTGCTTTATTCTCCAAAAGGCTTCTCAATGTACGAACTTATTTAACCCTCAGGACAACATTATGATCAGTCCTACTTTACAGATGGGAAACTAACTCACAGACATTTAAGTAAATTGCCCAAAGTCACAGAAATACCTCATCTGTTGGTTTTTGTTTGTTTGGTTGGTTAGTTTTATTTGTTTTGTTTTATTTTTTGAGACAGGGTTTCTCTGTGTAGCCCTGGCTGTCCTGGAACTCACTTTGTAGACCAGGCTGGCCTCGAACTCAGAAATTTGCCTGCCTCTGCCTCCCAAGTGCTGGGATTAAAGGTGTGCGCCACCACGCCCGGAAGTCCACACTTTCAATCTGTGTTTTACTGCAGTTCCTGGAAAACACCTTGTTCTTTCTTCCTCCTCCGCTTCCTCCTCTTCCTCCTTTCCCCCCTCCTCCTCCTCCTCCTCCTCTTCTTCCCCTTTCCTCCTCCTGCAACGTGCTTGCCTAGTGTGTGCAATACCCTGATTTTGACTTTTTAGCACTGCAGATCACAGCAAGACTGGTGTAGGATTGAACTGGAACATCAACCCTCTGATGAACTGCCTACGTCGGTGTTTCTGTTCGGACAGTACACACTTCTTTTCTACACTCACCACCGGCTCCATCATGTCTCCATGTCGGTTTCCCTCTATATATGTCGGTTTCCCTCTATATACATGACTCTAACGGGCAGCTTCTGCTCCTCCACCTCCAACTAGAATCTAGGCCACGGCAGGTACTCCGTGAATATGTACTGAGTGAGGCCTGAAGGAAGCATCATGGGATGGCAGCTTCAACATGTGAGTGTGGGTCATTCAGCCCAAACCAGGGGAGGATGAAAGGCCAGGGAAAGGACTCCTGAACCCCATCAGAACTTCAGGTAACCAGGGAGCCTTCCATTTTGTCTTTTCTTCCTAATCTTTGTAAAGCATACGCACTCTGGCCAGGTGTGGGGCCATACACCTACAAGGCTGTCCTTTAGCACTGAAGGGGAGATGGGGTGCTGATAGGAGGATCCTGAATTTATTAGGCCAGCCTGGGCAACATAGCAAGACCCTGTCTCAGTAAGAACACCCACGCTCTCTTGGGCTGGTGAGATGGCTCAGTGGGTAAGAGCATCCGACTGCTCTTCCGAAGGTCCAGAGTTCAAATCCCAGCAACCACATGGTGGCTCACAACCATCCGTAACGAGATCTGGCGCCCTCTTCTGGAGTGTCTGAAGACAGCTACAGTGTACTTACATATAATAAATAAATAAATCTTAAAAAAAAAAAGAACACTCACACTCTCTATATCAACTAAATTAAGATGCAAAGGAGCTGGGCGGTAGTGGCCCACACCTTGGATCCCATCACTTGGGTGGTGGAAGCATGCAGATCTCTGTGAATTTAGGGCCAACCTGGTCTGCAAAGTGAGTTCCGGGAAAACTAGGTTGTACAGAGAAATGTTGTCTCAAAAAATAAAAGCCAAGAAAACACACACACAAGTAGAGGAACACGGCACCTGCATGGCTGATGGAGCTCCTGGGTCTGGTAACCCTGGACCATTCCGGGAGCTCTGGAAGCTGCTGCAGAGCTCTGTGGGTGTTAGCCATCCAGGGTCTGTCCATGCCCACAGAGCTAGCAAATGGTACCCGTGGGAATACACAGTGCCAGCCTTTTAGATAGTGTCTTTCAGATGGCAGCTCCCAAAACAGATATAGGAGTGAAGTTAACAGGTGTAGGAGAAGCAGCCCTGCTGACCTTGCTAAGTTAAGAACAATGTAGACATTTGTCCTGAATGTGGTCACCCGAAACAGAAACACTTCCTCTGTGGCTTTTGCTCTAAGAAAATGTTTGAGGAGATGACAAACAAAAAATCAAGAAGGAGCTGGTCGAAGTGGCACAGGCCTTCAATCCCAGCACTCGAGAGGCGGAGACCTCTGGATCTTTCTCTGAATTCAAGGCCAGCCTGGTCTATCTAGTGAGACCAATTCTCAAAAATGGGGCAGTATGTGTTAAAGCTCCTTCTGAGGACGCTGTACACACGAGAGACACTGTCAGAACAGGATCAGGGCAGAAGAACTGTTGAACAACGCAAGGGAGAGGCCACCCTGGTTCACCCAGAACCAACACTAAAATGTTAAAAGATAACACCACAGCAGGACAGTCTCTAAAACCAGGAGCAGTCTTTGTTTTCATGCTATGCCTGTTTCCACATCATCAATATAGCTTTAAAAAGACTTTACTGGCTAGTAACTTTAAATGAGGTAATATGAAGACTGTATCATGAATAAACTCACCATGTTTATGCAATAAATAAATAAATAAATAAATAAATAAATGGAGGAAAGAGAATTTTTCCACTGCTGAGAAAAAGTACAGACTTTAAGAGAAACTTGAATCCAGGAGGTAGTGGCACATGCCTTTAATCCCAGTGCTTGGAAGGCAGAGGCAGGTGGATTTCTATGAGTTCGAAGCCAGCAAGACCAGCCTGGTCTACAGAATGATCTCCAGGCAGCTAAGGCTAGACAGAGAAGCCCTATCTTGAAACACTGGAGGAAAAAAAAAAAAAGAAAGAGAGAAACTCAAGACAGACAGAGCCCTGAGTGGACACAGGAGCAGGCGGCTGAGCCTGCAGGTGCCTAACCAGGTGGCTGAACCACACACCATCATCCATACCTTGGCCAGCTGCAGCAGAACCCCACACTCAGCCGGAGTTAGCAGCCCATCTAACACAGCTCGCTCCGACCCATTCAGCTGCTGGGCGTCCTGGGTGAGGGTCACACCCTCCATCAGAAGGGCATCTACAAAAGAAAGGGTTGGGGTGATGTCACTGGGGCTCAAGTGAAGAGCAGGAGTTGGCAGATCCCAGCCCCTCAGGCTTCTGCCTCCTGAGCTTCCCACTTCCCCCTTTTACCCTCCTACCCATCTCTCACCTCCTGCCCCTCCCCCATATGTATTAAGGAACTCACCCTTCCAGTGAGCCAAGGGCTTCTGCTGTGGAGGCTCATGGTCCCAGGGCTTCTTCTCTTGATCCTCTCTCGGGTGAGAGACATACTCAGGAGACAGTGCAGACCCGCCCTTTCACCTCCCAGCCTGGGCCAAGTGGCCCCCACCATGGGGTGCACCCTACCTGAGCTTCTCTCTCAGTGCCTTAGGGATGAGAGCCTCCGGGGTCCAAGAATCCTGTGATAGTCAAGAAGAGCATCCTCACCCTCTGTGACTAGCTCCTGAGATTCCAAACGTTAGACTCTGAAGATCGGGACTGGTGAGATGGCTCAGCGGGTAAGAGCACTGACTGCTCTTCCAAAGGTCCTGAGTTCAAACCCCAGCAACCACATGGTGGCTCACAACCATCCGCAATGAGATCTGATGCTCTCTCCTGGTGTGTCTGAAGAGAGCTACAGTGTACTTACACATAACAATAAATAAATCTTTAAAAAAAAGAGAGAGAGATCTGATGCCCTCTTCTGGTGTGTCTGAAGACAGCTACAGGGACTGAGCAAGCAGGAGATGGGGGGTTGGGGTGGTAGGGGGATGGATGGACCGGAGGAGGCAGAGGTCCTGAATTCAATTCCCAACAACCACATGAAGGCTCACAACCATCTGAACAGCTACAGTGTGCTCATATATATAAAATAAATAGCCTTTTTTCTAAATAAAGTTAAATATGTTTCTTGGGGCAGGGAGTGGGGGGTGATTTGAAGGTCCTTATTAAGGTCTTCTTCCCGATTCCAGGGAAGAAGGCAAAGGTGGAAGAGCCTGGACTCAGCGCCAGACCTAGCTCACCCACAACAGCCTAAAGCCTCGGGTTCTAGACAAGACTGTAATCAGCAGTGACTTCCCTTACAGTTTGTCAGGCGCTAAGGCTTTACACTTGCAGTGAGATTTGGTTTAAAGTTCATAACAATCTAACGAAGCAGAAAGTTCTGATGCCCTGATGCTGATGGCCCGAGACACAGAAAGGCCAAATGACAGTGTCTCCTTCACACAGCAGGTAAGTGGCAGAGTAGGATTTAAACCAGCTTTGTAAAACCCTCACTTTTAGCCAACATTTCTCAGTGAGAGCGATTCGAAGCACCCCACCGGAGGACATTAAACAACGTCTGGAAACTATCGATTTTATGATTTAGGGGCTATCTGTGTGCTGTTGACATCTGCTGGGAAGAGGTCAGGATAACAGCTGAAACCCCATCAGTGCGGGAGTGACAGCCCATCCCTCCTCCAACAAAGTACTATCCAATGCAAACTGTCCCCCCCTTCTTCCCTCCCTCACTGTCTCCCTCCCTCCCTCCCTCCCTTTCTTTGTCTTCTTGCAGTGATGGAGACAGAACCCTGGGAATTTGTGTCTGCCAGGCGAGCACTCATCACTAAGCCATCCGAGCCCTCAAAAAGTCAATAAAAAAATCTACTGGGTTAAGTACCAGCTTCGTTAGGCTGGCACTGCGCTTGCATCCTCCCGGCTAAAGGGAGGTCATGGATGAAGTGGCAGTGATGTGCTCTGTACTCCTTTTTTTTTTTTTTTTATCAGATGGCATGGCTTCAGCAAAGGATTGTGGAATGTGTGTGATCTGTACAATTTATAGGTAAGGAAACTGGGATAAAGGCAAACTGGTAACCAGAAGGTATTTGTGGCAGAGACCGATTCTTAGCCATGCATGATCCTGTGGCCATTAAAAAAAAAACTATTTATTTTTATTTTATGGTGTTTCACCTGAACGTATGTCCGTGTGAAGGTGTGAAATGCCCTGAAACTGCAGTTACAGACACTTGTGGGCTGCCATGTAGGTGCTGGGAATTGAACCCAAGTCCTCTGGAAGATCAGCCAGTGCTCTTTAACCACTGATCCATCTTTCCAGTCCCTCCCTTGGCCATTTTAACTACAGGCACACAGTTGAGATCCCTGGGAACCTGGGATGCCAGAGTAAGTTAAGTCTGCAGGGCTGTGGGCAAGTGGACCGTTGTTGTGGGCTGCAGCAGCGTATCCTATCAAGCACTACTGTGCCTCCCTCTGGGGAGAAGAACATAACTGTTTACCGGGTCCTTGAAGCTAGCGCCCAGATGCTCCATGGCGTAATATAACTGTCTCTTCTCTCCGAGGGAGCGAAGGATGAACCGCTGGATGTCCTGAGCAGGGCAGAGATGGAGGAGAATGGAGATATAAGGAGGAAGGAAGGGAAAGCTGGAAAAGAGGGCAGCCCTGGCTTGTATGAGATATTCGCATGCTCTTGAGAGCCCTCACCAACTCCGATGCTGCGTTGGTTCAATCTTCAGTGTCTGGGCTCAAGTAAGAGAGTACCCAGGAGACTCTGTAAGTGTGAGCATGCGTGAGTGCATGAGTGTGTGTGTGTGTGTGTGTGTGTGTGTGTGTGTGTGTGTACATTAGGCAAACATAAGATTAAGGGAAGAGAATACTTCTGGGGATAGACTCCCAAGTAAGTACAACCTAATATGTGGAGGCAGGGAGCTAAGGCAGAAAAGTCAGAACCTAGCTTTGGGTACCTCTTCAGTGACTAAAAAACTTGAGTAAGAAGCTAGAATGAGCTCAGTGTGGTCTTATACATTTAATAGCCCAGCACTTGGGAGGCAGAGGCAGGCAGATCACTGTTAATTCCAGGCCAGCCTGGTGTATATAGTAAGTTCAAGGCCAGCCAGAGCTGCACACTGAGATCCTGTCTAAAAATAAATAAATAAATACACAAACAGACAGACAGATGATGTTTCAGTAATTAAGAGCACTTGTTTATCTTGAAGAGGACCCAGGTTCAGTTCTCGGCACCTACTTGGTGATTCACAACCATCCTAACTCCATCCCAGGAATTTCCATTCCATTCCATACCACACTGTCTTTTGTTGTTATTGCTGATGTTGTTTTAGGATAAGATCTCTCTACGTAGCCCTGGCTGTCCTGGAATTCACTCTGTAGACAAGGCTGGCCTTGAACTCAGAGACTTGTCTGTCTCCAGCTTCTGAACTGCTGGGATTAAAGGAGTGTACCACCACACTGGCCCCATGCCCTCTTCTGACCTTTGAGAGCACATATATAGAGCACATACATGCAAACAAATAAAATGAAACAAATAATAGATAGATAGATAGATAGATAGATAGATAGATAGATAGATAAAATGAAGTAAACAAGCCAAATAAAGTATAACATCTAGGCCACCCACTCTTGGATGTTTGCCTTGTTCCAAGCCCTACCTATCTGTGAGTGTGGGGGGAGGGGTTACCTCTCGTGGTCCCAGGCCAGGTCTTGGTTCTCCCAACTGAGTTTGATACTGATTCAGAGCCTTTTTGGCAGCCTCATCCTCTGGGTAGAAGAGCAGGACACTCAGGACATTTTCCATGGCCTGAGACACATTCCCTACTGCAGTTGGAGGAAGGGGTCAGAAACAAACAAGACAGAATAAAGGTCACCTGGGAAGACTGCCAACTCCAGGAAGTCCCAGCCCCACTTTGGGCTGTGCCCAACCAGCGATTCTTTCAAACCTACCTTCAATGGCAGAGTTCAAAGAAGAGGAATCAGAGAGAAAATGAGAGGGAAGGGAGAAGCAACCAGAGCTGAAGGAGGCAGTAAGCCATCTCCTGAGCTTCGCACAATGGTGCCAAAGGACACCATCCTGAAGCTGAGGTCCCCAGAGGTCCTGACAGTGAAATTAGCAATGCAGAGTCAGAGGGACAGGAGAGATAGATAGATGCGGCTGAGAATGGCATCAGATACAAATCTTGACTCCCAGGCTCCATCCTTCCCATGCTGACCCTGAGCATATGCCTCGTGCAGCCTTCTCAGCTGGCTGAGGAGGAAGTCCTGGACAGGGAAGCTGCGACCAGGACGGGTGGCCGTGTCTGCCACACAGTGCTGCCTGCACTGCAGAACCCGTATCCAGTGTCCTGCAGAGAACCCAGATGAGCCTTAGGCTGTGTGCAGTCCTCCTCCGGTCGGTCTATCTCTGACATCGCCGCTCTCCCACAGCACACGTCCAGCCCCTCCCTCACCTGCAATGGCTTCATACAGGCCCCCCTGGCTCCCTTCTCCCTCTTCTTCAGCCCCTTGGTGCTCCTCAGGCCCCTCACAGGCAGCACGGCAGCTCTCCATGTGGGCCAGGCTCCCCTGCAGGGCCTCCTCCAGTTTGGGTAGAGCCAGTGCTACCTCCCGTTGCTCCAGAAGCTCCAGGCCAGTGTCATAAGCTGCCTGTGGGGACATGGGACACCTAGTCACCAGAGATTAGTGGGGGGGGGGAGGTACTAAATAAAACTGGGGGGGGGGGCATGGTGACGGGCCAGAGAGATGGCTCAGAGGTTAAGAGCACTGCTGCTCTTCCAGAGGTTCTGAGTTCAATTCCCAGCAACCACATGGTGGCTCACAGCCATCTGTAATGGGATCTGATGCCCTCTTCTGGTGTGTCTGAACACAACTACAGTGTACTCACATACATAAAATAAATATATAATTCTTTAAAAAGGGGGGGGCATGGTGACATATGCTTTTAACCTGGCACAAAGGAGGCCGAGACAATCGGATCTTACTGACTTGGAAGCCAACCTGGTCTGCATAGTGAGTTCCAGGCCAGCCCAGGTCTACACAGTGAGACCCTGTTTCAAAAAGAAAGTTAGGGAGGTGGAAAAGAAATGAGCTTATTTGGAACATGGAAATCTGTATGGTATTTCATACACCCAGAGGAAGAACAGGTGTGGCCTCAGAATCAGAACGCTAGAATGGCACACTTTAGTGACCACTGAGGAAACTGGGTGCTAGGGAAAGACTCCTCACCCAGTGCCGCCAAGGAGCGGTACCCAGATACGCTCAAACTGCACAGGCTGGAGTTGGCAGATTTCAGCCAGCACTGAGGACCTCACCCAGTATAGGGGCGTCACCAGGTCCCGGAAGCTCTGGGGTCGGATTGCAGACATCCTTCTGTACTTAGCCATGTCTTCCCGCATCTGCAGGTGTGTTGGGTTTGCCACAAAGAAAGTGTGTGCTGCAGAAGCTGCCAGGTCCAGCTTCTTCAACTAAGGATCCAAAGAGATGAGATATGAGAGTCCAGAGGGGTGTGCGCGGGCGCGGGCGCATGTGTGTGCATGGGGTGGTGGTAGTGTGTGTGTGTATGGTGGGTGGAGGTGGGATTTTGGACCTCTATCCTTCACCAGCCTCCCCCAGAGCCTTATGGCAGCCTAGCCAATCAAAACTGGAAACCACCAGATCCCTGGGGAGCCAGAATGTTGGGCTCCCCAGGACTCTGGTACAGAAAGAAGATCTGGAAGCGTTAGCGTGGGTGGGCCACAGGCTGAAGGCCCCAGGATCTCTGTTTTGGAGACAACGAAATGAGAGGCTCAAGTAGATGGGGGAGGGGCGGGGGAGCGGGGAGACCTTGAATGATGAGAATCTGAGGCCTCTAGGACCCTGGGCTGAGGTGTGTGTAACTAGAGCCCCTCCCGCCTCCAGCCACGTAGGCATCGGCTACCGTTCTGGAAACTGCACACTGTCTACTGCCACAGACCCAGATTCCAGCCTCAGCTGTACTTCCTTCTGCAAACTAGCCCCGCTCCTTCAGCCTTTCCGAAGCTCGATTCTTCCCCAAGAGAAAGCTCCTACTCAAACGCCCACTCCTGAACGAACACATGCACTCTCTCTGCCTCTCTCTCTCTCTCTCTCTCTCTCTCTCTCTCTCTCTCTCTCTGTGTGTGTGTGTGTGTGTGTGTGTCTGTGTGTGTGTGTGTGTCTGTGTGTGTGTGTGTATGGCTGGTTTGGGGCCCCTCTCCATCTGCTCTTCGTATCTGAAGGGTTGCATTCATTCACCTAGACCCGCTAAAATAAAACTGCGGAGCCCTCCCAACATATTCGGTCTACTCCCACTCCTCTTCATTCTAATTTGACACGTTCTCCACGCCCCCTTGTCCCGCTCTCTCTTGACCCTCCCTCTGCAGCCATCGCAAGTCCTGGCCACGTTTCAGTGGTACCCACACAAGAGTAGAACTCCGTTATCCGCCCCCCAAGGCTCCACCCCCGAGTCCGGGCGGCGAGCATCCTGCCCTCTCCTGGTCAGCTCCGAGTAAGACAGTCAGTAGGCTTGGGGTAGCACCCTGGCCGGCCCCCGCACCTGGTAGTAGGCCCTCTGCAGGTAGTTGTAAGGCTCCCGCCGGCGGAAGGCGTCCCGCAGCGCGCTCCCCACGCGGAGCCGCGCCGCGCCCCCCGGGCCCAGCCTCCGCGCTGCGCACTGGGTCAGGCACTCGGCGCGGCGGAGCGTGGCGCGCAGGAGCAGCGGTTCCCAGACCCCGGGCCGGGAGACAGGATGCGGGGCTCCGAGGAGCTGGGCGGGGAGCGCAGCGCCCGGCTCGGCCGCGCAGCTCGCCCCGCACTCCTGGCGCGCGCGGCCCAGTGCCGCCCGGCTCTGCAGCGCCTCTCGCAGCAGCGCCACTGCGGGCGCCCAAGCCCCGGCCGAGTAGGCTCGCAGCCCGTCCGCGTAGAGCAAGTCGGGGGCCTGGGGAGGCGACCCCGGTGACAACTGAGCCAGGCCCGGGGGCTCGGGAGGCTCGGGGGACCCCGGGGGAGGCAGCAGCAGCAAAAGCAACAACCCCAGGAGCCGGAGCATGGTGCCGGAGCCGCGGGCCCACCGCCGAAGGGAAATGCGGAGACTGGAGGGAGGGAGGGAGGGAGAGGAAGGAGGGGGAGCAGGGGGAGGAGAAGGAAGGAGAGATGGAGAAGAGGAAGAGAGAGGGAATGAGTGATGCCGAAGAAACCTACTGGATTTAGGCCTGCCGCTTGGAAAACCGAAGTGAGACGGAGCGAGAATTCCGAGGGACACATGGGTCTAGTGTGGGTAAGAAAGGGAAATGGAGAAAGAAGGGTGAAATAGGGCTCCTGGCCTGTGACGTGGGGGTAACTTCGTTTCCGTCTATCCTTGAATCCTGGAAAAGGATTGTGGGCGCCCCTCACACGTTCATCTACCCACGCTCCTGCCAACCCACCATGTGAAGATGGATCTTCGAAACGCTGCCTGGAAGAGGGTGACTCCGAGTTTGGGACACCAATTCTGGCACCAAAACTTTTCTACTCAGAAACTGAGCGCCCAGACGCATTTAGGGGAGATGAGAGTTGAACAGTTTTTACTAATTTAAGCAAAGATCCTTCCCACTCAAACTAACACACTCCAGTCCCATGCTCCACCCCAGGATCATACACTCCTATGCCCATTTCTCCTATGTCTGTCTGCGTCGTATTGGGCCATCTCTTTCTATACCTTTTCCCCCTGTCCTTTATCCGGTTTGTCCTCTATCAGCCACTTTCCCTCGCCCAAGCCACTGAGCATTTGTCCCCACTCCCCGCAGACGCTGAACATCAAGGTTTCCACGGCAACTCAGCCTTTTAATACATTTTGCTAGGGGTGAAGACGGGTGAGTTGGGTATCTGGTCACTTGGATGGGAGAGAGCTGGGGCTCTAGAGCCCGGATGTAGCCCCCACCCCCCATCTCCCTGGAGGCAGCTGCCATAGACTCAGGGCCAGGATGAGGCATACTCACTCGCTCGTGCCCCGCCCGCCCCCTCCAGTGAAGCAGGCCCATGCGGCCTCACAGGGTCAACTGGGGGAAGATGGGGTTGCCTGGCCCCCAGGGTCTTCCCCAAGCCCTTGAACTCCCTTCGCTCCCAGTCAGGGAACAGCGTCTTCCTGCACTTAACCCCAAAGGAAGTCCAACGGCTCGGCTATCCGGAGACCCAAGGGAGAGCCGTCGAGGTGAAAAACCCAGCGGCCTAGGCCTACGAGGAGAGGGTCCTGGTGACGCAGTTGGAGAAGGCAGAGGTGTCTCATCGATGAAGGTGGTGATCTCCTCCCGGAAAAAACCAGGACCTCGTGGGGGTCCCCCACCCGATCCCAGAACCCCACTTTCTAGAAACTGGCGAAGGCTGGCTAAGCCCCCGCCTTCAGCCTCTTCCTCGTCCTCCTCATCTTCCAGCCTGTGTCTCTGTCCCAGGTATTCCGGAGGGCCTCCGAGGGCTCGGCTCTGGGCTGGGAGGATCCGGATATCATCCGATGAGGACCACTTGTGCAGGAAGGAGCCTGGTGCCCGAGGAGTAGAAAAGATGTTGGTCTCATCGTGAGATAATCGTCGGGACAACGGGACCTGGGAAGAGGAGCAGGTGAGACCTGGAGATGCTGCAGAGACAAAGGTAGAGGTGACAGGAACCAAGGTGGGGACTCTGCAAGATGGCTTCATACTCTTCCTTTTCTCCAACGCGTTTACTCTAGTGGGCAAACCTGGTTCTGAGAGACCTGAGGGAAACTTTCTTCCTCTTGTCTCTCCTTCACCTGACCCCCTAGGGTACCCTGCAGTCCAAAGCCATAGAGCAGTGGTGCTGGGGACCAGAATGGCGGTGAGTCCTTCTGTTCCGTACCTGTAAGTAGTGTACTCTCTCCAGCGGTGGGAAGAGCATGTGCCGCCCAGGCAGCAGCTTCACCTGGGTGGGGTCCCGACTCCCTGACCCTGTGGCCCCGTTAGCATCAAAGCGAATTTTGCACACTCGGCCATCTGTGTAGTCGTCACAGGTGCCATCTAGGAGAGAGGAGGAGCCCAGTGGTTACAGGCAGAGAAGACCTACCCTCTCCCCATGCCCTTCATAAAGTCCAGGAGGACCCTTTGGCTCCCATCAGTCTGTAAGCCCCAATCCCTGTTTGGCATGGACCAAGCTGGCTGGCATAGGCTTCCAGAGAGGAGCAGAAGCCTAGTGAAAGGCTCATCAAAGGAAGCAGGGCTTGGATGGACAAGCATCATCAGGCTAGAGGGAGCCTGGAGTTGGCTCCAGCTTAGTCCAGCAGGGGGCACCCCAGGGCAGCACGTCTCCTCAAGGAGAAGGGCAGTAGAAAGGACAGAAAATAGAGGTAGCTGTCCAGGAAAGAAAAGGCCCCGTCCCTCCTCTGACCGTCATCACCGTCATCCTCGGACATGATCGCCACACACTGCTCCCACACTGTGCGCACATCTGCACGGTAGCGCTCACAGGACCAGATGAAGGAGGGCAGGAGCAGTGTCTGTGCCATGGAGCACCACAGCACTGCCAGCACCATCCATGGCGGAGCTGAGTCTGACTTCAAGGAGAAGAAGCTCACCACCTGACGGGGAATAGGCAATGGCTGGTCAGGCTTGAGAGCCCAGGCCCCACCTAAGCCTGATACCCACCCTTAAAGCAAGGGATTAGGAAGGGAGGCAGGTGAGCCTCCGGAAGGGGCTGAATGATGAAAGGGGAGAAGTGCTATAAACAAATCCCTGGTGTGGGGGGCTTGAGCGGGGTGGGAGAGATGGGGGTGGGAGGAGAGTGAGACTCCAAGAAAGTCAAAGACAGAGGAACCCAGGAGTCGGGCCAGGATAGTATGGTCGGGTGAGCCTGGGGTTTCTACTCATTTCCACTCAGGAGTGCTCAGAGAATGATTCTCCAGGGAGAATCAGGGAATAGATAAAGGCTCAGGGCAGCTAGCCATGTGACAGGTTGAAGAGTGACAGGGCCTGCGGAGCTGAAGAATAGAAGTGGAAGCAAGGAATGGTCAAAGGAGCTGGGGGATTGAGTAGTGGTGGGTGAGGACTGAGACAGGGAACCCCAAATATCAGGAGACAGACAGAGGAGAGGACGGTAGATGCCGGGACTGGAGACGGAGCTTTTGCGTGGCTGGTAGAACTGGAAGGCCCTGTATATTAAAAAAAGGTTGAAGGACCTCAATCTCACCAAAATGGGCACCCCCGTGAGTGAGTCATAGAGAAAGACGATGGCGCTGACCAAGTTGGTGACCTGCAAGGATGTCTTGGCAGATTCAGAGCCATCCAGCGAGGACCGACGCTTCCCTCGAGTATCCTCCACCACAATGGCTGGCACCTCAAAAGCTGGCCGGGTACCCAGCCCCCCCAGCCCCCCTGCTTTGGCTCCCACACTGCCCCCCGCTCTCCGGGCCTGCCGAGCCCTCCGGGGCCGGGCCCACAGTGTCTGATAGAATGTGATAGCCACACAGACCAACCCCATGACAATGCCCCCAAGAAGCAGGAGGCTGAAGCAGACACCAAAACCGAGGCCGATCTTGGAGACTATGAATTGGCAGCCTCGGGCATAGTAGCGCTCCCCGTTGTTGTGCCAGCCGATGGAGGGCAGCGTGGAGAGGATGAAGCTGACCATCCAGATGCCCATGACGGCATGCAGTGCCTGCTTCTTGGCGTTGCTGAGGCGGTAGTTAACGGGCCAGCGCACCATCCACATGCGATGGTAGGAGAGCGAGGCGACCGTGAAGCAGGTGGCCAGGGCCAGCGTGTAGTAGGTGGACACAAAGACCTTGCAGATGCTCTCGTTCCAGTCATAGTCAGAGGAAGCCTGGCGCCGGAGCTGCACCACAGCAAAGGTGGTAAGGGGCACAGCCGCCATGAGTATATGAGTACCGGCCAGGAAGCAGAGCAGTAACTCCAGCGGCTTGTGTTTCTGCTGTTTGGCCGAGATGCTAAGGATGATCCAGGCGTTGGCCAGCAGGGCCAGGAGCCCACAGGCCAGCCAGGACAATGCGTTTGAGCGTAGGGAGGCCTCTTCTGCCCCCAACCCTCCCCGAGCCATTCTATCCTTGGCCCCACCCCCACCCCCTTGAATTCCTGGGGGCGGGGGCTAGGTCTCACCCTGGAGCCCCGCTCACACACACCCCCATGATGCCCACAGTCCTTGCCTGGTAGCCAGGCAAGCTGACCCCAAGTCTTCCTTACTTCTCAGCATTGCATGAGTGACCCAGCTAAGGCCAGGTGGGCAGGGCAGGGGAGAAGGCAGGGAATTAATAGAGGCAGTAGTCCTCAGCCTCCATACTGGGTGGGGCTTTTTCTCAGTTATCCCTGTAATTGATGGGGGAGGCAAGCAGGCTGCTTCCCCATCTATGAATCTGGCTGGGCAGCTCTGATTCTCATGCTGGGACTTCCCGGTCTCTTTCTCCAGCGAGGCTTGACCAGTGGGGGTGGGGGTGGGGTGTCTTGGTGCACAGGGGTGGAGCTCAGTCACCTGGACAAGCTGTGAGGGAGGATGAGATGAGGAGCAAGCATTAGGCCTGTGCTGTGCTTGGCTCACTTGTACCCCCTTTCCCTTGTAACTGATGAAATGACTGATGCTGAGGGTCGCTGGGGTCATTCAGAGCATTCCCCTGCCTTAAGTCAGATGCCCCCTTACCCTCAGGCATAAGACCTCATCTACTTGCAGACTACATGGAAGGGTCTCCATTCCTTTTAGCCTTTTCTCCCTGCTTTGGAATTCCAGGTTTTGTGCTTATAATAGCCCATGCTCAGAACTACCCAGCCCTGTATCCATGTCCCTAGGTCTCTCTTCATTTGCTAATGGGAGACAGACGGTGTGATGAGTTCCTCCTTGGGGACTCACATTAAAGCGGGAGCCCTTCTCCTGCATGCTATTCTCCTGGACTTTGTGCTCAGCCTACTTATCTAAGCCTGGGTTTTCACCCCTTCAGCTACCTAAGGAAAATGGGAGGAAGGAGACTGAGACTGGGGTGGGGGTGGGGGGTTGTAGCTAGGGAACCTGAAGGCGGGGAAGCCACTGACATCAGAAGCATCCAGAAATGGAAAGAGGGGGAACTAGGGAGAAGGAGGAGAGTTTGAGCAGGAGAGAAAGAGGGGGGAAAGTGGTAGTATCTGGAAATAGACGGAAAGGTCCAGAGGCCCCCGAGGCGGAGATATTGGAGGGAGGTGGGTGGGAAGGAGGAGGATGGAGGTAGGGAGCCTGGGAATAGTGATGGGGAGGGGGTAGACCTTAAATAGGCTGGCTGACCTCACTAGGAGACTTTGGGTCTCCTCCCCTGGCCCAGAGCCTCAGTTTCCCTCTGTTGGGAGAGAGCAGGAGGGTTCTGGTCTTAGTGATATGGTTCAGGGAGAGCTGGGGAAGGCACTAGGAAACCAAGTGCAACACTGAACAGACTAGAGCTGTAAGGACCGGTGTGATGGCTTTGGGGCAGACGGGGAAAGTGGGGCACAGCTGTGCCACCGTTCATTTCCTGCGAAGAACCTTAGACCCTAGCTCTCCCCCAGAGGTCCCAGTCCACCCCCATCTTTGTCTCTTCCCCCCTAGCCCAGTACATCCTAGTTGCCATGGCAATGGACAGCCAGGAGGAGGTGTAGGGAATAGGTCCGGATGCCCCCCACTGCCCTCCCTTACAGCCTTTGGACCCCTTCCCACTCACCCTCATCCCACCCCCCAGACCCAGTTGGTGGTTCCGAAAGAAAGAGAGGGAGAGTCAGAAAGGGAGGGAAGAAGAAAGACGTGAAGGACAGAGAGAAGGGGGTGAAGGACAGAGAGCAAAGGGAATGGGAGGAGGAAGACTGGGGGCTTTCTGGCCGACAGGGGTCCCTCGCCCTTCGCCTTGATGGGATAAGGTCAGGCGGCTCCTCCCTCCAGTCACCTAGGGTGTTCTCTAGGGCAGAAACAGCAGGTGGCTGGGGAGGAGGGCCGGGAGGAGGGGCGCGGAGGCAGCTCGCGGGGCGGGGTGGGGTGGGGGAGTGGAGACACGCGGGGGACCGGGCAGGGGTCCACTTACCTCTGGCTGCGTCCTGCTCTGCCGAGGAGACGCACTCCCGACGAGGCTCGCCCGGGCTCCCGCCGCCTGCCTGCTCCAGCTCGCCAGCCCTCCTCCTTCCTTCACTCCCTCCCTCCGGGCCTCCCTCCCCCCAGCCTGGCCTCTCGGGCTCAGCCCGCGGCGCGCTAGTTTGCGGCCCCTCGAGGCCCCTGTCTCCCAGGGTCATCAGCCTGGGAGCCCGGGGTTAGGGAGCCGCTGACCAGTCTTGGGGTCGGGGGTGGCGAGGGTGGGGCGGGGAAACTGGACGGCGGTGACTTAGAGGAGGAGGGGCAAGGAAGGCACGGGGAGGGAGGGGGCGAGGAGGACGGCGGGGAGCGGGCTTCATTGGTGAAGCGGTTGGTGTCCTGCCCCCACCCCATCCCGGATTTTCAACACGAATGAGCCCGAAGAGGCAGCTGGTGTTGTTAGGGACCAAGGAGCTAGCTGTTCAGGGAGGAGGAAGCGTGTGTCACCGTGTGTCACTGTGTGCATCCTTGTGAGGGTTGTTCTTGGGTAGAGCTCAGAGGAGCCCCGCATGAAGGCCTGCTAGAAGCTAAAGGGGCTTGCGATGCCAGCTGAGATCGCTTGTGAAGTTGGAAGTGCTTGCTCGGATCAAGAAAAGAAGTGGGCTTTTTGTGCACCTGCGTACACCTCTTTCTCTTCCTGGAATGCAAGCAGACACTTAGGATGGGGACACGCACAATTGCCACACATGGTTTCTCATAGTCTCTTTCTTTTCCCATACATCACCGTGTAGTCTCTCTGTGAATTACAGAGTCACACACAATGCTTTTAGGATGTGCAGGTGGGCAATCGGCCTCCAGGGAATTTTCCCTTCTCTGGGCAACTTCATCTTCTCCCTGGGCCAGGTCTGGTAACTAAAGCCCCAAAGATTCCTGGGTCCCCCAGAGAAGTGTAGTCTCTGTCTCTGTCTCTCTCCATCTCTTGTCTCTATCTGTCTCTCACATACACACACACAGTGCATTTTATTTATAGCCTTTATTTTTCTATCAGCTCAGGAAGCAGGAGTGGGGAGTGGGCAAAAATAAGAAGTGAACAATGAGGAGAAATGGGGAAGGGATGTTTAGAAGAGGCCAGCTGGGAAGAAAAGAGGAAAAAAGGGAAAGGAGGTGCTGAAGCAGGCAAGCGACAGAGGCAGAGGAGGCTGTGGATCTGTGAGAAACAGATCAAGACTCTCAGGGAGAGTCCTTAGACCCCTCATCTTCTGCATGGAAGGCACAGCCACTTGTCACAATGCTCTCCATAAAGGACCCCAGCTTGGTCCACTCCCCAGGCTCTGCACACACTGCGGCAGGTCTCTGTGCATCTCTCCCAGCCTCACTCAAAGAGAACTAGGGTTTTGTCCTTTGGTAAAGGACTTGGGGGGAGGGATACAGGGCGGGGTGGGGTGGGGGGGACGACAGACAGCAGTGATCAAGGAGGGATTTGAAACCAGAATGGCTCCTCCATCCTCTCAAGATCTCTGCCAGGGGCTGTGCTCCTATGTGTGTGTGGTTCCAGAGATCTGTGTGGTATTCATCCCTGTGTTCCATGTAGTGGCTCTAGGGATCAGGAGCCCGGGGTTGGCCCTGACTCAGCACTGGTTAGCTGGGTAACCTTGGTTAGTTATTCAACCAAGTTCCATTTCACTAGGGATGACTGGTTATCTCAGCCATCTTAGTCACCACTGCCAGCTTGTAGGATTTCAGCATGCATGCGTGCGTGCAGCATGCGCGTGTTCATATGTATGTGTTGTGTACACATGAGGGTCATGGTACATACACAGGGGACAACTTTCAAGAGTTAATCTTCTCCTTCCACTCTCAAGAATTAAACTCAGGTCATCAGGCTTGGCAGCAAGAGCTTTTTACCATTCATCCACATGTAAGGTTTTTGTAAGGGTCGAATACCCAGGACATTAAAGTGGCTTATGAATTAAGATATGCTGTTTGGATATATGGACAGGTGTGTGGCTTGGATGTGTGTTGGTGCACTGGTTAGAATGAATGTGAGTCTGGTCTTGCAAACTCAAAAGAGAAGCAGTCATCATGGAAAGCTGAGGCTGACTCCGGCAGCCTTTCAGTCTGCATCTACCCCTGAAAGGATGTGTGACACGCACAACCTCCCCCTCCCTCCCCGCCCCACTCAGCTTGGTCCCAGAGCCCTCTCGTAAACTGTGCTGTGTATTTCCAGACTCCAGTCCCACCATCCGTGCCAGGTGCTATACACTGCCCTTCAATCCAAGCAGACAGCTGGAAAGAGGTTCCAGGACGTTAGAGAAGGGCCGAGGCTCTGGCAGAAAGGCAGCGGCGAAGAATAAATAAGCTGATCTGGTGTGCTTGCGTGTCTGAAATGCAGAGGGCAAGCTCTGCGGACGGACGGGCTTGGGAACAGAGGGTGGGAGACCATGGCTGGTTGTGGAAGAGGAGAGCAGGAGGCTGGAGGCACCGTGTCTGCTACATTCATCTGGTCCCCAGGCCTCAGGCGATGAGACAGGACGCAGGTGGTGGGCTGCAGGTGGGGCCTAGGCCTCAGATGAGATTATGGGTCTTCTGCATCCGGCTGGAAGAGAGAAGGACAGGGGAGCACATCCGGTCTCCCGGCCCCTCCATGTGCTACCCACCTCTCTCCTGCAGCACATTGATACCTCAGGGCACCGCTGCTGTGTCTGTGCAGACCCAGAGGCCCACTGCCCCTTCACCTCCCTCTGCCAACCCTTTCCCAAGTTCCCTTCCTCACTCTCTCCAGTCCTCCCTTCTACCCCTCTCCTTACTCCACCCCTCTCATCCTTCTCAACTTGTCTTGTCTTGTCTCCCTTACCCTTTTCTTCCCTGTCTCCCCTTCTCTCTCTCCCCCCTCCTACCCCTCAGCCCAGATCCTTACTGGGGGCACTGGCAGGTCTTCTTCTCACTGAGGAGCCTCTTGATCTGAGACATTCGTGCTGCCTGACGCTGCCCAGGGACAAGGAGAGTAGTCGTGAGGGTCCCAGTCCTCCAGGAGGGAGGTGCCCCTTGGAGGGGGGAGGGGGGGAAGCTGGCAGAGGAGAAGCATTTACTGTGGCTTAAGTCCCCGTCCTGTCAGTGACATCTGTTCCTCCTTGTGTCTCCCTTCAGTTGGGATCAGAGGCAGGGACTGGTCTGCAGTGAGGGACTTCAGGGGCTAGGCAGAGAAAGCTAAACCAGAAGCCCGTTGCAGGGTACTGAGGATACAGTGTAGCTGAGGATACAGTGCTTGAGGGTCCAGTGGGCAATTGTGAGGTGCTTTGAGGATCCAGCGGGCAATTATGGGGTGTTCACTCACCTGTTGGTGCCGGCACCTGACACAGCAGAGGATGCAGAACACAAGGAAACCCAGAAAGCCGAAAGAGCCCCCCAGCACGCCAGCCAGGAACACTGTCTGGTTCGCCCCTCTGGATAAAACTGGGAGAAGAAGGAAGGGAGGTATTTTGATTGGGGATACAGCTCTGGTGGCAGGAAGCCTTGGGTCCACCCCAGATATTGTGAAGAAAGAGAAAGATACTCAGTGCCTTTATCTAGGGACAGACTTAACTTTGGCCCCAGGTCAGAGAACAAGGCTGAGTGCAAAGGGTTCTTGGGGGTACAGACCAGGGAAGGGATCATTTTGTTTTGTTTTGTTTTTTTCTTAGAGAGCTCTCCAGAGAACTAGAAGCAGGTGTCTGGCACTAGGCCCTGTGTGCTTGTTTAGGTTTAGGGGGAAGACAAGGAGATGGGTAGCTCTTAGCCAGGAAGACCTCATTCCTAAGCTCTGTGGAAGTGGGAAGTAACTGGGGGATATAAGTGGGAACCTAGAGCCCAGGACCTCTCTCTCTCCTCATTTCTATCTTCAGCCTCTGTACAAAATGCCTCCGTGAGGAGCTAGGGAACTGAGACTCTAGGTCGGCATAGCTTGTCGCTGGGGCTTTCCACAGTTGAAGAGTCCAAGGCTTAGGGTGAGGCCTTAGAAACTGGATCCTTACCCTGGATCCTGGAGTCCATCTTGACCTTTTCACCTTCACTCAGTAGACATTGCCACAGCCCTGTCTCAGGGGCCATCACTTGGACCACTTTCTGCTCCTCAGAGACCCTGGCCTCCTGGTTCTCCTGCTTCAGGGTCAGTCTCATCTGGGGAGAGGTAGGTCCCATCACCTCACAGGTCAAAGTGTTGTTGAGCTGAGCCACTGCAGAGGAAAGAGAGGCAGAGAGCTGGATCCTGCTGCTCAGGGTTCAAGCTGTAAGTGTGGAACCGAATTTCCTTCTCCCTGGCTCGATCGCTACTCAGGCAGCTGTGGTGATTGCACAGAAACAGGGTGTCCCTGGACAATCTGCTTAACCGCGTGTACCACTGACTGTAGTGAAATGTCTGAATGCCTCAAGTGTTTGAATAGGGCCAGGCATGGGCTAAGGAGGAAGGGTTAGTCACTGTGATCTGTGGAGGTGAAATGATGACGAGTTAAGGGTACAGATAACTCATCGTCAAGGTTGATGTTACAACCACTACTGTGTGCAAAGATTTCATTCCGTCTTCAAAAGATGACGGGGCTGGAGAGATGGCTCAGAGCTTACAAGTGTTTGCTGTTCTTCCGGAGGTCCCACATCGCAGCACACCACCTGTGACTCTAGCTGCAAGGGGCCTGATACTCTCTCTGGACTCCTCTGTCATACACATTCGTGGCATACATTCACACACACATAAATAAATAAATAAATAAATAAATAAATAAATAAATAAATAAAATCTTAAGGGGCGGAAGAGATGGCTCAGTGGTTAAGAGCATTGGTCACTCTTCCTCCAGATTCAGGTTCAATTCCCAGTACCCACATGGCAGCTCGCACCTGTATGTAACTCTAGTTTCAGGGCTTCTGACACCCGCACACAGACATAAAATAAAGATAAATTATGTAAAATAAAGAAATTTAGGGCTGGTGAGATGGCTCAGCGGTTAAGAGTACTGACTGCTGTTCCGAAGGTCCTGAGTTCAAATCCTAGCAACCACATGGTAGCTCACAACCATCTGCAATGAGATCTGACAGCCTCTTCTGGTGTGTCTGAAGACAGCTACAGTGTACTTACATATAACAATAAATAAATCTTTGGGCTGGAGCAAGCAGGGCCAGGGCTGGAGCGAGCAGAGGTCCTGAGTTCAATTCCCAGCAACCAAATGATGGCTCACAACCATTTGTACAGCTACAGTGCACACATATACATAAAAATAAACAAAGAAATATTTTTTTAAAAAGTGACAGGAGAGATAGAACAGAGATCAGTGATGGTGGAGGCAGGGGTATTTCTAGAACATGCCAAAGACTGGGGCAGGGGGAATATGGGGGTGACTCGAGCTGAAACCTCTAGCAGTGGTGCATATGGATACTGAAGTAAGTAGTCTTGTGGCCAGGCAGGACACCCAGGGAAGGGATAAAAACAGCAAACCATTCACAAAACTCTCGACCTAAAATGTGTCCTGCCTACAAGATGTGCAGGGACAAAGAACAGAGACAGAGGGAATAGCCAACCAGTGACTGGACCAAATTGAGACCCATCCCACGGGCAAGAACCAATCCCTGACACTATGAACACTCTGCTATGCTTGCAGACAGGAGCCTAGCATAACTGTCCTCTGAGAGGCTCCACTCGGCAGCCAATGGAAACAGATGCAGAGACCCACAGCCAAACATTAGATGGAGTCTTATGGAGGAGTTAGGGGAAGGATTGCAGGACCTGAAAAAGATAGAGACTCCACAGGCAGACTAACAAGAGTCAACTAACGTGGACTCTTGGCGGCTCCCAGATACTAAACCACCAACCAAAGACCAAACAGGGACTGGACCTAGCCCCGCTACCCCCATACATACATAGCAGATGTGCAGCTTGGTCTTCATGTGGGTCCCCTAACAACTGGCGCAGGGGCTGTCCCTGAATTTGTTGACTGCCTGTGGATGTCATTCCCCTAACTGGGAGGTCTTGTCTGGCCTCAGTGGAAGAAGATACACTTAGTCCTGTAGTGACTGACATGTTTGTGTGGTGGGGTGGCCGGGGTGGGGGTGGGGGTGGGGCTCGCCCTTCGCAGAGGTGAAGGGGAGGGGGACTGAGGGGAGGAGAGAGAATGGAAGGAGAGAGAGGCTGATATTGGGATATAAAGTGAATAAACAAATAAGTTATTCTAAAAAAGGAGCAAGAAGGTCCACAATGTGGAAGGGGCTTAGCCAGGGTCACAGAGGGTCAGGCTGAGGAAGAACTAAATCCTGTGTGTTACTCTCAGTGGAGCTAGTCCCAGATTATAGATGTTGGGGGAGAATGTGTGAATTTCACCCTCAATTCAAAGCCAGCTCAGGACTGGGTGCTGCTCAGTAATAGAGTTTG
Source organism: Mus caroli (assembly GCF_978045245.1). Taxonomy (NCBI): domain Eukaryota; kingdom Metazoa; phylum Chordata; class Mammalia; order Rodentia; family Muridae; genus Mus; species Mus caroli. The sequence continues at coordinate 24,285,329 of NW_028227262.1, read as the reverse complement.
TGCATAGCATGCACAAACAAACAAACAAACAAACAAAAAACCAACAAAACTGTTTCAAGATCCAGAGAGTCCTTCATTATTTAGCCAGACAACCAGGGTCAAAGCATTCCCTTTTTGGGACCTGACCAGCCATGGAGAGGCCTAGACCACCCCTTTCACCTTTAACCCCCCACCTCCCCACTTGCCCTTCTCAGCCCACCCCTTTACCTTTCATCACCACCAGGTTCACTTCCTGATGCAGTGTCCCTTTGTCCAGAGTCAGAGACAGGTTGCCCGAACCAGCAAACTGAAGTGAGACCTGGGGTATCTTGAGGGTGAGTGGGAGCGTTTCCCGCAGCTGGAGCTTGAGGTCCTTGGTGGACTTTTGTACGGACACCTCTTTGTTCTTTATGGAAAAGGAGATCCAGGACTGGAAGAAAGAATCCTTCTCTGCCTTCCACATCAGCTCTCCCCGCCCGTTTTCCTCTGCAAAGTTGAGTGGGAAGGAGAACTCCGCTGACTCTCCCTCACTCTTATAAGCCGTGATAGCTGTGCTCTGAAAACCTGGAGGTGTGAGATAAGCAGAAATAACTCTGGGGGCAGGTGAAGAGAAAGTTGAGGGAGCGTGTGTCGGGGCAAGTGTGTGGCATAGGACCATCTACCAAGCAGGGTGGTCATTTCTCTCTCCTGGGACCTCTGGAGGCCAGCAGCTATTTGATGTTTGCTTATCATCCTTCACAAAATAAGAACCAATACTAAAATAAAGCTTGCTGTGTGCCAGGCACTAGTCTACATGCTATATACTGTAATTTTCTCTATGGTACTAGAAAGTTGCCTCTGCTGCCACAGTTAGCATCCTCTCCATCTTATGAATGCAGAGGCCACAGGACAAGAGTATGTAGTTATCACTCGTCAGGAAGCAAAATCATTCCTGGTATGGGAAGCAAAGCAACTCCCCAGGGCTGCTGAAGCCATGGGTACTGGAGGACATCCTGTGTCGTGGTCACTGTTCTGTTGCTGCAAAGAGACCATGACCAAGGCCACTCTTATAAAAGAAAGCAATTAACTGGGGCCGGCTTACAGTTTCAGAGAATTAGTCCATTCTCGTTGTGGAGGGAAACCTGGTGGCACACAGGCAGTTCTGGAGCTCGAGCTGAGAGCTATATCCAGTCCAAAGGCACAGAGGCAGACAGAGGCAGATAGACTGGGCCTGCTGTAGGCTTTTGGAATCTCAAAGTTCACTCTGAATGGCACGCCCACTTCAAAGGCCACACCTCCTAATCCTTCTCAAATCGTGCCTCTCCCTGGTGACTAAGCTTTCAACACATGAGCTTATGGGGGGACATTTTTATCCAAACCACTACAGCCTACAATCACCCCTTTACTAAACCAGCACATTCCCTGACAACATCCTAACCATTTGTCCTCACACCCACAGATAAGCGTAGTCCTCGCCCCTCATCCAGGAATCTTTGTAACAGATGGAGACTTTTCAGTGCAGAGGTGTGGAGCCCAATCCCACCTAGTACAACACAACTCCTGCACCCAAGGCTCAGGAATCGTTTCAGAAGACCGGTGGGAAGACTGTAAGGGCCAGAAGAACGGAGAGTTTGCTGTGAGACTGTCTCTGACGAATGTCAGAAACTACGCCTGCAAGCTCTCATTACCAACATGGCTTCCTAAACATGACCTGAGCCAGGGGGAAAACTCAGGAGGCCTCAACCTCAGACCGAAAAAAAAAAAAAAAAAAAGTCTACCCCAGGAAAAGCACACTAATTGGCTATCTAATAACAAAAGATCAGCTCTGTAAAAAATGTATACATACAAGCCCCACATTATACAGACTGAGCAAGTGGTGTGTGTGTGTGTGTGTGTGTGTGTGTGTGTGTGTGTGTGAATTGGGACTTTAAATCAATACTACCTACACACAGGACCTGTGTTCAGGATCCCCAGTCTTCCCACGGGGCCTAGTTCAGAATACAGAGATGCAATGCAGGTGCCTTTGTGACTGGTTTGTGACTGTAGTATTCCTGATTCTACAGACTTGTCCACTAGTAGGAGTGAAGGTCAGAGACCAGGGCAATAGGTGTCCCTTACTCTCACCTCCTACTTCCCACACTTCCCTCTTGTATACTCCCTTGGTTGCTAGACTGTACTCCCTAAGGGGGAAGGGCCCTCAGCATAGACCTGAGCTAGAGAAGGATCAAGAGCCATCCTGTCACTCCCTCCAGGAGAGCCAGGAACCAACAGAAGAGCAGAGTGAGGCCCAGGAATGCCTGAGCAGGAAGGAAGCTGAAGGGTGTGTAGCCTCTTACCCAGCACTGAGAGTGTCATGCCGAACCAGTTCTTTTTCTGGTTTAGGGTCACGGTGCAGTTCCAGAAGTCGCTGTCCTGAACCCTCAGGTTGGACATGGAGAGAACTTTGGAACCACTGACAACTTTCCCCCTTTTGTGTTTGCACTCTGTCAAGGGGTTAGAGACCTTAGAGTTGCTATCCAAGGTCAGGGTCAGGCTCTGCCCTTGCAACAGGCTGGTACCCGGACTGAAGGTCACTGTAGAGGAAGCAGAGTACCTGCATCACACACACCATCCCCAAGGACGGAGGGAGAAAGAACAACAGTGTCTCTCCATCATTGTCTTTCTACAGTGCCTCCCCTCCCAACTCCCAGCTGGCCATGCCCAGCACAAAGCAGGGGTCCCCTCCTGCCCTACCCCCATTAACCAAGAGGAACACTCTGACCTACTTGGGGTCTGAAATATCATCAGTTCAGGTCCTGGTTTTGGTGTGAGCATGGAAGGGAAGAGGGAGAGATGTCTACATCCCATGGCTGCCCGACTCACCTTTGAACACCCACAACTCCACCTCCTCTTTCCTGTTCTCTACTTCACAGATATAGGTCTGAGAGTCTTCCAACTTAAGTTTATTGATGACGAGAGGAAACGATCCTTTCTCCCATACCCCTTTTTTGGAATCAAAACGATCAAACTGCGAAGGCGAACCTCCTGTAAATCGAAGCCATACAAAAGAAGTTGAAGTACCCTGGCACCCCTGCCGAAAAGAGTGCCCACAACTCTGCTGGTCTGAGTTGGCAGTCTTTAATTCACCCTCATGAAGGACTCTGGACTGATGAGAAGGCCCACCAATGTCTATTTACATGGTGGGAACAGTAAAGTATCCCACTAGCTCAGAAATACCATAAGATTCTCTGCTGATTTGGGGAGCACCCACTCTTACAAACTGAACACTGTACATACCATCTACTATGATCTTCACAATAATTCCTGAGAATACAGACTGTTTGGCAGATATGGACACTATCACTCAGGGTTGAGACAATGGCTCGAATTCATACATCTTAGTCATTTGTCCCATGAATTAGAACTATTAATGACCATTCAGAAGTAAATGCCTTCCCCAGAGGACGGTAGAGTAAATAATACTTCACTCTTGGGTGGTGCTGTATACCTCTAATCTCAGCCAGGCCTCAGGAGGTTGAAGAAAGAAGATTTGAGAGTTCAAGGCCAGTTTGAGCTACAAAACTTACCTGACACCTCAGTGAGTAAACACTTTCAACCTGGTGACCTTAGCTCAACTCCCAGGACCTTTGTGGAAACAAACTCCCACAAATTGTCCCCTGACAACCTCTACCCCATAATGACTTTTTTGTTTTGTTTTCTATTTTTGTTGTTGTTGTTGGTTTGTTTGTTTTGTTTTTTCAGACAGGGTTTCTCTATGTTGTGCTGGCTGTCATGGAACTGGCTTTGTAGACCAGGCTGGCCTCAAACTCAGGGCTCCCTCCCCCCAGCCCCTGCCACATCCCTTTTCTACCTTTACAGTTTTGACATCTGTAAGAGGTGGAGCTTAAAGTTTGAGCCCCATATGTACACTCTGCAATGCTGTCACTGGAGAGCTCCTTCAGCATGAATTCAGGCTCTGTTTATTCCTTCCCTCCTCTCTCCTCCCTTCCTCCTCATTCATGCTAGAGACAGATCCCAAGGGCTTGCACATATTAAGGAGGCTGTATGTCAGAACTACATGCCTCCTGGTCCGGTCTCTGTTCTTTTTCTATTGCTATGCTAAAACATCCTGACAAAGGCAACCTAAGAGAGGGAGTTTCGAGGTTCCAGGGTCCAGTCCATCATGGCTCAACCCAAGACAACAGGAGTTAAAGCAGTTGATCACACCAGCAGGAGGCAGAGTATGATCAACTGATCCTTGTGCTCAGCTGGGGTCTTGTTTTTTGTTTTCTGATTTTTGTTTTGTTTTTTTTTTTCCTGTTCCCACAGTGGGCTGGTTCCTCCACCAGAACCTGATCAAGAGAAGCCCTCTCAGTCATGCCTAGAGGCTAAAATGTCTCCCCAGTTCCCTGGGGCCTATCTCTAAGGTGGTTTCAGTTCCTGTCAAACTGATTACAAGAGGAAATTCCTCTTTCAGCTCCCTGGGTACAGTGGCAGCTCCATAACCCATTTCTCCTTTCTTCTCACAACTGACCAGACCCTCCATCCTCTCCCTGCCCACCCCACCTGTGTGTGTGTGTGTGTGTGTGTGTTTCTCTCCTTCCACTGTGTGAGGCTCAGGGATCAAATGGATCAAATCCAGGCCACCAGACTTGGTGGGACGTGCCCTTATCTGCTGACCGGTCTCACCCCCTTTCACCCTTTCTTTCTCCCCTTCACACCTTAGTTCCCTTTGCTGGTCTTGACCTCAGACTATTGTCTGGTGTTGCCCTAACTATCTTCTGCTCTGCTTCCCTGTTTCTACATCCATTCTGACTTCCCCTAAATAGCTCTATCATCACTGCAGATGAGATTACCAGCCCAGCCTTCTGCTCTCCTCTAGGCTTGTGTTTCCCATAGCCCAAGGAATAGTTAGCTGTGTTTCAACAACCTCCACCACACCAGAGTAAATTGTTCAAAGTAATATGTATCGCCTCTCTCCTAAAATAAGCCCTCCTGCTTGCCTTCCTGATGAAGAAAATCATGACTCGATTGTCTATGATGCCCTGTAATTTGAAAACGCAATTCAAAAGAGTATAGGGTATCTAAGAAAATGGGCAAATCTGAGACAAATTGGTGGAGGAGAGCAGTGTTGGACTAAGTCTTAAAAGCCTGGCTGGAGAATGTAGCTCAGTGGTAGAGAACTTGACTAGTAGACATGAGGTCTTGGGTTCAGCCTCTATCCCACCACCACCAAAAGTGAGTGTGATGGGGTGGGGGTGGGGTACGACCTCAGTGTAACCCGCACAAAGGCAGAAGCAGAGAGCTGAGTTCAATAAGCTGTCCCCTGAACACACACACTCACTGGAGGGATAATAATAAGTCTTTTTTTTTTTTTTGGTTTTTCCAGACAGGGTTTCTCTGTGTAGCCCTGGCTGTCCTGGAACTCACTCTGTAGACCAGGCTGGCCTCCAATTCAAGAGTTTACCTGCCTCTGCCTGACTGCTCTGATTAAAGACGTGCACCACTACCACCTAGCATAAATAATATTTTTTTTAAAGATTTCTTTTGTATGTGTGAGTGTTTTGACAGCACATATGTATATGTGCCCGGTTCCCATGTTAACCAAAGGAGGTATCATTTCTCCTAGCACAGGTGTTACAGATGGTTGGGAGCCTTTCTCAATGAGTGCTGAAAACCAAACCCAGGTCCCCTGCAGGAGAACATGCTCTTAACCACTCAGCTGCCCTCCAGCCCAATAATAAATAAAGTTATTTTTAAGAAGGAAAATATAGGCTGGCTGGGGTGTGGTTCACAGTAGACCACTTGCCTCTTTTCAGTTTCTAACATGGGAAGAAAAAAGCTTTCAAGTGTGTGTGTATGTGTGTGTGTGTGCTATATGTGCACATGAGTGTGTAGGTGCCTAACAGAGGGCATCAGATATTCTGCTATGTCACTCTCCACCTTATTTCTTTGGAGTTAGTATGGTGGTGAGCAAACTGTGATCCTCCTGGCTCTGCCCTGTACAACACAGGGGTTGCAGGTGGGTCACACTATTCCAGATTTCCACATGAGTGATGAAGTCTCCAACTCATGTCTTCAGGTTGTAAGAACTCTCATCACACACTGGCCAGCTCCCCAGCCACAAGAAGAAAAACAAAAGATTTAAGAACAGAAAAATGGATGTGGGGGGTGGGAGGAAGGAGGTTCAGGAAGGGGAGATGACACAAGAAAGTAGCTCAAGGCAAGTTGTCAAGAGACATCAGGGCGTGGAGCTTTTCAGCTGGGGTGCTTCGAGGACATGGTGCAAAGAAAGCAGAAAGTCCAGTGGGTGCTCCTAGGCTTGGTCATTCACAGGGGATGACACGTGCCAGTCTGCACCTCAGCAGCAGAGAGAGAGAGACCCAAGAAGAAAGACAAGAAAGAGAATGGCCAGGTTGCTCACTGTGGTGCCTGAGACAGACAGGCGTGCCTCAGAGAGGATGAAACCAAAAATCAGTCAAAGAAAGGGGTGATTGCAGCTGGGGAGTGGTGAGGGGTGGGAGCCTAGAGGAGAGGAAAGGGTTTGAGGTCCACAAGTCAAGGCAACAAGAGGGTGCCACTGCCATTGTTAAACATCAGGAAGTGAGGGGAGGGAGGTGGCTCAATAGATAAAGAGCCTGCTGCAAAACCAAGAGGACCTGAGTTGGAATTCCCTACAGCCACGGACAGCCAACTGGGAAGATGTAAGCCCACATGTCCCGCTCCACGAGAGATGGAGACAGGCAGATCCTGGAGCTATTCAGTAGAGCATCTCACTGAAACATTGAGCATCAGGTTCAGTGAGAAACCCTGCCTCAAAAACAAAGCAAAGGTGGGACTGGAGAGATGGCTTAGTGATTAAGAGCCCTGGCTGCTCTTCCAGAGGACTTGGGTTCAATTTCCAACACCCACACGGGAGCTCACACCTGTTCGTGACTCTACTTCCAGGGGACCTGACAAAACACCAAAGCACATAAAATATAAATAAATAATAAGCAGAGAGCAATATAGGAAGACATCAAACATTGACCTTTAGTCTCCACTCAGACACACAGGTGAGCACACTTGCATGTGCACACACACGAACACACACAACCAGGAAGTTAGAAAGGAACCATTCCTACAGAACAAAAGCATTAACACAAAAGATTAGAAATATTTAGAAAGTTTTTAATCTCACAGGTAAGGAAAATAAATCCCATTTAAAAGAACATTGTCAGCCGGGCGTTGGTGGCGCACGCCTTTAATCCCAGCACTCGGGAGGCAGAGGCAGGCAGATTTCTGAGTTTGAGGCCAGCCTGGTCTACAAAGTGAGTTCTAGGACAGCCAGGGCCATATAAAGAAACCCTGTCTCAGAAAAAAATAAAATAAGTAAACAAAGCTGCAGATGTAGCTCAGTTGGTGGAGCCCTCTCATAGCATGCTGAACAAGGAGTTCAACAGCACGTATGGCAGCATGGGCTACACAGTGTGCTCGTTCATACAGGTCTGTAATGCCTGTGCTTGGAAGGTATCAGAAACAGAAGGCTCAGAAGTCAAGGTCATCTTCAGCTACACCATTGAACTTGAGGCCAGGCTGCTACAAGAGACCCTGTGTCATGTAAATGTGTAAATAAATAAAGTTTAGCAGCCTTAAATTTATAAAACTATAAGTTTGAAGTCATAATCTTAGCTGGGTGTGGCTTTAATCATTTGGGAGGCAGAGGCAGGCGGACATGTGTGAGTTCAAGGATAGCCTGCTCTAAGTAGCAATTTCTAGGACAACCAGGGCCACAAAGAGAGACCCTGTCTCAAAAGCAACAGCAACAACCATGAAATGGCTTCAGGGCTGGTGTGATGGCCCAGCAAGTAAGAGTGCTTCCACAGGAGCCTGACTACCTGAGTTCAGTCCCTAAAGTTGTCCTCTGACCTCAACACACATCCAGTAACTCTCACACGGCTGCATATACAAACACACACAAACACTAATTATGATGATGGTGATAACAAGTAGGCATGAAATCTTGGAGCTGGGCCTCAGATGCTTCTCTGGGAAGACTAAAGGCTGGACCAGGGCTGCGTTTCGTTTCATTTCTTTTCTTTTCTTTTTTTTTTTTTTTTAGATTTATTTATTTATTATATATAAGAACATTGTAGCTGTCTTTAGACATACCAGAAGAGGGCATCGGATCCCATTACAGATGGTTGTGAGCCACCATGTGGTTGCTGGGAGTTGAACTTAGGACCTCTGGAAAAGCAATCAGTGCTCTTAACCCCTGAGCCATCTCTCCAGCCCAGCGTTTCTCAAATGTCAGCCATTCACAGACAGTGCACATGGTGTTGCCAAATCTATCTGCTTTATACAGCATCTTAGAATGTGTTCATTTTTAAGAGTAAGTAAATGTAATTTTGAGACAGTCTTGGTATACGACCTCAGAACTTATCAGCTTCCTGCCTTAGCCTCTTAATGCTAGGATTGATCATAGGACATGCACTGAGGTGTGTGTGTGTGTGTGTATGTGTGTGTGTGTGTGTAAGTTTTTTGCTTGTTTGTTTTTCAAGACAGGGTTTCTCTACATAGCTCTGACTGTCATAGAACTCACTCTATAGAATAGGTTGGTCTCAGACTCACAGAGATCTGCCTACCTCTGCCTCCTGAGTGCTGGGATTCAAAATGTGCACTACCACCACTTGGCTTTGTTGTTTGTTTGATTGATTTTTTTGTTGTTGGGGAATCAGACCAGGGCCCTTACATGGTCTAGTCAAGCACTCTACATCGTCAGCTGTTGCTCTTCACAGGTGTAAACAATGTATCTATCATCTCCATGGTCTGTAGTATTAATACTCTTCACAGGTGTAAACAATGTATCTATCATCTCCACGGTCTGTAGTATTAATACTCTTGAGTTCTTTTTTTTTTTTTTTTTTGGTTTTTGGTTTTTGGTTTTGGGGTTTTTGGAGACAGGGTTTCTCTGTGTAGCCCTGGCTGTCCTGGAACTCACTCTGTAGACCAGGCTGGCCTCAAACTCAGAAATCCGCCTGCCTCTGCCTCCCAAGTGCTGGAATTAAAGGCGTGCGTCACCACCGCCCGGCGAGATCATATATTTTATACAGTAAATTTTACAATGTCCATTAAAAGAATAAAATTCTAGATCCAAGTGTCATCAGCAGTTAGAAAAAGGGAGTCTCAGAAAAGAGGACCACTGAGATTGTGTGGCGCCTAGCCATCATGGGACTTTGGGCTTCTAGGAATAGGGTTCATTCAACTCACTGTTTCCCTCCCTGGGTTGGGGGGAGGGGGGCGGGACAGGGAATCCTACCTCTAATTAATACACCATTGCCATGCTGCCCCAGAATCTTCCTCTGGTCAGAGAACTTCCAGTTGAAGACTGTGATCTTCTTCTGGGAACTCTCGCAGGGCAGTTCTGCTGAATCTCCTTCCTTCCCCAGCACCAGGGTCTTCCCTTGAGTGACAGCTAGGAGTTGTGCTGCACAGAAAAGAAGGTCATATTTCAGATGTTAACAGCTGTCTCCCTGTGTCCCATCCTTTGCGGTTTCCCCTTTACCCCTCCTCCTGCCCCATCTGCCACTGGTCCCCGAGTCAGAAAACTTACACAGCTGCAGCTGCAGCAGCAGCAAGTGCCTAAGAGAGATGCCTCGGCACATGGTGGTCTCGTTGAGCCGATGGGAATCTGAGCCTACAAAAATGTCAGGAGCGGAGGAAGATAGAAATCAGCAGTCTTCAGGTATTCCTTGGGCCTGGGGCACACAAGAACTCTCTCTCTTCCTCAGGACCTTGATAACCAACCCAGAGAACATTATCTGCATACACAAAAGTGGGCAACCTGCAATAATACACCCCAAAGGTCCTGCCAAACTAAGACTGTGATGTCAGTAGCTGAAGAGCAATTTAAACATCCTGAGCAATAGCAGCAGTGCATGACATAGACCCAGAAATAAGTATATTCCTGGGTGTCAAAGACAAACTACGGTTTTAGGTCCTCATGTGCACCGTTATTGTCTCTGACCCTGGCACAGAGGCATATGTGTACACTTTTAGTAGCTAGGAGGCCAAGGCAGGAGGATCATGAGTCCAAAGCCAGCAAGGAGTGTACTGAGAAACCCTATCTCAAAAATAAAACTAACCGGTTGTGAGCACTCGTTCCTCCTGTGGAGGTCCCAGCTTTGATTCCAAGATCCTACATGGGTATGTCTGTAATTCCAGTACTGTGGATCCAGTGTCCTCTTCTGACCTCAGCAGGCTCCAGCCAACCACATGGTACACGTATATACATGCAGGCAAACACCCAGTTCAAGGCCAGCCTCAGCTATATACTAAGCTCAAGGCTAACCTGGGTTATAAAAGACCCTATCTCAAGTATGGGGAGAAGGACCCACTTGCCTTTTAATAAAATTATAGCCAGGTGGTGGTGGCACACATCTTTTGGTGAGGGGTATGTTATCTGTCACTGCACTGGCAGCATCCCACAGTGATTGGCAAGAATTGATTGTGCAGTTTTCTCCCCAGCTCTACAGTGAGTGACGTCACCAGGAGGGGTCCTGGTAAAGCCGCCTCAGCAGGAATCTTCACACCATGGAAGTTGCCAAATATTGACCATTAGGTTTTTTGTTTGTTTTGCTTTAGAGAGGCAACCATTAAATGTTTATCAGCAGACTATTATATTCATGGAACATATATGTGTAGATTTACAAGCACACACAAATTTAACATGCATATACATGTATATATATATATATTATATATATATATATACTAATGTATTCTTTATAAATACATATACTGTTTCTTTTTCTTTTTTTATTGGCTATTTTCATTATTTATGTTTCAAATGTTTTCCCCTTTCCAGGTCTCCCCTTCAGAAACCTCCTACTCCATCCCTTCCTACTGCCTCTATGAGGGTGCTCCCCCACCTACTCCTGTCTTCTTGGGTGGCACACATCTTTAATCCCAGCACTTAGGAGGCAAAACCAGGTAGATCTCGATGCTCAAGGTCAGCCTATTCCACATAAGTTCTACAACAGCTAGGGCTATGCAGAGAAACCCTGTCTCTAAAAACCAAAACCAACCCAAGCAAAAAACAAAAGGCAAACAGGGAGAAAGAGAGAGAGAGAGAGAGAGCTATCTTTGCTTAAGAAATACCTAATTTTGAACTGGAGAGATGGTCAGAAGATAAAGTGTTTACCATGCAAATGATCTCTGGAGCAAGCTGGCATGGATACAGACACACACCCAAAAAGCTGGCATGGACACACACACACACACACAAGCATGCTAAGTGGACATATGTACTCACACACAAATATGCTATCCCAAACATACATACTCACATACACTCAAATCTAGTTTTAAGAGACAATATGATGAATGGGTTTTGTTGTTTTGTTAATTATTTGAAGCTTTGGACAAGTAGTTTATAAAAGAAACCATTAGACTCCGTATAGAGAAACATCTCTTGTTACTTTCGATGTCTGTTCTGGTTAGACATATAAACAGGGGCTGAAACAACGGCTCAGCCCTTAAGAGCACTGGCTGCTCGTCCAGGGGATCTGGGTTCAGTCACTTACTGGTGGCCTGTCTGGAACTTAGTCCCAGGGTATGCATGTGACACACAGACCCACATGGAGACAAAACATCCATACACATAAATAAATAAACAAAAAGTAAAGTATAAGCATAGACCGACAACATTTCATGTATATAAAAATTATACGTACACACACACACACATTTAGGTCCAAGTTCAGAAACTTTAGTAAACCATTTCCAGATAGCTTTATTTCACCTATAAATCATATCACCTTTACTGATACTGTAATTTTTTTGTTTGTTTTACCCCAGTAGTGTGCCTATAACCTAGAGATTCCCATGCATCAGATATGTGTTCTACTACTGAGCCACACTCCTAACCCTGATAACTGTAATTTTCAAATAGTTACTATGTTAGGTTTATGGGTGGACCTTGCACCAAGGCTGCGCAGTTGGCTTGTCTACTCATTTCATGGTGCCAGAGACACAACCCCCGTGTGTGCCTGCCAGGTAAGCGGTCTATCACTGAACTGGACCCCCAGCTCTTTGTTTTTGTGTTGATGCATCTCTTGCTTGCTGGCCAAAAGCAAGGCAAATGAAAGCTGTGGCCCCTGCCAACCTTAAACCACTGACCCTGCACAAGACGGGGCCCAGTTGTGGATGGGCAGGAGCTCAGGAGGCCACAGCCCCGCCTCTCCCTGAGCAGCTATGGGCAGCGGGCAGCAGACAGCGGGCAGCGGCTGGAAGAGGAACAGTCATGGTATTCAGCGGCGTAGCCACTGGTGTCTTGACCATGCCCTGGATCACTGCAAACCCATGCACGGGGGCTGCCCTAGTTAAACTGGACGGGTCATGAAAGAACAAAACCAAAAAAGACATAAAAGGGGAAGCAAGGTTTTCAGGGAAGGGGAGGGTTGACAACTTGGGAGAAAGAGAAGATGGTGGGAGCTGAATACTCAGAATGTAGTTACAGGTATATGAAATTGTCTAAAAATAACATGTTTAAGTAAGAAAGAGAAAAACATCAAACTGAAAGCAAAACACATCTCTTACTGAAGTGGCGAGAGCAGAGCTTGTTATTCATTAATTTTTTCACCTTATTTACTTATTCATTTACTTATCTATAAATCTAATTATTTGTCTATTTGTTTATCAAATGTTACACTTGTGTGGAGGTCGGAAGACAACTTGTGGGAGTCAGTTCTCTTCTTCCACCATTTTGGGGCTTAGGGATCTAGTGGGATGGTTTGGCTCGGTGGCAGCAGACGCCTTTACCAGATAAGTCACCTCACCAGCTGGGTATATTCATTTTTGATAAAATTTTCTGTTGAGATGGAACTCAGAGCCACACACAATAGACAAGTGCTCTATCCACCACTGTGTGTCTGCGCCGACGGTGGCAATGCTTTAATATAAATTTTCCAAAAAAATTAAAAGCAGCATTTGAGACTGTGGCTCGGTTAGTAAGTATCTGCCTAGTGTGTGTGAGGCCATGGGTTCAGGAGCACCGGACATGGAGTGGTCCAAGCTGTGGTGGTGTATACCAATAATCTCTGCACAGAAGGTAGAAAGAGGCAGGAAATCGGGAGTTCAAGGCCATCTTCAGCAAGCAGACAGGAGAAGGAGAAGGACCGTTCTCAGTCCCTCGGGGTGTGCTAGAGGTGCTAAGAACTAACACAGCACAGGGGGCTGATATAGGAAGGTATTTAGGGGCTGGCAATAAATCCTAACAGGCAAGCTAGAAGGGTTGAGATCGGTTCTGGTGATGAGTGAAATCACTGTTATTTACACACACACACACACACACACACACACACATACACACGGGCATGCGCACATGCACGAAAGCAATGCAACCCAGTGGCCCGGGCTCTAAGTGGGGCTCAGGGAAGTGACTGTTAAGGGTGAGTCTCAACAGGGAATCTGGTCCAGAGCTGGTGAGGAAAGATATTCATGAAGAGTTATTCATTATTCTTTATCCCAAGCCTGATTTTTCTGTCCCCTTGACTAACCCTTGCTGCGTTGCTCTGTAGCAGTCTGCCCTTTCTGAACTCAATCAGTTCTCTGTTGATGCTCTCTTGGCCATGTTGCCTCTGCCACCTTAACAGAGAGTGATTCACATAATCCCTTCCCCGCTAGCCTGAACTCTACAAGGACAGAGATGACAGTCTCAAGCTGCCTTAAGCCACCACGAGGCTGGCACCAGTGGAAGTGGATAATGTCCCTGTTTAATTTAAGCCAAATAGGATGAACAGAGGCAAGTATCTCATTGGTGCATCTTCCTATACGCAGTACATGGATTCTGTTCCTTAAGTGGGTCACTGAAGGCCGAGGACGAAGCTCAGGGGTACAGGGTCTGCTTTGCATGCCCTGGGTTCTAGCCTCAGTATTACAAAAATGTAGCTTCAAGGAAAGAAGGGTGAGGGAGAGGGAGGGAACCTGAGAAAGAAGGCCAGTCACTAAGTGTATACTCACACCCAGCCCTGGCCTGGATGGAGCCAAGCCACCCCACCATGCACCCAAAATTCCACCAAGGGAGTTGGCTGCTACTAACTGTATCCTTTAGGCTTCCTGGCTCTCCAGTGACCACTTGGGGCTGCCAATGAGAAATGTCAAAAAGAGAGGGGAGTGTCCTAGCCAGAGACTAGAGTGTTTCCCTACTCTCTATCCACTCTCTATCTGGGTGTGTTTGATGCCAAAAGCTGCGTGTCTGCCCTCCCTCTGCCCTGCCCCATTACAACTGCTGCCTGTTGGTCCTCGTCCACAACTTAGGCTCTTCCTGGCTTCTAGAAGCATGATTTTTTTTTCCTTTTTAAACACTTCACTGTTGTTTCTAGCATCTGTGCCCCTCAAATACGGGTTAGTCTCCTTAGCCCTGTAAAAACTCCCTTTCTACACAATCCCTTGAAGTCAGGTCATGGTCATGACACTTGCAGTTTTATCCACTGGGCCATCTGGATCCCACATACATAATTCTTAATGGAGACATAGCACTCAGAGGAGGTGTGGGGAATTCGTTCTAACAACATGGCTTAGGGGAAGCTAAGAAATAGCTCTGTCCAGATCCTCCACTGGCTGAAAGGGGAATCTAACAGAACCTAAAACACAAAGATGCTTCAAATGGCTGGACAGATGATAAGTAGATGATAGATAGATAGATAGATAGATAGATAGATAGATAGAAAAATAAATTTTGTTTAATCAGAGAACTAGAAAGAGAAATAGCCAAAAGAGAGGTTTCTGGGGAAGGTGGGCCTGAGACTACTCATTATAGTCACAGAGGGGATTACAAGTTGGCACAGTTGACTTGGGCCAGGGCCTGCAAAGCATTTAAGGGAAGGGTGTGGGGTGATAAGAGCTGAAGGAGCAGCCTAGGCCCAAGAAGGTTTCCTACTGTCCCTACCCTAGATGGAGAACCTTGATGAGCGGGTGTGTCAGTCCCTGGTGAGTAGAAGTTAACAGAGAAACCAAGGCTCTATTGGGCTCTTCCTCCTTGGGATCTAAATTCACATAGCTCTGATAAAGATGCTGCAGGGGCAAGGGCATTCCTGGCTCTTCCCCAGAGGGTAGGCACTTTCTCTTCCTCACTGTACAACCTTGGAGTCTGCCTCCATCTCCTGGCCCCACACCAACGCACGCTGGGAATTGGCTCAGTGGAGGAGGCTGTGGGTTTCCAGCCACAGCCTACATTGATGCTTCAGGTTTCCGCTGCTACCCCAGAGACCTGGCCTTTGATTCCCACATCCTCAGCCTCCCCAGAGGCGCTATATCTCACAAATAGTAAGCGCAGCATCCTGTGTACGTCACCCCTGGGAAAGGATGCAAGAGCTGACTGGCTGCAATGTCCCCCTCCCCCGTCTCTGCTCATGTCTGCATTTCTCAATCTATTTTTCCATGCTTGTGCTTTGGCCTTCAGCTCCTTGGATGTCTTCCTCTGAGCTGCAGCCTTTAGTGTTCTCTTCCCTTTGCAGTGCCCCCTATCTCTTCTTTCTCCCCTTTCCCCTCCCCAGATGCCACCAAGATCTCTGGTTCCTTCTACCCTGTAAACAAGTAGCCTGGCTTCTGGCAGGTCTTCCAGGAGCTTTGATCTGACAGGAAGCTGTGGAGTATAGGCTGGACCGGAAGGGTGGATGTGAGAGGAACTGGCTGCAGAGTTGAGGGAGAGGGGACATGTTTTCTGGAAAGACATAACAAACCAACCAACAACAACAACAACAAACCAACCACAGAAGCCTCAAGGGAAGACAGGAGCGAAGGGGAAAGGAACAAAGGAAAGTCAGTAAGAACGACCACACTTCACAGGCTCCATCAACACAGGACAAGAGCAAGTCAGAAGGAGAGGCATAGAAAGGAAGAGACTCTAGAAGGCAAGATACATGCAGAGAACTCAGCACCAAAAGAACAAAGAGAGGGACCACACAAGGGATGTTATCAAGTGACAGTACACACCACACACCTTTTAAGGTACTTGGGGTTCCTGCCACCCTCACATGGCCCCCAGAGATGGGAGAGGAGGGCACAGTCCCTGCACAGCAGCCCCACCACAGTGACAGCCTGTGGTCCCGAAGGCGTTTTCATCTTCTCCTCATGGCCCCCCAGTCAGCCCACTCTAGCCCAGTTGTGGGATGTGCCCCCCGCCACACACCCTTCCTCTATTGCCTAAGCTTCATATAAACTTCCTAGAGATGTGACCCTCTAAGCGACCCTTGTGGTTCAGTGGCTGCAACCTCTGCCACCCTCTCCTTTGCCTCGGGTGCCCACACGCAGCGGGTGGGTGGCAGTGGGTGGGAGCTCTGTACCCCCTGCTTCTCTTGTCTCAGAACGAAAGGTCGAAGCAATGCTGTAAGCAGCACTGAACATTCACACCCTACAGACACTCACATATACATCCTCCCTTCCGTCATCCCCTTTCCCATCTCCATCCAAGGTATTTAACCCAACAAATGTTTACTAAGTGTCTAAAATGTGCCAACCACTGCTGCTTCACCACTGTGGTCAAGAGTGAGACCCAAGGCCACTTTGAGCCTCTGCCTAGAACTGGTTGACTGTGGGGAAGACTCTGTACGTAGAGGCCTCTTCTGTGAGGGCCCCGGGATTGAAAGGGAAAATTGGTTCTGGGTATCTGGCTCCTCGGAGGATCGTTCATTAGTGGTTCAGGGCGGCCATTTTGTATTAACCTAGAGAATCTAAGATAGCATCGGAAATGGTCAGAACGCTAACTAGCACTGGCCTCCCTCATCGGGTTCTCCCAGCCTTGCTTCCAAGAAGAGTTCCCTACGAGACCAGGATATTCCGCTATTCCACTCAGAAAAGTTTTTGAATTATCACAATGGAACCTTTCTATTTTGAAGGATCAGAATGAAGCTCAGGAGACCACTGTCTGGGAACAAGTCTATGAACTGAAGGACACTCGGGGGCACAACATAACTTCAAGACCATGTGGCTCTGGGAAAGGAGAAAGGTCTGAGGGTGTGGAGACAGGGGGGCTAGAGTTGAATAGCTCACCCGATCTTGAGAAATAGACTCCTGACTTATGACCGCTTTGTACCAAGCCCTCTGGGGTCTGTAGCCAAGACTAAGTCTCTTAGAATTAATTATTCTAACATGTCTACTAAAAAAAAAAAAAAAAAAAAAAAAAGTGTCCCTTTACAGCAATTCATAGATAAGGGGCCAGTTTTAACATTTTCTGATAAAATCCCCTCCTCATCTCCTAACCCAGGGTAACTAAAACAGAGTCCTCTTAGAACATTTCAAAAACCCTAAATATCAGTCCAGACAGAGTGGCATGTGCCTTGGTCCCAGCTACTGGGGAAGCTGAAGCAACAATATCATCTGGGCCCAGGATATTGAGACAGGCAACACAGTGAAACCTCAGAAACAAAACACAACAAGCCAAAACCCTAAAACTTCACAGAAGAAAACAGGAGTTTTACAGCTCACGTCAACACAATTGAAATTGAGGGAGCCCAAAATTGACCATGTGGCCTACAGTATTCTTGATTGCATGATCCTTGGTGAAGATTTTTAAGAAAGTTTTTTTTTAAATTGCATATCGTCCACTCTGTTTTTCTTGTGTTTTCTGTTTCTTTTTTTTGTTTTAGTGTCTCTTCCATTCTCAATATGTTTCCTCTTTCTAATCTTCAGTCCTCTGCTAAATTATTTCTGCATTTTCTCTCTCCCCAGCTTTCCACTCCCCACTATTGCCCCCACACCCCACCATGTCCCAGCTGCCTTTCTACCCCTCTGACTTTGCATTCTTCCTGGGGTGGTTCAAGGGGGCACCTACTGTTCTGAGCACTAAACTATACTTGGGGGCCAGGGGCAGGCAAAGATGAGAAGGGCTTACTGCTGAGCCTTTCGAAGCTCATGATTGCAGTGGGAGATCACTGTTCGTGACCCATTCTAAGAGGAATACAGGAGAACCCCAGGCCACAACTGAGATCAGAGAACTGCATCCAGAACATTCCAGCACATTAGCTGCCCCTTCCAGCTCCTTGAAAGAACAAAGTTGAACACGTCCCTCTTACCTCTGGCCAGTCCTTCCTTCACTCTGCTTCTTGCACAGGTGTGTGTATATGAGGGCTCGAGACTTTGCAAACAGGTACCTAGTGAAGAAGAGAGTCTTGCTATGCCTTCACAGATCTTCGTAAACGAAAAGACAGGAAGCCTGGTCGTGAGGCTCCTCTGCACGGCAGACGTAAGCCAGCCCTCAGGAGTCCCTCCCTCCCACCCCCAGTTGTTGGGGAAGTTGAAAAATTAAAAATGCCAAAGTCACTGAAAATGCCTGAGCAGAATCAAGCTGGAGTCTGGAATGTCACCATTGTTTGGTGCCATAAAAAGCTGAAACAGCCTGGTTAGGCCGACGTGAGGCAAGGCTTACAGGCACGGGCACGGACACATAACTGTAACCCCAGCACTGGGTGACTTAGGTAGAAAAATCACAAGCTCAAGGCCAGACTAGGCTGCCTATGCAGTAATGCCATGTTTTTTAAAAAAAAAAAAAGTTAGCAATTTAATCAATGGAAAATTTAGATTATATTGCCCAACAGATCCACTGAGTCGGCTGTTCTAGAGATGACAAAGAGCCCATAGGGAAACAGCAAGAGTCAACACGGCTCTGTAGCAACTAAAGACATAATGGTTTGGCTTTCCCTTACTCCATTGCTGGAGATTGAGTGGGTAGCATATGGCCAAGGTGCAAAAAAGCATGCATGATGAGAACCTTGTGTGTCTCCTCTATGGGGAAGGCATAAAGAAACCTTTCAGACTGTGTGCCCGTCTTACAGGAAGAATAGGGCCACTGTTTTGGACAGGTAAGCAAACACGCTACACTTCCTTTAGCGACAATTTGAGAGCAGCTGCGGTGATCCCTCTAAGGGCTTCTCATTACACACCCCTGAGAGCATCTGTGTAATGTGCAGTCTGTGATCAGCAGACTCTATAGCTGACTCGCTGTGGCAGAGAGGCCTGGACTGAAATATGAACATCTGAGAAGACAGGAATGGCTGTGGAGACTGTGGAGCAGTCTGTTGCTAACATTCCCCATATTCTCCTCTAGCCCAGATCTCACCTAAGCTCTGAAGACTGTGGTGCTTTGACTATGGTTTGACTAAGGATAGCCCTAATAGGTTCTTATATTTGAATGCTAAGTCACTGGAGAATAGTACTATTTGAAAGGATTATAAGGACTAAGAAGTGTGGCCTTATTGGAGGAAGTATATCATTGGGGGAAGGCTTTGAGGTTTTAAAAGTCCATGCCAAGCCCAGTCTCTCTCTCTCTCTCTCTCTCTCTCTCTCTTCTTCCCTCCCTCCTTCCCTCACTCTCTCTCTCCCCCCTCCCTCCCTGCTTACAGATCAAGATGTAGCTCTTAGCTACTGGTCCAGCAATATGCTTCCCACCATGATGATAACAGACTCCCTCTGAAACTGCAAGCAAGTCCCCGATTAAATGGTTTCTTTCATGAGAGTTGCCTTGGTCTTTGTGTCTCTTCACATAGCAATTTCCATAAATCTCAGACTAGTTCTGGACTGACTTAGCATCTGCCTGCCTTTGCCTCAAGTTTTCTACCGAGTGAGGGCAAGCTACCCAAGCCAAACACATCGGATGCAATCTTTTACTTCCTCAGTCCCCAGTCCCTGTCATGTATCTATTTACAAATTCTTCTAAATGTCTTTAAAATCTCTCTAGGTCACTCTGAACCAATATGCCAGCGTAGGGTGACATTGCCATTCTATGCCGGCATGGTGGCTCCAGTCCTACCTCCCATGTCCTGGCCTCTCCTGTTGGGATCCAGATGGTTCGCTGTTCCTTTATTGGGCACAAATCCTGACCCAGATGCAGTCCCATGACTGTCTGACTTTGGAAAACTTCAAGCACAGATAAAACCTTGAAGGAATGTCCTCTGGAGCCAAGCAAAGCCACAAGGTCAGGGGAGCTTGGCAGGAAGAACTCTTATAAGGGGGCAAAGACACTGTTTATTCAAGCACTGCTTGCAACAACAATCTCTTAGTGGCTAGAGAAGCCATATAGAAACAGTTTTAGAAAAAACAAACTCTGTTCATGTCTGTTTGTTTGTTTTTGAGAGAATTTTTCTCTGTAGAACAGCCTAGGCTATCCTGGAACTCCATTTATAGAACAGGTTGGCCTCAAAGTCATAGAGATCCTCCTGCCTCTGCCTTTTGAGTGCTGGGATTAAAGTCATGCAACACCACACCTGTCAAAATTGTTTAGTCTTGAAGTGAACCCAGAGTCTTGGGTCTCTGGCTACCATCACCCTCCCTGCCAAGTCCTTTGATACCCATGGCTGGTGGGTACCCACTCTGTCTTTTTTTTTTTTTTGGTTTTTCGAGACAGGGTTTCTCTGTATAGCCCTGGCTGTCCTGGAACTCACTTTGTAGACCAGGCTGGCCTCGAACTCAGAAATCCACCTGCCTCTGCCTCCCAAGTGCTGGGATTAAAGGCGTGCGCCACCACGCCCGGCTCCCACTCTGTCTTTTGCTTCCCTCCAGGTCATGTTCCACACAGCAGCCAGAGTGATCACTAAAAGGTATACACGTGTTCTAGCCATCCCCCTACTCTGAAAAAGTGGCTGGTTCTGGGCCTAAAGAGATGGCTCAGTGGTTAAGAGCACTGGCTGCTCTTCCAGAAGATCCAGGTTTGATTCCCAACACCTGCCTGGTGGCTCACTACTGTGTGTAACTCCAGCACCAGGAGATCTGCCCCATCTTCTGGCCTCCTCTGGCACCAGGTACATCACATGATATGTAGACGTGGAGGTGAAAGAAAATAAAACTTGAGACCTGTGATGTCAAATAGCCCAAAGAGTTGTTTGTGAGCTTTGAAACCTGGGACTGAGAACATAGCAGAACAGGCCAGGACATGATGGACTGGCCCAGCGCCTCCCTATCTCCCGCCCTTCTGACCTAAGTTAAATGTTAAACAGGATGCTGGTGTTTAAATGGACCAATCATGTGAAACCGCACCAATTCCTCCCTGCTGATGTTTGAATGATCCAATCATGTGAAACTGCGCCAATTCCTCCCCCAGCCCCAGCCCCTTTTCTATAACAACCCCTAGCTTCCAAGGCTCATGGTTGAATCCACTGTCTCCTGCGTGAGATACATTTTGACCCGGAGCTCCGCCATTAAACAGTCGAATCCACTGTCTCCTGCGTGAGATATGTTTCGACCAGGAGCTCCACCATTAAACTACCTCGTGTTTTTACATCAAGGCGTTCTGTTCTGTTCTGTTCATGACTCTTGGGTGCATGCCGAATCGGGAGTTGAGTGGGGGTTTCCCCACTAGGTTCTTTCATTGGCAAAATACTCACACACAACAAACAAATGAAAAACAAAACACACACACACACATAAACAGACAACCAAAAAAAAGTGGCTGCTTCAGCGAGATGGGCATAGGGGCATGGGAAGAATAAGATAAAAGCAAAGCATAATAATCTATACATATGAAGATGCCATCACTGTGATGACATATATGTGTGAAACCCATTGCTATGCATGTTAACTTTAAACAATAATGGGCTGGGGAGATAGCTCAGCAGTTAAGAGTACTGGCAGCAAAAATAAATTATTAAAAATGGTAAGAAGAAACGAGAGATGTTAAAAGTGTAGCTTGACTTGTAGCCCCCACGAGTTTCTACTCAGGAAAACATCCCAACCCCATCTGCACCACAAGTGCTCTCTGCAGCTTCCTGTTTCACAACACAGTGTTCCCAAAAGTTGCATTTTAATAAAATTAAATTTTATTGTTTCAACCAAAGACATTGTTCAGTAAAATATGGGCATGTTTTTGAAAATCGCAAGTGCCTGGCAGTGAAGGACCAGGGTACATTTTCCTGACACCACCTCGCTTTGTGCTGAGGCAGCTGTTTCACCCAGGAAGCTTTTGCGGCCCTGCTGGGATTTAGGACAGTAATGGGCAGATGGAGTCCTGTTGCCTTAATGAAGCTGGCTTGCCCTTTAAGGTTTCAGGGTCTCTTAGGGATCCACGGGTTACACTTACACGTTGGGAACCACAAATCTAGGGGATTCTTTATTCATTCTTTAGAGCCTAGCTATCAGTTTTATTTAGCTATGTCTCAAATTGGTTTTCTCTTTCTTCTTACTAATAGACCCCCCTCATTTTTTATCATCTGTGTGTGTGTGTGTGTGTGTGTGTGTAAGGAGGGAGAGAGAGAAAGAGAGAAAGAGGTGTTATTCTGTATGGGTAAAGGGACACACATGCCAATGACAACATCAAAGGACAATCTCGAGTGGTGTTGGTCTCCACCTTCCTCCTCGGGTGAACAAGGGTCTCTTGTCCTCTGCTGTATATCCTGGGCCCATGAGCATGCTGGGTTGCTCTGTCTCTGCCTCTCACCTCTTTATAGGAGTGCTAAGGTTACAGACATTCACTATTGCATCTAGCTGGCTTTATGCAGGTTCTGGGGTCCAAATTCCAGCCCTCACACTTGCAAGGCAAATGCCTTATCCACTGAACCATCTCCCTAGCCCCAGAACTCACAATTTTCAACTGAGCTCAACTTTTTTTATTGATTATTTATTTTGAGATGGGATCTTACAAGGCTGCCCAGCCTGATCTCCAATTCCTGGCTCAGACAATCCTCCTGCCTCCTCTCAAGTAGCTGGAATTGCAGGCCAGCCTTTAGCAACCAGATAGCACACACACTCCCAAGCTTTCTTTGCAGTCATTCTGGCCAAGTGACTCAGTTTTGTGAATGAATTGAAGTGAACGTGTCAGACAAAACCTCAGAGTTGCTCTTTAAAAGCAGCTAGGTGTTGACTCCCCTGCCTGGGGCTTTCTTTTCTTACAGTCTGCTATGCAAACCCTTCCCTATAACTTATAGACAGCCCTCCTTTCTCATTTGCACTACCTAGCAGGCTTCAGTAGGCAATTGAATTTTTGACTGTGCTCTAGACCCACCCACCCTCCCATCCATCCACCCACCCATTCACCCACCTGTCTTAGTTTGGGTTTTACTGCTGTGAACAGACACCACAACCAAGGCAACT
The DNA here is from genome assembly GCF_978045245.1 of Mus caroli. NCBI lineage: Eukaryota > Metazoa > Chordata > Mammalia > Rodentia > Muridae > Mus > Mus caroli. Next base: position 24,262,334 of record NW_028227262.1, on the reverse strand, counting down.
CCTATAAGTCGACATTTAATTAGGGCTGGCTTACAGGTTCAGAGATTCAGTCAATTATCATCAAGGTGGGAACATGGCAGCATCCAGGCAGGCATGGTGCAGAAAGAGCTGAGAGTTCTGCATCTTCATCTGAAGGTTATTAGCAGAATACTGCCTTCCAGGCAGCTAGGATGAGGGTATTAAAGCCCACACCACAGTCACAAACCTTCTCCAACAAGGCCACACCTACTCCAACAGGGCCACACTTTCCAATCCTGCCACTTCCTGGGTCAAGCATATACAAACCATTACACCACCCATCCATCCACCCACCCATCCATCCATCCAACCACCCATCTACTCATCTACCCACTCACCCATCTATCCAGCCACCCACCCACCTACCTACCTTGAGTTCTCTGGGTACGGATTGGGATAATTGGGACTTGAGATCTCCCCAATCAGGGCAGTGAACACATCTCCACTACAGTTGACTAGAGGAGAGAAAATGGGAAAGGACCGATCAGATACAGATACAAGAAGTCCCCGCCCTCTCTGTTCCTTTCCTCATAACCTCAGAGTTCTCCATTCAGACTAGCCCACCATCTGTTCCCAAATGAAGCCTCCATGAAACAATTACCCACAATGCTATGAGGCGAGCTAGCCATATATTCAAAGAGTGTTAAGCATCCACCAGACCAAGCCACTTTAGTCCAAGTTGGGGGTGTAACAGGGAGTGTGACTATGTAATAGTGAATATCAAAGCAGATCAGCTCGCACAAGCTTTGGTGTGTGACATGTCCATAATGAATGATCTTATCGCAAATGGCATGCACTACAAAAGGAAAAGTGAGGAGAGAGAGAGAGTGAGAGAGAGAGAGAGAGAGAGAGAGAGAGCGCTTACCACAAAGTAGCCTTATGCCAACTCCAAGTGTATTCTAAGCATTAGGAGCTTCTATGCTGCGGCAAATGGAGGAAAATTCAAAACAGTTGCTTGGCTTGACTGAGAAGAGTCTGTTCCTCATAAGAAAGACGTCGAGGGTGGTGGTTCTTTGGGAGGGAGCACCAGCTACTCCAGCTACTCCAGCTACTCCAGCTACTCCAGGGCCTAGAAGAGGCTGCTGGGATTCTTGTTCTTTTATTTCTTCCTTGAAGAAATTCAAGGGTGGTGTATGCATGTCTATACCATTGGAGACTAAGACAAGAGGAGTGCTACAAGTTTAGAATAACCTGGGCTACCTTGTTCACACACACACACACACACACACACAAAGAGATTCAGCAAGAATAGGCAGGCTGTAGCCACTCCAGTTCTTCAGGTGCAGTACACTTCCCTAATGTAAAGAACGACTGATGCCTTGCGCCTCTTCTCTGTAGCCATCTTTCAACCAAAATCAAATATTTATTAGCTGCTGTCCACCTCATTAAACACAATGGTGGTAGCTAGTGCCTTATTTAGCACTGGATGCCCCGCGCCCCACCCCACCCCCATCAAGGATCCCAGCAAAGACACCTAGTACCTATGCTACCAGACTACAGGCTCCATTTTTTTGGTTTCCTTGGAGAAAGAAATTCAAGGGTGGTGTATGCATGTCTATATCATTGGAGACTAAGACAAGAGGAGTGCTACAAGTTTAGAATAACCTGGGCTACCTTGTTCACACACACACACACACACACACACACACACACACAAAGAGATTCAGCAAGAATAGGCAGGCTTTTTGGAGCAAACAAAAGAAGAACAGAGTATATTTCCAGGATTAGGAGCTATTTTCTTAGAATCAAGTTCAAGTTTCAATAGATACTGTACTGGCTGGTTTTGTGTGTCAACTTGACACGAGCTGGAGTTATCACAGAGAAAGGAGCTTCAGCTGGGGAGCATTTTCTCAGTTGGTGATCAAGAAGGGGAAGGGCTCATTGTGGCTGGTAGTCTTGGGTTCTTAAGAGAGCAAGCTGAGCAAGCCAGGGGAAGCAAGCCAGTAAGAAACACCCCTCCATGGCCTCTGCATCAGCTCCTGCTTCCTGACCTGCTTGAGTTCCAGTCCTGACTTCCTTTGGTGATGAACAGCAGTATGGAAGTGCAAGCTGAATAAATCCTTTCCTCCCCAATTTGCTTCGTGGTCATGATGTTTGTACAGGAATAGAAACCCTGACTAAGACAGGTACCTCCTCTGTGTTGGGTGGATGAGTTGTGACCCTGGGTCATAGGGACAAGGGCTGTTGCAGACTCTGACCAGGGTAGTGTTTTGTTTTATTTTATCAGTGTCTTGCTCTGTAAAGCAGGCTAGCCTGGAATTCAGAGCCCTGGCAGCCTCTGCCTCCGCCGGAGTGCTGTGAGGTGTGTCCTACCACTGCCCAGATCGTTGTTTTATTAATTCCTACTTCCCAACTCCTGGCCTATATCCATATATCCATATGTTAAATATATTTTTATATGTTAAGATTAATTGACGTGAAATTGATATCAAACTTCTTGTGGTAAAATATACATACCATGAAGTTTACCATGTTAGCCACTTACATTTTTTTGCTTGTGGAGGTAATGACTTTTTTTTGTAGATAAAAGGGTCTCAGATAGCCCAGGCTGGTCTTGTTTGTTTGTTTGTTTTGTTTTGTTTTTCAAGACAGGGTTTCTCTGTATAGCTCTGGCTGTCCTGGAACTCACTTTGTAGACCAGGCTGGCCTCAAACTCAGAAATCCACCTGCCTCTGCCTCCCAAATGCTGGGATTAAAGGCGTGTGCCACCACACCCGGATCCTTTTGCCTTTTAAACAGTCTCAGTGCATAGCCTATACTGGCTTCTTACTCCAAAGTTCCTTCTGCTAGGCTAGGCATGGTGGCAAATGCCTGTAGTCCGAGCAGTTAGGAGGTAAAAGCAGCAAGATCAGAAGTTCAAGGTCACCCTATGCTTATATAGCAAATTTGAGGCCATCCTGAACAGGAGACCCTGCTGAAAAGCAAAGCAAAACAGAAGATTAAACCCTCCATCCACCCCAGCCTCCCCAGCGCTGAGATTACAGGCACACTGTATTGATTAAACCCTCCACCCCAGCCTCCCCAGCGCTGAGATCACAGGCACACTGTATTGATTAAACCTTAAAGCAAAACTCTTGAGAACAAGAGGTTCAGAAAGAAAAGGGTTTATTGAATCATTACCAACTCCTGCTAAGGAAGAGGACAGTCCCCAGACCTTCAGCCAAAAGCTAAACAGCGGTTGAAAATATGGCCACTAGACTTACAAGCCAAGAACTTCAAAAAAAAAAAATTCATTGTTTTCATTTTTTGTTTAATTTAACAAGGTCTCGTGCAGTTCAGACCAACCACAAACTCTCTTGTAATCAAGGCTGGCTTTTGACTCTTGGTCCTTCTACCTCCCTCTCCCAAGTGCTTAAGCTACAGATGTGGCAATCACACCTCTGCTTTTTGGGTGGTTTTCTTTTTTTTTTTTTTTTTGGTTTTTCGAGACAGGGTTTCTCTGTGTATCCCTGGCTGTCCTGGCACTCACTTTGTAGACCAGGCTGGCCTCGAACTCAGAAATCCGCCTGCCTCTGCCTCCGGAGTGCTGGGATTAAAGGCGTGCGCCACCACGCCCGGCCTTGGGTGGTTTTCTTAAGATTTATCTTATATGTGTGGGTGTCTTGCTTGCATATATGACCATGCAGCCCCCTAGGAGGCCAGATGAGGGCATCAGATCCCCTGAGAATGGAACTGCCTTTTGAGTGCTGGGAATCAAACTCAGGGGCCTCTGGAAGAACAGCCAGTGTCCTGGTTGGCCTGGAATTCATTCTGTAGGCCAGGATGACCTCAAATGTATAGAAATCCTCCTGTCTTGTCTCTGCCAAGTTTTAGGATTACAGGCATGAATCATATTGAGAAGGAGGAGGAAGAGAAGGAGGAAGAGAAGGAGGAAATGGAGGAGGCAAGAAAAGGAAAGGAAGGAGAAAGAAAACCTTTACCCTGGGAGAGGGGGGATGGTTCACAGCACTTGCGGTGAAAGAAAGATAACTCCAAGTGAGTTATCAACGCACCAGCACTTGCAGAGATGGACACAACTGTGTGCCTGTAACCCCAGTGTTGGGGACAGAGACAGACCCCCAAAGTCACTGGAAACTAACCTAAAAAATGGCAAGGTTCATTGAGAGAACTGTCTCAAAAAATAAGGTATAGGCCGGGCGTGGTGGCGCACGCCTTTAATCCCAGCACTCGGGAGGCAGAGGCAGGCGGATTTCTGAGTTCGAGGCCAGCCTGGTCTACAAAGTGAGCTCCAGGACAGCCAGGGCTACACAGAGAAACCCTGTCTCGAAAAGCAAAAAAAAAAAAAAAAAAAATAAGGTATAGTACCCCAGAGGCGCACACACACACACATACACCCCTTCTTGGCTCTTTCATGTTCAAGAGCAGGTGCTTTTTTTTTTTGTTTTTTAGACAGGGTCTCTCTGTGTGGCTGGCCTAGAACTGTTGTCCTCAAACTCACGGAGATCAGCCTGCCCCGGCCTCCAAAGGACTGGACTCAAAGGTGTGCACCACCATGCTAGGCCTTAAGAGTGTTTTTTAATAACAGAAGTTAAGGAAGGAAAATACAAGCTTCTCATTGAAAAGAGAGGTAAGAGATAGCGAAGAGGGGAACGTTCTGGACCGGGAAGCTCCATGAGGAGAACAGACTTGTTTCTGGATTAAGTTGGGAGCAAAATGCAGGGACTCCTGTCAGTTAGCCACCTGCTGATTGAGTCAAACTTTTGATGGATACATTCGGAACTGTGGAGTGGTTCTGTGCTGCTGATGTTGGTGAGACAACATAGCTGCTACTGATGGCTTCTCCTGTTGGTCTTCTCCACTGTCTGGCCCTTGCTATTAAACTTAGGAAATCTTAGATAGTTTCTTTAACACAGTTCTGTCATCAATACCAGTATCCACCACTGGAATGTTATCACATTACCCACCTAAACTCTCTGGTCTCATTAAACACACACACACATACACACACACACACAGCCACACACAGCCACACACACACACATACACACACATACACACACACACATACACACACGCCTGGGGGCGGGTGGGAGGCATTACTAGCTCCTAGCTATTTGATGATGAAGAAATGAAAAGGCCTGGCCTATGGCAGCAGGTTTCCGACCTAACTACCTTTAGGAGTCTGCCCAGTAAAGTGAGAAAGCAGGCTGGCTGTGACATAATAGGGAAGGGTGGGAATTGAGGAAAGCCAGAGAGTACCCACCTCACTTAGGTTGAGCAGAAGGTCATCTTTAGAGGTCCAGCTGAGCCAGTAGATGTTTGGTTGCTTTTTGGTTTTGTTCTTTTTTGGTTTTGTTTTTGGGTTTGTTTTTTTTTCCCCTTCCAGACAAGGTTTCTCTGTGTAGCCCTGGCTGTCCTGGAGCTTACTCTGTAGACCAGGCTGGCCTCCAACTCAGAAATCCACCTGCCTCTACCTCCCAAGTGCTGGGATTAAAGGCGTGTGCCCACATGCCCGGTTTAGATTTTTGTTTATTTCAGACAAGGTCTCATGCAGCCTGGGCTGGATTTGAACACTCTCTCTCTCCACAGACCATGTTGGCCTTCCACTCCCCACCATCCTGCCTTCTATCTCCCAAGTGCAGGGACTAGAGGTTTGCAGCACCAATGCCTGCTCAATCCTAGAACTTCTATCAGAATGACAGGACGTGAGCCCAGAGTTGCCAGCTCTGCAAAGATGTTGGGAGAGAGCCGGGCGTGGTGGCGCACGCCTTTAATCCCAGCACTCCGGAGGCAGAGGCAGGCGGATTTCTGAGTTCGAGGCCAGCCTGGTCTACAAAGTGAGTGCCAGGACAGTCAGGGCTACACAGAGAAACCCTGTCTCGAAAAACCAAAAAAAAAAAAAAAAAAAAACAAACAAACAAAAAAAAAAAGATGTTGGGAGAGAATAAAAAACCAGGATTATGTAATACCTCCTTATTTTAATAAGGGCAATGAAATGTTTTTTGGTTTTGGGGGGGGTTGTCTTCTGGTTTTTGGGTGTTTTGTTTTGGTAATACCACTGGGTAAATCAAACAAAGCAATCTGGCTCTAGCTTCAGACCCACCAGTTTGCAAACTATGGGCCAGAAGAACCTAGTCAGCCTTCTGACTCTGTGTGTGTGTGTGTGTATCTGTGTGTGTGTGTCTGTGTGTGTGTATGTGGTGTGTCTGTGTGTCTGTGTCTGTGTCTGTGTGTCTGTGTATGTGTGTGTGGTGTGTGTGTGTGTGTGTGTGTATGGCTCTGTGTGTGTGTGCTGTGTGTGGCTGTGTGTGTGTGGCTGTGATTGCCTGTGCAGACTGGCACCTGAAAATCAAGGGCATCACGAGCCTAGCTCCTCCTGCGGGGATCTCCAGAGAGGAAAAGAAAAGAGGAAGAGAGGGAGGGCTTGTGGTGAGCAGATGGTATAGCTATGGGTGTTATGTGATTGATGTCTTTATTTAATCCTCACAAGAGGAGGGGGACCTAGACACCATTCCCCAGGAACAGAGATAAGGAAACTGGGGCAGAACAAAATTCTTTTAGAAATTAGAGCTGAAGGGCCTAGAAAAATGGCTCTGTCCGTCAAGAGCTTGCAAGCAAGCATAAGGCTGTGAAGTTTGGGCCCCTCACCCAGGTAATTAAAGTTAGTCTACTAGCGCACACTTTTAACCCCAGCACTAGGCAGGCAGAGATAGGAAGAACCCTTAGACTCAGCCAACCAGCCTAATCCAAGATACAAGCCCTGACTCCAAAAACACTGTGAGACTCAACGTGTCAGCACAAGCCTTTAGTCCCAGATTCTGGAAATCCGTGGCAGGTGGATCTCTGTGACTCTGAGACCACACTGGTCTGAATAGCAAACTTCAAGGCAGCAAAGGCACAAACAAACAAACAAACAAACAAAAAGTTCCCTATGAAGAAATGCTATTTTTGAAGTAGGTAGTTAACTTGATTTAGATTTATTATTTTTTTATATTTTTTATTACATCTTTTCCTCAATTACATTTCCAATGCTATCCCAAAAGTCCCCCATACCCTCCCCGCTAGATGTATTATTTTTATTGTTTTATGTGTGAGTTTTTTTCCTGCATGTATGTCTGTGTAATGTGTGCATGCCTGGTACCCTCAGAGGTCAGAAGAGGACCTCGGATCCCTGGGACTGGAGCCACAGATGGTTGTGAGTGCTGGGATTCAAACTCAGGTCTGCTGGAAAAGCAGCCAGTGCTCTTAACCACTCAGCCAACTCTATAATCCCATTTGCCTATTTAAATATTACATAGCATACATGTGTCAACACATTACACAGGAGATACTCCCACAAATAATTGGATTTTTTTTTTCTGATTAATTGAGACAGGGTTTCTTTGTGTAGCCCTGGCTATCCTAGAACTTACTCTGTAAGACCAGGCTGGCCTCGAACTCACAGAGATCCATTGACTCTACCTCCCAAGTGCTGGGATTAAGGGCCTGTGACATCACACCTAATTTAATAAGTGCACTTAATGTTTTGATATATCAGCTAAGAACTAGAAACTGGCTGCTGTGCTCTCACACCTGTAACCCCAGTCCTTGGGAGGCTCAGACTACAGGAAAGAGAGTTGTAGGCCAGCCTGTACTACATAGTTAGACACTGCCTCAAAATAAATGAATAAATAAATATGGCTGAGGATAGCTCAATGGGAAAGCATTTACCTTGCTCGGGATCTCTGTGTGAGACCCTGGCTCCAATCCTGAGTATCATAGAAGATAGTCTAAGTAGCTCTGCCTGGCCTGGAAGCAGAGCTCTTCCTGCCTCAGCCTCCGAGTTGGAAGGCTACAGGCAGGAACCACTAGGGTCAGCTCACAGTCCTCATTTTACAAAGGAAACTGAAGTCAGGCTGTCTGCCCTGGTCCCTGAAGGTGAGCTTAGAGCCTGATTTTTACAGATTCCTAGTTCTGGTTTGGAGCTATGTTTGCTGTCCATATTCTGTGCTTCCTAGCTAGAAGAGGGGGAGGTGACCAAATGGGAGAAAGGAAGCAGGGGCCCGGACACTGTGAGAGGCTGCCAAAAGAGCACTAGAGGAGGCCAGTGTATTAGAGATGAGGACGATGGAAGTGGAGCACCAGGTGCAGCCCTGTGGTGACCTCGTTACAGAAACCATCTGCTATAGCACTGACACTCCCGAAAAATAGCTGTGGGGTGGGCTTGGGTCGGTAGCTGGGCTGGGTTACAAAGGCTTCTCCTTGGTGTGGGGTGAAATGCCCAGACCCTGGTGGCACCTTGGAAGCTGCAACTAGAAGGACCAATCTACCTCCACCCCGGCTGTCTTTTTTTCCAGAGCCCCTCAGCTACTTTCTGTGACTTACAAAGGCTTCCTCCAGCCATGAGAAGACGGAGGTAGCAGTCTCAGGGTTCAGCCTAGGCTCAGCCAGCTGACACCTGTTACCTTTGGAGAAACTGCCAGCCACAGAGCGAGCAAAGCTGACAGGATCCACCCCCACCCCAACCCCACTCCCTTGAAAGAAGAGGCTTCATCTTAGGGTGGGGCTCAGAAGGGAAATCTAGGCCCTTTGTTCTTTTTTTTTTTCTTTGCAGAGGGCTAACAGCTGGGGCTCAAATTTGAACCCCAACACCTTGGCTTGGTTGGGGATGTAGAACAGAAAATTCTCTGGGTAGGCTCTGAGCCATGGAGCCCTGTAAACAAGTTCAGATGTGGAAGGAGCAGTAGCCAAGGGTCTGGAGGTCCACCGGATAGCCTTCTACCTGCAGGCTTGGCCTTAATTAGCCTCCAGAACTTCTGCAAAGTTGACGGTGGAGGAGCCTGCCAATTCCATGAGAAGGGCACAGATGTCGGATAATCAGAGATGCCCCCTCCTCTTTCTTGGGCTGTCTGTCATTCAAGTACTGCTAGCTTGTGACAGCCAGGCTCTAAGAGGTCCCAGCAATCCCCTTCCTTGGTTGACATGATTATCTTCCATTTCCATTTCCTATACTGTGTCACAAGTGGCCTGTGTGATCTACAGACAGGGGCAGAAATGATGACCTATCATTTTCAAGATCAGGTGATGAAGTCTGAGTGCTTTTGTCTCATCCATCCTGTCCACAGAGAGGCCAGTTGCCATGGCACTAAAGAGGAAGAACTGAGGCCTCTGGCCCTCGACCAAGTGAGCGAGCCTGTTCGGAGACAGATTCCTCAACCGGGGCCTCGCTTCCCCTTGACCACAGCTTTGGCCACACATTAGAGCAGCCTCGTGACAAACCCTGTACCAGCACGATCCGCTAGCCTGATTTCTGCCTGGGAGGGGATTACCCAGTTCTGGGGTGATTTTTTTTTTTAAGTGCAGTGATAGATAGCTATAATATACATTCTTTGCTTCTGGGATGACTCCCCCTGCCCAACCCCTAAAGCTCCCCGATCAACTTGCCTCCTCTCAGGCTCCCTTCCCCTTCAGGCTCCCAGTCCAGAGCCCTGTTTTACAGATAAACTAACTGGTCAACAGGCTGAGGAGCCCAGTGGTAGAACATTTGCTACAAACACGAGATCCTAGGTTCAAACTCCAATGCCATAAAAAAACAAAACAAAACACCGAAATAAACAGCCACTTGGGAACACAGCTAGCGAATTAACCCAACTCGCAGAGATCTAACAAGGATACACACCGCAAGAAAGGGCTAGAAGTTATCCTGCTGGCAAGAGGGTGGGGCTCTGTATGAACTATGCACTGTTCAACACAAGCTGCCAGCCCCTCTGTCTTGTGTTCTGTGCCACTGGCCTCATGCATCTTCTATGAGAGACAGAAGACCAAGGTGGTCTTCCACTCTGCCTCTGCTCCCTTCGTGAAAGAGTGTGGGGAAGTCCCTGCAGGAGCCTTGGTGAGCCTGTGACTTCTCCTCTCACAAACCCAAAGGGCATGGGTTATTATCTAGTGCAAAGGAAAAAATGCCACCCACAGAACTTTCCAGGAAATCCTTGCCTTGTGAAAACATGGTGGCCTCCCCTGAGGCCATGGAAAGAAGGCCTGAGGCAAGGCAGGGCCTCAGCAGGGGTCTCTGCAGAACACACTGGGCCTCAGTCAAAGGGGTAGGACCTGAGACCTTAAACTGTAATGAAGGTGGAGCCTGGACCCTTGCTGTTTGTCAGGGAGCTGTAGCTCTGCACAGGGGAGCAAATTAGTGACCCCAAGAGGAAGGGAGCCTGAAGGAGTTTCGTGGTGGCATACACACAGCTGTGACAAACACCCTACACTGGTACCTGAGCATAAACAGGAGGTTGAAGATCTCCGTCTCTATGGAGACTTGGGGACAGAGAATGAAAAGTGACACCATTATTTTGTGCTGGGAGTCCCCAAAGCCTGAATACCCAGCCATTTAAGGCAATCTGATGTTCTGAGGTTTGGGGTTCAGGGCTGGGACTCTTGGGTTGTCACAGGTGGAAACCCAGTGGCCCTGGAAGGGGGATCAGAGACAGGCAGGGTCTTTGGAAGTCACCTAACTTTAATACAGGTGCCAGGGAGCTGAACTCGGGTCCTCAGGCTTGCCAAGCGTGTGCTGAGTCATCTCCTCATCATTATGATGATGATGGTGATGATGATGATGGTGATGATGATGATGAAGGTATGTGTGCATGGTGTATATGTGAGTGGGTCCCATGGCATGCATGTTCAGAGAACAACGTTGTGGAACTGGTGGTTGCTTTCTTCCATCTTTACCTGCATCCCAGGCGTTGGTGACTCAGGTCACCAAGCTCGTGTGGCATGCTCCTTTACCCTCTGCTCCATCCCACTGGCCTAGTAATTAAAATAATGTTTGTTTTTGAGATAGGGTCTCTCTGTGTAGCCTTGGCTGTCGTAGAACTCACTAGGTTGACCAGGATGGCCTCAAACTCACAGAGATCTCCCTGCCTCTACCTCCTGAGTGTTGGGAGCCCCTATGGCATGCCCCACTGTATAATTTATTCCCAAGTCAGGATCTGATGTCGCCTAAGCTGGCCTCAAACTTACTAAATTGGTGACTTTTCCATGTGCTGGAATTACAGACAGGCACCTCCATATTTAGTTTTTACTTTTAAAAGATGGGGAGGGGGATCTCACTATGTTACCCATGTTTGTCCAGTACTCCTGGACCCAGGGGGATCCTCCTGCCTCCCGTGCCTGGTCATTGTCCCACTTAATAGATTAGAAAACAAAGGTTTAAAGATATTTGTAACAGCCTCATCAATGGTAACAGAAAGAGAATCTGGGACTTAGGACTCCCACAGGCAGTACACAGAAGTCCTGGTGGCTTGTTTTTCTCCCTGCCTGTGGTCTTTGTTTACAGCCCTCCCCTTTGTCTTACTTGGATTATAACCTTGCCAGTACCAGGGCTGTATTTCCTGAAGCTTTTATTATTTAGTCCCTCTCCTGCGGGGTACATCAGACACGTGACAGATGCTGGGAGCACATTCGAGGCTGCACACCCAGAATGCATATGTAAATGAAGCACCTGCATCCTTGCTCCACCTAGCCTACTGCAGTGTGTTAGGCATCCTGGCTGTGGCAGTTGGTCCAGTGACCTCCTCTGGGGGCGTGGCGAGCGGTGACCACTAGGTGGCAGTGTGTTGTCATGCCTGGGGCCAGAAAAGTCACCCACGGATGACAAACATGGGGGATGGGGCAGAGGTAGCAACGTCAGCTGGTTATCCAGAAAGATTAGGAGGCTCCCATCTCCTGGATTTCACATGGCTGGTGTGAGCCCGCGAGCGTGAGGTGTGTGTGTGTGTGTGTGTGTGTGTGTGTGTGCACGCGCACCCGCCTGTCAGTGCTTTCCTTCTCTGTAGCCAGGGGTCTGAGCACAAGTACTGAAGTGCAGCTGAGCTAGGTGTGGGCCGAAGGGACCGAATATAAAGGAGACCAGGAGAGCACAATGTGGTACAAGATGGGGAAAGGACTACGGAGGTCAGAAGTGAGGGCTCTTTGGAGCTTTCAGGGGCGGGGGGGGGGGGAAGGAGGCGGAGAGGAACGGATTACTTAACAGAAAGGGGACAACAGTGAAAGAAACAAAGAGGCAAGCAACAGAAAAGGGAATGAGGAGAAAGATTGGCTGGAGAAAGTAGGTTGGGAGGCTGGAGTGAGAGAAGGGAGCCCCTAGTGGCTGGGAGAAACAGGAACCTTTCCAGACTCAGACAAGAAAGACAGAGGAGACTCCAGCTTGCTGATGCTGCTGACAGGGAGTTTATTCGGGCGGGCGGAGCTGCTGAGACCTGCTGGCTCCTCGGCTCCAGGTCAGAGCTGCCTGGGCTCTGGCTCCGGCTGTGGCTCCGGCTCGGGCTCGGGCTCTGTCTCCTGTCCCATCTCCGTCTCCAGTTCTCCCTCCAGCTCCTCTATCTTCCTCTGAGCCGGAAATGGCTGAATCCCATGTTCTAAGGCAGAAAATCTTCTCAGTAGCAACTGTGTGTGTGTGTGGGGGGGGGGGGGGAGACAGAAAGGACAATGGAGAACAAAGAAGATAATCACGGCGCTCCACTTCTGTCTTTCCAGGCTTCTCCATTTGGCCCAGGGCCGCCTTTCAGCACCTTTAAGCTTCCCAGCTACAAGGTGTTCCCAGTAGAGGGACTCTGGGAGCAAATTCAGAACCCAGTATGGTTCTCTTCCTTGCGGAAGTGGGGGGGGGGGTCCCACACTGCACTCTGAGGTCTGTCTCACCTGTTTTCTCCACCAGTGAAAGCCAAAGGCCCCGGTCACCAAAAGGAACAGGGAGAGGGCACCAAGGATGAGAACGAGAACGAGATGGCCTCCTTTAAGGTCACCTGAGATTCTCCTAGCACTGCGGGCACCTGTGAAGAAAGCACTGGGTTAGATCCGGGGTTGGAGATGGGAAAGGATACCTTGCTATACCCTTATCCATTACAGATACAATGAGGCCAGAGAGTTTAAGGGCCTTGTCCAGGATCATTCAGCTAACTAATGACAGAAATAGGTCAGGCCTAGAGAGCTGGAAGTCAGGTCCCTGATGGAAGGGGAGGTGGGGTTAGGAGATAGGCGCGGGGTGGGGGTGGGGGTGGGGGTGGGGAGGCTTGGAAGACTTCTGAGTTGGGACGTCAAACCTGAGCTAGACTCTGCGGCGGCGTACACTGTCGCTCCAAGAAGCCTCTGGCCCTCGTACAGCTGACACTGCCATCTCTCAGCAAGGAGCCTGGCTTCCTGAATCTCCAGCACAGGACCCGTGCAACTCCTGGACAGATTGTTCAGGGGACGCCACACAAATCTTTCCTCTCCAGATGCCGGGGTTACCTCACACAACAGCTTCCCCCGGGAGCCAGGTAACCCAAAGGATTTGGGAGTCACTGAAAAATCAGAGGGGAGAGATCTCATGGGAGCCTCGACCCCTTAGTTGTCATCAGTGTTACAATCCTCTTGTCACCTAACTCTCACTGGGATCAAGCTGGGAAAACCTCAGGGGCAGAGGTCATAGGGCACGACGACATTCATCCTTGGTTTTGTTTTGTTTTTGAGACAGGGTCTCATGTGCTCAAGCTGACCTTGAACTTCCTATGTAGCCAAGCATAACCTTGAACTCCTGATCCTCCTGCCTCCATCTCAGAAGTACTGGGATTACAGGGCTGTCCCATCTGGCCATTAGTCATCTTAATACTGCACTCGAAATGTTCCCAACCCTTCAAGACATTATTCAAACTCAGACAGATGCTGAAGGCCACAGAGGCAGTACTTATGCTGAGATGTACCTCAGTTGGCGGATTTCTGAGTTCGAGGCTAGCCTGGTCTACAGAGTGAGTTCCAGGACAGCCAGGACTACACAGAGAAACCCTGTCTCGAAAAACCAAAAAAAAAAAAAAAAAGAACACTTTCTTAGAATGCTTGAGTCCGTGGGTTCAGTTCCCAGCATCCCATAAACTGGTGTGGACACAAGAAAATCAGAAGCTAAAGATTCACTACACACTGAGTTCAAGGTCAGCCTGAGCTACAGAAGACCTTGTTTTGAAATATAAAATAAAGTTAGAAAGATGGCTCAGTGGTCAAGAGTACTTGGTGTTCTTCCAGAGGATCCAGGTTCGATTCCTAGCACCCACATAGTAGCTCACTCTTGTCTGTAACTCCAGATCTCGAGACCAACGCCCTCTTCTATTTCTGTGGGTACAGGACACAGATGTACAAGCAGGCACAATTCACATATAATAAGATACTTTTTGTTTGTTTGTTTTCAAGATAGGGGTTCTGTCTGTAGTCCTGGCTGTCCTGGAACTCACACTGTAGACCAGGCTGGCCTCAAACTCAAAGATCCACCTGTCTCTGCTTCATCAGTGTTGGGATTAAAGGTGTGTGCTGCTACCACCTGGCTTATTAAATACATTTTTAAATAAAATAAAATGGAGAGGTAGCTCAGAGTTTACTAAGATATTAGGGTTTACTGGTCTTCCAAAGGACCCATGATCAGTTCATAGCACCCACACCTGGCAGCTCCAGGGAACCCAACAGTCCATTCTCATGTCTTCTCGGACACCCCATGTGTGCACACTCACACAGAAACACAAAACTCACAAGCACATTCTCTTCTAAACTGCTCGGACTCTCAGGGCTCAGTCAGGTGAATCAGCACCCCTTACTTCCAAAGACTTCCCCGGCCCCCATCACCTCGCTCACACCAGTGCCCCCACCAGTGTCCCCAGGTTTGTAGTGTCTCTAAATGAAGGTTACAGCAGCTTCTTGAATGTTTACAGAACAGGTAAGCAACTGATTGATCCCCAGGCAGAACATGCTCTAAGTTGACTAGAGATAGGATGGTAGAAGCAGGGCACGGGACTTAGTAACACAGATATCCAACTTTCAAATTTAGACCATGAGTCTAGCATTTCACAGTGGTGTGACCTTGAATATTCCCTCTCTGTAAAGCAGAAATGACAATCTCTCTCCCCCTGAGCACCTGAACACAGCTGATTTTTTTCTTTTTCTTTCTTTTTTTTTTTTCCCTTGGAGGTGGGGGGGAGAGGTGGGGAAAGGACAGGGTCTCTCTGTGTAGCCCTGGCTATCCTAAACTCACTCTGTAGACCAGGCTGGTCTCAAACTTAGAGATCGGCCTGCCTCTGCCTGGAAAGCCCGAGTGCACTGGATCACTCAAAAACATTAAAGGCAAGAGATGGGTGGGCTTTGGTGACTGTTGAATGTGGCAAAGGAGGGTTTGGGACAGTGGGATTCCAATGGCATTGCTAATAGGCTAAGTTGGCAAAGGGGTGACTTGAAAAGATGGGGTTCCCTGTGAAGCTGAGGGGTTGAGTCAATATAATATCTAGATAGTATTATAGAAAATGTGTGTGGGGGCTGGTGAGATGGCTCAGTGGGTAAGAGCACCCGATTGCTCTTCTGAAGGTCCAGAGTTCAAATCCCAGCAACCACATGGTGGCTCACAACCATCTGTAACGAGATCTGGCGCCCTCTTCTGGAGTGTCTGAGGACAGCTACAGTGTACTTACATATAATAAATAAATAAATCTTTAAAAAAAAAAAAAAAGAAAGAAAGAAAATGTGTGTGGGAGCCAGGGATAACATTATTTGTTATGTCATTTACTCATTCATGTATTCAATGTCTGTTTGTTTTGAGACAGGAGCTCATGTAGCCCAGGCTGACCTTGAACTTACCATGTACATTGGGGCTAGCCTTGAGTTCCTGGTCCTCCTGCAAAGTGCTAGGATTACATCAGTGTCCTGCCTCACCTGGCTCCAATATACATTGCTAAGCAGCTACCATGTGGTGCATCTTAATGCCGAAGGTAAATAACCATAGATGTAGCTGATCTGTCACAGCTGACAGCTGCCAATCAATGAACACATACTTTCTGATTTGGGGTTGTTTTGTTTTGGTTTTGCCTGTATTTGTTTTATTTTGCCTTTAAAAAAGAAAAAAACCTTATTCACTAAATATTTGCTGACAAGAGATTGATTTATCAGCTCCTTCGAAACCCAGGTCAACTCCCACAATTTTAACGGAGCCCTAGGCCAAAAGCAGACAAGGGTTCAAGAATATATGCCTCATTCTTTTAACCATTCAAATTTTTCTTTCAAATTTTTATCATCTCTGTTTCTAGCTTCTCGGACATCCCGGCAATTCAGAGTAGGGGAGTCCCTCAGAGAAGAGTGGAACTTTTATTTTGTGACTCAAGGGGAGATTTTCAGTTTCAGTTTTGTTTTTTGTTTTGTTTTATCACAGGGGTAAAAAAAAAAAAAAAAAACAGCTCATAATTTGACAGGCACAGTAGTACATGTCTCTAGTCCCAGCACTTGGGCCTTGGAAGTAGCAGAATCAGGAGTTCAAGGTCATCCTAAGCTAAAGGAGAAAAGGTACCTGCTCTGTGAACCCTAGAACCCAGAGAAAGGTGGGCAGAGAGAACTAACTCCATAGAGTTGTCCAGTGACCTCAAATACATGCTGAGGAACATGTACTGGTCATGTGTGCACGTGCACACACACGCGCACACACACACACACACACACACACAGGCATGCACACGCACGAATGCACACACCCGGTCTCTGACAGCCAACACCCCCACCCTGTTCTTTCTCCCTGAGATGGAAACTATTCCATTCCCACCTGTGGCTGACCTGTGATGACCGCCAATGTGACAGTGGCATTGAGCTGCTGTCCCTGCAGATGGATGCTACAGGTGTAGGTCCCAGCCTGCGCCAGACCCACAGCCTCAAGGTGAAGGGTAAAATTGCCACTCTTTCCAGCCACGGGAAGCTCGGGACCTCCTCCAGGAGGAGTCCACTTGGCAATGAGCAAAGAAGGGGTCCCCACTCCTGGGGGCAAATGACAGGGCAGCTCCACCCTAGAACCTTCAGCAGCGTACACTGTCAGAGGGGCTACGGGCTCCAGACCTGGAGAGAAGAAGGAAAAGCCAAGCCATTACCAAGAGTAAGCAGTGGGCCAGAGGGTGGAGACATCAAGGAAGTGAGGCAGAAGGGGGAAGAAGGGATTTGGCTGTAACACAGAAAGAAACAGAGCAAAGCAGAGAAACTAGGGAAACTGAGGCAGCAAGAGACCAAAGGCTCAGGAGGCTGAACAGCCAAGGGATAAACAGTGAGAGATGGCAGTTTAGAACACTGGCTGTTCTTCCAGAGGAGCTGGGTTCAATTCCCAGCACCCATATGGTATCTCATGACTGTCTGTAGGTCAAGTTCCAGGGGATCCGACACCCTGACACAGACATATATGCAGGCAAAACACCAATGCATGCTAAAATGAAAATAAATAAATGTAAGAGAGACAGCAGCTAAAAGATGCCCAGAGAGAAAATGGTTTGGACACTGAGACAAAGTGATGTGGAGTGAGACCGGACGCAGCTGAGAAAGTTTTGGGGGGCCCATGCATGAGTCAGGAGAGGTGGTGAGCAGGAAGGTTGTGGTCAAGGCTGCTTAGAAGAGTTACCCAGAACCTTGAGGTTGTACGTGATGGAGACATTGAAGCCATCTCTGTAGGTGAGAACACAGCCCCAGGTTCCAGAGTCCAGGGGGCTGACTTGGGGCAGTAACAGGAAAGTTTCAGCTAAAAAATGACGCGGTGAGTTGTAGACAGGCACTCGGCTCTGGCCCTGGAACCAGTGCACAGAGACTGGGCGGTCAGGACGGCTGAAGGAGCAGTTCAAAAGGACCCAATCAGATGGCTTGAGGACTCCTGAGGGACTGGCAATCACTGTGCAAAAGTTTAAAAAAAAAAAAAAAATCAGTCCAATAGGTGAAAATGCTTTCTCAACGCAGCCGGCCAACCCAAGCCGAAAACTCATAGAAACGGGGCATTGCTTTCAGATTGTCCACACACCCGCACATTCCAAGTCACTTCTTGAAACCTGGGGGTGTTTATGGGTGGATCTCCAAGAGACCCGGGACTCTTCCACGGCCTCCTGCCTCTACTTCACTTGGCTTGGCCGATTCTTCTTTGGGCAGACCTGGTCTGAGGACGAGCTACAGATATCTTAGATGAATCACTCTAGCCCCCCAAAGAAGAGGTGATTCCCCAGCTCTACCTCTACAAGGGATGGCACTCCTGCAGTAGGTGGGGGAAAGGGAGTTGGGAGGGGGTGGGGTGATACAATTTCTCCATAGCCCCCTCATCCCCGCCTAAAGGCGTGCGTTTCAGGGGGCACTTTCCAACCTGCCATCTGGGGGCCATCCCTTCTTCTACACTTCTGGAGGTCTTCAGGCAGGGTCTAAAGCACAACCCTAGCCATTGCTCTCCCTGCCCCGGGGGAAGCAGGGATCTGCTTCCCAGGCCCTCTCTCTCCCTTTGTCCGGCCCCACCTACTCGAGGCCTGGCCGACGCGCAGGCGGAGACTGCAGGAGAGGGCGCGGTTCGGGAGGCGCACGGTGGCGTGGTACTCGCCCGCATCGGTGCGCAGAGCTGGGCGCAACCACAGAGAGAAGTCCCCGCGCTGGAGGCCGCGCTCCTCCAGCTGCACGTGGGGATGCAGGGGCTGCCTCCCGCTGCGCAGGCCTCCTGGAGCCACGCTCAGCACCGTGTAGCGACCGGGTGCGGGTTGTCTAGGCGAGGGCATCCCCTGGTGAAGGTCAAGGGCCGGGATGGGAGTAGGTTGGCCACTGGTTGGGGAGAGAGAATAGGATTGAGAAATTTGATAAGGCCACGAAGAAGATGCACTCAAGCATGCTTTGAGGATAAAATTAACCTGCCTAAGAGACCTCTTGAGCGTCAGCAGCCTCCCCTCTCCCGCATAACTACCCCTGTCCCCACTTCCGTTGGTCTTCAGCACTATCTGCTACTGGAGAGGCGGGGCACTACAGGATGCCAGGTGTGTGTGGAGCAATCCACAGGAAGGCTGTGTGGTTTTAGAGGACACTGAGCTAGCTACTGGCTTTAGAGGGGCTCACAACGAGGACAAAGCTGGCTTGGACAGGGTTTTATCCATTAGGACAGGATTGGGAGGTTCTGTTGTTCAACTTTGGAGTTCATACCTGTCTGGTTGGTGTTGCCAGATGACCCCTCCTCTTCGTAGAAAGTTAGGATCCAGGTTGGGGGATTTGAGGCTGCAGGGAAGATGGACGGGAGCTCCCTCCTGGGCCCACACCACGGAGAGCTCTTTCCCAGGCCCTGAAGACACAACTAGTGGAGCAAAAGAGAGGCCAAGGGCATTGAGCCAAGAGATTGGAGACTAGAGAAATGCCCTGGCTTTCCTAAGAAAGAAACATCATTCCTCCCTGTTGAAGGGAGGCCGAGGCAGCTTTGGGATTGGAAGGACTGCCCTTATACAAGGTGATGGTGCAGGCCTCTAATCCCAGCACTGGGGAGGAGAGGCAAGTGGATCACTATAAGTTCAAGGCCAGCCTGGTCATCAGAGCCAGTCCCAGGACAGCCAGGGCAACACAAAGAAACCCTGTCTCAACACACACACACACACACACACACACACACCTCCCCTCACCAAAAGCATTGGAATATCATCACAGAGCTGACGAGACAGGCCATAGAGGTCCCTGCTGGCTTTTCCAGGACTCTCCACCTTACCTGGAGCTTCCCAAAGCAGTCCCAGAAGCAAAAAGCCAAGGAGCAGGTCCTCCCTCATCTCCTCTATGGCCCGGGCCTTCCCAGCTCTCCAAGGGAGGTCAGAAAAAGGTCCTGGGAGGAGAGAGAGAGAGAGAGACAGAGACAGAGAGAGAGAGAGAGAGAGAGAAGAGAGAGACACAGAGAGAGAAGTTCTACAAGGAGGAGGTGAGGCAGAGGGAAAGAATGTAGGGTGAAGAGGACGCCCCAGGAGTGGGGACTGGAGACCGCAGGACAATGATCAGAGGCCCGGGCTGGGACCCAGAGCAGAGCACAGGCAAACCCACTGCAGCTAGCTAGAACCTGAGCTGCTCCTCCAGACCCAGTCCTTCTGCTTCTCCTCCCCACTGCCCGCCCCCCCCAGACCAAGGCGCGGGGTTTCGCTTCGCAGTGGAAAGTGTGAGGGGGCTGATTCCCAGCAGCCGAGCCCTCCTCTCGGTGGTGGCACTCCCCTTGTTTACTTCCTCAGACTCGGGTCTCCCTACCGCCCCCTCTTCACCTCTTCCCCCTCTGTCTCCTCTCTCTCTCCCCCCCCAAGCATTTCTGCCTAGAACTACAGCTGTATCTTTAAACTTCCTCTACTGTCCCCACAGTTTCTTCTTGACTCGCTCTTTCCCATTAACACTGAAAAAAAAAAAAAAAAAGCCACTGTTCCTGCAGTCTGCCTGCCTAGCCTTTCAGCATCTCTTGGACAGGTACTCAAGAAGTGTCACCATACCACGTTACCAGATCTGGGTTAGGGCTCAGTGGAAAAGTATAGTAGCCACACGGTGTTGACCTTCATTCTATGCTACATATAAATGTATTATACATTTTCCATAAAGCAACTTGTGAAACTTGATGCGCGCCCCTTTTTGTACAGATTTCGGGACTTGAGGCTCACAGGCATTAAATAACTTGCCAACGTTAGGAAGCATGAAGGCAAAAGCTGTCTAGTCCTTAACCCTACTTGCATTATGGGATGGCCTTTCATCTTCTAGGAAGATGACACTGAGAAACTAGGTTCTGTGTGTGTGTGGGGGGGGGGGGATGTTCGAGACAGGGTTTCTCTGTGTATCCCCGGCTGTCCAGAAACTCACTTGTAGACCAGGCTGGCCTTGAACTCAGAAATCCGCCTGCCTCTGCCTCCTGAGTGCTGGGATTAAAGGCGGGCACCACCACGTTCAGCTGAGAAACTTGTTTTAGAGGTCTACTTTTATTTATGTGTCTGTTTACATAAATTCACCACCCTGTGTGAATGCTGGGAGGCCTGAAGAGGGTGTCAGATTCCTTGGAGCTGGAGTTACAGGTGGTTTTGGAGCTACCCCATCTGGATGTTCAACATCAAACCTGGGTCTTCTTGAAGGGCAACAAGCACTCATAACTGCAGAACGGGCCTTTCCAGCCCTGACAATAGGATGTTTTCCTGACTTCAAAACCTCCCTCCTCCCCAAGATTCTGTACTTTAAGAAAAAAATAAAGGCAAGGGTCTATGGAGATGGAATAATGCAGGAATCCTGTAGCAAGGAAAACTCAAGAGAGAGACCAAGGTGTCAGCAACAGTGGCATGTGTAAGTCAAGATTTTGGAAGGTGGGGTGAATTGAAGCTGGCTTGCTTGGGCCCATGAGTTCAGGGTCATCACTGGCTACAAAGTAGATGCAATGCTAACAAAATGAAACTTAAAATAAAAAGGGAAAAAGACCTTTAATCCCAGTACTTAGTAGGCAGAGGCAGGTGGCTTTATGTGAATTCCAGACCAGCCAGGACTGTGTAGTAAGACTATAAAACAAGAGGAACTGAGGCAGAAGGCTAGAGGAACCCAACAACCTTTGCTCCCCAGCTCAGCTGAGCTGAGAAAATGAAGACGATGACAAGGAGACAGGTCTGATAACTAACTCTGGAGTCTGTTGCCACCCATGTATGAGAGAACTCTGCTTCCCGTGAGTCAAAAAGGTGTCCATGCTTCGGAGTTCTCTTTCCAAACTCTAGGTTGAGACCTGGGCCTAACAGCCTCTTCCACCTTGGGGGCAGGACTTCCTGTTTCTATCTGCCTGGTTCAGCACAATGGAGCTGGAAGCTTTCCACTGGGCTCAGCAGTGTCTAGATCTTACGTGAGTTAACATGATATAGTGTGCACTGCTGAGGAGAAAGCTCCCCAGGAACCCAAAAAACAGGACGTATGTCAGCCCCCAGAGGAAGACCTTGAGCTCCCACTGGAGGACTGGCCATGTCTCCTATAATCTGGGTATGAGGTCAGCCACGCCCTCTACACCCTTTCGTGCACTGACTGCGGGGAAAGCAGGAGACGGGTTAAAAACAGAAGCGCGACCGTTTCTTTATTAAATTATACAAAAAGGGGAGGGGGCAGCTTCGGGGCTTGGCCCCAACCCCAGCCCCACCCCGGCCTGGCGCTGTCTGAGAGGAGGGAATCTGAGGGAGACCCAGGGATCAGGCAGGAGAAAGAAGGGCAGGCTGAGAGGCTCGAGGTGCAGAGGGGAAGGAGAGGCTTCGCAAGGACCGGAACATATGGGATGGTGAGGGAAGGCAGGAAAGAAGAACAAGAATGCTAGGGCAAGTGAGGGCTGGCTGGGGAGCTCAGATGAGGCGGATCGGGAGCTGGACTGGTGGCAGTGAGGGTGAAGGAGCAGTGTCTGGAGAGATGGAAATGAGAGGCTGGGTCAAAGGACAAGGGTCACAGCTCTGGGGCAGGGCCAGAGCAGGGAGCCAGGAGAAGGGGGGCTGGATTTGTGTGTTCCCGCCCCACCTCCAGGACCTGAGGGGCCTCCCATCCCCAAGCCCACGGGCAGGGGTTCATGCCGATGCCCCGTTTTCTGTCTTCTGCCTCTTGGGGTCTGCTTCATCCTGTGGAGAGGATAAAAGTTGAAGTAGCTGGACAAAGGAGACTTCCCCGTTCCTGCTGGCCCTGCTCTGGCCCCTGCCTATCCATGCTACCCACAAGGACCTGGGTCCAAATCCAAAGGCCACCCAGCCCTTGATATATTCCTGACAGCCCCTCAGACTCCAACCCAGCTCAAACCTCCTCTTCAGCAGTTCTCTTCCGCACGGGGCCTTCATCCTCCTCCTCTTCTTCTTCCTCATCTGAGGAGCCAGAAACAAGTCACTGGGGAAGGTTGGGAGGCTCTGGGAACGTCGCGCGTGCGCGCGCACACACACACCCCTTTCCATCCCAGTGTCCAGTCTTCAACTGCTCCCTGACTCTGCTCTTTTGAGTCTCAACTTTACAGCCCAGCCTTCCCTGCCCATCCCTACCTTCTTCATCCCCTTCATCATCATCCTCTCCATCTTCTGCAGTTTCTTCTTCCTCTTCCTCAGCTCCATTCTCCTCTTCCTATGGGGACCAAGACAAGGGGTGATGGATGTCAAGCCAGCTGTACTGCCACTCACTGGGTGATAAAGGGGCCTAGGAGCCTCAGGGCAGGGAAGGAATGAGAAGAGGTCGAGAGAATGGCAGGACCCCAGCACCCCCAGAAGGTAGGGGGCAGGAAGGATGTTTGGGCAAGTGTAGTCATCATCCCCCTGCTGCCTTCACACCTCCACTACTTCTTTCTTCCGTTCTTTCCGGCCAGCCTTCTCCTCCACCTTGTCCTTCTTTTCTTTCAGGTCCTGCAAGACAGAAGGTCACCTTTCTCTCAGCAAGGATGACAGACAGCCCTCGAGGGCTTCCAGCTCTGCAGCTAGGTCAAAGGTAGTAAGGGAAGGTGGCCATAGTTTGAGACACAACTGGAGTCCTCGGGTCCTTAGATATGGGCCATAACTGGCTGATTCTAGAGACTTCTGTCCCCCAGGACCCCCAGGGATGTGGGCAAGTGATGGTAAGTGGCCAGAGTCGCTGAGGCTCCCACCCCATCAAGTTCTTCCGAACCTCCCCTGGCTTAAGAGTTGAGCTCCACAAAGCAAATCCCCCATCTGCTGGCAGCCTGGCTGCCCCACCCCCTCACCCTCTCTGCTTGCCCCCGCTCTGCCTTTTGTCTACCTCAGGGGCCTTTGCTTAAGTACTCTCTCTCCTGGGCATCACTCCCAGCTTCTCCGTCAGCTTCTGAGGTCTTTGTATCCCTGCTGTGTCTCCCTAACCCTCCAGTTCCTACCTGGCCTAACGGCACAGGGATGTGGCGATCACCCTAACATGTTCCCCCATCGGTTTCTATCCCCAATCTAACCAGTCTCCGCGTTCCCTGCCGGCTCCACCTTCCGGCCGCCGAGGAAGGAGAAAGCACAACAAACAAGTGTGCGCCGGGGCGGGCGGGCGGGCAGGTGGGAGTTACCTGCCCAGAGCCCCTCCCACCAGGCTGTCCGCCTTCGCTCCAAAAGCCCAGCAGGTCCTGTTCTATTCTGACAGTGGGTAAGCCCCTCTGGACACACCAGCCTTCCTACCCCATGCAGATCCTATGTCCCCCTGGCAGGGGCCACCATCTCCTCCGCTCTTATCTAACGTTAGTATGCAACTCTTGTGTACACGATCCCAAGTGGGCCGGAGTTCTCCTAAGTAGATCACCCCAGAGGTACGTGTCCTTTCTAGAACAAGACTGAGGTAGAAGAGGTGCCAAAATGACTGGCCTGAGGACACTCTACTCCCTTCAGGAAGAGCACAAAACACTTGGACCCTCTCACACCAGACAGGTTTCCTCATTCTGATTTGTCGTTCCTTCTCTGTCACATGGTGGGTTTGGGCACTTGTATTACCAGGTGGGCTTTCTCATACGCTCCCGGGCCAGGCAGGGACTAAGTCAGCTTAGCGTGAGCCAGGCCCTGGCCTGAGTTTTCTATTGGGGTTGATGGAGGGGTGAGGGGAAGGGAGAGAGAATACCAGAGACCAAAGTCCACAGGGTTGGCCCCTCTCCTCCTGGGTCCTGTCCTGGTCACTGTCCTTCCATGATCTCTTGTCCAGGAGGGTATGTGACCTGCCCCCAGCTGCTAAGCAGCTCTCTGGCCTCTACAGGGGTGCACAAGCTCACCCAGGCTAACACCAACTCACACATCTGCGGGGAAGCACCCACACGCTCTGGAGACACATGGCCCAATGTTTGGGCATTCTGGCACAGTCTCACAGGAGCACAGTGTAGCCACTCACAAAGCAACAACATGCCTCCAGGACATCTCAGTCAGTCTCGGCATGCACACATGTAACTGACACGGGCGGTCCCACACACTCGCTGGATCTCAGACATACAAAGACGCCTACTCGGTGAAGTCACATGCCACCGCACAACCCACCGGAGGGCCACACAGGCACACCTTATCAGATCTCACATGTCCCCTCTTCCCACTGCCTTTCATCCTATCAGCTCCCTCCTTCCACTTGGACCTCGAGAACTATACTGCGCCCCCCCCAAAAAAGACTGGGCTCCCAGCCCCCAAGCCTGGCCGCATTAATTTCCCTAAGCGGCACTCCGCAGTTTCCCTGGGGAAATTAGAGGAAGACTGAAAGAGAGACAAGGGCAAAGGGATGAGGCCGGGAAAGGCAGCTGCTGAGAGCAAAGACAGCTTGACGTATGGTCAGGCGATGCTGAGCTCCAGCTTTTTCGAAGGCTCGTTTCTCCGTCTTTCTGGTTTTTAGAAATTCAACATGAGGGGAGGCGATAATGAAAAAAAATTGGAAATCGGTAGTAGAGGAAGAACAAATGAAGATGGGCAAAAATGTTTTAAAAAATTAAAAAGGGGGGGTGCAGGAGAGGCGCAGCCCTTCGGGGACGAGGACAGACGGTCGGGCGGCAAGGGGAGGAGCCGAGGAGTAGCCTCCCGGGAGAGTCCTGTTTACACTTGAGGATCCCAAACCGCTTAGCAGAGGAAAGGTGAGGTCATAGTGGCAAGAGACCTGGGGGCTCGGTTCGGACATGGGGCCCGGGCCGAGGCGGGCGCGGCAGGCAGGGCACGAGAGGGGTGGGGATGGCGGGGCCGGGCGCAGGCCGGGCGGCGAAGCCCGAGCCACGGCGCGCTGGGCCGCTAGAGGGCGCCGGCGGCGCCGAGCGGGGTAGGCAGCGCCGGGCTCCGAGCGGGGGGAGGGCGCAGCGGGGTCCGCGGGGACCGGGCGCCAGGGCCGCTCGGGGCCGTCGGGGGCGACCGGGCGCGAAGGACCGCGCCGATCCCGGGGCTGCCCGGGTGCTGGGCCGCCGCCGCCGCCCCTGCCCGTACCTTGGCACTCAGCTCGGCCGCTGCCTCCACGCTCTTCTCCGACATGGTGCCGGGGCCGGGGCTGGCGGGGAGCCGGGGTCCCGGGGCCGAGGCGGAGGAGCCCTGGACGGCGGAGGGTGGCCGCGGCCGGAACTTGGCGCGGTGGCGGCGGCGGCAGCGGCAGCGACGGCCGCTCGGCAAGCTGGCTCGCTGCAAGAGGCGGCAGAGGCGCGCGGGGTGGGGCGGGGGTGGGTCCGGAGCAGAGACCCGCAGGGCTGCGGCCGTCCGGAGGGCGGGCGGGCGGGCAGGCGGGAGGACGATGCGGGCGGTGGCCGGCGCGCTCCGGTCGCGGTCGCTCGGTCTTGCTCGCCGCCCCCGCACCAGCAGAGCTGCCGCCGACCAGCCGCTGCCGCCCCCGGGAAGGGAACCCGCTTTTAAGGCGGCGCTGCCCGACGGGAGGGGCTTCCCAGGGGTGGGGCAGGCGGGAGCGGGGAGGAGAGGAGAGGGGAGGGGGATGAAAGAGGAGGTTGGAGAGGTGGGGATAGGAGGATGAAAGCGAAGGGCGGGAGAGCGAGCGGGACAGGAGGAAGGACGAGACCGGGAGGGGGAATGGAGAGACTGACGGCTCGGGAGCGAGCGGAGTGGGGCGAGGAGGTGGGAAGGGGTGGGGTTCCTGCGGGGAGACACCGCTCCAAATGCCAGCCTACTGCCTGCAAGCTGGAGTCTGGCTCCTGGGGGCGGACTGGCCAGACTCCTGCTGACCTCCTCCTTTTAGCCCTGGGATTTTGCTAAAGGGGGGGGGGGGGGTGCGGGGAGTGGGGAGTAGATGTAGAGGCTGGGCAGGTATTTGAGAAACCAAAAGCTGAAAGGAGAGGAAGAAGGCTGCAGAGCCACTTCCATTTCTCGCTCCTGTCCGCCTTCTCTAGGTGGCCTTGAGGAGGAAAGTGAGAGTACAAAGGACAGCCTGGGCCTCTTGGCTGGACTTGACATTTGTGGTCCTTGGCGTGTTCCTTCCTGTCTGTTTCCAGGGATGTGAGGGGCCCTCTGATGTTCTCATCTGCCTCTTTATTCTTCTCTCTTCTTACCTGTCTCACCTCACTTAATTGCCTGGTTCACCTCTCTTCATTCATATAGACCGAGACCCCTCCCTTACAACCATCTACATCTCGTATGTCTCAATTTACTTTGTTCCAGATAACACTGTTTTCTTACCTGACTGTCACCTGGCCCTATAAACTTAGCTAATTTTCAACTCTCTTTCTGATTGTCCTTGTACATTTTCCCTCTCGTTGCTCTTCTCTGTCTCCCCCCCCCCCCCAAGTCTTTCTGAATTCAATTGTCCTTTGCACACACGGGCCCAGATACGGGGTTCCTTGTCCTCAGCGCCTCACCCCTAGGTTCAGAATCTTTAGATCATTTTTTGAGAACCCTAGGATTCAGAAAGAGACGGGCTGGCCTGTCAGTCTGAGGCCCGAACGGTGGATGAAGGAGAAGGCTGGGCATTGGGAAAAGATTGTCTTTGGTGTGTGTGTGTGTGTGTGTGTGTGTGTGTGTGTGTGTGAGAGAGAGAGAGATCTGTCATTATTACCCCTCACCTTTTCCAAATCATTTTTATTTCCTTAATAAAAAACACCACCTTTAGCCAGATGACCTATTCAGCACTTGGGAAGCTGAGGCAGGAGGATTGCCATTAGTTTGAGGGCATCCTGAGCAATACATCTTGCCCCCTCCCGACCCCCCCCCCAAATTAGAAAAAAGGGAAGCCATTGTTGGTCTTCCATCATCATTTAGCATGTGAGCGTGTCAACACACCATCGTTTGGTCTCTCATACACATCTCCTGGTTTCTCTGACTCTTAATTCAGTTTCTTCGTCTCATAAATCTTGGCGCCCCACCCTGCTTTTTCCTGGCAGGGTTCGGTCCACCTTTTCTCTGAGATCTCTCCACTTCCCCTTTTCAATGCGCTTCTCAGACTTCAGTGACTGATGTCTATAGCAATCTCTCACCATATTCCATCTCTGTACCCTTTCTTGCTTCATTTCTCTCCCCTCCCTCCCCCCATACCCCCCCCCCCAGCCCCGCTCCCTTTGGGTTGGTCTCTTTCCTCTCCCTCCCGCCTTCTTTTTTCTCTGCCTTCTCTACTCCACCTCCCAGCCCCGCCTGCTGTCTCGGACACCCTGCTGGGCTCTTACCCTGTTGCCCTGGTAACCGCCCTCAACTCCGGTCACCTCCACTCCCCTCCCCCCTCCAATCACCGCCACCATCAACCTCCATCCACCTTCCTCCTGTTTTTCCCGAGAGCCAATAGAAACCCTGTTGCCAGGTGGAATGCTCATTTGAATCAGCCAATCCAAGATCCTAACTGCTTGCCCTGCCTTATAAGGGGATGTGAAGAGGGCCACTCCCCCCACTCCCGCCCCACAGGGGACGAGCCCCACCACTGTCTTTTCACTCTGGCCTAGGAAGGAGATTAAGACCCTCTGGCTTACCCTCTCATAAAGGGCCTATCATCCCATTTCTTTAGATGGGACCACCAGGGTTGCAGTGAGGTGTGGGACGGACCTTGGGGAGTGGGTTGGACTGTGGGCTGGGCCTCAAGGCTGGGGGTGGGAATGAGGTGTGATTAGGGAAGGGGAGGCGGAGGGAGCCGGGAATTTTGCCCAGGGAGGGGTGTCTGGGAGCGGAGGCAGCTGCAGTGGAAAATTCCAGGGAGATGGCGAGGCAGAGAATGGGAATCCTGCCCCAAGGCCCAAGGGAGTGCATAGAAATCTAAGAACTTGGACATTAGGGTCTTCAGGGACTGCTGGGGGGCATTCTACAGGGCTGGACGGCCGATTCTAAATCCCTTCCTATGGATAACGGAGGAACCACCCATTATCCTTTCTAGCTGGTTAGAGCGCAGACCAGAGTCTCCTAAAGTTCTGCTTTTTGAGGAAGCAGCTGGGAGACTTGAGGTGAATTTGGAGGAAATGGGATGTTGAGAAGAGAACCCACCAGAGTGGCCCTTTAAGGTCTGTCTTTGTGCCTCGGGTCACTGGTGTCAAATGCCAACGTTTGCTTCTTTTGTTTCGCTCCATAGAAGTACTCTTGAGGTTTTGTGGAGGCCTGCCTATTCCTAGAATTCTATTACTCTACCTTGTAGTTGAGACATTTCCCACGAGTTGAGTGGGGAAAAAAAAAAACAAAACAACTGTGCTTACACATCTTCTGAAAGTGGGAAAAAGGAGAGACCAAGGTGAGAAGAACAAGAAAGGCCGGAGCCCCCTGGAAGCTCTGACATCTGGCTGAGTTCCTAGAAGTTGCTCTGCTCTCAAGTGTGGAAGGTGTTCCCTTCTAATTGCTTCAGACTCCTCCTTAGTGAGGTCTCCAGTTCCGTTGTCAGTGTGCCTGTGTTCTTCCGCCCAGTGCTGAGGAGAGCCTGTGTCACTCAAGGCAGTGGGGCACACAAGTCCGGAGAGCTGGGCCATCTCCCTTAGCCTTTATTAAATCTTTAGTTCACTCCCAGTGACCACAGTTTTTTTATTTCCCAATTTTTTTATTTCCCAATTTTTCCTTCATCTTCGGAAAACAAAACAAAAAAACCTCCAAGTCAGGAGACGACGAACACTTAGAAATTAACCAAACCCGGGGCTGGTGAGATGGCTCAGTGGGTAAGAGCACCCGACTGCTCTTCCGAAGGTCCAGAGTTCAAATCCCAGCAACCACATGGTGGCTCACAACCATCCATAACGAGATCTGGTGCCCTCTTCTGGAGTGTCTGAAGACAACTACAGTGTACTTACATATAATAAATAAATAAATCTTAAAAAAAAAAAAAAAAAAAAGAAATTAACCAAACCCTTGTTTCTAGTGTGTTGGTGCACTCCGGCAGAAGGCAGACCTCAAGTGTGAGCATGGCTTTTTCCTTCTCCCATGTGAGTCCCGGGAATCAAACTCAGACCAGCAGGCCTGGTGGCAAGCACTTCTCTTTGCCCCCCACCCCCCTTTTTTTGGGAAGGAAAGCTTTATTTTGGTGACCATCCCCTGTGATACAGTGATGCAGGCTATTGTGGTGATGAAGACAGTTGTGGTAAACAGAGTCAGAAGCAGTGGTTTTCATTAAATTCAAAGGCAGGAGAGAGTGATGCAGACTTGTGCTCGCTCAGAGCCTGGTGTCCTTTATTATTATTATTATTATTTAGTTTTTATGTCTGGGTGTTTTGTCTGTGAGTGGTGCCCTATTTGTGTTCCTGGATCCCACTAGGAGTCCAGAAGAGGGTGTGTGAAACCTTGGAAATAGACTGTGAGCCTCCGTGTGGAATAAAACCCAGGGTTCTCTGGAAGAACAGTCAGTGCTCTTAACAGATGAGCCATCTCTCCAGAGCCTTCCTTCCTCTTTTTTTTTTTTTTGAGGCAGAGGAGTCTCACTATGATGACCAGGCTTGCTTCCTACTTCTGCCTCCCCGTTGTGGGCTTTAAAGGCCTGAGATACCGCGCGCGCGCATGTGTGTGCGTGTGTGTGTGTGTGTGTGTGTGTGTGTGTTTATACACATTTGTGCAAGGCGCACGGCTCATGCATATTCAGGTGCCCTTGGAGGTCTGGAGAGAACTTGAATTTCTGAAGCTGCAGTTACTGCCAGTTGCCAGCTACTGGACTTGGGTGCTGAGATTTGAACTTGGAGGCCGGGCGTGGTGGCGCACGCCTTTAATCCCAGCACTTGGGAGGCAGAGGCAGGCGGATTTCTGAGTTCGAGGCCAGCCTGATCTACAAAGTGAGTTCCAGGACAGCCAGGGCTATACAGAGAAACCCTGTCTCAAAAAAACAAAACAAAAAAAAAACAAAAAAAAAAAGAGATTATCTTGAACTTGGACGCTCTGCTAGAACAGCAAGAGCTCTTCGGTCACTGCCCGCTTTCCTCTTTCTATGCAGCC
This sequence comes from Mus caroli, assembly GCF_978045245.1. Classification (NCBI taxonomy): domain Eukaryota; kingdom Metazoa; phylum Chordata; class Mammalia; order Rodentia; family Muridae; genus Mus; species Mus caroli. The sequence continues at coordinate 24,231,816 of NW_028227262.1, read as the reverse complement.
CAGGTCTCCAGCTCATAGAATGGCTTAGTCTTATCTGCAGCAATGTTTATATATTATATGTTGTATGTAATACATATATTTTATACATGTGTATCTGTGGGTGTATACATATATATGCATGCTAATCTTGGCTACATACTAGGTTGGAGGTGAGGCCAGGTTGGACTATGTAAGACTCTGTCTGTTTCAACTGACAAGCATGCAAACAACAAGAAAAATAGCTTCCACAAAGTAGTATGAGACAATGAATCCTTGTAATCCTGGTATTCTGGAGTTTAGGCAGCAGAAGGACTTCAAATGCAAGGTTGGCATGGGCTATCTATGAACACCCTGCCACCAATGGCAAGACCTTGTCACACACACACACACACACACACACACACACACACAAAACCACTTTCAAAACACAGTACCAGGCTGGAAAGATGGCTCAGTGGTTAAGAGCACCAACTGGGGCTGGTGAGATGGCTCAGTGGGTAAGAGCACCCGACTGCTCTTCCGAAGGTCCAGAGTTCAAATCCCAGCAACCACATGGTGGCTCACAACCATCCGTAACGAGATCTGGTGCCCTCTTCTGGAGTGTCTGAAGACAGCTACAGTGTACTTACATATAATAAATAAATAAATCTTTTTAAAAAAAGTTATTAAAAAAAAAAAAAAAAAGAGCACCAACTGTTCTTCCAGAGGTCCTGAGTTCAATTCCCTGTAACCACATGGTGGCTCACAACCATCTGTAATGTTTTCTGATGCCCTCTTCTGGTGTGTCTAAAGAGAGCAATGGCGTTCTCTTATACATAAAATAAATAATTTTTTTAAAATTGTTCATTTAAAAACAAAACAGTCACATCATATGTAATTAATCTGGTCGAAAGAGAATGGAAATAAAATTTAAAGTTAGCTTCATTGATCTTATTCACCATCAAAATTCTACTCAGATATGTCAATTTTAGTGGAAGAACTTTGAATTTCCATTGTGCCTTTATATCACGCTTAGAGTTGTCTGTTTGTTTTGAGATAAGGTTTCTCACCCTGACAGTCCAGTAGACCAAGGTAGCCTCAGACTCAGAGATGAGATGTGCCTGCCTCTGTCTGGAGTGCTAAGATTAAAGAAGTGACCCACCATGCTCTGCCCAGGCTTAACTTTAAAGCAGACATGATGGCAGCCACTCCTCATCATGCCAGCACCCTGCAGCTGACTGCTAGGGTACAGATCAGTGAATTATCAGATTACAGCCCTTTTAAGCTGTACTTTAAAAACCTTTCTAATCTATTATCTTTATGTGTGTGGGTGTTCTGTCTGCATGTATGTCTGTGCACCGCTTGTCTAGTCTTTCAGAGACCAGGAGAGTGTTGCTGTGCCCTTGGGATTGGAGTTTTGGGTGGTTTTGAGCCATCCTGGGGGCAAAGCTCAGGTCTTCTGGAAGAGCAACGGTTGCCCCTCACCTCCGAGTCATCTCTCCAAGGCTGTACTTTGATGTGAAGAGCTCTTGATCTGTAATCCTTCAGGGCAGGGACTAGTCTTTTGCCTTCAGCCTTGACTCTCGCCGCCGTATACTACAGTCCCTGCTAGCTACTAAGAGGTGTGCTAAAGTTTGTTGAAGTATAAGAGTTATGTTTTATTAATCCCAGCACTCGGGGAGGCAGAGGCAGGCAGATTTCTGAGTTCGAGGCCAGCCTGGTCTACAAAGTGAGTTTGTTCAACACTTCCTAGTGAAGTGTTGAACTTCTTCAGGACTTGAGACTGGCTGCCATTTTGAGGCAGGGTCTAGCTTGCGGTGATCCTTCTGCCTCAGCTTCTGGAATGCTGGGGTTACAGGTGTGGCCTGCCTTACTCTTTGGCTGGTTTTTCTCACCCTCAGCTTTCTCCTTCACTTGTGCACCCAGAATAGTTGACTCCGGTCCAACGTTCTTCTGTCGTTTCAAATTCTCCCTCGTATTTACTCTTCAAAAACTCGTTATAGACTTTCAGAAAAATCCATAAGTCACAGAGCATTTAAAGATGCTTCCCGGCACTGCATCAGTACTTTCTGCGATGAAAGACAAGACAAACACTCTGAGCCGGGCGGTGGTGGCACACGCCTTTAATCCCAGCACTCGGGAGGCAGAGGCAGGCGGATTTCTGAGTTCGAGGCCAGCCTGGTCTACAAAGTGAGTTCCAGGACAGCCAGGGCTACACAGAAAAACCCTGTCTCGAAAAAAACAAACAAACAAACAAACAAAAGACAAACACTCTGACAGTGTTACTCGTGGAACACAAGGCATTGTGCATACCCCGGTGACAGCTTCTACCACGGACCTACACTGTCAGCCTGAGAAGTTGTCATTTGTTCAGTTCAGTACAATAAGCATGTGATTATTTAACACTTGAAAGCACGGCTAGCTTATGGGCTGGGCAGTGTTATAGAGTGTTTTGCCTCTCATGCATGAAGTCCTGAGTTTAATACTCTTTACTGCATAAACTAGGTGTGGGAGATGACGTGCTTAAAACTAGTCAGGAGAGGTGGAGAGGGTCAGAAACCAAAGTCGTCATGGGAGTTTAAGGCCAGAGTGATATATATGGGACCCCCATCTCAAGAGAGAGAGAGAAAGAAAGTGGGGGAGCGACTAGTTCCCACTAAGAAACAAAATGAATTATTTATTTAAGTTTTGCTGTTTGTTTTTACTGATGCAGAAGGTCAGACTTAGGGTCTAGCACATGGTGATCAAGGCTCATACCATTGAGTTATACCATCAGGCCTAATTAAATAGCCACATGTGGCCAGCAGCTACCATATTGGACTCCACAACTTTAGATCTTTGTTTTAAGCTACCTCCTTTTTAAAAAAGCTTTATTTATCTGGGCATTAGTATTGGTGGTGAACTCATACCTTTAATCCCAGCACTCCAGAGGCAGAGGCAGAGGCAGGTGGATCCCTGTGAGCTGGAGGCCAGCCTGGTCTACAGAGCAAGTTCCAGGACAGCCAGAGCTATACAGAGAAACCCTGTCTCAGAAAAAATAAAAATACTTATTTTATCTTTAAATTATGTTTATGCCCATGTGTATACATAGTACAGGTGTTAGCAGAGGCCACAGATCTGGAACTGGAGTGACAGGTAGTTGTCAATCATTTCTGACTTCGAGTCTCTGTGAACTCATTATGTGGAAGGACTTCACCACTGAGCCATCTATCCAGCCCCTTAACCATATCTTTTTCTTTTTTCGTTTTTGTTTTTTTTTAGGGTCATTCTGGGGATCAAATCCAGGGCTTTATGCATGCCAGCCACACGCCTCACCACTTCGCTGTTAGTCCAGCCTGCAGCCTGCCTCTCTGCCCACAGCCAACCCCTGCAATTTGTAATTAGAATGTCAGAGCCAGGGAGCTCCAGCTGCTGTTTGCGTTCGTTCCTACAGGTGGCTGCTGTGCACTTAACCTCAGGTGTGTTTACAACTTTCACACATGACACAGCCCATGGCTGATTCAGGGGACCAGCAAGGGGAAACTAAGCGGCTAGTGAAACACGCACTTGACCTAGCAAGTTAAAGACTTACAAGAGGATAACGAGGAAGCGTCAGTGTGTGGTCGATGGACCTTCCAGGTGACTTTTATAGGCTCTCTGCTCCAGTCTCTCTCAACTGCTCCATCATGGAGGCCTGCTGAAAGTCCCACCCACCAACCACATAGCTGGAACCCTGGAGGCTCCCAGGTCTAGCACAGGAAACACTCAAACAGAAGCCGACTGAAATCATCCTGTGTTTCCTCTCTTGGTTGATGGCACTTTCCTCTGTGCAAAATTAGACCTCGTTTTTTTCTTCCTTTCCCTACTCCCTTGAGCTTGCATTTGGTCCCCACCCCCCTGACTTGCATGTGCTCAGAGGCTCACGATTAAGTGATATGAAGCTCGGCCAGCTCACAATTGTCAATCTCGAGTTTGGGGTTTCTGTATCTTCACACCTACCTCGGTTTCCCTATTGCCATACCTGCTGCATCAGACAAGCTCAAAAAAGAAAAAAAAAAGTTTCCAGGAATGCACAAAAGGTCTTTCCATTTAAACGACAAACAGGCTGTTGTGTGAGTTCCCTGCTTAAAACGTTGCTCCACCCTCTGCCCTCTGTTCAAATATCCAACTGTTCTGGGCTGGTTCCAGATATGTGACCTCACATTCAAAGAGGGCCCCTTCTCTGGCCCAGCTCTACCCTCTCAAGGATTTCCTGACCGAGTCCAGCCAGATGAGCAGAGAATGTAGGAGGCACACTCAGTCCTTGTCCTCTCGAGCTTCAGTCCCTCTCACTCCTGTCATCTACGGGAAATGCCAATGACTGACAAACTCCTGCCCTTCATTGATCCGATAGAGAAGAGACAGAGACCAAGGCAGACAGAGAGGGAGGGAGAGGAGAGGGAGAAGGGAAAGAACAAGAACAGGAGGTGAGGAAAAGAGAAGGCAGGCAGACATAACTGCTAGTGGCTTGTAAATGATATCCTTCCATTTCCTAGAGAGCTATAAGCCACCAGGGACACTGACACAAGCTTGCATAGCTCCCAAAATTTCAAGTGTGTGTGTGTATGTGAGTGTGTGTTGGTAAGGATCCAGGAGATGGCTCTGTGTGTACAAGGTAAGCTCTTACACAGGGCTACATCCCAAGCCCAGCTCAAGAACTTTTAAGCTACAAGAAAGCAACAAGCACCCTAGATTCCAAATTCTGTCTAATAGAAAAAGTTAAGTTGTAATTTGTAAATGTTCCTAGGTGAGGAAATACACTCATTTAAAATTACATGGAGGCTCTGGAGAGATAGCACGGTGGTCGAGAGCACTCCCTGTTCTTGGCAGAAGATCCGGGTTCATTTCCACATAGTGGCTTACAACTACCCAGGCCTTCTCGGCACCCTCTTCCGACTTCTGTATGCATCAGGCAGGCACAGACATACATCAGGCCAGCAAAACATTCATACACATCAAATAAAGAAGCCTTTTTTTCTTTAAAAAAATTTTTTTTTATTTATCTATGTTTTTGTTTAGACAAGAACCCACACTGTAGTTCCAGCTTTCCTGGAACTCACTACATAGACCAGACTGGCCTCGAACTCAGAGAGATCCTCCTGCCTCTGCATCCCAAGTGCGGAGACTAAAGATATGCATCGCCATAGCTAACCTAAATGAATCTTAAGATAAAATCATATAGAGCCAGTGAGGTCGCTCAGCAGGTCAAAGCAGCTGCCACCAATCCTGGTGACCTGAGTTTGGTTTCTGAAACCCACGGGGTAGAGGAAAAGAACTAACTCCAGATTGTCCTCTGACCTCCGCATGCACGCAGGTCTTGATAGAAGCACTCCATACCCAGGTGAATATACCAGAAATTAAGTTAGGAAAAGAGAGTGTATAGCACTGGCCCAGCATCCCACCCCTTGGGCAGTGACGACAGACAATCAGGACTTAACTTCAACACAGGAAGTTTCAGGTCAGTCTGGGTTATACAACAGGACTGTCCCGAATAAAAAATAGGGCTGTGGGCTTAGCTCAATGGTAGAGTGCTTATCTACCATATGCAAGGTCCTGGTTACACACACACACACACACACACACACAGGCATGCAAAGATAAAATGGAATGGTATGAGATTCTTAAGGTTTTCTGTCTGCTATCTTTTCTGACATCATCTCACATAGAGACTTGCTATGTATCTCTGGGATTACAGATTTATATCCAACAACATGGCAACATCCTTACACTCTGAGAGAAGGAAGAGAAAGGACTTAAAGAAAGGAGACAGGACAGCAAATAACAGACAGAAGAAGAAACCTGGAGATATAGCTTGCCACAGCGGCACCCAACTGGAATCCTTGTAGCCAGGAAGCTAAGGTAGAGTTACCATTAGTTCAAGTGGTCCAGCCTGGGCTATATAGCAAAAACCTATGTCAAAACAAACACAACACACAGGCAAGGAGACTCAAAGACCACACCCACCTCAAGGTGGCAGGGGCTGTCTTAGCCTCGTCTGTCTGTTTAATACACTAGACCCAGCACAGAGCACGTGCTCATTAAACAACTGTTGACTTGCCAAGCAATGTAGAACTTGCTTTGATGGCCAGGTAGGGAGCATATACCTTTAGTCCCAGAGCTACATAGTGAGAGGGTAGGAGACTTGCTTTCAAAAGAGACAAGAGAAAAGAACATTTGTGCCAGGCTTGGTGGCGCACGCCTTTAATCCCAGCACTTGGGAGGCAGAGGCAGACGGATTTTTGAGTTCGAGGCCAGCCTGGTCTACAAAGTGAGTTCCAGGACAGCCAGGGCAATACAGAGAAACTCTGTCTCGAAAAATCAAAAAAAAAAAAAAAAAGAACATTTGTGTAGGATATCTTTAAGTGTAGGTGGCAGAATGCTCTTTGAAGTAACATTCTTTTGTTTGTTTTTTCAAGACAGGAGTTTTCTTTTTTCTTATTTATTTATTTTTTTATTTTTTATTTTTTTTTTTGGTTTTTCGAGACAGGGTTTCTCTGTATAGTCCTGGCTCTCCTGGAACTCACTCTGTAGACCAGGCTGGCCTCGAACTCAGAAATCCGCCTGCCTCTGCCTCCCAAGTGCTGGGATTAAAGGCGTTCGCCACCACGCCCGGCTTGAGTTTTCTTTTTTAAATATTATTTATTTCTGTTTATATGAATAGGCCCCGAAAACCTGGGCGCTGTCCCGAGGCGAAAAGTTCATGGAAACTTAGTCTCCTGGAACTGTGGTATCCTGTGTAAAGAATGCTCCAATGTCCTTGCTTTAGTTGGTAAACGGATCTGTGTGCTTTCCCTTAATATTGCTTTATTACAAGTACTCCTAAGGGTTGATATTTTGACATATAGCTAAGTTAGATTCTAGGCAGTCCTTGATCGACCTTGGGCATGAATAGCTAAATCACTGGTTGATCCGACCTTGGGCATGGATAGCTAAATCACTGCCCCTCACAGAAATTTACCATTATCTAGGAATAAGGAAGTTTGTGACCTAAAGAGGAACCAGAGTAGATACTTAGAACTATAGGTAGCTGAGTTACACCCATACACAAGTATTTACAATGGCCTAGGGGGAAGGTGGACTATACTATAGACTAGAGAAGGATGTAGCCTTGGCTGTCCCAGCTCTCGGGAGCTTGATTGCTCTCCCCCTCCCCCTTGCTCCCCTCCCATACCAGGCTGACCTCAAACACAGAGATCCACCTGCCTCTGCCTCTTGAATGCTGGGATTAAAGGTCACCATTGGCCAAAGTAACCCTTTTATATAACCAGATTTATTTTTATTTTCTATGTATTTTGCCTATAGGTGTGTACAATGTGTACACAATCCCTCTAGAGGCCCAAAGAGGGCATTGGATAGCCTGGAACTGGGGTTTTACTGATTGATGATTGAGAGTCACAAAGTGGGTCCTGGAACAAGGTCCTCTGCAAGGTAGCAAGCTCCTTTTTCAGATTTATTTTCCGTGTAGATGTGTGCCAGCATGCCAGGTGTGCGCATACCCTTGATTTCTGCAGTGCATGTTAGAGCTACTGAAGCTGCAACTCTGTAGCTATCCTGGGTTTCTCTGGAATAGCAGCAAGCTTTGTTTATTTATTTTTTTAATTTTATGCTTTTGCTGTTTTTCTTTTAGACAAGCTATGTAGCCCGTCAGCTTCCAGCTCACAGAGACCATCCTTTTTCTGCCTCCCTCCCAGTGCCCCACCAACCATCAGTCATGTTTAGCCACTGAGCTGGCTCTGCAGTCCTGAGGTACTCTGGATGGAATGTCAAAGTGCTTTTCTTTAGAGCAAGAAGAAAGGACAATTGTCGGGTGGGATACCAAGAGACATTTAAAGAAGGTCTTATATATCAAATATCAATGAAAAACACATTTTCTTCTTTTTTTTTTTTTTTGGCTTCACTTTGCCAATCTGTCAGCTTACGTTAGCTATATCACTGTTTCTTCTGTTAGCACTATTTTTTTCCCACTAGCAATGATCAAATCGAAAGAAGCTGAGAGTCTCTGCTCCCAATCGTTTCCTGAGTAACCACTGACCCTTTTCCCTTGGGGAGTTGGTTAGAATAAACCTTTCTCTTCAGATCAGGTTCCACACGGTACCAATGTGGCTGACAGCCAGAGTAAAGAACTTGGGACAGTTTTGAGTTTGGATCTCTGTGGGTCAAAGTCTACCCAATACAGTTCAAATCCTCTGACCCAAAGGGGAGGGCTCTTCTCTCCAGCTCAGCCAGATTTTGTGCAAGACAATTAGTATGTCAAAATACCAGCCTCTGGCTTTGGAGTCAGCCCTCTTGGGCTTACTTTTTAGCTCCACCCCTGGGTGATTCTGCTTAATTTAACTCTCCACCCCTTTATTCTTCTAAACTTTAGTCCCTTGACCTATCTACCTGCTTAGAACAAAGAAAGTTTGAAAGACCTACGACCTAAATGAACTGGACTGTAGCTTAATGGTAGGGCATGTGCTTGGTATGCCCAAGGTCCTGAGTTGGGTCCTAAGCACTAAAATCAAAACCAAAAACGACAACAAAAAGCAAACAGACTTCAGAACTAACGCCTTTGCTCAGGCCAACCCTTCACAGACAGGTCCTGGAATGGTCCAGAAGCCTAAGCCAACACCGAGTCCTAAGGCGCTAGAGATCCAGCCCGGCCCAGGATCGCCCTCTGGCGGCCAAACTCCCAACCTGGATTCCCTTCCCTGGTTGGCCTTTTCCAAGGCTGAACTAGACCTGAGCTAAATTGTCACCTCCTTCTCTGCGTCACTCGGAGGACACCGCCCGCCGAAGCGTCTCTCCAGAGGGACAGGCCCACGCGCTCCCCTAGTTAAGCGCCCCTCCGGCAGTGTGTTTAAAGGTCCCCGCAGGGATCCGCCCCACCGGTCGCCCCCAGACAGCCCGCCTCCCCCCCCGCAAAAAAGGTGCGGCACACCCTGCCCCCACGTTGCTCTTAGCCGGTCCCTCCCGATTCCGCTCCGCCCTCCCCCACCTTTGCAGGAGCCTCTTCCTGTCCCCAGATCCCCGAGCCAGCTTAATGACACCTCCCACCCGCCCCAGAGGACCCGCCCTCTGGGGCTCCACGGCGCGCGCGCCGCCCCCCCTCCCATGCAGGTAGGTGGGGCTCCCGCGGCCCGCCCCCGGGGCCGTCCGTCGTGACGTCACTTCCGTTCGGGCCTGACCAAGGATCGGCTTCTCGGCCGAGGGCGGGGGTACGGAGGTGGCAGCCGAAGGCAGGAGGCGGTGCGGGAGGCGAGAAGCTGCCGCGCGGACCAATCCCTGAGTCCCGGGCCGCGACCCTGCTCCTGCAGCGCCCCGAGGAGAGGCCGGCCGGATGGGCCGCTGAGCCGGAGTCGGGGACCGGTGAGGCCAGGGCGGTGCGGCCCGCACGGCTGCAGGGATGCGAGCCCGGGAGTGGACCTTCCTCTCCGGCTCGCCCGGCGGGAGGCACGGGCTGGGGCAGTGGCGGCCCGGCTCGGTGGGCAGTGAGGCCTGCCCGGGGAGGCCTGGTAGCAGAAGACAGAGTAGTTGGGGGTCATTAATGGGGTGGCGGGCCGCCGTTCGAGATTCTCATCGAGTCTGGCGTCGGAGGAGGAGCTGACGGTGGCTCGGGGAAGAGAGGGTGGCGGGCGGGGGTGGAGGGGCACCCACTAAGAGGCTTGGGAAAAATTCCGTGACCGGCTTGGAGAGCTGCTGGCTCTCAGGTCTCATAGGTTATATGGCTCACCTGCCGAAGGGTCTTACCTGGAGTTTGGAGGGGTCAGTGATAGTGTGTGCAAGAGGCAGCCTTAAGAGTAGCAACACTGAGCTGGTGTGCATAAGCCTGGCCGCCTGCAGGAAACTCAGCCTCCGTATCTTCACAGTGTGGAGCCCCCTGGAGCTGAGATCACGATGTTCCGCTTCATGAGGGACGTGGAGCCTGAGGATCCCATGTTCCTGATGTGAGAATTCCCTCCCCCTCGCGCCCTCAGCCCATTCGGATTCAGGTCTGAGCAGTTCAGACAGACCCTTGGGTTCCCTTGGCTGGAACCAGTTAGAATTAGCTGGATACTCAGCTGCCGCTCTCAGAGGGAAGCCGGCAACCGTACCACTGTGTACCCTGACTTCATTTCGGGGAGGTGAAGAAGGCTGGGGGTTAATCTGCCGTCTATAGTGTATGCTCACTCCGCAGGGACCCCTTCGCAATTCACCGTCAGCACATGAGCCGCATGTTGTCAGGCGGCTTTGGATATAGCCCCTTCCTGAGCATCACAGATGGTAACATGCCAGCAACCAGGCCTGCCAGCCGCAGGATGCAGGTAACAGTTGGAACATATCGAGACCTGGGGTGATTAGTTAAGTATGCTGCAGTTCTTGCCCTACAACCAGCTTTAAAGGGACATGACCTGCGTGGGAGGCAGACGAGTGGGGTCAGGAGTCTGGGAAAGGGGCTGTGTGACTCCTGTGGAGAGAAGGAAGGGGGGAATGGAGCACTGGCCTCCTTTGGTACAGTAAGGTGGTAGGATGTAGTTCTAACTTCAGTTTCTCGTCTTGTAGGCTGGGGCTGTCTCTCCCTTCGGGATGTTGGGAATGGTGAGTCCTTGTCTTCTCTTTCTGTATCTCTCGCATGAGTGCACACACTCTCGTGCGCACGCACGCACACACACCCCTTAAATGTTATTTCCAAATGCACCACTTTGGTGGTCTTAAAAATCTTCTCTTTGGATAGTTGACATGGTTCAGAGCCCATTGACTAAATTAAGGAGCTAGGGCTGGAGAAGTGGCTCCCGAGTTAAGAGCACCTAGCTGTTCTTCCAGACAACCAGGGTTTGATTCCCAGCACCCTCATGGCAGCTCACAACTGTCTGTATTTCTAGTCTTAGGGCATCTGATGCCATCTTCTGTTCTCTGCCATCATTGCATGAATGTAGTGAACAGATGTACATGCAGACAAAACACTCATACACAGAAAGATAATAAATAGAACACTCAAATACTACTGACACCCGGAAGTTCTTTTTTTTTTTTTTTGGTTTTTCGAGACAGGGTTTCTCTGTGTAGCCCTGGCTGTCCTGGCACTCACTTTGTAGACCAGGCTGGCCTCGAACTCAGAAATCCGCCTGCCTCTGCCTCCCGAGTGCTGGGACTAAAGGCGTGCGCCACCACGCCCGGCGTCCGGAAGTTCTTAACCACTGGGGAAAGTAAAATTGTATAGCGGTTCTTTTGAGGAGGGAAAGTTTGGGGTTCTTTTACAGGTCTAAATATTCAGAGGGTTTTTTTGTTTTGGTTTTTTTTTTTTTTTTTTTTTTTTTTTTTTTTTTTTTTTTTTTTTGAGACAAAGTTTCTCTATAACAGTCCTGGCTGTCCTGGAACTCACTCTGTAGACCAGGCTGGCCTCAAACTCACTGTTTACCTCTGCCTCCCAGTGCTGGATTAAAAAGGCAAGTACCATCAACATTTAGCATGCTCAAAGGTTTTAATTCATTGCCTTTGGGTCACTTCCTTAAAGATTGGGACGAGCTGGACATGGTACGCCTTTAATCCCAGCACTTGGGAGGCAGAGGCAGGCGGATTTCTGAGTTTGAGGCCAGCCTGGTCTACAAAGTGAGTTCCAGGACAGCCAGGGCTACACAGAGAAACCCTGTCTTGAAAAACCAAAAAAAAAAAAAAAAAAAAAGATTGGGACGGCAGGCAGGAGAAGCATTAGGGCGGTCACAGAGCCGGAGAAGGTAGCCAGCAGTTCATGGGGAGGAACTTGAGTGGTTAGGCTAGATGTAAGAAGGAAAAGGGGTCTGTCCTCAGGTGAGTGAGGCCCAAAGCCGCTGACTCTCTGGACTCTCGTCTTTCCTCAGTCCGGCGGTTTCATGGACATGTTTGGGATGATGAACGACATGATTGGGAACATGGTATGACTTGCCCCATAGTCTTCCCCTGCCTTGATCTCCGTGGCAGCCAACATGGTTGGGGGTGTGGCGTGTGCTAGTGAAGAAGCTGGGTCAGACGAGCACCCGAGTCCTGTGTTTGTTCTTAGACCCATGAGTGATTACATATGCTAGTGTTGGGCCTGAGGAATCGGGCGGTTGTGATGCGTTTCCCATTCTCACGTATTTTGAGAAAGATGTAGCAAGAGCGAGCAGCTGAAGGGAGCTCCCTTCTGCAGAGTAGGCCCTCCTCATTCAGTCCCTCCTCAGGAGCACATGGCTGCAGGGGGCAACTGCCAGACCTTCTCCTCCTCCACTGTCATCTCCTACTCCAACACTGGGGACGGCGCGCCCAAGGTTTACCAGGAGACGTCGGAGATGCGCTCTGCCCCAGGCGGGGTGAGTAAGGAACCCCTCTATCTCCGAGGAGGTAGGATGGATCGGCAGCCACAGGAACCAGGGGCATCTGTTTTCAGGACTGGGTCGTGGGTGATGTATTCATCCCGGGGAGATGTAGCCAGGGCTTTGTGGGGAGAAGTGAATGTGCCTATTCGCCTCATCCCAGATCCGGGAGACACGGAGGACTGTCCGAGACTCAGACAGTGGTCTAGAGCAGATGTCCATTGGGCATCACATTCGGGATAGGGCTCACATCCTCCAGCGCTCCCGAAACCACCGCACAGGGGACCAGGAGGAGCGGCAGGACTACATCAACCTGGATGAAAGTGAGTGAGCCTGCCTTCCTTCCGGGCAGCAGCCCCTGAGCTAGTTGCTGTAGACTGGAGCGTAGCTTTCTCTACCATCCCACAGGTATCTCAGGCAGGGCTGTGGGTGAGCCCTGTGCTTAGGCTCTGTTGCCAGCTTCAGGGCTGAGTCAGGTGTTGCCAGGGAGGGGGCAGAGCTTGACTGACGTCAGGTGCTGATGGTTGTACTTTCCTGTATGGAGATTGGCGGCTTTTCTTTTCCACCCTTTACTTTGTCTTTCTCAAATGAGCTCTTTATTAGCTTCCATGGTGTGTAGCTCCAGTAGTTGTGCCTCCCCATGATGTGTAACCCCAGTAGTTGTGCCTCAGGCTTGCCAGTGGCATCCAGGAACTGTGTTGAAGCTAAAATGGCTCCCAACCTCCATTCTCCCATGCATGATCTCAACCTTTGCCCTGGTTTCTGATCTCAGAATACTGTGGCTCACCGCCTTCCATGGCTGCTCTCTGTCCTCTTTAGGCGAGGCAGCAGCATTTGATGATGAATGGAGAAGGGAGACATCCCGATACAGACAGCAGCGTCCTCTGGAATTTCGACGGCATGAGGCATCTGTGGGTGGGGGGCGAAGGGCTGAGGGGCCTCCCCGCCTGGCGATCCAGGGACCTGAGGACTCCCCCTCCCGACAGTCGCGTCGTTATGACTGGTGAAGGCCCCAGGCTCTCAGCTTCTCATGTAAGTGCCTGAGAGGGAAGAGTGGGAATATGACAGACCAGAGGAGGCTGGCTGGCAGATCAGTGTAGCAGTTAAGCTGTCATGGGACAGGAGACTTGCTCCTTCTGAGTGGCTGGAAGATGCTCCTGACCCCAGACTTCTGTGTCCTTTCTCTGACAGGCTCATCTTTCCTTCCTCCAGGTGCAGGCTGAGAGGCTGAGTAACCATCCTTGAAATGACTGTCCTTTCCAACCTCCATCCCAATTTAATATTAAATTAACAGGCAAGCTGGCCCCACCTCTCCCTGGGTCTCAGGGAGAGCCTTCTACTGCCCCCCTTACCTACGTTTCCATCTTCACCCCTCACCGCGTGTCCCACCCATCCTGTATCCACTAACTTGAGTTCTCATGTTGCTGCTCCATCTCCAAGCCGCCTCATCTTCCCGAGCCCCTGCCACGCATCGAAGGGTTTGGGGGAGAGCTCTGGGTTTAGGGATCTCCGTCCCTCAGCTCCCCTGACCCTTGCCCACCTCTTCCTCAGAGCCCCACTGCAGATACCATGGTCCTATAAGGGCTGTGGAGAAAGTGGACTAGTTCCAATTCTTTGTCCCTTCCCCCACCCATCACAGAAACACTTTCCTTTACCCTTCTCTGCCTTTATAAAAATTAATGATTTGTGCAACTTGTAACTAGGTGTTTATGGAATAAAGGAGAATGGAAAAAGTGAAGATTCTGGATGTACTTTTCGTCTTTTGCCCCAGTTCAACCCCGCTGAATCCTACCTTCTGTCGTCTTGGCTCCACATGTGGCCCAGCTGTCTTAGGGTTTCTTTTGCTGTGATGAAACACCATAACCAAGGCAGCATATAAAAGAAAGCATTTAATTGAGAGGTTGCTTGTTGCAGAGGGTATGGCCATCAGGGCAGGGAACGAAGCGGCAGGCAGGCATGATGCTAGAGCAGTCGGCCTACATCTGCTCCACAAGCAGGATGGAGAGAGAGATTGGAAATGGCTTGGCCTTTTGGAACCTCAAACCCAGTGACACACCTTAGTCCTTCCTAAATAGTCCACCACAACTGGGCACCAAACATTGAATTATATGAGCCTGCGGGGACCATTTTCATTCAGACCACACCAGTGACAGAGCTGTTGCAGCTCAGCAGGGATGGGGGGGGGGGGGCGGGGGAGGGTTTGCTCTCTCCCTGGTGTAACTTCACTCCAGAGTCATATTGAGTACAGACTGTAGCCTATGGAATTGGCTGTCCCTTCCCATGGGCAGGGTTGTTTGCCAAGGCTGGGCAGACATGCATAGGTAGCTTTACCCGAGTTTCAAGAGGGAAGGATTTCTCAAACTCATCAGCCCCTAGCTGCTGAGAACTTGAGCCAGGGAAGGAGAGCAGTGGATAGAGTAAGCTGGAACCCGAGCAGCCTGGAGGCTAGGAAGAGCTCACATTTCTCTGAATGCTCAGCTCTTGCTTTGCAGCCAAATGGGTCACTCTGTCCCTCCTACATGCTGGGCAAGCACTTGGCCACTGAGCCAGGTTTCTTTCTTTTTTTCTTTTTTTTTTTTTTCCTTCTGCAGACAGGTCTCACACTGTAGCTGAGAACAACCCTGAGTTCCTACTCCTGCTTGGGTTATAGACCTGTACCACCATGCTGAAGCTTTTCAGCCTGTTCAGTCTATTCAGCTGTTTTTCTGCTGATAAAAGTCAAAATAGAAGGCCAGGCGTGGTGGTGGTGAATGTCTTTAATCCCAGCATCTGGAAGCAGGTGGATTTCCACAATTGAGGCCAACCAGGACTATATAGTCAAAACTGTCTCAAAAAAAAAAAGGGGAAAGACCCTCTCAAGGAAGAAAGGATTTTGTGTGACATTCAGGTCCTGACTTAGTCTAGACAGTCACTGGCTAGAGGGCTGGTGAAGGCTCATGGCTGTAGGGGCAGCATTGCCTGGGTTTTGAAGCTGGTAATTGAAGCTCAAAGCATCCCCAGTCATTTAAGTATAACGCCTGACATGGATGGCTAGGCACGTACTTCCTGTGTGTACAAGTTGCTCTCATCAGTCTCCTGAGGGATTATCTAGGATTGAAGAAAACCAGAAGAGACTTGGTCTCCAGGCCAGTCTTCCTATAGCTTGGTCTTCTTGCTTACCTGGGCCTCAATTATATAGTTACATTCCAACTGCAAGCAATCTTAGGGTGTAGTTCATGCATCCCTCTGCATTCCAGAGCTGGTCCCCACATTCCAATGTTGTTCTTTGGAGTCTGTTTGTTTTGCAGGCTGGGTTCTCCCTGGTGGTAGGATTCCAGGCTGGAGCTAGTCCAACCAGCTCTCAAGTGTAGCTATGGGTTGTCTAGAGCAGGGCCAGGACCCTGGCTTCTCTGTCACAGCCAGGACTTCACAGTTTGGGTCTCGGTTTTCAGGCACACAGATTCATTGTTCTGTTTGTGTAGTGCTGGGCACGGGACTTGGGGCTTTCTCACATATGCTCAGGAAGTGTCCTACAGCCCCAGTCCTTAGGAACTAATACTCCCCTGGTCTCTGCTCTCGGGTGGGTCATGATCACCTTGCTTCAGCCCAGCCCATGTGATGGTAGTGTTTACTTAGCAGTGACATGTTGTAGGCTACAAGGTGCCAGCAAGAGACTGAGTTACTGAAGAACAAGTCATTGGGGTGACTATCCCCGGCCCCTCACCTCTGAGATCACAGTGAAGGAGACCTGGGAAGCAAATAGAAAGTGGTGGCACATGCCTTTGATGCCAGCCCTGGGAAGCAGAGGCAGGCGGGCCTCTGTGAGTTCGAGGCCAGCCTGGTCTACAGTGAGTTCCAAGTTAGAACTGTGAAGAGTCAGTCTCTCTCCCTCTCTCTCTCTTTCTGCCTCCCCTTCTCCCTCTCTGTTTCAGTCTCTCTCCCTCTCTCTTCCTCCCCCCTTACACACGCACACTTTCTTTTTGTTTTTGTTTTTCCAGGCAGGTTCTCGTGTAGCCCTGGCTGTGCTGGAAGTCCCTCTGTAGACCAGGCTGATGTTGAACTCAAGAGATCCACCTGCCTCTGCTTCCCTACTGCTGGGACCAAAAGATCAAGCCACCACCACTGGCTAAGAGACCCATTCTCAAGAAACTGAAAAAAATAAAGTTAGCCGGGCGTGGTGGCGCACGCCTTTAATCCCAGCACTTGGGAGGCAGAGGCAGGCGGATTTCTGAGTTCGAGGCCAGCCTGGTCTACAAAGTGAGTTCCAGGACAGCCAAGGCTACACAGAGAAACCCTGTCTCGAAAAACAAAACAAAACAAACAAACAAAAAAAATAATAAAGTTGCTCTCCCCAGGAATGCTGGTGTGTTGCTTTGGTCAGCTCTCCATCTGGGCTCGGCCTCCTCTGCAATAGGTCATGTCTCAGTCCCCAGACACTAGATAGACATACTCAGGCCTGGCCTCACCCCGGAAAAGGATAGGTC
The DNA here is from genome assembly GCF_978045245.1 of Mus caroli. NCBI lineage: Eukaryota > Metazoa > Chordata > Mammalia > Rodentia > Muridae > Mus > Mus caroli. Next base: position 24,215,090 of record NW_028227262.1, on the reverse strand, counting down.
AGAAGGGGTGGGTCTAGGGCGTGAGACCAAGCCAAGTGATGCAGAGGAGCACGCTCAGTAGTGAGCGAGCCCCAGCCTAACTCTACTGATTAGGAGCTGCGACTGTAAGAGGGTTCTTCATCTTTCAGAGTTCGTTCCCTGTGTGGCCTTTACTAGAAGCTGGAGGTGTGGACTCATGGAATCACACCTCAGAATTGTGAATGGAGTGCAGAGGACACATCATAGGGAATACAAACCAGTGTTCTTAGGTCCTGACATGCAGAATCAAGTTAACATTTTTTTTAAATTTATTTATTTATTTAATGTATTCACCATTGCTCTCTTCAGACACACCAGAAGAGGGCATCAGACCCCATTGCAGATGCTTGTGAGCCACCATGTGGTTGCTGGGAATTGAACTCAAGACCTCTGGAAGAGCAGTCAGTGCTCTTAACCACTGAGCCATCTCTCCAGCCCTCAAGTTAACATTTTAATACATGAGCTGAAACAGGGCTGCAGTGGCGCTCACCTTTAACCCCAGCACTTGGGAGGCAGAGACAGGCAGATCTCTGTGAGTTCTAGGCCAACCTGGTCTACAGAATGAATTCCAGGACAGCCAAGGCTATGAGAGAGACCTTGCCTCAAAAACAAAAACAAACAAACAAAACAAAAATTAGATGGATAGATAGAAAGATAGAATCTAACTAACAGAACAGACTGCTGGCTTTACTACTTTTTAATTTAGTTTCTTTTGAGACAACCAAGTGACTGAGGGGGTTGAAATGAAGAGAAGAGAAGAGAAGAGAAGAGAAGAGAAGAGAAGAGAAGAGAAGAGAGAAGAGAAGAGGAGCCTAGAAAAATGCTGTGGGGCTGGGGCCTAGCAGAAATAGCATGAAGGCCTAGCAGAAATAGCATGAAGGCCAAGGTGACAATGACTGGGAAGCTGTTCGGTGGCAGAAAATAAAACTCTGCTTCTTAGTGAAGGTAGGCAAAGGACCCTGGGACTGGCTGTAACTGAGTACGTACAAGGCCCTGGTTCCGTCCCAGCAATGCAGGCATTTTATATATATAATTCCCGTCCTGAATTTGTAATAGCGACAAATGTCAATTCACAGAGAACATACTAGGAAGGGACAAAGTGATTTCCCCTAGTGAGGGAACTTAATTTATGATATAGCATGTATCGATTTCAGAACTGAAAGACTGTGATCCCAGCTACTCAGGGGCAGAATCAGGGAACTCCAAAGCTCAAGGCCTGCGGGCTGGAGAGACGGAGACGGCTCAGGAGTCAGGGGGACTTGCTGCTCTCCAGAGGACAAAAGTCCATATGCCAGCACCCACACTGCCACACTGGGTGCCTCACAACTTACTGCTTGTAACTCCAGCTCCAGGGGACCCAACGTTCTCTTCTGGCCTCTGTTATTCTCTCTCTCTCTCTCTCTCTCTCTCTCTCTCTCTCTCTCTCCCACTCAAAAAAAAATGTTTTGTTTTGAAACAGAGTCTCACTAGGTAGCCCAGGTTAGACTTGAATTAAAAAAAAATCCTCCCATCTCAATTTTCCAAGTTATAGCCTTTGCCACCTTGTCTTGCTATGCACCTTAGATACAGTCCCAGTCCCATCTATCTATCTATCTATCTATCTATCTATCTATCTATCTATCTATCTATCTATCTATAGACTGGGTCTCATGTACCTCAGGCTAGCCCTCCGTGCTCTGTACAAGAAAGGATAACCTTAAAGTTCTGATCTTTCTACCTTCTCCACTGAGTGCTGGAATTCCAGGTGTGTGCAAACCACACCCAGTTTTATATGGTGCTGGAGTCCAATGGATGGCATTGTGCATGCTAGGCTAGCACTCTGCCAGCTAAGTTACATTCCCAGCTCTGTATCATTTATTTTAAACTGGTAGAGATTTATGAGACCGGATATAATTGGATTTTCTAAATGTCCCATGTATGCTTGGAAAAAGTGTGTATTCTGCTACCCTGAGGGCAACACTTTTTCTTTCTCTCTCTCTCTCTCTCTCTTTTTTTTTTTTTTTTTTTTTTTTGGTTTTTCGAGACAGGGTTTCTCTGTGTAGCCCCGACTGTCCTGGAACTCATTCTGTAGACCAGGCTGGCCTTGAACTCAGAAATCCGCCTGCCTCTGCCTCCTGAGTGCTGGGATCAAAGGCGTGCACCACCATGCCCAGCTTTCTTTCTTTCTTTCTTTCTTTCTTTCTTTCTTTCTTTCTTTCTTTCTTTCTTTCTTTCTTTCTTGATTATGTGGTGGTTTTGTTTTTGATTGTAGTGAGCTGAGTCTCACTATGTAGACCAGGCTGGCCTAGAACAATGTAGACCAGGCTGGCCTAGAACAATGTAGACCAGGCTGACTTGCCTCCTGGGCACTGGGATTAAACATGTAGACCACCATGTCTGACCCTTTCAAGATTAAAAAAAAAATATATATATATATATATAAATATATATATATATATATATATATATATTTTTTTTTTAGCCATACCCACATATATATATATATATATGTGGGTATGGCTATTTTGCTGCATGTATGTCTGTGTACCATGTATGTGCCTGGTGCCAATGAAGACCAGAAGAAGGTGTCAGATCTCCTGAAACTGGAACTACAGGCAATTGTGTGCCACCATGTGTGTGCTAGGACTTGAACCCCAGTCCTCTGGAAGAGCAGCCGGAGCCTCTCAGTATTAAGCCATCTTTCCAGCTCCAGAATGTTTGTTAAGTGTCGGTTTGATCCTGCTAGCTGGTGGCATTGTTCAGTTCTCTGTCTTGCTGTTTGTTTAGTGGCTGGTTATTGAACTTCGGGGCTGTTCTAGGTTCTTTCTGTTGCTGTGATAACATATTCTGACCCACAGCAACTTGTGGAAGGAAAAGGTTAGAATTTATCATCCGGGGAAGCCAAGGCAGGAACTCAGGCAGGAACTCAGGCAGGAACTCAGGCAGGAACTCAGGCAGGAACTCAGGCAGGAACCTGGGACCAAGACTGATGGGAGGCCACTGTCTCCTGGTTTGCTCCTCAGGCTCACTCGGTGGCACCACCCACAGCAGGATGGGTCTTCCTACATCAACTGGCAATTAAGGAACTGCCTCTCAGCTACAGTCACAGTCCAGTCTGTTCTTGGTGATCCTTCAGTTGAGGTTCCCTCTTGCCAGTTGACCTGGGTTAGTGTGAAGTTGAAGCTAACTGTAATGTGAAGGTCTAACAGATCCAACCATGGCTAACACCACCATCAGGTCTTCCCCCTCCCTTCCTTCTGTCTTGCTAAACCATTAGATTACATTCCTACTGTTAGCTACCAAGGTCTAATCCCTTATTTGGACACTTCCTTGTACCTGACTATAACAACAAGGTCCCGGCAATCAAAATCCATTATTTGGCCACATTTGCTAACCTGTCTAATCCGGACTTACCAACTCCTCCTGGCACAGACTTCCATTTTTGCTCCTTCAAAACCCACTCCTGCAGAGACACCTGCTGCTGTCTTTGCTGATCCAAAAAAGATCTCCTTTGTGCTGAGAATTTGGTATCTGGATGTGTTCTCTGCGAACTGCAAGGCCCCTTCATAACGGATGCCTTCAAATGTATTTCTGGGCCTTTGCATGTCTCCTTGAAGATCAGTCTTCCCTGGGCTGGAGATAGCTCCATCTCCAATGCTTTAAATCACTGACTGTTCTTCCAAAGGACCGGAGTTCAATTCCCAGAACCGACATGGCAGCACACAATGTCTGTAATTCCAGTTCCAGAGGATCCTGGACCCTCACAGGCAAAACACCAATGCACATAAAAATAAATTGTAGCGCCGGGCGTGGTGGCGCACGCCTTTAATCCCAGCACTTGGGAGGCAGAGGCAGGCGGATTTCTGAGTTCGAGGCCAGCCTGGTCTACAGAGTGAGTTCCAGGACAGCCAGGACTACACAGAGAAACCCTGTCTCGAAAAACCAAAAAAATAAAAAAATAAAAAAAAATAAATTGTAAAAAAAATCTACCTTTCTATATAATTATAGACTTTACCTTTACAATCATTATTTTCTTGGAAAACTTTTTTTATCATTATGTAATGCCCCCCCCTTTTTAAAGATTGATTTATTTATTATATGTAAGTACACTGTAGCTGTCTTCAGACACTCCAGAAGAGGGCATCAGATTTCATTACGGATGGTTGTAACCCACCATGTGGTTGCTGGGATTTGAACTCAGGACCTTCTGAAGAGCAGTTGGCTCTCTTAACTGCTGAGCCATCTCACCAGTCCTATAATGCCTCTTTTTATCTGCTAACTGGCAGTACTACATGCAATTTTTATTAAAAAAATTATTTTATAATTTTATGTGTATGGGTATTTTGTGTTAATGTAAGACTATGTACCATATATGTGGTGTCTGGTGTCTGTAGAGACCAAAAGAGCATCGGATTGGCCTGGGGCTGCAAGTGGGTGCCTGGAATTGAGCCTGGGTCCTTTGAAAGAACAGCCAAAATGTCAGGTCCCAATGAAACCTAGGACAAGTCTCACTGGGTCCCTGTGGCTCCTCTCAGCACTTCTCACCCTACCTACTGGTCTTCCCTTCCCTTTCCCCAGCTTCTGATTCCTATGTGAACCAGACATTTTGGCCGAGCAATTTCTCATGGCCTCTGGGCTCCACTCTTGGTCCACACCACCACTACCAACCACCACCACCACCAGGACCATCCTGCCTACCCCGCCCCACCCTCCCTTCCTCCCTGTCACTGCCCTCTCTAGGCCCTTCCATATGCCTCTGGCTGAACACTCCCTCACATCTACAGTAAAGTCCTTCTTCTTAGCCATACCTAGGAGATGTTATCTCCTCATTTTTGTTCATTTTCCTTGAATCATCTCTCTTGTCCCTTAATTGAAATTGTTTTACATTTGTGTGTGTGTGTGTGTATGTGTGTGCATATGCATGTGTGTGTATACATGTTTGTATGCAAGTGTGTGTCTATGTGTACACGTGTGTGTGTGCTTGTGAGTGCCAGAAGATAACCCTCAGGAGTCCTGGGAATCAGAAAGGACATCAAATTTAGCAGAAATCTTTTTATCTTTTATTCTCTGAGCTATCTTGCCCATCACAATTGAACTTATTTTGTTTAGTGTTTAATGGTATAGTTTTCTTATTCTTTTAACCAATTTGTAGGATTTTTGGAAACTGCATATAGTTGAGCATTTTAAATTTTGTTTGATGAATTCTGTTTTCATTGGTATTCCTAGATTAGTGACTTATTGCTTCCCATTTGTGATTCCTGTCACAACTTTCCACATTGTTTAGATTGTTTAGGCTTATTTGTTTAGTTTATAAGGCTATTCTTTTTTTTTTTAAAAGATTTATTTTATTTATATGTGTTAGTACACTGTAGCTGTCTTCAGACACTCCAGAAGAGGGCATCAGATCTTGTTACAGATGGTTGTGAGCCACCATGTGGTTGCTGGGATTTGAACTCAGGACCTTTGGAAGAGCAGTTGGTGCTCTTAAACACTGAGCCATCTCTCCAGCCCCCCCCCTTTTTTTTTTTTTTCGAGACAGGGTTTCTCTGTGTAGCCTTGGCTGTCCTAGAACTCACTTTGTAGATCAGGCTGGCCTCGAATTCAGAAATCCGCCTGCCTCTGCCTCCCAAGTGCTGGGATTAAAGGCGTGCGCCACCATGCCCGGCTGATAAGGCTATTCTTTTTCTTGTTTTTGTTTTGGTTTGGTTTGGTTTGTTTTGGTTTTGGTTTTTCCGAGACAGGGTTTCTCTGTGTAGCCTTGGCTGTCCTGGAACTCACTCTGTAGACCAGGCTGGCCTTGAACTCAGAAATCCACCTGCCTCAGCCTCCCAAGTGCTGGGATTAAATGTGTGCACCACCATGCCCGGCTTTGTTTTGTTTTAAGACAGGGTTTCTTTCTCTGCATGTCCTGGAACTCACTTCTGTAGACCAGGCTGGCCTTGAAATCAGAGTTCTGCCTGTCTCTTATTTGAATGTTCTTTAGTGCTCCGTTTTATTTTTATTTTTTTTTATTTTTTATTTTTTTTTTATTTTTTTTTTGGTTTTTACGAGACAGGGTTTCTCTGTATAGCCCTGGCTGTCCTGGAGCTCACTTTGTAGACCAGGCTGGCCTCGAACTCAGAAATCCGCCTGCCTCTGCCTCCCGAGTGCTGGGATTAAAGGCGTGCGCCACCACGCCCGGCTTATTTTTATTTTTTAAGATTGATTTTTATGGGCTCGGTAGTTAAGGGCACTCACTGCTCTTCCAGAGGTCCTGAGTTCAAATCCCAGCAACCCTGTGGTGGCTCACAACCATCTGTAATGAGATCTGATGCCCTCTTCTGCTGTGTCTGAAGACAGCTACAGTTTACCCACATACATAAAATAAATAAATCTTCTTTTAAAAAAGATTTATTTTATTAGTTTTGACGATTGTGAGTCTAATCTTAAATGGCTGAGGCATTTCTACTGCTCTATTTTTATTATTTTTAATTATGTACAGTTGTGGTGTGTGTGTCTACCTGTGGTCTGTACATGTGAGTGCCAGTGCCTGCAGACCCAGAGGCACTGGACCCTTAGAGCTGGTGCATGTGAGCTGCCTAGTATGGGGATCTGGAAACAGGACCTGTGGTCTTTAGAGGAGCAGCCCTTGCTCTGTCCGACCCATTGAGCCCTTTGTTGTATTGTGTTATTTTGAGACAGTGTGTCATTATGGAACCCAGGCTAGTGATAGCCCTGCCTCTGCCTCCCAAGTGTTGGGATTACAGGCCTGCATCATCCCCTGCATGGAAGGTTCTGGGCTTTTGGCTTTTTGGTTGTTTGTTTCATTAAATTCCTCTGTTATTCCAGCACCTCTCTGCATACATATTTTAGGGGTTGTAGGCAGAGGTTGGCAAGCTTCTTTTTTGAGCAGCCAGATAGTAAATATGTTGTGTGTTATAGGCCCAATATCTTTTCAACACTCAGCTTGGACACTGTAGTAGGATAGCAACCTTATGCAATATCTAAATAAATGAGGCATAATTATGTTCAATTTTTATTTGTAGAAAGCAGGATGTGGGGGCTGGGGAGACAGTTCCATGGGGAAACCAGCTTGCCTTAGAATCCGAGCATCATTCCCAGAACCTGTATTTTAAAAAGTCAATGGTGCACCAGGCGTGGTGGCGCATGCTTTTAGTACCAGCACTCGGGAGGCAGAGGCAGGCGATTTCTGAGTTCGAGGCCAGCCTGGTCTACAAAGTGAGTTCCAGGACAGCCAGGGCTATACAGAGAAACCCTGTCTCGAAAAACCAAAAAAAAAAAAAAAAAAAAAAAAAGCCAATGGCACTACAAATTGGTGATCCCAGCACTGGGAAGATGGAGACCAAAGGATCCCTGGGGCTCCTTGGCTAGCTAGCCTAGCCTACTTGGTGAGTTCCAGGCTAAGCTGGTGAGGGTCTCACAAAACAAAATAAAACCATAAAAGAAACCAAAACCATGGACAGACGAGGCCTGAGGAACAATATTCAGGGTTGTCTTCTGAACATCTCACACACACACACACACACACACACCTTAAGGAGTGGGGCTTACCAAGTCCTTCCCTAGGGACTACAGAAGACGTCCATGTCACTGTCTATATAGAGCTCCTTTTACCACAGTGAGTCACATTTGGAAGTTATGTTACAACCACCCTGGTTCCTTTACCTTTGTTTATGCTTAGCTGTCAAAATATACAATCTAATATACTCGTGACGAGAAAAAAATACAACTAATAATGAAATTCCCATACTGAAATTTAATGCTGAGTTCTAGCAAAGATTATAATTAAAATAAAATAATTTATCTTAGGGCTGAGGAAGTATCCCAATGTGTTTGCCTAGCATTGACTAAGGTTCTGGGCTCAATCTCCAATACTACAAGAATTAAAAATCACACCTTGAAGAGGTAAGTACACAGAGAGATGGGGGTGGGGGGAGCAGGGAAGGAAACTGGTAGGTCAGCTTGGTTTTGGAGGCTGGGTCTCCATGTAGGTCTGGCTGGATGACCAATTCTAGACTGAATTCCACCCCCTCCGCCCCCCCCCCCCAGTCTTCCGAGTGCAGTGATTCTGAAAGAACCTAGTGGGGAAACCCCCACTCAATTTTCGTTCAGCATGCACCCAAGAATCACAAACAGATGACCATCTTTTTTTTTTTTTTTTTTTTTTTGGTTTTTCGAGACAGGGTTTCTCTGTATAGCCCTGGCTGTCCTGGCACTCACTTTGTAGACCAGGCTGGCCTCGAACTCAGAAATCCGCCTGCCTCTGCCTCCCGAGTGCTGGGATTAAAGGCGTGCGCCACCACGCCCGGCTCAGATGACCATCTTGATGTAAAAGCATGAGGTAGTTTAATGACGGAGCTCTGGGCCGACATGAACCTCCCGCAGGAGACAGTGGATTCGACCCAGAGGCTTGGAAGCTAGGGACTTTTATAGAAAAGGGGTGGGGCTGGGGGAGGAATTGGCAAGGTTTCACATGATTGGTCTATTTAAACATCAACAGACTGTCAGAAGGGCGGGAGATACAGAGGCACTAGGCCTGTCAGGACATGTAAAGACAGGCCTGCCCGGGCATGTCCTGGCCTGTTCTGCTATGTTCTCAGCCCCAGGTTTCAAAGCTCACAAACAACTCTTTGGGCTATTTGACATACATTACATGAATCACAGGTCTCAAGCTTTATTTCCTTTCAATTCCAGGTGCTGCCTCTCTGTTCTTCTTCTCCAAAGCATTTCTTTTAGCTTTATGTGTGTCGGTGTGTTGTCTGTATGTGTATGTGTACCATGTGTGTGGCTGGTGCCTGAGGAGGTCAGAAGAGGGAGGGCATCAGATCCCCTGGAACTGGAGTAAGAAATGGGTGTGAGCCACCCTGTGGGTGCTGGGAGTTGGGACCTGGGTCCTCTGCAAGAGCAGCCAGTGCTCTCATAAGCACTGAGCCATCTCTCCAGCACTGTTCTTGATGTTTTAAGTTTCCTTTGGTGTCTTTTCCCTGGTTTCTCAGGCTCTTCCTTTAGCACTTTCAGAGCATATTTGGTGATAACAAAATCCTCTCTCACTCAAAGTCTGTGTTTCCTAGTCATTCCTGAAACATGTTCTCACTGGGACCCAAGCTTTGAGTTACTTCCCCTTAACCATTTAAAAGTCACTGGATGGAGCCAGATGTGGTAATGTGCTCCTTTAATCCCAACACTCAGGATCTCTGTGAGTTCAAAGTCAGCCTGGTCTACTAAGCAAGAACCAGGACAGCCAGGGCTACACTGAGAAGCCCTGCCTCGAAAAGCTAAAGCCTCCTCCCCCAAAAAGTCATAGGAAGGCTCGGTGTGGTAGCATCCACCTTTAATCCCTACACTTGTGATTTTGAGGTTATCTCATTTACATAGCAGGTTCCAGCTGGGGCAACCTAGCTACCTAGTGAAACCTTGTCTAAAAAACAGAAAAAGAAAAGAAGAAGAAGAAGGCATCCCAGTTCTCCTCAGATCCCCAAGTTTCTGGAGGGAGCTATGCAGTAAACCATCTCAGTCACCTGCTATGAACTGCACGGCTTTTGGCGCTTTTCCTTTCCTTTTTTCCTTCAATTTCAGAAGTTTGAACACAATGTGTCTAGATGTGGATTTTATCGAGTACATCTTGTTCACTGATCACGACTTTTACATCTGTTAGGTTTTTTGTTAAAATTTGGAAGTCTTTTTTTTTTTTTAAAGATTTATTTATTTTATGTACATGAGTACACTGTCACAGTCTTCAGACACACCAGAAGAGAACATCGGATCCCATTACAGATGGTTGTGAGCCACCATGTGGTTGCTGGGAATTGAACTCAGGACCTCTGGAAGAGCAGTCAGAGCTCTTAACCACTGAGCCATCTCTCCTGCCCCAAAATTTGGACGTCTTAAATTATCTTTTTTTTTTTTTTTTTCCTTCAAAATCGTTCGTTTATACTCTTTCCTCTCCTGGGACTCTGGCTGTCATCAGACCTTTGGTACTCCCTCAGAGGTGCAAGGCTCTTGCATTTTTAATTATTTTTACCTTGTTCAGATGGATTAATTTTAACCATGCCTTGAACTTGCCTAGTCTTTCCTCTGTCTTCTCTACTTTACTATTAAATCTGTCCAGTAAATTTTCATTGTATTTTGGTGTTTGGAGACAAGGTCTTGCTATATAGACTAGGCTGGCTTGAACTTGTTATGTAGATCTTTCTGACTTCAAATCTTCATAACTCTTGCCTCTGTCTGCCTAGTGAATGACAGGCCTGTGTACCATGCCTGGCTAATTAGTAAAATTTTAGTTATTGCTATTTTTAAATGTATTTTTGATCTTTTGAGACAGGATCTCTCTATGCAGCCCTGACTATTCTGAAACTCGCCATGTCAACCAGGCTTGTATTGAACTCACAGAGGTCCACCTGCCTCTGCCTCCTGAGTCCTGGGATGAAAGATATATGACTCCATGCTAGTGGATAATTTTTGTTCTAGTATATATATATACTAGTATATATATATAGCCAGAATGAAGTCCATAAGGGTGGTCCTCAAGCCGTGTTTTCCTTTGCCAGACCGGGGAAAAATAGTGGGGGCTGGGACAAATGCTGTGGGTTCCTGTGTCCTGTGTACCTGGGTGCCACTGGCATATTGCTGAGAGTGGGGAACAGAGATCCAGGGTCCATGCTTCCTCTCAGGGCTTCCGCGCGCCTGGCAAGGAGGAGAAGGTAGAGCCCAGGCCAGGAAGAACCGGTCTATAGTATAAACTAGTATATATATATATACTAGAACAACTATATATATATACTATATATATAGTATATATATATATACTAGAACTATATATATATATATATACACATATACATATACACACACACACACACACACACACACACACACATATATATATATATATAGTTATATATATAGTTATATATATAGTTATATATAAAACACACACATATATAATACACACACACATACACAGTGTTAGCAGGTTCCAGTTGTGGCTACCTACTGAGACTTTGTCTAAAAACACGAAAAGAAAAAAAAAAGAGAGCCAGGCATGGTGGCACACACCTTTAATCCCAGCACTTGGGAGGCAGAGGCAGGCAGATTTCTGAGTTCAAGGCCAGCCTGGTCTACAAAGTGAGTTCCAGGACAGTCAGGGCTATACAGAGAAACCCTGTCTCAAAACAAATAAACAAACAAACAAACAAAAAAGAGTTTTGGGGCTGGTGAGATCGCTCAGTGGTTAAGAGTGCCGACTGTGGAGGCAGAGAGGCAGGCGGATTTCTGAGTTCGAGGCCAGCCTGGTCTACAAAGTGAGTGCCAGGACAGCCAGGGCTACACAGAGAAACCCTGTCTCAAAAAACCAAAAAAAAAAAGAGTGCCGACTGCTCTTCCAAAGGTCCTGAGTTCAAATCCTAGCAACCACATGGTAGCTCACAACCATCCATAACTAACGAAATCTGATGCTCTCTTCTGTAGTGCCTGAAGATAGCTACAGTGTACTTACAGATAATAAATAAATAAATATTTGAAAGAAAAAAAAAAGAAAAGAAAAAAAGCATCTCTGTTCTCCTTGGGGCCTTAAGTTTCTGAAGAGAGCTGTGTAGTAACTGGTCTCAGTCACCCACTATGAACTGCACGGCTTTTGGCTTTTTTCCTCTTCTTTGTCCTTCATTTTCAGAAGGAATTAGTATATATAGTAATGTATATATTATACTTATATGTATTATACATTATATATTTACTAATGTGTGTGTGAAACACTGCATCCTAGTTCTCTCTGCTAACACCATGCAGAGACCACGGGGGCTTGCTCCATGCACTCCATCTGGAAGCAGAGACCACGGGGGCTTGCTCCATGCACTCCTTCTGGAAGCAGAGACCACGGGGGCTTGCTCCATGCACTCCTTCTGGAAGCAGAGACCACTGGGCTTGCTCTATGCATTCCATCTGGAAGCAGAGACCACTGGGCTTGTTCCATGCATTCCACCTGGAATGCTAGGCAGACAGCTGGGTCCTTTGCTTCAGCAACCAACTCTTGACTGAAAAAGTGTAAAAACAAAATTCTAGGCCTTTAGGCCCAGGCTTGAGAATGTGACCTTTGTGACTCAATGCTCCAAGGCATGCTAATCATAAAACAGATAGTGACATTCCTCTACCCACCTGCTTCCAGGGTTCAGGGAGTGTTCATTCAAAGAAAGTCACCCTGACCCACCCTGACCACTCCTAGAACCCGCTATGCAAATGTGCTATTGTTAGAAACTCATAGAAACTGTCTTGACTCCCACTCCCTCATGACTCTTTTTTTTTTTTTTTTGGTTTTTTCGAGACAGGGTTTCTCTGTATAGCCCTGGCTGTCCTGGCACTCACTTTGTAGACCAGGCTGGCCTCGAACTCAGAAATCCGCCTGCCTCTGCCTCCCGAGTGCTGGGATTAAAGGCGTGCGCCACCACGCCCGGCCCCTCATGACTCTTAACTGGCATTTTCCAACAACGCCCTCCCCACACCCTTGAGTTGTGGTTTCTTCCTTTAAATACCCCTTGTCCCAGCTACTTGGGGCCCACGGTCCTCTACTCCTGTGTGGTATACGACTGTGGGTCTCAGAGCACACCTGGAATAAAAGTCCTCTTGCGGTTTGCATCAAGACTGTTTCTCATGAGTGATTTGAGGTGTCACCTCTCCTGAGTCAGAACATGCAGGAGTCCTCATGTTGTGGGTCTTTCAGACAAAATGAACTCTAAGAAACTAGAATTTCCTCAGACTTTCCCCTTCTCCTTCTTCCTCCTTCTCCTTTAGTTTTTAAGGCAGAGTTTCTCCAAATAACAGCCCTGGCTGTCCTAGAACCCACTTTGTAGACCAGGCTGGCCTTGGACTCACGGAAGTCTGCCTCTGCCTCCTGAATGCTGGGGTTAAAGGCCTGCAATGAAGCCACCACTAACCAGCTTTCTCAGACTTTCATGCTGGGAAGAGGTGTAAGCCTAGGCTAGCCAGAAGGTAACCTTTTCTCCTGGAAAGAGATTTACAACTCATCAGGCTACCCTAACGGAGTGGGTCAATAGTGGGCTGGACCACACCCACTTAAGTTCTCCACTTAAACCTTGATCTCACTCTAGGATCTCAAAGATGAACTGGGGACACTGGGGACAGGGATGGCCACTGGATCTTTGTCCCTCTTCCCAAAGTGGCTGCTCTTTTCTAGTATTTAGCTCAAGTTTGAGGAGCACAGCTGCAGAGCCTGGCTTGCCCGGGCAGAGATTGGGCTGCTAAGTCCAATGGCAGTAGTAGAAGCACAGAGTAACCTGCCCCCCTCCCCCCCAGCGCCTCTGTTGTACTGTGCCCTGCCTCAACCTTGGGTGCCCGGGCACAGCTGGCATGCTGCTCAGGGTAGCCAGAATGAAGTCCATAAGGGTGGTCCTCAAGCCGTGTTTTCCTTTGCCAGACCGGGGAAAAATAGTGGGGGCTGGGACAAATGCTGTGGGTTCCTGTGTCCTGTGTACCTGGGTGCCACTGGCATATTGCTGAGAGTGGGGAACAGAGATCCAGGGTCCATGCTTCCTCTCAGGGCTTCCGCGCGCCTGGCAAGGAGGAGAAGGTAGAGCCCAGGCCAGGAATAACCGGTCTGATTCAAAGTGAGTGCCAAGAGTTAGAAGGGGCTGAAGAGAGAAGGTGTTTATCGGCAGTTTAGGTGGAGCTCTTGAAGATGAAGACCTTCCCCAAGGCGATCCTTAATGAAGAGATGATCCTTGCTCATACTGTTTTATTTGATGGTGGATGTGAATGCGTACACTTTATTCGGGGTGAACCAGGAATTTAAATATCTTTTGTGAGGAATGTCCAGGAAAGGAAGCCCATTGGCTGAGGGCTCTGGGCTAGACACTTCATTAGCATGGAGAAGAACTCCAGGTGTTTAGGCTACAAGCCCCAGTGCCCATGGTCCTCAGTGGGTGTCGCAGTAACTTGTTCCAGAGCAGGTCGAGGCAGGCAGGTATTGGCTCCTCTCCTGTCAGCACCCTGGTGCTCAGGAATCTCGATTCTGAGATTCCTAGGGTTTTAGCTCATTCAGTCTTACCAGTTCTCATGCCCGTCTGATAATGCTGGCCCCCATACCCTACACTCCCCCTTTAAAGATTTATTTTTATGTCTATGAGCATTTTGCCTGTGTGTATGTCTGTACTCCATGTGCATGCGATGCCCACAGTGTTAGAAGAGGACATCAGAGCCTCTGGAACTAGAGTTTCAGGTGACTGTTGAATGAAAAAAAGAAATAAAAAGGAAAGGACCTGACTGTTCCTGGATATGGAGGAGAAGGGTTATTACAGATACGTGGGAGAGCATAGCCAGAGGCAGGCATCTGGAAGAGTCCAGAGTAACCATGACAGAACCATGTAGGGAGAAGCAGACGGAAAGGGAGAGAGGGGAACCAGGTACAGCAGCCAGGAGGCCAAAGGTACAAAAGGGGGCGGGTAACCAAAATGTCTGGATTTTACAGGGAAGAGCCTCTTGGGGAAGGGCAGCCCAGTCCCTGTGCTAGAGAGTTCAGGGTAGGGGGTGGTGTATGACACCCATGTCCTGTAACAGCTAGGAACTGAGGGATGCTGGGAGAATATGGATGTCAGGTCTGCTTTGATCTCTTAAAATAGGCATCTCAGCCACTTGTCCTGGGTTTAAAAGTTAACAGTTGTTAGCTGCTGTGTGGATGCTGGGAGCCAAACCTGGGTCCTCTGCAAAAGCAGGAAGTGTTTATAACCAAGTCTCTCCAGTCCCAGAAAATAGATTCAGGTAAAAAGGGGAAAGGCCACCTGTGGTGGTTTGAATACACTTGGCCCAGGGAGTGGCACTATTTGGAGGCGTGGCCTTGTTGGAGCAAGTGTGCTTGTGGGAGTAGGTGTGGCCTTGTTGGAGGAAGTGTGTCACTGTGGGGTGCACAATGAGACCCTCCTCCTAACCTTGTGGGAGCCAGTCTGCTCCTAGAGATGTAGATGTAGAACTCTCAGCAACTCCTGCACCATGCCTGTATAGATACTGCCATGTTCCCACCTTGATAATGGACTGAACCTCTGAACCTGTAAGCCAGCCCCAAGTAAGTGTTGTCCTTTAGAAGAGCCGCTTAGTCATGGAGTCTGCTCACAGCAGTAAAACCCTGAGACAGAAGACAATCAACCCATATTCCATTTCCCAGAATGCTTAATACAGAACACGTTCTTTACAATTTTGGGCTTTTCAGTCACTATGCTGTCACCTACTGTGGTGGTTTGGTCTGTTGCTCTGTATTGTAATGCTAAATTCTGTACCTGAAGGTCAGGGCCTAAGAGTGAAGTCTAGTTTGCAGGCTTTTGTTGTGCAAACCTTGCTCCTTAATTTAAAACTACTGGTTAAATAACATTGGCAGTACCAATTACTGGAGGGATTAGAGGTGGGTGGGTTTTTGAGTTAGCTAGTTGGAGGTGAAACCAGAAGTGGGGAGAGAGGATGACAAGGGAGAGAGGGAAGGGAAGGCACTATGAAGGGAGATGAACCATGGGCATGTGGCCACCAAAGGTTTGGGGCACACTGGGAGGCGGCCAGGCCAGGGTTAGAAAGTAGACTAGGGGTGACCCCCCCAATAATTGTCAAAGCCAAATAAAACAGCCATGGTCTGAGTGTCACTTATTGGTAAGCCAGTCAGCGATAATCTATGTTTCTACTACACCAACTTTCAGATTAAAGAGAGAGAGAGCTGGGCGATGGTGGCGCATGCCTTTAATCCCAGCACTTGGGAGGCAGAGGCAGGCGGATTTATGAGTTCGAGGCCAGCCTGGTCTACAGAGTGAGTTTCAGGACAGCCAGGCTACACAGAGAAACCCTGTCTCAAAATAAAAAATAAAAAAAAAAAAAAAAAGAGAGAGAGAGAGAAAGGACTGGACAGGGCTGTCCATCCATCTCTGGAGGAACACTAGAGGGCTGCAGGTTAACCCTTCTGTGAGCAGGGACTCACCCTGCTGCCCCTCCCAGGATGGCCCATTTCCTCCTCCTCTGCTCTCTCCTATTGCAGTCTCCCCTTTGCTTAAAAGCCATATCCTTTGTTGGGTTTTGTTTTGTTTTTTTGACCTCAGGCAAGATGTGGCTTCCTGGGCAACCATTTTTTTTAGCTCTTTCACATAGGCCTTCTTATAACCTTACACACTTAGCACCAGTGGAAGACAAGTCCTGTCTTGCTCACTTTTCACACTCAGTCACCTTGGCTCACCCCAGATGGTGGCCCAGCCTTTCCCTCTTCTCCAGAGCCCTGCAGTTATAAGCCTTCAGTTCCAGGTTATCATTAGTCTGGGCAAAAGTGCTTCCTTCTCAGGACTCCACAGCTTAGACCTGAAAGCCACCGAGGGTGGAAAACACACTCTAGAGATTCTAGCATGTTTAGTGTGTGTATGTGCACAAGTGAGTACCATGTGCATGTGAGTGTACCGAAGTCATAGGACTCTTTTTTTTTTTTTTTAATTAGAGACAGGGTTTCTCTGTGTAGTTCCAGCTGTCCTGGAACCTGCCTCTGCCTTCCCAGTGCTGGAATTAAAAGGTGTGCACTACCACCATTTGGATTACGTAGGAACTTGGTTGCTGGTGGTCCATAGAAATACCGCCTCCAGTTAGCACTTTTCATCGTGGCTGCCTATGCTTCCTGCTTTCTCCTACCCTCCTGAAAAGAGATTGGGTGGCCCAGTGGTGGAAATGATGGGCTATACTGAATGTGGCTTCACCTTGCTGGTGTCATCTTTCTGTTCTTGCTATGAAGGTGGGGACTATATTAGTGGACACTAACCCTTGGCCAGTGACCTGGTAGGCTCCTCAGTCCAGTCGCCCATGAAGTGATTCCTGATGACCAGCACTGAGTCTAGAAGCCAAGGCTGTGGGCCACACTTGAGCCTCAAGAGAACCATGACCTTACCAAACACCTTTTCTTTTACGGTACTGGAGATCAAACCCAGATCAGGCATCTATTCCACTGAGTTACACTCAAGCCTGCTGGCTCACAACTCAATTGCAGCCTTGTGAGAAACACTGAAGTGAGAAGTCTTACCATACAACCAGCGACAATATGCCGAGGAATTCTGTTTTGAGACAAGGGGTTGCTACGCAGACCTGGGTAGCCTGGTACCATGTAGCCCAGGCTAGCCTCAAACTTGTAGCAATTCTGCCTCAGCATCTAAATGCAGGGATTGCAGGCACACAGCACCATGCCTACTGAAAATGCTGCCGTAAGCTTCTTACAGTTCAGGCTGGTCTCCCCCACAGGGTGACAGAGTGCTTCATGTCACCGTACACTCCACTCTACCAACCTGTTAGACTACTCACCCAAGTGGAGAAAAATCTCCCTCCCACTTAGGAGTTTGTTGCCTTTTAATGTATGGATTTCATTGGATTTTCTTGAGTTGTTATTGTGGACAAGTGTGCGTCTCTGTTCAAGTAAATGCAGGTGCCAATCTTTAAACCCTCATGGAGTTGAAGTTACAGGCAGTTGTAAGCCATGTATGGTGGGAGTTGGGACTCCACCTTGGGTCCTTTGCAAGAGTAGTATGCACTCTTAAACACTGAGCCAGGTCTCCCATCTCTGGAATTTCTGATCTCTAACAGAATTTTATAAATACCACATAGGAAGTTCCAGGTCAGTTTCTGCTATATGGCAAGATCCTGTTTCAAAAGACAAAAGGAAAAATTCTATAAAACACCAACTGTAGGTATGTACGGTGGCGACCCACGCCTATATAGGTCCCAGCACTTGGAGACAGAAGACAGTCCGGAAATTCTTCTCTAACCAAAGCAAACTAAACAGACTGAGCAGAGGATGGGTGGGGAGCAATTTCCATCATACAGTGAAACCAAAAACCCAGATAAAAAACCTATGGAAACCCAGTACTTTGTAAGGTAATTTCTTTTTTTTTTTGGTTTTTCGAGACAGGGTTTCTCTGTGTAGCCTTGGCTGTCCTGGCACTCACCTTGTAGACCAGGCTGACCTCGAACTCAGAAATCCGCCTGCCTCTGCCTCCGGAGTGCTGGGATTAAAGGTGTGCGCCACTACGCCCGGCTTGTGTAAGGTAATTTCTATTTTTAAAATTTCAAGGTTTTCTAGGGAGGCTCTGGAGAGTCTGCAGTTAGGAGCACTTCCTGCTCTTGCAGAGAACCCAAGTTCTGTCCCTGGCACCCACTTGGTGGCTCAGAACTCTGTAACTCCAGGTCCTAGTATCTGAGGCTCTTTTGGCCTCTGCTGGCACCACTCTGGCACACATATGTTGCACAGATACAAGCAAGCAAACACACACATTAAATTAAAACTTTAGGGCTGGAGAGATGGCTCAGTTAAAAGTGCCAACTGCTCTTCTGAAGGTCATGACTTCAAACCCCAGCGACCACACGGTGGCTCACAACCACCCATAACGAGCTCTGATGCCCTCTTGTGCTGTGTCTGAAGACAGCTGCAGTGTGCTTACATGTAAATAAAGATTTTTTTTTTTTTTTTTTAGCCAGACATGGTAGCTCACACCTTTAATCCCAGGACCAGGGAGGCAGAGGCAGGCAGATCTCTATGAGTTCGAGGCCAGCCTGGTCTACAGAGCAAGTTCCAGAACAGCCAGGGCTACACAGAGAAACCCTGTCTTGAAAAACCAAAACCAAAACAGAAACAAAAACCAACTCTGCACTCACTTCTTCCCCAGCAATCATCCTCCCTTCCCCTATGTCCCGGAAGCAGGAGGCCTCCTGGAGCATAAAACCCACACTGCACTCTGTTGTGAGGGATAGGTATCAACAGTCCCCCTCTTCCTTAGGAATAAAGCCAGGCAGTTCAAACCCAGCGTGGATTTTAGAGCTGTTAACTGTAGGCTGGTCTGGAACCAACCTACAAGAAAAGGAGATTAACTAGATTAAAAGGGATCTGAGGAGTAGCTCCAAACATCAGAAACTGGCATCTCCTACACACAGGAGCGTCGATTTCAGCGGCAAGAGAATCAACTAGTTCATTTCAGAAAGCTAAGAACCAAGTTTGGCGGTGCACACCTGTGATCCCAGTGCCCTGCTGGAGGTGAGATGGTATCCTGAATCCAAGGCCATCCTGAAATACAAGACTGTCTCAGAACTACAGGAACCCCAAACACACACACCAAACCACCACCAGGACTTTGCCCCTACTTTCTGGTCCAATGACAGCAAGCTTTGGAAGCAGTTAAGCGTAATTTGTCTCTAACCAGGCATGGTGGTTACAGGTCTTTAATCCTAGCACTCTCGAGCAGAGGTAGGTAAATCTCTTGAGTTGAGCCAGTCTGGTCTACAGAGTGCATTTCAAGAGAGCCAGGGCTATAGAAAGACCATGTCTTGAAGGAAGGAAGGAAGGAAGGAAGGAAGGAAGGAAGGAAGGAAGGAAGGAAGGAAGGAAGGAAGGAAGGAAAGTAGAAAGGAATTTGTCCTGAATCCCCAGCTAGAGAACAGCCCAGGCCCAGTCAACACTAGACCCACTATGCTCTCAGACAGCACTTCACACTTGAGTGAGGGTTCAATTGCGCTTCAAGTTAGAACTTCCCGCCTCTAGGGGCAAGCAGCACTCTAGGCCAATCTCCTGGCATACATACTTCTTGGAAACTCTTTTAATTTGGACAAAAGGGACAGAGACCAACAAATCTAATCGTTTTATGTGCTTTCAATGTTAAAAGTCAAGTTCACTACCAACACCTCCCTTGTGATTCTCTGAGGTGACAGGAAGCAGACTACACTGCAGGTCCTTGGGCAGGACAGTCAGTGATGGTGTCTGCATCTCCATTGTTAGGACATGGCGGTGTTCAGCAGGTGCCCGTGACTGCTGACCATGGGCTGAGGGATGGAGCAATCTGTCCAGGGTCTAGGCCTCCTAGCTGCTAGGCCCAGAGTCTGCAAAGTATCTGGTTCTTTTCACTTGGCACTTGGCTTTACAGTGGACTGGGGATTAATCTTCTCCCTGTTGACAAACATCAAAGACAGAAGAGGCCCAGTTCCTGGCATTTTTGTACATAGATTTCTCATAGATTTATTTCTGTGTCATGTGTCAATATATATAGACCTATTCATATATATTTTTTATTTTTAATATACAATCTATATTTCCTTCCCCACCAGAACCACAGGAGGAGATATAAATCCTTCCAGGATTTCCATTGGGCTTCCTAAGATGATGAGCTAACAAAGAACCATTTCTTAACATCTCAAAAATAGCTGTTCTCAGGCTCTGGGGTCACTGAAGCAGCAGTATCCCCAGGCCCAAGGAGATGAGAGAGAACAAGAAACAATTGTAGTGTGATGGGGTTCTGGGAGGAAAATGTCCAGCGACTCCCAGGGTAGCAGACTGGCTCCAGAACTCTAAGGCTGGGATGAAGGTGGAGACCCCCTTCCCCATGGCTTTTCAGATGCAGCCCACTAGGCAAGGGGAGGAGGAGGAGGAACTGCAGATTAGGCATGCAGGGGTAGGTGTGGGTGGTGAAGAGCCAGCACCCTCCATAGGACTGTCAACCTGCTCAATGACAGGGATAATGGGCAGACACAGTGCGGAAGAACGATGAGAGCAAGCGTGCCAGGGAAGAGCATGGAACACATAAGAGATACCAACAGAACATGACCTGCACTGGCCTCCTCCCTACAGAGTGTGTGGCTTATGCTTGGGGGTGGAGGAGATGAAAAGTAATGAGCTAGCATTATCAGCTGGCCAGGGGCACAGGAAGGCTCTGAGGACTCCTAAGGGGTAGGCAGGTAGGCAGCTGGGACCCCACATTCCCAGGGAAGAAACAAGTCCTTTCAGTTCGACTTGGACCAAATCTTGGCGCTCCCTCGGAGTCTGGCAAGGGGAAGAGAGAGAGAGGGGATGCAAGGGGTCCCCTAATTCCTAGAGGACACCCCCACTCCCGACCCCATGCAAATGACTAAAGCAGTGGAGCAGCCAGGTCCCTAAGGTAAAAGTGGGGTACCCAGAGACAAGTGGCTCCCGCATGGGCTCACCCCTTGCCCTTGGAGGCTTTCTTGCTGGGCTGGCGCTGGTTGGTGCCAGAAGCTGGTTCTCTCAGCTCTGTCAGGTGTTGCTCAGGATCCTGGGAGGTGGCTGCAGCAGCGGCTGCTGTCGTAACTTTAATGGTTTTCTTAAGGTTGGCAACCTATCAGGATGAAAGAAATGAGGGATAGCCAAAGGAGGTTCTGGAACCAGACGGGCCCCGATGATTTTATCAGTTGGCCTCAGCCCCATCGAAGCTCGAGTACCCAGGCTGGGGAGCTGCAGTCCATCCCGTCTGCTCACCTCACTCTCGATCTGCTGCTTCAGGCCCAGCTGCTGCTCCTTGTGCTGGTTGGCACGGCTGACCTGCTCTTCGATGCCCGACAGCACAACCTCACAGCCCACGCACCTGTGGGAAGCAGGGCAGATGAGAAGTCAGCAGGAGGTGGCAGTCATCACAGCCTCATAAAAACAAAACAAACAAAAGCAAAAGTCTTAAAAGCTAGCCCCAGGCTGGACTGGAAACCCTCGCCTGAGTTGGCAACTCTCGGCAGGGCACCTGGGAACCAGCTACAACAGGATTCTTTTTTTTGTTTGTTTTGTTTTTGAGACAGGGTTTCTCTGTATAGCCCTGGCTGTCCTGGAACTCACTTTGTAGACCAGGCTGACCTCGAACTCAGAAATCTGTCTGCCTCTGTCTCCCGAGTGCTGGGATTAAAGGCATGCGCCACCACGCCCGGCTAAGACCCCCGAGTTTGATCCCAGCTTCCACATCAGGTGGCTCAGAACCAGCAGCTGCAGGGATCTGCCCCCTCTGGCCCTGTGAGCAGCTGCACTCACACTTACCTGCAACCCCTCTACCTCTCTATCACACACACATAACTAAAAATAAATCAAAATAACAAGATGAAAGCAGGAACCAGAAAACAAAACGGGAGTCAGGCATGGTGGGTACAGCAGCACACACCTGTAAGCTTAGAACCAGGAAGCAGAGGCAAGATTTCCAATTCAAGGCCAGCTTGGGGTACAGAGTGAGATCACAATGAAGTTACACAGGGATACAAAGAAGAGACCCATCGAGGCCCCTGGTGTTATGTGCAGTTGTCCTAAACTCAGCGTATGACAATGACAAGCCTTCTGCTAGTCAAAAGCACAACTCCCATTCCTTTGCCCAGTTCCTGCCCAACAACCCTGACTCTGCACCCAGGGCCCCCTTAGAGCCTCTGTTCCCTCAGAAACCCTGGGGAGAAAGCACTCTCCTAGGCTCGCCCTCCCCAGCCGGTCCCTGCTCTCCTGCTTGTATAAGGGAGGGTCAAGGCCTGACAAGTAAGTTCTCACCACTCTTGCAGGGTCTGGGCGATGGCACTGAGGTCCTGGCGCTGGATGTCCCGCCCAATGCTGTAATCAACCTCTAGCCGCTGATTGCGCTGGTCCAGAGAGCCACGAAGGACATCAGCATACACAGCCTCAATCACAAGGTCTTCCAGCTGGCGAACGTTTCGAAGGGCAAGGGCCTCCAGCAACACTGCATATGGGATACACTGGGTCCAGAGGTTAGACCAGAATTTATGGGGTTCAAAAGCAGAGGAGGATTTCCCAGAATCCTCTTCCAGTTTTTCCCCAATGTCCAGGCCCACATCCCTCCACTCCTATGTGTAAACCATTTTCTGGAAAATGTTGGTTCTAAAGCAAAACCCTACTACGGCCTCAGAAACATCATCAGAAAAGAATAATCTTTCCTTCCTTTTCTTTCATGGTGTTCTGACATAGGGTCTCACTCTATAGCCCAGGCTGGCTTGGAACTCATTATGTAGTCCAGGCTAGACTTGACTTCACATTAATCCTTTTGCTTCAGACTCCCAAGCGCTGGGCTGACATGAGACACGGCACCAGACTCAAAAAGGACAATCCAAAAACATGTGATAGATGCTCTCCTATGCCCACCTCCCACTATGTAGTGAAAGAACGAGTGTGACATCTTCCTGGTGCCCTTTCTTTGGCTGTAGCTAAGGAAACTGTTTTTGATCAGCTTGACATCAGAGGGTAGATAGGAGGGGTCTGGAGTTTCTGTTTAACATGTTGACTTAGCCATGTTACAAACTGGAATGACCTTAGGGAAGAATCTACAACGACAAGCCTAATTCCAGCAAAAATCACCAGGACTCAATTCTAGTTAACAACTGGGAGAATGTGATATAAAAAGACTGTGCTCACAGGGGCACACAGGTACTGTAGGTCACACACATCTTACTACAGCAAGTAGAGAAGGACCCCAGTTCTAGCTCTGATGCTCTGTTGGCCTGGAACTCCATCTGATGAAAGAGACGGCCAGCCTTCTAGTGGCTATTTTTACCCCAATCACAAAAGACGATGACTTAGAACTTTAGTTCAAACTGGGAGACTCCTAAGTGACTGCAGAAATGGAGTTTCAGTTCAGACCCAGACAGGGAAGGCCAATGGCTCTCCTTAGACTCCCTGGACTCACAACAGGTCGTCTCTGGCTTTGGACTGGCAGCTGGCAAGGCTGTCACTTACCTTGACTTTGGCAGCCAGAGTGACAACTGACAGATGTCGAAGCTTATTCTTCTGTGCGTCAGTCAGTGGGGGGAGATTCCTGGCTTCAGCTAGAGACAGGGACAGAAGCCCGGGAATCTTGTTTTTAGCAGTTTCCTACAAGTTTTCTGCACCAATTATGGTCTAACACTGCAGAGGTTCACTTATGGCATCGTAGTAGGGATTTCTTCCAAGTCTCTCCAGAACCACCCTTCTCCTGTCTCCACAGCTCTGGCCCCTATTTACCTAAGTAGTCCGCATAGGTCCCATAGGCAAACACTGTGAGCAGCCGGAAGGTGGAGGCAAAGTCGCTTTCTGCCAGCTGCAAAAATGTGAGGGAGGAAGTGACAAGAAGACCCTGATCTCACCCCATCCTTCCCAACAGTACCTATCCTGGTCCTGGTCCCTCAGCTGCTCATCTCTACCTCTGCACTAAGCAGCTAATTCCTACTCTCAGAGCTTAAAACTTTTAGTGTTTAGACTATTACAGGTGCACATGCATACGCCAGACATTGTAAACTGTGTGGCCCCCAGAGGGTATAGTTCCTGGCTACTGCTTCGGAATATCCTCATAGTGAGGGCTTACTTCATCCACAGCATCTCCCTTCCTGTCACCCCCACTTATCCTGGCATGCCATCATTGTAGGTTCTCACCTAACAATCTTTTAACTTGTTAAAAGGCATTAGACCCAGCAGAGCTGCAGCCCTCACAGTAAATAACTGATAAATGGCTGACTTGCTGATATATATTTTCATCTACTTATCTGATCTCTTTCACTGGCATCTACTTCATCCTAAGGATATACTTCAGTTTACTGTAGATAAAATCAGCAACAAAAGCCAGTGTTTTGTGATATAGCAGTCAAAGTAACATTCTATCCGGATTCAACCAAACGTCTTCCAATGCTTGGCTCAGTTTAGCCACACACTTCGGTCAGCCTCTTGTGACAGGCTGGTGTCGCAAGAGTGGCAATCCACCTGCTTTTGGCTTTCTAAGTTCTTGACGCAGCCATTTGTGTGAGTGGTTCTCATTACTGTGTTCATAGCGGTTTGCTACTGTCTTAGGGCAGAAGACAGCATCTTCATTTTCTACCTTAAATGAATCAGAATGTGTGACACTTTGGGCGTGGGGTGGGGCACCATGGCATAATTCAATATGCTCATTCTTTCTGGTTTCAGGGGACTTTAGACTTCCCCACAATGTTACTTCTGTAACTGTGAGGGGAACTGTGTGCTTTTTTAGGCTTTTCCTCATTGCAGTTCTGAGAACTGAACCTATACTGAGTCTTGCAAACTACAGACAAGGGCTCTTTCACTGAGAAGACCCCTACTCCTCTTTGAGATGGAGTCTAAGTTGCCCAGGCTGGTCTAAAAGTTGTGGTCCCCTATCTCAGCATCCCAAGTTCTGAAATGGAAGCCAAGGCCTCACAAACGCTAGGCAACTACTCTATCAGCAGTTAGATTCTCTCCACCATTTTAAAGAGAAAACTGAGGGTTTTCTGATCCAGGTGACACGACTTATTTTGTTTTTAAGACAGGGTTTCTCTGTGTAGCCCTGGCTGTCCTGGAACTCAATCTGTTGACCAGGCTGGCCTCGAACTCAGAGATCCACCTGTTTCTACCTCCCAAGTGTTAGTGACAGGATTAAGAGTTATCACTAGGCAGGCATGGTAGCACAAGTCTTTAATCCCAGCACTCGAGAGGAAGAGGCAGAGGATCCCCGAGTTGAAGGCCAGCCTGGTCTACAGAGAGTTCCAGAACACAGGATTATAGTACAGAGAGAAACCGTGTCCTGAAAAAAAAAAAAAAAAAACAACAACACAAAAAGATATCATACTGGTGGACAAGCTGGAGTTTATGAATGGTATTCTTAATGACTTGTTCTTTTGCTTCAAAATTAAAAATTTGTGCTTGCTTCAGCAACACATATACTAAAACTGGAACGATCCCGAGAAGATTAGCATGGCCCCTGAGCAAAGACGACACTCCAATTTGTAAAGCGTTCCATATTTTTAAATAACAACAAAAAAAAAAAATTAAAAAAAACCAAAAACGTATGTATGAGGCATAGGCAGGGATTTCCCACACAATCGAGGCCACCCCAGACCACAGTTACTAGTTTAGGGCAGCCAGGACTACACAGTGAAATCCTGACTCAAAGTGTGGGTACAGAGGGAGGGAGCACTAAGTTTACAGACCCCTTAGCTGTAAGATAATGAAGACCTTTATTTGATTGCTTATTTTTCCATGTTGAGAGCTAATTATCGGTACCCCGATCACCTGAGTGGTTACTGGGTACAAAAAACGAGCCCAGCACTCTCAGTTAACTTTGGTCCCAACGTTCTTTGGGGACTACCCAGGCAAGCAACACACCTCTCTAACATTTGGCATATCCAGCAGTTCCCCAAACACGTAGACACCAGGGGCCTCCAGCACCTGGTGGATGAGTGTGGCCAGTGCCGCCCCCTTAGCCGACTTGGCAAGGAGCAGAAACTGCTCTTGGTTCTGCCCTGTCACCTTCACCTCCGCACTCATGGCTGCGCCGAGGTGCGGGGCTCTGGCCTCAAGATTTCTGGAGCTGCAAGGAAAGAGGAACGTGAAACTAAAGGTTCCTGGACCCTGCGAGGGTGGTCAGCTCGAAGGGACGGGAGCTGAACGCTCAAGAGGGACCCCCGCCACTTCTGCAGTGAGCAAGCGGGGTCCTGAGGTCTAAAAGGCAACTTGAGGACTTCTCCAAGCCAGCCCCATCCTGGCTGCCACGCCCACCCGCTCCGCCATCCCCGGCCCAGTCCCAAGCCCCACCACGTGCACCCCATTGAGTTCCTAGACTGATGAACCAGAGAGGGGAGAGATAGCACATGGTGTCTACCCGACGACGACGAATCCCCACTTCGGGACGCGAGTCGTGCACGTGGCCGCCCCCACGTGACCTCACCTCCTCGCGCCTCACTCGCGGCTCCACCCCCTCCCTTAAAGAGGCAGCCCCCGGGCCCGCGGGGGTCTGCGCCCAAGGCCAGGTCGTACCCCCGGACCGACTGCGACCGACGGCTACCTGGAAGCCTCGTCTCCCAGCGCACGGGGCGGGGCGGCCGCTCCGTCACCTCCGGCAGCGGCTCCCAAGCCTTTCCTGCCACCTCCCCGCAAGGCCACTCTAGCCGCTCGCTTCTATGGCCAGCTTCCGGCCGTACTTCCGCTCTCGGGAGGCGGGTTCCGGGCGGCTCCGGCCTGCTTCCGTTTCCGGACCGCGGGAGGCGCGAGAGCGGCGCCCATCTTCCGCTCTGTCCGTTCAGCTTTTGTGGGTGCGAGAGCGGTAGATGCAGGGTGCGGAGAGGACCTCGGCTCTGCGGAGGTCCGGGGAAGACGACCCTCCCGGGAGCTGCAGGACAGAGCAGGAGGGCGGCCCCGAGTTCCTGCGGCGACGTGAGCGTTAGCAGAAGGCGAGAATTCGCAGAAAGAAAAAATAAGGGAGAAAGAAGAGAAACGTGGCTATAATATAAGTAGTTCAACCACTTATCCACTCATGTTTTTAAAGAGCAGAAGAAAAGTTTAAAGGGTAAGGGGGCAGGAAGTGGTAACACATGCCTCCCGCCCGGCGTATTGGAGGTAGAGGTAGGGGAGGGTCAGGAGTTCAAAACCAGCCTCAGCTCCATCGCAGATTCCAAGCCAGTCTGGGCTTGGTCAGCCAGAACCGGTCTCAATAAGAAAGAAAACAAACCACCGAGTGATTAAGGGGGAAAGGGAAGTGTATTGGTTAGGCTTTTGAGGTTTTCTTCCCGTAGAAATTTCAGATCACATGACCAGACTTTTGACCATGGTTACTACAAATAAATATTGAGTTATTTTTTAAGTCCTTGGATCTCAAATTAACAAGGAGAAAAGTGTAAGTGGAACCAAGGCAGATGAGGAAATTTAAAAGTTAAAGGATTCAGCCGGGCACTTGTAATCCCAGCATCCAGGAGGCTGAGGCAGGAGGATTGCTATATTGTTGGGAGGTTATCCTGGACTACAGTGTGAGAGACCCTATCTCAGAAATATCATGATGGTACACACTTTTAATTAGGTGGATTTCTGAGTTGGATCATCCGCCCATCCGCCACTAAATAGTGAGACCAGGTCTCAAAATGAAACAAAACAAAAATCCTTACAGAAACCATATAAGGGGGAAATTAAGGTAAAGCCAGGTTTACTGTTAGATGATCTGTAATCCTATCACTCAGTAGGCTGAGGCAGGAGAATTGGACCTTCAAGAGCTGAGTTCTGGAACTAATCTGTGGGACAAAGGAATATAGATAGGGTCCAAATGTCTGATTCCATCTCTTCCTTCGAGGGATGGTGGTGCATGCTGTGGTCTAGCACTTGGGAGGCTAAGTCAGGAGTATCTTAGGCCCAAAGGCCATGTGAGCGGCATAGTTCCAGGCTGAGAGTGGGAGAGAGAGAGAAGAGTTAGAAAAGAAGGCAACGGGCTGGAGAGATGGCTCAGCAGTTAAGAACACTGGATGCTCTTTCAGAGGTCCTGAGTTCAAATCCCAGCACCTACATGGTGGCTCACAATCATCTCTAATGAGATCTGGTGTCCCCTGCAGGCATGCATATAGGCAGAACACTACACATAATAAATAAATCATTTGCTTTCTGTCGCCATGTGAAAACACTGGCCAAAGCCAAGGCTTTCACGTCCTGATCACAGTTCATCCTGGTGGGAAGTCAGGGCAGGAACTGGGCAGAGCATGAGAGATGCGATGACTGACTTGCTCTCTAGGGCTCACACTAAACACCTTACACCTCCAGGACTACTTGCCTGGCAGTGGTATCACCCACAATGCGCTGAGCCTCCCACACCAATCATTAATCAAGAAAATAACTACAGGGCTGCGGAGGTGACTCAGCATTTAAGAACATTTGTTGCTCTTGCAAAGGACCTGGTTCGATTCCCAGCTCCCACAGTAATCTATAGCTCTAGTTTCAGGTCATTGAATGAGTTATTAGGCACCAGCGATGCACGTGGTGCAGTGCGTACATGCAGGCAAAACACTCAAAAACACAAATAGTATTTAGAAAAGAAAATAAGTCCATAGATTTACCTACAAGCAATATAATGGGCTCATTTTCTCAACTGAAGTTCCCCCTTTGAGACGATTCTAGCCTTTGTCAACTTGACCAGACATTTTTTTTCTTTTTTTTTTTTTTTTGAGATGGGATCTCACTATATAGCTATATATCTTGGACTGTCCTGGAACTCACCAAAGTCCGCCTACCTCAGCCTTCCAGGTGTTGGGATTAAAGTTGTGCAACACCACACCTGAGTATAAACAAGATTTTTAAACACTATTGATAGCTCACAGAGAGAAGCAGTAAGATCAACCAGAGACTATTACAAGTGTTCAGGTGAGCAATGAAGTTGACTTGGACCAAGCAGAAACAGTGGAAATGAGTTGTCGGACTTGAGTGAACATTATTTGCAAGTGGATTAGATGCAAGGCATGAAAGGAAGAGTTTTAAGAGTGACATCATAGGGGTTGGAGAGATGGTTCAGTGGCTACAAGCACTGGCTGTTCTTACAGAGGTCCTGGCTTCTGTTGCCAACACCCACAAAATGGCTCAACTGTCAAACTCCAATTCCAGAGGGTTCTGATGCCCTCTTCTGGCCTCCACGGGCACTGCATGTGATGTACACATACCTGAAAAGAAAAAAATATATATATACACTTTATTAGTTTGTTTTTTATTACAGGGTTTCTCAACTGTTTTAAGACAGGTTTCCAGGTGGCTGTCCCTGAATTCAATCTGTAGACCAGGCTGGCCTGGAACGGACATAGATAAGCCTGTTTCTGCCTCTTGTGCTGAGACTAAATCTGTGTACTACCACACCCAACTTAAAGTCTTAAAAAGAAAATGACGGGGCTGGTGAGATGGCTCAGTGGGTAAGAGCACCCGATTGCTCTTCCGAAGGTCAGGAGTTCAAATCCCAGCAACCACATGGTGGCTCACAACCATCTGTAACGAGATCTGGCGCCCTCTTCTGGAGTGTCTGAGGACAGCTACAGTGTACTTACATATAATAAATAAATAAATCTTAAAAAAAAAAAAAAAAAGAAAATGACAAGCTGTGTATGGTGGCACATGCATTTAATCCCAGTATCAAGGGAGGCAGAGGCAGGAGGATCTCTGTGAGTTCAGTGCCAACCGAGTCTACAGAGTGAGTTACAGGACAGTGAGAGCTACACAGAAACCATCTGTTGGGGGGGCGGGGTGGGGGAAAGGAAGGAAGGAGGAAAGAAAATGATATTACAGCCAGGAGTGGTAGCATATGAGGGTCACATGTTTAAGGCTAGCCTGGGCTACATAAGAAGATCCTTCCTTGGGAAAAAAATTGAGCAAACAAAAATAACTTGAAGTTGTACAAAGCTCTTAAAGTGTACATCACAGGCTGGAAAGGTGGCTCAGCCATTAAAGGCTAGTCTGGTAACTAAAAAGGCAGAGTGCCAGTCATTTCAATTTCACATACATTTCCAGAAAGTTCGAAAAGAAAGAATGTTTATGAGGCCAGAACTGTTTTTTGATAAAATCAGTCAAAGACAAAATGAGATTGGAAACTATAGGTCAGCATCACAAACTGACACTGAAATCATCAGCAAAATATTTGCAAACCAAATCCCAAAGTGTGGGAAACTGACTATATCAGGACTCTCTTGAAGTCAGACATGATGGCTCAGGTCTGTCATGTCAACATTTAAGATGTCAGAGCAGGATGATGGTTCTAAGTGCAAGCCCAGGGTAGGTTACAGCATGAGATGCAGTCTCAAACCCAAAGAAACAGAGAAGGCCAGATGTGTGGTTACACTCCCGTTTATATGTGTGTGGGCACATAGGTACTGCAATGCATGTGTACAGGTTAGATGACAACTTCAGTAGTTGGTTCTCTCCTTCCACCGTTTATGTCCTGGGTACTAGACTCATGTCATCAGGCCTTTACCCACTGAGCCTTCTCACTGATTCCCAAGATGTTCCCAAAGAGGACCAAGATGTGAACAGTAGCTTTATCAGATACCAAGACATGCACTGTGACTCACACAAGACCATAGATACAGCTCTGTGCTATAGACCACATGCTTAACATAGGTCAGACCCTAGATTCAGTCTCCAGTACAGTAAGAAGGCATAGTATTGATATGCATATAGACAGATGGGCCACTAGACCATAATAGCCCAGAAACAGACTCACACACATAAACAACTTGATTTGTGACTGCACCTTGGAGCAGGAAAGAAAGCATATACATTTCGCTGACTCTGAGATCTGGATATATATGAAGAAGGGGATAAAACTGATTCTTTACTGCTGGCCCTGGGGTCTGAGTGCCGAACGAATGGGGTGGTCTACAATCTGGTGCTGCAGACAACCTTATTTCAGATTCAGTATATTTATATACATGAATGTAATGAAGCAATTATCCAGGAAAAGTTGTTTGAGTTCAGAAAAACATGGTCAGACAAACATGTAAATAAACACCAGTGAGCACACGCAAAATATTAACAGCACAGCCCTTTCCCAGAGCTTTCTCAGGACAGACCAACTTAAACACAATTGCCAGTCACATACTATAGACGATGTCTGGGAAAGCATGAAAGTGAGGCAGGGGGCCATGTCCAGATGCAGGGAACACTAAGAACTCACTCGGCAAGTCTTCACCAGACTGAGTGCTGCAGCTGTACTCTAAAGTGAATCTGAGGTACAAGATAGTTGGCCTTTTCCCCTGGTGCCTCTTCTCACAGCTCCCCAAGGTGTGGTTCAGCATGGTCATTCCTGTGACTGCTCTGATATCAGAACTACAGAGTAAACGGACAAGGCTCGGGAGCAGATTACCTAGAAGAATATACCCACGAATTCAAGACCACGGAGACATTATTTATTTCTGGTTTGAGGCAAGTCATCTCTACAGTCCTACCTTACCTCTCTCGATCTCTTCCTCTGTGTTTGGGTTTTAGTCCGGGATATAAACTAGGGGAGAAGTACTTAATACTCATTCTAACTGTAAGATGAAAAAAATTGATACATTTGGCCACAGTTGTTCTTCAAAAGCCAGGCCACCAGAAAGGGATATGGGTCAGTTGTAAGAGTGCTTGCCTAATAGTTACCAAGCCCAGCAGCACCTAAACCCAGTCTGATGGTACATGCTATAAACCCGGCACTCAGACTAAGTGGGTCGTAGGAGACTAAGGTAAAAGTCCCCAGATACAAAGGTCTGAGTGTCACCTGGATGTCTAGTGTGTGAGGCCAGCTGGGCTATATTCGAGCCTATCTAAGAAAGACCACCAATGTGAAAAATCGGGGGCTAGGGAGATGCTGGCCCCGAGGGTAAAGTGCTTTCCATACAAACATGAAGACCTCTACTGACTGTGTCAATTCCATGTAAACCAACGCTGGGCACAGTAGCATATAAAGGAATCCCAGCTCTAGAGATCTGGAGGGAGACAGGAGGATCCCTGGAGCACACCAGCCAGTTAGGGATAGTAGAACTGGCAGGCCTCAAGCCGATGAGAGAGCCCATCTCAAATCAAAGTGGTAGCCCCTGAGGGATGGCACCTAGTGTTGTTTTCTGGCAGCCATAGATGCTTACGAGAGAGAGAGAGAGAGAGAGAGAGAGAGAGAGAGAGAGAGAGAGAGAGAGGTGGGAACACACGTGGGTAACAAATTATGTGGCCAGGGTGTGAGAGGCCCTAGGTCAAATCCCCAGTATAACTAACACACACACACACACACACAGAGAGAGAGAGAGAGAGAGGTGGGAACACACGTGGGTAACAAATTATGTGGCCAGGGTGTGAGAGGCCCTAGGTCAAATCCCCAGTATAACTAACACACACACACACACACAGAGAGAGAGAGAGAGAGAGAGAGAATGCTTCAATATAAATATGCTTATTTAAAAGATGTGTCCAAGATGCATAGAGAACTACACAGATAAAAGAAAAAGCTAGGCCGGGCGTGGTGGCGCACGCCTTTAATCCCAGCACTTGGGAGGCAGAGGCAGGCGGATTTCTGAGTTCGAGGCCAGCCTGGTCTACAGAGTGAGTTCCAGGACAGCCAGGACTACACAGAGAAACCCTGTCTCGAAAAACCAAAAAAAAAAAAAGAAAAAAAAAAAAAAAAAGAAAAAGCTATAAACCTTGACAAAGTTATGAATGTGAACTAAAGGTTTGAACCAGCACTTCACAAAAGAAACCTGCAAGGTCAACAAACAGAAGGAAGCTGCCCCAGCTTCATTAGTAGTGATGGAAATGCAACTTAGAGGCACAGTGAGCATCACTGTCCATCACTGAGCTGCTAAATTAAAGCCCATACTACCAGATGCTGATAGAGGTGCAGACAAAGAAACTCTCCTGCACAGACAGTGGAGAGTGCTACAGATTAAACATTGTGTTGTTATGTACACTGGTCTTAGTTCCATAGCCCAGATTGGCCTCAAACTTAGCTGTTTCCTCAGAGAATTGGAATACAGGAGTATACCACCATGTCTGGGTACTTAAGCCACTTTGGAAAAAACAGTTTAGCATTATCTAATAAAGTGGGATAATTTAACTCCCCAGATACAGAAAATACATATATTTTTACGTATATTATCTTCAAAATTAAACTATATTGTTAAGGAATACATATCCATTCATAGAAAATATTTTAAAAAAATAAGGGGGCTGGGCAGGGGTGATGCAGGCCTTTATTCAAAGCACTCAAGAGGCAGAGGCAATAGGATCTCTGTAAGTTCAGGGCCAGCCTGGTCTACAGATTGGGTTCCAGGACAGCCAGGGCTAAACAGAGAAACCCTTTCTTAAAAAAACCAAAAAAGATAGCCGGGCATGGTGGCGCACACCTTTAATCCCAACACTCAGGAGGCAGAGGCAGGAGGATTTCTGAGTTCGAGGCCAGCCTGGTCTACGAAGTGAGTGCCAGGACAGCCAGGGCTACACAGAGAAACCCTGTCTCGAAAAACAAAAACAAACAAACAAAAAAACCCAAAACAAAAACAAAAAGAGGAGGAAGAGGAAGAAGAAGAAGAAGGGGAGAGGGAAGGAGAAGGGAGGGAGAGGGGGAGGATATAGTTCATTAGAGTAAGTGCCTAAAATTACGTGTTTGAGGCACGGCATGGTGTAAACTGAACATTAAAAGATTGATTGATTGATTTTATGTTTATGAGCACACTGTCGCTTTCTTCAGACACACCAGAGGGCATCACAAGATCCCATTACAGATGGTTGTAAGTCACCATGTGGTTGCTGGGAATTGAACTCAGGACCACCATAAGTAATTTTTATAAAAACCATTACACTACCTCTCACTAGTGAGCAATGAGTAGCATATAATTGGGCAGGGACACACTGTCTTTTGAACTACATGAAAAGCTATTTTATATGGTGATTACACAATGCAGATGCCGTTACTCAGCTTATAACTATTCCCTCGGTAAGTACTCATTACATTTTATGTTTTGGTACCTTTACATTTATGTTTATTACATTTCAAGATAAGAAAGGCTTTAAATGGCATTTAATTCAGGGCTGGAAAGGCACCTCAGCTGTTAAGAACCCTGATTGCTCTTCAGGAGGACCAGAGTTTGGTTTCAGGCACCTACGTCAGTGGGCTCACAACAGCCAGCCCCAAGGGATCCAGTACCCTCTTCCGACTTTTGCAGGCACCTGTACACACACTGCAAACATAAACTCATGCAGGCACACACATACACCCTAAATAAAAAATAAATATATGCTGGGAGTGGTGGTGCATGCCTTTAATCCCAGCACTCGGGAGGCAGAGGCAGGCAGATTTCTGAGTTCGAGGCCAGCCTGGTCTACACAGTGAGTTCCAGGACAACCAGGACTGTACAGAGAAACCCTGTCTCAAAAAACCAAAAATCAATCAATCAATCAATAAATAGATAAACAAAAATCTTTGAAAAGGAGGAAGAGATAAGACTTGAAAACAAAAGCAGTCTCTCCTCTCTCTCTCTCTCTCTCTCTCTCTCTCTCTCTCTCTCTAAGATTTATTTATTTAATTTATATGAGTACACTGTAGCTGTCTTCAGACACACCAGAAGAGGGCATGGGATCCCATTACAGATGGTTGTGAGCCACCATGTGGTTGCTGGGAATTGAACTCAGAATCTCTGGAAGAGCTGTCAGTGTTCTTAACTGCTGAGCCATCTCTCCAGCTCTAGAGTCGTTCTTAATTTGTAGAAGCTATATTTATTTGTTCATTTGATTTTTTTTTTTTTTTCTGAGATAGGGTTTCGTGTGGTCTGGCCTAGCCTTGAGCGTTTAATGCACTGATGATGACCTAGAGTCCTTCATCCTCCTGCTTCTCCCTTCCAAGTCTGAGATCATAGACATTTGCCACTGGGCCTGCCTGGCCTATGTAAACGGTATTTTTGTTGCAGGGTATTTGATCACACTGTGAAACCCGAGATTGTGTTATTTACTGGACAAACCTGGTTTTAGTTGTGGTGTGGCTCAGTCTTAGCACACCTTTAATCCAAGAGCTTTCTGCTTGAATATTGTAAACAGGATTAAATAAAGTCAGTCTTAGATCAAGAGGTGGAGCAAGCAACCAGTAGACAGGAAGTGAACATAGGATTATTAAGGAAAAAAAAAAGAAACCATAGAGAGTAAGAGGAAGTCAGGAGGATGGATAGAGAGTTACACAGGAAGTAGGGAGGGACACTCAGTTTGGAGGAGGTTTTGGAGATGGCATGAGAGAGGGCCATTCCTTTTGGAATGACAGCAGAGGAGGAAGGTCAGCTGAGTGTTTTCTCTGCTTCTCTGAGATAGCCGGCTTTCACCCCAGCATCTGGCTCCCCAGTCTTCATTGATAAAACCAAATGAGATTTTTGTTTAAAAAAATAATGTTTTGTTTAACAGGATTTCACTAGATAGCCTTGGCTGGTTTGCGGCCAGTCACAGCACTGCACATCTTTAACCCCAGCACTCAGGAGGCAGAGGCAGGAGGATCTCTACCTCTGAGTTTGAGGTCAACCCGGTGTAAATAGTAAGTTCCATGCCAACCAGGGGTGTTTAGTGAGGATATGTCTTCTTAAAAGAAAAGATGGCTTATTCCTTTATTTTCGTGGTGCTGGGGATTGAATCCGGTGCATCCTGCTACAAATACCATTTCCACTCAGAACATTTTCGAAGTAGTTTCTCTAAAAACAGGGCGAACAAGCAGCTTGTCCCCACTGCTATTCAATGTTGTACTAAAGATCCTGGCCCACACAGTTAAAGGAAACTGAAGGACATAGCATTGGAAAGGAAAACGCAAACTACTGTCTTTTGTTGATGGCATGAATTCTTTTGTGGAAAATGCAAAAAAAGAAAATGTATAGAAAGGGGCTGGAGAGATGGCTCGGTGGTGGTTAAGAGCACTGACTGCTGTTCCAAAGGTCCTGAGTTCAAATCCCAGCAACCACATGGTGGCTCACAACCATCTGTAATGAGATCTGATGCCCTCTTGTGGTGCGTCTGAAGACAGTTCCAGTGTTCTTAGATACAATAATAAATCTTTTAAAAAATGTATAGAAAAATTATTAGACAGAGTTTGTCAGGGTTGTTGGCTCTAAACTCTTATTGCAAAGCAACTGTATTGGCAAAACCAACCAAACAAAACCATTGAAAATGCAATCTGGAAAAAAAATCACAACACAATCAAAATAGGACTCAATGGTAAATAAAGCAGAAGATGTACCCTATCCATATGAAAAAACATACTTCTCCGAAAGACACCTAAGGAGACGCTAAAAAGCGACGGGAGAGAGGCATGGCTCGGCCTGTAAGAGTGCTTCCTGCCCTTGCACAGTTTGGTTCCCAGCATCCACATAGAGTGGCTCACAGCTACCTGTAACTATGGCTCCAGGGGCTTTGATGCCCCTTTCTAGACTCCACAGCCACTCCCAAATGTGTGGGCACACAGGAGCATAAATGTCAATAAATAAATGGTAACAAAACTAAGAAGGCCTGAATAAAAGGGGAGGTAGTCCAAGTCCTTATGAGGAAATTTCAGTACTGAAAGGAAGTTGTTAGGGGACTGGGAACATGGCTCAGTTAGGAGAGTGCTGACTCAGCATACATGCGGCCCTGGGTTTATCCCCAGCATTGAACAGAACCGAGCACATTGCCCAATGCTGTAATCCCAGCTCTCAGTGATCCCAGCAGGAAGATCAGAGGCTTGGGGTCATCCTCAGCTGCAGAGTGAACTCTTGGAGTATTTGAGACCCTGTGTCAAGAAGCAAGCAAAAAGAGACTGGGCAAATGGCTCAACTAGGTTAGCAAAGTGTTTGCCATGCAACTGTGAGGGCCTGAGCTGGGTTGTTCATCACCCAGGTGAAGTAGCCTAGTAAGGAGGTGCACACCTTGTGCTGCCTTGCTGGAGAGGCAGAGACAGTATGCCTGGGATTCGCTGGCCAGCTACTGATCCCAATCAGTGAGCTCCTCATCTTCACAAACTAAGATGGCAGCTTAGCGGTGGTGGTGCACTCCTTTGATCCCAGTGCTTGGGAGGCAGAGGCAGGTGGATCTCTGCGAGTTTGAGGCCAGCCTGGTCTACAGAGTGAGTTCCAGAACAGTCAAGGCTACACAAGAAACCATGCCTCAAAGAACCAACACACACACACACACACACACTCACACACACACCTAAAGTGGCTGGGCATGGTGGTGGATGGTGGTAGACATGTTTAATCCTAGTACCTGGGAGACAGAGACTAGATGGTCTCTGAGTTCAAGGCTAGCTTGGTCTACCTAGTGAGAACTCCAGTTTCATGAAATAACATGGGTGGATCCTGAAAATGATATATTAAGTGAAAACAAACCAGCTGGAAGACCACATGAGCTGTTTTATTTACAGACCTCACGTACCAATAAGTAAAAACAGACAACGTATTTACACTTGTATCCTTTTGCAGAAAGGTGTGAGCTGAGTATGGTAGTGCCTGCTTATGTTCCTGGTACTTGGGAGGTGGGGGAAAGAGGATCAGGTGTTGAAGTAGCAAGTTAGAGACCAGCCTGGGCTACATAAGATCCCATCTCAACTAGAAAACAAGACCTATTTATACCTAACATATATAATTGCATCTTGTATATTGACATTATGTGTGTGTTGAAACAGGGTCTCTCTATGTAACCCTGGCTGTCCTGGAGCTCTCTGTATAGACCAGGGTGGCGTTGAACTCAAAGAGATCTTTCTGCCTCTACTTTCTGAGTACTGGGGTGAAATGCATGGGCCAACAGCTGTGTAGTGACTTTTATACATATGTAATTTCAAGTATATAT
The DNA here is from genome assembly GCF_978045245.1 of Mus caroli. NCBI lineage: Eukaryota > Metazoa > Chordata > Mammalia > Rodentia > Muridae > Mus > Mus caroli. The sequence goes on along the minus strand of NW_028227262.1, from coordinate 24,177,265 downwards.
GGTGAGCAGGGCATGGTGGAGCATGCCTTGGAAAGCAGTGGCAGGTAGATCTCTGTGAATTGGAGACCAGCCTGGTCTACTGGACTCTAGAGGACAATGGCACTCACTTTTGCACATACACACATACCCCTTCCTACACACGTATATACATAATTAAAAACACACACACATACATCTTAGACTGGTAAATATCATAGGGCCAGATGGTGGGATGGTAGTTGGACTGGAAATGAAGTCATGGTTTAATGGGCTCAGGGTTTCAGTTTTACAAAATGAAGTTAAGCTGTACATTTATAATGCTAACACTCAAGAAATTGAGTCAGAGGAGTTACAGAGACAAAGTTTGGAGCTGAGACAAAAGGATGGACCATCTACAGACTGCCATATCCAGGGATCCATCCCATAATTAGCCTCCAAACAATGACATCATTGCATACACTAGCAAGCGTTTGCTGAAAGGACCCTGATATAGCTGTCTCTTGTGAGACTATGCTGGGGTCTAGCAAACACATAAGTGGATGCTCACAGTCAGCTATTGGATGGATCACAGGGCCCCCAATGGAGGAGCTAGAGAAAGTATCCAAGGAGCTAAAGAGATCTGCAACCCTGAAGGTGCAACAACATTATGAACTAACCAGTACTCCGGAGCTCTTGACTCTAGCTACATATGTATCAAAAGATGGCCTAGTAGGCCATCACTGGAAAGAGAGGCCCATTGGACATGCAAACTTTATATGCCCCAGTTCAGGGGAATGCCAGGGCCAAAAAGTGGGAATGGGTGGGTAGGGGAGTGGGGGGGAGGGTATGGGGGACTTTTGGGATAGCATTGGAAATGTAATTGAGGAAAATACGTAATAAAAAAATATTAAAAAAAAAAAAAAGGAGAGTACCCACTGCCAAAAAAAAAAAAAAAAAAAAAAAAAAGAAAAAAGAAAAAGAAAAGAAAAGAAATTGAGTCAAAAGATTAAGACTTCAAGGCTGGGGCTGAAGAGTTGGCTTGGCAGTTTAGAGAGAGTACTTGCTGCTATGGCAGAGCATCTAGGTTTGGTTCCCAATAACCGACATAGTGACTCCCCACCTTCTATAACCCCCATCCCAGAGGATTTGGTACCCACTGCCTACTGCAGGTATCAAACATGCATGATGCTTATATAGACATGCAGGCAAAACTCATTAAATGCATATTTTTAAAAAAGAATTTAAGGCCAAATTGGGTATTTATTATTTATTTGAGCTGTATGAGTGTTTTGTCTGCATGTATGTCTGTGTACCATGTGTGTGCCTGATGCCTAAGTAGGCCAGAAGTGTTACGCCCTGGGACTGGAGTTATGTAAGCTGCCATGTGTATGTTGGGAAGTCATCTTTAGTCCTCTGAAAGAGTAAGGAGTAATCCCTGTTTTAGTTTTCTGAAACAGGGTTTCTTTGTGTCGAAACAGGGTTTCTTGGCTGTCTTGAAACTCTCTCTGTAGACCAGGCTGACCTCAAACTCAGAGCTCTGACTGGTTCTGCCTCCCAAGTGCTGGGCTTCCCCCAAAGTAACTAGTAATCTTCATCACTGACCTTATTTTCTAGCTTTTATTTATTTGTTTTTGTTTTTGTGTTTGTTTTTTGAGACAGGGTTTCTCTGTGTAGCCCTGGCTGTCCTGGAACTCACTCTGTAGACCAGGCTGGCCTTGAATTCAGAAATCCACCTGCCTCTGCCTCCCAAGTGCTGGGATTAAAGGCTCGTGACACCACTGCTTGGCCATTTTCTAGCTTCTTTATATTTCTTTTTTTTTTTTTAAAGATTTATTTATTTATTTATTTATTATATGTAAGTACACCGTAGCTGTCTTCAGACACTCCAGAAGAGGGAGCCAGATCTCATTACAGATGGTTGTGAGCCACCATGTGGTTACTGGGATTTGAACTCCAGACCTTTGGAAGAGCAGTCGAGTGCTCTTACCCACTGAGCCATCTCACCAGCCCTTTCTTTTTTTTTAATATAATGATTAAATTTATTTTTGTAAAAAAACAATAGAGACAACTTACACCATAAGACTTATTTCTCAAGTTGGGTATGGTACAGAATTTCTTCCATGGATTGTCAAGATTAATATACTAACAATGGCCATCTTGCTGAAAGCAATATACAGATCCAATGCAATCCCCATCAAAATTTCAAATCAATTCTTCATAGCGTTAGAAAGTGCAATTCTCAAATTCATCTGGAATAACCAAAAACCCAGGATAGCAAAAACTATTCTCAACAATAAAAGAACTTCTAGGGGAATCAGCATCCCAAATTTCAAGCTGTACTACAGAGCTATAGTGATAAAAACTGCATGGTACTGGTACAGTGACAGACAGCTAGATCAAAGGAATAGAATTGAAGACCCAGAAATGAATCCAAACACCTACAGTCACTTGATCTTTGACAAAGGAGCTAAAACCATCCAGTGGTAAAAGGACAGCATTTTCAACAAATGGTGCTGGTTCAACTGGCGGTCAAGATGTGGAAGAATACAAGTTGATCCATTCTTATCTCCCCGTACAAAGCTCATGTCCAAGTGGATCAAGGACCTCCACATAAATCCAGATACAAGATAAAGTATTGACAAATGGGACCTCATAAAATTGCAAAGCTTCTGTAAGGCAAAGGATACTGTCAATAGAACAAAACAGCAACCAACAGATTGGGAAAAGATCTTTACCAATCTTACATCTGATAGAGGGGTAATAACCAATATAAACAGAATCTCAAGAAGTTAGACTGAAAAAAAAAAAAAAAAGCCAGGCATGGTGGTGCAGGCCTTTAATCCCAGCACTCCGGAGGCAGAGGCAGGAGGACTTCTGAGTTCGAGGCCAGCCTGGTCTACAGAGTGAGTTCCAGGACAGCCAGGGCTATACAGAGAAATCCTGTCTCAAAACCAAAAAAAAAAAAAAAAGAAGAAGAAGAAGAAGAAGAAGAAGAAGAAGAAGAAGAAGAAGAAGTTAGACTGCAGAGTACCAAATAATCCTATTTTAAAAATGGGGAATAGAGCTAAACAGAGAATTCTCAACTGAGGAAATTCAAAGGGCTCAGAAATACCTAAAGAAATTTTCAAATACTTAGTCAGCAGGGAAATGCAAATCAAAATGACCCTGACATTCCACCTCACACCAGTCAGAATGGCTAAGATGAAAAACCTAGGAGGCTGGAGAGATGGCTCAGCAGTTAGGATCACTGACTGCTCTTACAGAGGTCCTGAGTTCAATTCCCAGCAACCACATGGTGGACCACAACCAACTGTAATGGGAAAAATACCCAGAGTGTACTCATATAAATATAATCTTACAAAAAAAATAAAAAAAGAGCAGGGCAGTGGTGGTTCACTCCTTTAATCTGAGCACTTGGGATGCAGAGGCAGGCAGATTTCTGAGTTCTAGGCCAACCTGTTCTACAGAGTGAGTTCCAGGACAGCCAGGGCTACACAGAGAAGCCCTGTCTAGGAAAACCAAAAAAACAACCAAACAAAAAAAAAAAAAACAAAAAAGAAAAATAAAAACTCATGTTACAGTGTATGTTAGAGAGGATGTGGAGAAAGAGGAACAAACTCTTCCATTGCTTTTGGGATTGCAATCTGGTAAAAACACTCCGGAAATCAATCTCGTGTATCCTCAGAAAATTGGGCATAGTATTACCTGAGGACCCAGCTATACTATATACCCAGAAGATGCTCCAACATGTAATAAGGACACATCCTCCACTATGCTCATAGCAGCCATATTTATAATAGCCAGAAGCTGGAAGCAACCCAGATGTCCCTCAACAGAGGGATGGATACATAGTATGTGGTATATTTACACAATGGAGTACTACTCAGTCATTAAAAACAATGAATTCATGAAATTTTCAGGCAAGTGGATGGAACTTGAGAATATCTTCCTGAGTGAGGTGACTCAGTCACAAAGGCACAAACATGGTATGTACTCACTGATAAGTGGATAATAGCCGAAAAGTTCAGAATATCAAGATTCAATTCACAGACCATATGAAGCCTAAGAAGAAGGAAGACCAAACTGTGGATGCTTCAGTGCTTTTTAAAAGGCTGAACAAAGATGATGGATGGTGGCGGTGGTGGCAGCGGGCTCCTAGAGAAAGCTAACCCCCTCATCTATGAGCGTTCCGGGGAGTGGCCAGTGATGGTGGGTGAGAAAGATGAGGAAGTGCCTGACAGCATCGACGCCCGGGAGATCTTCCATCTTATCCGCTCCATTAATGACCCTGATCATCCACTGACACTACTAGAGGTTGTTGATCAGTGTCTGTCGGCCCGCTCGTGAGCCTGGCATTGGACCCCCAGCCTGCACTCTGGTTGTCCTGGCCTCAGCTCCACCAAGGGCTCGTGGCTTTGTTTTCTTGAATCACTGACAAGGAGAAAAGGAGGAAATATGGAGAGGAAATCTTTATATTTCATTTTAATTATTTTTTGAGACAGGGTCTGTCTTAGTCAGGGTTTCTATTCCTGCACAAACATCATGACCAAGAAGCAAGTTGGGGAGGAAAGGGTTTATTCGGCTTACACTTCCATACTGCTGTTCATCACCAAAGGAAGTCAGGACTGGAACTCAAGCAGGTCAGAAAGCAGGAGCTGATGCAGAGGCCATGGAGGGATGTTCTTTACTGGCTTGCCTCCCCTGGCTTGCTCAGCCTACTCTCTTATAGAACCCAAGACTACCAGCCCAGGGATGGTCCCACCCACAAGGGGCCTTTCCCCCTTGATCACTAATTGAGAAAATGCCTTACAGTTGTATATCATGGAGGCATTTCCTCAACTGAAGCTCCTTTCTCTGTGATAACTCCAGCTGTGTCAAGTTGACACAAAAATAGCCAGTACAATTGACCCCTTGTCAACTTGACACACAAACACATCACTAGTAAGCCTCAACCCTTACATTCTTATTCATCCCCAAGATCTAAATAACTTTAAAAGTCCCACAGTCTTTACATATTCTTAAAATTTGAATCTCTTTAAAATATCCATCTCTTTTAAAATCCAAAGTCTTTTTACAATTAAAAGTCTCTTAACTGTGGGCTCCACTAAAACAGTTTCTTCCTTCAAGAGGGAAAATATCAGGGCACAGTCACAATCAAAGCAAAAATCAATCTCCAACCGTCCAACGTCTGGGATCCAACTCACGATCTTCTGGGCTCCTCCAAGGGCTTGGGTCACTTCTCCAGCCATACCCTTTGTAGCACACACATCATCCTCTGGGCTCCAGATGCCTGTACTCCACTGCTGCTGCTGCTCTTGGTGGTCATCTCATGGTACTGGCATCTCCAAAACACTGCATGACCCCTTCAGTCCTGGGCCTTCAATTACAACTGAGGCTGCACCTTCACCAATGGCCTTCCATGGCCTCTCACAGTGCTTAGCCTCAGCTGCTCTGCATGTCCCCTTCATGCCTTCAAAACCAGTACCACCTGGGTGACCCTTACACATTACCAAGTCCCACTGCAGAAGGAGTACAACCTTGCCTATCTCTGGAACACAGCCTCTTTGTGCTTTCAGAAAACACTTCCCAGAAGATGTCACCTCAACGATGCTGGTCTCTTCTTAATCACCGCTAATTTCTTAGCTCCAGCTAACCAGCATCAATAGTCCCAGTAATGCAAAGTTTTTGCTTTAGTAGTTCTGGTATCTTGTTAATCACAGCTGATTCTTCAGCCCCAGCTAACCAGAACTACAAAATCTTCACAATAAAAACAGCAATGGCCCTGAAGAGAGTCTTTAATTTTCCCTCTGAAATTTCACAAACCAGGCCTCCATCTTCTGCACTGTTCTCAGCATTATCTTCCAAGCTCCTACACAACATCTGACAGAGCTCTTAACAACAAATGGGTCTTCAAGCCCAAAGTTCCAAAGTCCTTCCACAGTCCTCCCAAAACATGGTCAGGTTGTCACAGGAATACCCCACTCTGCTGGTACCAATTTGTCTTAGTCAGGGTTTCTATTCCTGCACAAACATCATGACCAAGAAGCAAGTTGGGGAGGAAAGGGTTTATTCGGCTTACACTTCCATACTGCTGTTCATCACCAAAGGAAGTCAGGACTGGAACTCAAGCAGGTCAGAAAGCAGGAGCTGATGCAGAGGCCATGGAGGGATGTTCTTTACTGGCTTGCCTCCCCTGGCTTGCTCAGCCTACTCTCTTATAGAACCCAAGACTACCAGCCCAGGGATGGTCCCACCCACAAGGGGCCTTTCCCCCTTGATCACTAATTGAGAAAATGCCTTACAGTTGTATCTCATGGAGGCATTTCCTCAACTGAAGCTCCTTTCTCTGTGATAACTCCAGCTGTGTCAAGTTGACACAAAAATAGCCAGTACAGGGTCTTGCCTTGTAGCTGAGGGTGGCCTTGAACTCTTGGCAATCTTGCCTCAGACTCCTGAGTGCTCAGAACCACACTTGGCTCCAGCAGTTCTGTATACTGAGGCCCTGTACTAGAAACAAACGAGCAAGCGAAGAGTTATGGAGATGACAGAGAGGGATGGCATTCCATCAGGAATGCATTTCTCACTGTTCATTTTGGGATCTCACGTATCCAAGAACGGCCTTGAAAAAAAATTTTTTTTTAAACTTCTGTTTTTTTCTTTTTTTTTTTTTTTTTTTTTTTTAAAGATTTATTTATTTATTATATGTAAGTACACTGTAGCTGTCTTCAGTCACTCCAGAAGAGGGAGTCAGATCTTGTTACGGATGGTTGTGAGCCACCATGTGGTTGCTGGGATTTGAACTCCTGACCTTCTGAAGAGCAGTCGGGTGCTCTTACCCACTGAGCCATCTCACCAGCCCGAAAAATTTTTTCTCTGTGTGTACGTTCTTGTTTGCATGCATATATGGGTAGACATGTTCATGTTTGTATGTGCACATGGAGTCCAGAGGTCAATGTGGGTGACTTCCTCAATTGCTCTCTATCTTGTTTCTTGAGACAGAGTTTCTCATGGAACCTGGAGCAGGATCCAGAGATTCCCCCAGTCTCTGCCTCTGCAACTGGCTTTCTATGTCATTGCTGGGAACTGAACTCGACCCTCGTGCATCTACCGGAAACCTTGTACTACCTCTAGTCCTGGCCTTGAACCTCTGATTCTCCTGCCTCCATCTCCTGAATACCAAGAGTAGAGGTGTGTGCTGCTAAGCCCAATTTATGAGGTGCTGGAGATTGAATTCAGGGTCTCATACACTCCAAGAGCTCTACCAACTGAACTATATCCCTAACCCATGAATGTATTTAATACCACGGAACTGTAGACTTAAATCAGATGGTAAATTTTATGTCCTGTGAATTTTGTTGCATAAAACTTTTCCGATGTATGCATAAGATAAGGTTAAAGAAAAAAAACATGAGGCAGCTATAGAAACGCTAAATATTAAAAATAATGACTTCAACTATTTTGTCCTTGTCTTAGGGTTAGGGTGAGTTTGTGGAGGCCATTCCTATTCAAACCACCACAGTCCTGTTTAACTAGAAATAAGTGTGGAGATGCTCTGCCCCATCCCCTTTTTTGAGACAAGGTTTCTCTGTGTATCCTGGCTGTCCTAGAACTTGCTCTGTAAACCAGGCTGGCCTTGAACTCACAAAGGTCCTCCTGCCTCTGCCTCCCAAGTGCTGGGATTAAAGAGATTTGATACGACTACCAGCTCCAGGCATACAATTTAAAATAATAAACACAAATATTTTTTAAGAAAAGAATGTTTAAAAAGGGACAAGTAGCTAGTCAGAAATAGTAGCCGAAGCCAAACAACAGAGATGGAAATAATACTGGAAAGCGATGAGGAAAAAAATTGTATTTAGAACCTAGAAACTAAATGACTTCCTGGGGGAATGAGCGCTGACACAGATAGAGACATCTGATGGGAGACAGGGACCGGCAATGAGACCTCAGAGGATGGGGTGCAAGCAACCAGAGAGGCAGAATGTCAAACACACCCTCATCTGGTAAAAAGCTGATATGGTGGCTTAATCCCTGCACGTGGCAGGCAGAAGCAGGCAGATCTGTGAGTTCAAGGCCAGCCTGGTCTACAAAGAAAGTTCCAGGAAATCCTGTCTTGAAAAACCAAAAGCGCTCTTCCGTTGCTGGTGGGATTGCAAGCTGGTACAACTACTCTGGAAATCAGTTTGGCGGTTCTTCAGAAAATTGCACATAGTACTACCTGAGGACCCAGCAATACTACTCCTGGGCATATACCCAGAAGATGCTCCAACATGTAATAAGGACACATGCTCCACTATGTTCATAGCAGCCTTACTTAAAATAGCCAGAAGCTGGAAAGAACCCAGATGTCCTTCAACAGAGGAATGGATACAGAAAATGTGGTACATTTACACAATGGAGTACTACTCAGCTATTAAAAATGATGAATTCAGACGGATTTCTGAGTTTGAGGCCAGCCTGGTCTACAAAGTGAGTTTCAGGATAGCCAGGGCTATACAGAAAAACCCTGTCTCGAAAAAACAAAACAAACAAAACAAAAAATAAAAATAAAAATGATGAATTCATGAAGTTCTTAGGTAAATGGACGGAACTAGAAAATATCCTGAGTGAGGTAACCCAGTCACAAAAGAACACACATGATATGCACTCTCACTGATAAGTGGATATTAGCCCAGAAACTTAGAATGCCCAAGATACAATTCACAAGCCACATGAAACTCAAGAAGGAAGACCAAAGTGTGGAAGCTTCAGTCCTTCTTAGAATTTAACAAACTACTCACAGGAGAAAATATGGAGATAAAGTGTAGAGCAGAGACTGAAGGAAAGGCCATCCAGAGACTGTCTCACGTGGGGATTCATCCCATATACAGTTATCAAACCTAGACACTATTGTGGATGCCAAGAAGTGCATCTGACAGGAGCCTGATATGGCTGTCTCCTGAGAGGCTCTGCCAGAGCCTTACAAATACAGAGGCAGATGCTCACAGTCAACCACTGGACTGAGCACAGGGTCCCTAATAGAGAGGAGTTAGAGAAAGGACTGAAGGAGTTTAAGGGGTTTGCAACCCCATAGGAAGAATAACAATATCAACCAACCAGATCCCCCAGAACTCTCAGGGACTAAACTACCAACCAAAGAGTACACATGGAGGGACTCATGGCTCCATCTGCATATGTAGCAGAGGATGGCCTTATCATGCATCAATGGGAGGAGAGGTCCTTGGCCCTATGAAGGCTCAATAGATGCCCCAGTGTAGGGGAATCAAGGGCGGGGAGGTGGGAGTGGGTGGGTGGGTGGAGGAACACCCTCATAGAAGCAGGGAGAGGGAGGATGGGATAGGCGGTTCCTGGGAGGGGGGAAACCAGGAAAGGGGATAACATTTGAAATACAAGTAAAGAATATATCCAATAAAAAAATAAAAAATAAATAAAAAGACACACAGAGAGAGAAAGGGATAGAGGGAGGGAGGGAGAGAGAGAAAGAGAAAGGAAGGAAGGAAGGAAGGAAGGAAGGAAGGAAGGAAGGAAGGAAGAAAGAAAGAAAGAAAGAAAGAAAGAAAGAAAGAAAGAAAGAAAGAAAGAAAGAAAGAAAGAAAAGAAAGAAAGGAAGAAAGGAAGGGAGGAAGGAAGGAAGGAAGGAAGGAAGGAAGGAAGGAAAGAAGGAAGGAAGGAAGTTGGTCCAAAACCATGAGCTGGAGAGATGGTTCTGGGGTTAGGAGCACTGGATGCTCTTCCAGAGGTCCTGAGTTCTAATGCCAGGAACCACATGGTGGCTCACAACCATCTGTAAGGAGATCTGGTGCTTTCTTCTGACCTGCAGGCATACATGCAGCAGAATACTCATACACTAAGTAAATAATAAAAAATAAATAAAAGAAACCAAACCAACACCACCACCAACAAGTCAGGTAAAGAAATCACCCTGCTGACTGACCTTTAGGTATGGAAACATAGGGATATTAGGCAGTGTTCACACAGAAGATTTCAGGCAGTGATTTAGGGTAGAAGCCTCACTGAGAATGGATTCAAGAGATATTAAGAGGGCATGCATGCATCAGAATTCTATGCCTGTGTAAAAAGACCAGTGATTTCTGTTCATCAATATAGGAAGATCTCAAAGACCCACAGCAAAGTAAAAAAGGAGCAATAAAGGCTGGAGCGAAGGATGGCTCAGGTGTAAGATTACTGGCTTCTCTTCCCCTGGGCCTAGATCCATTCCCAGAACCCGTGTAGTAGCTCAAAACTGTAACAGTTCTTATAACTGAAGTTACAAATGGTTCTGTGCCACCACATGAGCACTGGGAAGCAAACCCAGGTCCTCTGCAAAAGTACTGGGTGTTCTTTACCACTGAGCCATCTCTCCAGCCCCTGGGAGGGGTGGGGATTTTAGAGCGCTAGTGCTATTGCTTTATATACTGAGAACCTTTGAAGGAATACACTGAGGTCAGGGATAGCAGTCGAAGGACATTGGACAGAATGAAAATGAGAACCTCTGGATTTGCTTTGGGCATGTGCTGTGTTACCAATTCGAAAGAGTCAATTAGCCGGGCGTGGTGGCGCACGCCTTTAATCCCAGCACTCGGGAGGCAGAGGCAGGCGGATTTCTGAGTTCGAGGCCAGCCTGGTCTACAAAGTGAGCTCCAGGACAGCCAGAGCTATAAAGAGAAACCCTGTCTCGAAAAACCAAAAAAAAAAAAAAAAAAAAAAAAAAGAGTCAATTACAAAAGGTAAAAAAAAAACCAAACAAACAAACAAAAAAACCTTTCTAAGAGAAACTTTAAGACATCGGAAAGGAAATTGAGGAGGACACTGGACAATGAAAACTTCCACGCTCCTGGATTGGCAGGTTAGCAATACTACCCAAGGCAGCCTACAGATTTAATGCCATCCTCATCACAATTCCAGAGACAGTCTTCACAGAATTTGAAACAAACAAACAAACAAAACAAAACAAAAACCCTATGATTCTCATGGAAATTCAAAAGACTATGGCTAGCCAAAGCAATTCTAAGTAGAACAGTCAGAGGTATTACCTTACCTGACTTCAAACTACAGCACAGCCATAGTGACAAAGACAGCATGGTACGGGAAAGAAGTAAACACATAGGACAGTGGGACACCTGTAAACCTGTACAGCTATGGAAACCCAATTCTTTTTTTTTTTTAAATATCTATCTATCTATCTATCTATCTATCTATCTATCTATCTATTTATGTGAGTACACTGTAGCTGTACAGATGGTCGTGAGCCTTCATGTGGGTGTTGGGAATTGAATTTTTTAGGACCTCTGCTTGCCCCTGTCAATCCTGCTTGCCAGTCAGCCCCGCTTGCTCAGTTCCTGCTTGCTCTGGCCCAAAAGATTCATTTATTATTATACATAAGTACACTGTAGCTGGCTTCAGACACACCAGAAAAGGGCCTTAGTTATTATTGTGGGTGGTTGTGAGCCACAATGTGATTGCTGGGATTTAAACTCAGCACCTTTGGAAGAACAGTCAGTGCTTTTACCCACTGAGCCATCTTGCCAGCCCGGCCTAATTCTTTTTTTTTTTTTTTTTTTTTTAGATTTATTTATTATATGTAAGTACACTGTAGCTGTCTTCAGACACACCAGAAGAGGGCGTCAGATCTCGTTACGGATGGTTGTGAGCCACCATGTGGTTGCTGGGATTTGAACCAGGGACCTTTGGAATAGCAGTCAGTGCTCTTAATCACTGAGCCATCTCTCCAGTCCCCTAATTCTTTTTAAGACAGGGTTTATTTGTGTAATCTTAGCTGTCCTGGAACTTTCTCTGTAGACCAGGTTGTCCTGGAACACAGAGATGCCACTGCCTCGGCTTCCTAAATGCTAGAATTAAAAGTGTGTGCCACTGCCCATTCCCCGCCCCCCTTTCCCTTTTTTTTTTTTGTTTTTTTTTTTTTTTTTTTTGTTTTTTGAGACAGGGTTTCTCTTTATAGCTCTGGCTGTCCTGGAGCTCACTTTGTAGACCAGGCTGGCCTTGAACTCAGAAATCCGCTTGCCTCTGCCTCCCGAGTGCTGGGATTAAAGGCGTGCACCACCACGCCCGGCCCCCCCTTTCCCTTTTTACAAAAGTTTTGAAAATATACACTGGCTGGGGTTGGAGAGACCCACATGGTGGTTCACAGCCATCTGTAATGGGATCCAATTCCCTCTTCTGGTGTGTCTAACAGCTGAAGTGTACATATACATAAAATAAATAAATCTTTTTCTAGACATTATTTTTTAAAGATTTATTTATGTATTTATTTTTATGTGAGTACACTGTAGCTGTCTTCTCTTTCTTTCTTTGTTTCTTTGTTTCTTTGTTTCTTTGTTTCTTTGTTTCTTTGTTTCTTTCTTTCTTTGTTTCTTTCTTTCTTTCTTTCTTTCTTCCCTTCTTTCTTAGTACACTGTAGCTGTTTTCAAACACACCAGAAGAGGCATCAGGTCCCATTACATATGGTCTCCTGGAAGAGCAGTCAGTGCTCTTAACCACTGAGCCATCTCTCCAGCCCTGGGTTCTTGCCTCTTACTATGAGGCACAAAATGAACTCAAACCGTATCGGTGACCTTAATCTGAACCTGAAGCACTGACACCACTAGGAAAGCACCGGACAAACACTTCAGGACACAGACAGGCACAGGCAGGCACAGACAGGCACAGGCAGGCACAGGCAGGCACAGGCAGGCACGGACAGGCATAGGCAGGCAGGGACAGGCACAGGCAGGCACGGACAGGCACAGGCAGGCACGGACAGGCATAGGCAGGCAGGGACAGGCACAGGCAGGCACGGACAGGCACGGACAGGCACCGGCAGGCACAGGCAGGCACAGGCAGGCACAGACAGGCACAGGCAGGCACAGGCAGGCACAGACAGGCACAGGCAGGAGATTGTCAAGTAGGATCCTAGTGACACAGGAAATAGCCCCAGGAACTAAGAAATGAGATTCCATAAAACTTAAAGGCTTCTGTACAGCAAAACAAATTATTAACAAATAAGTAGTCAATAGCATCAGAGAAAAATCTTTGTCAGCTCTATCTTAAACGAGGCCTCTAGAATATTTAAATAACTGTAAATATTAAGCGCACACAAACAAACCTGCCCTCCTCAGTGGGTCAATGAACTGACTAGAAGCTTGTCACAGAAGGACAAGGGGAGGCCTGAGAGATGGCTCTTGCACTTGTTCTTCCAGAGGGCCCAGGTTGGATTCCCAGAACTCTAATAGTGGCTCACAACCAACTGCAACTCCAGTTCCAGAGGATTCGAGTCCTCTTCTGGCCTCTGCAGGCACCAGAATACACAGACATACATGCAGGCAAATCGCCCACTAGAAGAAATGAGTTTTTTAAAAATGTATTCCTCTTTCACACAATACATCCCGATTCCAGTTTCCCTTCCTTCCACTCTTCCCACTTCCCCTCTCCCCCAGATCTACCCCTCTTTCATTTCCCTTCAGAAAAGAGCAGCCCTCTTGGGGAGAGCAATTGAACATGGTACAAGATGCAATAAGACAAGGCACAAACCCTCATATGAAGGCTGGGTGAGGTAACCCAGCAGGAGGAAAGGGTCCAAAGAGCAGGCAACAGAGTCAGAGACACCCATTACTCCCACTGTTAGGAGTTCCACAAAACCACCAAGCTAACAACCATAGCATACATGTACAGTCTTAACATAGACCCATGCAAGGCTCCAAGACTGCCGTTTGCTTCAGCCTTTGTGAGCTCTTATGAGCCCCCACTTAGTTGATTCTGTGGGCTGTGTTCTTATGATGTCCTTGTCCCCTCTGGACTTTACAGTTATCCCTCTGACTCCTCTTCAGGGATCCCCGAGCTCCAAGGGAAGGATCCAATGGAGACCTTCGATTTGGGCTCTCTCTCCACCTCATGTTTGCCTGTGGGTCTCTGTGTCTGTCCCATCAGCTGCCGGGGGGAGCCTCTGTTATGAAGGCTGGGCTAGGCACTGATCTACAGGTAGACCAGAATATCATTAGCAACCATTTTATTGATTTTGAGAAAAACGTTTTTTTAAATAAAAAAAGATGTCTACTTGGCCGATAAATATCTTTAAGGTATCCAAGGGTCTGAGGAGATGGCTCAGTGGCTAAGAGTGCTTGTTCTGAAACTGCGAGGACCTAAAATACAGTCCCCAGCATCCGCATAGAAAGTTAGGCATGACTGTGTATGCTTGCAAGTCTGGGCACCGGTTGGGGCAGGGAGAGAGAAGCAGAACTTGCTGCTTAGCCAGCCTAGCTGAAGTGGCAAGCTGTCTCAATGAGGCGAGCATGGACAGAGGAAGCCATCAAATCACAGGCTTTGGCCTTCACATGTGTGTGTGTCGGCACCTGCAGATGCATGTACATATACGGTACAAGCATACAGCGGTGACATAGCTCAGTGGCTAAAGGTGCTCGCTGCCAAGCCTGAATGAAGAGCTGAACTCAATCCCTGTCTCCCATGAGATCCCATCTCCTGTCAAAATGGCTTCTATCTAGAAAGCCAAGAGCACAAATGTTGGCATTAACATGTGGCAAAAGGAAGTCTTATCCACTGCGGGTAGGAACATAAACTAGAGTGGTCACCGTATGAATCAACGTGGAGGCTTCTCAAAACAATACACCTGGAACTACTACATGGTCCAGCCACAATATCCTGGGCACATATATACTCAGAGGGTTCTGCATCCTGCCACAGAGACGCATGCTCACTCATGTCTGTTACTGCTCTCTTCATGATATCAAGAAAGCGGAGTCAGCCTAGATGTCTATTAACAGACGAGTGGGCTGGGAAATGTTGCCCATAGAAACAATGCAACTTCATTGTGCCGCAAAGGAAGACGAAGTATGAAGTCTGCAGGGTAATCACTGGAAGTTGAAAATATTATATTAATTAAGATAACCGTGGCTCAGAAAGCTAGACACTGCGTGTTCTCTCTCTCTCAGATGGGGATCCTAGCTGCTAATTGTTAAATAAACGCATGCCGTGGGAGTGAATGTGGGTAAATGCTAGGAAACCAGAAACGGTTCATAAAACAGGGAAAAAAAAGAGGCCTTAATCGAGGAGTGGGGGGAGAACAACAGAACACATGAGGTAGGAAAGCAGGAGGGGGCAGAATGGTAGAGAGGGGCAAGAAGGGGTGGGCAGATGGGAGCAGAATGCACCATAATGAAGTACATGTGAAGATACACAAAGGAACCTGCTGTTCTGTGAACTGATTTTCACAGAGAATATGAATTACAGAATGGAGGTGGGGGCTCTTGCCTGCAATGCCAGAGTTTGTAAGACAGAGGCAGGAATATCAGTGCAAACTAGAGGCCAGTCTCATCTCCATGAGGAGTTCCAGGACAGCCTAGGGCTCTATAGTGAGAGAGACTATCTTAAAAACAACAGATAGTGAAGTACAAATGGAAACCCTTTAGATTTGCATTTGTAGAAGAGAAGGAGAAGGGGGGAGGGGAACAGCGGAGGAGATGAGTGGAGGTCTTCTTTGAAGAAAGTGGGAAGTAGAGAGAGGCAGCCAAGGAGAATTGCAATTAAGAAAGTTCAACAAGCTTGCACACAGCTAGAGTCAACCAAGCAGAGAGAGGGACAGGAAGGCTTCCGGACAGGAGGGGACAGTGTCTGTAGTGACAACTTTGGGGTCCACCAGAAGATGGTGCAGGAAGATGGGGGTGGTAAGAACTCTCTGCCTGCTCCTGTTTTATTAATAGAGCAGCACAACCATCAGTTGAGACAGACAGACAGACAGGGCATTTGAGGAAAGGAAGAAGCCTAGAAATATGGAGCCAGCTGGGTGGTACAGTGAGTATCGCACTTGCTACCAAGTCTGATGGCCTGAGTTCAATCCCTGGGAGCCACATGATAGAGAGACACTGCTTCAGTAAGCTGTCCTCTGACCTCCAAACATGCACTGGGGTACAAGGACTGACACACACACACATACACACACATAGACACACACAGACACACACAGACATTTAAAGGAAAACATAGAAATCTGCCAGACCTATAGGAGGACTGCAAATTCAAAGCCAGCCTGGGCTACAAACAGACAGAGATTCACCCAGACACATACCGGGAGCACTCTCTGAGTACAGCAATAGTAATAAAGATCCCAGAGCCTTGCACATGCTAAGCACGTGCTCCACCAGTGACTCACGCCTCGAGCGTATCACCACATGATGGCTCACTGTCTCCCTTACTAAACTGTAAGTCACGAGGATTGCGGTGACTTTGTTTTTGTTCTTCACTGTATGCCCTGGTCCAGCGCCCTACCCAGCTTGTAGTTAATGTTCGAAAACTATTTGCTGAGGTCTGGGTGTGGTGCTGCATTGCCGTAATCTCCAACACTTAAGGAAATAAAGACAGGAGGTCAGGGGTTCAAGGTTACCCTCAGCTACATAGTGAATTCAAGGCCAGGCCAGACCTTATGAGACTCTGTCTCACATAAATAAACATTTGGTGAAAGGAATAAAGAACAGTAAAAATAATTGATCATGATGCAAAGCTTCACATTCAAGGCACTGTTTTTCATTTGATCAATGCGGTCCTCGCGAGGTTACAATGAGTCCACTGGAGCTTATCCAGGCTCCCTGGGAGCCTAGGCAGTGGTGGGAGTTGTCCAAGCTTCCCTGCAATGCCGGACAGCTGTGCTTTCCTATGAAATGCACTGTCTTTCTCCTGCCACTGGGAGACACTGGGAGGGAGGGCATCTCACTGACTTGGAGTGAAAGGCTGTCAGGGACAGGCAAGAAGGAGAGTAGCTTAGCTAGCGGCTGCCCGGCCGCTGGAGAGCCGGGAGTCATGAGGATGCTAAGGGGCAGGAGGAGGAAGATGGATGGCCAGGAGGGTTGTGTCTGAGGGCAGAGTGAAGAGATGAGGGAATGCAAGAATGCAAGCAGAGAGGGAAAGCAGGGGACACAAGGGAGAGAATGAACGGCGTCCAGAGTGGGCGGGGGACAGATCCCAGACCTTGTTCACCAAGCAATGAGGATGGAGTTTTTACCATGTGACAGAGCTGTAGTCAGGATGTCGGGCGAAGACAGCATGCGAGATGTTTTCTCTCAGTGTTTGGAGGAAGACGATAAATAGCAAACAGATACAAAACCATGCCAGAGGGCGATAGTGGAGAAAAGACAAGGAAACACGGATGAAATGGAGACCCCTTTAGATTTTGGTCAGAGAGCAGAAGGTCAAGAAAGAGCCAGCCAGGTAAAAACAGAGAAGCATGGGACGGAGAGGGATCTGAGAGTGGCTGTGGATGCTCTGGGATGACAGGGAGTCTGCTTTGGCAGAAGCACTGTTATGAAGGGGGCACACACTGGTATCTTTTCCATTGTACTTATTTAGGGTGTGCACGTGCATGTGCTCTCATATGGCGGTCAGAGGACAACGTTGTAGGAAGGAGTTGGTTCTCTCCCCGCACCCTGCGGGTCTTAAGTATCCAAGGTAGCTTGTCACGTTTGATGGCCTGCTGAGCTATCTCACTGACCCTTGAATATTTTGAAAGGGGAGAGCATGCTATGGTTTAGCTTTCAAAATGTTACCGGTAATTGTAAAGAGTATTTTGTAAAAGATGAGGACCGAAATGAAGGAGCTCCTAAGAGGATACTGCAATTCCAGATACAGGATGACTGCGTGGATCCGGCCTCGAACAATAAAGGTGAAGGGGGTAGAATCTGCGCATGCTCTGAAAGTGTGGGCTTTAGCACCTGCTGGAGATGCAGGTATAGGGAAGGAACCGGAAATCAAAACACCTTTAGCCTGAACAACAAGGAGTTGTCATGTCCTAGGATGAAGAGCTCGGGACACAAGAGGGTTGGGGGTGGGATGGTTCAAGCCATCTGCTTGAGTCACGTTAGGTTTGCCTGGCTATTAGACATCGGACGGAGTGGATATGTCAAGTGGGCGGTTGGACAAATGAGTCTGGCACTCATTTGTAAATTTAGGACTCACTGACATTTACAGAGTGTTTAAGCCCTGGGACTGGATGAGATCACTGGACAAAGAACGTGGAAAGAAAAGAAGGCCAAGGACTAAGCCCTAGGAGCGCCAACATGTCGAGGTCAGAACTGAGGAAGACAGTAAAGAACAGCCAGGGGGGTTGGAGGGAAAACAGGAAAGTGTGGTTTCCTAGAAGTTTGGGGCGCAGGGTTGGGGGGGGGTCATGCAGGGAGAAGGGTTAGGTATGAATGGGTAGGGTCAAAGGAATTTTTAAAAAGATTTATTTATTTATTATATGTAAGTACACTGTAGCTGTCTTTAGACACTCCAGAAGAGGGTATCAGATCTCATTACTGATGGTTGTGAGCCACCATGTGGGTGCTGGGATTTGAACTCAGGACCTTTGGAAGAGTAGTCAGTGCTGTTAACCGCTAAGCCATCTCACCAGCCCCAGAATTCTTTTTATTACATCTATTTAGTGTATGTGTCACACCACTTGTTCAGGGGTCTGGTGACAACTTTCCTTCCACCATGTGGGTCCTGGGGATAGAACCCAGGTAGTCAGGCTTGGTGGCAAGCACCTTTGTCCCCTGAGCCATCTCCACGGCCCAGGTCAAGGGAGTTTTAAGAGATTAGAAAAGGGCTCTCAGAAGCCTGAATCTAAGTAAGCCCGTGTAGACCATTTGGGAACAGACAAGGAGAAACTTCTAGAGGGAACAGCAGGGTGCAAAGCCCGGAGGCAGGCTTCTAGGGCCTCTGGTCTAGGAACATTCCCCAACTGCACTAGGGCTGTGCCTGTGCCGAGGAAATCCTTAGGAAAGAAAGCTGGAGATACCCAGAGGCGGGAATCTACGGGGCCTCCTTGTGAGCCATAGTGAGTGTTGGATATTCTGAGTCTCGGGAAAAGCTAAGTATAGCAAACGAGTCTTGAACCATTTAAGGACTGTTTGGGTTGCTTCAGGGAGAATGAATTATAAGAAGGATCTTAGTGAAATGAGGGATTAATCTGCTGGGGGCACTCCAATTTGCGTATGCAGTCTTCTCTCCCACCCCTCTTTGGTCCTCTCACCCACGGTCTTGAGCTGCCTTTCCACCTTTGCCAGAGTTGGGGACTCAAATGTATGGATGACTCAGAATCTCAGACTGCTTGGGGGTTAAAAAATCATGAGGTCTATGAAGCTGCGTTTAGGTAGAGAGGAAGCTTACCATCACAACCCAAAGGAGGTTGCGTCCCCCCCAACCCCCTCCATCCCTGCTCCTCTTCCCAACCTTGCACCTGGGACAAAAGCTGAGCTCGCAGCGTGGCAAACGAAGGGTTAAGTCGTGCGTGGCCTACAGACGTGAGAAGGAGAGGCGGAGACCAAGTGGTCCAAGTCGCCCGCCGAACCCAGCCGAGCCCGGCCGAGCCCAGCCGAGCCCAGCCGAAGCGAGCGTCTCCCGCCGCCGCCGCCGCCGCCGCCGCCGCCCCGCGCCCCGGGCGCCCGCCCCCCTCCGGCTCCAGCTCCTCGCTGCCAGCCAAACCTGCCGACCATGCCCGGCGCCCCACCCGTTTCTGCGACCCCCCAGCCCCGCGCAGCTCCGAGCGCCTGCAGTCGTCGCGCCGCCACACCAAGCATGCAGGTGAGCGAGGGGGACCCAAAGCCCCTACCCGTAGGGAGCAGGCTCTGCTCTCCTCAGTGCCAGCTCCGCGCCCTTCGCCCCCCTCCCCTCCTGGCGCGGTCTCCAGCCGTCTCCAGTCTCCCAGAGCTCCTTTCCACAGTGCCCTCCATCCCTCCGCTGTCCTGACTCCATCCTACCCTCTTGGTGCAGCAGTCAACGTCTCCGCGTCTGCCTCCATCCCGCCTTTAGCTCATCCTGCAGCTTCGGGCATCCTCCTGCCTCAGGTCCCCTTTCCGCTCTGGGTGCTCCCTCCAAATCCCTTGGCCGATCGTTTCCTCATTTTTCCCGGTTCGCACCGCTTTCCAACCCTATCCAGGGAGCGCAGGCCTGTGGGATTGGCGGGATTGGGGGGCTCTGCTAGAGATGGGGCCCGGTTCCCCCACCCCACCCCCAGTTCGTCTTCTGCGCACAACAGGTCGGTGAGGAGCGCGAAGGGGGTGGGGTGGCGCACCAGCTTGGGGACTGCGGACTTCCTGGAGGGGGTGACAAAGGGGTACGGGGTGTGTGAAGGGGCTGGAGTTGACATTGGTGGTGGTGGGTTGTAGCCGACGAAGGGGCAGGTATGCCCTGGAGTAGCGGGCCACTGGTGTCGCTGAGTCCTTATCCGCTCCACTGGTTCGGCTACCATTTCTTTCCTCCCGTTTCTAACCTCCTCCCACTGAGCCCCCGGTCTCTTTCCTTTCCCTTCTCTTTCACCTGGCCTCCAGCTCTGTCTCCATATCTCTTTCAATTTCAAGAAACAATTCCTAACTCCTCCATCTTTGCTGTTCTGTCCACCCCCCCCCCCCCACCTCTGGTCCCCGTCCCTTCCTTTTTTGATTTTGCCTTCAACACCGTGTTCCAATCTGTCTCAATGACTCTCTCCCCGTCTCTGATCTCCACCTTCCTTTTCTCTTCCACTCTCTTTGCTTCTGCCCTGACCAGACCCCTCCATCCTCCTGCCTGATGCCTGTTCTCTTTTCCCTCCCTGCCGTCTTCTCTCTTCAGCATCCTTGGCCAACCTCCTGTAGCCCCTCTTCCCTCCCCATCTCCTCCCTTTCCAGTTGCTGTCTGTCCGTCTTCTCACTCTTGACCAACCTTTTCCCTCGCAGCCTTTCACCTCTCGCACCCCCTCCCCTCCCTAGCTTATTCCCTGGGGTATTCAACATGCAGACGGAGACTAGGAATCCAGAAGACACAGGGTGTCACATGTTTCTTCTCTCTGAAGATCCCAGCCCCTCAGGCCTCACCACCCTCAGTTTGGAGACTGCACTTCCTTTCAGAACCAACCATCTAGATTCTCCTAGGACTTTTCCCCCGGAGCAGCCACAGTTGAGGGGGTGGCTTCCTTTGAGCTCCACCCTCTTTCAGAATGCACCTATGCATTTGGGTGGTTAAGCATCAAGAGCAAACCCCAAAGCCTGTCCTGTAGCTTTCCTCCCACCGACTGTTTTCTCCCGTTTGTCTGAAAAGGCAGCTAGGCAGCTAGCTTCCAGGCTCCATCATAAAAGAAGTGCCTGGCGCTTCAAGAGGTGACCGAGCTTCTAGCATCCCCCCCAACACTCACTAAGATTGACTTCCCTTCCCTCCCCCACTCAAAAACTCCCTCCCTAGCGGTAGGTGCTCAGGGAATCACAAGGTTCTTGGCTCTAAATTAAGATCCAAGAAGCCTGGAGCTGTGGGCAGAGGAAGTGAGAACGAAGGAAGCCAAAGAGGCAAGGGTAGACAGACACTGGGGCCAGGAGGGAATGGGCCCCATCTGGGATGTTGGAGGTGGGGCAGGGGGCTAGTTTAGGGAGTTTTCCCCTAAAAGTATGCCGGGAAACACTGGCTTCTGGGAAGCAGAAGCATGGTGGGTAACTGTGCAGCCCGGGTGGGGCAGGAAGGAGCAGGACTGGTGGATGGATGAGATGGGGGAGTTCACAGGCCAGATTAGGGTGTGACACCCTCATTTTTCCCTCCAGTAAAGGCCAAAAATCTGGGTCACAGCTGAGGAAGATCTCAGATCCAGAGTGCAGAATGTGGTAAGTTTGGCCCAGCAGAGGGAGCTTGGAGACCACTTTCCCTGGGGGATTAGGCTCTTTCCTGCCTAGGCCAACTTGGGGCCTATTAAGGACTGGCCCCTTGGGAAGAGACAAAATGGGGCCAGGGTCTTCCTAACACACCTGCTCAAGCAGAGAAACCTGGAGGGAGGTACCCAAGACTCCTGGTGCAAACCTACCCTTTTCTACATGAGCCCATCGCCTGGGTCTCACTTGTTTTTTCTCCCTTCCTATAGGTCTGCTCAACTGCTGTCCCAACTCCTCCCTCTCTGGCCACTGCTGTTGCTATCCATTTTACCACCTGCTCAGGGCTCCTCCCATCGATCCCCACCAGCCCCAGCCCGCCCCCCCTGCGTCCGCGGTGGGCCCTCAGCCCCTCGCCATGTGTGTGTTTGGGAGCGGGCGCCTCCACCAAGCCGATCCCCACGGGTCCCAAGATCACGTCGGCAGGTTGTGCCAGGCACTGCCCCACCTGCTACCCCATCAGGCTTTGAAGAGGGGCCTCCCTCATCTCAGTACCCTTGGGCTATAGTGTGGGGTCCCACAGTATCTCGGGAGGATGGAGGGGACCCCAACTCGGTCAATCCTGGATTTCTGCCCCTGGACTATGGTTTTGCAGCCCCACATGGGCTGGCTACTCCGCACCCTAACTCAGACTCCATGCGGGATGACGGAGACGGGCTCATCCTTGGGGAAACACCTGCTACCTTGAGGCCCTTCCTGTTTGGAGGGCGTGGAGAAGGTGAGTGAGCAAGGCTGGTAGGGATGTGAGGGATTGGGGGGGGGGGGCTTGAAGACTATGATCTGCCGAAATTATCTGTGTCTCCAGCAAATGTGCCAGGTTTGGCACAGGCTGGCAAAGGATGTAGAGGTGGAGCTGCTGTGTGCACTCTGAAGGGGTTCAGGTCCACTGCTGAAAACAGATGTTGAGACACTTGGGGATGAGTCAACATTAATAAACACCCTAAAAGAAGCGAGAGCAGCATGTGTTTAGGAATGTAGAGAAGTGAGAGACTGTTTTACCCTGGGGATCAGGGCAGATCCAACAATTGACGTGTGAGCTAGATCTTAAAAAACAGAATGGGGGCTGGTGAGATGGCTCAGTGGTTAAGAGCACTGACTGCTCTTCCTGAGTTCAAATCCCAGCAACCACATGGTGGCTCACAACCATCTGTAACGAGATCTGATGCCCTCTTCTGGAGTATCTGAAGACAGCTACAGTGTACTTACATATAATAAAATAAATAAATCTTTAAAACACAAAAACAAAAACAAAAAACCCAGAATGGGTATTCCAGGCAGGGGGAAGCCATGGAGGAAGGTCACTCACTACCAGGGAATGTGTTAGCACATATTGTGCTGGACACTAGCGGAGGGAAGGTAATCTGATACCTCTACCCCATTTCTATACAGGAAGATAGTTCTGTCTGACCTTGGAGCCTCATCCTCACCACATGTATGTGTAAGATTTGGTACATGTAATGTTCGGGAAAGTAGAGGAGCTGACAGCTCAGGATAAAGCTGATTATAGGAGAGGAGGGAGAGCCCAGAGGAGACAGGCAGTGTGGAGTCCAACGGCAACACTCAGCCACACCCACTTTGAACCTGCCCCAGGCCTCCCAACAACCTTCTTCCCTCTCCATCAGGTGTGGACCCTCAGCTTTACGTCACGATCACCATATCCATCATCATCGTTCTTGTGGCTACCGGCATCATCTTCAAGTTCTGGTAAGCTGGGAGATGCCTGATGGCGTGGAAGGCTAGGCACAGGGCAAGACCAAGGACAAGTTTCTCAGGAGTAGGAAATGATGAAGGGGAGAGCTTGAGGAAAGCTAACTGGAGTGGAGGAAGACTCGGGGAAATCAGTTCACGTTCTTCCAGAAAACATACAAGGGCAGTGGGAGGGAAGGGAGGACTTCATCTAAACTGAGGACTCTGGTGGGCAGCTCTCTACAACACAGGAAACTGAACCTGCTGCAGCACCTTTTCTCGGGGCTTCTGTCCAGGAGGAAGAAAACTGGGAGCTTTCTTTGAACACATGTAATAGTGGGTCACACAGTCCTTCACACTTTACTGAGAGAATCGTTAGATTCAGGTGCCCAAGTCATTAACGGACTTTGAACTTGAACTAACTCTGCCCGGTCCCTGCAGAGGAGAGCAAGGCTCCTCTGGACATCAGCGTGGCAGGGGCAGTTTTAAGGGGCTTTGTATTGGTGGGGAGGAGTCATTAAGCTTGTGGCTCTCCAAAAATGATCTAGAGGAAAGGAGAAGGAATAGTCTGACGGTCTCAGAAGCCAGTTTCCTTGCTGTGGAGAAGTTGGGGGTGTTTGGGGAAGGAGAAGCTGGGTTAACCAGGGATGCTGAACCGAGAGAGTACTCGAGTTTGTGAGAAGACTCTTTCCTTATGATGCACAAGCTGGGACCGTAGCCAGAAGCGGCGCAGGCCCTCAGGGCAGCAAGGTGCCCTGAGGCAGGAGGAGAGCCAGCAGCCACTGACAGACCTGTCTCCTGCTGGAGTCACTGTGCTGGGGGCTTTTGGGGACTCGCCTACCCCCACCCCCGACCATGAGGAACCCCGAGGGGGACCCCGGCCTGGGATGCCCCAGCCTAAGGGGGCTCCAGCCTTCCAGTTGAACCGGTGAGGGCAATGGGATGGGAGGGGCTGATGGGATGGGAGGGTGAGGAGGGAATCTCTAGACCTTCAGTTATCTTTCCTGGGTGGGTGGTCTTCCCTAATGCAGTACATGACACCCTTCCTGATCTAGTTCCTGGGCCTCCCAAGGGGGCTGGTCAGATCCTCTCAAGGGGAATGGGGCGCCCTGCACTCCTAGGTTCTCTGTTCTATCCTCCTACCACCCTTAATTCCAGCTCTGCCCTCTTAACCCTGACTTCTCCTGCAGCTTCAGCCTACTCCTTGGTTCCTGACTATGCATTTTCCCTCTTCCTCTCAGGATTCCCCTGGTGAATCTGTGATGCCCCCCATGTTGGGGTGCTGCCAAGCAGGAGGCCAAGTGGCCAGCATAGCCACCATCCACTGAGGGTGGGGCAACCATGGGGAATTGGGGCCATGGTGGGGGGCTCCTAGCTCCTGTCCTTGCACACAACCTGGGACACTCACTAATCCCATGGGCAAGCCCAAGCGTTTGTCCTCCAGTGACTGGGGTCTCCCATTCCCACCCTTGCACATTCACATGAAAGCCTTGCACACTCACCCACACCCTCACAGGCCATAGCACAGTCACGCTCTCCACGCTGCTCCTCTGCCGTGTCCCCATTCACGTCTGCTCAGCTGGCTCCTAGCTCTCTCCCTCATGTTGCCTATGTCCTGCCCCCTTTACATTCCCTGTGCCCATCTCAGACTGGGCACGAGCATTTCTGGCTCCAATATATGGCATTGTGTGCCCACTCTGCCTCATCAGCACCCACTGGTCTAGCTTCTGTGGCCCTTGCATGCTGCCCTAGAGGTGGGTGGGAGGTGAGCTAGGGGCTCCTTGTACCATTTGTCATGGCCTCATTCACATCTGTGTCTTTCCATCCCATTCCAAGGATGCTGGTATTACTGAGGGCTCCCCCACAGGAATGGGGGTAGTGAGGCCCAGTTGTTAAACTCTGTCATCAGAAGTCTGGGTTTGGGGAGTCTCCTGCTGCACTACATGAGAAGGGACTCCCATGTCCTCCCTTCCCTCCCAAGTCCCTTGTTTTGTCGGTCCTGGCTGTCTGTGTGTATGTGTCTGTATGGAATTCGGAGCCCCCTCAACAGGTCCTCCATCTCCCACCCTCCCCTAAGGCCTCCCTTAATGTACCTAGGCTGCCAGGAACTGAAGCCAGCTGGTTCAAGGCCATTGGGAGCTCTGCCTCCATATCCACCCTTCTCTCCCTGAGTCCCCTCACATCCCCTCCTCCCCTCTTCCTTTTCCGTTCTTCAGATTCTTCCCTGTTTCTCGCTCATCTCTCCAGCTCCCTTCTCCCTCTTACCTGGCTCCTATGCTGTGATATATATTTTTGTATTATCTCTTTCTTCTTGTGGTGATAATCTTGTGGGATGTAAGTTTCAAAATTTTCAAATAAAGCCTTTGCAAGATAATTTAGTTGCCTGTTTTATCTTATAATTCCCAACCCCTGGCACCCTCCCCCCAGCCCCATACACAGAAGAGGATGGACAGGAAGGAGAATGGGAGAGAAAGGGGAGATGAAAAACTTCTTCAGACTAGATTGTCACCTGGCCTACTCTACCTGAAGCTGGAGACTAATGGATACCTTAACTTAGGACAGGATGAAGGAAGGAACCGGAGAGGCTCCAGAGGAGAAAGAGCCTTGAGGGGGGAGAACCTGCATCTGATGTGTTTGTAAGGCTTGCTTGTTCCTTACTAGTGAGGGTCAAGAGAGACCAAAGACAAAGAAAAGGGGGACATTTCTTAGGACGAGCAATGGAACAAGCCGGAAAGGCAATGGATTGATTTGACAGAGTCTCTCACCCTGTTTCCAGGCTGGCCCATACTAGATTCGCCCACTTTGGCCTCCTGAATGCTGGCATTACGGGCATGAGTCACCACACCGCACTGGGCAAGACAGCTAAGGCAGAGGATAAAGGGTCAAAGGGAGAGGATGCTCTACCCGCTCTATTTTCATCCTTGCTCCTTACCATGGCCCTGCCCACGACTGCCCGCCAAAAAGCTATGCTGCACCAGGAGCCTGTGTGCAGCTCAGTGTGGTTTTCCCACTTGCTAAGGTGTGGGGGTGGAATCAAGGGGTGTGTCTGGGGAGGGAACACAGGCTGCCCAGCTGGGATCAGTCACCTCTAAGGTCCCAATTCTAGGTTTGGCTCTTTAACAGCCCTAGTAAAGCCCACACATCAGTTTTCTCAGCTGTTGCTAGGCTCTGTTGCTCTGGTAACCACCTAGGTCTTGTGTCCTGTTCCTCCCCACCCTACCCCCCCATCTGTGCCTCACCTGCTCTCTAGAAATGGGTAGCCCCACGGAAGTAGGAGACAATATAGTATCCAAGAGAGCCGTGTGGGCTGCCCGGAATGTACCTGCCTCCATGTGTTTTATCTTTGAGGCTATAAATAGGAGTGTGTGTCACACACACACACACACACACACACACACACACACACACTGATAGGTATGTTTTAGATGCTGACGAGCTGTACTGTATATTGAAAGACGTGTAGTTGAGCCCCTAAAGCACACGGTCGGTGACGAGTGTCTGTCTTAGGACAAGGGCAGTGTTAGGACAGGCTGCTCCAGAGGAGAGCAGAGACCGGAGTCATGAACTAAGGACCACCCTGCAGAGGTAGGAGCAAACAAGCCTTCTGAGGAGGACTGTCAGCACAGTGCACAGGAGATTTCAGAGGGAATGGAAAGGGAGGGGGCCAGGAGGAAACTGAAGGGCCTGGGGGAGGTAGGTGGGTAGGGAAGGAAGGGCTACATGGAAGGTGAGGGAAGAAGCCTCCTTAACCTTTCCAGCGTTCCCCACAGGGCTGGAGGCCTTTCCAAGGCGAGGGGGAATGAAAGAGCACTTGGAGTAGAAGGGCAAGAGGCTCGTGCTCGAAGGGCTCCCTGGGCTCTCACCTTCCACAACTCTCCCTTTAGAGGGACACTGTGACCCTGTGGCTCATCCATATGCAAAAGGCACACATGAAGTCCCCTAATGAACAAGGAATTAATTGCCATCTGATTAGACTGCAGTCCTCCTAAATTTAAATAAATTAAACATACCAGTGAGGCACTGGGAGTCTCACCTGTTCCCTTTCCCCAGATGCCCTCTCCACTGTGGAAGGGCAGATGGACAGAAAGATGGGAGACTATCTGGATCGCCTAGAGGAATTATGCCAGCTTGGGTCAGTGTCTTGCTATGACAACGCATGGGCCCTGGGGAGCACACCTTTAATTTTTCTCTTTCTTAAAACTCCAACAGTTACTCGGGGCTTCAGGTCTTCAGAAGGCTTCAGGCGATAGAGTTATAGAGGAGAAAAAGAACAAGGACCAAGCGGCTCTTCTGAGAACTGGAAGTTTCTAGGAGGCCACAAGTCACAAGCCCAGTTTGAGGGAGGCATCTCCCATCACCAAGCCCTCTCTGTTGAGTACATCAAATGACTCAGCCAAGGTTCTCCTAGGCACGATTCTGGAATGCTTACCATTGCAACAGACCAAAGCAGGGGATGGGGAAGCCCCCAGGAGGAGGGATCTCCTAGCAGGGCTCAGGGTGTGGAAATGATTCAAGATGGAAATTGTGCCAGCTGGAGAACCCCAGGCTAAAATTAACAGCCCTCCTCCCCACCCCACTGTGTCCCACATTTACTGCTCTAAAGCTTTGTTCCAGGGACTTAAAAGTGGCTTCTTAGAGCAAAAGGCAGGAGGAGGGCTGTTAGAGGCGCGGGGCTCAGAGAGTGCTTGAAGAATGTACAGAGGCGGCAGAGCTGGAGAACCAGGACTTTTGGGAATTACTGTTTTGCTTCCATATTTCTTTTCTCTCCCTCCCTTCTTCCTGCTTTTTCTTTTACCTTCTCTTCCTTCTCTTTTGAAGGCAGAGTCTCTGTATATAACTGAGGCTGCCCTGCCCATAACTTAGAATACTGCCCCAGCCTCTTGAATGCTGGTATTACAGTTACATGATGGCTTATCCTGCTGAAGTCCTTACACTGAAGTCCTTATCCTGTTAATTTGCCACTGAAATCAGCACAGACTGAGTGCTGCGCTCGAAACTGTAATAAGAAGGAAGAGATACTTGGCATGGTAGCTTATGCCTGTAATTCCCGTGTCTGGGTGACAGAGACAGGAGGATGAGGAATTCCAGGCCATCTTAGCTATGTGCTAAGTCTGGGTCAGTCTGGGCTCAAAATATGAAAACAAAACAGTGCTGGGAGACGGGGGGAGCTTGTAAAATGCTCTCCATGAAAGTGTGAGGATCTGGGCCTGGTTCCCAGCACCCACATACAAATACTGGTCATGATGGTTCGCACCTGTTAATTCCAGCCTTGGGGAGGCAGGAAGGATCTCGGGGCTTGATGGCTAGATTATGTGGTTGAATTGGTGAGCTTTATGTTCAGTTTGAGACCCCCATCTCAACAGAAAAAAAAATGGTCACAGGAATTAAGGAAGACATTTAATAATGGCTTAGACACACACACACACACACACACAAATAAAAGGTATGGTGATTTATGTTTGTAATCCAGCACCGAGGAAAGCCACTGAGGCAGCAGCATTAGAAATTCAAAGTTATCCTAGCAAGTTTATGACCAGGCTGGGCTACAAGAGTAGACAATGCTATCTGGTCAAGTTGATCTACATAGTGAGTTCCAGGTTAGCCAGAGCTACATAGTGAGACCCTATCCTAAAGAAACAAATATATAAAGGTAACTTTTGCGATCCCTGGCTGTGACTTTGCGGGGAGAAGTCACTTAAACTGATAGTCCCACTTTAATTATCTGTAGAATAAGATCACAGCTCTTGGTTAGAGTAATTTTGCTTTCTCTCTATGGGAACCCATTTGCATGAGCTGAGACAGACCTGTGGCTACATATACTTACTAAATAAGTACATAAATAAACAAACATTATTTTAAATACTAAAGATTCTTTCCAGATTTGGTACCGAGATGGATTTCTGGTAACCATGTCTTTTAATCACTGGCTACTTGAAGCAGAGAAAGCTGGCACATGAGTGCCACCAGGAACCTGCAGAACAAGGGAAAGTACTAACAGTCACAGTCTTGAGAGAGGTAGGGGTCTCAGAGCCTAGCAGATCAGTGAAGGCAGTAGCAGATAGGATGTAAAGAAGACCTTTTTGAGCTGGGCCGTGGTGGCGCATGCCTTTAATACCAGCACTTGGGAGGCAGATTTCTGAGTTCGAGGCCAGCCTGGTCTACAGAGTGAGTTCCAGGACAACCAGGGCTACACAGAGAAACTCTGTCTTGAAAAACCAAAATCAATCAATCAATCAATAATAAAAATTTTAAAAATTAAAAAAAAGAGAAGGCATTTATGAAGTTAGTCCCATTGCCCTATCCTACCTTGGGGCTGTTACATGCTAGCAGTTTAGCAGCTTAGGGAAGGCCCGAGATAGAAGGAAGCTGAGCTCTACATGGTAAGCAACTGTGACTTTACATATATATTATTTCAGTATGTGAAAAATTTAAAAACCCTTTGGGTTGCAGCAATCAGGGAGTTTCCTGCAATAGTTTATAATGTTCACTTACGTATCAAACGTTTACTGGAATGCTTAACAAATTCTTGGATCTGTTGATACCATCAGGAGCAATTCAAAGTTCTTGCCCTTATGGAGCTGGGCAACAACACCAGGTGAGCTGTAAACAACAGCAGGTACGCTGAATGTTGTGCTTAGAAGTAAAACCCGGTAAGAAGATAAGAGATGTGGGTGTTGGCAAAAAGAAAAGACCAAAGCGAAAAGAGTAACGGTGTGGTCAGAGGAAGACCGATTGAAATTTTATAGCACTGATCCCAAAACCTCAAACAACTATGGGCCTTCTTACCTTTCTTGAATATTCAAAGAAATGAGTTTCCCCCACTCTAGCTCAGCAAAAAGACATTCGGGAAGATCCAAGAGAAAAGGGTAACTCCCTACAACTGTGACTCCTGTCTTTTAAGATTCCGCATGGTCGGACTGGAGAGATGGCTTAGTGGTTAAGAGCACCGACTGCTCTGCCAGAGGTCCAGAGTTCAATTCCTAGCGATCATGGCTCACAACCATGTGTAATGGAATCCAATGCCTTCTAGTGTGTGTCTGAAGACAGCTGCAGTGTACTCATATAAATAAAAAATAAATCTTTGCTGGGCGTGGTGGCGCACGCCTTTAACCCCAGGCAGGGGCAGGTGGATTTCTACAAAGTGAGTTCCAAGCCAGCCAGGGCTATACAGAGAAACCCTGTCTCGAAAAACAAACCAAAAAGGATTCCGCATGGTCTCTTTTGGGGTGAAGAGTTGGCTCAGTTGTAAAGGAGTGCTGGCCGCTCCTCCGGAGGACCGGAGGTTCGGTTCCCAGATCGCACACAGGGAAGCTGGAAGCAGGCGGTAACTCCTGCACACACACGGCATACATGGGCACAGATAAACGCATATAAAAGTAAGGCAAATCTAGAAAAAGAGGGGCAATCTAAACTGTCTTTAGTGTCTTGGTGCATAATTCATGAACCTATCTAGCTTCCATCCTCCCACTTCCCCAGAAGTCTCTTCCGGAAGCCCGGGAGCGCTCTCCTGATGCTCAGCTTCAGCCCTTTAACAGACGCTGCCTTCACGTCCGGTTTCACGTCGACCGAGCGCTCCACCGGTCCCCGGGTAGGAGCTACTTCCGCCCTTACGTGTCGTAACTTCTGCCCTTAAGATGTCCGAGCCCTAACAGCACCGGATGTGTTCGAGCGGCTCTCGGAAGTGACTCGGACTCTGACCTGTCCCCCCCCCTTTCCTTTCCTACTGCCGCCCTTCCCCCGCTACTTTCCTCCCCCCCCCCCGTTTTCGTTTCCGGCTCTCCCGCCTTCTCCGCGAAACGACTGCACATTGAAGCTTTGGGGGGGGGGTGGGTGGGCGTGGAGGACTCGGGGTTCCCGGGAGCACGAGCCGCAGCACCACTTCCGGGTGAGTGTCCAGGAGGGCGGGGGCCCCCCCACACCTCGCCTCGCGCCCCCGCCCTGCGGGTGTCTCGCGCGCCGCCCGGCCGAGCGTCGGGGTCCGTCTGGCGCCTGCGGTGCATGCCGGCGCGCCCCGCCTCGCGGTTCCGAGCCCGCGCCCCGCGGGTCCTCCTGCTCCCTCGGCTCCTTCCTTCCCGGGTGACCGCCGCCCCTCCTGCGCGCTGGCTCTGGCGCTGGCGCCGGCGTCGCCGCCGCCGCCGCCTGGTGAGTGTCGCGCCGCTGCAGTCGGTGCGCGCCGCTGCCCCTCGCTCCTCCCCCCTCCCCCTTTTCCTCGGGCGATTGGGGAGGGGGGGGTCCACGATGGGACTGTGAGTGCGACTGTCCCGGAACCGGAAGTGGCGGCGGTGGAGGAGCGGGCGCTGAGGAGGAATGGGGGGGGTTTAGGGGGCGGGTGCCTGTCTAGTGGGTGGCAGAGTTCAGCTCCCTGGAGGGGTGAAGGAGGGACGTCCCAGAGACCGGTCTTTGAGGAAGGAGTGGGACTTGACATCGGGAGGAAGGACGGGGTTCGGTGTCTCGGGGGAGCAAAGGTTTTAGGGGGACAGCTGGGAGCCTCCAGTATATAGACCACTGAAGGTTGAAGGAAGTACTTCTTGGCACAAGGCCTTGGGTAGGAAGGGGGCGAAGTCCTAGCTGAAGTGTGTGTGTTGGGGGGTTGGGGGGGCGAGGCTAGAGGAAGTGGCTGGGCCCGAACTTGGCACTGTGCCTGACACAGGGCTAGGGCATCCCCCCTACCCTCAGCTTTGCTTTCTAAAGCCACATCCCAGGAGCAGGGACCCTCCTTCACCTCTGACTCCTGGCTCCCTGTAGCCCTGGGGGGGAATGAAGAATTAAGTGTCTGAGCCCAGGAGTGGAACCCAAATGCTGCTAATAGAATTCATCTTAGTTTTGGGGAACTGGCTTTATTTCCCTTATGTACACTTAGTGGGTGTCACTCAACGCCTGTGACTCTCGCCCTTCCATCCTTGGGTTGTTGGTTGGGGAAGCTGTCTGCTTTCCAAATTGCTGACAGTCAACTTGTGAGGCTCTCCACAGTTCTCTGGTGGCCTTTACATACTGGCCTCTGTAACCTAGACAATTTTGTTTCCAGAAAGTTCAGGAGCCCTGGAAAGGAGAAGGAATAAGACGACAGGAGGAAGAGAGAGAGAGGGTAAGACAATCTTGGTTTAATGATTTGGGGAGAGATGGGGTCATCTCAAATGGGTTTTCTTTTTCTTTTTTTTTCCTTTACAGTGTGATAGAATTATTGAAGTTACCAACACCAGCGCTTGCAGTGAGAGAGATAAAAGCCTTTTCTTATTGTTTCCCATAGTACCCAGGAGGTTTTTGTGTAAGAAATTGGTAGTTTCTTTGTTACCTTTTCATGGCCACTGGTACTCCACAGGAATAAAACGTGAAATACTCAGGTGAAGCCACTAAATGGGCTTCCATTTTGTCAAGAGATGTATTCTGCTGTGGAGACACAGTGACTCTGATTACAGTATAGTCTTTATGGTGTCACCTAGAGAAACAACAGAGGCAAGTTTGGAGTTTCCCATTCTTGGTGTTCAGTGGAGTGTTTGAGTAGCTCTGTTGAGTGATGTAGACTCTAACATGAGACAATTTGAGTTTGATGTGTCAGGTAATATTTTTCAGGGAATACTGCTTCTTGGATAGTTTGAAATAAAAGAGATAAAATTATATGCTGTCTGCTCTAGTAAATCTGGGAGAAATCAAAGTGATACCTGATGCTAATATTGAAACCTTTCTATTTTTTTCGGGGGAGGGAAACAAAAATTTTTGTTATGAAGCCCAAGCTAGTGTGGAACTCACTAAGTAAACCAGTTTGGCCTCGCACTTGAGGCCATCACTTCTCCCTGTGCAACCTAAGTGTTTGGACTACAGGCATATGCCACTATGAATGGCAATGAGAAAGGTTCTTTAGTTGAAAAAATAGCAGTTAAACACAACAGTTAGGAGCACTGGTTGCTCTTCCAGAGGTCCTGAGTTCAAGCTCAGCACCCCCCATGGCAGCTCACAACTGTCTGTAACTGTAGTCCCATGGGATCGATGCCCTCCTCTGTTAAATAGATTTAACATGCTTAAATCCATAAATAAACAAATCTTTAAAAACAGCAGCACTGGAGGGCAGGAGAGACAGTCGGGTTGGTAAAGTACTTGTCATGTGAACATGAAGACCCAGGCTTGCTGCCCAGAGTCCAGACAGGAAAGCAGGGCGCAGTGGACCCAGCGCTGGGAAGGCAGAGACAGGTAGATGGATCCCTGGTGCTTACGAGCTAGCTAGCCAGCTTACCAAAATTGGGGAGGCCTAGGTTAGCAAAAGACCCAGTGTGTAAAAATAAACCGGATAGCACCTGAGGAATGACTCCTGAGGTTGTCTTCTGACTTCTATGTTCACTTTCTAAACACAAAAGACAAGATAGCAGGTAATATAAACTGAGCCTCCCCGAATTCTCAGGCCGTGACCTCTCACCTTTGAGTGGTGGGAAACACCTTAAGTGGCAGCGTAGGACAGAGGAGTGCAGGAGTGCTCACCCTACTGTCAGCATCTCCTCGCTGCCAGTAACTCCCCTGGAAAACAAATCTTTGTACTTTTAAAATTTGGTTTTTATTTAATTTGTTTATGTTTGGGGAGGTGGTCAGAGGACAAGTTTGAGGGAGTTGTAGATTCTGAGGCCCAAGCTCAAGTCATTCGGCCTGGTGGCAAGTGGCTTTTTCTGCTGAGCCAGCTAGGCAGCTGTCTTTTTTTACTTTACTTTTTAAGATAGGACAGCATGTTGCCACAGATGACCTTGAACTTGTGATCCTCCTGCCTCCGTCCGAATGCTGGAGTTAGCAGCTTTACCTCACCCAGGTTAAGTGGTGGTGGGAATCAATCCCAGAGGTTTATGCATGCCAGGCAAGTGCTCTACCAGCTGAGCCGTATCACCAGCCGGAGCCCGGGGACTGGGAAGAAAAGTGATCATTTCATTATGATTTACTCTTCTCCGTTCTGTGGCGCTAGCCTTCCCTTCTTACTAAGTAGTCGAGGCCTGATGGGGGAGCAAAGTTGAAGCTCATTTTGAATCTGAACTCTTTCCTCTTACTCCTTCTCTGGAGCTATAAGAGAAGTCTTCTACTTGTTCCCAAGTCCGAGAGCAGAGCCGGTTCTCTGGTTCTTTTCCTTTCTTTCTTTATTTTGTTTGTTTGTCGTGTAGCCCAGGTTGGTTTTTGCATATGGAAGGTGTGGCAGTGAAAAGAAGAAATATGTGTGTGGGTGCTTCTGCCATGGTACAAGGACAGTGGTCAGATGTCAGCTGCTGGAAGTCGGTTCTACCCTGTGGGTTCTGAGCATCAAAGTTAGGTCATTGTGTCTGGTGACAATCACTTTTGTCTGCTGAGCCATATTGACAGCTCTAGATGGGTCTTGATCTGGAGGTCATAATCTTCCTGCCCCAGCTTCCTAAGTGCTGGGGTTGGAAGCATGTGCCCCCACACCTGGCCCGTTTTATTTTTGTAGTATGTGTGGTTGTTTGTCAGCATGTATACCTGTGTACCACTGGCATGCCTAGCGGCTATGGAGGACAGAAGAGAGCATTGACTTTCCTGAACCTGAAGTTACAGGTGGTTGTGAGCTGCTGTGTGGATGCTGGGAATTGAACCCTGGAGAGAGTGGCAGGTGCGGTGAGTGCTTGTCACACTGAGCCTCTTTCAGGCCATCGCTCCTGCTTCTTGTTTATGTCTTTATTTTTGAGAGGAGGTCTCGCTACATAGACCAGGCTAGTCTCAGACTCACCGGGACCCTCCTGTTTCTGTCTCCTGAATGCTGGGATTAAAGGCTGCACCAGCCACCACAGTGAGCTCTTTGTTGTTGAATGTGCCCGCATAATTAAATAAAACTGGGAAAGATGTTTTGTGGAGAGATGGTGTCCCCTGTAATATCAGTAGCCGTCTTGAAATTGTGAGAACGTTAGGGAGAGAGAGTGGGAAGATGGGAATGGGAATCTGAGAGGTGGGAACCTGAGAGGTAGGCATCTGGGGGCACCATTTGCATTGCAGTTTAGCCATGGCCTTCATTCTTGGCTGTCTAGTCAATCTCATACCAAGGAATATATGGATTTTGGATAACTTATCAGTAGAAAGGTAGTTATAGCCTTTTGGTTTTTTGTTTGTTTGTTTTGGTTTTTTGAGACAGGGTTTCTCTGTATAGCCCTGGCTGGCCTGGAACTCACTTTGTAGACCAGGCTAGCCTTGAACTCAGAAATCCGCCTGCCTCTGCCTCCCGAGTGCAGGGATTAAAGGTGTGCGCCACCACGGCCGGCATTTTTTTTTTTTTTTTTTTTACATTTACTTTAGTGTGTGCTTGCACAAATATGAGACATAGCACACATGTTGTAGTGAGGACAAGTTGGAGGAGTTGGTTCTTTCCCTCTACCATGCACACTCTGGTGATGGAGCTCAGGTTGTTAGACTCGGAAGCAAGCAATCTCACCTGCTAACACTGTTGTCATGTCTGTCGTTTTTGAGGTAGGGTCACACTTGGTATCCAAATTGGCCTGGAACCATGTAGGGCCGACTAATCACAGTAGTCCTCCTGTCTGAGTCTCTCAAGTGCCTCAGTCCTAGGCAAGAGCTCCTGTGCCCTACAGATTACAGCACTTTCCTCACGTGTCATTTTACAGCTACATATGTATGCTTCCTTCCTGAGCACTAATTGTTATGTGCTTGGTTTGGGCTGACCTGTTAATGAGAAGTGCCTCTTTATTTTATTTTATTTTATTTTGAGACAATCTTATTATGAATCCTTGGCTGGAACTATGGAGACCAAGCTGGCCTTGAACTTACCAAGTCCCTTTTGCCTCTGCGTTCCTCATTGCTGCTGATATTTAAACCATGTGCCATTATGACTGGCAGGTTGAGGTTTTATTTTATTTTAAAATTTGTATTACATTTTTCATATGGGTGCACCACAGATCACATGTGTACTTATATTTTTGTCCCAGTTATTCTCTATATTGTGTGAGTCCTGCAGAGTAAACTCAGGTTGTTAGGCATGGCAGGAAGTGCCATTACCATCTGACTCTTGGTTACTTTAAAAAGTATGTTAACGTGTGTAGGAACATTTTGCTTACATGTTTGTATTTGTACCATGTATGTGCCTGCTGTGTCAAGATTAGGGAATGGATGGTTGCAAGACACTATGTGCTAGGAACTGGTCCTGCGTCTTCTGTAAGAATAAGGACTTTGAATTTCTGAGGCATCTCTTCAACCCTGGCTTAGAGTTCAACCCTGTTTAAAACTATTCATTTATTTTTTTGAGATAGGGTTTCCTGTATCCTAGACTGGCTTCAAGCATCCTGGCTGTAGCCTAGGATGGTCTTGAGGTCCTTTTTTAAAAATTATGTGTATGTGTGGT
Source organism: Mus caroli (assembly GCF_978045245.1). Lineage (NCBI taxonomy): Eukaryota > Metazoa > Chordata > Mammalia > Rodentia > Muridae > Mus > Mus caroli. The sequence continues at coordinate 24,140,644 of NW_028227262.1, read as the reverse complement.
TATGTCTATGTAAGTACTCATGCCCTCAGAGCAGAGGATTCGGATCCCTCTGGAGCTGGACTTGAGGCAGTTGTGACCCATCTGATGTGGGTGCTAGGAACCAAATTTGGGTCTGCTACAAAAGCAACATACACTTTTAACCCCTAAGTTTGCTCTCTTGCCCCAACCCTTACTTCTTTTCTTGCTTCCACCTTCTCATTAGCCTCCTAATGAACTGTGTCTTTAATAGGCCATTCCACCATTCAGTCAGATCAGCTGCATCAGGATGGTGGGGAATATAGTAGGATCATGGAGTCCATGAACGTGGGCCCGCTGTCACAGTTTGTGTCTGGGAAGTCAGTTCCTTGGTCAGAAGCAGTTTGGTGTGGAATCCCATGATAGTGGATAACGGGTGGAAACAAAACAAAACAAAACAGATTTTCTTTTTTTTAATTATTATTTCTTTTTTTTTTTTTAAGATTTATTTATTTATTATATATAAGTACACTGTAGCTGTCTTCAGACACTCCAGAAGAGGGTGCCAGATCTCGTTACGGATGGTTGTGAGCCACCATGTGGTTGCTGGGATTTGAACTCTGGACCTTCGGAAGAGCAGTCGGGTGCTCTTACCCACTGAGCCATCTCGCCAGCCCCCAAAACTGATTTTTGAAGTTACCTTTTGATGGGCGTTTACATGGGACACTGGTATTTTGGCATCTTTCCCTTATTTGGAGAGATCTGTCCACATTCTTTTTTTTTTCTTTAAGATTTATTTATTTATTATATGTAAGTACACTGTAGCTGTCCTCAGATACTCTAGAAGAGGGTATCAGATCTCGTTACTGATGGTTGTGAGCCACCATGTGGTTGCTGGGATTTGAACTCCGGACCTTCAGAAGAGCAGTAGGTGCTCTTAGCCACTGAGCCATCTCACCAGCCCATCTGTCCACATTCTTATTCCCCAGGTGTCTCTCACCAATTTTCTTTTCTTTTTTTTTTTTAAGATTTATTTATTTTTTTATTATATGTAAGTACACTGTAGCTGTCTTCAGACACTCCAGAAGAGGGAGTCAGATCTCATTACAGATGGTTGTGAGCCACCATGTGGTTGCTGGGATTTGAACTTCGGACCTTCGGAAGAGCAGTCGGGTGCTCTTACCCTCTGAGCCATCTCACCAGCCCCCTCTCACCAATTTTCTAATCATGCCCTTTCTAAGTCCCTGACTTACAGCCAGTCTTTTGGCTACAACCCTGTCGTCTCAGTTAGGGTTTAACATCTGTGAACAGACACGATGACCAAGGAAACTCTTATAAGGACATTTAATTGGGGCTGGCTCACAGGTTCAGAGGTTCAGTCCATTATCATCAAGGTGGGAACATGGCAGCATCCAGCAGGCATGGTGCAGGAGGAGCTGAGAGTTCTGCATCTTCATCTGACAGCTGCTAGCAGGATACTGGCTTCCAGGCAGCTAGGATGAGGGTCTTAAAGCCCACACCCACAGTGACACACCTACTCCAACAGGGCCACACCTTCTAATTGTGCTACTCCCTGGGCCGAGCATATTCAAACCATCACATTCCACTCCCTGGCCCCCATAGGCTTGTTCAAACATATAAGTCTGTGGGGGGCCATACCTAAACATAGTATAATAAAAATACATTTAGTCCAGATTCAAAAGTTCCCATAGTCTATAGCAGTCTTTATAATGTTAAAAGTCCAAAGTCTCTTCTGAGATTCCTCCAATCCCTCAACTGTAATCCTCAGAACAAGACAGGAAACCAGTTGGGCAATTCTGCATCTCCATGTCTGATGTCAAAACGGTCTTCAGATCTCCAAATCCTTTTTCATCTTCGTTAACTGCACCAAACTTTCTCCTGGGCTGTTTCTAACTTCCCGTTAGCAGTTTTTTCCTCAGCAGGTAGCCCATGGCTCTGGCATCTCGAACATCTTGGGGTGGCCAAGGCAACTTCAAGATTACAGCTTCTTGATACAATATCTGGGATTCACACATGAACTTCTGGGCTCCTCCAAAGCGCTGGCTGGAATCACTTCTCCTGCTCTGTCCTCTGTAGCACTCTAGGCTCTGGCTGACTCCACTCCACTGCTACTGCTGGCGGTGGTGATATCCCATGGTACTGGCATCTCCAATACCCTGGGGTCTTCTCCTGCAACTAGGCTTCACCAACAGCCTCTCATAGCTCTCTTTATGTTGCCAAGCCTCAATTCCTTTGCATGACCCCTTCAGTGTGGGTTGTCAACTACAACTGAGGCTGAACCTTCACCAATGGCCTTCCATGGCCTCTCATAGTGACAAGCCTCACCTGTTCTTCATGACTCCTTCATACCTTCAAAAGCAGTAACACCTGGGTGACTCTTACACATAACCAAGTCCAGCTGCAGCACAAGGTACAACCTTGGCTATCTCTGGAACACAGCCTCTTTGTGCTCTCAGAAAACACTTCCCAGAAGATTTCACCTCAGTGATGCTGGTCTTTTCTTAATCACCACTATTTCTTAACTCCAGCTAACGAGCATCAATTGTCCCAGTAGTCCCTTCTATTATTTTTCACTCTAAAGCCAGAGCCACGTGGCTGAAGCTGCCATGTTCTGCTTGCTGAGGCTGGAACATGCCCCCCCCCCCCCCCTTTATTCTGTTACCAGCTTTCTGTTTTCCAGCTCCCTCACTGCCTAAGCTTGGCTGTCCTGGTTCTTGCTCTGTAGATTGACCTTGACCTGTCTCCCGGGATTAAAGGTGTGTGCCACCATGACTGGATTTAGGCTTTACTTCACCTTTCAACTTCTTTTTTTTTTTTTTTTTTTTGGTTTTTCGAGACAGGGTTTCTCTGTATAGCCCTGGCTGTCCTGGAACTTACTTTGTAGACCAGGCTGGCCTCAAACTCAGAAATCCGCCTGCCTCTGCCTCCCGAGTGCTGGGATTAAAGGTGTGCGCCACCACGCCCGGCTGTACCTTTCAACTTCTAAGGCTTCAACTTTCTCTGTCTGAGGCTGACCTGCCTTGAACTCAGAGATCTGTTTCGCTTTATCTCTGGGGATGGGGGATGGAGGTGCACAACTACCACTCCTGGATCTAAACTTAGTTGGGTAGGATCTTGCCCCAAAGTCCTACTCCATTAATCTGCTATCTCCTAGAACATAGAATTCAGTTCCATTTCACTTCCTGATACCCCTTTAATACTGGAACCATATTTTATATTTTTGTTTTCTCAGCTTGCTATGCTTGTTTAAAATGCTTTTTATGAGTGAGACTTAACCAGAGAACAAAGTCTATCATGGGCATTTCTGAGACTTCCTTTTTCAATGCAGTTAATCTGAGTCTCTTCACCTTAACCTTAGGCAGACATTTCAGACAAGAGCAAAAAGTAGCCATATTCTTAGCCAAAATACCACAAAAACAGTCTCTAGGCCACATATTGAAATTATCTGGGCTGGAGAGATGGCTCAGTGGTTAAGAGCAGGGGTCCTGAGTTCAATAAAAAAAAGTTGACAAAAGGAGCCTGTGTTATAGCCTTAAAAAAAAAAAAATAGAAAAGAAAGAAGAAATTCTCCTGTGAAACCTCTTGGGCCAGGTCCACACAATTGAAATCACTCTCAGCAACAAAGTCTTCCATAGTCCTGCTAGGACAGCCCATTGAGCCCCAGTTAAAGCACTCTACTGCTTTCCAAATCCAAAGGCCACAAAATCCACAGTCTTCCAAACAAAAGCATGGTCAGGCCTATCACAGCAGTCCCTGGTACCACTTCTGTCTTTGGGTTTTACTGCTGTGAACAGACACCATGACCAAGGCAACTCTTATAAGGACAACATTTCATTGGAGCTAGCTAGCTTATAGGTTCAGAGGTTCAGTCCATTATCATCAAGGCAACAACATGACAGCATCCAGGCAGACATGGTGCAGGAGGAGCTAAATCTTCATCTGAAGGCTGCTAGCAGAATACTGGCTTCCAGGCAGCTAGGAGTAGGCCATGCCCACAGTGACACACCTACTCCAATAGGGCCACACCTAATAGTGCCACTCCCTGGGCCTAGCATAATACAAACCATCACACCCATTAATCAGTAAATAATTGCACATCTGACCATTTCTCATTTCCAGTAAAATATACATCCATGTGTTCTATCCATAGTGAATATTTCCCTTCATCTTTCAGGGTTATCCCAGAAAGGTGTTGTAATGCTGCAGCTGTCTACTTTTTGGTTTTCCCTGCATAGAATATAGAACCATCAGTAAGCCAGGCCCATTCTTTTTTCTACCTCAGAAAGCTGATCATAGGACACACCCATGAGGCTATAGACACAGGCTTGGATGCACACAACACTGTAACAGAAGTAGAAACCATAGGTATTTGGGGAACTTCTTCATGATGTAACTTGCTTGTGCCATCTATGATGGGATTACAGGCTGTTGTGGATTTGCTTTGTTTTGTCTGTTTATTTTTATGTAGATGAGTGCACTGTAGCTGTTTTCAGACATACCAGAAGAGGGCATCAGATCCCATTACAGATGGTTGTGAGCCACAACATGGTTCCTGGGATTTGAACTCAGGACCTCTGGAAGAGCAATCAATGCTCTTAACCACTGAGCTATCTCTCCAGCCCTGTCTGTTTTAAAACTTAATACTTTTATATGTGTGGGGGCTTGGGTGTGCCACTGTGCATATACATAGGTCAGAACACAACTTGTAGTTGTCAGTTCTCTCCTATTACAACATAGGATCCAGGGATTACATCAGACTCAAGTTGTCAGGCATAGCAGCAAGTGCCCTTACCTACTGAGCTATCTTGCAAGCCCCTGGCTGTTTGTTTTTTTGAGACTGGGGTCTTGTGTGTCTCAGATTGGCCTTGAATACTCTTAAGTTTCAATGGGGAAAGGTGGCCTTGAACTCCTGATCCTCCTCTTTCTGCCTTCTACAGGTATGTGTCATCATTGGCTGTTTGATTCATTCATACTCCATTCCAAAATGAATTGAATTGGTACCTAAGTGAAGTTTTGTGAGAATATGATGTTGAATGGCATACCATTTTGCAGTTTTCAGAAACTTCATCTACTGTGGTTGCTCATGCTTTTAATCCAAGCACTCAGGAGGCAGAAGCAGGTGGTTCTTTGTGAGTTCAAGGCCAACCAGCGCTACATAGACCCTGTTTGAAAAATATAAAGCAGTCTTTAATTGAGGGACTGGAGAGAAGGCTCAGCAGTTAAGAGCACTTGCTGCTCTTGCAGAAGACCTGGGTTAAATTCCCAGCATCCACGTGGTAATTCACAGTGGTCTGTGCCTCTAGCTCCAGGGTCTTCAACAGGGATATGAAGTATGTACATGGTACATACACATACATGCAGACATACACATAATATAAATTTTATAACCCCAAATTTCAGTTTGGGAGTTGAGAGCATAGCTTAGTGGGAGAGCACATTTAGCTAACAGTGGGGAGGTTCCATATTCAGTTCAGTCGCCAGTGTTACTCAAATAAATTTGAAAACATGGTTGAGAGCTACCTGAGAAATAGCTCATTCGTAGGAAAGGTCTAGGTGTTTATGCAAGTGTGTGGGCAAGGGAGGCAGAGGACGGCTCAGGTATCGTTCCTCTGGGCCTTCTGTCATGTCAGATGTGGCTCTCGTCAGCCCTAGGGGTCTATCTGTTTGCCTTCTTGGGTTTGCACACTTGCTAACGTGTGTGTGTGTGTGTGTGTGTGTGTGTGTGTACATGTGGAGGGGGAGGGTAGTGGGTAACCAGTGGGAGTCTCTGTTTTGTCCTTCCACTTTGTGAGTTTTGGGAATTGAACTTAGATCTTTAGGCTTATGTGTCAAGAACTTTGACAACTGAGCTATCTCCCCTTCTCCCAAATTTTTAAATTTCCGTTCCTAGATCAAGCCACACCCTCAGTGTGTTACTCCATTTGTACGGTCTTTGTTTCTGTAAGAATCCCTCCTTTCTTTTTGAGAGATTGTTTCAGTGTATAGTCCTGATTAGCCCTGAATTCTAGAGTGCTGAGGTTACAGGCCTGCTTACCATGTTTGGCTCTGTGTGTGTGTGTTCAAGATTTATGTGTATTGGTGTCTTACCTGTATGTGTGTGTGTGAACCTTCCTTTTCTTTGGTGTTGGGATTAAAAGCCCCAGCACTGTCCAGCTTCGTCCTTATTCTTTAGGGAAAAATTAGAAATTAGATTTCCCACTTGGATGGTTGGTTGGCTTGCTTTAGGTTTTTTTGAGACAGGGTTTTTTTTGGTTTTGGTTTTTGTTTCTTTTCCTTTTCTCTGTGTAACCCTGGCTGTCCTGGAACTCACTTTGTAGACCAGGCTGGCCTCAAACTCAGAAATCCGCCTGCCTCTGCCTCCCAAGTGCTGGGATTAAAGGCGTGCGCCACCACTGCCTGGCTTGAGACAGGGTTTTTTTTCTGTGTAACTTTGGCTATCCTGGAGACTCATTCTGTAGACCAGGCTGGCCTCAAACTCAGAGATTCTTGTCTAGGGACATGTCTTCTATTTTATTTCTATTCAGTAAAAGAGGAGAAAGACAGAGGTTATACTTGACATTTGAGCTCCTAGTTTTTTCAAAATTTATACATATAGAGAGACCACTAGTATTCAAATCATTAAGTACAAAATAACGTTGGAGTGATATCAAGGTTAGTGGGAAGATATCAATGTAGAATATGTCATTACCGCCCCCCAAAAGTTGAGCCAGATTGGATCCCCTTAAACTGTAGTCAGATTGTTTCTATTGCCTTAGGAGGTCCAGGATCAGCTAGGTTAGCATCTTTAAAGAATTACACAGCCGGGGCTGGAGAGATGGCTCAGCGGTTAAGAGCACTGACTGGCTCTTCCGAAGGTCCAGAGTTCAAATCCTAGCAACCACATGGTGGCTCACAACCATCTATAATGAGATCTGATGCCCTCTTCTGGAGTGTCTGAAGACAGCTACAGTGTACTTACATATAATAAATAAATCTTTAAAAAAAAAAAAAAAGAATTACACAGCCTCATGTTCAGCTACCCCTAGCTGTAGATATACTAAGAAACAGTTACATATTAACAATAATGTGCTCTCTGTGGATGTGCTTGAGATGGTAGTCTCTCCGAAGAAGAAAGAACTGACTCCCTTAAGACATCCTCTGACTCCCATACATATGCCATAAATGCACATGTACATTCATACCAACATCAATGAAAATTTTTAAAAAATATATAAAGACTTGAACATGTACTTTTGATATTCCTTGGGAAGGAGTCTTAGAACCATTCTCCTAGGAATACCTAGGGTGACTTTTTTATTTAACACAGGACCAGGAGTTGCTTGGCATTGCTCAGTCATTTAGTATTGATCCTTGTGTAAAACTGCCAAAGCCACAGATTTGGTACATTTTTCTCTTTGGCTGAAATAAATTTAATTCCCTTTGTAGACTTTAAGAAAATTCAAGGGTTAGTAAGATAGCTTAGTGGGCAAAAGCCCTTGCTAACCAAACCTGATGACTTGAGTATGATTGGTCAGTGAGAAACAAGAAATTACCAGTCTTTGAAAAAAACTGTAAAGAGTTCCTGTGTGTGGATGTGTGGATGTAGGTGCCCTTGGAACCCATATGGTAGGAGAGACCTGTTACAAGTTGTCTCTGACCTCCATGTGGATACTGTGACTTGTGTATGCCTGTACTCACATAATGTAAGCACACGGACATAAATAAGATGGAAAGTCTAGTGATGCTAGGACAGGGGGGTTGCTGTGTGTTCCATGCCAGCCTGAACTACTACATCAGACCCTGTCTTAAGTTATTTAATTAAGAGTTTAAAAGAGCTGGGCAGTGGTGCACGCCTTCAATCCTAGCACTTGGGAGGCAGAGGCAGGCAGATCTCGGTGTTCTACAGAGTGAGTTCCAGGACAGCCAGGGCTATACAGAGAAACTCTGTCTCAAAAAAGAACAAACAAGCAAAAAAGGTTAAAAGAGGAGTCACCCTTCAGGAGGCAGAAGCTAGCGCATCTCTAGTTCTAGGCATACAGCCAGTAAAGCCTTTCCAGGAGAGGTGACCAGATTTTGAAAATTAGTGATGGGCAAGACCTAGATTCTAAACTGATTTGTGACAGGTTTTAATGCTTTTTCTACTTAAAATTGTGTGTGTTTAGGTGCCCATCAAGGCAAGAAAGTGGCATTGGATCTCTTGGAGATGGAGTTAACAGTCCTTTGTGAGCTTCCTGATACAGGTGCTAGGATCCAAACTCCAATTCTCATGATTGAGCAGGGGGCACTCATGACCACTGAGCCATTGCTCCAGCCCCTTTTACTACACTCTGTGTGTGTGCCTGCATGCATGGAGGCCTGATGAGTTGGAGTGTGTTCCTTGATCACTTTCCTCCATATAAATTGAGGCAGGGTCTCTTGCTAAACCTAGATTTAACTCCTTTTGATAGTCTAGCAACCCATGCCATCCCCGACTCCAGGTCATGAGTCAAGATTATGGGTGAGCCACCCACCGGGAATCGATGTGGGTTTAGAGGTACCGACTCAGCTTCTCATGCTTGCTGACCATCTATCTACCCAGCCCTCTTCACTTTTCTTTCCCATCTTTCCTTTTTTCTTCTTTCTTTTTCTTCCTTTCCTTTCTTTTCTTTCTTTTTTTTTTTTTTTTAAAGATTTATTTACTTTATGTATATGAGTACACACTTTAGTTGTACCGATGGTTGTGAGCCTTCATGTGATTGTTGGGAATTGAACTTAGGACCTCTGCTTGCTCTGGCCAACCCCACTTGCTCCGGCCAAAGATTTATTTATTAGTATAAGTTCACTTTAGCTGTCTTCAAACGCACCAGAAGAGGGTATTAGATCTCATTATGGGTGGTTGTGAACCACCATGAGGTTGCTGGGATTTGAACTCAGTACCTTTGGAATAGCAGTAGGTGCTCTTACCCACTGAACCATCTCACCAGCCCTCTTTTTTTCTTTTCTTGTCTTTCTTTTTGCTATTTGTTATTATTTTGGTCAGTTTTTTGATGCAGGGTTTTTGTGTATCCCTGGCTGTGTTGGAACTCACTCTGTATACCAGGTTGACCTTGAACTGAGAGGTCTGGCTGCCTCTGTCTCCTGAGTGCTGGGATTAAAGGCGTGTGCCACCATGCCTGGCTCATTTTATCCTTTATATATGTGTATGCATGTTTTTGTGTATTTGTATGCATATTTGCATGCAGGTCCTCTATGTAAGAAGGGGGTTTTGCATTGCCCAGAGGTGGAGCAATAAGGGCTCTTAACCCTTCACTGCTGAGCCATCTGTTCAGACTCTAAGCCTCCCTGTAATCTTGATTCCTGAGTGCTGGGATTAAAGGCATGCATTACCATACCTGGCCAGAATTCTTTTTAAAAACTGGTATCTGTGTTTGAAGAGTGCTTTCTTTTCTTCCAGATGTTCCAAGTTATTGAGTGTCTCACAACCACCTATAACTCCAGCTCCAGGGGATTTGATCCTCTCTTCTGCCTACATCCACACATCCACACACAGGAACTCTTTACAGTTTTTTTCAAAGACTGGTAATTTCTTGTTTCTCACTGACCAGCCCACCGTTTATTATTCAGTGAGCTATCATGAATGTTCTTCAATCTTAGATTTATGTGGGATTGTCCCAGGCCTCATTTAATACCCAAATATTGATTCTAGGCTGGGTGTGGTAGCATGCCTGTGAGCCTGGGTAGAAAAGAGATGGAAGATGGAGGATCACAGTGCCAGCCTGAGGCTAGGGCTCTGTCCACATAGCTCAGCTTCCTGCCGGCTTAAAATCTAGCCGAAAAGTTTCTGAAGTGGTGTAGAATTGCAGTTTCATAGATGTGTTGATTGGAAATCTAGAAAAAAAATTTTTTTCCCAAGGAAAATGGATTTAAGGAATAAGGGAAAGGGAAAATGCTGAAGGGTAGCATGGCTGTTCTCAGGCATGGATGATCCTTGGACACACCTCTTTTCTAAAACTCCTTTTCTTTTTCTTTTTCTTTTTTTTTTTTTGAAACTTGATAAACATTCTGCAATTCAATGAGATGCACATAAATTTTGTCATAAACATTTAAAAGTATGTTTTGGGGTGAGCCATACTGCTCAGTGGTTGTTTCTGTTCTATTATTTTTAGAGACTTTGAATAAGTAGTTCATACTGGCCTCAGACTCTAGCTTCTTGAGTGCTAAGATTATAGCACCGTGTCACTTTGTCTTGTCTAGACATTGAGGTCATGATTGTTAATTCTCAAACTATGTGGTCAGGTGCTGGACACCAGAATTTCATCAACTACTCTTGAGCCATTACTACCATTCAGTAGTTACTCATAGGTGTGATCTGTGGTCTGTCTCTTTTCAGGTAGAATGGAAGAGTCTCACTTCAATTCTAACCCATACTTCTGGCCTTCTATCCCCACAGTCTCAGGGCAGGTGAGTGATACTTGCTTCTCCCCGGTATTTATTTCAGCTCTGAGTAGTAAGTTCGTCATGCTGTTGTTTCTGCCATGTGGGAGCTGAAGCAGAGTAAACGCGTGTTTCACTGAGTCCGCTGTCACTGAGGGTTGCAGGGTGTGGGTCTGGCTCCTGTCCAGAAACACAGATATCAACTCCTTGTGCCTTGATCTTAAGGAAGACAGGGAGAAGTCCTTAGGGAACAGACAGAATCAGGTTTGCTCTTTCTGAAGAGGGCACTCCTCTTCCTTTTCTTTTAGATTGAAAACACTATGTTCATCAACAAGATGAAGGATCAGCTGTTGCCAGAGAAGGGCTGTGGCCTGGCGCCACCTCACTATCCCACTTTGCTAACTGTCCCTGCCTCAGTGTCCCTGTCCTCTGGCATCAGCATGGACACAGAGTCCAAGTCAGAACAGCTGACCCCACACAGTCAGGCATCTGTTACCCAGAATATCACAGTGGTTCCTGTGCCCTCTACAGGACTCATGACTGCGGGTAAGCACCCCTGCTCCCCTCCAATCTGAGGTGTTGATCTCCCATGATCAGTACCCCAGTCTGGAGGGCTCTGAGGACATGGGGAGTGGGGTATGTGTTTAATCCCTCAATGAGATTTTTATTAAGTGCCTACTGTGTACCTAGCAATGTGCTAGGCATTGTGGGGGATACAAAGAAGTAGAAGATGCGGTCCCTGCCTTTGAGGAGGTGACATTCTTTCCTTCTCTGAATCAAGGAGTCTCCTGTTCTCAGAGGTGGAGAAGAGAAGGGAGTCAATCAAGGGGTAAATCTCACTGTTACCGTGGGTACTGGGGACAGGGGTTAGGAAACCATTATTTTTGTACAGGGTTGGGGATTTCCTATAGACGGGGCTGGAGGGTGGTGGTGAGGGGTTACTTAGACAGTGGTCTGGGGAAATGAGATAAATGACTGTCAGATGAACAGTGTGACCCCATCTCCCTTTTCTCCCAACCCCAGGTCCTGGTTTGGTAATCACATCCCCGTCAGGCTCTCTTGTGACCACAGCCTCCGCAGCTCAGACTTTCCCTATTTCGGCTCCCATGATTGTCTCAGCTCTTCCCCCGGGCTCCCAAGCCCTACAGGTGGTCCCTGACCTCTCCAAGAAGGTAGCATCAACCCTAACTGAGGACGGAGGCGGAGGTGGTGGTGGAGGTGGCACTGTGGCTCCTCCTAAGCCTCCTCGGGGCCGCAAGAAGAAGCGAATGCTGGAATCAGGGCTTCCTGAGATGAATGACCCTTACGTCCTTGCCCCTGGGGATGACGAGGACCATCAGAAAGATGGCAAGACCTACAGGTAGGAGCCAAAGCCAGGGGCAGGATGGGTTGAGGGTTGCTATTTGAAGTCTCCCCTATCTGTTTTGGGTCCTTCCCCGAGGCAGGCTCTGTGCTCTAAGCAGCTTTCTGCTTGAGAGCCATTTGCATGTCCAGGTGTCCTGTATTGTGATAGGAAGGTGGAGCCACTGGCACCTGTAGTTTCCTCCACTCCTCTTTAAAATATAGGCTTGTCATAATTCAGGACTAATTTTTCAATGACAAGAGAGTCTCTCTCTTGTAGTAAGGCTTCAGACTGGGTTCCAGACAATGTCTGCAGCTTTTTGTACTTTGTGTTTACTCTTTTCCAAGAGATCCTCTGGTAAGCACCTTACCTAATCTGTGTGCCATCCACCAGCTCTCGGGCTGTGTGGAGCACTGAACCCATCAGCCCTTGCATGGTTGGGATGGGAGGAGTAGGACACCTATAAAATGACTGTTTGGTCACTTTCTAATTCATGCAAGTCATTTTGATCCTCCACTTTTCTCTTACGTTGTCCATTCTAAAAAAGCACATGCATAATTGCATGTGGTACTGTGTACAAAGAAATTCCTTACTTTTTGAAAGTTGAAATATCTTAACCTCCTTGAGAGCTGTCAGGGTCCCTAGTGGGTTCTGGGCACTTGGTCCCAATGTAAGAAATGGGTTAACTTTTACACAGCTTTAATATAGACAGGGGCAGATTTGCATGGCTGGGAGACTGGTTCTGTCCTTAGTGTACCGAGATGGGCAATGTTGTTCCCATTTTAGGAGCGAAGGGAACTGCGGCACAGGAAATGGACAGAGCCTTGGGCTCATGGATTCAGTTCCCGGCTCCACCACGAACTTGCTGTGTGACCCTGGGCAAGTCCTTTTTCCCCTCTCTGCGCCTCAGTTTCCTCATCTGCAAAATGGGGAGAATTCTTTGTATGCCTCCCATTTGTTGGGAGTATAGATGAGATAATCTTTAAAATGTTGGGAAGTTGAGAAAGATGAGAGCTAATCATTATTTAGCATTATTTACTTGAATTGTATAGTTTTTCTATGGAGACGGTCCACAACTACACTTTTAAATACCTCTTTATACATGAAAAAGAGGGCGGTGTTGCTATGCAGAATATATTGAGCACTGCAGAATTCCAGCTGTAATCCAGAAGTTCATTGTAGCTTTATTATTACAGGTGTACCCCACTTTATACAATAAGTGTTCCTGGAAAATGTTTACATCATACCATATTATAAAGGTACCTGACAAGTTTGATTCATTTAAAGGCATTCTTTTATTATATCAGTAAATGAAAATCCCTTTAAACTTGGTTGTGTAGATACCTGGATTTTTTATGTATTTGCTTAAAGTGAGGCCATGTGACATGAGATGCATTTGATAACATGTTGAACGTGGAGGCAGACCTTCTGGTTGACCAGGGTCTTCAATTGTGCCAAGTTATTTTTTTTCTCCATACTAAAATTACTGTGGCTTTCCCAGCTGTGTATGAATATATACATGGATATGTCTATAGAGAACTGTGAACACACAGTTGGCAGGAAGCCTTCTGGGACCTTCTACTCCCAGTGTTTTGGAATTCTTAAAAGCCCCATACTTGGATGATTAAATGGAAGGAACCCTGGAACAGAAATGACTATATATAGTTGAAAAAAATTACTTCAGAAACTTAAAAGTCTAAAGTCCAAAGGGATCTTGTAACTCACAAAGAATCCTGGCTGGCTGTCTTCTCTGTCGTGCATTTGAACTAAAACAGAAAGAATCCCGGGTTTGGTGCATATGTACGTCAATCTGCCCATCGCAGTTGTCAGTAGCACGGCTGGGTAATGGAGAATCAGGTACTGCTACTGTGGGCAAATCAACTTAACTCCAAGTCTTTGTTCCCATCTGTGAAGTAAACGGGGAGGTCAGTCAGACAGTCCAGTGTGTGAAAGTATTTTGAGGGAAAATCAGAACATTTGAAATTGTTTTCAGCATTTTAGAAAAACCTGGGATAATAATTCAAAGTGATCATTGAATCCAAGGCCGCTAAATTGCATATCATTCTTAATGTATCTGATATGCATGGTGTCCATTGACGTAAAGAACTGAATGGTGCAGGGTGCTAGCTTTCCTTCCCCCCCCCACCCCCCCACCCCCGCCAGAGCTGTCCTGAGTGACAGTCTTAATAGCTAGGACCTTACAGTAAAGGACTCATTTGGTTTCCTAGAACTCCAGTGTTTTAAAATACAGGTTGAATATTCCCTGTTCAAAAGTGGTTAAGACTGGCTATTTTCTTTTTTTCTTTTTCTTTCTTTTTTTTTTTTTTTTAAGTGGCTATTTTCAAATTTTGGAATGTTTGCACATGTGCAATGAAATGCCCGTGGGAATGGGGCCAAATCTGAACATGAAGTTTATTTGTTAAGCTGGATGTAGTACCTTGCACACACTAGCAGTCTCCAGAAGCTGACACAGGAGGATCAGGAGTTCAGTGCCAGCCTGGTCTCTCTGCTTCTCAAAGCCAAAATAGAGTCGGCTGCTGTGGAGCTTCTGTGAGGCTGTTGGGTTTGCCAACCGGTCTCAGTCCTGGCTCAGAAAGGCATAGCTAGTCCCTCTACTCCTCCCCAACACCCCATCCCCTTCTCCCTCTCCAAGCAGTGGCTCAAGCCTAGGAGCACTCTCCCTAACACTTTGGATCTCCTCCCTCTTTCTCTAAAGTTTCTCCAACCCATGGAACTGCTGGGATGTCTTGGGGCTGCCTGCTTGCTTCATGCCTAACTCAAAAAGGCACAACTTTCTTCTTTTTCATCTGCCAAGATTTACAGCCTGCCTCCCCTGTTTTTTCTTTTAGATTTTAGTAAAACTGTGTTCAGGCTTTAAGTAAGGGAAGATAATTCATTTATTTCAAATATACCTTGTTTAAATAGCCTAGAGATAGTTTTCTGCAGTATTTCTAGTGAACCGTGTTTGATTTCTGTCTGCCCCATGTAGAGTTCTCCACTTAGGAGGTGGTCTCAGTGCTTAGTTTTGGATATTGGAACATTTCCGGTTTTAGATTAAAGAGGCACAGCCTGTGCATTAATGGTCATCAAAGGTCAGTGCCTTTACCTGGCAGATGGATGTTCAGCCTCTGCTTGAATACTTCAGTGCCAAGACTATGGTGCTAGGTTAGCATTGTGGCAGCATTATAGCAAACAGCTTGCCCCCCTGGCAAATTGCTTATTTTCGGAGCTTTTGGGTTCGTTTTTATAGAATTAGAATACCTTCGAGATTATGTTGAGTAGAAACAAAAGGTGCTTAATTAAAAGCACCCACCTACCCTATCCCTGGCAATAGCAGCAGCAGTTGTGGTTGTCATGACAACCATCTGACCATCGTCATGTCATTGTACCCTTTGAGACTGTTGCCAGATTTTTGTTTTCTGTTTTGAGACAGGCTCTCAGGCATCCCAGGCTGGCTTGAACTCCTGCTTGCCCTGTCCCCTACTTCTTGGGTACTGGGACTATAGGCATGTGCCACTGTACCTAGCTTGCCAGTCTGTTTTCAGTTAAGTTTTTCATATTCTTCTCTAATTAAAGCTCTGTTGAAGATTTCTTTCTGGTTTCTTAACACCAGGTCTCTCACTGTAGTGCAAGCTGGAATACAAGCCCATCATAGTCCTCAGTCTAGGATTACTTTCTTCTTATAATTAACTTTCGTTCTCAGGGTGGTAGGATTTAAATTAAAATGTATGTCGGAGCTGAGGATACAGTTCAGTAGTAGAGCACTTTCCTGGTATGTGGCAAGGCCTAGGTTTGAGCCCCAGCAATGTAAAAACATCTCTTTATAAACAATGAACATGTTCTACCTGGACTGAGAAATTAGTTATCAAAGGAACTTCACAACATCAATTCGGTGTCATACAAGTAGCATTGTGTCCAGTTTCTGACCTCAGTCTTTGTAAAATACTTGTATCATTATTGGCTCACCTATCATCGATACTGAGGCTGCTAGCAATAATGCTGTTTTATTAATAAAAAATATTTAGTTTACCTTTTGATGGTCATGGGTGCTTGCTGGCTCTCCTAGAAGCAAAAGTTAATGTCATTTTAAAGATGAGACGATTGAGGTCTAGGCTATAGTGGGTAGCCTATAACTGAATTCCATTGGACTAGAGCTCAGATATCTAGACCCCCATTGACTGATCTCTGCTGTGGTGTTTGGATGTCTCAATCACTGATAAACTAACCGGAGACAAGAGTTTGCTTCAGAGTTACAGAGTGAGTAAGAATGAAGACTGTTTATCACGTTACTAGGATTTTAGTGAACGCATCAATGTAGAGGCCACAGCAAATGATACTATTTTCTCAGAGGGAACTTGTTCTTTCTAGTCTTGATCTAGAGCTCTTTTCAAAAATTATGAAATGAAAAGAACACAGGAATCATCCCATACCCTTTGATGCCCAATTTACAAAGATGGCTTAATTTGGAGAGAGGCCTCCTTATTTCATGGTGTTGGATAGTATGAGGGCAGGAAGGATCCACTGGTTCAGGTGACCCGCAGAAGTGTACTCAGCTGCTGTGGGGTCATCCAGCAGATCCAGCATTGGCCTCGTGTGTTAACAAAAGGAAAGGTTTAGCATAGCACAACATTGCTTTTCAGTTCTTTTTTCTTGTTAAGACTTAAGGATTATAATCCACTCCTAACAGTTACCTTGGCCTGTTTCAAAAGTGGTTCTTACTTGATTGGCTTGAGGCAAGGGCAAATGATGAATGGAACATCAGGTACATAGAGGCTGAGAAGGGCTGGGAAAGCTTCCCCACCCCCACCCCCACCACAAGTAATTCTGGTACTTCCCATCTCCATCTCAAAGCAGGGGAAATCCCTGAAGACAGTTATCTGAGATGGACGCTCTCATCTAGTCAGCTTTCCTTCAGTAGTGAGTGCACGGGCGACTTGAAGACTAAGGGGGAAATAGACTTGGAGAAGGAATAGGAATTAATTGTAAAAGTTTGGAAACTTAACTGGCCTAATAAAATCTTTATCAGAGGTTCTCAAACTGTGAGTCACTTCCCCCTTGGAGGTCAAACTACCCTTTCACAGGGGTCACTGAGACCATCGGAAAACACAGATAGTTACATTATGATTCATTACCGTAGCAAAGTTAAGGTTATGAAGGAGCAAAGAAATAATTTTGTGGTTGGGGGGTCACCACAACATGAGGGAGCGTATAAAGGGTCAGAGCATTGGGAAGGTTGATCTGCAGTCACTCTGCTCATGATCTTTTTCTGCTTCATTTTGTATACTTAGGGTATCTAGTCATTTACCAAACATTTATTGGGTATCTCTGAGTCCTGGGCACTGTGTCTGTCAGCTTAGGCAATAAAGAGAAATAAGAAGCTGGGCTTGGTGGCACATAGCTATTAGAATCGCAGCATTTGGGAGGTAAGAAACAAGAGTATCATGAGTTCAAGGCCAGCTTGAGCTACATGAGAACCTTTCTTTAAATAGAAAGTTTCTAGAGCTTCCCCATGTAGTTGGAGCTGGAGATGAGCTCAGCTAGGTGGGCTTCTCTGGGCAGGGCTGAGAGGCTCAGCAGCGCCTCCTGCTGGGCAGGCTCTAATGTTGGCAGGGCTGAGAAGCTCAGCAGCGCCTCCTGCTGGGCAGGCTCTAACGTTGCGCTTGCTTGGCCAGGTGCCGGATGTGCTCCCTGACCTTCTACTCCAAGTCGGAGATGCAGATCCACTCCAAGTCACACACCGAGACCAAGCCCCACAAGTGCCCGCACTGCTCCAAGACCTTCGCCAACAGCTCCTACCTGGCCCAGCACATCCGGATCCACTCAGGGGCCAAGCCCTATAGTTGTAACTTCTGTGAGAAATCCTTCCGCCAGCTCTCACATCTGCAGCAGCACACCCGGTAAGGCTGCCTTACCCCTATCTAGGTACAAAACCTCCAAGGCCGTGCGGCCTGTGCCAACCGTTCTCTCCTTTGCCTTTTGAAATCTTACTTTTGTTATTGTCTGAAAATTAAACTCTGTATCCTAGCAGTGTGTATGGTGGGGGGCCTTGAAAATTGTGATTTCCAATCCCCAGTTCTGGAACGATTTTTGTGGTTTCTTTCTGTGTCTGTTTGGAAATCTTCTACAGAGCAGACCCTGCTTTTACTATATGCTTCAGTTCAGAGCCATGGTGTGCATTCAACTTCAGGTCCATGGGGAACAGGCGGTATTGGCCTATGTTCAAATTGCTATTTGGAAACAGGGTAACTGTGGTGAGTGTGTAACCTTAGGAAAAGGCCGAGGGTTGACAAGACAGTGTTGTAAGGTTACCAAGAGCCATGGGTTACAGTCTTCATCATCTCACTGCCATTCTAGCACCGACTTGCAGTCAGCAGCAACCTAGACATGGGTGTCCTCTTCATTAGCCTCTGCAGCCGGAGCTTTATTGGGAGGAGGGAGGGGGTGCTCTCATCCGTCAAGCAACATCATTTCACCCAGCAGAGAGCTGAGCCCATGGTGTCGAACTGCTTCCTCCTCCCCCCTTCCCTCCTCTCCTCTCCGGCAGGATTCACTCCAAGATGCACACGGAGACCATCAAGCCCCACAAGTGCCCGCACTGCTCCAAGACCTTCGCCAACACCTCCTACCTGGCTCAGCACCTCCGTATCCACTCAGGGGCCAAGCCCTACAACTGTTCCTACTGCCAGAAGGCCTTCCGCCAGCTCTCCCACCTCCAGCAGCACACACGGTAAGGGAGAGGGGCGGGCTGTTGATCCCGCCCCGCTGGCATGCCCTCCCCACCCCCGCCCCGGAGACACACAACCACCCGCATGCGGGGGGGCGGGGGAGAGACCTGGCTGGAGGTGAGACCTGGCTGGAGGAGGCTATAACTGGCAACAGAGAGAAAAGAAGTGGATGCCAAGAGAGTCTTTCTGGAGCACACAGTGTATTGAAAAGACACAGTGATTGTGTGATACTTTCCTGATTGATTAAAGACAGAGACAAACTTGGAACAAAGATGACTGTTTCCTTCGTTTTCCTTTCTGAAGATACCAAGCACACTTCTTACCAGATTTCTTCTCTGGTGCCCCAGGGCACCAGTTATAAATGGAAGATATAATCAGATGTAAGCTGGCACCAGCTTGGATACACTCAACTACAGCAAGCAAGATTCCACGGGATGCCAAGAGAAGAGCACAAAAGGAAACCTAACCTGAACATTCACACAGAGAACTGGGGACAAATGAAAAAGCTCCTACTTCATAAGTAGGATGCTTGCATTTACTCTGTCAATGTGGAGTTACTAGGGAGAAGGGAGTCTGACAACTGGAAGAGCTGATGGTTCCTTTGGTGATGTCTCAAGATGAAGTCCAGACTCCTAGCAATCGGCTGTCTCACCTTGTTTCTTGTGGATGTGATGGTCTCACCTGAACGTGGTCAGACTTGGAGTTTGCTGTCTTCATGTATTTGAGTCATTGATCACAGAAATGACTGTGAAAAGGAGCAGGTGTCGGTGCACCCTCATGTCTTGGGCTCATCTTAGTAGACAGAGTGCCCTATGGTGTTGGGGAAGAGGTTCAGTTGGTTCCAATCTCAGGATTTCCTGTCACTCAGGGCTTAGATTGGGATATCCCTAGGAATTTCCATGAGTTTCCACTAAGTCACTGTTTCTTTCAACAATCACTGTATCGTATTCTTTGATCACAGAACTACCTCTGGATATGATGGATGGCTCAAGGTTGAGGGACAGTTTCTGCCTGCAGGGTGGAAGCGAGGACGAAGTGTTTAGTTTTCTTTTTCCTTGTCATTGTGTTTTCCTGTTGTTTGTAAATGTTGAATGGTTGCTATAGGAGCAAGTTTGTATGTCAGATCATGCCCTGCCTGTGACCTGGCTGCTGAGCCCTCAGTCCCTCTTCTCCCAGCAGAATGAGAATCTCTGAGCTGAGTGCTGTAGGCAGTGAGCAGAGATCAGGCACACAAACCACTCCGGGGCAAAGAGGAGCTGCCTAGAACTAGCCCCCTGGGCACATGCATCTGAGCAGCTTTCTTGGAAGGCAGCCTGAAGAACCTGAGTTCTTGTATGGAGCTAGTCTCTTAAGTGACCTTGCTCATGTCCGTACTCTGCCTCTTCTCGTCCTCTGTAGAATCCACACTGGTGATAGACCATACAAATGTGCACACCCGGGCTGTGAGAAGGCTTTCACACAACTCTCCAATCTGCAGGTAAGTGTCTGGGTTCCACATGAGACCTTGAGTCTGACACTTGGGAGTGCTATTTAGCTCTTACTGGGATTCTCAGAGTTTTTCCAGAGAAATAAATTCTCTTAAAATTACTGAGGTGAAGCTGGGCCTGTTAGGCGTTAGTCCCAGCTGCTTGGAAGGCTGAGGCAAAGGATCCAAAGTTTAAGGCCTGCCTATGCTACAAAATGAGTTCATGTCAGCCTGAGCAACATAATGATAACAGTGTCTCAGAATTTAAAAATAAAATTGTTGTAGAGTTAGCTCAGACAATAAAGTGCTTGCCACAAACATGAAGGCTTGAAATTGATCCCTCAGATCTTCTTTTTAAAAACAAAAGTAACATCAGTATGTATTTGTGGTTGCAGTGCTGAGAAGGTGGGCACAGGCACCCCCGGAACTCACTGGCCAGCCAGCCTAAACAGATTGGCTAGCCCTAGGCCACTAAGAGAGAGTGTCTGAGAAAACAAGGTGGGCGGCTCCTGGGAAATGACACCAAAGTTGTCACTGGCCTCTGAATTTATGTGCATCTGGACATACACCCAGAAAGGATAAGATGGCCCAGTGCTGAAACATACTTGCCATACAAGCCTGACTATCTTGAGTTCAACCCCTGCAGCCAATGCTGACTAGGAGAGAACCCACTCGGAAAAGTTGTCCATTTTATCCATGTGCCATGGCAGGTACGCACACCCACACATAATACATTCATGTGTATACACACACACACTAATAAAGGAGAAGAAAAGACTGGTTCTGTAGCTCACTGATAGTGCTTGTCTAGCATGTACCAGGCCGTAGGTTCAGTCCCTGGTACGTACAAAATGAGAACAAACAAACCAGAAAGCCAAAACCCTCAGGTAATGGGAACAGTGCTGTGTGCCTGGAACCAGCCTCCCCTGGACGCCATAGTAAGCAAGAAGAAACAAAGAAACAGCATCTGGAGAGGTAGCACTTAGGAGCATTGGCTGGTTTTGCAGAGGTCCTGGCTTTATGTTCCAGTACCCGTGCCAGGTGGCTACAGCTCCCTACCTCTAACTCTACTCCAGGGAATCCAGTGCCACTCTGGCCCCCAAGGCACCTGCAGAAATACGCTTTTTTGAGTCTTTGTTTTTTGTTGTTGTTTTGGGGATTTTGGTGTTTTGTTTTGTATTTTGAGATAGATAGCACTGCTGTCCTGCAACCTGCCATGTAGACCAGACTGGCCTCAAATTCAGAGATCTGCCTACACAAATATTAAAAAAAAAAAAAAAAGCCAGGCAGTGGTGGCACAAGCCTTTAATCCCAGCCCTTGGAAGGCAGAGGCAGATTTCTGAGTTTGAGACCGCCTGGTCTACAGAGTGAGTTCAAGGCAGCCAGGGCTACACAGAGAAATCCTGTCTCGGAAAAAAAAAAAACCAAAAAGCAAAAAACACACAACCTAGGCTATATGAAACTCCATTTCATAAAAACAAAACAAAATTATAATATATATAAACTAATCCCATGGTAGCATTAATAGAACGTTAATATTCCCAAATCTCACTAAAGGAACTTAATGGGAGAATGATATTTCATATTTTACAAGGTTTTGTTTTTCATAGCCGACTCTACACAAGCACTCACCACTGAACTACACACCCAGCCCTTGTGATTTTGTTACTCTTAAAATGGTATGCCGTGTAGCTCAGGCTGGCCTTGAACCTGCCATCCTAGCTCCTCAGCCTTCTAAGTGCTGGGATTACAGGCATGTGCTGCTGTGCCCAGGATTTTTGCAAGGTCTGTGGCTTAGGTGAATGTGAACCTACTCCTCTCATGGGATACAGTCCATCTATATTGTGAGAGAGCGAGCGTGCAGAGGCACACACTTGGCTCGTTGTGTGTGTGGGCGTCTGCTTCTGGAGCCCCGCCTGATTTGTGAGACAGGGTTTTTACGCATGTAGAGCTCACTATTTTGTGACTAGAGCAGTAAGCCTCAGGGATCCTCCTGTCTTCACAAGGCCTCACCTACTCTTATGTGGATTCTTCCTGCACAGCAAACACTCCACCCACTCAGTCATCTCTTCAGCCCTTAGCTCATCGTGAAGAGTTGATTCTGTGAGCCCTTGGAAAGGACCATGTGACCATTGGAAGCCATTGTAACTTTAAGGACCCAGGGTTGTGCCTTTTGAGACACATTCCCCTCCCAGTCATTAGTCCTAACGCTCTATTCAAAGCAGGCTCTACTGCCTTCCTGTCGAAAGGGAAGCTAGGATGGCCTGTGCTCACGGTGAGGCTCTATCTCTCTAAAGGCCAAGGAAGAGCCGGGACTGACTTTGGTTTCTCTCACTGTTTGCAGTCTCACAGACGGCAGCACAACAAAGATAAACCCTTCAAGTGCCACAACTGTCACCGAGCATATACAGACGCAGCCTCTCTAGAGGCTCACTTATCTACACACACAGTGAAACACGCCAAGGTTTATACCTGCACAATCTGTAGTCGGGCATATACATCAGTAAGTATTTTGTGTCGTCGTCCTCCTCCCACCCCCCATGTCTCTTAGGACAGCAGTCCACTGTGTGTGTGTTTACTTGATAGTCTGAGGGTGACCGGCTCGGCGTCTGCTTCCCTCTCTCAGTTACCAGAGTAGCATTCAGAGAGAATCAGTGCCATAAGCAGCGACTCTTCATTCTAGATTTAAGGCATTTTCTACGAGATTCTAGAACAAGGTTGTAATGGCTTCACTCAGAGGTCTTTGAGAAAGATAGGTTTCTGTCTGCCAACTCAGTGTCCGCAGTGACTTCTAAAGGTTCTGTTTCTTTTTGCCCCACTCCAGAACATCTCTTCGTAGACAGACACTACAGAGTAAGAGCCCAGGTTGAGACTTGCAGGTTGTCTTTTCCCTTTCTTTTGTCTTAACTTCTTTTCATACCCATCTCCCTCAGGAAACATACCTTATGAAACATATGCGCAAACACAACCCTCCTGATCTTCAACAACAAGTGCAAGCAGCAGCAGCAGCAGCAGCGGTGGCTCAGGCCCAGGCCCAGGCTCAGGCTCAGGCTCAAGCCCAGGCCCAGGCTCAGGCTCAGGCCCAGGCCCAGGCCCAGGCCCAAGCTTCACAGGCGTCGCAGCAGCAGCAGCAGCAGCCACCTCCACAACCACCACACTTCCAGTCCCCTGGGGCAGCTCCCCAAGGAGGGGGTGGTGGGGACAGCAACCCGAACCCTCCACCCCAGTGTTCCTTTGACCTGACCCCCTATAAGCCGGCAGAGCATCATAAAGACATCTGCCTCACTGTCACCACCAGCACCATCCAGGTGGAGCACCTGGCCAGCTCTTAGAGATCCGTACTGCCATCCATCGGAAAGGGGAGAAGTCCTGGTCCCTCCTTTGTCAACTCTTCTTGGTGGGAAAGTTCTCTTCTTCAAGTCCTGTCTCCAGCTCCTTGGGTCTCAGGCATGGCTTTTCTTCACAAGATAACCATCCTTAATCTCAGCTGCTCCTGATTGGCCAAGGAATCCTGAGCTGATAGTGTTATCCAACAGCCCCCATCCAGGCAGAGCTTTTAAAACTGGGGCTTGGTGCTTGAGAGAAGGATCCGCTGTGAGCTCACATCTTATCCAGTGTGGGGGCGCTTACCTTTCTCTCTCTTCATCCTCAAAGTTGAGGTTGATGGAAGACTAGTGGCTGGCCCTACCAGATAACAGAGAAGGAAGCTCTAAATGCCACCAGCCTTCCGTTCTATGCTTACCTGTAAAAGAACAGATTTTGCACGTGGCCTGACCCCTGTGAGCCATTTTTTTCCCCTTACATGGTCTCACTTTATATTGGGTGATGACTATATCTTTTTATTTGTAAGGGGGCAATAGCTGATTCATGGTTGCCAAGGTGCCAGAGATTCCCCGGTGACCAAGGGTGGCTTAAGAGTATGAGTTATTTTTCCTTAACAGCCTCCTTCCTTCTCTGCCAACCAAGGGCCTATATACTCAGTCTCGCTATCCCAGTCCGAGGAGCTCTGGGAGCTGTGGTAGCTGTGTTCTCTGCAATACCATCTGGGCTTTTGCAGAGAAGGGAGAATTCAGGGCACACACAGGACTGGACTTAGCCTCCCTAGGTGCCACGGTCAGATGCCGGACATGGATTTATATATAAATATATATATATAAATATATATATATATATATACCTGCTCATCACGGCCATCTTTGTTGTAACCATTTCTGTGTTTATAAATGCATTATCTCTGAGAATTTTCATATTGATGTTTTATTTTTGTCTTATTTTTTTCTCCACCTTGTCCTCTGGCCATGGCATTTTAATTTTCTTTTGCCTTTTAATTTTTTTTTAATCATGGGAGATTTCAGATAAAATAATCAGGAATTATACAGTTGTTATAAAGCAATTTAAAAATGAAAAACTTATGTACAAACTAAGGGGTGTTTTTAGACCATTGTATAGAAATAAATTCATGTTTAAGGATGAGAGGCAGTGAGCTACTGTGTAAGCTAGCGTGGGGAAGGCTATCTGGGGAGCTCTCCAGGCCAGCAGGAAGAATTTAGACTGGAGAGTGTGAAGAACAGATGCTAGGCTCCTAAGTCACCGTATGTGTTATTCCGAAGCCATTGCCAGTTTAGGAACAGTTGTATACATGTCCTGTCATGGGACTGCCTACATATGTGAGACAAGGTTGTGTTTAACAAAACAGCTATATTCTTTACCCTTTGCCACCCGCCCCCCCCCCCCCAAAAAAAAAAAAAAGCCAAGCCATTGTGGTGCACAACTTTACTCAGGAGACAGAGGTGGTTGGATCTCTAAGAGGCCAGTCTGGTCCGTGTTTCAAGTTCTAAGACAGCCAGGACTACACAGAGATCTTTTGTCTCTTGCAGGTGTGGTAGGGGCACAGACATGTATGGCCTCTTGAAAGGAAACCCCGCCCCCCCATTTTATCCAAATTCTACTGGGCACCGTGTACGTATACATAGTGTCTCATTAGACTGCAGTGATGGAAACTATAACCAAAGATCAAAGGTTTCCAGTGATGGAAACTATAACCAGCTACTGGGTTTAAGATGAAAGAAAATGCCAAATGCAGTGAGCTTCCCATGATAATAATGGTTATCATGTTCACCTAAAATGGAAGACCATTGTGCTGGACAGAGCAGAACAAGAAACTTAAGACTTCTCACAGTCTACCATGAAAGGATTCGGCTAATTTCCCAAGACTGCTTCATGAAGATTAAATCCTTCATACAGTACTGAAAAGATTGGCAAATGTTCTCATACCCGAGACCTGACCAGCTGTCATTACTTGGTGATTTGGATAAAGAAGTCTCATTTAATTTGGGACTGGGCATCCAGGACAGTAGTACCTCAGTATTGTTGGTTAGCTGCCTGGTGCATTTTTCACTCACCAACTATGGAGAGTTTGACAAACCTGTTCTCATCACAAGGATTGCAATCAGCACCTCCTTTGTGAGTGAACATCCATTTCCACTTTTGCTCAATGATAATGTCTGTTACTCTCATTGTATAGGAAAAAGCCGGCCAAGTCAGTTATCCAACAGCATGCTCTTAGATTAGAATGGAGCCCACATCCTGCTGTCTTGCTTTAGCATCTGCTCAGCAGGAAACTTGGGCTTTTATCGTGCCCTTTACATATTTTGGGCTAAAAGAGCTAAAATTTTAAAAGTATGGGGTCTAACTACTGTGAAAGGTATATCAACTTGAGGTGACACCTATTTGCAAGAATCTACCACCAATACTAAGAGGTTTGAGTTCTGTTTCCCTAAGATAGCAGCAACCTGACAGGCTTTTGCCCAAGGGGTGATACTTTTGACTAGGGTGAAGGCTGATATCTCGCATATACTTTGATGAGCCAGACTTTTCAGTACATAAGTTCATTACAAAACACAAACATGGATCTCCATATCGCACGCCTTTAATCCCAGCATTAGTGAGGCAGAGGCAGGTAGGTCTCTTGAGTTCGAGAACAGCGAGGGCTACACAAAGAAACTTGTAAGTGATGATGAGAGATGCAAAGGGTTAAATTTGCAGAGCCTGACAACTTCTGAAGAAAGGCATCTGCCTCCGAGACTAGTCTGCTTAAGCTGGGACGTTGGCGGCCAGATTCATAATTAGTAAAGCAAAACAGCTCGATTCCTTACGTGTTGAAAGCGATTATTTACAGAATATAAATACACATAACAGATTCCCCCATTTACCAAACATTCCTGGTTTTGGAGGGAAAAAAAGTTTGCTAGAGAATGCAAAATGGCGACTTCGCGTGACGTCAGGCCTGTCGCAGACACATACTGCCGCCTTATTAAGGGCGGAAGCCAGGCTAACGCAGCCTCGCTACAGACGACCGTGAATAGGCGCGCAAAAAAAAAAAAAAAAAAAAAAAAAAAAAAAAACGCTCAGTTTCCGGCGGATTTATCCGAGGCCTATAGTTTAGTGAGGGCGGAAGTTCAGGCATGGAAAAGGTGTAATCCAAGAATGGTTACAGCGCCTGTCGTGTTTCAGTCACTTCCGGGGAAGATCGGAAGTTGCTTTGTTTTGCTTCAAGATGGCTGCTGGGATGTATTTGGAACATTATCTGGACAGTAAGAGCCAACTGGAGAAGGGGGTCATGGGCCATAAAGTGGTGTAGAGGGTCCAGGTTGACAGACTTAATGGCCCTGAGGTTCTGGTAGCCTGAAGATCACAGGAAAAGGGTTCCGTGGGAAGATTTATTCGAGGGGGAAGAGGGAGGGGGCGGGGCAGTGAGCTTAGAGGCCTCGCTCAAGATCTGGACGAGGGAATGGCTGCCCCTTGGGATCAGGGCTGGGCTTTAAAAAGGGTTAGGGGTAGCAGGGAAAGTAGTTGTTGACTCAGTTCTTGAGGGTAGATTTTTTTTCCCCCCAGAGTTGTGCAGCGTCGTTATTTACGCACTGCCATTTGGAGCAGCAGCAGATACTCGGCCTAATTCCTTTAGTCATTTATATCTCAAAAGTGGCTCCTCATTAAGCTTGCTGGGTGGAACAGAGCGACCACTGAGTTGATCGCTGAAATGCTTCACTTTATGAGCAAAATCCAGTTCTCAAAAAATGAGGAATATGTCTGTCTGTCTGTCTCCTCGCCTCCCTGGTCTTCCCCCTCCCCCGTCGTGTGTGTGTGTGTGTGTGTGTGTGTGTGTGTGTGTGTATAGAGAGACTGGGAAGTGAGAAATCGGCTGGGGATATATTAGACAGACTTTTAGGCAACTCTTAACCTGGGCATCTTAAAATAGAGCATTGATTTTAATAAAAGAAAGTAACTGATCAAATAATGGTAGCAGTACAAATCAGAAGTGCAGACCTGGTCTTAGAGAATGACAGAAAGTTTTTAGATATTAAACATGGCACGCCTTTAATCCCAGAACTTGGGAGGCAGAGGCTGTCGGATTTCTAAATTCGTGGCCAGCCTGGTCGACAGAGTGAGTTCCAGGACAGCCAGGGCTACACAGAGAAACCCTGGGGGGGGGGGGGGGGGGCGCGGATGTCGGTGCCGGCATTACCAGAAGGCCTCTGACCTAGTATTGACTGCTAGGAGGAAGTAAGTTACTTGAGCGAGAAGGTGGTGCCGACTGCCTCAGAGGAAAGATGAGTCATCCGATTTGGTAATCTGTTGTGCCTAGTAATCCTAGTGAACTGCTGTTACAGACTTAAGAAGCCCCCTCTTGTCTTGTCTTTTCAGACAGTGTGTGATTTAGCCCAGGTTGACCTTGAACTCCATAAATAGCTGACAGTGATCTTGAACTCCTATCTCCCCAGTGCTATTGATTATAAGCACCAAGCCATATTCAGTACAAACATTTTTTTTTTTTACATTTGAGTTCGATTTACAGAAACACAAGTTTGGGTAGCACATACCTTTAATCCCAGCACTTGGAAAGATCTCTATGAGTTTGAGACCAGCCTGGTATTATAAAGTGAGATCTCGGCCCGCCAGGGCTACATAATGAGAGCCTGTCTTTATGTTTATATAGGAGATGACATTAGAGCACTTGCCTAACAAGGGGCAGCCCCTGGGATTGAAGTCCAGTTTCCCCACCACAGGGGGGCGGGGGGGAGTGAGGTTAAGCTCTGTAGAGAAAACTTGCTTTTGTGGAGAAGCTTAAGTAATAATACGTTTATTCAATTATTTATTTGACACTTTCTAAACATGAGGGGAATTTAAAATTGATCCAGGCATGTTTCTCCTGGAAGTTTAGGGAGACATACCCAAAGTAACTATTAATTATTTAGTTATGGTTGGATAAATACTAAAAATACTAGCTAGACTATATCTTTTTTTTTTTTTTTTATTTTGGTTTTTCGAGACAAGGTTTCTCTGTATAGCACTGGCTGTCCTGGAACTCACTCTGTAGACCAGGCTGGCCTCAAACTCAGAAATCCGCCTGCCTCTGCCTCCCGAGTGCTGGGATTAAAGGCGTGCGCCACCACACCCGGCTCTAGCTAGACTATCTTGACAGCCTGTCTATGTAAGGCATTTGTCCAAGTCTGGGAAAGTCTGGTTCTGAATCTGCACTTTGAAGAATGAGAAGAAGTGGAGTGGGGGAAGCAGGTACGGTGTGGGTGGGGTGAGGAAGCCAGGATTCCTGGGAAGTTGCTGGCCAGTGTGAGGCGCTTAGAAGACCAGTGTGTCATCAGAGAGAGCAAGAAGATGGCAAGGCTGAGTGAACTAAGCCAGATAGGAAGTGTGGAACACAGCCTTAAGTTACTGGACGGTTACAGAACACATGATGAGTGCTAAAGTTGAGAGCAAAGAAGATGGAGGTTGAAGCTAAAAGAGAGAAAGCTAGTTTATAGAATAAGGCCACCAAATAAGAAGAGGTTGGAAGGCTTGCAAAGACAGGAGGCTAGCTGAAAAAGAGGTTTCCCCTTTTGAGAAAGGGCAAATGAATCCTGTCACAAATAAATCCCTCATTTCAGGGCTGGGCATGGAGCTTAGTTGGTAGAATGACTGCCTGGCATGCAAGGGCCCTGAGGTTTGATCCCCAACACTGTATACAGCTGGCATAGGACTGTTAACACAGGACTATTAGAAGCCAACACATGACAAGAATCAGAAATTTACTGTTGGTCATCCTTGGCTACGAAGCAAGTTTGAGGCCAGCCTGGCCTACAGAGACCCTGTCCAAAAAAAAAAAAAAAACTTAAAAAAAACAAAACAAACAAACAAAAGCAAGAAAAAACTCCAGTTTCAAATGAGGGGAAAACTGAATCATACTCCATTTTTTTAAATACTGAATTGCACTTTAGAAAAGTATTTTAGTTAATTTTTTTTATTAGCTACCCATCAATCATGGGAATGGTGTCTGTGTGTGTGTATGCATGAATGCTGTCCCCTTGTAACTCAGAAACATTGTACCCCCAGAGCTGGAGCTATAGGGACTTGGAAGCCACTCAGGATGGGTGCAGGGAACCACACTCTGGACTCTGGAAGAGCAGCCAGTGCTCCTGTCTGCCGAGCATCTCTGTAGCCCCTAAACTTTACTTTTGTCTCTTTTCCTGTTCTTTGTTTTGTCTTTTAAAACAATTACCTTATGTAACCAGGTGGCTCCAGGTTCCCTATGTGGCCAGACTGACTTGAGTTCATCATTCCCCTGCCTCTTCCTTTTGTTTCCAGCCTGAACTTCATTTTCAAAGGAGCCGTCGGTCGGCTAGGGATGTAGATCAGGGGCAGCACGCTTGCCTAGCGTACGCAAAGCCCTGGGTTCTATCCGCAGCATCGCAGAAACAGTAAACAAAAGGTTAAATAGAAGCCGGGCGTGGTGGCGCACGCCTTTAATCCCAGCACTCGGGAGGCAGAGGCAGGCGGATTTCTGAGTTCGAGGCCAGCCTGGTCTACAAAGTGAGTTCCAGGACAGCCAGAGCTATACAGAGATACAGAGAAACCCTGTCTTGAAAAACCAAAAAAAAAAAAAAAAAAAAGGTTAAATAGAAAGATAGCTGCAGCAAGCTGAGGTCTAGCTTAGTGGTAGAGCCCTTGCCACGACTTAGGTGTACCGCAATAACTATTTCTGTCTCTTCCCAGGTATTGAAAACCTCCCGTTTGAATTACAGAGAAACTTTCAGCTCATGAGGGACCTAGACCAAAGGACAGAGGGTACGTACAAAATAATAGGCTTTTCTTGATCACCGTGTGGTTTCCTGCTTTCTGCTACCGTACCATCTGGTGAACTGTGACTTACTCGGGGGGAGGGAGGTGTGTATGCACGTATGTATGTATGTATGTATGTATGAATGTTCTGCCCATATGTATATCTGTGTATCATGTGTGTGCCTGGTACACAGAGACCAGAAGACAGTATCAGATCGCCTGGAACTGGAGCTATAAAGATGGTTGTGAGCCACCCTGTGGGTACTGGGCTCCAAACCCAGGTCCTCTGCAAGAAAACAGCCAGTGCTCTTAACCACTGAGCCATCTCTCCAGCCTGACTTTCATGGACTCCTTAAAAGAAGATAGTGGCTATCCTTTTCTACTTTTCCATATCAAATGAAGGACTGAGAGAATACCTCAAGAATTCAGTGATACTGAGCTGGCGAAACAGTTCAGTGGGTAAAGGTGTTTGCTACCAGGCCTGATGTCCTGAGTTTGATCCCCAGAACCCACACAGTAGGAGGAGAGAACCTCCCAGAAGTTGGTCCTGTGACCACAATCTGTGGGCCATTGTACACGTTCATCCACACACGTACAAACTCTGCACAAAATAAATAAGGTGCAGGGGTGTTACGGTTTTCATACTTCTTTCCTCAAGACTAGAAGATACCAAGCCTAGACATTGCTCCTGGTTTTGTTTGTTGCTTTTGCATGAACACAAGGTATACTTCATTGCAGTGTTTGCTATCACCAAATACACAGCACTTGAGACTACATACGCCTGCATGGTTGGCTGCTGGCAACTTTGCTGAGAAGCTATTACAAAGAAAGGGCAGGGCATGGTAGCATAGGCAGGTATATCTTGGTGAGTTCGAGGCCAGCCTGGTCTACATATTGAGTTTCAGGCCAGCAAGGCTATATGGTGGGACCCTGTCGTGGGGGAAAAAAAAAAATCTGAGGTCATCCTTGTACATCTGGCACATACCCAGAGTTTGGGGTCTGCCTTGACTACATGAGACCTTTTCCCCCAAAAGCCAAAGAAATAAAAGTAACCAATAACAACAAAAGGGAAAGGAAAAAGACAAAAGGCATCAGGTAACATCAGAAGTGCTCTACTGTATTCCTCAACTCATAGACACATTGGATGTCATAACTCATAGACGGTAGAATCAGCTGGATTTCTCAGGCCTTGTACTCGGGGCTGAGTTGGCCCTCCTGAGGTGCCTGCCCTCTGGTGCCTGAGGAATGCTTCACTGCAGTGCTCAGGCTGCTCTGCTCCAGAGGTAAGGTTCCTTTTGAAGGTGTCCTCATACCCACTGAAGGATTGATATGTCTTACGTTCCATCCTATGTAGCCATGGTCAAAGATCTAGCAAGCTAGGCCGTGAAGCCATGTCTTACGTTGCTCTGGCTAAGTGTCTTCATGGGTATCATCACCTAAGACTCTGGACATCTGCCTCTGACAGCTGTCTGCGAGACAGTTAGACTCGGCTGGATTTCTTTTCAATGTCGTTCTAACTCTTGATTCTGTGTACAGAGAGCAGCTGGAAATTACAGAATTGCATGCTTTTCTCACTACTTCTACAGGCCTGGAGTGCAGTGAGGTGTGGGCATAGCATGTTCCCAGACGTGCCCACTGCTGGTGCTGCACTGGGTTAGTCATTCATCTCCTTCCATTGCCATTTTTATGAGCTAATATAGGGCTAAGGGGTAGAGATCTTCTAGTCAGTATTCCAGGTCTTCACCAGCCCTCTAGTATTAAGGTGTTTTGAGCGATATCTAAGATGAACAAACAAAAAAAAAAAATGACAAGAATGGTAAGCAAGTTACAAGTGATGAGCAAGCTGGATGTGGTGGCACACACATGGAATCTCAGCATTCAGGGGGCTGAGGCAGGAGGATTGGCTTCTGTTTGAGGTCAGCCTGGACTATAAGTAAGTTCTAAGACATCTTGAGCTACAGAGACTGGTACTCGGAAAACGGAAAGAGAAAAGTAGGGTGGATGGGAAGGATGCGGACCCTGCTTTCCTTGAAGTAATTAAGACCTAATGTTAAAATGTCAGACCCCGCACTCTGGCTGCGTAGGCGGGAGCATCATAAGTTCAAGGCCAACCTGGGCAAGACTCAGAGAGAGAAAGACCTGGAGCCAGAGCACCAGTGAGTGACAGCCTGGTTTGCAGGAGGTAGGGCAGGGCCGTTTGGAGATGCTGCTCAGAAAGAAGATGGTCTTTGGAACCCCACTCACGAGGCAAGCAGCAAGCAAGCCCTGCAGAGAAGCATCCTGAAATGTCATCAGGAATATACTTCATGATAACCTGCTTTGCAGAGAACCCCACCATGCCTCTGTGGTAGTCTCAACTCCCAACTGTGGCAGCCATGTTTTCTGTACCTTGAAGGTACTTTAAGACAGTCTCAGCCAGGCCCACGCTTATAATCCCAGTGTTAGGAAATCTAAGACAGGAGGATATCCCAAGTTCAAGACCAGGCTAAGCTACATACTGAC
The DNA here is from genome assembly GCF_978045245.1 of Mus caroli. Classification (NCBI taxonomy): domain Eukaryota; kingdom Metazoa; phylum Chordata; class Mammalia; order Rodentia; family Muridae; genus Mus; species Mus caroli. The sequence continues at coordinate 24,108,129 of NW_028227262.1, read as the reverse complement.
ACTGTCTCAAAACAAACCAAAAAAAAGCCCAAATAAGTATTTGCATCTCCTGAATACAGGGCGTAGTAGCGGTCAGTGTTCAGTACAGTTCACTTGGAAGGTTTGGATGGCCAATGGAAAAGGTCCAAGGAACAAGAGGAAGAAGTATGTTTCATCTAGCCACCAGGGGCCGCTGTGACCCAGGCCTGTCTCTGTTGTAGACCTGAAGGCTGAAATTGACAAGTTGGCCACTGAATATATGAGTAGCGCCCGCAGCCTGAGCTCCGAGGAGAAGCTGGCCCTTCTCAGACAGATCCAGGAGGCCTATGGCAAGTGCAAGGAATTTGGTGACGACAAGGTGCAGCTGGCCATGCAGACCTATGAGATGGTATGGCCCTGTTCATGGCTTCCCACCTAGCTCTCATCTAATTCTCAGGGTCTTAGACCCCTCCTTCAGCTGTGTTGGGATCTGTGTTGGGTCTTAGCTGTTTTCTTTGATGGGAGCCAGGCTTGGACCTCTTCCCTTCCTTCCCCCACAGGTAGACAAACACATTCGGCGGCTGGACACAGACCTGGCCCGTTTTGAGGCTGATCTGAAGGAGAAACAGATCGAGTCGAGTGACTATGACAGCTCTTCTAGCAAAGGCAAAAAGAGTGAGGAGGGGCGGGGCTGTGAGATGCGGGCAAGGAGTCAGAGGGAGAAGAGGCCAACTCCAGATAAGAGGAAGCGGCACTGCCTGGACCAGGAGCAAAGAGAACTTAACCCATCTTTTTGTCTCTGCCTCCCGGCTTACCCTTTCTTCCTAGAAGGCCGGACCCAAAAGGAGAAAAAAGCTGCCAGAGCCCGTTCCAAAGGGAAAAACTCAGATGAAGAAGCCCCCAAGGCTGCCCAGAAGAAGTTAAAACTTGTGCGCACGTGAGTATACCAGAGGACGCCCGCCTCCCAGCCAGCCTCGTGCCACTTTCCCTGTCTTCTGTGCCAGTAACTCTGTCACTGTGGTGTCTGCTGGACGGAGAAGAAGCCACACATCATTTGCCTCACCACGATCTTCTACCACCTCAGAGCGCAGGTTGTAGCTTCCCTTCCTGCAGATGACATTTGTCTTCCTCTTGGCATACAGAAGTCCTGAGTATGGGATGCCCTCAGTGACCTTTGGCAGTGTCCACCCCTCTGATGTGTTGGATATGCCTGTGGATCCCAACGAACCCACATATTGCCTTTGTCACCAGGTCTCCTATGGAGAGATGATTGGCTGTGACAACCCGGATGTGAGAACCGTTTCCTCGGGGTTGGGGGAGGAGCTCTGAGGGGCATGAGTAAGAGGAGGAGGTGACTCGGGTCAAGAGAAGGATGCAGAATGGCATGGTGGTTGGCCTGGGTTGCTGGGACTTGAAGTTTCTAAACTGGAGTAGAGGGCCCCTACCTCTCAGGAGCCGCTGGTGGCCCTCCCTCCACCCTGCTCCAGTCGCTCCCTGATGTCTGTGATCCATCTGCCTTCTCCAGTGTTCCATCGAGTGGTTCCACTTCGCCTGTGTGGGGCTGACAACCAAGCCTCGAGGGAAATGGTGAGTGACAGCTGAGGTGTGGCAGGAGCTGGCAGGCCATCCCATGTCCCAACGCCCAGTGTGAGAGAGCACACAGGCTTCTCTCACTTTCGGCTCACCTCACTCTTCTCTCCTCCATGTTGGGTTTTAGGTTTTGCCCACGCTGCTCCCAAGAACGGAAGAAGAAATAGGTTTCCCTGGATTCCATTACAGACTTCTGCATCCCCCTGACCTGGGCTAGTGGACAGAGTGGAAGGCCTGTGCTGGGGACGGGGGGCCCAGGGAGATGTGGACAGTGCGGTACCGTCATCCCTCTCCCTCCTCCCCACTCGGTGCTGAGGCTGCATCCAAACCCCAGTAGGGAGGGTGCCGCAGCCAGTGACGGTATGTGCTCTCCTCCCACCTCTCCCAGAGGGAAGTAATCCCACTCACTGTCCTTTTGCCTCCGTGGTGAGGTTGGTGCTGTATTTCAGAGGGAGGGTCCTCTTCATTCCCCTTGCTTTGACTTAAGGACTGGGGCAGTGGAGTGGGGCACTCTCCCAGTCCCCTCACTCCTCCTTCCCCCATTGGGAGCTAGGCAGGACAGACTGCCTTCTCTGCACTCTTCCTGTTCTCTATGGGGAGGGGTCTTCTAGGTCATTTGGGCTGTGGCCTAGTTAAGTGGTTACCCCAACCTCTATGGCCCGGGGATTTATGCTGACTTTGAATGGGAGAGGGGCAAGGTGGACCGCAGGTTACTCACATGTAAAAGGAGTTGGGGTAGGTAAATAAAAGCTATCCATGCTAGCCTGCTGTGTTTATTGTAGAGACTGTTTAAGTATATGTGGTAAGCATTCTTTTTGCATCCTCTGGATTGGATGAGAGGCAGGAAGATGGCTTGCCAGAAATAGGACAAGACATAAAACCCAAAATGGTCCTGTCCTGTGGTGTCCACAGCTTCTCCACCTGGAGGAGTGCCTTGCATCGGGGGACTCAGAATTTTGTAATTACGAATCTCCTCCCGGTGAAACACCTTTAACCCAATTCCAATAAATCATGTATTTGCTTTATATGTGTGTGTGGTGATAGTATTAGATACAAAACAGGTATTTTCTCCCCACCTCCCAGTGAGTTGTGTTGGTCCCCTCCCTCTTGAAACAGTATCCCTTGGGCCACTGAACCATCCTTCCATGTGTGCTCGCCTTGGTCAGCCCTGCTTCATTTTAACTTTGGGCCTTTTTCCTACCTAAGAGGTGTCCTCCCTAGTTCTTCCCCTCCCTGCCTTCCTTTCAGACATCCAGCTCTGCTGCCCACAGTGCAGCCTATACTCAACAGCCAGGTCTCCACAAAACCGCGGACGTTGCTTCGCGAAACCCGCCATCTTTATCTGAAGAAGGGGTGACAGTACACACCTCCTGGGTCTAGGGGTTAAGTGGCAGGAAGTAGCGCGCAGACCCGGGGTTACAGCTAGGAGAAATTAGGAGCAGGATTTTAGGTTCATTTCCCGGCAACACAAAAATAAATTCGAAGAAAGTGGTACCGAGCAATAGAGGTCCTACGCTGTTGAAGACCGACTGGAAGGGCTGCTGTATGTAGCCTGTGGCTTCTGACTTGGTCCGCTTGTCCGTGGCCCGCTACTGGTGCAGCTCAGAGGAGTTCACCTCGTGGCCTGGCCCCGCCCTCACCTTCTATGACGTAGCAGCCGCGCCTCCTGCCGCCTTCGTGCTAGCAGCCCGAGACCCACGCTCTCCGAGGCTCGGCCCGTTAGAGGTCGCTTTGTTGTGAAAACGCGGGTGGACCTTCCCAGGCCATGATGAATCTAGCTGCTGGCTTCCTTCTGATGCTTCTGGAAGGTGAGAGGCTACGCTTGGCCCGTTTGGAAGCTGCTGTGGATCTTCCCTGGGGCTCCCTTATGCTCCTGAAGGGCCCTGAGCGCCCCCACCCCCCTTTTTTTAATGGGTTTTGAGACAGCTGTCTCCAGGTGGTTGAGCTGTACCTGATCCGAGCTTGGCTGGTCTTTTCTCTCTTGTCCCTTGAAGCCTTCCACTGTAGTCATCAGGCATCATCCAAGACACACACACACACACACTTCAGTTCTTAGTTCATTGACGGGGAGGGGAGGGTCTACTTCTAGCCTGGGTCTGGCCACTGGACCCCGAGTGCATTGTGGGTTAAGGTCCATTCTTGTCTGTCCCCCTACCCTGCAGTGCTGCTCCTGCCTGAAACACCTCTTTCCGCTGAGGAATCACCAGCTTCCACTCCAGGCAGCCCTCTCTCATCCACTGAGTATGAACGCTTCTTCGCCCTGCTGACCCCAACCTGGAAGGCAGAGACTACCTGCCGCCTCCGTGCCACCCATGGCTGCCGGAACCCCACTCTCGTTCAGTTGGATCAATATGAAAACCACGGATTGGTACCAGATGGTGAGGGCCAGGCTGGTGGGAAAACCTAGGCATCCCGAGGTCACCTAGGCTCCAGCCAAAAGCTTCGTGCTCATATGAGAGTCAGGAGGAGATAGCTGGCAGCTCACCCTAGAACCTGTTCTCATTCTTGGAGACCTTGACCCAGCCCTGGCCTTCCTGTAACCAGCCTCTCCATGGGTGCTCTCCTTCCTCAGGTGCAGTCTGCTCCGATCTCCCATATGCTTCCTGGTTTGAGTCCTTCTGCCAGTTTGCTCAGTATCGTTGCTCCAACCATGTCTACTATGCTAAGGTGAAAAAGGTGGCATCTGGTGATCCAGGGCCAGGGGAGCTCGGTGGGGCTGGGAAGTTGAGGAAGGACTCTGGGAAGGTCTTCACTGTAGCGCAGGCTCAGTGTCAGTTTGCCATGGTAGGCATAGTCTCACCACGGAAGTTAAGGCTGGCTGAACCACCCTCATTACTGTGAGTGACGGGAGAGAAGAGATACAGGAAAAGGCAGAGTCATTATGCCCTTCCCTCGCTTCCAAAGGGTCCTTGCTGGGGTAGGAGTGGCTGCTCATGGGGAAAGGCGTTCCAATTCCCTTCTTTCCTTGCAGAGGGTCCGGTGCTCCCAGCCCGTCTCCATCCTATCCCCCAACACTCTCAAGGAGGTGGAGTCCTCAGCAGAAGTTCCTCCCACTTCCATGACCACCCCCATTGTGTCCCATGCCACAGGTGAGACTTCCCAGAGTGGGGACCGCAGTTCCCAGCCCTAGCTTGGCAGCTTGCAACAGTCTGTAACTCCAGTCCTGGGAGATTCAATGCCCCCTTTTGGCCTCCACAGGCACTGCATGAATTCAGGCAAAACACCTATACACATAAAATAAAAATAAAAGCCCTCTAGGCCTTTTGTAAATTGATATCTTCATTTTGGAGAGTATTTGGACCGGGAGTACAGCTAAATGGTAGGATGTATACTTTTTTTTTTGGGGGGGGGGGGTTTGGTTTTTTCGAGACAGGGTTTCTCTGTATACCCCTGGCTGTCCTGGAACTCACTCTGTAGATCAGGCAGGCTGGCCTCAGAAATCCGCCTGCCTCTGCCTCCCGCGTGCTAGGATTAAAGGTGTGCGCCACCACACCCGGCTGAAAGTATACTTTTGTTCTATCCATGCATTCTATGCGAGAGGCCCTGGGTTTGATTCCTAGGCTCCCCTCATTCTAATAGAGGGTTGCTAGTTCTTTAGAATACATAGTGTTCTCTACATGAGATGGGTAAAAGGTAACATTTGCTCTAGGAGTTAGGGAATAGGTACCCTTGAAAGAAGCTGACACATACCACCAGCATCTGTTATGGTCATGTCCTTGTTTATACATAATGTGTTCAGTGTGTGTGTGTGTGTATGTGCACGTGCATGCATGTATGTGGAGATCAAAGGTCAACACTGGGTGTTTTCCTCAGTTACCAGATTTGTTTGAGACAGGATATGACTATGAAGTTCTAGCTGGCCTGTAACTCACTATCTAGGACTTACAAAGATCTGCCTCTTTCTCTGGAGTGCTGGCATTAAAGGCATATACTCCTATGCTTAGCTTAGACCACCTTTTTTTTTTTTTAAGAGTGGATCTTTCAATAAACTTGGAGCTGAACCGGAGAGAGGGCTCAGTGGTTAAAAGCACTGACTGCTCTTCCAGAGGACAGGAGTTCAATTCCCAGCAACCACATGACAGCTCACAGCTGTCTATGACTCCAGTTCCAGGCGATTTAACACCCTCACACACACACATATATGCAGGCAAAAACAGCAATGCACATAAAATAAAGATAAACATATCAAAAAGAAAGAAAGGAAGGAAGAAAAGATAGACACGGGGCTAGAGATATAGGTCTCAGCAGTTAAGAAAACTGACTGCTCTTCCAGAGGTCCTGAGTTTAGTTCCCAGCAGCCACATGGTGGCTCTCAGTCATCTGTAATTCAATCTGAGGTTCTGAGTCCCTTCTCTGTTGTGTCTGAAGATAACAACAGTGTACTCACATACAAGGAAAAAAAAAGGAAAAGACACATAAAAAAGAAACTCAAAGCTGCTGAACTTGATGGCACAGGCCATTCATCCTAGCACCCAGGGAGCAGGGGGAACTCTGCATTCCAGAGTAGCTACGACTACACAGTGAGACCTTGTATAGTAATAATAATAATAATAATAAAAAGAAAGCTGGAGCTCACTGGCAAGCCAGTAAGTCCTCAGCAGCAGCATCCTTCCTCCTCCTCCCAAGACTGAGATTATAAACACAGGTTACCATACCCAGCTTTTATGTAGATCTTTTTTTTTTTTTTTTTCGAGACAGGGTTTCTCTGTGTAGCCCTGGCTGTCCTGGAACTCACTCTGTAGACCAGCCTGGCCTCGAACTCAGTGATCCACCTGCCTCTGCCTCCCGAGTGCTGGGATTAAAGGTGTACCACCATGCCCGGCTATGTAGATTTTTAAGGGCTGAACTCACATCTCCACACTTGCAAGTACTTTACCAACTGAAGCTGCCTCCCCAGCCCCAATTTATTGATCCAAAACAAACAAAACAAACAGGCCAAAATCTTGTGTTAACATTGCTTCAAGATAGGATCTCTTGTAGTTCCAGCCTCGGGCTCTATATGTAGCTGAGCTGGTTGGACTTGAAGTCCTGATCCTCCTGTCTCTACCTCCCAGCTACTGAGTTTACAGGCCTGTTCCTTCACCGCTGCATGGATAAATGGGCTTTCTCCAGGAGATGGAAGTCTGATCCCTCCTTTCTCTTCTCTCTCCTGGTCCCGCCTAAACCTTGCTGTAGCCACAGAACACCAGTCCTTCCAGCCTTGGCCTGAGCGGCTCAACAACAATGTGGAGGAGCTGCTGCAGTCATCCTTGTCCCTGGGAGGCAAGGACCAACAGAGCAGTCGGAGACCAGGCCAGGAGCAGCACAAGCAGGAGCAGATCCAAGAACATAAGATAGAAGAAGCACAGGAGCAAGAAGAGCAGGAAGAAGAGGAAGAGGAGGAGGAAGCCAAGCAGGAAGAGGGGCAGGGGACAGAGGCAGGTCTGGAGTCAGTGTCCAGGCTGCAGTCAGACTCAGAGCCCAAGTTTCAATCCCAGTCACTGTCTTCCAACCCGTCCTTCTTTACTCCCCGGGTCCGAGAGGTGGAGTCTGCTCCACTGATGATGAAGAATATCCAGGAGCTCATTCGGTCTGCCCAGGAAATGGATGAAATGAATGAACTGTACGATGACTCCTGGAGAAGTCAAAGCACTGGCAGGTACAGGAAATTGTGACTTCTTCATGGGCCCTGCCATCCATCCCTGCGGCCTTCCTTGGAAATGCGAAGCCCACTTCCCAGCTGTGGTCTCCAGACCCACTCAGACCTGCTTAGGCTTCAAGCACGGCTAGCAATGGCGGGCCCCTCCTGTTCTGTGCCCATCTTTGTTTTAAGCCTCACCCTGGGTTCTGATCTTCTCTCTGGCCTTGATTAGCACTAAAGCCTTCAGAAAGTTATTTCTCCATCTTGTTGTCGTTGTTCTTTGATATTTACTTAATTTTACTTAGGCATATGTGTGTGTGTGTGTGTGTGTGTGTGTGTGTGTGTGTGTGTGTGTAGGTACATGTGTGCAAGTGTCTGAGGGGGGCCCAAGAGGGCGTCAGATCCCCTTGGTCTACAAGAAATGAGTAGTTGTGAGCTGCAAGAGTGGGTGAGGGGACCAAACATGGGTCTTCTGGAAGAGCAACAGGTGCTCTTAACCACTGAGCCATCTCTCCAGCCACTGTTTCTCCATTTTTGACTTCAGTTCCTCTTGTAAAAGTAGGAATTGGTCCAGGGTCCTCTCAGGCTCCAGGATGGAGACCCTCTGCTAAGCATGCTGCCTAGTGCACATGACCAAGACCAAGTGCTCAGCGGAAGGGCAGAGTGGCTGTGGTTTTCCGCCCCAGCCCTCTGGCCCATCCCCACCAGCCTGTATGTCTTCTTGCAGCCTCCAGCAGCTGCCCCACACGGAGACCCTGATGGTGCTATGCTATTCCATTATGGAGAATGCCTGCACCATGACTCCCACAGCCAAGGCCTGGAGCTACATGGAGGAGGAGATCCTTGGCTTCGGGGATTCGGTATGTCCACCATGCTAGTTAATGGACATCCCATGGGCCTGACACTGTGTGAGCCATGGGTGAGGGGGCTGGGCGAAGAAAGCAGGAGACCTAGTTGAGGTTCGTTGGAAGGACATCTTTCGTAGAGGAAGGCTCAAGACCTAAGTCTGGAAGCCAGTCTGGTCTGGAATGCATCCTTCAGCTCTTCAGATTGTTAGGCTGTGAGCCATCCCTGAAATCCTCTTCAGCACCTTCAGTACCTAGCTGTGCCTTAGATTCAGCTCTGTTTCTTTACAAAAGGTTCCTAGAACCCATTCCTGTTGAGTCTGGTGATGTGAGCTGTAGCCCCAGATCCTTGGGAGGCTGTTACAAAGGAGTCACAAGTTCACTCTGGAATGGGCAGCAGAATGAGGGTCGACTTAGGGAAACCCAGATGCAAAAAAAAAAAAAAAAAAAGTCAATAGAAGGTTGAGGATGAGGCTCAGTGGTAGAGCACTTGCCTAGCACACAGAAGACCCTGTGTTCAATCCCCAGTACCAAAAAGCAATATATAACGGAAGCCACTTATATTAGGATTTTCCTAGAAAAACAGAACTGATAGAATTGCTTACACGATGCAGTCTATACGGCCCAACGATGGCTAAAGAGGCTGACAGTCTGGTAGTTGCTTAATCTGTGAGGCTGGATGCCCCAGCAGTCCCAATCCTGCACGGAAAACCTGAGGATTCCTGGAGAGCTGCTGTTCTTCAGTCTACACTGGATGTCAAGAGAAGTCAGTTCTCCTATCCGTGAAAGAACGTTGTACCAACATGACAGACCGACTTGCCAGCAAGCGTGAAGGAGGCAAAGCTCCCTTCTTGCACCTCTCTCCCTTAGATCTGGGCTCCTACTGAAAGACGCTGCCCACATATAGGATCGGTCTCCCTTCAAATGATCTGGTCAAGAAAAATCCCTCGAAGGAGTTCCTGGGGGGCTTGTTTCTAGTCGGTTTCAAATCCAGTCAAGTTGACAACAATCAGACATTCGCCCCTTGTCAGGTGACATCCAATCATAGCTCTTTATGTTGTGCTTCATTTCCAGATGAAAATGGAAGGGGCAAGATTATAATTCTGCCTACACATGATACAACTGCCCCACATATAACTAAACACTAAGTAGGTGGCAAAATCCCTTGAGGAATGCTTAGTCCTTCTGTGTCCCATAATTTACATATGATAATATATACCTACAACCCTTGAAATGCTGATAGTATCTCAGTGGATGTTACATGATAAAGAAATAGAGGAAAGAAAACACAGATATCTGCTTAATACATGTGTGCCTGCACAAACATGTTCTTAACGAACTAGGCCAGGAGCCCTGGCTGGAGTCGGGCACGACCCTCACTGCCGTGACTGGACACTACGCCTTTGCTGGTTGTACTACTGTTCCTCATCCTGTATCTCCTCCCATCAGGAAGCACTGGGGAAGGCCTTGGCTCTCTGCACAAAGGAGTAATTCAGTCCTGTATCACTGAAGGGGCTGGGCCCTTGGTCACCTAGCTTCCCATTGACCTTCATCACAAGTCATGGTAACACTGAGAGATGCCCTAAAGCCGTGGTTCTCAATGTGTGGGTTGTGACCCCTCTGAGGGTTGCATATTATATCCTGCATATCAGATATTTACATTACGATTCATAATAGTAGCAAAATTATCATTATGAAGTAGCAATGAAAATAATCTTATGGTTGAGGGTCACCACAACATGAGGAACTGTGTTAAAGGGTCACGACCTTAGGAAGGTTGGGAACTACTGCCCTAGAGGATCTCTGCCAGCCAGACAATCTTTTTTTTTTTTAAGATTTATTTATTTATTATATGTAAGTACACTGTAGCTGTCCTCAGATACTCCAGAAGAGGGCCATCAGATTTCATGATGGATGGTTGTGAGCCACCATGTAGTTGCTGGGATTTGAACTCGGAACCTTCGGAAGAGCAATCGGCGCTCTTAACCACTGAGCCATCTCGCCAGCCCTCCCCCGCCCCGTCCAGACAATCTTATCTCCATTGGGAGGTTTTCCCTTGGTAGTCCAACCAGTCACCCTCCTAACAATTATCCCTTTCTTAGCCCAATGACTTGTATCATGAGCCCAAAGTGGCTAAGGAGAGGCCTTAGCTTCCAATTGAGTGGAATGTTTCATGTGACTCCTGGCAGAAGTGCTCACCCACGTGGAAGCAGAACTTCTAGGCTAGCTGAGCAAAAAGTCCAAGGATGAAGAAACTGTCCCTAGGGTGTCACAGAGGTGACAGTGAAGGGCTCCACTGTCCTGAACCATGAATCCTGGCGATAGAAAAAAAAAAACAACTGTATATTGGAGGTTGGTTCAGAACATATAGAGTCTTCTGGAAAGCACGACCCCAGCCCTCTCCATTGCTCCCATCTAATTGATACTGTTACTGTCTTTAAAAAACCAAAACCAGCCGGGCGTGGTGGCGCACAGCTTTAATCCCAGCACTCGGGAGGCAGAGGCAGGCAGATTTCTAAGTTCGAGGCTAGCCTGGTCTACAGAGTGAGTTCCAGGACAGCCAGGGCTACACAGAGAAACCCTGTTTTGAAAAAAACAAACAAAAACAAAACCACCACCACCAACAACAACAACAAAAAACAGGGGCTGGACTGATGGCTCAGAGGTTAAGAGTGCTGGCTCCCCTTCCAAAGGGTTTAGGTTTTTGTTTTGGTTTGGTTTTTTACAATTTTGTTTGTTTTTAAAGATTTATTTATTTATTATATATAAGTACACTGTAGCTGTCTTCAGACACACCAGAAGAAGGCATCAGATCCCATTACAGATGGCTGTGAGACACCATGTGGTTGCCTGGAATCGACTCTTAACCACTGAGCCATCTCTCCAGCCCAGGACCCAGGTTTAATTCTAAACACCCATATAGTGGTTCATAACCACCTGCAACTCTAGTTCCACTACTTGAGGAGCCTGAGGAAATCCTACACCCTCTTCTGGCCTCTAAGAGCATCAGGCACCCAAGTGGTAGATGGAGAGACACACATGCACACAGAACACTCATACACACAAAACAAAATCTAAAAGGTAAAATATCCATTTCACCATTTGATCAAGCGAGCAGCTTGCAAGTGGTGGGGACATCGTAAGTCCAGTGGGTTCCAGACACCTGCTGGACTGAGAAGTTCCTTGATTAGCCGCAAAGCTAATGGAGTACCGAGATGTCAGATAAGGCATCCTGTAAGTCCGTGGATGATAATCCCACCAGGAGCATTATGTGACAGTCAGGAAAATCCAGAAGTAAGGAAAGCACACTGTACTTTCCCAGTGTCACCTGCCATGAGATCGACAGCTGTCATCCGGGAGACTGGTGCCATCCATCATCTGTACCAGGGTCCTCTGGATGAACGGACCCGAGAGTGAAGGTTTATTAGATTGGGTAACATGATCCAGTCTGGATAGTCCAGCCACGGTAGTCGTTCAGTCCAGGAGACGGGCTGTCTCACATGTCCCAGCTGGGTACTGGAACATGGGGGGTTCCTAGGGAGCAGCTGGTCTTCAGTCTGTGTTGGGAGCCCAGCGAAGTGGGTTCTAATCTCAGTGAGGGAATGCAGATTGTCAGCAGCGGAATGGACAGACTTGCCTGCAAGCAGGCAAAGAAACACAGCTTCCTTTTTCCATCTGCCTTTTATCTGTGCTACCATTTAGGGGCGGGTCTTCCCGCTTGAAATAAGCTGGTCAAGGAAATCCCTCACGGGAACGCCCTGTGGCTTTCCTTTTAGTTGATTCTAGAGGCTGTCTAGCTGACAATCAAGACAACCGTCACAGCACTTCAAAGGATCTGTAAAAAGATTCCAGTTCCAACATCTCTCCCATACTTAGCAAGTTTATTCCCAGAAAGACTTTGGGTTTTTTTGTTTGTTTGTTTGTTTTTTGTTTTTGTTTTGAGACAGTTTCCTTGTATATAGCCTTGGCCAACTGGAACACTGTACACCAGGCTGGCCTCGAACTCTGCCTGTTTCTGCCTCCTGGGTGCTGGGATTAAAGTGGTTACCACAATCACCGGCTGACTACAAGAAAATATTTTTAAGTGTCTGAGCCAAGGCCTCTGCTGTGCTGCACAGGCTGATTTGGAGCTCCTGGGCGCACGTGATCCTCTCGCAGTGTTGGTACTAATTAGCAGTTGAGTGTGCAGTATATACACTGCCACATACAGTTCCCTGATTTTGAAACAGTATAGTTTAGCAAACGACCACTGAATGCCAATCTACCATGCATTCACCTGCTTCTCTGACAAACACTGATAGGGCCCCAGCTATCTGCTAGACGCTTGGGATGCTAACAGTAGATGCCATGCTTGCTCCCGTGGAAACTAGTCAGGGAGAAAGAAGGAAAAACAAGGCTGGGGTGTATGCTTTGGGAGAGTGTGCAAGACCAGGTAGTGCACCCTGGGAGAGTGTGCAAGGCCGGGGTGTGCACCCTGGGAGAGTGTGCAAGGCCGGGGTGTGCTCTGCGGGAGAGTGCTTGCATATCCGAGGTACTTGGCTTTGATCCCCAGTGGGTGCTACAACCAGCAGACCTGGCCTTGTGAGGAGATCAGCACTGTGGAGGGGAGAAGGAGAGTTCCAAGAAAGCAACCAGTGTAGTGAACAGGCCTTTCTCCATGATTGCAATGACCAGAGAATGCCCTTAGGGGAACTGGAGTTTAAACTGAGACGGGAAGGGAGTTAACAAGGCAAAAGAAGGGGCCCAGTGGGAGGTTCTTGGTAGAGAGTATAGCGTGCACAAAGGCTCTGGAGCAAGCAAGAACTGAATGCTCATGGCAAGCTTAGAATGAATGTATTTTCTGCCTGGAAGGGGCTTGAGCCTGGTACAGGAGGCGAATGAGGAGTCAGCAACATGATAAAAGGGTGTGGTAGAGTTTTTTAGACACATGTAAGTTCAGAGGTCATAGAGACTCAGGGTGGTATGGCTGGACAAGGGAACAGAGTCCACTTTTACTGAGCAGGTAGTAGCAGAAGACAGAGGCAAAAAAGATAGGGCACTAACGGGGAAAGCCTGAATCTCCATTTACTGTTGCAGGGAGAGGAAGGTCGGTAAAGGGTTGGGATCGGGTTGTGTTGTTGTCTTCCTTACCTGCTGCTGCGGGGTCAGCATGGGTTGCAAAGGATCCCGTGCCTTGTTTCAGGCTGCACCTTGGGTGACGGTGGGCTCCCCCGATGACGCGTTTGGCCAGATCTTTCTGGTTGTGCTGAGGAGGGCCCACCACTCAGCTAGGAGATGGCTGTAACTCCACTCTGCAAGAGCTTACAGGAACTGCGGGTTCAGAGCTAGCCATTTGACGGAGGATGTCTTTGAGAGATAGAAAGACCTGGACCCATGTCCAACTTAGAGCAATGTTCTTTATGAGGACACTGTCACACTTTTCAGACACACACCGGAAGAGGGCAGCAGATGCCATTACAGGCGGTTGTGAGCCACCATGTGGTTGCTGGGAATTGAACTCAGGACCTCGGGAAGAGCAGTCTGTACTCTTAACCGCTGAGCCATCTCTTCAGCCTTGAGCAATGTTCTTTTTTTTTTTTTTTTTTTTTGGTTTTTCGAGACAGGGTTTCTCTGTGTAGCCCTGGCTGATCCTGGAACTCACTCTGTAGACCAGGCTGGCCTCAAACTCAGAAATCCACCTGCCTCTGCCTCCCGAGTGCTGGGATTAAAGGCGTGCGCCACCACACCCGGCCTTTTTTTTTTTTTTTAAAGGTAAAGATTTAATTGAAGATTCTTTTTTTTTTTAAAGATTTATTTATTGATTATATGTAAGTACACTGTAGCTGTCTTCAGACACTCCAGAAGAGGGAGTCAGATCTTGGATGGTTGTGAGCCACCATGTGGTTGCTGGGATTTGAACTCCGGACCTTCGGAAGAGCAGTCGGGTGCTCTTACCCATTGAGCAACCTCTCCAGCCTTGAGCAATGTTCTTAATTAACTAACCACATGGAACCTCACTCTCCTGCGTAAGCGCCAATATTATTTGATAGTATTTTGGGGACTAACGATGTTTGTTTGCTGTTTCTGACTTTGACACAGTGTGTCACCAAGTAGACCAGGCTGGCCTAGAGCTCCAAGATCCACTTGCCTGTGCCTCCAGGGTTCAGGGACTGAAGACATGAGCCATCATGCCTGGCTGGGGTTTTGTTTGTTTTCTAAAGAAAGGATCTCTGTAGGCCTAGCTGGCCCGGAACTTGAGGATTCTGAGTTCCCCGATCCTCCTGCTCCAACAGGGTAAGCCCCTGACTTATCTCCACTTCTCTTTCTTAGGCAGTGTCTGGCCAAGTAGCTCAGGCAGGTCTCAATTTTATGATGCTCTGGACTGCTGGTCAGCACTGTCAACTCTGCAAATATTAGCACAGTCATTAACAAAATCAAGAGGCGAGTTAATCCCTTGTGGATTGCTTAAGCAAGGACGATTGCTGTCCCCCATGTTAGATGCCTGTGAGTTACTTGGTGAGGAGAATTTGGACCATGGGAGAGAAATCAGAGCTGGTAATAAGGATGTGGGTGCCACCTGTAGATGGAAATTGCCTAGGAGCTGAATAACCATCCAGAAAGAGCTGAGAGGAGGTCCAGGAGAAATTCTTAGGAGGAGGAGAGGGGAGGGAAGCCGAGCAAAAGGCCTTAGGGCGAAAACATCAACCGTCCTTACAGTATGCTCTGGAGGTCTGATGCAAGGAAAAGGGTAGCCTGCCAGGACTCAGCCTCTTGCTCAAACTCCTGTCCCAGGTGTGTGACAATCTCGGAAGGCGACACACAGCTGCCTGTCCCCTCTGTGCATTCTGCTCCCTGAAGCTGGAGCAGTGCCACAGTGAAGCCAGCGTGCTGCGCCAGGAGTGTGACGCTTCCCACAAGATACCCTTCATCAGCCCCTTGCTCTCAGCCCAGAGCATATCCACGGGCAACCAGGTACCTCTCAGCCGCTGAAGGGGCTGTGGGAAGGGAGGAGGCTTGGGGGCGGAGAGACCTGTGCCTCTCACGTGTCTCCGTTCCATAGGCGAGGATCCCAGATAAAGGACGCTTTGCTGGGCTAGAAATGTACGGAGGACTCAGCTCAGAGTTCTGGTGCAACCGGCTTGCTATGAAGGGCTGTGAAGATGACCGAGTCTCCAACTGGCTCAAGGCCGAGTTCCTTAGCTTCCAGGAGGGGGATTTCCCCACCAAGGTCAGACCCTCTTCTTCAATCTTAGCCCCCGCAGGTACCCCAGTTCTTTCTAGGTACTTGTTCTAAATAGTCTGGGGCTTGGGATCCTGGCGCTGAGACCCAGCCAGCCCTTGGTGGTCTCCTGCCATTCTTCAACAGAGTAGGTCACACCCTCCCTCCCACCCCCACCCCCCCCCCCCAGAGCAGGGTCACATTCAACACAGCAGTAGGAATGCAGTGAGAAGACTCCAGCCCTGGGGGGCAAGAGATGGAGACAGAGGCTCTAGCTGCAGCCTTGCCAGTCATTTGCTGGTTGGCTTTGCTCAAATCACTGCCCACTCCAACTCACTGCTCACCGACAACAAATACTCACTGAATGCAAGCGATCCTGCCCAGCTCTGTGAACCAGCCTCCCTAGCCCAGCCCAAAGCCTTGCTTCCCCTGACCAATAATATCAGCACGTTTCCCCTCACCCCACACTGCCTCCTCTATCTACTGTTGCTGAGAGCTAGTCCCGAAGCCCACTCCACAGTAGTCTGACAGTAGGCAGGGGCCACAAGGGAGTGATTGTCTACCGTCACACATCAGAGAGCCTCCTGCCCCTCCCTCTCCCCCTCACTTATCACCAACAGGCTTCCTGATGATTGGACCACTAGTTGGGTCACCTTCCTATGGCCTATACTCTGTTCCTCTCTGACACACCTCTGTGTGTGTGTCTGTATACGTGTTTCTGTGCATGTCTGTGTGTTATCTGTGTGTGAGTATATATATATATATATATATATATATATATATATATATATATATGTGTGTGTGTGTGTGTGTGTGTATGTGTGTTTCTGTGCATGTCTGTGTGTTATCTGTGTGTGAGTAATATATATGTGTGTGTGTGTGTTTCTGTGCATGTCTGTGTGTTATCTGTGTGTGAGTATATATATATATATATATATATATATATATATATGTGTGTGTGTGTGTGTGTGTGTGTGTGTGTGTGTGTGTGTGTTTCTGTGCATGTCTGTGTGTTATCTGTGTGTGAATATATATATATATATATATATATATGTGTGTGTGTGTGTGTTTCTGTGTATGTCTGTGTGTATCTCTGTGTGTGTGTGTGTGTCTGTGTCTATATGTGTTGGTATCTGTGTGCATTTGTGTGTATGTCTGTGTGTGTCTGTGTCTATGTCTGTCTGTCTGTCTGTCTGTCTGTGTGTCTGTGTGTTGCTAGGGATGTCACCAAGCGCCTATGTGTGCTAAGCAAGCCCTTGGCCATTCCTGTACCGGACCCTTAAGTACCTTCCTCTGCATCCCAGTGCTGACCAATAGGACAGGGTCTCCTGGTTCCCTTACCTCCCAACTGCTTCCCAGGGATCCATGATGGAGGGCAGAAGGAGGTAAAAGGAAGCGTGGCGGGGTGCCCTCAGCTATGCCCTGTCCCACCCAGGGCAGGCTGCCATTACCCTTAAGCTGGACACTAGTGTCCTGTCAGGATTTTGATGCTCTCCTTTCCCTGGCTTTCCTGGTGTAGATTTGTGACACAAACTATATCCAGTACCCAAACTACTGTTCCTTCAAAAGCCAGCAGTGCCTGTTGAGAAACCAGAACAGAAAGGTGAGCTGCTGACCCTGTCCACACCGCCCTTAGTGCCCCTGGAAGGACCTGTGCCAAGCCCTTCTATTCTAGAAACTAGGCTTGTGGAAACAGTTCCCAGTCAGCTTTTCTGAGGCAGAGGCTCCTCACGGTGCCTTCTCTTCCTAGCCTTGGGGTGAGCCAGGCCCTCTCAGGCAGGAGTGAGCAGGGGCAGCTGGGACAGATAAGAGGGGTGGGCCCTGAGGAGCCAGAAGGAGAGCCTCAGTTGGCCTGAAAACTGGATAGTGAGTTCCTGTCCGGGCTCCCAGCCTTATGCATTAGGTAGTCTAGGCTAAGGGGCTTTCTCTCTGAGTGTACGTCTCTATCTGTACTCCTTCCTGCCCTCTCCCACTTGCCCCTTGTCCTGGCACCTCCTCACCTCGTGCTCCCATATATGCCACCCCTTTGTAGATGTCCCGCATGAGGTGTATGCTGAATGAGAAGTACAACGTGCTAAGCCTGGCTAAGAGTGAGGAGGTGATCCTTCGATGGAGCCAAGAGTTTAGCACTTTGGCTATAGGCCAGTTTGGATGAGCTGAGGTCTGTGTCCTCCCACCCCAGCTCTACCTTGCTCCATCGCTCTCAGACTACATCTGTCAGTTGGCTTCCAGGTGCCCCTCACGGGGCCTCCTACCTGGCCCCTACTTGCATTTTCTTTGGGTTGTGAGAACAGTTCCAGAGAGGTGCATGATGGGAGCTCCGAGTGCCTTGAAGAATACCTTCAAATAAAACGTTTATCTGCAGCCCACATGCTCTGCTTAGTGTGGCCCCCACCCTCAGCACCGCCCCCTCCCTCCCTAGGGATCTCCTTCCAGACACTGGTGTGAGGTCTGCACATCAGTGAGAGAACTTCCTGGGAATCACAGCACTGAGGGAGGCATTGCCACAGGAGGCCTAAGCAGTCAAGGAGCTGCACATCCGAGGGGTTAGGAGGGCCATGAGGGTGTTCAGATCTTCATCTCTGAAGCTCTGGGCTCCATGTGTTCTCATGTGAATGGGGGATTTTCAAGGCCAAGGCCAACCCCAGAAAAGTATGACATAGCCTGCCATTTCCCTCTGTTAGGAGAGAGGAACTACATCCCGGAGCTCGGAAGTCCTTGACGATGACCGGTTTGCCAGATGGTCGCAATGATGAAGCACTTTGAAGTGTTGCCTTGGCACTGCTCTTGGATAATTTGCACACTCAGTGTAACCCTAGAAAATGGCAGAGTCTCTTCTCTAGGCCAACAGTCATTGTCTCAGTTAGGGGTTCATTGCTGGGAAGGGGCACCAAGACTAAGGCAATGCTTAGAAAGGACAACATTTAATTGGGGCTGGCTTACAGGTTCAGAGGTTTAGTCCATCATCCTCATGGGGGGTAGCATGGCAGTGTGCAGGCAGACATGGCGCAGGAGGAGCTGAGAGTTCTATATCTTGATTCAAAGGCAGCCAGGAGGAGACTGATTCCACACTGGACGGAACTTGAGCATAGGAGAGCTCAAAGTCCACCCCCCACAGTGACACACTTCCTCCAACAAGGCCACACCTCCTAATAGTGCCACCCCTGTGGGCCAACCATTCAAACACAGGAGTCTATGTGGCCAAACCTGTTCAAACCACTGCAGTCATTAACAAAGTTTTAACTCAAACAAAACAGTACTTGGGGTCGGGGAGGTGTGGCTCTGGCTCACTAGATGTTGTGCTTTCCCAGCCTGGACAAGACTCTAGATTCCCTCAGGCATGGGGTAGGTGGTGCAAGCCTTTAACCCCAGCCCCTGGGAAGTAGAGGTTAAAAGATAAGAAATTCAAGGTCGCCGGGCGTGGTGGCGCACGCCTTTAATCCCAGCACTCGGGAGGCAGAGGCAGGTGGATTTCTGAGTTCGAGGCCAGCCTGGTCTACAAAGTGAGTTCCAGGACAGCCAGAGCTACACAGAGAAACCCTGTCTCGAAAAAAAAACCAAAAAAAAAAAAAAAGAAATTCAAGGTCATCCCTAGTCACATGGATTAAGGTCAACTTGGGTTTCCATGAGACCCTTCCTCTAAAAGGGGGGGGGGGGCAATTGTGGGGAGCTAAAGAGATTGCTTAGCAAATAAAATTATGTACTGAGAAGGACTGGTGTCTTAAGTCAAAAGCCCAGAAACCATGCAACGGGTGGGGTGGGGTGGGGGAAGGTGAGAACAGACACCATAGTGTTGACACAGGTAAATGGCATGATTGCACCTTGCACACACACATACACACACACACATACACACATGCAAACACACATACACATGTTCATAAAATTCTGTGTGATGGCATATGCCTGGGATCCCAACACTTGAGAGGTACAGAGAAGACATCCTGGGCTACATGAGACCCCTGTCTTTGATTTTTGGGGTTTTGTGGGTTTTGTTTGTTTGTTTGTTTTGTTTTTGGTTTTGTTTTTGTTTTTGAGACAGGGTTTCTCTGTGTAGCCCTGGCTGTAGTGGAACTCACTCTGTAGACCAGGCTGGCTTCAGACTCACAGAGATCTGAGTGCCTCTGCCTTCCAAGTACTGAGATTAAAGGCATGTACCACTATCACGGGGCTTGAGACCCTGTCTTTTTTTTTTTAATAAATAAATAAATAAATAAATAAATAAAATGAGTCCAAGTGTGGTGATGCCTTTAACCCCAGCTCTGGGGAGGCAGAGGCAGATCTCTGTGAGTTCCAGCTCAGGCAGGTCAATGGAGCAGGTTCCAGGTCTGCTAGAGCTATGTAATAGACCATGTCTCAAAAAAAAAAACTAAAGAAACAATTGTATGGACAGAGAGAAGGGTCAGAGGTTAGGGACAGTTTCTGCTCTTGCAGGAGACCTGGGTTTGGTTCCTGGCACTCATGTCTGGTGACTTACAACCATCTGTAACTTCAGTTCCTGAAGATTGAGTGCCATCTTCTGGCCGTCACAAGCACTGGCACCACGCACCTTGCACACAGACACACACACACAAATATTTTCAATTTCTATTTATTTTAATTAAAATATAATAAGTTAATTTCTCCCCTTCCTCCTGTCTGTCTCTCTGATTTCTCCCATGTCTCCTCCTTACTCCCTCTTAAATGAATGAATTGGCCTTTTTCTTTGACTGTTATTGTTTTACACACACACACACACACACACACACTACAACCTGCTGAGTCCATTCAGCATTGCTTGTGTGCATACAGTGTCAAGGGTTTTGGCAGTGGTTAGGCAATTACGGGCCTCATCCCTGGGACAGCAGTTCTTTATCTAGAGGTGGGAACCCTGGTGATCCATCCACCTACTGGCCGTGATACTATTCAGGTCTTATTTAGGCAGCCATGTCTGCCGAGGTACAATGTGTGACAGGGAAACATCCTGTCATTTCTACTTCCTGTTTCTCAGGTTCTTACAGTCTTTCTGCCCCTCTTTGGAGATGTTCCCCGAACCTGCAGGAGGTATATTGTAGGGTACACCAGCAACAGTTGATCTTTGCATTGTGATTAATTGTGGTTTTCTGTAGCATAAAATTCCTTTTAAACCAGGTGGCAGTGATGGTACATGCCTTTAATTGCAGCACTCGGGAGTCAGAGGCAGGAGGATGTCTTTAAGTTTGAGGCCAGCCTTATCTACATAGTGAGTTCAAAGCTAGAGATACATAAAGAGAGATGTTGAAACTTGCTCTAAACAGTAGACCCAGGGTGTACGACTGGGTGCCAGAGCATTTGCTTAGTGTACACATGAGATCTTAAATTCAGTCATCACAAAGGGAAAAAACCACAGCTAGTATAACGCACCCTCCAGCCTTCAGGAGTGATCAACCCACGGCTTCTCACTCAGCAGAATATTCACGTTGATTTTATCCAGGGTTGGTCAAACTCATTTAACCACGATACCTTTGTCAGCTATCTCCAAAAGATCCGTCTTTGCCTACTAATATGTATTGAAGGGCTATGCTCAGCCCAAAGAGCAGACAGAGACCACCACAAGCCCCCTACCTCCAGGAGCTCCCAGCCTGAGGGAGACAGAGGGAGAGAAGGAAGCACCCAGTCAGGCAACTGGCCTGATGGAGGAACTGGGTGTGTGCTGGTAGGCAGGCAAGGAGGGAGAACCCTTGGCTGACCAACAGGCTCCAGGCAGGGGAAGCTACAACCACGAGCCACTTTTGCTAAACTACCTAGCTGACCCAAGAGAGGAAGAGAGACAGGCAGGGAGGAGACAGGTGAGAACATCATGATGTGTGTGTGTGTGTGTGTGTGTGTGTGTGTATATTAGTCATCAGGTATCAGTGGGTGGGTGTGCCACAGAGAGTTCCCGGAAACTGCACATCTGGGAGC
Source organism: Mus caroli (assembly GCF_978045245.1). Classification (NCBI taxonomy): domain Eukaryota; kingdom Metazoa; phylum Chordata; class Mammalia; order Rodentia; family Muridae; genus Mus; species Mus caroli. The sequence continues at coordinate 24,086,996 of NW_028227262.1, read as the reverse complement.
CATAGTTGCAGAGTTAGGTGACTGGGGTTAAGGCTGGGTTTTCACCAGCTTTTAGAGCTTGCTTCTCTGACCTGTTTGTGAAGGTATCTGTGGTCAAAGCTTTTCTCCTCTTTGACTCTGTGGGGCTGGGTGAGTACAGGAACTGGGGCGGACGTTCTGAGATCTTTAAGGTGGGTGTGTCGGGCCTGCCCAGGAGCAGGTCCTACCAGGGAAGCTCAGCCCAGCCCAGCCCAGAGTGTCAGCGGAAGCAGGCTTGGGGCAGCAGCGGCAGAGGAAGAACAACCGATGATCACAGGTATGGGGAGGTGACAAGTGGGGCTGGACCACCAGAAGTGGGGGACATTGGTGAGGATGGAGAATGTAGGTGGGCCTTAGGCTCTGGGAAATCCTTTTAGATACAGTGAAAAGGCAAACGGGGCTGCCCCATGTGGACAGATCTGTCCATAGGAGCCTGAAGAGGCAGCCAACATGCCCGAGACACCTGATGGGCTGAAGCCCCACTGTGGGCCACCTTAGGGTCTTGCCCTAAATCTTTAGACTCCTGTTTTCATGCTGACCCTGAGGTCTGCTCCCCTCAAGCCCACTCATCCTGCAGGGCCAGGTCCTGTTCTGGAAGACACGGAGCTGCTCTGACTAAAACTGGCTAAAGAGTTTACTTGTAAAGACATCTTACTCAGGCTACCAAGGTATGTTTTATTTGGTTACTTGGTGCTGGAAATGAACTGCCCTATATGCTAATAAGCACTTGCCCTACCACTGAGTTTCCTCCCCTTTTTGAGATGTAGCCCAGGTTGGCCTCAAAATCTGTACATAGCCAAGGAGGACCTTGAACTCCTGAACCCTCTCGCTGGAGCCCTGGGGTTACAGGCATCAGGTTTATGCAAGTGCTAGAGGTTAAACCTAGGTCGTGCTAGGCAAGCACTCTACCTGCTGAGCTCAATCCCCAGTTTCCCCAACCCTTTTGGATGAGTGAGGTCTCGTTATGCTTTCTAGCATGATCTTCAACTCCTAACCTCCACGGACACCCCGGCCCTGTCAGCTTTCCTGCTAGTTAAAACTATACGTGTGAGCCACGATGAAACTATAGTGTGAGCTCAGATCTATTTAATCTATTTTGGGCTGTGCTAGAGATTAAACCCTTGTGAATGCTATTCTACCACTGAGCTACCCCGGCCCTTCCAGGTATATTTTAATGGGTCTTGAGGAAGCGCTGCCCTGCCCCAACCTGAAATGCTCATATGTAACAGAAAGGTGTCAGGCTGCATGGTCTCTCTGTCCCCATGGCTTTGACAGAATGGCTCATGAGCACCTAGGAGAGGAAATGAGCCATCGTGCATATTTGGGAATCCAGGGAAGGCTGTCTGGGACTTTTGCCATACCGGTGCAGGCCACTGCCTGCCTACTACCTATGGTTATGGGTGTTCAGTGATAAGAAAGGGACACATAGACTTCTGTTTCCAGAACTCTTCACTTATTAAGGTAAACTGAAGTCATCGCCCTGGGGGGCTGGGAAGTGAGGAACTGTGACAGTGACCCCCTCACTTCCCAAACAGCAAGAGACACTAGCAGTCAGCTCAATCTGTGCTCTGTCTGTTGCCGTTAGTTCTTCCTACCCTGCTGTTCTCAGTGCGTATCCCACTGACACAGAGACCTTTTTTTGTCCAGAAGCATAAACAACAAGAACAAGAACAACAACAACAATAATAATAATATAACAACCAAGGAGGAGGCAGCAAAAAAAGAGGGAACTGTTGGGAATATTTATGTAGCTGAGAGGCCAAGCATTTGATTTGCCTGATGTGCACAAGGCTCTGGGTTCATCCCCAGCATAAAAATACAAGGGTGTGGACCTCTGAGGCCTGTGCTATGGTGGAAGTTCAGAGTAAGGTCACCCAGCCTAAAAGGCTCCAGGAGATTATTCGAAGTGGGCAGGACCTGTTAAGCCTGAAGCAAGGGTAAGACACACACAGGGCACGGCTCACAGCTCAGCACTCAGCTGGACCTATGGCAGTGACTGTGTTGTTGGTTTTTTTTTTTTTTTTTTTTTGGGTCGGAACTTTGTTTCCTGTTTTTCCAGCTTTGGAAGGTAGGGTGGAGAGAGAGGTGGGTAAGCTGTCAGCTACACATCAGGGGAGCTAACCACTGAGCTCTGGGACACTTTCCCACACCAGCATTTGGAAGGATGAGCATATGCCCAACACGCCTGGAGCCTGAGGCAGGAGACTGGTCACGAATTCCAAGTCAGCAAGAGATCTGTGAAACCCTATCTCAGGGAGCAAGAGAGAAGTGGGCGAGGAGAGGGAAGGCTCACTGGGGGAGAGCTGGCCAGACGCAGAGAAGGGAATCACTGTGCATGTGCAAGAGCGAGACAGGGAGGTGAGGGTGATGTTGGAAGTTGGGGCGAGAAAGGCTCTGGTGCAGAGAGGCTGAAATCAGAATTTTGGTCAGAGAGCAGGGCAGCCCTGGTTAGGACGGTGACCCCATGACTAAACAGCGATACCTGGGCCAGAAACCACAGGATGGCTATCTTTGCCACCTGGGGCATACATGGGAAGCCTCTAGTCTCTTTCCGGTGACCCCAGAGACTCTAGCTTCCTCTAGGCTGGGCAACCTCACTCTGGATTCCCCAGAGCACAGATCTTCCATCTTTCCTCGGCCCTCAGTCTCAGGGGAAGCTGACTGGCAAGAGAGGTCCAGAGCACACCTTTTGTTTAGAAAGTCTTACCGTGTCGTGTAATTAATCTGCTGCCCTGAACTCACTATGTAGAAAAATGTGCACCACCACCCTGGGCATGCATGTATTTATTTATTTTTAATTTATTTATTCATACATAGATTTCTTGCATGGTCTGAACTTGGCTGTGCAGACCAGGCCTGGAACTTATGATCTTCCAGCTTTCTGCCTCCCAAGTGCTGGCATTAGAGGTGTATACCAGCTCCTCTGAGGCTGGGACAAAGCTGACAAGTCTAAGGCCTGGTTCTCATCCCCGGGCCCTGGAGGGAGCTTAGCGGATGGGTATGATGCCATTCTTATACCTGAGCCTGTCCCAAAAGGTGGACCCACTTAGCATCCCTCCAACAGAAACAGAGGAAGAGTCCAACTAGCCACTTAGGCACTTAAAAAGTGTTTCTTGTGTTTGGGCTAAGAAAAGACCTGAGGCTATCCCAGAGGTAATTGTGGGCACAAAGACCTGAATTTTGGCCCTGTGGAGAAGGCAGGAGGGACACAGAGACTGTGGTGGGCAGATGGACTCTTCAAGTCTTCAGTATTGTGAGTCCTTTGCAGCAATCGTCTGCCTTATTGGCTGCGTGCTGGGGAGGGCGGCTCCTCTGAGCCGAGCATGGGGAACAGTGTGCAGGACAGATCATGAGTTAGCCTCCTGCCTGCTTTACATTGGGTTCTTACTTCCTGCCTGTGGTAAAAAGGAGCCCTGCCCCGCTCGCTCCCTTATCTCAGTTTAGAGCAGCACCCAGCCCAGCTCAGAGGGCAACGGGACAGATTCCAGAGGTCCCAAGAAGGTAAGGAACACAGCCCCCAGATGTGCACATGGGAACCCAAAGACAGAGACACCTTGATCGATCGATTGGTCCAGCGTGGGGTGTGTGTGTGTGCACGCGCGCGCGCGCGCGCGCGCGCACGCAAAGCTTCTTGCTTCTGGTTCCTCTATGGTGTCTGTGGTTCCTTTGGCTTTCTGCGCCTGTGGCCTGAGATATTCTTGCATATCTCTGGATGAGCGTGTGCTGATGAAAGACCTGGTTCTATGTACATCTGTGTGTAAGATTTTTCCCTAAGGCAGGGGCCCGGGTTACTCTTTCTGCGCTGGCCCATGTGGCTCTGCACATGTGCATGTACCCAGGTGCTGAGTTCTATGCTAATGTATGCATGCCTTTGTGTGTCTGTGCATGAAGCTGTGTGCCGCGGTGCGCGTATGTGAAATCGTTGTCCGTGTTACTAGGCCTATGTGGAGCCCCATGGCCCTCCTCCTAGCTGGTGAAGTGAAACTCCAGTGTTTCTTCTTTTTGGAGGCAGCAGCTACTTGATTTTTTTTTTCCCCATCTTCCCCAAAACCTGGCCTCTTCTTCAAGGCAGAACTGGGGAGAGGGTCCGTGGTACCTCTCTTCCATACCTAGACCCCTCCTTTCATTTGCTGTTTGCCTCCTCTCTGGCAGTTTTTCCCGTCCTTGCCATCTGGCCTGGCACTGGGCCCACACAGCTCCAGAGCCAGAAGCCTAGAGCTCAGGGAAGGAGGGGAACCGGTAAGGGGCCAGGAGGGAGGAGGGGGCAGGAGGGAGGAGAGAGCAGGAGGGAGGAGGGGGGAGGAGGGAGGGGCCTGGCCTTTCTCTTAGTTGGAAAGAGGTTGATTTTTCACAAACCTGCTCCACCATGAAGAAACCCCAAAACTTCTCTTTGGAATAGGGTAATAAGACTATCACCAGCCGGGCGTGGTGGCACACGCCTTTAATCCCAGCACTCGGGAGGCAGAGGCAGGCGGATTTCTGAGTTCGAGGCCAGCCTGGTCTACAAAGTGAGTTCCAGGACAGCCAGGGATACACAGAGAAACCCTGTCTCGAAAAACCAAAAAAAAAAAAAAAAAAGACTATCACCATTTTCTTTGCAAGGGGATCCCAAGATTCACCTTTAAGTAGCCGCTCAAAGAGTCCATTTTTGTCTGCTTAAACCTCGTGACATGTATTTTTTTTTTTTTTTAAACAGAAAGGCTTGACCTTCTTGGAAAAGAATGCACTCCTGCACTCACTCAGTGTCTAGAATGCCCTTCCTAATTGCAAGGAGTTATTGATTTTACAAGGAAGGGCTAAAAAGATAAGGTCTTGCTGTTTTGCTTATAAACTGTTTTCAAAAATAAATTTTGGAAGTCCGGCAGTGGTGGCATATGCTTTTAAGCCCAGCACTTGGGAGGCAGAAGCAGGAGGATTTCTGAGTTCGAGGCCAGCCTGGTCTACAGAGTGAGTGCCAGGACAGCCAGGGCTACACAGAGAAACCCTGTCTTCGGTGGTGGGGGGGAGACTATCTAGGGCTGGAGCGATGGCTCAGTGGTTAAGAGCACTAACTGCTCTTCCAAAGGTCCTGAGTTCAAATCCCAGCAACCACATGGTGGCTCACAACCATCTGTAATGAGATCTTGACGCCCTCTTCTGGGGTAGCTACAGTGATCTAAAGGCAGCTACAGTATACTTAGATATTATAATAATAAATAAAATTTAAAAAAGACTCTAAAAAATAAATTTTGGAAAAAATGTTTTTATTTATTATTTTATATGCATTGATGTTTTGCCGGCATGCATGTCTGTGGGAAGGTGTCGGATCCCTTGGAACTGGGGTTATAGACAACTGTGAGCTTCCATGTGGGTGCTGGGAATTGAACCTTGATCTCTTGGAAGAGCAGTCCACTGCTGAGAACAGCTGAGCCATCTCTCCAGTCCCATTAATTTTTTAAAAAAATAATGCTATGCATGTGTCTTTCTGTCTGTGGGTCTGTTCAGGTGCCCAAGGGGACTGGAGAGAGGTGTTGGAGTCCCTGGAGCTGGGATTCCAGGTTGTGGCCACCTAATGTGGGTGCCTGAGTGCCGGGAAGTGAACTCCAGGCCTCTGCAGGGGCAGTGCTAGCCCTTTCCTGCCATCTCTCCAGCCCCCTTCCTGAAGCTGTAGTGCGAGTGTTTTTCATATGGCGTGTTCAGACACCTGCTGTCCGATGAGTCTGTAATAAAGCAGAGGCAGAGGTGTGGTAAACGGTTAGGTAGCTCCGGGAAGACAAAGAGTGGGCTAATCATTTGTTGGATAGAAACCATTTTCCTTCCAAGGGACCAAAGAGATTCCCTCGGGGGACCTAAGTGCAGGGGCTGGTGTGTGTCTAAGACTGTGATCTTCACCCTAGGGCTTTACCATCTAGTTAAGAGAAAGGGTAAATACACAAAACAGCTAATGGGTTAAAAAGCATTTAAATGCACCAAGCTAAAAGACCTTTCCCTTTTGGCTCAGGCTGGCCCTCCCTGCTGGGCTCCTCCTATCTCAGACTCCAGAGTCACTGGGACTTCAGGAATGCACTACAGCTCCTTGCTTAAGTGCTTCAGTACTGAGAGGGAGCACTGTGAGGAGGCATGTGTGTGTGTGTGTGTGTGTGTGTGTGTGTGTGTGTGTGTGTGTGTGTGTGTGTGTGTGTGTTCGCGCGCGCGCATGCGCAAGAGCGTGTGTGAAAGAAAGGCAGGTGTTTGCTGTTCTGAAGGGATTTAAAAGGAAGTGGGTGATGGTAATGTAGGTCAATAGGACAAATGAGGAAGTGAACCAAGCTGCCCATGGGCATAGATTTCATAGGGGCAATTCTAAAAGAGCAGGTGCCCCTACACAGGTGCGGCACCCACCTACAAGCCCTCCTATTCATTTTTGTTGGGAGCAGCAATGTACCCTGTGGACTTTGGAGCTAGGCAGTCCTAGATTTGGGTTCTGCCTTCATCCCCCGGGGTAGCAGCTTTCCTGCTTTGCTTTGCTTTGCTTTCCTATAACAATGGCAATAAACACCTGCCTCAAAGCACTGTGGGAAGAAGGATTAGAGACCACACGCATAGCATAGCATGGCTGGGGTAGGGTGATGGATAGCTGTCACTTCACACTCCACAAGGGCACTGGTGCAGATGCTGAGGTCACAAAGATGAATGAGCCACCTTCTGAAGCTAACCCCTTCCAGGGCTCACAGTCGTCTAATGAGAGGGGCTAAGAAGGAGCTGTCACCACAGGAACAGCTGAGATACCTGTGTACCCCAAACCCTGGTAGCAGAAAGAAAGGGGCTAGACTACCCGTACCCTTCTGAGGAAGACACAACCAGGGAAGGGGTCACAAGCCTCGTGGAAAATGACTAGGTTTGCCAGGTGAGGAATGGCAGAAAGAACATTCCAGGTTGAAGAAATGCCAGCCGCAAAGAGGCCTGAAAGCACAAGGCTTGTGGAGAACCTGGTGGCTTGTTGTAAGTCGGGCAGAGGGACTTGAGGTGAGGGGTGACATCTTTGCTTTCAGCATGCATACATCTTATTTGGTACTAGTGTCTCCCGTATCTGTGCTGAATTGGTTCCCAGACCCCTTCAGATGCCAAAATCCCTGGAGTCAATAAATCCTACATATATTGTCCTATATGTCTTAAGGCTTTGAGCCCAAGCCAGGTTCTACCTACCGGTAATCCCAGTACATGGGAGATGGAGGCTGGAGGAGCAGGGCTCAAGGCTATCCTTGGCTGCTTCGTTTTAGGGTAGTTTAGTAGGTCACCTGAGACCCTGTGCCATCCTTGTCTCCACCCTAAATATCTATCTCTAAGTTGCTTATAACCTCTATAATACAATGTAAACAGATTTTTGTTGTTCTTTATTCCATTTTCTCTGTGTGTGTGTGTATTCATGTTGGTGTGCACTGAGCTATCCTACCATGTTTGTGTTTTGAAGAAGGGTTTCACTATAGAAGTCCAGTCTAATGTCCTGCCTCATTCAACCTCTGGAATTACAAGCCTGTGTCCCCCCCCTTTTTTTTTTTAAAGATTCAGTTTTATTTTATGTGTAGGGGTGTTTTGCCTGTTTTGCCTGCATGTATGACTGCACCATATGTGTGCAATGCCCATGGAAGACAGAAAGGGCACTGGATACCTTGGAACTAGAGTCACAGACAGTTGTGACCTGCCATATAGGTGCTGGGAATTGAACCCAGGTCCTCTTGAAAAGCATGGAGTACTTTTTTTTTTTTTAAAGGATTTTATTTATTTATTTTATACATACATGTGTTCTATTTGTATATATATCTGCATGCCAGAAGATCCCATTACAGATGGTTATAAGCCACCCTGTGGTTGCTGGGAATTGAACTCAGGGCCTTGAGAAGAGCAGTGTTCTTAACCACTGAGCCCATAAGTACCTTTTTAAAAAGGGTTTTGTTTGTTGTTTTCGTTGTTGTTTTGTTTTAGACAGGGTCTCTATATGTGGCCCTACTGTCCTGGAATTTGCTGTGTAGACCAGCCTGGCCTTGAATTAACCAATATAGTGTCTTCCTCCTTGGCTCAGACTGAACTTGAGTTTGGGATTTTTGTGCCTCAGTTTCCCGAGTTCTGCCAGACCTTGTAAATAAAGCATCTATATGTGTATCCAAGACAGATGCTCTTTTTTCTCTTGAGAATGGGGTACTGCTGTGCTTCTCAGGCTGTCTTTAGCACGCTGAGTTCAAGGATAATCCTACATCAGCGCCCTGCAAGCTGGGTGGATTCTATCTGTCTGTCTGTCTGGCTGGCTGGTGTTGTTTTGAGACTGAACTCCAGGCATCTTCCTTCCTAAGTGCTGGGATTGCAGGTGTGAAGCATCACAGCTGGCCTTTTCTTGAGACAGGGTCCCATGTAGCCCAGGCTGGCCTCTGCCCTTCAACTGCTGTGATTACAGGCAGGGTCATTATGTCTAGCTCAGATGCAACATTCTCTCTCTCTCTGTCCCCCCCCCCGCCCCCGTCTCTCTGTCTCTCTGTTTCTGTCTCTCTCTCCAGATCCTCACACTCTGTAGCACAAGCTGGCTTCAATTTCCTTCTGCTTTAGCTTCTTTTTTTTTTTTTTTTTTCTTAAAGATTTATTTATTTATTATATGTAAGTACACTGTAGCTGTCTTCAGACACTCCAGAAGAGGGCGCCAGATCTCGTTACGGATGGTTGTTAGCCACCATGTGGTTGCTGGGATTTGAACTCTGGACCTTTGGAAGAGCAGTCGGGTGCTCTTACCCACTGAGCCATCTCACCAGCCCCTGCTTTAGCTTCTAAAACCAATTTTAGATTTATTCCTTAATTTTTATGTGTTTTGCTTGCATATACGTACGTGTACCATGTGTGGAGTGGGTATCCATGGACCTCTGAAGAGGGACTGGATTCCCTGAATCTGGAGTTCTAATCCCATTATGTGGGTGCTGGAACCTATATCCTTTGCAAGAGCAGCAAGTGCTCTCAACCACAAAGACATTGCTCCAGTCCCTGCTTTTTAGCCTTTCAGTGCTGGGACTACAAACATCTACTACTAAGACTGACTTAGGATCCATTTTTTTTTTTTTTTTTTTTTGAGACAGGTCTAACTATATAGCTTTGGCTTGTCTGGAACTTGCTATGTAGATGAGGCTGGATTCAAACTCACAGAGATCCTGCATCTGCCTACCAAGTGTGCCACCGTGCCTGGCCAGATGCAAATTTAAAAAAAAATTTGTTTTGATTGAGGTTGGTTGGACAAATATCGAACACAAGGAACCCACACATGGAGGGCTGACTGTAGTTCCATTATCTAAATTGGTATTTTACGGAGTAAATATTTATTCCATTTTAACGGTTTTACTATCCTTGCTATAAATCCTGAGAAGCTGGTTGCTAGAGGAAGAACAAAAAAGCCCCATAAATTTGATACAGTCAAGCTTGCCACTTAGTTCCATGAGCTAATTTATTTATTGAAATGCTGGAAATAAAACCCAGGGCTTTGCCGGGCGTGGTGGCGCACGCCTTTAATCCCAGCACTCGGGAGGCAGAGGCAGGGGGATTTCTGAGTTCGAGGCCAGCCTGGTCTACAAAGTGAGTTCCAGGACAGCCAAGGCTACACAGAGAAACCCTGTCTCGAAAAACAAAAAACAAAAAACCCAGGGCTTTGACTACATAGGCAAGAAGTTTATCATTAGTGCAAGAATTTTAATAGTGCCTTTATTTATTTATTTTCTTTTTTTAAAAAGATTTATTTATTTTATATGAGTACACTGTAGCTGTCTTCAGACACACCAGAAGAAGGCATTGGATCCCATCTCAGATGGTTGTGAGCCACCCTGTGGTTGCTGGAAATTGAACTCAGGACCTCTGGGAGAGCAGTCAGTGCTCTTAAACACTGAGCCATCTCTCCAGCCCATTATTTATTTATTTTCAAGACAGGGTTTCTTGCTGGGCAGTGGTGGTGCATGCCTTTTAATTCCAGCACTTGGGAGGCAGAGGCAGGCAAATTTCTGAGTTCAAGGCCAGCCTGGTCTACAGAGTGAGTTCCAGGACAACAAGGAAGGGCTACACACAAAAAAAACCCTGTCTGGAAAAACCAAGGGGGAAAAAACAAAAGACAGGGTTTCTCTGTATAGCTGTGTCTGCCCTGGTACTGGCTCTGTAGACCAGGCTGGCCTGGAACTCACAGAGATTCTTCTGCCTCTGCTTCCTGAGTGCTGGAATTAAAGGTGTCTTTTAATAGATAACTTTATTTTATGTATGTATATAGACATGCATGTGTCACTGGACATGAGTAGGTCAGATGACAACTCTCAAGAGTTGGTTCTCTCCTGCCACTTTATGCGATCCTAGAATTCCACTCAGGTGGTCAGGTGGACAGGTTCTTCTACCCACTGAGCCGTCTCTTTTTTTTTTTTTTTTTTTTTTTTTTTTTTTGGTTTTTTCGAGACAGGGTTTCTCTGTATAGCCCTGGCTGTCCTGGAACTCACTCTGTAGACCAGGCTGGCCTCGAACTCAGAAATCCACCTGCCTCTGCCTCCCGAGTGCTGGGATTAAAGGCGTGCGCCACCAACGCCCGGCCTCATCAGCCCTTTTGAAAGAATTAGTTCTTTGCTTATGCATGTTTAGTGTTTTGTCTGTATGTTTATCTGTACACCAGACAGCAGGGATCCCATGGGACTATAGATAGATAGATAGATAGATAGATAGATAGATAGATAGATAGATAGATAGATAGGACTATAGATAGATGGAACTATAGATAGATAGATAGATAGATAGATAGATGGGATTATAGATAGATAGATAGATAGATAGATAGATAGATAGATAGATAGATAGATGGGATTATAGATAGATAGATAGATAGATAGATAGATAGATAGATAGATAGATAGATAGATAGATAGATGGGACGATAGATAGATAGATAGATGGGACGATAGATAGATAGATAGATAGATAGATAGATAGATAGATAGATAGATAGATAGACAGATAGAGATGTATATATTTATACAGTTACATGGTTACATAGTTATATGAGCTGCCATGTGGGTGCTGGGAATTGAACTGAAGAAGAGCAGCCAGTGCTCCTAACTTCTGATCCATCAATCCAGTCCTAGATTAGTATTTTGGAGAGAATGACTCAAAATCGGGGGCAGCAGCCCCTTTCCCTAAGATGCCATGTGGATACCTATGCCCACAGCAGTATTATTCAGCGGTCAAACAGAAATAAATAGCCCATGTCTACTCAGAGGTGAGTGCTGAGCAAAGTGTCGTGTACCTGTTCTGTCGCACAGGCTGGGTTTGTAGCTGGTGGGAGAAAGCAAGCTTAGCATTAGCCTGTCTGTTTGAGACAGGATCTCATGTAGTTCAGACTGGCCTCGAACTTCTATGTAGGTGAAGATGACCATGAATTCCTGTTCCTCCTGCCTCAGCTTCCAAATGCTAGATTGCAGATGTGCACCATCACATAGGAACGTACTTAGGCTCTGGGTTCCACCCCTTACCAGCACTGAAAAAAAAATTTTACACATTACAATATGAGTGGATGAGTGGAAGGATGGATGGAAGGAAGAGTGGGTCTTGTAAACAGGCTGCTGAGGGAAATAAGGCAGACACTGGACAAACACTATCACTCCATCGCTCTGAGGCATCTAGAACAGACATCAGAGACAGAAAGTAGAAAAGAGGTTACCAGAGGCTGGGGAAGGGGTGCCACAGGCAGTACTGCTTCATGAGTATAGCACTGTTTGACATAATGAAAAAATTCTGTTTCTGGACACGACTTGTGGTAAGAATTATGTATTCATGATATGGAGTTATTAGACTCTTTAAAAATTATCTAAGGGGCTAGAGGGATGGCTCAGCAGCTAAGAGCATTTGCTGCTCTTTCAGAGAACGCAGGTTTTCCCCAGCCTCTGTGTCTGGTGTGTCAGTAACTCCAGCTCCAGGGCTCCTGGATTCTGGCCTCAGACACTGTACTCATGCCACAAACCCACACCCAGATACACAAATATACATAATGAAAACAATAATAATGAAGTCCGGGGAAAGCTGTTTAGTCCTAGCACTTATGGTGCAGAGGCAGGAGGATGGCTTTGAGTTTGAGACCAGCCTGGTCTTCATACTCAGTTCCAGACCAGAGAGGAGAGATTCTCTAAGAGATTCTGTTTCAGGATAGACAGGTCTACACAGAGAACACTGTACTGAAAGACCAGAGAGGACAACTCTGAGAGATTCTGTTTCAGGATAGCCAGGTCTACACAGAGAAACACTGTACTGAAAACACCAAACAAGCAAAACAACAACAGCAGCAACAAAAGAGACGGATCAGAGTTAAGAGCGCTTGTTGCTCTTGCAGAGGACCTGGGTTCAGTTGCTAGCACCCACGTGGCTGCTCTCATGCTCTGTGATTCCAGTTCCAAGTCATTTGATGTCCTCTTCTGGCCTCCAAAGGCACCAGGTACACACATGATGCATATCCATACATTCATGCAAAATACTCATAAACATAAAATTAAAAAAATAAGTATTTTAAAACAAACTATCTCTTAAAATTAAAATAAGTAAAAAATGATGTTAGAGATTATGGAGACACCTGCATCTCCGCATCCCCAGCTGAGACAAAGAGATCACAGCAACTCTGGAAATCGGCCCAGTCAGCCTGGGCAGCATGGTTAGATTGTGTCTCTAGAAGAAAAAAGTAAAATAAAATTTAAAAAGGAAAGACAGAGCTGAGGACGTAATCCTAGCACTTGGGAGATTTGGGGCAGGAGGCTCAGGAGTTCAAGGCCAACCTCAACTACATAGAAAGTTTCATACCAACCTAGGTCATATGAGACTATGTCTAAAAAAAAGGGCAAAGGCTAAGTTATATTCACTCTAACAGATATACAAATTGTGCACGTGAGGTGGGGCTAGAGGTGGCCCCTGTGTGGTTTCCTGCACGCCGTGGGTTGTCTACCTCTTAGTTGTTCTCAGATGCCAACTGATTTCTCGTAGTGAGTGCCCCACGGTTTAGTAAGGAAGGTTTATAGGAGACACTGGGAGAAGCCCTGCCAAGGTAGTGGTTCTCAACCTGTGAGTTGAGACCCCCATTGCATCTCAGATGTCCTGCACCGCAGATATTTACATTATGATTCATAACAGTAGCAAAATTACAGTTATAAAGTAGCAATTAAATTTTATGGTGGTGGGGTCACCACAACTGTATGAAAGAGTCACAGCATTAGAAAAGCTGAGAATCACTGCCTTGAGGCCTCCCGGCACCTTTCTAACAGGAAAGCTAAAGTGTTTTTAACGTGCCTCCGGCCAAGGCTGATGGTAGGTGACTTGGAATCACACCGGTGGTACATTCTCCTTTTATCGGTGAGGAGATGGAGGGTTAGGTCACTCAAGCTGAATGTAGCTGGGCCTCTATTAGCAAACGGAGCCCACAAGGGAGAAGGTAAATGGGATGAACCGGACTGGATGATATTGTCCTGGACTTGAGCTCTGAACTTTATTCCTTAGATAAGGCCGCAGACCCACCCCAGGCAGAGAGAGGAAGTGCTCTACCGCCTTCCCCAGTCAGACCTATTTGCGGTGTATGTTGTTAATTTTCCTCTAATGGAATGTGAAGCCGGTGGGTGGGACAAGGCCTTTGTTTTGATCCTGACTGTGGACAGGCTAGAACCTTCTAAGGAGTCAGTAAACATTTATGGGAAGGCAGGCAGGCAGGCGGGTTGTAAGAACAGCAATTGAAGCATCTTCATCGTAATGTCCAAACAACGTCTTGAAATAGATGCGAACTCAAACGCCTTCACACACACCTCGATAAGGAAAATGAAATTCAGAGCAAATCTTCTGAGGCCACAAAGGTAGGCAAGTGGCAAAGCCAAGACTCATGCATATAGCCTGCGGGGGACCCTTGACTGCAGGACCTGGACATGACAATGTAGGATAGAGAGGAACTATAAAATGCCTGCTTGTTATGGATGGGGGAAAATGGCCTGAAGAGCCTTTGAGGCCAAGAAAGGACTCAAGTGGCCAGTGGTCAGCCAAGTGTTTAGGCTATGGTTCTGTTTCTCATAGCTTTACTTTTGGCTTGCCTTCCCACTCCAGGTCTCCACCGCTGAAGAAGTTGCAGCACCAAGGGCTTCCAGCCTTGGCCAGTCATCTGCCCCTGAGGTCACAGCCCACGCGCCCATGTCTTGCCTCTGCTTGCCTGGGGACAGAGTCTGTATTGCCACCAGGCTACCACCCTGGAGGTGAAAGCCATGCCCTGACCTTGGTGTTCCCTAGGATGCCTCAGACTAGTTTCTCTTCCCACCTGGACATGATGTTTGCCAATTCTTCAGCCAACACGACTTCTACCAACAGCTCTGTGCTCCAGTGCCCTGACTATCGAGATACACATCGTTTGCATATGGTGGTCTACAGCCTGGTGTTGGCGGCTGGTCTCCCTCTCAACGCTCTGGCTCTCTGGGTCTTCCTGCGTGTACTGCGCGTACACTCAGTGGTGAGTGTGTACATGTGCAACCTGGCAGCCAGCGACTTGCTCTTCACTCTGTCACTTCCCCTGCGCCTCTCCTACTATGCACAGCACCACTGGCCTTTTCCAGGCTTCCTGTGCCAGACGTCGGGCGCCATCTTCCAGATGAACATGTACGGCAGCTGTCTGTTTCTGATGCTCATTAACGTGGACCGCTATGCGGCCATCGTGCACCCGCTGAGACTGCGCCACCTACGGCGGCCCCGGGTGGCACGGCGGCTCTGCCTGGGCGTGTGGGCTCTCATCCTGCTATTCGCCGTGCCCGCCGCCCGCGTGCACAGCCCGTCCCCCTGCATGTACAAGAACATCACTGTGCGCCTGTGCTTCGAGAGCTTCAGCGATGAACTGTGGAAGGGCAGGCTGCTGCCGCTCCTGCTGCTGGCCGAGATACTAGGCTTTCTGCTGCCCCTGGCGGCTGTCGTCTATTCGTCTGGCAGAGTCTTCTGGACACTGGCGAAGCCCGACGCCACTCAGAGCCAACGGCGACGGAAGACCGTGCGCCTCCTGCTGGCCAACCTCATCATCTTCCTGCTGTGCTTCGTGCCCTACAACTCCACGCTGGCGGTATATGGGTTGCTACGGGCCAACTTGGTGGAGAACAGCTTTCAGGACCGTGATCAGGTGCGCGGGGTGCTGATGATAATGGTGCTGCTGGCCGGCGCCAACTGCGTGCTGGATCCGCTGGTTTACTACTTCAGTGCCGAGGGTTTCCGTAACACCCTTCGCAACCTGGGCGCCCCGCTCAATACCAGGCCTTTGGCTACCAATGGGGCTGCAGGCGTGCTCACCGAACTACCCTCAGAAAGCACCCAAAACACTGGGCAGGATGCCACAAGTCAGGTTCTACTCCAGCCTGCCACTCTGGGTACACCCCCGGACAACTGCCCCCAGGATTCGGCTCTCTGAGAGGACGCAGTCTAAGTGAAGGTAGACTTGTGCCTCCCTCAAAGGCTTAGGGTGTACATTTGAGGGAGGTGGGCTGGGTACTTGGACTTTGAAACAACTCCAGCTCTAGTGTGCAGAAGGGAACAAGTGTGTAAGCAAGGAAAAGAAGAATGCCACTGCTGACAGCTTTGGCCTCTGATTATCACCCAGAGAAACCCTGCTCCAGTATGTAGAAAGCCAAGCAGTGAGCATGCACATGGCTAAGAGCTGGTACATGGAGCAGAAGAGAGATCTCCTAGATTTAGGTCGTCAGTCTGAGAGCTAAAGATCTGGTGACCTTGGTGAATCAACTACACAGACGCTCATCTGTCATCTTCAAAAATAAAACTCTGGGCTGGTGGTGGAACCGAGAACCCACAGCCCGCACATGCTGGGCCAGTACATTCCCACTGTATTGTATCCCAGCCTTACCTGCTGGCTTCTGTGCTTACTCAAGGGCGATGGCCATTGTGCCACCAGCCCTGGCTTCCCTGCTCAGGTGGGAGGTATAACACAAAGGTTTATTTGCTATGGACCAAATAGTTCTGACCCATTTCCCAACTTGTAACAATTTCGACTTGACACCTGGCATGCGGTGGCTGGGGTAGGGCAGAGCCATGCTTGGAGTCCCTCTCACTTGCTAGCTCTTGGTTCCTTTTCTAGGTCATCCTTATCCCTTCTGCAGCTCTCGGGGCCTCTTCCCTCCTGGATCTTTAATATTCAGTCTCACTTCCCTCTCTTTCCCACCCCCTTCCTTCCTCTCCCCACCCCCTTATATAGTACACAGCAGAGTCTGGCCTTGAACTTTTTGTTTTGTTCTGTTTTCAAGGCAAGAGTCCCGCTATGTAGTTCTTGATGTCCTGGAACTGATTCTGTACACTAGGCTGGCCTTGAACTCACAGAGATCTGCTGGCCTCTGCCTCCTAAATGCCGGGATTAAAGCTGTCTGCCACTAAGACAGACTTTGGTCTTTTTGTTTTGTTTTGTTTTTGTTTTTTTTAAGACAGGGTTGGGGTTTGTCTGTGTAACAACCCTGGTTATCCAGGAACTCACTGGTGTAGACCAGGCTGGCCTCAAACTCACAGAGATCCACCTGCCTCTGCCTCTGCCTCTGCCTCTGCCTCTGCCTCTGCCTCTGCCTCTGCCTCTGCCTCCGAGTGCTGAGAGTAAAGGCGCCCCCAGCATGCTGGTGAGCCTCCGGTTTCAGCATTTCATACATGCTGGGGTTACAAGCCCAGCTGCAGTCAGTATTTTATGAAATTTGTATCTTTTGAAAACCGCTCCCTCTCTCTCTACATGGCCACCACACTTTGCTTCTCTGTCTCTTAAGTCATTCTCTCCATCCCTCATCCTGGGCCTCCTCCCTCTCCCTCCCTTCTCTCGATGTGCAAGGAACGAGGGAGCCGACAGAGCTTTTGTTCTTCTGTTTTTCTTATGATGCTCACCATGTTATTAATTAAAGCTGACATGTTTCTGAGACATGGAAATGCAGAAGCACACATTCCATTTATCTGTGAGAGTAGGAATGTCATCACATTCCATGAAACCCCTGGAAGCTTCCCTCTACACCCGGGAGAGGATGAACTCGGACGGACACGGGGCATGCTAGCATTTAATATAGTCTTGACCTCAGAATTCCTCAAAGAGCCAGTCTCTGGATCACACTTTGAGATTGTTTATTCTAAAGTATTAGAGTGCACATCTAACTTCCTCTAGGATGGGCACTGATCACCCTGCTCATTGTGGTCCTTAAGGTTCTCTGGAGGACACAAATACTCAGGGCCAGGTGGAATGTTTCTGGAGAACCGTGTTGTCCAGGAGAGAAGAGTGCACAAGGAAGGAAGGGGGAGATGGAAGGACGGGAGGAGGAGCCTGTCTTAGTAAGCAGGGTAGCAAAAAGGTTTTCTTCCCTATTTATCCAAGTAGGACTGGGTTGTGGGTGGGGCTGCAGTTGGTGCTGTGACATTTTTAGATCCTGACATTGAGAACTGATGTCATGTATATGTCCTACACGCACTATGCCCCTGTGCCTCACAGTACAGAGAGATTTCCCAAATCCTTCTGTTTTAGTTAAGATTTGGGCCTCGCTGGGCGTGGTGGCACACGCCTTTAATCTCAGCACTCGGGAGGCCGAGGCAGGCGGATTTCTGAGTTTGAGGCCAGCCTGGTCTACAGAGTGAGTTCCAGGACAGCCAGGGATACACAGAGAAACCTTGTCTCGAAACACCAAAAAATAAATTGGGCCTCTTGTATCGGTTGGTGATTTGCAGGAGTAACATGACCCCTGGTGGCCAAACTAGGGAAGTAACTTCCATTCCTCAGTGATGGGCCACAGTCCAGATGCATAGAAGTCAGACCCTTACCACCAGATGCTTTAAAGCTGCTCTTAGCATCCATCCCGAGCGCCTCTCTTCCTCAGCACTCACAGTCTGTGCTCTTCCTGGCTGGAGCGTATGAGCACCTGAGGCAGGATGTCAGAACAGGCACTACAGGAACAGAGTTCAACAGAATTTTCAAAAGGTGTGTGTGTGTGTGTGTGTGTGTGTGTGTGTGTGGTTGTGGCTCAGTTGGTGGAGTGTTTGCCTTGCATGCATAAAGCCCTGGGTTTGATCCCAAACCTGGCCTGGTATTGTATCATTCCAGCACCCAAGAAGTGGTACAGCCTATTAATCCCAGCACTGTGATGGTGGAGGTAAGAAGTTATCCGTCAGTTTCAAAGGTGAGGCCAGCCTCATCTACACAGAGAGTTTCAGACAGCCATGGCGATATAGAGAGACTGTCAGGGAGAGAGAGAGAGAGAGAGAGAGAGAGAGAGAGAGAGAGAGAGAGAAGGGAAAGAGTCATAGACAGGAAGAACAGAAGTTCTACGTTATCTTTAGCTATATATTTATATATTGAGTTCTGGAATACATAAGACCGTCTCAAAAAAAAGTTCCCAGATGGGGTTGGAGAAGAGATGGTTCAGTGGTTAAGAGCACTGACTGCTCTTCCAAAGGTCCTGAGTTCAATTTGCAGCAACCACATGGTCATTCCCAGCTCTGGTGGCCCATTCCTCTAATCCCAGTGCTTAGCAGGCAGAGGCAGGCAGATCTTTTTCGAGTTCAAGGCCAGAGTAGTTTACATAGCCAGGCTAGCCACACCACATGATGAGACCCTCTTCTCAAAAGAGAGACAAAAACAACTTGAGGGATCTGAGTCTGGTGTGCATGCCTGTAATCCCAGCTCTGTAGACACTGAGGCTGGAGAACCACGCCTCAGAGGCCAGCCTTTGCAAGTGCCTAGGTATGATCTTTAGCACAACAAAACTAGATAAACAAATACATTGGAAAAAAAAAAGGTTGAACTATGAGGTGGTGGCTCACACCTTTAATCCCAGCATTGGGAGGCAGAGGCAGGTGGATCTCTGTGAGTTGGGGGCTTGCCTGAGCTACATGGAGGAACCCTGTCTTGATTTCCCTTGTATACCCCCCTCCAAAAAAGGAAAGAAAATTGAGCTCTTTTAGGTACAGGTATTGAGTGAATTCCAGAACAATTAAAACAGCATGTATCACCTAACAGACCATATAACTTATTTATTCTAATTTTTGTATGTACTTTTGTCTTCCTCCACCTCCCTAGGTAGAACACAAGCCCCATGGGGGAGGGGATGCAAAGATTTTTGTTTGGTTGGTTCATTGATGTATTTACTGGCGTCTAGAACCAGGCTTGCAGACTTAGTACTCAATAAAGACTCGCTGACTAAACAGTCAGATATTGTGAAGTCCTTAGGATCCAGTGGCAACCACAGCACAGGTGAACAATGTCCACACCTGAAGACCTGATGGTACCTGATGGTAAGGGAAAGCAGAAGGTGGTGCTGGCAGTTAACCAAGCCCCTGAAATTCGCCCAGCGAGGCTTGCAGACATGCTTGAAAGATAGAACTATGGGGGATCAGGCAGGGAGAGTCAAGAAGGGAAAGTGGTGTGGGGGTGACCAGACTAGGGAGAAATGTGGTCAGGCCCTGGGGAGACACAGATGGAGGCAGGTGCAGCTAGCCTGAAATGTGGCATCAGAGCTCAGAGTGGTTTCCACACATTTCATCACCTCGAGAACGGCCTTGAAGGCGGCGGAGGAAACGAATAGCACCCGACGAACAACAGGCTGTGCAGGTCTAAAGAGTCTGCCATTTTCACAAAGTGCCCCTCAAAGAAGGGGCAGAAGGGAGAAACTCAGAGTCCCGCCCCCTAAACTCACATGCTCTGGACCTGCCCCATTTAAGAAAGGATCTTAGGGGCTGGTGAGATGGCTCAGTGGGTAAGAGCACCCGACTGCTCTTCCGAAGGTCCGAAGTTCAAATCCCAGCAACCACATGGTGGCTCACAACCATCCGTAACAAGATCTGGCGCCCTCTTCTGGAGTGTCTGAAGACAGCTACAGTGTACTTACATATAATAATAAAAAAAAAAAAAAAGAAAGGATCTTAGGTGAAAATAAGAGCATTGGGCAACTCAGGAGGATCTTTTCTTCAAGGTCAGCCTGGGCAAGTGAGCAAGACTCTGTCTCAAAATAAACAGAGGGCTGAGGACAGTCCTTGCCAACCATGTTTGCCGATTTGGGTTCAATCTCCACTATGAAAAAAAGCATTATGGAGTTAAAACAATATATCCCTGCTGCCACCCCCACAAGATGGCTGAAGTATTGTGACAGACACCTGTAGTCTCAAACTACTCTGGGGTCTACAGCAGGAGGACTTAGAATTCAAGGGCAGCCTGAACAATAAAGAAAATCCCAAGCCAGACGGTGGTGGTGCACACATTTAACCCAGCGACGTGGAGTTGGGGCAAGGCCAGACCGGGGCCACACGGAGAAATCTTGTTTCAAGAAAAAGAATGGGGCTGGTGAGATGGCTCAGTGGGTAAGAGCACCCGACTGCTCTTCCGAAGGTCCAGAGTTCAAATCCCAGCAACCACATGGTGGCTCACAACCATCCGCAACGAGATCTGGCGCCCTCTTCTGGAGTGTCTGAAGACAGCTACAGTGTACTTACATATAATAAATAAATAAATCTTAAAAAAAAAAAAAAGAAAAAGAATGAACAGGAAGAAAGAAGAAAACATATGTCTCAATAAATACATATGCAAATAAAATTTCTGCACACCAGTATTTCAAAATAATGTCTGTAATTTTTTTTGCTCTGCCTCCCAGCCTATCTTTGAGCTTTCAATCCTCCTGCCTCAGCTTCTGAAGTGTTAAGATCACATGTGCGCATGTTTTTTCTAGGGAGCCTCATTTTATTTAGTTAGTATACGGGCCTCTGATTAGCTTCATTTCACTGAGGAAACACTGGAGACTGTCAGGTCTAAAGGTCACACCACCAGGAAGTGGCTCAGTTGGCTTCCTAAACTCTTTATTTTCAGTCTTAACAAACTAGCCACCCACTTCCGGTCATCCAGCCAGTGCCAACCTAGCTGCTTCTCCCTCAGGCCACCTATGGCCTTGCCAGCCCATAATAATCCTTACTAATACCTTGTTGTGTAAAGGTTTCCTCTGAAATTGAAACATTCCACCCAGTGGAGAATCAATCTCCTTAAACAGGAAGGTAAACACACAAAATAGTTTCAGGAAGTGCCTAAAACTGACCAAATTCATTAGGCCTATCCCTTGTGAGAGTTAACAATCAAGGTTGAGAGGGACTACGGTGAAGCCCAGCTCTAAAGAAGATTAGGAGACCACATCAGCTGCCCGGTAGAAGTAGAAACCAGCCAAGTTGCGTAGAAGTTTAGAGCAACTGAGACACCTGGAAAAGACATTCTCCAACCTGCTGAGCCATCTGCAGGCTGTGGGGTGTCTCCAGGTTCCCAGCTTTTGTGAGCTGTCACCCATGCTGGGTTGGGCTTTGGTGATAACAGCTGTCTTTGAGTCCTTTCTGTTCCTGTAAGTAACCCCTCACCCATATTCCTATAAGTAACCGCAATAAAACTTATCGGTTCACCGACTAGGACTTCTGTGCATTTTGGTCTGTCCTGAGTTCCTTACCTAGGATGAGTAGACCTAGCTCTTGTGTTGCCGTACCTTGAATCTGCCTCATTATTTCTGTTCTTCTCAAATCTTCCTCCTCTGCATCCTAATCCACTCATGGCTCCCCTGAACCCCTTACTTTACGCTCGCCTTGGACACAGTGTGGCTGAATGGGGGCTGAAAATTGGACTCATGTCTCCAATCTCATTGTTCCCCAGACACACCACCAAGGAACTGTCAGCAGCAGCTTGTCTTTGTCGGTAGCACACAAAATGGCTTAGACTTCCTGCAAGATGGTCATGACCCTCTCCAGTCCTCTGTCCTTCCAGAATTCTCATACCGGGTTTAGAGAAAACCAAAGGCTTCCAGGACTTTGGAATCAAACAAACCTGGCTAGTAATGTCAGCTGTCACTTCTTAGCAATGTAACTTTGACCAGTTAACCTCTGTGAGCCTCTGTTTCCTTCCACCCCTGGGAAATGGGGCTCGTAGTATCTACTTACTGGGTGACTGAGGACAATGAAATGTGAAAGGCACTTTAGAAATCCCATAAATGGGAGCTCCTTCCATCACGGTCTTATGTGGAGTCTGGGATTGCTGGAGCTACTCTTGTGAAAGACAGCAAGGACTCCAGGTGAATCGTCCAGATGAGCAGAACTAGAGTCAGGGGAACTAGCACTAGGCAGGCTGGGCACGTTTCCATGGTGCTAGGTCAAGCAGCAGCCCCGGGGCAGTGACTGGCCCATTGCCCTCTGGGGGCACTCTCTCCCCATGAGGCTGATGTCCAATCCCAGGGACTAATATGGAGGTGGAGAAGTGCATGAAAGGCAGAGGAGGGAGACAGAATGAAGAACCAATGGTGGAGAAAGGGCCAGGGAGAAGGCTGGAGGGGAAGTGAGGGCCAGGCAGGCACAGGGTGGGGCTGGGAGAGGGGCCCGTGGTCCTGAGGGCAGCGCCAGCCCTGGAGGGAAAGCTCCGACCCAGGGAGGGAGGAGGGACAGGGAGAGAGACCAGCGCGCTGACACAGCCTCGATGTGTGGAACGGGCTGGGGTTTGGCCCACAGGTCAGGCGTCTGGCAGTATTATGGGATGGAGAGGCCTTAGGAGACAGGGAGAGTATTATGGGCTGGAACAGCCTTAGGAGACTGGGGAATATTATGGGCTGGTGAGGCCCGGCTCCAACTGGAGGCGGGAGGAAGGGGTGCGGGGCGGGAAGGGGGGGTGGTGGTGGAAGGGAGTATTATGGGCTGGAGGCCTCCTGCGACCAGAGGCAAGAGTATTATGGGCTGGCAAGGCCTTCGGTGGCCAGAGGGGGGAGCAGCGGGGGATGGCACCGGCTGCATGTGACTGAGGGGGGGGCAAGTTGGGGGTGATGAGTGGGGGTGGGGGAGCTTATTATGGGATAGCTCTTTGTACCTACTGCGGGGACTGCTTCTCCAGAAGATATTATGGGATGTCGTGTGTGGGAGGGGGAGGGGGGCTGGGGGGATTATTATGGGATGGTGGTGCAGAATTGGGAGGGCCTGAGAGCTCTTCTCCAACCCCCCCACCCCCCCAGTTCACCCCTTCCTCTCTCATCATTCTAAGGTCAGCCTCCCTTCAAGAGTCCAATGGGAACACCTGAAATCCATCTCCCTACACACTTCACCCACACACATCAACAGCCACTCCCCCGCTCCATACTGGGCACCTCAGGCCATCCTAGGCATCGCCCCTGTCTAGCAGCCACCTCCGGACTGTGGAGGGGAAAAATGTAACTCCTGGATAATGAAGAAGAGAAAGCCTCAAAGCACGGTTGTGGTGGCCAGTGGTTCCCACCTGCACGTCACCTTTGACCCCCAAATTCTTATGCCACTCTCCTTTCTTTCCTCCCTCGGGTCCACAAAGTGGGGGCCCTTGATTCTCCCCTCCCCCGCCCCTCCATTTCCTCTCCACCTCCCTCCACAGCCGTAACCAGTAAAACAGGCGGCCGGCTATTATGGGATGGCTGCTCCCAGCAGCTCTGCAGGGAGGGGGCGGTCACCGCGGAATGTCTCTTGTGGGTGGCTATTATGGGATGGCCGCCTCTCTTCTGGGAGGGGTGGGGGCTAGGGAGGAGAATTATTATGGGATGGACCCAGCACAGCTGGGTGGGGCTGTCTTGGGTAGGTAAAGCTCTGGGGAGGGCAGGGAGGGGGGGAGGAAAGGAAGGAAGAGGGAGGGAAGGAGCTGGGGAGGGTGGGGTGAGCCCTGGAGCCAGACCTGAGGCCTGGCAGGAGTAACTGGCTGGAGAGGTTTCTTTGGTGACAGCTGCTGGAAGAGGCCCCAGGGGCAGGCGCCATCGAGCCAAAGCCTAGGACACCTGGGTCCTATTCATTTCTTGGGGGTTGCAGAGTTCAGGGTATTCGAGGTAGCCCTGCAAGAGCTCTCTGGCTAGGAGGTTCCAGTACTGCCTTCCACCTGTACCTCCTTTGGCTTGAGGGCTATCTCCTGTAGGGGGTTGAACACCGAAAGGTGAACATGGAAAAAGTAGAGACTGGGTGGATTCCTAAGGAACAAATGCCACACCCCAAGCCCCACGTGGACTGCATCCCATCTCTCTATCCAGTCTTCACAAATCCTCTTTGTGTCAGTGCAGAACACTAGCCCTTTGGGTTTCAGAGCAGTCTCTACATCCGCACAGAGGTGTGAGGAGAGGAACCATTGGTTGTATGCTAAAAACTGGGGATAACCTTCTCCCGGTGTTATTCTAGGTTCCTGGGTCCCATGCAGTGGAAACAGAACTCTACATAACTGGCTAGAGAGGCTGCCCCTGGGGTGCATTAATTAGGAGATTAGACTATCCTTAGTCTCCGTGGGCCAATCATGTCAGTAGTCTATTTATAATTAATCAAGGAGGTGAGCATAGGGCTGGGAAGGGAGTGGGAGGTACAGAAGCCGGAGCTCCACAAAAGCAGCACAAACACACTCCATCCCTTCCCTTCCGGGTACTCAGACACAGGAACAGGAAGTGGGCGGAGATATGGCTCAGCAGGTACGGAACTCACCTCCCAAGAAGGCCCAGGTTCAGTTCCCAGCACCCACAAGGTAGCTCACAACGGCCCATAATTCCAGTTCCAGGGGCTTTGATGCCCTCTTCTTGTTCTCTTCAACTGCTAGACATATACGTGCTGTGTGCATATACACACAGGCAAATACACGCATAAAATAAAAATAAATCTAAAAAAGAAAGATTAAATGAAAAGGAATTTGAACCTTCTTGTTGTGGGATGGGGAGAGGGTGAAAAGCAAGCACTAAGTGGGTAGAATCCGCAGGGACGCCGTGGGTGTGGCTGATGAAGAATACCGATATTTTAAATCCTAGGCAAGAGGCTGTGGCTGACTACTTGTAAACTGCCCCTGGTTTATATTCACTCGTCGCTGTGATAATGTGGTATGTATATGCCTGAGAGAGGAAAGCTGGAGCAGTTGGAGATATTTACACACTAGGATTTGAGACCCAGAGACATGCTACATCCAGGAGAACGGGGATCGAAGAGGATCTATCTAATAGGTATCCAGCAGCACTGTGTAAGAAACAGCTAGCCACATCCTAGCTGGGTGGTGGTGGTGGTGCATGCCTTTGACCTTAGCACTCAGCAGGCAGAGACAAATGGCAGATCCCTGTGAGTTCCAGGACAGCCAGAATTAGACAGAGAAACCCTCTTTCAGAAAAACAAAAAGAACAAAAACCAACCAACTAAACAAACAAACAAACGGGCCACATCCTCTCCCACCCACCGTGAAGCACCAACTCGGGGGTGAACGTGGAAGAAGGTCTGGACATACAAATGACACCGGATCTTGATGTCAAGAAAGCTGGACTGAGGGAGACTAAGCTTGTGGATTGGAGGGAATAGCCAGTACACCACAGTAAACCCACCCAGAGGGCAGTTCAGAGGGGCCACCTATGTTTTAGGGGGGGGGGGAAGCCGGGTGGTGGTGCACGCCTTTAATCCCAGCACCTTTAATCCCAGAGGCAGAGGCAGGCGGATCTCTGAGTTCAAGGCCAGCCTGGTCTACAGAGTTCCAGGACAGCCAGGGCTACACAGAGAAACCCTGTCTCGAAAAAAAAAACCAACCCCCCCGCCGCCCCCCCCCCCCCGCGCCGCCCAAGAAAAAAAAAAAAAGAAAAGAAAACATGAACTTCAAAGATGAGTGCTCCTGGGAAGAACTAATGTGGCTTTGCTTGTTTTGAGACAAGATCTCTCGGTTTCTCCCCAGTTGGCCTAGAATTTACAGCGTCGATCAGGCTGGCCTCAGACTCTGAGATCCACCTGCCTCATCTCATCGGTATGGGGTTAAAGGTGTCTACTACCTCCTGCCCTGTTAGACCTAAGGGTTAAGACTCTAGTTTCAAGGTGAGAAAAAGCTTAAATATGGAATGCTCACGGTTATACACATAGGGTTTGGTGGGAAGATCTGTCTAGTTTCTCTGGTGATCTATTTGGGAGCAAGGAGACTGTCATTTTTCAGGGTAAAGTCCTGCCTACATCTCCAGAACTCACTAAATTCAGTCCTTTGAATTTCACAAGACAGTGTTATCTGTTGGGTCCCTGTCTCTAGGGAGGTGAGGTGAGGTGCAGGAGAGATAGCGTGAAGGTCTTCCTGTTCGCTTTCGGATCCGGAAGGCCTCTTCCTGTAAAGAAGTTCCGGTTCCTTTTCAAGCTCTCCAACTTCCACGGCTCTTTGGCCTTCCTGAAACAGCCAAGACTAGAGCAGAGGGGACTCCTCTGGGTTAAGAGAAAGAGGCAGTGGGGTGGGACATTGGCTTTTCACTTACAGCCTTACTTTCTGGAACCAGGAAGAGGGAAAAGTGAGAGATTCTTAGGAGGTTTAAGATTGTTGTTTATTTTTGTCTTGTTTGGGACAAGAGCTTACTCTGTGGACCAGGACTGGAGTTCAATTCCCAGCATCCACATCAGGCAGTTTCTAACTGCCTATAACTGCAGCTCTAGGTGATCTGATAATACCCCTTTCTCTCTCTCTCTCTCTCTCTCTCTCTCTCTCTCTCTCTCTCTCTCTCACACACACACACACACACACACACACACACAGAGTAATAACTAAAAATTTAAAAGGAGGGGCTGGCAGCCGGGTCTGGTGGCGCACGCCTTTAATCCCAGCACTCGGGAGGCAGAGGCAGGCGGATTTCTGAGTTCGAGGCCAGCCTGGTCTACAAAGTGAGTTCCAAGGACAGCCAGGGCAATACAGAGAAACCCTGTCTCAAAACAAACAAACAAACAAACAAACAAACAAAAACCCATAAAAAAGGGAGCGGGGGCTGGCAAAATGGCTCAGTGGGTAAGAGCGCTGATTGCTCTTCTGAAGGTCCTAAGTTCAAATCCCAGCAACCATATGATGGCTCACAACCACCCATAATGAGATCTGATGCCTTCTTCTGGTGTGTCTGAAGTCAGCTACTTACATATAATAATAAATAAATCTTAAAAAAACAAAACAAAACAAAAATTTTAAAAGAGAGAATCTATCCAAAAAAAAAAAAAAAAGCCAACAAATGAAAAGAATAAGTGCAGCAGTTGTGGTCCAGGATGTGTTTAAGGAGACACACGGTAACAATACGGATTTTAAGCATCAGGACCACTGCCTGGATGATTGCTGCTTACCAGTCGAAATCCTTTAGCACATGGCAGCTTGGGGATGATTTGAAGGCATGCATCACCAGGCCCTGCAGGAAGTTACCTTGACCAGCCTTCTCTTGTAAACTCCAGATCAGCAGTTCTCAACCTGTAGGTCATGGTCCCTTTGACCACCGGAAAACACAGATATTTACATTACGATTCATCACAATAGCAAGATTACAGTTAGGAAGTAGCAACGAAAATAACTTTATGGTCGGGGATCACCACAACACGAGGATCTGTATTAAAGGATTGCAGCAGTAGGAAGGGTAAGAACCACTGGTCTTGATGGCCCACCTACCCCGACCTCTATTGGGGATGTGATCTCCTGAGAACAGTTCAGATTTGCTCAGTTCTTTATGAGAGGACATTGGGGAACAGTGGTCAGTGGTCTTTCTCTCTCTCTCTCTCTCTCTTTCTCTCTTCCTTTCTTTTGTTTTTCTAGTATGGAATAGTTTATTTAGGGCATGGGGAGGGGAGTTGAGGAGGGAGGGGAGAGATAGAGAGAGAGAGTGAGAGAAGTAGAGGACTGGAGAGAGGCTGGCTATCATGAATGTGGAGAGCAGGTGATGATGGGGATGTGAGGGAAGGGACAGAGCAGGAAGAGAGTTAGAGAGCAAGAATTCAGTGGTATTTCTTTAACTAGATATTTTTATATTGTATCATGGTCTCTTTGGCTGTTTAATGTTTCTTCATTATACATTTAATATTTATTCATGGGTGCCCCATTAGCCCAGTTGGTTAGAGCACGGTGCTGGCAATAAATAAATAAATTATAATTATCCGAGACTTGTTTTTACTGTAGCCTAGGCTGACCTTGAATTCACTGAGTAGCAGAGTGTGGCCTTGATCCCTTGATCATCTCGCTTGTTCTCTGAGTGCTGAGGTTACTGGCATGTGATACTGTTCCCAGCTGTGACTGTTTCTTGAAGGAAGGCACCTGTGTCTTGGTATACTCGGTCGGTAGTAGCTAGCTCTTTACCTTGTTAGTACTCTGTCAAGGGTATGTCGAATGAACTTTAGTGATGGTGAGTACAGAGCAAGGCATGGTAGAGGACTCTCAGTCCATAGTGGTGATAGGCTATCTGTCCACGGAGGCTGCCTGGACTTGAAGGTGGCAGTGTAGAGGACTTCTGGAATGTTGAGAAATAGTTTTGGGATGGGGGTTTGTAATTGTTATGGGATGTTCTGGGTGAGTTAAAGTTTTTCATCATGAAGTTTTACGCAAGTGTTTCATCTAGTCAGCATATTATTTGTTTGAGTTTACACAAACATTCAAAGCTGGAGGGAGGTAAGCATCTAGCACATACCTGGATTTGGTGGGGTTTGATGGGGCTCGAGGTTGGCTCTTGGTTCCTGAGTGTCTGCAAATGATGAGCTAGGGAGTCCGGGGGTCCTGAACGTTGAGAGCCCAGAATGCTCCTATTGCCCAGGAAGGGACTAAAGTGTGTGCTAGTGGGGACAGGGCAGTTAGCAGTTTGCCACACCCTCCCTGCTCTAGAAGCCTGACAACTTCTAGAGGTGGGGGAGGTTGTGACAATTAGGGGATGTCTGGACAGATCTATGTGTGGTGATGGAGTGTAGCAGCAGTATTATGGGATGTGGCACTGGGTTGTGTTGGGAGAATTATGGTATCGTGGGCTTTTTGAAATTATGGGATGCGAGAGAAGATAGAGTAAATGATAGGACATTTTCCCAGTGTTAGTGGAGGAGATTTAGATGTCCATTTGTGGGGTGACAGCAGAGCTGCTGATCATTAGTGAGTATCTCTTTGCTAGGAGGAATGGTAATTTATGGACCATGGAGCTAGAAAGAGACTGGAAAGGCTGTGGGTGGTAAAGTGAGCAACTAGAATCTCAACCCTAGTGCAGGGACTGAGGGCAGCTCTGAGGGGGGGGGGGGTTGGATATTATGGGATATCAGTATAGAAAGTGGGAGACTGATTATTACGGGATCCGTGTGGGAGGAGGCCCACTGTCCGTTGTTGTAGTATGGGGTGGGTGAGTTTCTGACAATCATGGGATATCAAACTGGGGGTGGTTATTATGGGATGTCGGTGGGGGATGGGTTGAATATTATGGGATATGAGGCTGAAGTGCTGGGAGGGGTGCTTATTATGGGATGGCCAAGAGGAGGGAGGGGTAATGAGTTATTATGGGATGTTAGCAGTAAGGCCAAGAGTGAAGAAGTTGGCAAAGAGTGGTTATTATGGGATATCTAAGGGAGGGGGAGCAGGTTTTAGTTTGTAAAAGATCTGCACTATATGTCTGTAGCCCCGGGCACATATATGCATAGAGTGTGGGGGGCGGGGTGTGTGTATGTGGGGTGTCCGTGTGTATTATGGGATGGCCAGGAGGTGGGCGGTTGCCCAGGTGACGCGCGCGCGCGCTCGACGGGGGCGTGGCCAATGGTTGCCTGAGCGACGAGGGGGCGGGGGTTGCCCGGGAGACCTAGAGAGGAGGGTGGCGGTAGTGGAGGGGGGGGTTGGAGTTGGTTGAGGTTATTATGGGCTGTCCGTGGGGGGCGGGGCCTGTGCGGTGGGATTTCCCGGCCGGTGTTTCGGGCCCTTTAAGAGGCGACGCCGGAGCCGGAGCCATTTTCCCCCCTTCGGCCGCGGCGAGGAGGAGCCGGAGCGGGAGTGACACCGGCGAGACCCAGCGCGACCTGAGGCGGCTCTAGGGTGAGGAGCGCGCGAGGCAACGGGAGAGACATCTCTCTCAGCCCGACGTCGTCCCGGGGGGTCATCCCTTCACCTGTCCCTTCTTCAGGCGTCCCGGGGCCCGCGGACCGTCCCCTCTCCAGGGAGCCGACCCTTCTTCCCCGGAGGCGGCCGGGTTACCTCCAGACGGCGCCCTGCCCTGAGGGAGTCCTGCTCCCCGCCACCCCCTCCTGGGTTCGGCCTCCCACAATGCCGGGCGAGCGCCTGCCCGCCCGCCCCTCGCCCTTTGCTCGCTAGCCCCCCGGGACACGTGGCCCGGCCCCCTTCCCGGTGGGTGCTCGCTTTCCTCCGGCGTCCCGACTCTTCGGGACCCCGGAGCGCCCGAGCCTCCACGCCCCCTGGTCCCCGCCGTTCCGGAAGAGAACCTGAGTTGTCCCAGAGGACAGCCTTTGGAGAGCTGCCCTGTCTGGGGACTGGCCCCTCCCCGGGCGCAGAGGAGCGCCCCCCCACTCCCAAGTGACCTTGTGTCCCCGAGCACCGGCCGCCTCCCCTGACCCTCCCCGTGCCTCCCCACTCGAACCCCACTCCCCAGGCACTCCAGGCTCAGGCCAGGCTAGCTTCTCCCTTCCCCTCCATGCACCAGCCTGCCCTCGGGGGCGTCGCTCCCTCTTCTTGGGGGCTCCTGCTGGGGAGCCGGCTCACGGGCTGTCCCCGAGGAGTGTGGAACTAAGTTCAGCCTGAGTGGTTCGGGTGCTCGGCTAGGGTGGTAGGGCAGGAGGGGGTGGGGGGGAAGAGCGGGTGGGGGAGGGGGACTGCGCGTCACTCACTGTTCTCCCCCCCCTCCCCCGCACAGTGACTCGGGCCAGTGCAGAGGGCCCCAGGCCGCAGGCAGGAGCAGCTGGGCCAATTCCCTGGCCGGGGAACGGAAGGGGATGGCGTCGGGCCTGGGCTCCCCGTCCCCCTGCTCAGCGGGCAGTGAGGAGGAGGATATGGACGCACTTCTGAACAACAGCCTGCCCCCACCCCATCCAGGTAACATCTTCCCGGAGGGCCCAGGGCAGGAAGGAGGTGTTTGATCTTTCCTCGAGACTCCAGTGAGGCTGCGTGCGCGCGCTGCTTGTCCCTTTGCAGAGCCCAGGGTGGAGGGCATCCGAAGGGAGTGGTTCTCTTCTGCGGAGCTCTTGTGTGCTGGGGGTGCTGGGGGAGGTGGAAGCCATGTGCCTCTTGGGCACCACGGACCCAGATGCAAGCTGGCTTCACTCAAGGCTGTCTGGAATGCTCCGCAGTCCCCAGTTGAGGGAGCTCTCTGGGTTAGCAGGCTGTACCTCGTGCAGGTTCTTGGAGGAATGCAGGTGGTTCAGACTCTGGTGGTGACATGGTGGGGTGCGGTGGGGATTTGTGTTATGGGAGCCCTGCCAGGCATCTGGGATCCCGCGGTTGTTCCCTGGAGAAGAAAGCGGGAGCGTTGGTTGCTTTCTGTCCTGATCTATTACCGGTTCTCTGTGCTGTTTCAAGAGTGTAAAGTTTGAACCTCACACTTTATCAGATCTGTAGAACTTTTAGTTAGTCAGATTGTTGGGATTTTTTTTGAGTGGAGAAGGGATGGAGGGCTAGGAGAGGCAGCATGCAGTAGCCTAGTGAAGGGCAGAGGGAGGGAATTGGCCCTTGGTGTGGACATAATCTTGGATCTTTACTAGGGGCTTCTGCCACTCTGAGGTAGCTTGGGGTCTGGATTGGTGGTGTGAGGTGTTTGTGTGGGTGTGTTAGGGTTTGCACTGTGTTTTGGGGTTGCTCCCTGGACTGGCCAAACCCGTATTATTATAACCAGCTTGCCTGAGTGCCTGCCCTCAAATGATGGCTGATGTCATGCTTGGAAGTGGATGTCTTCCTCTTGTCTCCTTATTTAGAACCCCCTTAGTTAAGGCACCTATTGGCTTGACTCCCCCACATTCATTGCAAGGTCGGTATCTTCTCTGCGTCCACCCGGCTGTCCTGGTCATTACCCTGTGGAACTTGGCCGTCCTGGTTTTGTTCCTTACGGCATGGCTCTCACTTCTGCCTTTTCCTGAGCCCCAACTGGAGGGTGAGGTATCCAGAAGAAATCATTTTCCAATTTGTCATTTAAGAGAGCCATTATTCTTGCTGCTGAGTCCTAGGCTGCTGAGATAAGGGACTTAGGTATAGGCCTGTGGAGCTCTGCCTTTGCGAGGGTGAGGTGGGTAAGCAGGAAGACTTATTTTTCCTTCCTCGTCTTTACGAGAGGCTGGGTGATGCTGTCTGACCAGTGTTGCTTCCCATCTTAGCCATAACCCCTTGCTTGAAGGTCTGGGGCTTCCCTCCCAAGTGGGAGCACTGCAGGCTCTCAGTGTGAACTCTGCCCCGATCTGTAGCATGACCCAGTTTTTCCTCTGGCCACACCCAATTCTGCCCCTTTTCCCAAATCTCCCTCTATGGCATGCAGCGTGATGGGCCTGAGGAGTGGAGGGCTGTGTGTGGGTGGAAAGGGGCCCACTGTGCTTCCACGGCCTCGTGGCCTTGTCCCTGGCTCACTTGTGCTCCACAGGCAGAGGAAGAAGGCTTTGGTGGGTGCTGTAAGGGCTGTGGGCCAGAAGCCCTTAAGAAAATGGTGTGTTTAGGTGAGAGGGGCCTCCAAGCCTCTGACCTAACCCTGGGATGGGTGTGGATGGGAGGCTTGTGGCACTTTGTCCAACCTTGGGATCTGACTGGCTCCAGAATCATTTTAGGGCTACTTCTGGGGTTATGCACTGAGTGTGCGGGATTAAAGGGAGGGAGTCTACTGTTTTAGGGGGGCTTGGACATGGTTTCTGCAGATTGGGTAGGATTCTTGTTGGGTGACTGAGGAAGCTGAGTTTTGACACTTGATTCCTTAAGCTAAAGCTTTCTGATTCCTTTTTAGGGATGAAGGTTGTATGGTTTGGTAACCTCCATTGAGCCCTTGTTAAATCTTAGTTCTAATGTCTTTAAAGAACTACAAGTGAGTGAGTACTGCAGTCATTCCAATAG
This sequence comes from Mus caroli, assembly GCF_978045245.1. Lineage (NCBI taxonomy): Eukaryota > Metazoa > Chordata > Mammalia > Rodentia > Muridae > Mus > Mus caroli. Next base: position 24,054,202 of record NW_028227262.1, on the reverse strand, counting down.
TTTACTCTGGTGCTATCTTGGCTTTCTTGTCTGGGACATGAGGGTGACCTCTTACAAACGGTGTCATCCTAGAGTAGGTATAGAGATCACTGGCTTTGACCTAGGGCCAGGTAATAATTTGAGAAGTTTTTTTTGAGGGTACTCTCCGCTCTGTGTACTTCTGTTGGCTCCACCCCCACCCCTGCCACTTCCTGTCTGTCCTATGTTGGCACTGGGTGCCCTGGGCTGGCTTCTGCGGTCAGGAGCCATTTTCCTTCTCTTCAGTGGGTGAGACACTCCCTTCTCTCTCCTCCCTTCCCTACTCCCCCCTTCTTGAGCGGGGGTGGCTTGGGAAGAGGGAGAAGGGAACTGGGAGCTGGTGTACAAGGCTGGTACAAAGAAAGCTGCCTCCCAGTCTTCTCCCCCTGTGCCCCTCTCTACCTACCCTTGCTCAGGATTCCCCAGTGTTACCAGGCTTTGTGTGTGCTTCTCGCCAGGGAAGGAGGTGGAGCCAGATGGGAGGGGGGTTGGGAAGGGGAGATGGTGACAGCTGGGCTGATTCCAGGCCCCTAGGGAGAAGAGCTGGCTGACCCAGGAGAAAGCTGGAAAGAAACAGTAGGACTAGAGATGCCGAAGGGAACTGGGAGAGGGTGTGAAGTTGAACTGGCAACTGAATGTGGGACTGGGGAGATTCTGGTGGTTCTGAGCAATGATAGTCCCAAAGGGGTTTAATAAGGGTGTTTGTTGTGTTTTAGGCCCTGAGCCTGGTGTTTGTTCTAGGGTGGCATGGTAAGGGATGAGTCTGTGTTCAGTGCCTTCTGGGTAGGCTCTCCTTATTTCCTGTCTTAGGAGCTGTTTGGTGGCCACTTTCGGGAGAGCTGGATGAAGTTAGCTCTTTCACTTACTAAGTTCCAAGCAGCTCAATTCAGCGGTACTGGTAGACACAGAAGGTGCCTAGAGTGGTGAGGAAAGGGAGGCAGGGGCCTGGCCTGGCTGGGCCTGGCTGGGCAGCTGATTTTGGGTATGTACAGCTCTTTGTCTCTGTGCTGGCTCTCAGCTCCCTTGTGTGTAGTACAGCAGTTCTCTTCTAGGGCGAGAGGTGGGGACAGAGGATCTGAACCATCTGCATTCGGCCCTCACCTGTGCTGTTGCTCTTTTCCCTGCCTGCCTCTGTTTGCCAATCTGTGTAGAAAATGAGGAAGACCCAGACGAGGATCTATCCGAAGCAGAGACTCCAAAGCTCAAGAAGAAGAAAAAGCCTAAGAAACCTCGAGACCCTAAAATCCCTAAGAGCAAGCGCCAAAAAAAGGAGGTGAGTGGGTGACTGAGTGTTCTGGGGAGTGAGAAGAGAGGGGGAGGAGGCGCTCAAGGAGAGTTGTGAGGCTGCGGGTAGTTTTTCTCCTGGAGCTGGGGGTCAGGTTCTGGGGCAAGCCTCAGGACTGTCCTGGGTGAGCATGTGTGTAGCATGTGTGTCTGTCTCCCTCCCCCCCTGCTCCAGCGTTTACTCTTATGCCGGCAGCTGGGGGACAGCTCTGGGGAGGGGCCAGAGTTTGTTGAGGAGGAGGAAGAGGTGGCTCTGCGCTCAGACAGTGAGGGCAGCGACTATACTCCTGGCAAGAAGAAGAAAAAGAAGCTCGGACCTAAGAAGGAGAAGAAGAGCAAATCCAAGCGGAAGGAGGAGGAGGAAGAGGAGGACGAGGATGATGACTCGAAGGTGCCTAGATCTCTGTCTGTCAAGACCCTGTCGGTCCTCTCTCTGCCCTTTCTCCCAGATACCGCCCTGCCCTGTAGAACAGCATCTCCATGTAGGTGTGCTTATTTCTTCTGTATTATTTCCTCTGTACCTCGCTCTTGGAAGCTGCTGTTTGACTTCCCAGTTGGTTGTCTTAGCCAGTGAGCACTATGAAGCAGACCCCTGAATCTGCCTTCTCTGCAGGAACCTAAATCATCAGCCCAGCTTTTAGAAGACTGGGGTATGGAAGACATCGACCATGTGTTCTCAGAGGAGGATTACCGGACCCTCACCAACTACAAGGCCTTCAGCCAGTTTGTCAGGTAAGTCAGGAGGAGCCTGTGGGGTGGGAAGGGAGGAGTCCTTCTAGAATTTCTTCTTGTTCGTTTTTCTCTTTTCTCTTTATATATGACCTTACTCTTGTCCATTTCTCTTCCAGACCGCTGATTGCTGCTAAAAACCCCAAGATTGCTGTCTCCAAGATGATGATGGTCTTGGGTGCAAAGTGGAGGGAATTCAGTACCAACAACCCCTTCAAGGGCAGCTCGGGAGCATCAGTGGCAGCTGCAGCGGCAGCGGCTGTGGCTGTGGTGGAGAGCATGGTGACAGCTACTGAAGTCGCCCCTCCCCCTCCTCCTGTGGAGGTGCCGATCCGCAAGGCCAAGACCAAGGAGGGCAAAGGTGCAGTGGGATTTAATGAAGGGTCTGGGTGGGCTTGACAAGTCTGACAGCTAGGAATGAGGCATTGCCCCTAAGTCGGGCAACGGGCAGGAGCGAGCCTTGGGTTTAGAAGAGAGCCAGGGTGAGCCAGCTCATTTCCCATCATTTGCCTTGTGGTCTACATTTGGCTGTATCCTGATCTTAGGTCCCAATGCTCGGAGGAAGCCGAAAGGCAGCCCGCGAGTGCCTGACGCCAAGAAGCCCAAACCCAAGAAAGTAGCTCCTCTGAAGATCAAGCTGGGAGGGTTCGGCTCCAAGCGGAAGAGATCCTCGGTGAGACCTGGCTCTTGCCACTGGAGAAGGGGGAGCTGTGTGGGGGAGGGGGCACATAGGGTCCTACTGCTTCAGACAGGGGTAACTAGGCTCCTTCTGTGCAGTTCTCTCCTTGGCCTGGACTTTGAATGTTGTTTTCTGGGTGTTTTCCAGAGTGAGGATGACGATTTAGATGTAGAGTCTGACTTCGACGATGCCAGTATCAACAGCTACTCTGTTTCGGACGGTTCCACCAGCCGCAGCAGTCGGAGCCGCAAGAAGCTCCGGACCGCTAAAAAGAAAAAGAAAGGTGTGTTTCTTTTCTGTACTTATGCGTAATGGGATAAGATGGCAATGGCCAGGGGAAAATCTCCCTTAGGAGATACGGGTTGGGGGGCGGTGGTTTTTTCTAATAATTGGGCTTTCCCTCTTCCTTGCCCAGGCGAGGAGGAGGTGACTGCTGTGGATGGTTATGAGACAGACCACCAGGACTATTGCGAGGTGTGCCAGCAAGGCGGCGAGATCATCCTGTGTGACACCTGTCCCCGAGCCTACCATATGGTGTGCCTGGACCCAGACATGGAGAAGGCCCCCGAGGGCAAGTGGAGCTGCCCGCACTGTGTGAGTACCTGGCGACTGTGGCCTCTGGGTCCCCCGAGGGCGAGGGTAGTGAGGAGCTTCTTTGGGTCTGGGTGGAAATAAAAATGGGAGCTTTGGGAAATGTCTGTGTAAAGGAATGCTGGCTGTGGGTTCTGGCATGGGGTGGGGGTGGGGTGGGAATAATCTGAATCTCTGGTTTCTTATTGCAGGAGAAGGAGGGAATCCAGTGGGAAGCTAAGGAGGACAATTCTGAGGGTGAGGAGATTCTGGAAGAAGTCGGGGGGGACCCAGAAGAGGAGGATGACCATCATATGGAATTCTGTCGCGTCTGCAAGGACGGCGGGGAGCTCCTGTGCTGTGACACCTGCCCTTCTTCCTACCACATCCACTGCCTGAACCCCCCGCTTCCAGAGATCCCAAATGGCGAATGGCTCTGTCCCCGCTGTACTGTAAGTGACTTTTTTCTCTGAGGGTGAGGGATGGAGGAGCAGTGTCAGAACAGCACAAGGGTTTGCTCTCTTGTGGACATTGTGAGGCCGAGGCTGAGACAGGAGTTTCCTTTCTTGCTTAGTCCTGGGACATCATCTCCTGTGTAAACATACAGCTAACTGAATTGAAGAGGGCATTCCTCTTAAGCAGGTTGAAGCATCGTTCCAGTTTAGAGGAATAAATAGTTCTTCTGATTCCTTCCTTTTTTCAGTTCTCGGGAGCCTGGACTGCCCTAGGGCCTGCTTACTGCATTAGGTTGCTTAAGAGAAGGAAGTGCTTGGTTCCCTCTTGGGATTTTATGTGCCCAGCTATTCCGGTTTATTATTTAGAATAAAGCTTATAGATCCTTAACTTTTTTTTTTTTTTTTTAAAGCTCTCTGATAATATCCAGAGAGGGGAAGGAAGTCCTAGTGGTTTTTGCCTAGGGATGGTTATGAGGTTAGGTTTTATTTGAGATGATGTTTTTATTTATTTTGTTTTCTGGAACTCTGTAGACCAGGTTGGCCTTGAACTCACAGAGATTCCCCTGCATCTGCCTCTACCTCCAGAGCACTGAGATTAAAGTGTGCACCACCCCCATCACTCAGATTGAATGAAGTTTTTATAAGTCATTAACAAGATTAAAGTTGTGGGCTTGTCTGCTCATTTCTTTTTAGTTGTTTTAAGAACTTTTTTTGATGGGATCCCACTTTATATCCCTGGCTGGCCTGAAATTCTCTGTATAAAACAGCTAGGCTGGTCTTCAATTAAGAGAGATCTACCTAACTCAGCCTTTCTAGCGCTGGCATCAAAAACTTGGGTCACCACCCCAGTTCCCTGTAGTTGATTTTATTTTATTTTCTGGGCATGATGCTGCATCCCTTTAATTCCAGCAGGGGCAGGGGCAAAGCAGTTCTGAGTGTAAGGTCAGTCTGGTCTATATATTGAATTCCCGGCCAGTTGGGGCTGTTCTAGGAAGACATATCCTGAGAAGAAAGCAAGCACATGTGTGGGTGTTGTATGTGCACATGTATGTCCCAGGATCCAGGCCTCAGTGCTGTACTCTGACACCCACCTTATCACTCTGAACAGACGCTCACTAAACCTAGAGCTCGGGCTGGCTAGCGGCCAGAGAGCTCCAGTGATCCTTCAGTCTCTCCTCCCATGGCAGTAGGCTGCAGGTGTGTGTGTATGTGATGTGCAGTGACAGAAGAGGGCGTTGGATCCCCTGGAACAATGGTTCTTAGCACAGTGTAGATGCCAGGAATGAGCTCTGGTTTCTCTGAAGACCAGCCATCTCTTCAGAGTTGACCTTTGAGTTCACACTCATGCTTGTGCGACCATGCTCTGCCCCACTGCCCAGAGACACTGATAATCATATTCTTGCAGGGTTTGATGCATCTCCCTGTGGTACTGAATTGAGATTAAGTGGTGTCTTTTTAACAGTGTCCAGCTCTTAAGGGCAAAGTGCAGAAGATCCTAATTTGGAAGTGGGGCCAGCCACCGTCTCCCACACCAGTGCCTCGGCCTCCAGATGCTGATCCTAATACCCCATCTCCCAAGCCCTTGGAGGGGCGGCCAGAGAGGCAGTTCTTTGTGAAATGGCAAGGCATGTCTTACTGGCACTGCTCCTGGGTGTCAGAACTGCAGGTAAGCCTGGGACAGGCTGCACGTGTGAGGTGACACCGCAGAGGTAAGGGCAGGAAGCTGGCTGCAGCTCCAGGAGGGTCTCCTTTCTCTTCCTGCTCCAGTTGGAGCTGCACTGTCAGGTGATGTTCAGAAACTACCAGCGGAAGAATGATATGGACGAGCCGCCTTCTGGGGACTTTGGTGGAGATGAAGAGAAGAGCCGGAAGCGAAAGAACAAGGACCCTAAGTTTGCAGAGATGGAAGAGCGCTTCTACCGCTATGGAATAAAACCGGAGTGGATGATGATCCACCGCATCCTCAACCACAGGTACCACGTCCGCTCCCTGGGCTCATTTACCTGTTAGGGGCCCTTACTGAAGGGCTCAAGAAAAGGGACGTTGCCATCGACTTATGTTCAAGAGACGTTTCTTCTGAATTTGGCCCACAGCGAGAGTATAGATTAGAGAGAGAGTATTGGTTCAAAAACAGGCATCTTTGAGGCTCTGAATAGATGTGGAGTCTGGCACACTTAGAATGCTTTTGTCGGCTTTTAAGAGCAAGGCTGACCAGAGAGGTGAGGGAAGTTGCTTTCTGACTCTGAGGAGTTTTTCTTTCTTGATCTTGTAGTGTGGACAAGAAGGGCCACGTTCACTATTTAATCAAGTGGCGAGACTTGCCCTATGACCAGGCGTCCTGGGAGAGCGAGGACGTGGAGATACAGGACTACGACCTGTTCAAGCAGAGCTACTGGAACCACAGGTAGGCGACTGCGAGCAAGGAAGAGCAGATGTGCTCTTGCTCTCTCGGAAGGACAAGGACCAAGAGGCAGCTGTGGTATGTTTTCTTTCCTAGGGAGTTAATGAGGGGTGAGGAAGGACGACCCGGCAAGAAGCTTAAGAAGGTGAAACTACGGAAACTGGAAAGGCCTCCGGAGACCCCAACTGTTGATGTGAGTGTGGGTGGAAGAGGAAGGGTGTGTGTGTTGTGTGGGCAGTATGCTGCAGTCATGGTGAAGCTCCAAGTCATGGCCTGTGGATAGCTCTAGCTGAGATGGTCAGAAAACAAACGCTGGGTGTTGTAAATGGTGCTCTGTGTCAGGTCTACTACCTGAGGCCTAGATACATAGCCCTGTCTGCTGATGGATCCTAGGCTGCATCCTACAGTGAGCAGTGAGGTTCCCATCACTCCCTCTGCCAAATGTATTGAGGGTCACACAGGTCGACAGCACCTTCTGCTTATTGTCTCCGTGCCCCACTTACCTGTCCCCTTCCCTTAGCTGCCCCATTCTTCCCTGCAGATCTCGTGCCCACATTCGTGCCTTTTTGTTCTGTGACCTCTGGATTTAACTGACGATCTCTCTGTCTGTCCATTAGGGCCTGGATTCTGTGGCCACTCCACCTCACTTTAATTCTTTATTGTTATCACTCCAAAGAGAGATCCAAAGAGAGTCCTTTTGATTCCAGGACTGGCCTTGAACTCAATCCTCTGTCTCAGCCTAAGTACTAGGATTATAGGCGGGTCCTACAATGCCTTATTTCCCTAAGGGCTTTTTTATTTGGTTTTGTTTTGTTTCTCTTAGCTCTTAGGAAAAAAATATCTAGTGAGGACTTGTGTAGGAGGAAGCAGCTACTGTCTGCCGTCTCTGGGAAGGTCTTCTTTACCAGATTGTGACTTCTCTTCATCCTTAGCCCACAGTGAAGTATGAGCGACAGCCGGAGTACCTGGATGCCACGGGTGGAACCCTGCATCCCTACCAAATGGAAGGCTTAAACTGGCTCCGCTTCTCCTGGGCTCAGGGAACCGATACCATCTTGGCTGATGAGATGGGCCTTGGGAAAACTGTGCAGACAGCAGTCTTCCTCTACTCCCTCTATAAGGAGGTAAAGATGCCAGGAGATGCTAGTGCTTGGTGTGGGTGTTCTGGGACTGTATTCTTTTCTTGTGCTTTAAGGAGTTGGAGGAAGGGAGGAGGAGGATGTACTGCTGAGGGGTAGGAAGACACAGGTCTGCAGTGCAAATCCTTTTCTTTTTCTTTTTTTCTAATTATTTTTGTCCGTATATTGCCCATAAGTATGGCTGTGCACTGCCTGTGTGCAGTACCTTGGGAGGCCACAAGAGGGTGTCACCTCCTTAAACTGGAATTGCAGACTATAAGCCATCACGTGGGTGCTGGGATCTGAATGTAAGACCTCTGCAAGAGCAGCTAGAGCCGTCTTTCTAGATCCTACAGTGGAAATTTTACAGGATTAGAGCCCTGGTAGACTCAGTGGCTGGCATGTGTTTTGAGGGAATTACAATTGGTCTTGGAGGAGTTTGGTTTTTGTCACGGTGGGCCTAAGAGAGGGATAAATGGCTTTTGTAAATGATGGGAGGCAGAGAGGCAGAAGCCCAGGTGTCAGGCATCAGCTTCACTGTGGGTCGGGACAGGGGTGGGGGAGATGGGAGTCTGGGGTTAAGGGATGGGGCTCTTAGTCCTGACTCTGCCTGCCTTCTTCCTCCCAGGGTCACTCCAAAGGCCCCTTCTTAGTGAGCGCTCCTCTGTCCACCATCATCAACTGGGAGAGAGAGTTTGAGATGTGGGCTCCTGATATGTATGTGGTAACCTATGTGGGTGACAAGGACAGCCGTGCCATCATCCGGGAAAATGAGTTCTCCTTTGAAGACAATGCCATTCGTGGTGGCAAGAAGGCCTCGAGGATGAAGGTATCTTAGTGTGTGGGAGGAGGAGGAGACTGTTGAGCGAGTCACTGCTGTTGGCTGCTTTGCTGCCTCACCTGGTCTCTGAGTGAGGCAGAAAGAGAACTTTGGGATGTGTTGTGTGGATGTGGAGCAGTAGTGAGAGATGGGCTTGTCGTTACGTGCAGAAAGAAGCATCGGTGAAATTCCATGTCCTGCTGACGTCCTATGAGTTGATCACCATTGATATGGCCATCTTGGGTTCTATTGACTGGGCCTGCCTCATTGTGGATGAAGCCCATCGGCTGAAGAACAACCAGTCTAAGGTGAGGCGTGGGAGGAGACGGCCTCCATCCACTTCTAGTCCTTGGGGAAATTCATCTCTTTGAAAGAACCCTAAGTAGAGAAGAAGGGAAAGTGGTCTTTATTTCCTTCCTCACCATGGCAGCCCTTCTCTGGCCAGGCCTTTAAGAAGGATGCCAGCCATGGGAAGAGAGACTTAGTTCACTGGACAGTGAAACAGCTTGGCATTCTGCTGCAATACTCTGGTGCCCTCGTTTCTGATTTTTATTTCTCTTCACCAGTTCTTCCGAGTTTTGAATGGTTACTCGCTGCAGCACAAGCTGTTGCTAACTGGAACTCCGCTACAGAACAATCTAGAGGAACTGTTTCACCTGCTCAACTTCCTCACCCCTGAGAGGTTCCAGTAAGTGTGCCTGTCAGTGCTACTCGTTCTTCTTGTTGCCCATTTCCTGTGTTCCTTTCCTTTCTTCCTTGTTTCCCTTTCTCTAACAACCTTTTTCTTTTTCCTGAAGCAACTTAGAAGGCTTCTTGGAGGAGTTTGCAGACATTGCCAAAGAGGACCAGATTAAAAAACTCCACGACATGCTGGGGCCTCATATGTTGCGGCGGCTCAAAGCTGACGTCTTCAAGAATATGCCATCCAAGACAGAGCTGATTGTGCGCGTGGAGTTGAGCCCTATGCAGAAGTAAGTGTGAAGGGATAGAAACACACACTCAGCCTTGTAACAGACACCAGCCATGCTGCCAGCAGCTTCTTCCAGAGCTTCCGGGCATCTGGTGACAGAAGCAAGCAGGGCCTGAAGGAACCTGATACCTGGGAGGCGGAGCTTGTAGTTCTTAGTTTTACCTTCCTGTGTCGAACATGAGGATGGTGTGGCCGAACATGAGGATGGTGTGGCCGCTGCTCGTTAGCTTAGCTCCACAGTGAGAAATGTTGGAGAGATGATCTCAGGCTGTTGGGTTGCATCATTAGTCATTCAAAAGACGCCTCAGTCCAACCGGTCCTTGTGTCTTGTTCATGTAGGAAGTACTACAAGTATATTCTCACGCGGAATTTCGAAGCACTGAATGCTCGAGGTGGTGGCAACCAGGTCTCTCTGCTGAATGTGGTGATGGATCTTAAGAAGTGCTGCAACCATCCTTACCTCTTCCCTGTGGCAGCAATGGTAAGCGCACCTCCTTGTCTTCTGCCTTGCCGAGTCAGTCCTCCTTGTGGGTGTCCCTTAAATATGTCTTCCTTTGCTTCTGTCACCAGGAAGCTCCTAAGATGCCTAATGGTATGTATGACGGCAGTGCCCTAATCAGAGCATCTGGGAAGTTGTTGCTGCTGCAGAAGATGCTTAAGAACCTGAAAGAGGGAGGGCATCGTGTGCTCATCTTCTCCCAGGTGTGTGGGTCCCACCTGAGCTTCACAGCAGGACAACCCTAGTGACTGAGAAAAGGTGACTGTTATCACCTGACAGCTCTATGATTAAATTGTTCCGTCTTACAGATGACCAAGATGTTGGACTTGCTAGAGGATTTTTTAGAACATGAAGGTTATAAATATGAACGTATTGATGGTGGAATCACTGGGAACATGCGTCAGGAGGCCATTGATCGCTTCAATGGTAAGAGAAAAGTGTCTTTTCTCCAGGCAGTCAATTTGTTAGTATTATTAAGCTGGGCATGGTATATATACCCTAATCCCAGTACTCAGGAGGCAGAAGCATGCAGATCTCTGTGAGTTCAAGGCCAGCCTGGTTGCCTACCGAGTAAGCTCAGGACAGCCTCAGCTGCTTCTGTCTTAAATCAAAAAAATATTATTTCATGTGTGTGCCTAGGTACTCTGGGACTGGAGTGCCAGAGGTTGTGAGCTACCATGTGGGTGCTGGAAATTGAACCCAGGTTCTCTGTCAGAGAAACAAAATCTCACTGTTGTATCCTTAAGTGACCTGGACTCTGTAGACCAATCTAGACTCAAACACGTAGAGATGGACTTGCCTTTAGACAGTGCGTTTGCCCCGCCCCAGTCCCGATCATTTTCTTCTATTGTTGGAGTGATCACTTTATTTATTTATTTTTAAAGTGTGCATTGCATGCAAGCTTGCAACTGCACACATGCGCACCATGGCACAGATGTGGGAGTCCCGGGAAAACGTGCATGAGTTGGTTCTCTCCTTGTACCGTGAGTCCTGAGGACTGAACAGAGATCACCTAGGCCCCTTTTGCTGTGGAGCCGCCTCACTAGCCCCACTGGTTTTGTTTTTTAAGATTTTATTTTATTTTGTGTCTGGGTGTTTTGCCTGCATGTGTGTCTGTATGTCACATGCATGTTGTACCCGTAGAGGCCAGAAGAGGGCATCAGATCCACTGGAACTGGAGGTACCGCTGGGTGAGCCACCACGTGGGTGCTAGGAATGAACCCAAGTCTCCTGGAAGAACAGCCAGGGCTCTTAACTGCTGAGCCGTGTCCAGAACCCCAGCTTGTTCTTGTGCATCTCTTTGTCTGTTGCTCTCTAGGGTCTTGGTTGCTTGACTCGAGGGAGGAAAACTTGTGAACAAATAATCAGACTAGGCTCTAAGAGATTTTTCTTAGCTTCCTTTGGAGTCTTTGGTCTTTTCTGCTTGAAAGGGGCACTTTCTCTAACCCGGGTTATATCCTGAGGCTGAAAGGAAGATGTGCTTAGTTTTGGTTTCAGTATGTTTATGTGCCTGCTTGTCTATATGTATATCATGTACTTTCCACAGGTGCCTGGAGCGGCCAGAAAGTTAGAAATACTTCTTAGCTCCCTGATACAGGCACTGGGCACTGAACCTAGAATCCGCTGTAAGAGCAGCAATGATACTCTTTATCTCTATCCCCAAGGGAGCAGATTAGTTGAAGCTCCAATAAGTAGTAGACTTGTCTGTCTCAGTAGATGTAACTACACCTTCCCCCCAATCTTTCATATTCATTAATTATTTATTTTTGTTCATTTTTTTGAGATAAGTTCTCTGTGTGATCCTATTATCCTCATTACTTAAAATATGTTTAGACTTAAAAGTTGTGAACAACACAGAGTTAACCTGCCTCTGTTAATACCACCTTACATGCCTGGGGGCACAGGAGTGGTGAAGTAGGAGAATCAAGAATTCAGTGAGGCTGGGAAGAGCATTGACTAAATTCCAGAGGACTTAGGTTTGATTTCCCAGCACCTACATGGCCGCTCACAACCACTTAATCTCCAGTTCCAGGGAGCCCAGCAGCCTTTCATGGCTTCCCCAGGCAGTGCCCATACACTGTGCACAGACAGACTGCAGGCAAGACTACACACAAGCCGGGTGTGGTGGCACACGCCTGTAGTCCCAGCACTCGGGAGGCAGAGGCAGGCGGATTTCTTGAGTTCAAGGCCAGCCTGGTCTGCAGAGTGAGTTCCAGGACAGCCAGGGCTACACAGAGAAACTCTGTCTCGGAAAAAAAACAAAAAAACCAAAAACCAAAAACAAACCCATACACATAAAATAAAAATAAAGATATAAAAAATATTTAAAAATAATTCAAAAATATCTGGGTTGCATGAGTACATGAGACCCTGTCTGGAAACCAAAGGTGGAGGGGCAGCGAGGGGCCAGCAGGTGAAGGTACTTGCCACCCCGCAGTTTATCTGATTTCTGTCCTATATGTGAAAGAGAACCAGTTCCTGCAAGAAGTCCTCTCTGACTCTACATGTACGTACACACGCTTGCATACACACAGGATAAGAAGGCCAGTGAGATGTTTGAGTACAGAAGCTGCCTGCTGCTTGGTTATGTCGCCAAGTTTCTCCGACTGGCTCTGTCCTCCGACTTGATGTATGCACTGGCATGCATACTCTGACACACTGACACATAAGTGCACTCAAAGTCAAAGGGCGTTGTCTGGTGATGAGTGCTTACCTAACATGGCACGAGGTTCCCAACACCGCGTAAATGTGGTGACACAACTGTAACCTCAGCATCAGGGAAGGGAGACAGGAAGTTCAGAGTTATCCTGGCAATCTGAAGAGTTCAAGACCAACCTGATAATAGATGAGATCATGTCTCAAAAACCAAACCAAACCAAAACCAAATAGCAAGTTATGTAACTGTGGTAGAGTTTCCAACAGTAGGAAATGAATAAACATGGGGTCACACTGTCAACTGAATGTCACCAGATTTTCTCCTATTCTCCTTTCCTGTTTGAGGATCCAGTCCCAGCCATAGCTCCAAGTGTAGATTCCACTATTCACACTTGCAGCTAGATAAAAAGCTGCTTAGCTGACATTTCACCCCTGTCCCTGCGTGGCATTGGTACTTCAAGTTTCTAGCCAGTTATTCCAAGTAGTGTCTCTTTCTGAAAAGATGCTTGTTTAAGAATGCCACCGATGGGATACTGTATGTGATGTTGGTATTTGTCCTTTCTGGTGATTATTGGTCACTTGGTTGTAGTCACAGTGTCTGCTGAAATTCTCTACTGTAAAGTTACTTTTTCCCATTGAAATTCTTACATATTTTGAGGGAGAAACTTGACTATGCTAATGTTCTTTTGTTCATAAATTTGGATGTTGATGCAGTATCTATCAGGGCACCGCTGACAATTGCTTGGTGTTTTTCTGAAATGTCTCACCTTCCTTCTCTTCTTATTTATTGGAATTCAGGAGAGAACTCATGGTGTTTTTTGTTTCTTAGCACCGGGTGCTCAACAGTTCTGCTTCTTGCTTTCCACTCGAGCTGGGGGCCTTGGGATCAATCTGGCCACTGCTGACACAGTTATTATATATGACTCTGACTGGAACCCCCATAATGACATCCAGGTGAGTAGAGTATTAGCTTTGGGAGGTCCTAGCAGCTCATAGGAACCCTCCAGGAGCGGGTTCTGTCGTGTGAAACAATAGACTTTTCTTTTTTGAGTGTCTCTATCTTGGAAGCCTGGGAATTGGAATTGGGTGCAGTCCTGTTTTAGGTGATGTGGTTGGAAGTTGGTTTCTGGAGAGAGAGCTGGCAAAGAGATTGTATGTGAAGACCAGCTTCTGCTTCTGTCTAGTGTTGTCTTGATATCAGTGACAAGTCAGGAGAACATAACATTGCTGGTTTTGCTTGACCAACTCCAGGCCTTTAGCAGAGCCCACCGTATTGGACAAAATAAGAAGGTGATGATCTACCGGTTTGTGACCCGAGCATCAGTGGAGGAGCGCATCACACAGGTGGCAAAGAAGAAGATGATGTTGACACATTTAGTGGTACGGCCTGGTCTGGGCTCCAAAACAGGCTCAATGTCCAAACAGGAGCTTGATGATATCCTCAAATTTGGCACTGAGGAGCTATTCAAGGATGAAGCCACGGATGGAGGTGAGCTATTCAGGGGCTTCAATTTTGGGTGGAGCTTGGTTTCTCAGACGGGAAGAAAGGACCTTTGATAGCAAGGGTCCTGAGGGAACTGCGTTTTCTACTGCTGCTGCTGCTGAACTGACTTGGGTTGTGGGCCCCTGGTTCTTCATAGGAGGAGACAACAAGGAGGGAGAAGACAGCAGTGTTATCCATTATGACGATAAGGCCATTGAGCGACTGCTGGATCGAAACCAGGACGAGACTGAAGACACAGAATTGCAGGGCATGAATGAATATTTGAGCTCATTTAAAGTGGCTCAGTATGTGGTACGGGAAGAAGAGATGGGGGTGAGTATGGGTCCAAGGCAATGCTGTTCTTGGTGATTCCTCTCAACAGTGGAATTAAGATCCAGGTGATATTTGAAACAACAGGAAAACATTTTCTTGCCTTGGAAAGAAAGAAACAGGCTTAATTTATGTTCTCAGCTTTGCCCTGACTTGCCAGGGGCAACATGGTTAGAGCCACAGAACTGTCACAGACTCTCCCATAGTCTCATGTTTATTAATCTTATTAGTTCTCCGTAAACAGTTTTTGAATGCTACCTCAGAAAAAGTAGACGAAACAATATATTAAATAACTAGCTGTTTTTTCAAACGTGAGAGGATTCATTTTCTTTCCCTTTTATATATCTCCTTGTTTTTTTTTTTTTTTTTTTTTTTTTTTCCGAGACAGGGTTTCTCTGTATAGCACTGGCTGTCCTGGAACTCACTTTGTAGACCAGGCTGGCCTCGAACTCAGAAATCCGCCTGCCTCTGCCTCCCGAGTGCTGGGATTAAAGGCGTGCGCCACCACGCCCGGCCCTGTTTTTTTTTTTTTTTAACAGAAGCAAAATCTACCAAAAGAGAAGGTTTATATTTCTTCTCTCAAGTAATTTCAAAGCATTGCTTCTTTGCTGGTCCTTTAATCCCCTTGGCTCAGGCCTAGGCCGGCATCCCAAGCTTTCACATCCTCCCGACCCAACGATGCTTTCGCATTCTTCAGCGAGTACGGTTGGGTTATTCTTCTTCTTTAAACAAAGTCTTTCTATTTATTTAGCATAGATCTTAACTGTTCAATCCTCCTGCATCAGTTGCTAGGATTACAGGCCTGGGTGTTATTTTAGCAGAAACCTAAACTGACTTTGAATTCTGTATGTAGCTTAAGCTGATTTTGAATTCCTGATTCTCCTGCACCTCCCAAGTGCTGGCATTTCAGGCACAGCTACCATGCCTGGCCATCTTGGCAGAATTTTTATATATTATTATCTTCTTTGTGTTGTATTTTATTTTTGAGACAGGGTCTCATATGTTCCAGGATGGTCTTGATCTTACTTTGTAGCTGTGGGTAACCTGACTCCATCTATCAAGTACTGTGATGTGATGAGAGCATGTACCGATAGGCCAGGCTTCCCTGAGATAGAGCCCGATGCTGCATGCATGCTAGGCTAGCATTGTGTCCAGTTGAATCAGATCCTTATCCCTCCATCAGATCTTGATTAGCATGATTGCAGTGGCAATGTCTGTCTGTCTATCTATCTATTTATTTATTTATTTAAGGTGACTGTGTGAGGCTTGATCAGTTCTGCCTGATAAGTTAGCCCTTTGAAGGATCCTAAATCAAACACTAATTAATCTGGATTTTTCTTCCTCCTTTTTATAGTATGTTTTTTGTTTTGTTTTGAGGCAGGAATTGTCCTGTATAGCTCAGACCAGTCTTGAACTCATGGTCTTCCTACCTTGGTCTCCCAAGTGTA
Organism: Mus caroli; assembly: GCF_978045245.1. Taxonomy (NCBI): domain Eukaryota; kingdom Metazoa; phylum Chordata; class Mammalia; order Rodentia; family Muridae; genus Mus; species Mus caroli. Next base: position 24,038,743 of record NW_028227262.1, on the reverse strand, counting down.
AGATTACACACATGAACCACAATGTGTGTTTTTGAGACAGCCCCATATATCCCAGGCTGGTCTGGAACTCACTACATAGTCAAGGATGACCTTGAACTTGAGATCCTCCCACCTCTACCTCCTGAGTGCTGGAATGACAGACACATACCTGGAGGTGTGGAGTTGCTTTGTTCCGTTCCTGTGGTGCTGGGGACTGAATGTGGGCTCTGCACGCCAGAAGGCACTTCCCACTGTGCTCTTTCAGCAGCGTTTATGGGATGTAGCTTCTAGTCATAGCTTATGTGTGACTGGCTGGGAGATTTTATATAATTTGGTAGTACATTCAACCAAAAACTTGTTTTTTTAGATCTTGCTTCTTTTTTTTAGATCTTTTTGTTTTTTACATCTTGCAGAGAGTAGTTGCTGGGCACAGCCCATGCCGGAGAGAAATCCATGCTAGTGACTATGCAAGCATCCGTCCTGTCCTGATTGCTGCCTGATCATTTCCACTTGATCTTATTTTATTGAAAACAGCGTCCTACTATGTCACTCTGGTTGGGAAATCAGAAAGATCTGCCAGCCTCTACCTCTAAGTGTTGGGGTTAAAGGCATCCAGTACCACTCCTGGGTAGTTATTTCTTTTAGACCTTTTCATCAGGAGGCGGTGTTGCTGGGGATGGGACCTAGGGCCAAGTAGGTATTTATACATGCTAAAAGAATTGTGTTGTTTTTTAATTGCTTTTATAATCAACTTTTTAAGTATTATTTATTTATTTATTATATATAAGTACACTGTTGCTGTCTTCAGACACACCAGAAGAAGGCATCTGATCCCATTATAGATGGTTGTGAGCCACCATGTGGTTGCTGGGATTTGAACTCAGGACCTCTGGAAGAGTAGTCAGTGCTCCTAACCACTGAGCCATCTCTCCAGCCCAACTTTTTAAAGTTTTTAATCATGTGTATTCATTATGCATAGTACTGTGTACCTAAAAAATATTTTTTTGGCACAGGGTCTTTTTGGTTTTTCGAGACAGGGTTTCTCTGTGTATCCCTGGCTGTCCTATAATGAACTCTGTAGACCAGGCTGGCCTCAAACTCAGAAATCTGCCTGCTTCTGCCACCCAAGTGCTGGGATTAAAGGCGTGCGCCACCACTGCCCGGCTTTGGGACAGGGTCTTATGTAGCCCAAGCTAGACCTGAATTTAAACAGTCAAGGGTGACCTTGAACTTCTGACACCTTTGCCTCCCAAGTGCTGGGTTCCAGGCAGTGCCGTCGTCACACCTGCTTTATATGGTGGTAGGAATTGGATCCAAGAATTGGTGCACGCTAGGCAAGCACTTTACCAACCGGGCCATGTCCCCAGCCCCTGTAAGTTGATGTCCAGGCTGGCCTTTTAACTTTTTTTTGATTCTCTTTCCTCATCCTCTATAATGGCTCAAAGCTAGAGCGCGTCCCATTGGGCCCAGAGCTGGATTGCCCAGGTCACACTCAGTTCCTGGGAGTTCCAGGCTTGCCTCAGGCTCAGTCGTCCCCATCCTCACCCCCCACTCCCACCCCCGGCTTCTTGGGTGCTGAGATGATAGGTGTGTGGTGATCAATTTACAAAAGAGAAAAGCTGAGCTCATCATTGTGGCAGTGGGTAATCCTAGCACTTGGGAGGCAGAGGCAGATGGATTTCTAAGTTTGAGGACAGCCAGGGCTACACAGAGAAACCCTGTCTCGAAAAAAAGAAAAAAACAAAACAGGTCCTATTGGGGAGGGTGAGAAAGCTGATGTTGGTTTACCATTTCAGAAGCTCCAGGGATGGTCAATAGGTCCCAGTGCTAATGGGCAAACATACTGAGGAAACTGCTCATGGAGCAAAAGAAGGAGAGCAGACTGCTTTCTTAATTGCTCCTTCACGTGCATGCTTCAGCAGTGGAACTTCTTCCCAGCAGGTCTGAACACCAGAAACTGGTTATCCAAGCCGTACTGAAATGTGTGGTTCAAAACTCAAAAGGGGAAAAGACACCTACTCTGTCCTGCCTAATCCTTTTCTGGGGACAGTGTGTGTGTGTGTGTGTGTGTGTGTTTTAGTTATACCCAGGGTGACCTTGAACTTACGGTGATCTTCCAGCTTCATCCTTCTAATGCTTAGATTACAGGTGTGAACCATCATGTTATACGTGTATCTGTCTGTATTTGTCTGTCTGTCTGTTATGGAGTTATAGAATAAGTGGTTTGGGGAGTAGAGGCAGGCTACATACACCTTACCTGAAGTGCTTGCAACTAATTGTCTCAGATATGGGGGATTTGGGGGTTTAGGCAGATGTACAAACTTACTAGTGAGTATCCATACATCAAAGGTCAATAGTCTGGACTCCTTTTTATTGATATCCTGTTAAGACCTTTGTGTGTGTGGGGGGGGGGCGGTGGGGGGGTACTTGGTTCAGCATTCTGAGGACTGATTCCAGAGTTATAAACATCTGTAGCTCGAGTTCCAGGGAGTCTGATGCCATCTTCTGGTCTCCTCAGGCACCAAGAGTAATTGTGGTGTACAAACTTACATATAGACAAAACAAACATAAAATTAAAAGACTAAAAGTTTCAAAGGCAGTTAATACATTTCTATTTCATATTTTTAGATTTTATTTTCTTTAGTTAGGGATCATAAGCCTATTCTGTAATTCAGTTGTGGAGGCAATTAGGTTGTTTCTTGAGAATCTGTTTTGTGTTTTAGTGTTTATTTGAGTGGAGGATATAAGTCTGCAGAGTTGGTTTCGCTCCCACTTGGGTATAAGGCTTGTAGTGAGCGCCTTTACTCTGTGAGCCACTCTGGCATCTCGGTTGTTTATGTTCATTCTGTGAACAGCAGTTTTACTCTGTCATGGTAGGCTTGGATTTTTATTTCCTTGACACACACGTGGTCTCATGTATTCTGAGATGGACTTGAATTCACTGTGTAGTTAAAGTTGATCTTTTTCTTTTTTTTTTTTTTTTTAATTTATTTATTCTATTTATATGAGTATACTGTGGCTGTCTTCAGACACACCAGAAGAAGGCATTGGATTCCATTACAGATGGCTGTGAGCCACCATGTGGTTGCTGGGACTTGAACACAGGATCTCTGGAAGAGCAAGCAGCCAGCTCTTAACCACTGAGCCATCTCTCCAGCCCATTTTTTTAACATTTCTTTTTATTTTTTTTTGAGACAGGGTTTCTCTGTGTTGCCCTGGCTGTCCTGGAATGAACTCTGTAGACCAGACTGGCCTCAGGCTCAGAAGTCATCCTGCCTCTGCCTCCCAAGTGCTGGTATTAAAGGCATGTGCCACCACTGCCAGGCATAAAGTTGATCTTGAATTGGCTCTATGTCCCAAGGGCTAGTATTGTAGCAGGCACATGCTACTGCGTGGTTTCATGCATTGCTGAAGGTCAGATCCAGGGCCTTGTGTATGCTAAGCAAGCATCTGCCAAATGAACTGTCCCCAGCCCAGCCGCGGAATTGTATTTAGTCAATACTTCTGAATTGTCAATGCAAAAAACTGTAACTTGGCTAAGACTTGCAGAGCTGTGGTGGCACTTTGTTCCTGATGAGTCCTAGCCAGCCTGGTCCAAAGTGCAAGTTCCAGGATAGCCAGGACAACAGAGAAAAACCTTGTCTCTAAAAGCTAAAAGAACCAAAAAGAGCCATTGAGATACTTAAATACTGTGTATGTGTGTATCTGTGTAACTTTGTTGTTGTTTGTTTTTCAAACAGTTGCTACTTTCTTCTGCGGTTAATTAAGACCAGAATACTTTCTATCCGAAAGATCTCTTGCAGTGTTTGCTTGCGAAGCCCCTCCATTTTGCTTGCTAAGACACTAACCTTTTTATTCTGCTGTTTCTGGACCTTGCCCAGGAGGAACGGACCACTATGTCTCGTCGTAACAGTTTCCTTTACTCAGGCTAACCAAGCTACACATAACCTTCGAGGAGCCATGTCTTGTCTGTTAAATTTCTTCCAAGTTTTTAGGTCCAAGCAGGCACATCAAGTGTTTACAAATCGAGCCGTGCAAAGGAGCTAGCAGATGGGAACTGTGAGGACCAGGGGTAGCTGGTGGTGCTGACTTCAGCACCCCTGAGTCCTGGCCCTCCCTCTGTCCCAGGAGGAAGAGGAGGTAGAACGGGAAATCATAAAACAGGAAGAAAGTGTGGATCCTGACTACTGGGAGAAATTGCTGCGGCACCATTATGAGCAGCAGCAAGAAGATCTAGCCCGAAATCTGGGCAAAGGAAAAAGAATCCGTAAACAGGTCAACTACAATGATGGCTCACAGGAGGACCGAGGTGTGTGTGGCCGGCCCCGCCCCCCACCCACGGGCCGTTCCACTAGAGCAGTGGGCCCCGCTCATCTGCCCTCTCTCCCTCCAGATTGGCAGGACGACCAGTCCGACAACCAGTCCGATTACTCAGTGGCCTCAGAGGAAGGTGATGAAGACTTTGACGAACGGTCAGAAGGTGAGAGCGGGGCCATCTTGTGCAGTTGTGCAGCTGTTGGCATTGTTGCTGTCCTGTCAGAGCCGCTCACTCATCTTTCTCTTTACAGCTCCCCGCAGGCCCAGTCGCAAGGGCCTGCGGAATGATAAAGATAAGCCATTACCTCCTCTGTTGGCCCGTGTTGGTGGGAATATTGAAGTAAGTACCGTATGATCCTACAGTGGGAGAAAGGCCTGAGATTGCCAGACATTGGTCTTTGGTGAGGAGAGACTTGCTTCCTCTCACAGAGGTTTTTTTCCCTTAGGTACTTGGTTTTAATGCTCGTCAGCGGAAAGCATTTCTTAATGCAATTATGCGATATGGCATGCCACCTCAGGATGCTTTTACCACTCAGTGGCTTGTGAGAGATCTTCGAGGCAAGTCAGAGAAAGAATTTAAGTAAGTCCAAGACTGGGTATACTAGTTGGAGCCAGGGCTTACACTGTGTGTGTAGTCTGCAGACCTAGCCCATGTTGTACAAGGAAAGGGGTGTTGTTAGCTGCTGTTGGCAGGTGACGCTGTTGCTCCCGAGAGCTGTGTGCCTGGGTTCCCTGAAGAGACAAACCATAGGCCATAGTGTGGATCTAGAGATGAACATTCTAGGGCATCGTAGGCCTTACCTTGAGGCGTAGCCATGTTAGTGGCCAGAAGCAGTGTCTGATGGGTTCTCTGCTTAACTCTGTTCTCTCCTTTTCTGCAGGGCTTATGTGTCACTCTTCATGCGACATTTGTGTGAGCCTGGGGCAGATGGGGCTGAGACCTTTGCTGATGGTGTCCCACGAGAAGGCCTGTCTCGTCAACATGTTCTCACTAGGATCGGTGTCATGTCTCTGATTCGAAAGAAGGTGAGCCCCAAGCCTGTTTTTAAAGTTGAGAAACTGAGGGCCAAGTAACTGTAGCTGGAAGGGAATGTTGAACTTGTTGTTCCTTGCTGTAGGTTCAGGAGTTTGAACATGTCAATGGACGCTGGAGCATGCCCGAACTGGCTGAAGTAGAGGAAAACAAAAAAATGTCTCAGCCAGGTTCACCCTCTCCAAAGACTCCTACACCTTCCACACCAGGGGACACACAACCCAATACTCCTGCGCCTGTGCCACCTGCTGGTATGTCTGCTGTCATGTCACTTCTGACCTTTTACAAAAATCTTGTCCTGTGCCTATAACTGCTACCCTGTGCTCAGTCTTAACAGGGTCGTCTGGCAGGACACACAGTGATTTACCTCTCAGTTTAGGAGGGCTGTCCTAAGAATAGGGCTGGCTCTTAAAGGCACGAGAGGACATTCTAGGAGACAAACAGAGCATGACATGACCTCTGACCTAGGGCCTTCCTGATTGGTTGTCTTTTGGTCTGCAGAGGATGGGATAAAAATAGAGGAAAATAGCCTTAAAGAAGAAGAGAGCACAGAAGGAGAGAAGGAAGTTAAATCTACAGCCCCTGAGGCGACTGTGGAGGTGAGAGGCAGGGTGACTGAGTGCCATGCCATTGGCAGATGGCTCTGAGATGCCTGCGCACTTGTTTCACCTCTGTCTCATGTTCCTTTGCAGTGTGCACAGCCCCCTGCCCCTGCCCCTGCCCCTGCCACTGCCCCCGAGGATGACAAGGCTCCTGCCGAGCCTCCTGAGGGGGAGGAAAAAGTGGAAAAGGCAGAGGTGAAGGAGAGAACAGAGGAGCCTATGGAGACAGAGCCCAAAGGTAAATATGAGCAACGGCAGGCCGCTCTGTGGTTCTTCCAGACTTTACTAGGCCTTTGAACCATCAGGAGGAAGTGATACAGCCGGGACCCTTGCTTCTAAGTAATCCTTAGCCTCTGTCTGACATCTCTGAAACTCTTTATTGGCAGCAGTGGAGGTGTGTAACTGTTGCAGCAGTGTGGGACCAGGGTGTTCTCAGTGCCTTCTTCTCTCCAGGTACTACTGAGGTGGAGAAAGTGGAGGAGAAGTCTGCGGTAGACCTGACCCCGATCGTGGTGGAAGACAAAGGTCAGTGTGTAGGAAAGCTGGGTGTTTGGACTAAGACCAGAGCAGCACATAGCCCACACCTACCTCAGTATCTATTACTATAGACATTTTATTCTGAGATAAATGACTGTTTCCAAATTTAGTTGTTAGGGAGCTGCCTGGTGATGCCTTGTCCTGGTCTGGGAGACTGAGTGTGGATGCGGAGGTAGACAGACAGAGCGGGCAGTGCTATGGGCAGCTGACATTTTCTTTGGTGTATCCTGTAGAAGAGAAGAAGGAGGAGGAAGAGAAAAAGGAGGTGATGCTTCAGAATGGGGAAACGCCCAAGGATCTTAGTGATGAGAAGCAGAAGAAAAACATCAAACAGCGTTTCATGTTCAACATTGCAGATGGTGGTTTTACTGGTACGGAATGCGGGTCCTGCGGGGAGGCTGGGCTTCTGGCCAGAGTGGGAACTTGGTATGGACTGTTTGTCCTTCTGGGCTCTATGTTAGCGAGCTAGATCTGGACCATACTGATGCATTGGCGGTGTGTGTGTCTGTGTGTGTGCATGTGTGTGTGTGTGACAGACAAGAGTACCCCTTTTTTGATCTTTGGGGTTTTTTGGAGATAGGGTCTCACTGTATGTAAAATGTGCTGTCCACCGCCCGGCGTAACTTTTCTTTTTTTTTTTTTTTTTTTTTTTGGTTTTTTTTTTTTTTTTGGTTTTTCGAGACAGGGTTTCTCTGTGTAGCCCTGGCTGTCCTGGCACTCACTTTGTAGACCAGGCTGGCCTCGAACTCAGAAATCCGCCTGCCTCTGCCTCCCGAGTGCTGGGATTAAAGGCGTGCGCCACCACGCCCGGCTCCGGCGTAACTTTTCTTTTTGAATTTATACCCTCCCAGGTTACCTGTCTTTATTACCCGCTCTCTAACCTTCCGCTAAATCCCTCCTCAGAGTTGCACTCGCTGTGGCAGAATGAAGAGCGGGCAGCCACGGTCACCAAGAAGACTTATGAGATCTGGCACCGTCGCCATGATTACTGGCTGCTGGCTGGCATTATAAAGTATCCTTGCCTGAGTTGAGTTTGGGGTCTCTGTGTAGGGGTCTGAAGGTTTAGTCTGAGGCTCTTGTTCCTTTGTTTTTCCTGAGCTCTTTATCAATAGCCACGGCTATGCCCGGTGGCAGGACATCCAGAATGACCCACGGTATGCCATCCTCAATGAGCCTTTCAAGGGTGAAATGAATCGTGGCAATTTTCTAGAGATCAAGAATAAATTTTTAGCTCGAAGATTCAAGGTGAGTAGAATGAGACAGATGTGCCCTCAGTTGGCTCTGAAGGTCTCTGCGGAAAAGAAGGTTCTGTGAAGGAGGGTCCATTCATTCAGCCACACTTGCACCTCCCCCACTATACTTACATTTTTATTTTATATTTATGAATGTTTTGCTTTCATGTATATCTGTCCACCTTGTCTGTGCCTGGTGCCTGCAGTGGTCAGAGGAGTTGTAGGTTGTGAGCTACCCTGTGCGTGCTGGTAGCTGAACCTGGGTTTTCTGTAGGAACAGCTAGTGCTCTTAACCATCTTTCTAGACCTGTAGTTCGTCTTCTTGGATTCATACCTTTGCTTCCAAGTAACTTAGCTAACACAGATCAGGATATATAGATGTGCAGGTTGAGTCAGGCAGGCAGATCTTTGTGAGTTTGATGCTAACCTAGTCTACATAGTGAGCTTTATTCAGGCCAACCAAGGCTACATAGTCCCTGTATTCCAACAGAAAAACAACAAAAGAAAGAGAAGGGTTGAATTATGAGCTATTCAGGAGTTGTGGCTGTACATAGTGAGTGGCATAGACTAGGTCGGTGGGTTTGATGGGAAACTGTAGGTTGGGTGTTTAGCAAAATTAGGGGAGGGATTGAACTGGATCCCTGAGGACGTAGGGCTGGGAATGGGCTGGAGTCCTTTTTTCTGGATCATGGAATTCATCTGAATAAAAAGCGGGAAGGCTGGGTGCAAAGAGGAGATAGCCGGTGAATCCGCTTCTGAGATTCCGCAGAGATGGCCTCGTTCAAGGATCCAGCGGCCCACTGTTGAGTATGCCCTGTATGTAGGTATCAATCAAGTAGGAAACCGTGGAAATAGATGCAGGTCTTCTAAGCTGGGTGTATTTGGGGGTAAAAGAAAATGTATACTAGTTAATTTGTACCTTGACTTGTGCACCAAGTAGCACAAGGACATAAGAACAGATTAGCACGGTGGTTTTCAGCATTTAGTTTCAAGTGGATGACATTGTATGTGTTGGGGGGGGGTCAGGCTACTAAATGTAGGGGAAGTTCTTCAGGGCCAGTGCACGAAAGACTTCAGAGCTCTTTACTGGTTATGAGCACAGGGAGCTGCGGAGCGGTGGGAGAGCTAGAGGCCAGGGCATGTACCAGCAAGCCAGAGATGTGAAAGTTAAAGATAAGAAAACACCAAAGGATTTCTGTGCTTGGTGATTTACTGTGGGGTTAATGAAACGTTTCTGTTAAAGAGCCAGAGAGTAAGTCCGTAATCTTTACTGGGCCTTATGGCCTCTGCAAATCCACAGCTCTGTCATTGAAAGCAGTGGGAACAGGGGATCAATAAACAAGTTCCAATAAGACTTGCAGGTGGATTTCTGAATTTGAAGCCAGCCTGGTCTACAGAGTGAGTTCTCTAGGACAGCCAGGGCTACACAGAGAAACCCTGTCTTGAAAAACCAAACAATAACAACAGTAAGAAAAAAACCTTGTGTTTGTGGGTGGGAATTTCATGTAATTATTAAAAACTAGCACGTATGAATCTTATTTTTACTTTTCTCATAGCCATTTATCTGTAACATAAAACTTAATTCTTAGCTCTTGGGTTATACCAAAACGGGCCATGAGCAAGATTCAGTCCCTAGACCAGAGTTCATCGACTCTGGAGTTCTGAGTTTGCTGTGTAGGTAGACAGACAGAAGAGACTGACATCTTCAGCTTGAGTCGGCGAGAAAGGTGCTCGTGTGAGCAGAGAAGCCTGTAGGAAAAGGGAAGTTTACTTTTAGGAAAGTTGCTTGGCATTTCTCACAAAACAGTGCCCCTGAACTGCCTCCTGCCCACCAGTGGGGTCTAAACCTCAGTATGTGTGCTTGGCACTGTGGGCATCTCTGCAGAGAAAGTGTTTTTAAGAACAGTAGCATTTAGATATGGTGTCACATGCCTGCCACCAGCACTTGGGAATTTGAAGCAGGTATGTAAGAACAGGGCCACCGTAGACAACTTAAAAGACCTGCAGCAACACATTCCTGAAATCTTAGTCTTTGGATAGTGGAAGCAGGAGGCTCAGGAGTTTAATGTCTGGGCTATAGTGGAATTTGTTTCTAACAACCCTTCCTAAAAGCCAAGGCTAAGAGTACTCACAACCTGAGCAGTGAGTTGGTGAGAAACACACAGCATGTAGACTTAGACTTAGATTAGTAAGTTTGACTCACTACAAGCCAATGAAAACAGGCTCATTCTCGGTGGTCTAGGGAAGAACAATTGGGAACAGAGTCTGGTAGCCTCTGCCTATGATTCTAGTGCTTAGAGGAGGGACTGAAGCAGGAGGAGCCCTGCCTTAAAAACACCAGGGGCTGAGAGAGAGAGAACTAACTGACTACTCTTCCAGAGGACCCAGGTTCAATTCTCAGCATCCATATGGCGGCTCACAACTGATACACATGTAGGCAAAACACCAATGCACACATATGTAAAAATAAAACAACAATTATAAAAACCTCCTTGAGCCGGGCAGTAGTGGTGCAGACCTTTAATTCCAGCACTTGGGAGGCAGAGGCAGGTGGGTTTCTGAGTTAGAGACTAGCTTGATCTACAGAGTTCCAGGACAGCCAGGGCTACACAGAGAAACCCTGTCTAGAAAATACAAAAACAAACAAACAAAAAACAAAATAAAAAACCCCAAAAAACCCGCACTTGCTTGGCAGTGACAACAAACTAAAATATAATACTTAGTAGATATGTAGCTTAGTTCCACCACACTAGCCTGGGCCTTGAATCTGATCTTCAGTACTGAGGGAAAGAACCATCAAACAATGGGTACTTTGTAGTTTACGAACTAAATACATTCTCGGGTAGAGGTAGCATGGTCTACATAGTGAGTTCTAGGATAGCCAGGATTATGTAAAGAGGGCCTATCTTTTTTTTTTTTTTTAAAGATTTATTTATTATATGTAAGTACACTGTAGCTGTCTTCAGACACTCCAGAAGAGGGCGCCAGATCTCGTTACGGATGGTTGTGAGCCACCATGTGGTTGCTTGGATTTGAACTCTGGACCTATGGAAGAGCAGTCGGGTGCTCTTACCCACTGAGCCATCTCACCAGCCCAAGAGGGCCTATCTTGAAGAACTAGAAATTTCTGCCTCTTGGAGTATATTTCAGAAATGTGCATGTAAAACAATAGCCTTCAAGAACATAGTATTGGCCTTTAGGAAGAGAGACTTGTACAAGACTGAATAATAAAAGCAAAATATATTTGTTGGGATTGAAACCAAGGACATTGTGTGTGTGTGTTTTAACCTGTGCTCTGCTACTGAGCTGTACTCCAAGGTAATAGAAGCAGTAACAATGAAATTATGTGTTTGATGTTGGGATCTGTTTGTTTTGAGATGGGGTCCATTACAAAGTAGCCCAGACTGGCCTCTAGTTTGCAGTTCTCTTTCTTGCCTCAGGGTGCTGAGAAACTATCTTTGCAAAGTCAAAGAACTGGGATTGGAGATATAGCTCAGTTGTTCAGAGTTTAGCTAGAGGGCACAAAGCCAGCACACCTCATCAAGCAGCATGTGGTACATGCCTGTAATCTCAGAACGTAGGATCTTACAGGCAGGAAGAACAGGAATTTAAAGTTGTTACTTGGCCACATTGTGAGTTCAAGGCCAGCATTGGGTTTGTTTGTTTTGTTTTTTGTTTTTTTCAAGACTGGGTTTCTCTGTGTAGCCCTGGCTTTCCTGGAACTCACTTTGCAGACCAGGCTGGCCTAGAACTCGGGAATCGCCTGCCTCTGCCTCCCAAGTGCTGGGAGGCACCACCACCGCCTGGCAGCGTTGTGTTTTTGAGACTGCATTTTATTTTTTTAAAGAAACCCAGATAACCTGATTAGGCCAAGCTACTATGCCACCATTAAGAAAAAGCTGGGTATAATGGTGCATGCCTTTAGTCCTAGCACTCAGGAGGCAGAGGCAGGTGAATCTCTGTGAGTTAGTTCAAGGCTAACCTGGTCTGCAAATCCAGTTTCAGGATGGCCAGTGCTCTGTTACACAGAGAAACTCTGTCTCCAAAAAAAAACAAAAAAAAAAAAAACCAAGCCAAAACAAAACAACAAAAAAAAAGAAAACCATTTTGCCTTTAATCCCAGCAGCTGGATAAGTGGATTCTAGCCAGTTTGAGGCCAGCCTGGTCTAGTGAGTTTCAGGCTGCACAGAGCTACAGACTCAGACGGTGACTCAGATAACGACGACTTTTGTTAGTAGTGGTTGTTGGATTTTGCCTACAGCTCCAGCTGTTCCCAGGTATTTGAGAGTCAAAATTATACCTGTCACTCCCATGGTTTTGAAGAGCAAAAGGAGTACCTAGTATGTATTTCAGACATATGGTCATGAATATAATGTGACTCTCGTCATGTAAAAGTTGTATACATAGAAAAAAATTGGGGAAAAATTAACAAAATATTAACATGTGATTATCTGTGGCATTACAGCTGTGAGTCTGAGGCTTGGGCTGCACAAACCTGTGTAAGAGGTCAGAGGACAACTTGTGGTAGTTGGTGTTCTTTTTTTCTTGTTTTGTTTCGATTTGTTTTTTTGTTGTTGTTGTTTTGTTTTTGTTTTTGTTTTGAGACAGGTTTCTCTGTATAGCCCTGGCTGTCCTAGAACTCACTTTGTAGACCAGGCTGGCCTCGAACTCAGAAATCTGCCTGTCTCTGCCTCCCAAGTGCTGGGATTAAAGGCGTGCGTTTACAGGTTCTTGCTAGCTGGAGGAAGAGATGAGTCCGTCAGTGAGAGCGTGGCCATCAGTCCAACCTCTTGTCTTCTTTCTCCGTGTGCAGCTCTTAGAACAAGCCCTGGTGATCGAGGAGCAGCTTCGCAGGGCAGCTTACCTGAACATGTCCGAGGACCCCTCTCACCCGTCTATGGCCCTTAACACCCGCTTTGCTGAGGTGGAGTGTTTGGCAGAAAGTCACCAGCACCTGTCCAAGGAGTCGATGGCAGGGAATAAGCCGGCCAATGCAGTCCTACACAAAGGTCGCCAGTGGCTCCCCTGCCTCCTGCTCCTTCCACCTCCCTCTCCACTCTCCCCTCCCCAACATCCATAAACGGCTTATTTCCAAACTGTCTGCTGAGCCTGTTTGGAACCTTAGGATGTGAGCTGAGGGGCTTTTCTTTGCAGGCAATCAAGGACAGCGATTTTCTTTGAACTCTTAAGTCTGTTGAGATTTTGAGCATAGCTTTATGAGGGGGTGGAGGGTGAAATGAGGAAAAGGTGGGTGTCATAAAGGTAGCGGGGGACATTGGGGACGTAAAAAGGTGTGGATGCAGAGAGGAGATGGTAGGAACTGAGCCTCTCAAGTGGAGGAGCCCAAGGCTGAGAATAAAAACAGAGCTCTGTGGGCATTTGCCATGCTTCCAGCTTGGGAGCACTGGGAGGCGGGAGCACGATGAGATGTGCTCATGCTTGGCTGCATAGGAAGTTTGAAGCCAACCTTAAAAAGAAAAAGAAAATGGAGACAATAGTGAGAAAGAATAATGAACTATCAAGTTTGGTGGCTCTAAAAACAAGAATCGGCCAGCTGTGGATGGCCTATGCCTAGAGTCACAGGGACTCAAGAGACACAGCAGGACCTGAGCTCAGAAGTCTCAGGCCATCCTGGACAACATGTGAGACCAGAGCCATTTGCAACTAGAACGGGAGGAATATCTGTGTGGGCAGGCCAGGTCAAGCGAGTGTCAAGAGCGTATCCTGTGTATGCTGGCGTGACGACCAGCCCTGTGGGCCACAGCTGTGCCCTTGACTACCACAGCTCACAGCCTCTTTCTTTCTTTTCCCTCTGCAGTCCTGAAACAGCTGGAAGAACTGTTGAGTGACATGAAAGCTGATGTGACGCGGCTCCCAGCCACCATTGCCCGCATCCCCCCAGTCGCTGTGAGGTTACAGATGTCAGAGCGGAACATTCTCAGCCGCCTGGCAAACAGGGCGCCAGAACCTCCCCCACAGCAGGTAGCCCAGCAGCAGTGAAGACCCAGAGTGACGTCCACCTCCACCACTCAGCAGTGACCTTCCTCACTTTCTCTTGTCCCGGCTGCCCCTGGGGGCCAGAGAGACCCTTGCCTTCCTTCTGCCCACCTTCTGAGTTGTAAAGGAACAGCCCCGCGCACTGGGGCAGGGAGGGAGGGAGAAGCAATGGTGCCCTTCCTGCTGGAGAGACAAGCAGCAGTAGCGCAGCGTGCGCCCGCCCGCCCGCCATGTGCAGGAGCTGGCGGGCTGGCTGCCTTCTGGACCCTGGCTTCTCCCCACCGTGCGCCTGTTACAAACTGTTGTGGGTTCTGCCAGGCTCGAAGAAAATGATCTGAATTTCTTCCTCTTTTTGGTTTTATTTTGTTGGTTTACTTTGTGTTTTCTCCTTTTTGGGGGGTATTCAGAGTGGGCCGGGCCCCTGGGCGAGACACAGCTACCTCTGTTGGCATCTTTTTAATACCAGGAACCCAGCGGCTCCAGCCACTGAGCAGCTAAATAAAGTTGGAAAAAAAAAAAAAAACCAAAAGCATAAAAAACCACAGCAAATTTCTTGATGAGAACTGAAAATAAAAGTTTCCTTGTATTTTAGTGATTTGGTTCTGTGTGGGTGAGTGTGGGTTCCAGGTACCCCAGGAACTGGCTTATCCTGGAAGACTGCCTGTGCTCCTGACAGGATGACAATCTGGTGAACAAGAGGCTTCTGGGCCATCAGTTATAGGCTCTGATCTTTAGCAAACTGTTCCCAGAGCCCTCCTGCAGCCTGGTACAGTGAAGACATTGGGCAAGTGTTCTACCATGGAATACACATGCGTGAATATGTAATTATATAAGTATAAATTTTTTGAGGGTCTAAGTAACAAGTGCGGGAATTAAGGATGTGTTACCATACCCTAATAATTTTTTCCTTGGTTTATTGTTATCACTTTTTTTGTTTAAAGATTTATTATATATGAGTACACTGTAGCTGTCTTCAGACACACCAGAAGAGGGCATCAGATCTCATTGCAGATGGTTGTGAACCACCATGTGGTTGCTGGCATTTGAACTCGGGACCCTTGGTAGAGTAGTCAGTGCTCTTAACCGCTGAGCCATCTCTCCAGCCCCTTAATACTGGTTTTCTTTGAGACAGGGTTTCTTTCCAGGAATTCCAGGCTGCCCTCAAGTTCAAGAGATTATAGAGAACTACCACTCTTACATAATTTGTACATAGTATCACGTATCTACTGTGCACGTGGAGGTCAAAGAGCAACCTGTAGGAATTTGTGGCTGATGCCCAAATTCCTACAGGTGGGTCCTGGACTCAAAGACTCAGATCTGCAGGCTAGGAGGCAAGCGCGTTTATCCGCTAAGCGGTCTCCCTGTAAAGTTTTTAACACTGCTTGGAAGGAAGGCTGGCCGAGAGCGTGTTCTTAAGTGAAAGGGTCCGGAGGGGAGGAAAGCGGCTCTAATACAAAACTTTGGGAACAGGAGGGCGTGGGACCCCGCGATCTTGCGGGCTAAGGCAATTAGGGTGCCAGGGGGAGGGCCAAGTTGCGGTTCTAGGTAGAAGGAGCGTGCGGCCGCGGGAGTAGCGGGCAGCCGCCTTCGGAACAGAGGGCAGAGAAACGCTGACCGCAGCGCCGCGCGTTTCCCTCTCTAAACCGCGGGGGAGGGGCGTGTCCCTAGATCACGTGCGTGCATTCCGGTACCCCAGCCGGAAGAGGCGGGGCGCTGTCGACGCTTTTTGCGCTTGCGCGATTCACTTTCGCGGTGTGCTACCTCTGAGTTCTTCCCCCAGTGCACGTGGAGCGGCCCTTGGCTGGAGGTGCCGGGTCAGCCGGAACCAGGTCTAAGCGAGCCGAGCCTTCAGGTGCGTCTTCAGAATTTCGACCTGGGCCTCCCGAGAGGGGCGTGGTGACGAGGTCCTGTGGGAGATCCTGGAGGGGGCCATCGGGGTCCCGAATAGTGGTCCTGGGCCGGACGGTTTCCATCCCTGGTAATATCCTTAAGCCTACGGCCTGCGTTCCCCTTTCAGCATCCACAACGTCGCTTTGCCTCGTTTGTCTTTGCTTTAGTTATCATGGGGCGCAAGTTGGATCCTACGAAGAAGGAGAAGCGTGGACCGGGCCGAAAGGCCCGAAAACAGAAGGGTGCGGAGACCGAATTGGTCAGATTTTTGCCTGCAGGTGAGGGTCGTAGCTCCCTGATCCCGGCCAGCCTTTGCCCCATTTTGTGTCATAACTTCTCGATTGCGTGTCCGCCTTTACCTGCTGCATAGATGTGAGCTGTTAGGAAATAAATAGTTAGGGTTAGAGAAGGGTGGGAAGCTGCCACTGGGGCATGGTACTCGTGTGAGGAGTGGTGCGATCTTCCGTTTCCGGGAAGGGGATTCTCATGAAGAATTTGGAAAGATGTTATTAAGCTTAGTTTTAGTAAGCAAGAGTTGGAAACGGAACAGACCAGTCACGAATCGTCCGAAAGAGATGGAATGAAAGCATGGATCTGAGCCCTCTGGTGAAGGATGCTGGAAGGTGCAGTTTGTTGAAATATTGGCAAGCCACGGGCCCCTGAAGGAGAGATCCTCAACTGTATGGACACATGGTCTTACTTCATCGAATTTTAGAGTCCTGGGAGACAGGCTTTGTTATTTGTTAGGTCAGAGGTGTCTTAACACACAGTAAGTGAAAAGGGTTGGGACATTTCTTGTAGATTGTAAAACCAAACATAGCAAAATTAAGTTCTAATTTAGTTGATAACTGAATAAGCTGAGAATAAGGGAAGGGCAGAAAAGGGGCTTGAGGTTACATTGTTATCAGAATGTCCCTGTTTGAGTTTCCTTGCTGAACAGTCTGATGGCTGCTTCCTCTCCTCTACATCTTTTGGTCTTTGGCAGGGGTGGCGGTGGGTGGGGGGGTGTTCAAGACAGGGTTTCTTTGTATAGCCCTGGCTGTCCTGGAACTCACTCTGTAGACCAGGCTGGCCTCAAACTCAGAAATCTGCCTGCCTCTGCCTCCCGAGTGCTGGGATTAAAGGCGTTTGCCACCACACAAGGCTTCTTTTGGTCTTTTTAAGTTTTCTGGAAGTGATAGGAATGGAGCCTTGGGCTTTCCCCATACTCCGCACAGGCTGTACTATTGGCCTCTCTTTCACATCTTCTGTAACTCCTGGATGACTCGTATAGAGTGACTCCCACGGACTGTAGTTTGTAGCCTTAGTCTTTCCTGCTGCCGTGGGTGAACCTGGGGACTTGCATATAACAAACAAACTCGCTCTACCACTGCCACACTTTTCGTTAACGAGGTAATTCTCTTCCTAATTACATGCCTGCCCCCAGTTTGTATTTCCTGTAAATTCCTAATCTATCCCTATTTAAAATTAACAGCTGGCGATGAGAATTCCAAGAGGCTGTCGAGTCGTGCCCGAAAGCGGTGAGTGTGAATGCGCTGGTTTAGTGAGATTGTAGCTGCTGGGTCCATGGGTGAAGAGGGCTGGTTGTGCATTATCTTGTTTCCTTGTGGTGGGAGGTGGCGGAAGCCGGAGGTGTGTTCCCTTGTCTTCACTCTCTGTGTTCTTTCAGGGCAGCCAAGAGGAGGGCAGGGTCTGTCGACGTCCCTAAGCCAAATAAGTCTCCCGGGATCAAAACATTGCCTGGAGAGTTATCCAAAGGTTAGTGACTATAGGAGTTAACCTGCTCTGTGGAGAATCCTCTGGGACCTGGATAGGGCTAATTGTTTCTAGAATGGAAGGAACAGCAAAGCAAAGGGCTTTTTTTTTTTTAGATCTATTTTTTGTTTCTTTGAGATGCTGGAGATAGCTCAGGCAGTGGTAAGAGACAGATTTTCTCTGTGTAGCCTTGGGTATCCTTTAACTCACTTTGTAGACTAGGCTGGCTGTGAACTCACAGAGATCCAACTGTCTCTGCCTTCTTTTTGAAAAATCACATCTCAGTTTATTTTATATGTGTGAGTGTTTTGCCTGCATATATGAATGTGTGTCATGTGGGTGCCTGGTTCCTGTGGAGGTCAAAAGAAGGCATCAGATCCCCTGGAACTGGAATTACGAATGGTTGTGAATTCCCACCATTCGAGTGCCAGGGCAACAGCTGCTCTTAACCATTGAGTCTTCTCTCCAGCCCTATTTTTACTCTTTCTTGTGTGTGTCCGAACGTGGCTGTGTGCTCGTGAGTGGGATGCTGAATCGACTGAGAGTTAGAGATACAGGTACGTGTGAATTGTCAGATGTGGAGTCTGGAAGATCCGTCTGTGCTTTTAACTGTTAAGTCAGCCATCTCTCCAGCCCTCAGAGGACATGCTTAGGGCTAGAAAGTACAGGCGCCAGGGGTGTGAGGCAGGGTGTGGTTGCCGTCCATCCAGGGTTTGGCAAACCCTCACTCTTCTCAGGAGCAGTCCAGGCTCGAGGTAAGAAGCGCCCAGCACCAATTCAAAACAGTGATGGGGACGAGGAGGAAGACTCGGGGGAAGATGATGTGGTGACCCAGGGGGACCTTTGGGGCTCTGACGACAGTGATGAAGACATGGTGGATGACTACGGAGCTGCCTCTAATTCAGAGGATGAGGAGGAAAAGGTGAGTCTCTTCTCTTCTCTTTCTGTTTATTTGAGATATTGTCCTACTGTGTAGCCCTGGCTGTCCTGAATTCAGCTCTTCTTGCCTCTGCTTTCTGAATGCCGGGGCTAAGGGTATGTGTCACCACGCCCAGCTTGTTCGATCTTTGTTGGCCTGAACTCTACTTAGCCCAGGCTGGCCTCTAATTTACAACTCTCCCACTTTGGCTCCTGAGTGTTGTGATTACAGGTAATGTGTCACTGCCTGACTGAATCTTAGCCTTTTAGTCCCCAGACTGGCCTGTTACTGCTCCTGCCTTGACCTCTCAAGTGCTGGCATCTGGGTTTGTGCCACCGTGTCTAACTTGCTTTTTAGCTTCTTTCCCAATTGTCCAGGCTCCTCCAGAGACAAGGACAGTCTGAGTGGAGTAGAGGGTTCTGGTGCTCCTGTCTCAGCACTCCCAAGCTGGAACGCACTGTCAGCTTTAGATTTATATCTATGTACTTCGTGTGCTTGCGTGTCTGCCTGCATGCATGTAAATGTTGCAGTGCTTGCAGAGACAAGAAGAGGTGGATCCCTGGGAGCAGAATTCCAGACCATCTTTTCTCCCAGTTTATTTTGTGTGTATGAGTGTTCTGCCTAAGTAGGAGGGTGGAGAGATGGATCAGCGGCTAAGAGCGCTGCAGAAGATCTAAGATGAGTTCCTAGCACCCACGATGGATTAATCACATCTGCCTGTAACTCTAAAGTCCAAAGGCTCTCTGATGGCCTCTGAGCATCTGTATTCATGTACACATGCCCACACACAGATGCTCACATACAGTTACATAACATACAGTTACAAGTAAAATAAAATCTGAGTCAGGCATGGTGGCACACACCTTTAATCCCAGTACTCTGGAGGCAGAAGCAGGCATATCTCTTAGTTCAAGACCAGCTTGGTCTCCAGAGCTAGTTCTACTACAGCCAGGGTTACTCAGAGAAACCATGTCCCCAAAACAAAATCTTAAAAAAAAAAAAAGGAAGAAGAAGAAACACTTAGAAATGAAATTGATTAAAATTATGAGCAGGAGCAGTAGGTAGTGATTCAGAGGCATGTGGAGAGCAGGGCCCAAGGGTGGCGAGCATGATTTTTATATAGAGGACGTGAGCGGTGTTCTTATATACAGGTTTTCCTTTGCTGTGTATTTGAGGCTGGCTCCAAACTATGCTCTGATCTCAGCCTCCAGAATGCCATGGCTATACATGTGCTTGGCCTTGTTTGCCTTCATTCCAACCTCTCTGTCACCCCAATCAAAATAAGGAGCCAGATAAAGCAATCCTCCTACTTTAGAGACTGAAGCAGGAGGATTGCTGAGTTTGAGGCCAGCCTGGGCAATTATCAAACAAAACCAACTAAACACAACACTGGGGCTGAGGAGCTCAGAGGTTGAGAGCCTTGTCAGATGATCCAGGTTGATTCTCCAGTACCTACACGGTGCTCAAAGCTATCTATGACTCGAGTTCTCTGTCCCAGTGTCCTCTGGTCTCCATGGGCACTGAGTGCCTATGTAATGTACTTACATACTTTCAGACCAAACACTCTGGAGAGGTGACTCGGGGGTTAGGAGCCTGGCTGCTCTCATTGAGGTCCTAGATTTGATTCCCATCATCCACATAGCTGTTCCTAACTGTCATTCCAGAGCCAAGTTATTCACCTCTCCTGGTTGTCAAGGTCTTTTCCTGCACAGATATGTGGGCAAAACACCCATCATACACTCTTTTGTTTGTTTTTGTTTTTTCAAAGCGGGGTTTCTCTGTGTAGTCCTGGCTGTCCTGGAACTCACTCTGTAGACCAGGCTGGCCTCAAACTCAGAAATCCTCCTGCTTCTGCCTCCCAAGCACTGGGATTAAAGGCGTGAGCCACCACTGCCTGGCATTTTTTTTTTTAAATAAATAAAAGCATTTTAAAGTAAAAGACCCTAAAATTAAAAACTAGAGAGGAAATACAAATAACGTAGTTTCTGTGTCAAGCCCTGCATTGTCTTAGCTTCTGTCTTTGCTTCTGAGAACATTAGATTTATGTTTAGGGGAAAGTAGCCCATGAGGGAGGGGCAGACTGTGATGCGACACAGGGTGGCAAAGGGCTGCCTCAGCAGTCGGGTCTTTCTCTCTTTCCAGCTGTTGCCTATTGAAAGAGCTGCCCTGAAGCAGAAAACCCAGGACGCCGCAGCTCGGTGAGTTTGGCCACAGGCAGGAGGGGAAAATACGAAGGAGGAGGTGTCTGTCTGGGCTTGATCCCCTGGTCCTGGCCTTGTTTTTAGGGTCCAGTGGAGTGAAGAGGACACTGATGATGAAGATGATGATGATGGTGTGTCCCCTGAGACCCACCCCAGAAAGGATGACAAAGCAGAGGGGGGCTTGCAGATTAATGTGGAAGATGAGGAAGCCTTTGTGCTGCCCCCTGCTGGGGAGACGGACCAGGATATCCTTTGAGTGCAGAGTGGGAGTCGGAGGAGAGGGCCTGAGTGGGGCTCTCTCAGGCTGTGACTTGAGGCCACATTTCCTTAATGGGTCCACATGGCCAGGCTCCAGACCTGCAGCGAGTTCACAAGCGGATCCAGGACATCGTGGGAGTGCTGCGGGATTTTGGAGCTCAGCGAGAAGAGGGCCGGTCCCGAGCTGAGTATCTAAGTCGGCTTCAGAAGGACCTGGCCACTTACTATTCTTATGGAGACTTCCTGTTGAGCAAGTTCATGGAGCTGTTCCCTCTGTCTGAGGTACCTGCAGCTGCTGCTTCCACTTCCGCTTTCCTTCCCTTTGTACGGCTGTGATGCCCTTTACCCACTCTCACTGTTTGCTGAGCTCCTGGGCTCTTTCTCAGCCCTGATGCACTGTCTCCATCGCAGTTGATCGAGTTCTTAGAAGCTAATGAGGTGCCCCGGCCAATCACCCTTCGGACCAACACCTTGAAAACCCGTCGCCGAGACCTTGCTCAGGTCAGTGTCCTTTTAATTCAGAACTGGACTCTCTGGCTCACCTGTGAATCACTCTGCCCAGTCGTAGCTGGTTGTGTTCTTCAGACCTAAGTGTGTCTTGTTCCAAGCATGGCCCCAGCAGGTGAGCTCTGTGAGGCCTGCGATCTGTCTGTGCCTCCTGTGCTACCTGCATCTGGGATGCGGCATCAGCATGGGGATGAACTGCAACCTAGGGGAGGGAGGGCACCAGGAAGCTGAGAAATGATGCTTGCCCCAGGAAAACACATTAAAAAAAAAAAAAACCACAAGAGTTTAAGATTTTATTCTTACCCAAGGATTCAGGAGCCCCAGGTTAAAGACTTTGCTTCTAGCCAGGCAGTGGTGGCGCACACCTTTAATCCCAGCACTTGGGAGGCAGAGGCAGGCGAATTTCTGAGTTCGAGGCCAGCCTGATCTACAGAGTGAGTTCCAGGATAGCCAGGGCTACACAGAGAAACCCAGTATCGAAAAAACAACAACAAAAAAAAGACTTTGCTTCTAAAATCAGTAGTGTTAACCTTGCATACTGTCTTAGTCAGGGTTTTTATTCCTGCACAAAACATTGTGATCAAGAAGCAAGGTGGGAGAGAAAGGGTTTATTCAGTTTACATTTCCATGTTGCTGTTCATCACCAAAGGAAGTCAGGACTGGAACTCAAGCAGGTCAGGAAGCAGCAGCTGATGCAGAGGCCATGGAGGGATGTTACTTACTGGCTTGCTTTCTTATAGAACCCAAGACTACCAACCAGCCCAGGGTTGGCACCACGCACAGTGGGCCCTCCCCACCTCCAGCTTGTGTCAAGGTGACACACACACAACCAGCCAGTGCACATACCATTTGTTTTTTATGTTGTGCTGAGCTTATTTTACGTGTTTTATTTATGAGTGTTCACCGTGTGAGTGTGTGGGAGTTAAGGATTGTTGTGAGCCACTATTTAGGTGCTGGGATCCAATCCAGAACCCCTGCCACAGGGACGGGCTGAGCCATCTCCAGTCCTGCGTATTGTAGTTTCATGTTTCGTTGTTGCTTTTTGAGCCAGTCTCACTATGTAAGCCCTTGCTGGCC
The DNA here is from genome assembly GCF_978045245.1 of Mus caroli. Lineage (NCBI taxonomy): Eukaryota > Metazoa > Chordata > Mammalia > Rodentia > Muridae > Mus > Mus caroli. Next base: position 24,016,439 of record NW_028227262.1, on the reverse strand, counting down.
TTGAACTTACAGAGATCACCGGCCTCTACCTTCCAGGGGCTGAGATTAAACGTTTTGTTTCCTTCAGGTTTTTTTTTTTTGTTTTTTGTTTTTTTTTTTTTTGGTTTTTCGAGACAGGGTTTCTCTGTATCGCCCTGGCTGGAACTCCCTCTGTAGACCAGGCTGGCCTCGAACTCAGAAATCCGCCTGCCTCTGCCTCCCGAGTGCTGGGATTAAAGGTGTGCGCCACCACGCCCGGCTTTCCTTCAGGTTTTGAGGCAGGTCTCGTGAAGCCAGGCTGACCTAAAGCTTGCTGTGTGGTACAGGTCACCACTGAACTTCTGGTCTTCCTGGTTTTGCCTCTGGAATAGTGGGGTTACAAGCATGTGCCAGTATGCCTAGTTTTATGCACTGCTGGGGAGTGAACATACATGTTGGGCAAGCACTCTACCCACTGACACACATCGGGATACCCCAGCAGTTCTTAGTGTATCCTAGCTCTAGACACAATGCCCAATTGGGCTGTGTGGTTAGATTGGGTAGTTTACATTTTTAATCCCAGCACTTGTGAAGTTGAGGCAGACAGCTCAGGCTTTGTAGCAATACCCCATGTCAAAACAAGGGTCTTGGAGGACAGGGGCTAGAGTGGCTCAGTGGCAACCCTTTGTTCAGGCTTTACAAGGCCTTGGGTTCCACGCACGCACTGTAGGCAGATGGCATCTGGATGGTATAAGGGGGCAAGATCTGCCAGGTGAATCTGCTGGCTGTCATGAGAGCTGTGCTCGGAGCTGCAGTGCAATGGACCAGGTTCTCCCGCATGGCTGTCTTGGGTAGAATACCCAAGTTTTGACATCTTCCTCCATATTCTCAGGCTCTGATCAATCGTGGGGTTAATCTGGATCCACTGGGGAAGTGGTCAAAGTCTGGACTTGTGGTATATGATTCTTCAGTGCCTATTGGTAAGTGTCCCCAGCTGGTAGCTAGCCCTTCTGTCCCTTCCCTCTGTCAGCATGTCACACCATGGCCCTCCTTCACAGGCGCTACCCCCGAGTACCTCGCTGGACACTATATGCTGCAGGGAGCTTCCAGTATGTTGCCCGTCATGGCCCTGGCACCTCAGGAGCATGAGCGGATCTTAGACATGTGCTGTGCTCCTGGGGGGAAGACCAGCTACATAGGTATGCAAAGGGCAGGCTGGGTGCAAGTCTCTGCCTGTACTTCAGAAAGAATCTAGATTGGTGACACCTTAAAGGTGATCCAGTTTGGTATGCCTTCACCTCGCAGAAAGGGAGGGGCAGTTGTAACAGGAAGCTAAGCCTCTTCTAGGAAATAGAAGAGAGGAGACTGAGCCAGAAACCTGGAGTTTAAAATTGGGGAGTTAGGCAAGGGGGCTAGGCTGTGGCAGAGTGGTAGAGCAGTTTGCTTTAGCATGCACAATTCCCCTAGCAGAAAGGGAGGGGCAGTTTCTGCAATCTAGGCTCCAAGTTCAGCTCTGTCATTTAACCTTGTGCCTGGCCTTGGTTGACTTCTGATTTTGTTCTCCCTAAACTGGGGAGGACCAGAAAGATGGTTAGCAGAAGGGGAAGCCATGTGGATGGACTTAGTGCTGGCTGTCTGGGCAGAAAGGAGTTGGCCTTGAAGGGATGGGATTGGCCTATGGGTTCTGGGCTGTGGAGGAGGTAGTGGGTGTGAGGCAGAGGAAGTGCTGCTGAGCTGGCTGGCACTCCCTGCTCCCTGCCCCTAGCTCAGCTGATGAAGAACACAGGAGTGATCCTTGCCAACGATGCCAATGCAGACCGGCTCAAGAGCGTGGTGGGCAACCTGCACCGCTTGGGAGTCACCAACACCATCATCAGCCACTATGATGGGCGCCAGTTCCCCAAGGTGGGCTCTTGTCTTTCTGAGGCTTGCCCTTGGTGACATCACTGTGTTGTGCTGTCCTTATGAAATTAGAAGCATTGCTTGCAACAAGCATCAGGCTGACGGCTCCTTTCCACAGGTGGTGGGGGGCTTTGATCGAGTGCTACTGGACGCTCCTTGTAGTGGCACAGGAGTCATCTCCAAAGACCCTGCTGTGAAGACGAACAAGGTGAGGGGCCTGGGCCTGGGAGTGGGACCGCTTGAGAGGCTTTGGCTGATCTTGTGGGGCTGGAGTGTCGTGATCAGCAAAGACCCCGTAGGCAGCCGCTCCCTTCCTCAGGCTGTCTCATGAAGTCCCTCACTCCTGGTCTTTTGGGCAGGATGAGAAAGACATCCAGCGCTGTGCCCACCTTCAGAAGGAACTGCTACTCAGCGCTATCGACTCAGTGAACGCTGCCTCCAAGACCGGAGGCTACCTGGTCTACTGCACCTGTTCCATTACGGTGAGACCTCTGCGGGGGCAGATGGTGGAGGCTGCTGTGGAGGGCACTGGACTCTTGAGAGCTCTCTCAGCTCCACCTGCACGGCCATCCTTCCTATTTGTCCTTTCCACATCCAGGTGGAAGAGAATGAGTGGGTGGTAGACTATGCCTTGAAGAAGAGGAATGTGCGGCTGGTGCCCACCGGCCTGGACTTCGGCCAGGAAGGTTTTACCCGCTTCCAAGCAAGGCGCTTTCACCCCACTCTGCGTTCCACCCGACGCTTCTACCCTCACACTCACAATATGGACGGTTTCTTTATCGCCAAGTTCAAGAAATTTTCCAATTCTATTCCCCAGCCCCATGCAGGTAATCTGCTCTGCTCTTCTCTTCCACCACCAACTTGGCTCTCTGTCTTTTTAGTGTGTGTGCGTGTGGTATATGCAGCATGGTGCATGTGTATGCAGTGTGATGATACATGAATGCCTGTGTGTACAGCATGATGCATGTGTCCATTGTGTATGCAGTGTGATACATGTATGTATGTGGTAGAGTTGTGTTCACATGCGTGTGAGAGAGCTATAGCTCAACCTCAGCCATTGGCCTCTGTTCTCCACCTGACTCGCTTATGTTGTATCGTGTGTGTGTGTGTGTGTGTGTGTGTGTGTGTGTGCGCGCGCGCGCACGCGCACGAGCACGCCTATCAGAATACACATGCAGCCAGGCGTGGTGGCGCACGCCTTTAATCCCAGCACTCGGGAGGCAGAGGCAGGCGGATTTCTGAGTTCGAGGCCAGCCTGGTCTACAAAGTGAGCTCCAGGACAGCCAGAGCTATAAAGAGAAACCCTGTCTCGAAAAAAACCAAAAAAGAAAACACATGGAGCTCAGAATAACTTGGGAGTTGTCACCTTCCACCACGTAGTCTGATCAAGCTTGGGCTTGATGGCAGACACCATTACTTGCTGTGCTCGCCTCACCATCGCTACTCTTTAAAGGAACGTTGTTTAAAATTTCCCACCACCACCACTTTTCCTCCCAGTGAGTCCATTGAATGTTGGCTATGTAGATGGGTGTGGGACCATGTACTGGAGTGAGTAACCTGACAGAGCCTCCCATCCCTTAGGAAACCTGACTACACCCCCAGCTGCAATCAGTTGCCAGGTACTCCCGAGATAAGACTGGGACTTCATGCTCTACTCCCCACAAAACACACACACACACACAACTTTTCTCTTTTAGTTAAACTGTCTGGACCACAGACACCTGGGATCACCCTGCAGTTCTGCCTTCTGGGTTTTTGTTTTCACTTGGGTGCCAGGGATCCAAACTCAGGTGGTGGCACTGTCCCCAGCTCTTCACCTGTGGAGCTAGATGTCCCCCCACCTCCTTTCCAGTGTGGAGAGCAGAGGCTACAGCATGGCAGGGAGAGGGGAGCTTGGTGTTCCCCTCAGCCACCTCACTTGGAGGAAAGACCCTATCCTCTCAGCTGCAGTTGTTCCCGAGCCCTGAGCCTCGACTGTGCAGGTTGAGGTGGACGCGTCACATACTTCTACCAAGAGCCCAAGTGCATTCCCACTGCAGGCTGTGCTTGCTTTTGATTCTTGGCTCTGCTGGCTCAGCACTGGATTGACAAACTGCAGAGCTCTGGCAGGTCATGGAGCTTGTGGCTGAGCAATTTGTTTCCTCAGGCATCCTCCTATTGGCCTGCAGCTCGGGAGGGCGGGGTGTTCTGAAACAGCTGAGAGCTCTGCCTGCCTTGGGTTAGTCGGAAGGGAGGAGAAGAGGGCCTGAGTAGAGTGGGTGGTTTCTGGCTTGGTATTTGGGTTTGGTTTTTTTCGAGACAGGGTTTCTCTGTATAGCCCTGGCTGTCCTGGAACTCACTTTGTAGACCAGGCTGGCCTCGAACTCAGAAATCCGCCTGCCTCTGCCTCCCGAGTGCTGGGATTAAAGGCGTGCGCCACCACGCCCAGCTGTTTTTGTTTTCAGTAGCTGCAGTCGTAGTACATTGCCAGGTAGGTGCTCTGCACAGTGCAAAAACCTTAAGCAGCGCATTTTTTTTTTTTTTTTTTTGGTTTTTTGAGACAGGGTTTCTCTGTGTAGTCGTGGCTGTCCTGGAACTCACTCTGTAGCCCAGGCTGGCCTCGAACTCAGAAATCCGCCTGCCTCTGCCTCCCGAGTGCTGGGATTAAAGGCGTGCGCCACCACGCCCGGCTCTAAGCAGCGCATTTTAAGAGGCAAAGGCGTCTGTGAGTGTGAAGCCAGGCTGGTCTCTATGTAGTAAGTCCAAGACCACCTAGGCTACATAGCAAGACCTTGTCTCAGAAAAACCCAGGAAAAAGCAAGTTTTGATATAAGTGAAGTCCATATTTGATGTTCTCATTGATACTAGCTAGGTACCCCACATTGCATGACAATCTGCGATACGTCAAGCAAGCAAGTGCTTTAGGCTTGCTTTAGAGACTGGGACTTACCTTAGAGTGTCTTGTTATATACTGCCCTCCAAAGGGTGCAGCTTCCTCTGAAAACCTGACAAGAATAGTAGTAATCCCTTAAAACGTGTGGGGCAAATAGAGTTTCAGTAAAAACAATGAACTAGTGTTGAGTCTAGTCAGTTTTTTGGCACTATCCTAAGGTGTGGGCCTTCGTTGTTGTTTCTTTGGATTTTGTTTTTTTTGTTGTTGTTTTGTTTTTTTAAATATGTAAGTACACTGTAGCTGTCTTCAGACACTCCAGAAGAGGAAGTCAGATCTCATTACGGATGGTTGTGAGCCACCATGTGGTTGCTGGGATTTGAACTTCGGACCTTTGGAAGAGCAGTCCTATACTCTTATCCACTGAGCCATCTCATCAGCCTGGATTTTGGTGTTTGAAGACCGGGTTTTTCTATGTAGTCCTGGCTCTCCTGGGACTGGCTCTGTAGACAAGGGTGGCCTGGAACTCCCATCTTGCCCTACCTCCTAATTGCTGGGATTAAAGGCTGCGCCACCACCACTGCCTAGCAACTGCCTTGGGTTTTTTTTTTTGTTTTGGTTTGGTTTGGTTTGGTTTTTCGAGACAGGGTTTCTCTGTGTAGCCCTGGCTGTCCTAGAGCTCACTTTGTAGACCAGGCTGGCCTCAAACTCAGAAATCTGCCTGCCTCTGCCTCCTGAGTGCTGGGATTCACACCCAGCCTGCCTTGTTTCTTAATGATCAAGCCATCTGTTTAATTTTTACCTCAGGAAACTCGGCAGCAGCTACCCCTACAGAGCCTGACCTGAAGGATCAGGTCACCCCAAAGTCTGAGAACGGTAATCAGCCCACCAAGAAAGCCCGTGGGGCTGTGAAGGCAAAGCAGCAGTTGCTAAGACAGCCACATTCCAAGAAGCCCTTCCAGAAGTTGAACGGCATCGCCAAAGGGCCAGGCTTGTCCACTGAACCTTCTGTCCCAGATGCCCAAGTGTCCACCAGGCCCAGTCAGTCTGCTGGGAAAGCCGATGTGAGCAGGAAACGAAAGAGGGCTGAGAAGCTGAAGCAGCGTGGACCTAAGTGGAAGCCCTCCAAGGAGGCTGCTGTCCCAAAGCAGAGCGTCCCTTCCAGGAGTGAGGACTCGGGAACACCTCCTGTGCCGACTCCCTCTGAAATCTGTGCCACCCCAAGGCCTAAGGACTGTGCTCCATCCCTTGGGAAAGCCAAAAAGAAACACAAAGGAAAGCAGCAGTTAGCACAGCAGCCTGCCAACGGAGCTGCTCCCCTGAAAGAAGATGCTGTTCCCAAGGGACCCTCAGCCCCCTTTGTGTCTCCCCACAGTTCCACCAGGCCACCACCAGCAAAAAGGAGGAAATCAATGACAAAGGGCAGCAGCCAGCCTCTGTCTTAAATAGACTTGGAAACTCGTTGACATTGTCTCTGGGTTGAACTTTTAGATCCTGATGCAAGGCTGGCCTCCCCCTGTGCATACAAATGAAATTTAATACACATATTACCACTCCTAGTTGCTGTTGTGTTTTTTGAGGGGACTGGGTTTCTCTGGGGAGAAACCGTTGTGCACTATTCAAATGGTAAATTTTTACCTTCCATTTCTTAGTCTCCAAGGAAAAAGCCAAGGAGTCCGACCCAGGGTACCAGGGAGAAGAGAGGGCAGTAGGGAAGACTGTCTCTAAAGTACCAGAGGTCCTGTGCCTACAGACAGATTCTTAGGCGGTGGCTCCCCGGGAAGGGCTAGTCTGGCTCCTGCCAGGGTTGACTCCACTCACGGGGCCTCAGACCCGGGAAAGGTTCAGCGCTGATGCTCTAATGAGGGCCTTTCATTGGCCCCCTCTGCTCCCTCCCTCATGACCTTTGCCCTCCTGTCGGGCCATCTGATTGGTCACTCGTATCCCACAAGCATCTCATTGGCTCTTCTCCTTACCCTCTGCTGCACTGGTCTCCTTCTCCCGGCAGAAGGCGCAGCCATGAATCCGTTATTTGGTCCCAACCTCTTCCTCCTACAGCAGGAGCAGCAAGGCTTGGCCGGGCCGCAGGGGGACCCTCTGGGAGGTGACCACTTTGCCGGGGGAGGGGACTTAGCCTCGGCTCCGCTTGCCTCGGCCGGCCCCTCTGCCTATTCGCCTCCCGGGCCTGGTCCGGCGCCCCCCGCAGCCATGGCTCTCCGCAACGACCTAGGCTCCAACATCAACGTACTCAAGACCCTGAACCTCCGGTTTCGCTGCTTCCTAGCCAAGGTGCACGAGCTAGAGCGCCGAAATCGGCTGCTGGAGAAACAGCTGCAGCAGGCTCTAGAGGAGGGTAAGCAGGGCAGGCGGGGCCTGGCCCGCCGTGACCAGGCGGTACAGACCGGCTTCATCAGCCCGATCCGGCCCCTGGGGCTGCCCCTGAGCTCCCGGCCGGCTGCCGTGTGCCCCCCATCAGCGCGGGTGCTGGGCTCGCCCGCCCGCTCGCCAGCTGGACCCTTAGCATCCTCTGCCGCCTGCCACACATCATCCTCCACCTCCACCTCCACTGCCTTCTCCTCGTCGACCCGCTTCATGCCTGGCACCATCTGGTCCTTCTCTCACGCCCGCCGGCTTGGACCGGGACTGGAACCCACGCTGGTGCAAGGGCCTGGCCTGTCGTGGGTACACCCTGACGGGGTGGGCGTCCAGATCGACACCATCACCCCCGAGATCCGTGCCCTGTACAACGTGCTAGCCAAAGTGAAGCGGGAGCGGGACGAGTACAAGCGAAGGTAGGGACAGGGTTCAAGACATGCCACACACAGACAGGGTCAGGGAGTTAGTGAGGGTTCCCAGAACGGAGAAGTGGGGGACGGGGGTGTGGGGTGGCGGGAAGAACAGTGTTAACAAGAGTTGAACTTCCTGTGATGATGAAAAGTGAGGAGCAGGGAAAGATTTGGTTGCAGGGACCCCAGAATCCACAGACAGTTCTCAAGTCAGACTCGTGGCTCGAAGCATTCTAGAACACTGGGAACTGATACTTTCTTCTGGCATGTCTCCCTGTCTTATGCAGGCTGCAGTGTTTGCATGACTCTGCTAACTGTGGGGTGTTGTGTGGTATGAAAGGGAGACATCCGAGAGAGCTCTGCATCTGTGGGTCTTGGTTGTCAGGCCAGCTTCAGACCTTGGGGGCAATTTCAGGACATAAACTCCACATATGGGGTGAAGGGTGCGGCTTTAATTCTGGAGGCAAATTAAGTGAAGTTGGAAGGAGGTAGTGAGGGGCAACTGTGCCTGCCCAGGGCCTCCTCTAAGGCATGTCCCCAGAAGCCAGGTCTCACCCTGGTTCCATACAAGAGGCTCAAGGGCTCTGGAAGCTAAAGATATTGCTTGGAACAGTCAAAACACACAGGAAAAGCGAGAAAGGGTACGGGATCTCCTAGGACAAGGAGAAGGGATGGCTGTCATAAAGCTGGTGGGGGCGATCTATCAGAAGACTCTCCGACCAGGACGAAGTAAAAAAAAAAGAAAGTTGGGACATGGGCACGCCCTACAGAGATACAGATGGACTATCTCAGGGCTAGCACAGTGTGTTCTGAGGATGAAGGTTTGGCTTTCTGAGAGGAACCCTGTCCCCGGCAGGTTAACATAAGAGCTAAGAGGAAGGGATGTCACATTGGAGTGCTGGCTGTTTATCAGGAGGACTCACTGGATGGCTGGTAACCAGGCAACAGGACAGGGCCACAGGCAGAGCCAGTTTTCTCAAGGCTGACCAGGCCCTGGTTGAGGAGGAAGTTGGTGGCAGTCAGAGGGGAAGCCCAGGCTTGGGGGCTCCAGTGTCTTTATCTAATGTGACCCTTTGGGGGATAAGCCTGGTCTGTGTGTGCAGGCCAAGGTGGCAGGGATCGCTATCTGGTTATAGCTGTGTGTGAGGACCATTTGGAGGCTCTGGGTGACCTTCGAGGGTTGGTGATCTCTTAGCATCCCCCAGGTCACATGCATCAGCAGGCTTCCTGAAGTTTAGTCCTCACCCTGGCTTCCATGACTGTGGCCCATGTCTTTGGGTTTTTAGTTATCCCAGCCTCTAGGCACCGCCCAGAGCCTGCCCGCACCTGCCTTCTCCCCTGAAGGGCTTAACAGCCAGTGGAGCACTGACAGTTCTGGAGTTCTGTTGTAGTCCTAGGAACAGCTGCTCTTCTCCAAGGCATCTTTTAAAACAGAGACTGTTTGTCCTTGGTGCAGCTGTCTTGGGCAGCAAAGAGTTATCCTTGGGGACTGGTTAGCTCATCACTGCAGCACAGGGTCGTGCAGAGGGCCCGCGGCTAGGATTGCATGGTACACGACACTTGCCCTTCCACCCCAGTGCCCCCTGCCTCCTTCTGGGCTCCTCACACCGTGCCCCCACACCCCACGCCGTTAGCCTGGATGGCGTGCAGAGCTTGATTATTAAACTGGGCAGGATGGAGGCCCCGCCACCCCCTAGGCTCCTGTCTTCAGCTCCTTTGCCTGGGTGATATTTTTCTTGGGGCTCAGTTTTTCCAGTAATAAGAATGCTCCTTGCTCTTTCCCTTCAACTCAAATATAGGATTTATTTTCAGGCGAAGCCTTTGGTAAATGTAGCAATTATGAAAATTGCCCAGATTCTACCCAAGTTATGGGAACCTTGCAAAAAAAACAAACAAACTGAGATTTGAATGCAGGCCACACTGCACCCATCGGTACCAGGCTGGAGACCACCGTGGGCATCTAGATAATTCAGATTTCTTTCCCTGTCTGAGCCATCTCATTAATCATCATCTTGCCTTAAACTTGCTCGTGTTTCACTGGGATTTATTGAGTTCATTATCAGATAGGACTTCTGGCCCTCCCTGATGCGTCTTTGGCCAGGGTTGTAACCTCTTGTCTATCCTATGGGATTTTCCTCTAGAGACTCACAGACTCGAGGCACACAGGATGCTACATCCCATACTTGTAGAGGAAGAAACCAGAGCCTAGCAAAGACAAAGGTCTCGTGTAAGAAAACGTGTAACGTGAGGTTATCAGACTCTGTCACTGCTGGAACAGAAGGAGAAGCAGGCGAGGGGGAGTGCAGGGCTGGCAGGAAACGGGATAAGAGGGTGTGAGGGAGGGCCACAGCTGAGCTGCATGGTCAGCTGCAGGGTGGTGGCTAGGCTGGCCGCCTCTTCTCCTGGCTGCCTGGAGTTATTATTAGGAACACTGCAGTGCGGCTGTAGGTGCTGGACACGGGAGAGTCATAGAACCTGAGAGGGTGAGGGAGGGGCAGGAGCGAGGAGAGAAGGGGCCCGAGAGCTTAGTCCTCCTGACTGCAGAGACTGTCCTCGGCTGCCTCCTCTCCATGAGTCTCATTTTGAGCCTTCTTCTTTAGCTCCGTTGCCCTCCTTTCTGAGGCCATAAGAAGCCTATGCAGGCAGAGTGCAGGCGGAAGTGATGAGATCACGCACACAGGCATTGCCTTGGGTGCTGAACCTTCAGGGTCAAGCAGCATCCCAGCTTCCATCTCCATGACGGGATGGAATGTACGCCTAGCCCTGGGTAGCGAGCACCCCATAGTCACTGCTCCATAGCAAGTGCCTTCGGCCTGCTGACAGTGTGGGTCTGAGCTCTGGGGTGAGAGATGCTGTGCAGCTTGGCCTTGCCTTCTCGCCCACTCACGGTTCCCTTTCCCCTGGGTGTGGTTACTCAGCAATAGCTAGCTTCCCGTGCCTACTTTTTTCACGCTGCTGGGGGGACATCACGCCAGCCCTGTGACCTTCTTAGAGCTCACTTCAAGGGGCTGGGTGGGGAAGGACTTTGCTCCCAGCCAGGCTGCTGAGCAGCTCTTGACCCAGCCTGTGTCCTGCAGATGCTTTCACAGGAGGCAGGGCACAGCCTAACAAGCTCTGGTCTGTGCGGGCAGGAGCGGGAGACCGGATCTGTGCCACTGAAGGTGGGAGACTGGGTCACAGGGGGGACATGGTGGATTGGTGTGTGGGCAGGAGGTGGGGGATGAGACCAGCCAGACAGCTGGCAGAACTGGGCCGGTGTGGGGATGGGTACTGCAGAGGCCCAAGTGGTAGCAATTGTTTTTAAATATAGTTCTTGGTACGTGGTCTGGAGGTTCTGGGCAAGCAGTTGGTAAGCTCAGCCCTTGCCGGGAAGTGTGGAGCCATTCAACAGCTGCAGCTGCCCCCTGGTCGGCCGCCTGTAAATTCTTGCCTCAACCAGTTCCTATCTAGGGAACCAGACCGGAGGTCTGAAGCCTGAGCCTGAGATGGAGGGAGGGACAGGAGCTGTCACTGTCATGGCAGGAGGGACTCTAGGCTGTGTTCTCTCCCCTTCCCAATGTCTGTCAGGTGGGAAGAGGAATACACAGTTCGGATACAGCTACAAGAGCGAGTGACTGAGCTCCAGGAGGTGAGGGCAGCCACCCCACTGCCCCTGCATCCCTGTCCCCACCCCATGGCTTTTCCCACGCTGACATCATGTCCCCGTCTCCCGGCTGTAGGAGGCCCAAGAGGCCGATGCCTGCCAAGAGGAGCTAGCCATGAAGGTTGAGCAGCTGAAGGCAGAGCTGGTGGTCTTCAAGGGGCTCATGAGTAATGTGAGTTCCGCCCTCCTCCCCCTGGTCTTCCGCCCTTCCCATCCTCCCTGGGCTTTGCTCTTCCCCAAGGTCTCCATTCAGGAGACAAAGAAGCTGTTGCCCTGTTGCAAAGGAGGAGGCTCAGCTTCACGGCTGGTCCAAGCCATTAGACAGCTCACACCTTAATCCCAGCCCTCGGGAGGCGGAGCCAGAACCATCAGAAAGCTGAGGGGGTTCAAGTCCAGCATCATCTATGTTTAAAAAAATAAAATGGGAATGTGCACAGCTCTGAAGCCGGCTGCCTAGGCCCATGTGTGAATTCTGCCACTCAGTAGCTGTCTGACCTTAAAGCTATTCCGTCCCCACCAAACCTTCTCTTTGCTTCATCTGTGGAATGTGGAAAAGCACAGGAGGAAGGACATCTCATTATCTGTCTTGAAGCAGATAATGCCCCTGGCTGGTGTGCACTGCTAGACAGTGAGACAAGTGTCATTTATTACCTCTCCCCAACCCCAAACCCCCTAGTTTTTCTTTTCTTCTTTTTTGTTTGTTTGTTTGTTTTTGTTTTTGTTTTTCGAGACAGGGTTTCTCTATGTAGCCTGGCAGTCCTGGAACTCACTTTGTAGACCAGGCTGGTCTCGAACTCAGAAATCCGCCTGCCTCTGCCTCCCAAGTGCTGGGATTAAAGGCGTGCGCCACCACTCCCTGGCTGTCTCTTTTATCTCTGGGGATTTACACTCAGGAGGATAAAGAACTGTTGTTGGTTTAATGGAGGCCCTGCTGTCCCAGCCTAGGCTGAGCCCTCCCAGGTCTGTGTGGCTGGGTGTGAGTTTCATGAGGCTCCTGGTGGATGCGCCCAGTGTGGTCGGATGGGCCCCTGAGAAAAGGGATGCTTCATCCAGCAGGTCAGGGCTTTGTGGAGGAGGCGACAGTGGTGTGCTCGGAAGGATGAGGATTTTACTGTGGTTTTATTGGTTCCAGCTGGGGTACTGGGTGTCTCCTCACTGCTCCTGATGTTCCCGGTACAGAATCTGACAGAGCTGGACACCAAGATCCAGGAAAAGGCCATGAAGGTGGACATGGACATCTGCCGCCGCATTGACATCACGGCCAAGCTCTGTGACTTGGCCCAGCAGCGCAACTGCGAGGATATGATCCAGATGTTCCAGGTGAGAGGCCTGCTGGCCGTCCCCTCGGGCGGGGGCTGGGCAAGGGAGAGACGCTCCTATCATGGCTGGCCTGGATCTCAGGTCCCGCTGCCCTTCACCCTGGGACCCATCTCGTCCCCTGGGGCCCTTGGTGGGACTAGGCTGGGAGGCAAGGAACAGCCTCAGGAGAGAGGTTTTGGAAGCCGTGTCTAACTCCATCTCCCCCTCCCCTCTCTGTCTGCTTCTCTTCTCTCTGGTCCTCTCATCTTTTCTCTTGCTTTCTCCGTAGAGGAGGCTGGTTAGTGTTCACTCACGCAAGCTTTCTGTCCCAGCCCCTGTGTCTAAGCCACCCCGCTCTCAGTCTTGAGCCACTGGGCCCTTCCAAAGAGATGCCTTCTTCCTTTCTGTTTCTTGCCCCCTTTCCCACCCACCCCCATCCCCTCCCCCGTTTTAGTCTCTTCCTTCAGCGGCCTTCCAGATCTGGATGTGATTCAAGCTCTCCCATAGTAAACACACGCCTCTCGTCTTCCTCGCAGCTAGAATTGGGTTCAGTTGAGTCCTCTAACGAGAAAGACTTCAAAACCAAACCAAACTCAATTCTTCCGTAGTCGATAAACACAACTTTTTGCTTTTCCTAAAGATTTATTTTATGTGTATGGATATTTTGCTTCCATTATGTCTGCGCACCACATGAGTGCCTTCTGCCCAAGGATACCAGAAGAGGGCATTGGATTCCCTTGGAGTTATGAGGGCACTGAGCCGCCACGTGGCTGCTGGGAATTGAACCAGGGTCCTCTGGAAGAGCATCCAGTGCCCTTAACAGCTCTCTGGCCCTCGTTAAACACAGCATCCTGTGGTTACCACGAGCCGTTTCTCTCCTTATCTTACTGGTCTACTTCCATTTCTCTTCCTCCTTTCTTCGCCCGCAGCCTTGCCCTGTCCGCGTGTGTCTGCCTGTTTCTGTTCCTGTCATGTAACTGTGTCTCTTCTGTCTGTCCCCCTTCCTGCTGGCCCTGCCTCACCCTGCGGCCTCCCTGCCCACCCTTTCCTCATGCACCCGGCCTCGCCTCTGTAGTCTCTACACTTGTCTCCCATTAAGGTCCCGTCCATGGGGGGGCGGAAGCGGGAGCGCAAGGCTGCTGTGGAGGAGGACACCTCCCTGTCGGAGAGTGATGGGCCCCGCCAGCCTGAGGGTGCCGAGGAGGAGAGCACAGCCCTCAGCATCAACGAGGAGATGCAGCGCATGCTCAGCCAGCTGTGAGTCCTGCAGCTCCATCCCAGCTGCTCTCACCAGACACACCCTAACTGACTCCCTGCCAGGTCCCTGAGGCCAGCCCCCAGCTCCATCCCAGCTGCCCCAACTAGACACACCCTAACTGACTCCTTATCAGGTCCCTTAGGCCAGCCCCCAGCTCCATCCCAGCTGCCCCCACCAGATGTGCCCCATTCCCCCGAGGCCGGAGTTCCTATAGTGCCCTAAGCCTGTGCAGAGGCCCCAGCGCCCTTGACACATGGGTTCCCTGTCTCTAGGAGGGAGTATGATTTTGAGGACGACTGTGACAGCCTGACTTGGGAGGAGACTGAGGAGACCTTGCTACTTTGGGAGGATTTCTCAGGCTATGCCATGGCAGCCGCAGAGGCCCAGGGAGAGGTAACCTCCCCTCCTGGCCTTAGGCCCCTCAGGCTCTGCCCCTGTGTCCTCCACACCCCGCCCCCTCCCGTGCTCTGTCCCCAGTGTGGCTTCCATCCTCCCTGGCTTCTCCCCACTCGTGTTTGTGGACCTCCTCCATTCTGTTCCCACTAACCGCACTCTCTCTCTCTTCCCACCTCGGCCTGTGGAATGCCCCTACCCCGTCCCTCCCTGGTCGGCTGCCCCTCGGTTCCCCTTTCTCCAGCAGCAGGAGGACAGCCTGGAGAAGGTGATCAAAGACACGGAGTCCCTGTTCAAAACCCGGGAGAAGGAGTACCAGGAGACCATTGACCAGATAGAGGTAAGGGTGCCGGCCACAGGGGCTCTGTCCAGGGCTCAGGAGCCACGCTGTAGGTGTGCTGCTGGCCTCCTCCTTGCTGAACCCCAGGGCCCGAGCTTCCATCTGTTGTCAGGAGTGATCCCCTCAGTTGTGGTAGCTATAGCAGGTCCTTGAGACTTCAGGATCTGGAGGCACATAGGTGTGGGTTCAAATCCTGGCTCTGTCACCACATGGAACAAATCTTTTGCTGTCCCTCCCTCCTTCCTTTTTATTTATTTTTTACACACACACACACTGTATGTATGTATGTATGTATGTATGTATGTATGGATGGATGGATGGATGGAGTGTCAGGGAGCATGCACAGTCCATGCACATGTGTAGAGGTCAGAGAACACCATGTCGGAGGAAGTTCTCTTTTACCATGGGGGTGACAGCAATCAAGTTTAGGTCTTTGGACTTGGTGGCTCATGCCTTTACCCGGTGAATCATCTCCCACCAGACTATCTTTTTCTTGTCTGTCCCCCCGTTTCTTTTTTTTTTCTTTTCCCCCTGACAGACAGAGCTTCTCTGTAGTGCTGGCTGTCCTGGAACTTACTCTGTAGAAGTTACTGTGCCTCTACTAGGATTAAAAGTGTGTATCACAACTGCAGGCTCTCTTGTTCTTTCTGAGTGTCCTTCCCACCCCTGCCTCTCTGTTTCTTTCCAAGATCTTGTCTTGTAGTCTAGGTTGGCCTCAAGCTCCTGGTGCTTCTGCCCACACCTCCTGTGCGATAGGATTACAGCATGAGCTTTAAGCCAGCTTTGACTGACCAGCTTTTTATCCTTCCTTGGGTCTTCCTCCTTTCCTCTGTGTGTGTGTGTGTGCATGCACGCGCGTGTGTACACATACAAGTGTGGAGGCCAGAAGACAAACCTGGGTAGTGGTCTTTGGGTGTGGTTAAGGATTTTTTTTTTTTTTTTAAATTAGACAGGGTCTTTCACTGGTCTGAAACTTGCTAAGTAGGCGGAGCTGGCCAGGGAGCCCTAGGCATCTTTTGTCTGTCTGTCTGTCTGTACATTCTTAGCTTTGGGATTGCAAGTGTGTTCTACTATGGCTAGTTTATTCTTTTTTTTTTTTTAAAGATGTATTTTTTTTTTTATTTTATATATATGAGTGTTTTATCTGTACATACACCTGCATGCCAGAAGAGGGCGTCAGGTCCCAGGTTGTGAGCTACCATGCGGTTGCTGGGAATTGCAAAAGCAAACAGTGCTCTTAACTGCTGAGCCATCTCTTCAGCCCTAGCTTATTTTTTAGATGGGTTCTAAGATCAAACTCAGGTCTTCATGCTGTGCGGTAAGCCTCCCACTGAGTGAGGTGTTCCTCAGCTAGCTCCTTCATTCCTTTTTATTCTTTTGATGTAGGTTCTCACACACATGTGGGCACACATTCCTCTTGCTGCCTGCCTTCCTCGCAGATCCACGTCCCCATCTCTCTCCTCTCTCTCTCTCTCTCTCTCTCTCTCTCTCTCTCTCTCTCTCTCTCTCTTTCTCTCTCTCTCTCCCTCTCTCCTTGGAGACCAGAGGTGGGCATCAGGTTCTCAGGAGCTGGAGCTCACAGGTGTTTTTGAACCTGATGTGGGTGCTGGAAAATAAACTTGGGTCCTCTGCAAGAACAGGGCATGCTCTTAACTACTGAGCCATCCTAAGCCTCCACCCAGACCAGATTTCTGTGTAGCCAGTCAAACTTGAGGCAATCCTCCTGCCTCAGCCTGTTAGGGTTAAAGATGGTTTCTACCCTGCTAAGGATGGACCTGTCTCTTTATTTGTCCAATAGAGTTCATAATTTCTCCCGACAGGCTGGTAGGCAGGCAGGGTTATTAAGATGATCAGATAGAGTGAGGCACGAGTGGCTCTTAGGACAGGATCTGGCAGGTTGACATGCGGTAGTGTGCGCATTTATTACTGGGAACACCCTAAGTGCCGTATCACCCAGAGGGACTCCTGTCTCCTTGGCTCAGCCTTGGAGCTCCTGGAGGACTCCCTCTTTTGTTTTTTGAGCCTTGGGGCATTGGGTATGAATGGTGGTGGGGCTAGGGTTTAGATTGTCCTGCTGGACTGCAGGCAGCTTTGTCGGACTGCAGGAAGGGGGTCGCCATTGGACAGTGAACAGGGCTGTATGAGGCAGCTGTCTTAGACACTGATGCAGGGATGAGGCAGGAGACTAATGCCATTGGGCTCCCTGCGAGCCCTGTGGTGTATTCCCGTGCCCGTTGCGTTTTGAAAGAGAACTTTGGAAGTAACTCTTATGCAGTGGCCAGCACATGTCAGATGGCCGTGCTACTCAGGAAAACCAGTGCTTTTGTTTTTTTAACCCAGAATTCCCACCCAGCCAATGTTCTGCCACCAGTTAGGCTTTGCCTGGGGACAAATGATCTCCCATCTCCTCCTGTCCGCTCCTCTTACTGCTCCTTCCTCCTTCTAGCCCCCCTCCCTGGATTGTGCCCACCTCTTACGGACTGTAGATTTAAGGCTTGGTCCTTTTTTCCCTACTGTCAGCCAGGTAGGAGTCTTAGCACAGTGATCAGGGGCTGCCACCCTTCTGTGGTTCATCCCTTAGACCACAAATAACTAAGTGTAAACATGATGTGGTAAGACAGAGAAGAGCACCCTGGGCTGGGACTGTGCTCTCTTGGTAGAATGCCTGCCTACCTTCATGCATGAAGCCCTAGGTTTGATACCAGTACCTATAAAATGGAGTGTGGTGGTGCCGCCTTTAGTCCTGGTACTGGGAAAACAGGCAGGAGGATCTCTGTGAGTTCTAGGACAGCCTGGGGAACAGAACTACTTCCAGATTGGCCAGGGCTGCACAGAGAAGCCCTGCTTCAAACCTCCACTCTCCCCCTGCCCTCCCAAAAAATTGGAAACATGTTTGAAGCTGTTCCTAAGTTGTATGACTTCTGTCCTCTCCTGGGAGAATGAGCTGAGGAGAAAGCCAGAGGATGCTCACTTGGTAGTGTTGGTGGCAGAGTCGCTCCTGGGGTCTACCTGGAGCACCTGTAGGACATTTATCTCCATGACCCTTGATCTCAGGGTTATTGGCATAGAGGTAGACCAGCCCCCATTATTGAATGGTGATGCAGAGTGGTGGGTGGAGTTTTCTTCTACGGCCCCGCCCCTTCACCACTCCTATCTACCTCTACCCCTGCCTCTCCCACACTGAGTCTGAAATTTGGGGGTGATTTGTTGAAGGCATCTTCTAGAATGTGCATCTTCCCCTTCAGTGTGTAAATCAGGGTGACATATGACACTTAGAGACATGGCTGGTAGTACTGCCTTATGCTTTGAGAGACTATAATGGAGGTGGGGTAGGGGAGGGGGTGAGGGGTATGTTTGTATTTATGGGTGACAGCTGCTCTCTGACCTGTAATAGTGTGTGTGTGTGTGTGTGTGTGTGTTGGTATGCATGGTGACAGCTGCTCTCTGACCTGTAATAGTGTGTGTGTTGGTGTGTGTGTGTGTGTTGGTGTGCATGGGCGGCAGCTGATCTCTGACCCGGAATGCTGTGTACATTTGTCTGTGGGGGGTGGCAGCTGACCTCTGGTCCTCAGTGTCATATTTTTCTCACAAATGGTGCAGTCTGCTGTGGGAACAAGCATGCCTTTCAAGCCATCTCCTCTGTGGCTTACCACGCAGCTGTCCAGCAGATGACCCAGAATGCTAGTGTCCTGGCTGTCTCCTTTGTCTGCTCCTGTGGCCCACTCCCACCCGGTCCAGTTCACATTTGTTGCGGGTGACTTCCCACAGCTGATCCACATGCTTCAAGGCCACTCGGCCGCCTTGTCTTTGCCCTCAGGCAGCCAAGCAAATCTCCCCACCGCAGTCTGATTCTCCCCATCTGGCCCCTGGCCTTTGTGTCACAAAGAAAGAGAGGCCGCAGACTGTCTCTGGCCTAGATACTTTTCCCCTCAGCCTACTTTCTTTGCTTCCTTCAAACCTGGCTGCAGAGTCAGCTCTGGAAGGGAGACGTTTCTTGATACAGAGACGCCCCCCACCCCCCATTTCTTTTGTGGGGGATTTACCCTGTAATCACTCAGGAGGAAGGTGTCTCTCTTTTTTTTTTTTTTTTTTTTTTAAGATTTATTTATTTACTATATGTAAGTACACTGTAGCTGTCTTCAGACACTCCAGAAGAGGGTGCCAGATCTCGTTACGGATGGTTGTGAGCCACCATGTGGTTGCTGGGATTTGAACTCTGGACCTTCGGAAGAGCAGTCGGGTGCTCTAACCCACTGAGCCATCTCACCAGCCCGGAAGGTGTCTCTCTTATGTGGGGGAGCGGGATATAAGGGAGAAAATGAAGTGGAACGAAATGCTATAAACAGAAGCAGCCAGGTTCCCTCCATTGCAGCGAGGCTTTGGAATATTTCACAGTGAATTAGCTTCAGTTGAGGGGAGGCTCAGTGGCAAAGATGGACAGATGAGCGGACCCTGTCTGCCCTTAAAGCAATGGCGCTCAGCCTTCCAGATGCTGTGATCCTTTAACAGTGCTTCATGCTGTGGTGGCCCCAGGCATAAACTATTTCATTGCTGCTTCATAACTGTAATTTTGCTACTGTTACGAATTATAACGTAAATACAGACATGCAGAGTGTCTGATAGTCAACCCCCAAGGGGGTTGAGACCCACAGGTTAAGAACTGCTGCCTCGCCGGGCGTGGTGGTGCATGCCTTTAATCCCAGCACTTGGGAGGCAGAGGCAGGTGGATTTCTGAGTTCGAGGTCAGCCTGGTCTACAGAGTGAGTTCCAGGACAGCCAGGGCTACACAGAGAAACCCTGTCTCGAAAAACCAAAACAAAACAAAACAAAACAAACAAACAAACAACAAAAAAAAAAAAAACAAAAAAGAACTGCTGCCTTAAAGGAACTGAGTTTCTGGGTCAGTGAGGAAGGCCCTAGGAGTATGGCATCCCATAGACCCCCTTTCTCCTCATGGGAGTGACGTCACGCCGTCATCCCCACATCGACACCCTTTCCTTGTTCTTCTGGGCATCCTGGGATTGAAGCCAGGATCCATACTAGGCAAGAGTTCTTCACAGCTGCATCTCTGCAGACTTTTTTTTCCTTTTCTTTACTTTTTTAAAGACAGAGTCTCGGGGCTGGTGAGATGGCTCAGTGGGTAAGAGCATCCAACTGCTCTTCCAAAGGTCCGGAGTTCAAATCCCAGCAACCACATGGTGGCTCACAACCATCCGTAATGAGATCTGACTCCCTCTTCTGGAATGTCTGAAGACAGCTACAGTGTACTTACATATAATAAATAAATCTTTAAAAAAAATTAAATTTTATAGGCCGGGCATGGTGGCACACACCTTTAATCCCAGCACTCGGGAGGCAGAGGCAGGTGCATTTCTGGGTTTGAGGCCAGCCTGGTGTATAGAGTGAGTTCCAGGACAGCCAGGGCTATACAGAGAAACCCTGTCTTGAAAAACAAAAAACAAACAAAAAAATAAATTTTATTATTATTATTATTAGTGTGTGTGTGTGTGTCTCTCCACGTGCCACAGTGCATGTGTGGAGGTTAGAGAACAAATTCACATTGCCAGATGTGCCAGGAGCCTTATCCACTGAGCCGCCTGGTGTGGCCTCCGTACCCCTTTTTGAGACTGGGTTTTACTATTTACGTTTGCCTTCGGGACCCTGCTGCCTGAGCCCGAGTGAGTGCTGGAGGGATGCGTGCTCCCTGCACCGCACTGTCCTTACTGTGTTGTGTGCTCTTGCTGTTCTTACAGAGAATTCAGACATCAACTGATTCTTGGGCAGCAGTAGGAGTGGATTCGCAGGACAGGGCCGAGCGGGGAGCACTGTCCTGAGCCCTTGCCTAGCCACAGTGAGAGCCTGAAGTCAGATTGCCAGTTGCTGTCCCCCCTACCCCTCTTCCATATCCTGGGGGAAACAGGCAGTTGTAGCTTGTCTCCTGAGCTGCTTGGTCCTCAAGGGCCCAGCTGGTGCTCTAACTGTGCCTTGCCTGGGTTTGCTAACCTTGGTCCTCCTCCCTGACCCCACCTTACCGCAGCTGGAGCTGGCCACAGCCAAGAACGACATGAACCGACACCTGCATGAGTACATGGAGATGTGCAGCATGAAGCGGGGCCTAGACGTGCAGATGGAGACCTGCCGCCGGCTCATCACACAGTCCGGGGACCGGTAAGGGCCTGCCCCGAGTGGGCCGGGTCTCTCTGCCAGGGAGGAAGGCTGGAACAGGCCCCGATGGCCTGTGGGCAGGGACCAGGTCACATCTTTATGTCCAGCTGTCCTTGGGAGTCGACTGTAGGTGTGGCCCAGAATGAAGGTTCCTCTCCCTGCCTTGGCCATCAGATGAAACTGACCAGTGTCCCAACTCTGAGTGTCTTAGAACCTAAACCAGGCAAGGACCAAAGATACGGGGACAGGATCTTATCCAAATCACGGTTTATGTGTTTGATCTTGTGTAAGAGTAAATCTGGGGTTTCGGAGTATAGCTTAGTGGTAGAGGACTTGCCTATCCTGTGTGGGGCCCTGTGTACACACACATACACAGAGACACACACACACAGACACAGAGATACACACACACAGATACAGACACACACACCGAGACACACATACACACAGACAGACACAGACACACACACACAGACAGATACACACACACACAGACACACAGACAGATACACACACACAGGCACACAGACACACCGACAGAGACACACACATTAAAATTAAAAAAAAAAATTTACTGCAAACCAGCCAGAGTGGTACATGTGTGCAGTTTCAGTCTTGGAAGGCAGAGGCAGGATTGTCATGAGTTTTAGGCTGTCCTGGACTACAGCAGCAAAAATTTGTCCCAAACAAACCAAATAGCAACAACAAACAAAATCCAAGGAACTACAGTAAGTCAGGTGTGCTAGTGCATATCTGTCATTCAAATGCATAGAAGCAACAGGCAGGTTGCTCCAAGTACCAGGCCAGCCTCACCTCTGTATAGAGTTCCAGACCAGGCAGGAATGCGTACAGGCCCTGTCTCAAAGACAACAAAACACCCAACCCAATCTCCCAAATTACATCAAGCTGAGTATAGTGTGCATGCTTACTTACAAGATTTGTGGCTCCACCCCAGCCACTTTGGAGGCAAAAGGATTGCTTGCACCAGGAGTGTTGGGGTCCAGCAGCCCTCCCCACCCCACCCCCCCATACCAGATTACTGATGGACAGGAAGCTAAGGCCCCAGTATGGCTCAGGGGGCATCTCCGTGCTGTGACTTTGCACTTTTCTGCTCTCTGAGCCTCTCAGAGCCCCCAAGATAAGAGGGGCACTGTTCCCAATCAGGTTGAAAAGGGAAGTCTTCTTCCCTCCCCAGGCCTTGCCTGGCATCCCCCTGTACCTCAGAAGGCCAGGAAAGCAAGCTTAGAAGTCTGCAGCCTTCCTGCTTGCCCCAAGGTGTTTTTTGTTTTTTTTGTTTTGTTTTCTGCTTGGCCCAAGGTGACATGTGGTGTTTTTTTCTAGAAAGTCTCCTGCTTTCACTGCCGTCCCGCTTAGCGACCCGCCGCCACCGCCGAGTGAGACTGAGGACTCCGATCGAGATGTCTCATCTGATAGCTCCATGAGATAGAAACCAGTGTCTGGCACCCCAGAGCTCACTGGGGCAGGGGTGTGGGTCTGCAGGGGTGTGGGTCTTCTGTGCCACTGCATGAAGCCTGGCCCTGGGCTGTCCCTCCCCAGGTTCTGGGGTGTCTGGAGCTAGGCTCAGCCCCACCCTCCCTGTACAACGCCCATGACATTGGGACACTCCTTCCTGCCTTCCTCACATGTGGGTATCTGCTACTTCTCCATCTTCGGAATGCTGCCAGGACACTTGTGAGCCTCCCTTTTCCACTTTGTAAGGAATGTGATCACGGGACCTGCCTGTATTCCTTGGGTATCTTGGATTTTGTACTGGTGCTAACTTGCCTAGGCACTCGTGTGAAGCAGATGTACCTTGGGATAGGGCTTTGCTCCCTAGTAAGGCCTTGGAGGGTGTGGGGTGCTCTGTCCACATGTTCCCAGCTGTTCACTTGCCTCCTGCACAGTGAACATGGCCGTGCAGGCTTGCCTTTGGGAAGTCCTGTGCTGGGCCCAGGTTGTGGCTGAGAAGGTGAAGCTGCTGCCCGCACATGGGTGTGGCCTGCAGGCTACCGTGCTCAGGCCTGTTTCTCCAGTGAGCAGCTGAGGGCATGCCGCTATGGCTGTCACTGACAAAACCAAAAAGATGTCCCTGACCTAGGGAGTCAGTCACGACCTCCCAGGAGATTATGTTGAACTATTGGAATGGAACCTTTAAAAGCAATGAAGGTGTGGAGTACTTCCCAAGCACTGAGTCACTGTGTGACGCACTTTTGGACACTGCACCTTCATTTCCAACCAACAGTAAGCACTGGTTAGGCACTGCCCCAGAACCAAAGCATCGACCAGTGCTACAGCCCCTCTTCATGGATACCATTAAGTTTTACTGTACTGGGCACCCTTCCAATTTTACCTAATCTAACGTCTGTCTGCAGACTTACAATTAACCTTTGTTTGCAGATAAAGGACACCAATCTTTCTCAAGAGCAGTGAGCTCTGAAAGTCAGTGCTGTCCAACCGTGCATTTCCTGTCCCATTGTCAAGCCCCACCCTCCGCATTGCCAGACATATCAGCTGTTCAGGACAGGCACCCTGGGCTGGGACTTGGTTAGAATGTAGCCCTGGACTTCCGGCACTCAGCTGGATGTCAGAGCCAATAAAGATTCATGCACAAAAACTGATGGAGCCTTCTTCACCTCCCCATACACCCTCCCTCCCCCCAACACCACATTAAAACCAAGGAGAGGTGGGTGCAGCAAACTTTATTGATGGTATTCAAGAGAGTAGGGAGGGCTCCCTAGGCCCCTCCTGTTATTATGCGGGTCTGGGATGGAAATTGTGAGGGAGATACTCAGTGTTGGGGGCCTCAGAGTTGGGATAGGGACTCCTCAGCAACCGAGGGCCTCTCTCTTGCTCTCAGTGTCCTTGCTGGGGTGGGTGGTCCAGGGTTTCTTACTCCTTGGTGGCCATGTAGGCCATGAGGTCCACCACCCTGTTGCTGTAGCCGTATTCATTGTCATACCTAGAACGAATTGGGACAACTGTTAGTTTGGGTTTCTTTTTTGAGCTAGCCACCAGAGGGCACCAAACCCTCAGTTGCTCTTAAAAGCCAGGTTTCCCATCCCCACATACCAGGAAATGAGCTTGACAAAGTTGTCATTGAGAGCAATGCCAGCCCCAGCATCAAAGGTGGAAGAGTGGGAGTTGCTGTTGAAGTCGCAGGAGACAACCTGGTCCTCAGTGTAGCCCAAGATGCCCTTCAGTGGGCCCTCAGATGCCTGCTTCACCACCTTCTTGATGTCATCATACTTGGCCTGATAAGAACAAACCCAAGATGACTATCCTTGTCCCAAGTCACTGTCACACCGGAGACAAACAAGCCCAGCTCTCCTCATACATACAGGTTTCTCCAGGCGGCACGTCAGATCCACGACGGACACATTGGGGGTAGGAACGCGGAAGGCCATGCCAGTGAGCTTCCCGTTCAGCTCTGGGATGACCTTGCCCACAGCCTTGGCAGCACCAGTGGATGCAGGGATGATGTTCTGGGCAGCCCCACGACCATCACGCCACAGCTTTCCAGAGGGGCCATCCACAGTCTTCTGGGTGGCAGTGATGGCATGGACCGTGGTCTAGAAAGCATGGGGGCAATGAGTGAGGTCCTGCACGGCACCCCTCTACCCAAAAGGGACACCTACAAAGAAGGGTCCACTCATGGCAGGGTAAGATAAGAAATGCATGAGCTGTCCCCACTACCTACATACCATGAGCCCTTCCACAATGCCAAAGTTGTCATGGATGACCTTGGCCAGGGGGGCTAAGCAGTTGGTGGTGCAGGATGCATTGCTGACAATCTTGAGTGAGTTGTCATATTTCTCATGGTTCACACCCATCACAAACATGGGGGCATCGGCAGAAGGGGCGGAGATGATGACCCTTTTGGCTCCACCCTTCAAGTGGGCCTGTTTAAGGGAAAGAAGTTGATTTCAGACTCAGCTCTTGGTTTTCAGGTTGCACCATATCAAGGGTGCCCATCACCTTCAGCTTTCTGGCCACTTACCCCGGCCTTCTCCATGGTGGTGAAGACACCAGTAGACTCCACGACATACTCAGCACCGGCCTCACCCCATTTGATGTTAGCGGGGTCTCGCTCCTGGAAGATGGTGATGGGCTTCCCATTGATGACAAGCTTCCCATTCTCGGCCTTGACTGTGCCGTTGAATTTGCCGTGGGTGGAGTCATACTGGAACATGTAGACCATGTAGTTGAGGTCAATGAAGGGGTCGTTGATGGCAACAATCTCCACTTTGCCATGTGGAGAGCAGAAGGCAGCCCTGGTGACCAGGCGCCCAATACGGCCAAATCTGAAAGGCAAGAAATAGGGGAGCTGGGATCAGAGAACTCCTCATGGGTCTGTAGTGAGCCCCAGGCTAACTCATGTCCTTCAGAGTGGAATACTGTTGCACCATAGGTGTGGAGAACCTGCAGCAGTCAGCTATGCATGTACCACAACAAAGGTACAAGTCTTTATGCAGACTCAGTACATTATAAAATTTATGCATCAGGAAGTTCATGTTTTGTTCAGAATTTCCTTTAATAAAGCTAGTTGAATGCTTGGATGTAGAACCCAAATATAGACTGTTCCCACCCTAGAAAGTCCAAAGAGATCTAATTTTATATTCTTTGAGCAGCTGAGGCCTGGCGGGGCTTTTATAGCACGGTTATAAAGTGGAGGTTTCTTTCCTGTCCAAGAGGTGACTGCTTGCCCAGCAAGCCTCCTCCGAGTCATTAAGTCTTGTAAGAAGTGGCAGTTTGCCCCAGTCTGGGTACAAGCTTGGCACATCACCCCCATCACTCATGCCCTGGGAAGCTTGTTCCAGTATGGCTGGACTTCAGGCTACACCCCCTGGACAGGGCAGACCTGTGAACTCATTCATCAGCAAGCTCAAAGGGCAAGGCTAAAGGTCAGCTGAGCTGCACAGGGCCGGCCCACCCGTGTCCTCCAAGTCCCTCGAACTAAGGGGAAAGACTGAGAAAACCTGTGGGGGTTTCCAACCCTAACCCCAGGGCTCATTTGCAAAACACCCGTCCTTCCCGAGAGCCGGAGCAACAGATGTGTGTAGGGGGGAGCAGGGTGGAGAGCTTGCTCAGACCCCAGATCCAGAAAGGTCACACGGCTAAATTTAACCTCAGATCAGGGCGGAGTGGAGAGATCTGGTTTCTGGAGGATGGAATGGGGAGAAGGGCAGGATTCTGAGGCGCAGAGACACCCAATCCTCTTAATGACCTTTACATCCTGGCCTATAGGGCCTGGGTCAGTGTGGGGCTGTGATGGGAAGTGGAGGGGATGGAAGGGGCTGCTACCACCGGAGTCATTTTGTGGTGGAAAATTTCTTTTCAGAACCACCATGACTCAGCTCCCCATCCCACGGCTCTGCGCTACGCCATAACTACCTCTGGGGTTGGGAGGTCAAGCGGACCTCTGTAAGTCCGCTTCAATTTTCAGAGAATAATCTAGAATACGCATTATGCCGGAGGACAATAAGGCTCAAGGGCTTTTAAGGTGAGACGGGATTATGGGGTAGAACTCTCGAGATAGCACGGAAGCCTTGCATCACCTGGCCTACAGGATAAAGGACACTCCACCCAGCCGAGAGGAATGGGAAGGTTAGTCACAAGCTAGGAAGAAGGAAGGCCGAAGCAAGATTTCATAACGGCGGTTCATTCATTTCCTTCCCGTTTGCAACATGGCGGCGGCCAGTTACCCTAAGGGAAGCCCAAGCCTGGGAGATGATGCGCAAAGGTATGCACCTCACATCGCCATGCCACCGACCCCGAGTTAGGGGGTGATGGGGGAGGGGCTTCCCTCCTGGCACGTGACTCCTCAGGGCGCGAAAGTAAAGAAAGAAGCCCCGGACTGGGGATCACAGGATGGGTCTGAACCAGCGCGTGGGGTTGTTCCTAATACTGAAGACTCCGGGCGCTCATCCCCGCAAAGGCGGAGTTACCAGAGGCGCAACAGCTGGGGGCCGCCAAGTGCGAGCCATCGCCTGGTCCGAGCGCTGACCTTGAGGTCTCCTTGGGCGCTTCGGCCACCTCATCCACCTCCCCACGCTACCGCAGAGCCCCCGGGTCAGCAAGACCTGCGTAGGCAACAGAGCGGGGCCCTGCCCTGGAACTCACCCGTTCACACCGACCTTCACCATTTTGTCTACGGGACGAGGCTGCGGGAGAAGAAAATGAGATTAGTGTGGCCCGAAGGACACCAGGCAGTCCCCTCCCCCCACCCCGCCTCCATTCCCGCCGTGCGCCCCATCACGTCCTCCATCATCCCCTTGCAATGCGGAGCCTGGGCTCGGCTTGCAGACTTCGCACCAGCGTCCCTAGACTCGTACAACGCCCAATCCCCTTCCCAGTTTCCGACTGTCCCCGGCCTCCTGCGGCCCACTCCGCAATTTTCACCTGGCACTGCACAAGAAGATGCGGCTGTCTCCGAAAACAGGGAGGAGCAGAGAGCACCAGGGAGGGCTGCAGTCCATATTTATAGGAACCCGGATGGTGGGGGGAGCTGATGACGCGCGCCCCGCCTCCCGCCCTGCTTATCCAGTCCTAGCTCAAGGGCGCAGAGGCCTGAGCTACGTGCACCCGTAAAGCCGCGAGTAGCTGGGCCTCTCTCATTTCCCCTCCTCCCTCTCTTTGGACCCGCCTCATTTTTGAAATGTGCACGCACCAAACGTGTGGGCTCCGAACTGAGAGGGGGAGGGGAGCTGAGATTGCCCCGCTCAGGAGGTGACCGGGTGATGGTTCCCAGGATAGGACTGAGGGAATACAGACTATGAACTTAAGGACGAGGAGTCCTTGGAGTGTGCACCAAGGACATCCAGGACTCAGAGACCTGAATGCTGCTTCCCGAATAAAATGGGAGAACGGGGGAAATGGAGCAGAAGTGTGGGTCTCCCTGCCACTGCATCATCGAACCTCTCCCCATTATTGAAAAGACTGCGAAAAAGTTGAGGATCTTCTCCTCGTTGTTCTTCGGTAGTGACACAGCAGCCCCCCCCCCCGAAAAAAAAAAGAATGGAAGAAAATGCCGGGGGGGGCACTTTTCCTCCCGCGGGGGCCCTCAGCAGCCCCATTTCCCTATCTCCCCGCCTCCTGGCTTCTGTCTCTTAGGCCAGAGGCCTGGCTTGTGTACCGCGCTGTGAGGGCAAGGGGGTGAAAAGGAGATTGCTACGCCATAGGTCAGGATGCCCGGAGGCCTGGAAACCTGATAATTGAGATTTACAAACACTCTCCTGAGTTTACCTGATGAACCTAGGCTGGGGCCCCGGGGTAAGGGCAGCATCCCTCTTAAAGGTTGAATTGGAGGAGGCTCAGAGGCCTCCTATAGTATCCCTCCTCGGAACCTGAGAGTTGCCCCGCCCAGGCTAGGAGACACTGCCCCTTTCACCCACTGTAGCCCCAGGGTGGAGAGTTGGGACGTGAGGGCGGAAGTCCCTCCCCATCCAGGGACGTGCTAACTGGCCCTGGAGCCAGGGACTCTCCTTTCTTGGCTGCCCTCGTGGACACAGGGTGAGATCAGTGAGGGGAGAACGCAGGAGAGGAAGTATTATACCCCTGAGCCAGGACAGGCAAGCCCCTAGCCTCTTGCCACAAGTGGAAGGGAGAAAAGGGATTGTCTTTTTTTGTTTTTGTTTTGTTTTTTCGAGACAGGGATTCTTCACTCCGAAGGGTAGGGAGGCTGGAAAGGGTGGAAGGGCTTGGGAGCACTGGAGCAGGTGCAGAGCAGGGGTACCCTGGCGCCTCTTTGCTAGGCCAGTGCAACATGAAACCAGCCCCCTGCTCTTCTAGCTCAAGAGCCTATTGCTAAGTTTAGCTGGCCTGGTGATAACCTTTGCTTAAAAGGCAGGGAGCACGCTGGGCTGCACCCCAAATCTAGTCTTGGCTCCTTGCCCTTCTAGGATTGCCCTACCTCCTTGGGGCCCCAGAGCCAAAGGCTGTGTTAAGACTGACAGCTGTGTGGCCCGTGCCCAGAGGCTTCCCATGAGCAGGGAGCAGGCCAGATGAACAGGGTGGGAGTGGCCCCAGCGCAGTGCTGGGGAGGAGAGGCATGGCAGATTCAGATTCCCTTTTCTGCCTTCCTACCAAGGCTCTAGCCACAGCATTAACCCTTTTCCTACCCAAAGGTCTCCGAGCCCTTCCATAACCCAGCCCTAACCTAGTGTTTCAGAGGTGCACCTTCCCTTTTGCCTCACGCCTGCCATCTATCATTACTGTTCCCTCACCAAGAGGTAGGGAGCACTTCCGCAGCACTGTGCTGTTGTCATAGCAGCAGAAACAGCAGTTGTGCCTCCTGCTCCAAGTGACTCAGCAGATTAAGGGCTTGGGGATGGTGGGCACACAGCATGGCTTACAGCTGGGCCTCCTGCAGACCCCTTAGTGTAGTGAAGGGCTGACTCTGGGGAGATGGACCTTGTCACCTATAGAACTGAGTGGGGTTCATAATCTCTGCCATTAGCCGGGCTGAGTCATTTGCCAGTCTTCGGGGATGGGGTGGGGCGCACAGAGGAAACAAACCATAGGTCTAGAGCAGCATTTCTCAAGCTGTGTACTCATGACATGCTGTGTAATGGAGCACAATGTGCATGAAGGTGGCCTTCGTCCTAATGCTTTCACTGCAGCCCCCCTGCCCCACAATGCAAACAGAAATACGTCTCTAGGTATTACCGAATGTTTTCTGGGGTGCAAAGTACCCCAGACTGCTGAGAACTGTTCATGTGAACCTAGAAACCACATAATTCTCTACAGCAGAATTTTAATGTGCAAGGATGAGGCACCACAGAAGGGCCGTGAAGATCCAGACACAGCTCAGGGCCTGGCTTCTCTCTCTCTGGACCACTATCTGCTGCCTGAATCTGGGCTAACGATGGAACAGACCAGCCAGGACAGGATGCTTAAAAGTCTATAAAAACATTTATTCATTAGAAAACAGCAATTGGCACAGACTGAGAAAGGGAAAGCGGCAGCAGGGCTCTAAGAGAAAGACCTCAATGCAAAGGCCATGTTAAAACCACAGGCAACAAGCACTTCTACAGGGGGGGGGGGTGGGGGTGGGCTGAATCCAAGATCATCCAGTAAGATACCCTGCACAGCAGGGACAGGAGCAGGCAAAGGCAGCTCCTAGGACCTGTGTCTTTGCCCAGATGCTCTGCGGATGGGGGTGGTTCTCTTGGGTGTCTCTTCTTCCGTCATCTCTGCTGAAAGTTCTATTCAAAGAATTATAGGAACAAAAGCTGAGTCATAAAGATGGGGCAAAGTAAACGTGTGCGCGCGCGCGCACACACACGTGTGCACACACACGCACGCACGCACACACACATACACACACACACACATACACGGCACACTGTGAAAGTCAGCCGAGCTGCATAGTGAGAAAGACATGGCCAGGAAGAATGAATGCACAGCTAGGCAAGCCCCAGTGGAAGACCCCACGCAGGCAGCTGATCTGTCGGGAGGGAGGGCGTGTCATACCGTCCTCACTGGACTCATCACTCAAGAAGACAACTTTGGCTTTCCTCTGGGACTTCTTGCGCTGCTGAGTTTGTGGACGACCGGGTTTGGTACGTCGAGGCTTAGGTGTGACAAAGTCATTGTCTGAGTCTACAGAATTCAGAGGCTGTAGCCTTGAGACTAGAAAAGAAAGGCAAGGGGACCATTTCAAAACCAAAAACAAACCGCAAAGGGAAAAAAAAAAGGGTGGGGACCACTCATAGGAGCCCCATGAGGGCTTGTCTCCCTCTCATACCAGAGGAGGGTTTCTTGGCAGACAGGGCTCGCTGGCTGCCTCCCTCTATTCCATCCATGCCTCTGGTGTGACAGGCACGAAGCTTCTGCTCAAATTCATCTATTATAGCCTGGAGGAAAGAGAGTTAAAGACAGGGCTCCCTGCTTAAAAAGAAATAGCCATGAAAAGAGAGAGAAAACTAAAGAACCAATCTGAAACTGTGATTCCAACAGGGGTGACCTCAGAGTCCTGAAAATGCCCAGTATGACACAAGTGGCAAGTATGTGCCACTGTGTCCAGTGATTGGACTTTGGATGCTGATCTGTCAATCATGTTCCTTTATCCAGGACCACGTACACCAGGACAAGAAGGTCATGGGGTGGAGGCCATGCAGGTGTGGGACAGAGCATATGGGAGTTCTACTTACTGACTTTTGCTTTAAATATGAAACTACTCTAAAGAAGCAATCCAGTGCCAAGCATGTGAGGCATACCTCTACTACCAGGAGACAGAGGCAGGGGAATCTCTGTTAGTCTGAGGCAGCTGGGTCTACATAGCAAAACCCTATCTCAAGTAGAAAATGGCCTTCACTGGGGCTGGGAAGGTGACATAGTGGTTAGGAGCACTGGCTGCTCTTACAAAAGACCTGTGTTCAGTTCTCAGGGCCCACAACGGTCTAACTCCAATTCCAGGGGACTTGGCACCTTCACGCAGACATATACACAGGCAAAATACCAATGCATGTTAACAAAAAAGGAAATGAATGGCCTTTAAAAAAGGGACCAGGAATTAAGATACGGTCTTGGTCACTCTGGTTCATAGCTGTAGCAAGGCTAGCAAGGCAGAAAGGTCAGACAGGCGTCTCAGAGCACTTAGGGAGGCAGATGAAGTTTACTGCCCCGGAACCTAACAGGACCACTCACCTTGCCCTCAGGCTTGGCCCCGCGACGAAGTTTGCCCACAATTGACAAGAAAGCACCGAAGACAGACTCATCTAACAGCTTATCGCCAAAGCACTCAAAGTTGTCTAGCATCTTATGGAGACCTCGCTCTGTGAGGGGCAGCTGGGACATACAGTAGGCTAGGTCTCGGTACTGACGCTCAGTTCTACAGGGAGGGAGAGATTCTGTGAGGCACACACATCCTTCCCCTTCAGTCTCCTTTGGTCCCACGGATGCCACCAGGGACTCTCTCTTCTGAAAGGTCCCTCTTAACACAAAGGTGTCCCAAAATGGAGCATACCGGGCTGTGCGGAACCGCTGACACAGCTTCTCTACCAAGCTCTCAGTCTGTTTGTCCTTGGTGATGTAGGAGAGGAGTTGCCTGTGAGGAGAGAGTGTACAATTGGCCAGGAAACCACTTTCTCAGCTCCTACACTGAAGCCATCACCCCAACCCCAGCATGGCCTCTTCTGTCTTTGCTTTAGAAGAGAGTTCTCTGGTCCCGCCCGTCCCTCTGATCTCCTTCCCTTTATTGAGAAGGCAAATAACAGCTGCCACCTAGTGACTGCTACTATGCCTCACCCTCACACAGCACCCTATCCTATGTAAGAGCCTCCACAACTATGCAGCAAGTCCTGTCAACCTCATACGGTTAAGACGGGCAAACAACTTGTGGAGAAAGTAGAGCTAAAATGTCCATCTAGAGCTGAAGACAGCGGCAAGAGTGCTTGCCTAGCACATGCAAGAGCCTGTGTTCATTCTTCTTCATTCTTTGCATTCTATCCACCCATCCACCCATCCACAGTCTGTGTGACACCCCCCCACTACTCTAGAGCTAAAGAGCCAGACTTCATGATGGTGTGGAAGGGCTCCTCTTCCACTCCGCCCTCTGGGTCTGACAGGCGACTGATGATATCGGGGAGGAGATTATAGATTGCATTGCCCTGTAGGAGGAAGAGGATGAGATGAGGCGGGGAGCAGTCGGCAGAAGTGGGACCTACCCATCTCCTCCCACAAAGCCCCAAGCTGCTTCTCTCACCTTGTGGGAGAGCTCATTGAAGAAATTCTTGGCCAGGGCAGCGATCTGAGGCACAGGGTCGATGAGCAGCACGGCCATCTCGCTCACCTGCCCTTTCACCTTCACCATGTCCTTCAGGATCAGGTGTGTCATCACCAGCCCTGCTGTCTTCCGCACTTGTTGAGCTGGGTCTCGGAGGCTAGGAATAAAAGCTCTAGTCACTGAGATCAAGAACTCGAGTTTGTACCTTGAGAACAATAGGAAGGCCTTAAGAACAAGGATCTATTGTTCCACAGTACGCCAGTTTAGAAGCAGCTCCAAGGCTGGAATCAGGGACCACGAGATTTGTAGGCAAGATTTTAGAGGGAAGCTTCAGCTTCCAGTGCCCATTTCCGGCCTGCTTGTACAGGGTGAACAGCCAGCGGGTACCGAAGTCAGTGCCACAGGTGGGGGAGGAGCCCGTGAACTCTTAGTGGGTTTCAGGTGGTCCAGGGATCTCTCTCTCTCTTTTTTTTTTTTTGGTTTTTGAGACAGGGTTTCTCTGTGTAGCCCTGGCTGTCCCGGCACTCACTCTGTAGACCAGGCTGGCCTCGAACTCAGAAATCCGCCTGCCTCTGCCTCCCAAGTGCTGGGATTAAAGGCGTGCGCCACCACGCCCGGCTTAGGGATCGCTTACCGGGCATACAGATGAGGAGTCCAGGGATCCACCAGATTAGGGAAGCGGATAGCCAGATCCCCTGTGGCAACCATGAGGTTAGACCGCACAGTGGGGAGTGAAGACTTTTCCAGCATGGTGAATAGAAGACGAAGCTGGGAGTCGCAGAAAGGGGCACTGAGGGCAAAGAGAGACCCATCAGGAAAGCAAGAGGGCTGTACCATTTCATTTTCCTTGAGATGAAGCCAACTGGGCCTACCTGATCATGCAGAACTTGCCAAGGGCCAGCGATGCAGCCGCACAGAGCTCTGGGTTGCTGTATAAGCCAGGGTTGTTACAGACTTTAAGTAGCAGTGGAACAAAGGCAGCTAGTACCTGGTTGCCTGATGGAAGAACATGTCCAGGTTGGGGACAGATTGTATCAACTGGGGGAGGGCACATATCGATCTTTCTTACCGTCCAACAGCTCCTTCTCACAGATGCTTCGGATGAGCTCCGCCTCTGTGTCGTCGGCAGTGGCCCCCCCCACCAGCCCCAGTTCTTCCTCCATTGTTGTTTCAGAGCTTGCAGTCTGCAGGAAGAGAAGCCAGGGATGTTGGGTGACCACTTTTCTTTTTTGAGACAGGCTCTTACATGGCCCAGTCCTTCCTAAAACTTTTATGTAGATTGGGCTAGCCACAAATTCACAGAGATCTGCCTGCCTCTGTCTCTTAAGAGATGGCCTTAGGGAGTGGCAGGAGGAAAGAGAGAGAGAGAGAGAGAGAGAGGGCATTAAAGTCGTGCACCACTTTACCCTGCTTTAAGACAGACTTTAAACTTTTGTTTGTTGTTTTATGAGTCTCTCCCAGCATGTATGCAATCATACACGTGTGCACTGCACACGGAGGCCAGAAGAGGACACTGGGTCTCCCTGGAGTTGGAGGTACAGATGGTTAGGAGACACCATGTATGTTCTGGGATCTGAACTCAGGTCCTCTTCAAGTGCGCTTAACCTCTTGAGCCATCTCTCTACCCGTAAGACATCATTTATAAAACTGTCCACAGGAAGAGAAAGAATTTCTGAATGGAGAAAAGGATGACTAGGTCTCTTTTGTAAGTTTGTAAGTTGCTAAGGCAGGTCTCTACAGCTCTTCCTCTGAAGACACAATTGACTGTGGTCAATTGACAATGGTAAACAAATCCTCACCAGCCTGGCAGGGGTTCAAGGTCACAGAAGTCAGGCTTTGCCCCACTGCTGCAAGCCTCTGGTTTATTTATCTGAAAGACAAATACTCCTCCAACAGAGAGGACACAAGATCCCACCAGGTGACAGGCCAGTATCACAGGCTGGTAAGAGGGGTGTGCTGTGTGTGTTGTGTGTGTTCAGATAACTCAAACAGAGGCCTCCTCAGCAGGGGCCCGTGTCTTACACTAAACGAACAGTCAGTCCATATGTACCTAATGCCCTTGCTGGGTGAGCATGGGTAGACTGGGACATCTTTGTTGACACTAACCTTCCCAGGGGAACAGAGAGACAGACTCTTCATCACTAGTACAGAAGCAGAGATCCCTGGAAAGGCGTGTCCAGAGCTGAGGGTATGGAAAGCAGGGATGCCCCTGGCCACTCACGCACCTTCTCCTTGGGCTCCTTGGCCCTGTGCTCCTGCTCCTCTCGCAGAACTCGCCGCCGACCCAGCTCTCCACTCACTGCCTGTTCTAAATGCACCAGCTGCTGTAGAGCCACATCCCCAGCCAGGGACAGCAGGTTCATCAGCAGGAATGTGGGGAGCCTAGGGGCTGTTTCCTCTAAAGAAGAGAGAAGGAAAAGAGCCAAGTCCCGTTAAACTTCCAGACCCACTCCTCACTCAGGGAGAAGGTGAGACGTGGCAAAGAATGGCCCAACATCAACCTGAACAAACTGAGATGCCGTGGGCCGAGGTTTGGGGTGGACAGAGGCTGGCTGTCCACCCCACCCCTGAGCAATGACGCCCCTGCCCACTTACTAGGGTCTGCCTCAGTGGCGTTCTTCTCAAGCTTCTCCAAGACTTGCTTGGCACAGCTTTGCAACATCTGGGCACAGAGCACATCAGGGCCCTCTGCCAACTGGTAGGTCAGGGTCACTGCTACTTCTTTGAATGGGATCCAGAGGGGATCTGGGTGTGCAAAGCCTAGAGAGAAAGGAGAAGGTGATCTCTCTGGGAAAGGGACCAAGCAGACCTACGTTAGACCTTCTGGATAGCTTACCCTTTGTGACCATATCCTGAAGTCGCTCAAACAACCTGTGCTCCTGAGGCAGCCGGAAGGGAGGGTGGCGCTCACCCAGGGAAGGCTGAGGAGAAGAGAACAGAATGCCAGGGTGGGGAAGGCCGGCAGGAAGCTCTTCATCTTCACTCTCCTCGGCTGAGCCACAGCCACCCGACATGACCTACCTTCCTCCTGTCCGAGATGTTAGCAATGGCAAGGCACACCTGTTGGGCCAGCCTGTAGTCCTGGGGAGACTTCTCATCCAGCCCCACCCTCACCAGGGTGTCTAAGTTGCTTCCTACAATCTCCGGTTTTCCTCTAGGGAAAGGAAAACAGAGTTAAAGGCAGCCCTGGAAGGGTTCTGAGGGAGACAACAGCAATGGAGGAGTGGTGGGTGTCTAGAGCCCTGAAGCACTCACTACAGAAAGATCCGGGCCTACAACCACCTCCCTGGATGTCCTTGAGCTTGGGACTACAGAAGACAGGTGGGCGGGTACCCTCTTCATGCAGGCAGTCAACCCCAAGAAACCTCAGCTCGGCTCACTGCTATTCCTGAGGTTTGGAAAGGGCTTGCCTGCCCCACTCTGCTTGCTTTCTGGGTCTGAGCCTCACCGTGCCATCATGCCAAGAAGCATAACAGAGGAGCAGCGCTCCAGAGGAGAACATGGCACCTTCTCCGTTGCCCGCTCCCACAGCAGCTGGATCACCGCTGGCTTTATCTCATCCTTCTGCACAAACTCACACAGCTGAGGAGAGAAGACACATGAGTCTGCTTCAAAGCATCAGTCCCCTTGGTCTACCTGTCTGAAGCCAACACTGAGAGCCCTGACGGAAGCAGCGCCTGGCTACTGTGGGAGTGGAAGGGGAAGGAGGCTCAGCTGTGAACAGTGTGAGGAGGTATTCCTTGCTCTGTTCTCTGTTCGCCTGCTTCATGGCTTTCTTCAAAGCTGCACTTCCAAAGGTCACACATACAAATGGACATTCTGAGTTCTACACGGAACACAGCTCTGACTGCATTCTGGGTTCTTTCTTTCTTTTTTTTTTTTTTTTTGGTTTTTCGAGACAGGGTTTCTCTGTGTAGCCCTGGCTGTCCTGGAACTCACTCTGTAGACCAGGCTGGCCTCGAACTCAGAAATCTGCCTGCCTCTGCCTCTCCAGTGCTGGGATTAAAGGTGTGCATCACCACACCCAGCTCTGGATATTTCTTACTATGAGCACAAGTCAATATATCTGTGGCAGGGCCATTGTCCTTTCTGCCTTTTCATTTTCCCAGCAATGTGAACACCTGTTGGTCACATGTCACCCACCCACAGCTGCTTCTGCAGGCCCTGCCTGTCCTCACCACTGTATCCCTACAGGAGCCTCTGCTGCCCTTCTACTCTGTTGCTGGTCCTTCCCCAGCTGGCTTGTGTGTGACAGACAGGTCATCTCAGCATGTGTCTCCAGCCTGTCTCTGGCTACTGTGGGAGTCCTGAGCAGCAGCCAGCCTGGGAAATCCCAAGTCACTTACCACCACCAGGTCCTCCTTCCCCAGAAAGGAACAAAAGTAGCCAGCCGTAGTCAGGCCCAGCAGCCAGTGCCACTCTCTACTGCCTCTCGAGACAGGGGATGCCCCTACAGGAATTCACCTCATTCAAACCCTGGGTCCCTCTGACGTAAAGGCATTCGGCAGCCTCCACAATTTAGTCTCAGCCCATGCTCCCAATTGGATTATCTTCTTTGGATAATGACCTCGAGTCGGAACACAAATGTCTTCACTTTCCAGTTGGGACAGGGTACTTTCTTTACTTTTTATCAGAAATTCTCTCCTCTTCAGTCCCCACCCCACTCTATCTGACTGAACTTTCAGGACCCTTGCTGACTTGTCCCACCTTGTTGGGGTAAGGCCCGACCTCTACCCTTAAGCAGCTCTGTGGCCTCCATTACCCAGAGGCTGAGCATCTTTTCTGGAGCTCCTATGCTGTGTGTGTAAGACAAAACTGGCTGCAGCCAGTCACCTTCCCAGACCTCTCCTCGAGCCTCCCTCAAAGGTCCTCACCCTCCTTACACAGGGGCGACTCCAGAGTTGCAGCTGAGTGGGGGTGCGAAAAGCGCCCGGCCCACAGTAAACAGCACGTGTTCCCCTGCTGGTACACCTATGCACCGGCTCTGGAGCTGAACACTTACTGACTTCCTACAGTTTTCTAAACGTGTTTTGTGGGGTTCTTTCTTTCTCTCTCTCTTTCTTTCCTCTCCTCTCCTCTCCTCTCCTCTCCTCTCCTCTTCTCTTCTCTTCCTCTCCCCTTCCCTCCCCTCCCCTCCCTTCCTCTTCTTTCTTTCTTTCTTTCTTTCTTTCTTTCTTTCTTTCTTTCTTTCTTTCTTTCTTTCTTTCTTTCTTTCTTTCTCTATAACCAAACCACTGGTCTCTTTAAATTTGGGCATTGTAGCACACACCTGAATGTGAACACTGAGGAAGCTGTGACAGGACTATGAGTTTGAGGTCAGCCTGGGCTACGCAGTGAGACAACTGCCTCGAACCAACAGCAAACAAACAGGAAAGCAATGACTCTTCAACTTCTTTGTGGAGCTGAGCAGATCTCCCCACACAGGAAACAGCCTCTAACTGTACTGTGGAATGTGAAGAAGACCGAGTGGACTTACAATTTCCTCAAGACACTGAATGGTCCCGACGGAGGCATCCACTAACAACAGCGAGAGGTTGTGAATCAAAGTCTGCGCCTTGGCTCTGTAGGAACAACAGCGATCAGTAGTCACTAGGATTGGGACTCTGAACTTGGCAAATAGGCTGTTAGGTTAAATGAGTGCTTAGAGCAGACCCCAGCACAAGTGCACCCCAAGTCTGGTATAGACCCATCCATGAGTTCAGAACGCCCCTAGAACTCCTCCTTCAGAAGACTAGGAAATCCTGTGAGAAGCTGACCTTAGAAAAGTTAACAAAGACAAGGAACCCCACGTACCTGGCCGAGTCCCCTTTCGGGTTGAGGTAGAGTTGGCGGTATGCACTAAGCACGGCTTCCCGGACACCAGGCTCCTTAGACCAGATGAGAGGCAGCATGCGGCGTACCCCAAACAGGGCCTGAGGTACCCCAAATTGGAATACCATCACAAAGAACTCAATCACCTCCTGCACCACTGAGAACAGATACAAACATCACCATCTACTTGGCAAACGTCATAATACCCGTAGACTGAACCCTTGGTAACACATGGCTGGAGAGGTCACTGTCCCAGGCCCTGAGAACGACGCTAGAATGAATGCCTTCTCATGACACAGCTAAACAAAGTAACTATAAAATGTGAACAGTGGCCGGGCGTGGTGGCGCACGCCTTTAATCCCAGCACTCGGGAGGCAGAGGCAGGCGGATTTCTGAGTTCGAGGCCAGCCTGGTCTACAAAGTGAGTTCCAGGACAGCCAGGGCTATACAGAAAAACCCTGTCTCGAAAAACCAAAAAAAAAAAAAAAAAAAAAAAAAAGTGAACAGTGGTAAGTACCCTCTGCCTTTTAATGATGCAGGCATCAGGGACTGGATGATAATGCAGTGCTTAACACTCACTGTTCTTCCAGAAGTCCCAGGTTTGATTCCCAGTACCCACATGGTAGCTC
Organism: Mus caroli; assembly: GCF_978045245.1. Classification (NCBI taxonomy): domain Eukaryota; kingdom Metazoa; phylum Chordata; class Mammalia; order Rodentia; family Muridae; genus Mus; species Mus caroli. The sequence goes on along the minus strand of NW_028227262.1, from coordinate 23,977,661 downwards.
ACAACAATTCCTAATTCCAGCTTCAGAGAACTGACTCCCTCTTCTGCTCTCTACAGGCACCAAACCTGCATGTAGTACACACGTAGGCAAAACACTCATACACATAGAAATAAGTAAAGTGTGATGATGATGATGATGATGACAACGATGATAAGGGTGAAGGCATCAATAACACTGAGCAGGCAGGACTGGGTTCCGCTCAGCACCCGGCCTACCTGTCGTTGTGTTCTCATACATCATCTTGCTGATGATGCCAATGGCTTCTGTAATCTTCTGGGAGAAGCTGTAGGCATCCTGCAGATACTGCACCAGCATCTCCTGCTTCACCAGCTCATCGTTGCTCTGGGATCCCTCTGGCTCGGGCACACTGGGAGAGTCTTTACTGCCTGTCAGCCCTGGGTCTGTGTCCCCATGAGAGCCCTCTGTGGAAGCTTCGGGGTCTAGGAATTAGAGAGGTACAGGATAGTTTTGCGCAAGTGTACCGGGAGTCCAGTGGCTACCAACATCCCTGCATCTCTTTCAACAACCTGAAGGTATGAAATTACAATGTGCTCTGAAACACCTTGGTTCCTTTCTCAATTCCTGCAGACCTCCCTAGTTTGCAAAGGCGCCCCACGACTGGGCTGCTCCCCTTCCAGAGCAAGTGTCCACTCCTCCAGCCTCCTTCAGCCCCAGGCTGTGCTTGCTGACTGAAAGGATTACCTTTGAAGATGAGTCCCAAGAGATTCAGGAAGCCGTTTTCCTCTGGCTCTGTGTGACTGAAGGGTTCAGATTCCTGGAAGCGACTGGTAGCTTCCCGAGCGAGAATAATAGCCTGTCTAAAAAGAACAGCAGCAGCCTGTCACCAATTTAGCACCAGAGTCATGGTCCCTGAAGGCCTTGTAAGAGGTCCGACCTAACAACTTCATCCAGCCCTACATGCGGTACCCTATAGAAAAGGCTTGGCTCATGCTTAATAGGACAAGCAGTTCCTACTAAGCAGTCAAATACAAACCCCTGAGCCTTTACTGTGGTCCTCAAAGAACTTGAATAAGCTTTTAAAATCATAAACCCAGAGCTAGCCAGATAGCTCAGTAGGAAAGGGTGCCTACCACAGAGCTTAATGACTTCAATGCTAGAACCCACAGAGAGGGAACTGATTTCCCAAATTGTCCTCTGACCTTTACAAATGCTGTAAATGTAAAAACAAGCCAAAGCAAAATCAAAACCTACTGCAAACATGTGTGTAAAACCTGCTATGGATGGAAGCACCAGACTTTCAATAATTTGTTACTTTTATGGCTTAACTGTCGTAAATAGTTTTACAGTGAGGTCAGATGGTCATGAACTCACTAGGTATCCCAGGCTGCCCTTCAACTCCCAGTCCTCCCACTTCAGACTTCCCAGTCCTGGGATTACAAACAAGTGCTGCTGCCCCACAATGACACTGAGGAGCCACAAAACACATCACGGAGTGGGCATGGCTGGGTGTCGTGGCTGGTTGGTGTGGGCCAGCGCAGCGGCAGAACATATGCTTAGCAAGCTCCTGGGTTTCATGTCAAGCAAGCAAAACAAAAATATGGCAGTTGGCACAGCGACTGGTCTATGCTATGCCAGGGCTTCGTATCTGAGGCGAGCCCTCTAGCAACCGAGCAATTGCCATCCCTTGTCACCTTTTGGAGACAAAGTCTTGCTACAAAGGCCTGGCTGTGAGGAAGACTTGTTTAGATCTTGCTGGCCTTGAACTTGCATCACCCCCGGCTTCTGCCTCCTGAGTACTGAGGTTACAGGTACGCACCATCACACTAGGTTCATTTAATTTCATGAAGTTCTAGGGATCAAATCTAGGGCCCTGGAATTACAGGCCTATGCCACAGACTAAGCTCCTGAGTAGTTTCTAACTACTTGGAAAAAACATTTCCAAGTAGAAAAGCAGTTGTGGAATACGCATTTGGTCAGACATTACTACAGCAAAAACACCTGCCACTTCCCGCAGCAGCGGACATAAGTTCAAATCGTCTTTAAGGGCCCCCAAGTCTCTCCAAGGTTAACTAAACCTACACACCGTCAGAGCACCATGTTCTTTCATACACTACTACACACCATCAGAGCATCCTGTTCTGTCACATACTACACACGGTCAGAGCACCGTGTTCTGTCACATACTACACACCGTCAGAGCACCGTGTTCTGTCACATACTACACACTGTCAGAGTGCCCTGCTCTTTCACATACTACACACCGTCAGAGCATCGTGTTCTGTCACATACTACACACCGTCAGAGCACCCTGTTCTGCCACATACTACACACTGTCAGAGCACCATGTTCTGTCACATACTACACACCGTCAGAGCACCGTGTTCTGTCACATACTACACACCGTCAGAGCACCGTGTTCTGTCACATACTACACACCGTCAGAGCACCGTGTTCTGTCACATACTTGTAACTTGCTTTGGCAAGCAGTTGGCGGATGCGTCCTTTCACCCCCTCTGCAGTCTCTGCATCAGCAATTTGATGATCTCCCTCTTCCTGGGGAAGTTTCAGGAGCTGCTGCAGGGTCGACTTCAATTCTGGCAACATGGCGTCCCACTCCTCCTCGGGGTCTAGTGCTGCAGCTGAATGGGAGGGAGTCTCAGTTGGTCTTTCCTGGAGGTTGTGACCACAGCAAGAAAGTAAGGCAGCCTCCCCAGGCAGGGACTACTCACTCGCAGTTGCACTTCGCCTCTGGGCTCGCATTTCTTGTAATTTTTGAATCTCCTTCTGCAGTGGTCCAGCAAGGTCGATATCACTAAGCTGTTGAGGTAGAACGCATATCATGTCACTAGATTACAGAACTCCATCCTTGTTTCCATTCCGTCCCTCTTCTGCACACACCACGGTTCCTTACCTTGCAGGAAAAGGGATTATTAGCTAGAAAGCTGGCCAGCAGCTGAATGGCATTTTTACACACTAGCACTGACTTGTCTGCCAGCCGTCCCACTGCCAAGGCCACCACTGCCTGGAAACGGGTCAGGGGGAGTGCCTAGATGAGCAGAGAGAGAATCAATTCAAATCTACAGCATCCAACTGCAGCCTATTGGGGGGAAGATTCAGTGGAGGATATCCACGTATGCAGCTCAACACGAAATCTTAGCCCTACTTAAAGAGGTTGGACCCACTGTGAGTCTAAACTCAGCCACCCACTCACTCTAAAGCTTTTCTGTGGAATTATAAAATATTTCAGCACCACACACTTTAGTTCTTAACTGGAGCAGACACCTCTGTCCTTGGAAAGGGAAGCATTATTACTGCTCATAACAATCTCAAGTATAGGGGCTGGAGAGATGGCCTAGTGGTTACGAGCACTGACTCTTCTTCCAGAGGTCCTGAGTTCAAATCCCAGCAACCACATGGTGGCTCACAACCATCCCTAATGAGACCTGACTTCCTCTTCTGGTGCGTCTGAAGACAGCTACAGTGTACTTAGATATAACAATAAATCTTAAAAAAAAAAAATCATGTTTAGACTCTTCTTTGGGGCAGTTACTAGATTCTGCATCTATTTTTAAACAACAACAAAACTTTCTTCAGGGGCTAGAGAGAGGGCTCAGTGGTTAAGAGCACTGACTGCTCTTCCAAAGGTCCTGAGTTCAAATCCCAGCAACCACATGGTGGCTCACAACCACCCATAATGAGATCTGATGCCCTCTTCTGGTGCATCTGAAGACAGCTACAGCATACTTGGATATAATAAATAAATCTAAAAAAAAAAAACTGGCTGCTCTTCCAGAGGACCTGGGTTCAATTCCCCAGCACCCACATAATGGCTAGCAACCATATGTAACTCCAATCCTAGGGAATAAAATACCTTCGTCTGGCCTCCACGGCTACTGCATGCATGTAGCACACGGACACAAGCTGGCAAAACACTCATACACATACAATAAAAATAAAGAAAAAAATTCTTAATTGAGGCAAGGTCTATTATAGCCCCGTATGTCTTCAACCTTTCTGTGTGGCTTAGGATGACCTTAAACTACTGACCCTCCTGCCACTGCTGCTATCTATCAGGTGTGGTCTGGTTCAGGCATGACACAGTGCTCAGCCAGTCTCTCTTCACTTTGGCAAGTACACAGAGGACTTTTAAGAGTTTCAGCAGAGAAGGTTGTTCACCTTCTGTTGGACAATTCGGGCAAAGAGCTGCAAAACACGGCTCCGAACAAAAGAGTTCACATCATGGCCATGAGCTTGCAAGATGTCCAAGAACTGATCTCTGGTTTCTCGAGCCGATTCTTCGAGCTGGTCACCATTTAGAACCTGTAGTACCATCTCGGCTATAGCTGCTAACACAGCATTGCGCATCATGTAATTCTGAGAGAGAGAGAGAGAGAGAGAGAGAGAGAGAGAGAGAGAGAGAGAGGAGAAACATTGGAACACATCTCTCAACTTCTATATATACATTTCCTTCCCTAAACACTTCTGGTTTAGATTGCTTATGCTAAGCTGTGACTTTTCTGGTCAACTGTCTAGATCTATGTGCCCAAGATCAAAGAAGATGCTGAAACCCAAGTGGATTTGTTTGATCAGAAAATGTCAGAAGAAAAATAAGAGCTAAAATCAAAGGGTGGGGATTCATAATAGTCTGAAATGCTTGGAACACAGTATTTTGGATTTTGTTTATCTGTATATACATTTTATCTTAGGGATGGAACCTAAATCTAAATGCAAAATATATCTATGTTTCAAATATTTCATACACATAGCGTAAGGGTAATCACTGATAATTAAAACATTTATTTTATGTGTGTGTGTTCAGCTTGCAAGTTTATCTTGCCTTGTGTGCCCTGTATTCAGTAAATCCAGGGTCAGTGTAAACTGTGGACTTTGGGTACTGATCTATCAACCAGTCAGAAGAGGACACCAGATGTTCTGCAACTGGATGTTAGGAATTGAACCCAGCTCCTCCCCCCGCACCCCCCCCCCCAAGTGCTTTTAACCTCCAAGCCATCTCATCAGCCCATTAGACAATATTTTTAGTAACTATATATATGAAATAGTTTTACAGTATGGAATTTTCCACCTGTGATATCTACTTGGATATCAGGATATCTGATTATGCATCAGAATCAGGATTTCTGTTGCTTAAACTATACTTGAATAGAACATCTGGCACTGGCAAGACGGTTGTTCAGCAAGTAAGGTGCTTGCCACTAAGCTTGATGGTCGGAGTTTGATCCCCAGGGCCAGTGAAGGGAGAGAGCCAATTTGCACATGTATGTACACATTATACACATACATGCTAAGTAGATGAATACATAATTGCTTTTCTTCTGAGACAAGGTCTCACTCTGCAGCCCTGTCTGGCCTACAAGTATGACAAGCAGGCTGGCCTCAGAGAGAGCCACCTGCCTCTGCATTCTGGGTATAGGGATTTAAGATGAGCGCCACCATGCCTGGCAAATAACAATTAAAACCTAAATCATGTCTATCCATCAATGCACAGTTGAGGAACATTTCTTCTCATCCTTTATATGAGGCCACAAAACGTTTGAGCCTTATGAATAAACATTTGCTTTCCTTCTTACTCCTTAGGGACACAGAAGAGCAGAAAGCGGCCTCAGTGCCAAGAAGTCTATTATGTAATCCGGGAGAGAATAGGACAGGGGATTTTTTTCCCCCTGCCCCGGCCAAGAGCCAGAGAACAGTTGCACAGAGAAGTTAAAGAAAATTAGATCAATGAGTAGACTGTCTTTGACATTTACCTAGGAACCCCCAGCACTAGCCTGGGAAGAGGCCAGGTAAGCATCCAGGAAAGAGAAGTAAGAAGAACAGCACAGTTTGGTTGAGACAGATCATTGTCTGTAAAAAGTAAGGCTAGCCAGATGGGGGCGAGAGGCTCCAGGCCAAGGAGTGCATGGACTGGGCACCAAAGCTAAGTCATTCTCATTAGACAGGCTGTGGAATGGCTATCTCATCTACCAGTACTGCACAAATCCAGAAATACCACTTATAAAGGGCTCCTCCTGTGTTTCCCCATAGGAATGTCACAGTGGTAAATCTAGACAACCTTGTCTTCTTTATGGTAAATTCTATTTTGGGGACAGTTTTGCTTTATAGCCTCAGCTGGGTCCTCCTTCCTCTCAGCCCTCTGGGTCTCAGATTCTAGGCGCACACTTCCAGCCTAACTGAAAGCTACTTTTTCAAAAAACAACCTAGAAGCCAGGTGTGGGTATGCAAAAGAAAAAAAAAAAGGCTGGAATTTCAGCACTTGGGAAATAGAGTTTGAAATTCAAGTCCAGCCTTGGCTACACAGCAAGTTTGAAATAAGCCTAGGCTATGTAAGACACTGCGATGGAGAGGGGAAGGGAGAGGGGAAGGAAGAGATAGAAGATGGTTGTGAACCTTCCCTAGGTATGGCAGCACATCTACACTTCTGGAACTTGAGAGACAGCCAAGGCTACATGGCAAGCTCCCCTTCTTTCTTTCTTTTTCTTTTTTTGGTTTTTCGAGGCAGGGTTTCTCTGTGTGCTTTGGCTGTCCTAGAACTCAGAAATCCGCCTGCCTCTGCCTCCCGAGTGCTGGGATTAAAGGCGTGCGCCACCACCGCCCGGCGCCCCCCTTCTTTCTTATCTTTTGTATATACATGTTTGAGATGTGTGTTTGTGTGGAGCACGCATGCACCATGGAACGTTTGCAGAATTCAAAGGACGACCCTGAGTGTCAGTGTGCCCGTTTCCTCTGCACAGACTCACATACAAGTCAAACACTCACACACATAAACTTTTTTTTCTTTCTTGTTTGTTTGTTTGTTTTTTGACACAGGGTTTCTCTATGTAGCCCTGGCTGTTCTGGAACTCACTCTGTAGACCAGGCTGGCCTCGAACTCGGAAATTCGCCTGTCTCTGCCTCCCAAGTGCTGGGATTAAAGGCGTGTGCCACCACTGGCCAGCACATAAAATTTATTTAAAAAAAAAAAGTTTAAAGGAAAGGAAAAACTTCAACCTTTAGAGCATGCTTATTATTAATACAAATAAATCCCTGGGCTGATTCCCAGAACCACATTAAAGTGAAGAAGAAAGAGAAAGTGATTTCAACACTAAAGCCCCTCGACAAATCTGAGCTTCCCCAGATAGACTACCTCTCCATCCAGATGGTCTAGCAGAATGCACATGTTGGCCATCAGGACAGTTGGGATTCGCTCTGCTAGCTCAGTGAGGAAAGCCGCAAAGCCCTTTGCCCCTGCTGTGTCTCGACTCAGCTCCTGTGGACACTTCTGTCCAATCTCTCTACAGGGGAGAAAACAGATACAGTAAGAAAGCTCAGTTACTGAGTTCCCAGTTAGGGAACCCAATAGGCTTCAGGGCTGAAGGAATCCAACGTCACATGGAGAAAGGACCGCTAACTTCCTTTCTCCCCCAACGCCCCAGGAACACAGACACTCTGGGAGGATTACCTTACAATCTCTCCCACTATGCTCTTCATCCCGTAGTCTGTTGCCCACAGAGTCACGGCTGTCACCAGCACAGAGGGCAGGTGCTCAAAGTGCTGCAGCATCTGGATGATCTTCACAGTGGCACCTGGGAGGTGGAACGTTAGCCATTCAGAGTGCTGCAGAGCAGGGGGCGGAAGCGAGCGAGCGAGCAAGCGAGGAGGAAGGCAACTCACTGAGCATATGGTTGTAGCGGACCAAGGCCACCCCAAGCAGGTGTGCTATGGCCTCCTTGGTGGAGCGGTTCTTCTGGTGACTAATGGTGGGATTCTCCAAAAGGCGGTAGCAACACCCAGTAACCAAACTAAACAAAAAAAGGATGAACGGGAAGAAATGAGCTGTCTGAAGTCGAGATGCCAGGCAGCTGCTGTTACTCAATCCTGTCCCTACTATGTCCATCTCAAAGTTTCTAGTTCTCAGCTCTTTCAGTCTAATCGTATTCTACACCAAGGATTCTTTCCTTTAGGATTTAGTAAATTGCAGCCAGTTACCATGACAACAAAAAGCCAGCCTATAAGATGAAGACGGTGAGGCAAGGTTAGCGAAGACTTCTCATTGTTAAAAATGGGAAGTTCGATCTTTACAGACTTTTAAATTACATCTGCTGTAACTAACTGACCTTTTACTTTCACTTTGGTTTTAGTGTGTGTGTGTGTGTGTGTGTGTGTGTGTGTGTGTATTCCTGTCTGCGCATGTGGAAATCAGAGGTCAACCTTGGGTTTCATTTCTCAGGAGCTGTTTTGCCTTGTTTTTTGAGACAGGGCCTCTAGCTGGGACCCGGGGCTGGCCGGCCATGTGTCCAGACATCTGCCCGTCTCGACCTCCTCAACACTGCGCTCCATTTGGCTTTTGATGTGAGTGCTGAGGATCAAACTCAAGCCCTCATGATTTCATGGTAAGTGCTTTACTGACAGCTACCTCCCCGACCATTACTTATTTGGAGATAGAGCCTCACCACTATACAGCCCTGGATGGCCCAGAAGTCTTTATGTTGACCAGGCTAGTCTCAAACTCTCAAGAGATTGGCCTGCCTCTGCCTCCCAAGTGCTAGGAGTAAAGGCGTGCGCCATGCGCCAGCTTCACCTAGGGGATTTTTAGTAAACACATCTTCATGGATATATGGGTATTAACAATGAGAATTTCATTGTGGTGGCACATGCCTTTAATCCCAGGACTTGGGAGGCAAAGGCAGGTGAACTTCTGTGAGTTCAAACTCTGTTTGGTCTACATAGACTTCCAGGCCGACCAAGGCTGCACAGTGAGACATTGTCTCTCAAAAGGGGGGGAGGGGACAAGAGAGAAATGCACATTCCATTCAGTATGTACTATATGTATGCATGTAATACACTCCTGTGTACTATTGCAAATAGAACTAAGGGATGAAGTATTTAAAAGGCTTATCTAGCACCAGAACCTCATTTTGCACTGCTCAAGATCATCTGCTCAAGTTGCACCCTAACTCCCCACCTGACAAATTCTTCTTCAATTGCTGAGTGGTTCCATAGGTGACGGATGTCCAGCTGGAGCAGCTGTGTTAAAAGCTGAAGAACTGGTTGCCTCTCTTCCTCCCAGTCAAAGCCAAGGGTTGCTTTGGCCCGGGCTCTCTTACCCTAAAGTGAAGGTGGGGATCAATCAGAGAGAGCAGCGGTCATCTAGTCCCTGTGCCCGCACTCAGTCTCAAGGCAAGGCCAGGCAGTACCATGGAGGGTAAGCTCTAGAATGCACAAGAACTACTTGTCAGGGAAGGAGAGCTGGACCTTAAGTGCGCCCTCCTAAACCCCAAGCAAGAACAGTAAGCATGGGAAAATCATTGGGTTCTTTCCCATCAATTCCTTTCCCCTCACATAAAATAGGTCAGGGATATCAATTACCTTCCCACCAATGTCCAGGTCAATGAGGCTTGTCTGGCTGGTCATATTCTCAAAGGACTCCAAAAGGCGGATCAGGGCATAGCAGTTCATTTTGAGGGCATTTAGGTGGGCGCTTCTATCTGATCCACTCAGAGCTGCATCATCCAGGATGGACGACAGTTCCTGGGAGTGGCGGGATACCACTGTGAGGGGCAGAATCTGGGGGTTGGTCTCATTGGCTTTCTTCACATAACCCAACTTCCAAACACTTAGCACTTGTAGCCATCAGATTACCAAAGATCTATGTGTCATCTCTCAGTGGCCATGACACAGCTAAGTCCTTTGAGACCACTGACCCTGGCACATCGAATTTAAGACTGTTCCTACTTTCATTCCAGTTACCACAATTCCTCCCTGGCAGCTGGAGCATCACCCCGACTGGAGTGAGGTAATTTAAAGAGTAGGAATTTTTTTGTCGGTCCGCCCTTACAGTGAACGCACATTACTCTGTATCGACCACCAAGATTACAGACCTGAATAGGTCAGAGGTCCCTGGACTTAGCTAAGCCAACTGAATCACAACAGCCTTGATATCATCACATGGCTGAGAAAATGTAGGAACTGCTAAACATAATAACCAACACCTTCCAGCCCCTGCCCCCAGACCCCAGACACCTTTCTTCAGGAATTCCAGGGTGTCTTCCTTGAGGCCAGGTTCTATACTTCGAAAGTGACTATGAGGGAAAGAAAGTGTGGGAGTGAGACAGGAGCCTACAGAGCCCATTCTCAAAGATCAGCTCTAAGGACTCTACCGTGAAAATACTTGGGAAATTGTCAAGTAAACACGGTGGCAAGCTGGATAAATGCTCACTATGGATCAGTACCCAGAACCAAGTATCAGTGAACCCATAATTTGTAATTTCAAAACTCACATGCAAAAATTAAGAGAAAAAGCCACCAGTTCTTTCCAAAGCAACGGCTGTGAATTTCACTTACTGTAAAATGCTGTAGACTGTATCAAAGTGCTCCAGTATGGCGAGGGGCCCCTGAGCTCGGAAGGCAGACTGAAATGCTGGAAAATGAAGGAGGAAAGACAGGATTTCTTGGTACACTCTATTTTTTTCCAGAAGGCACTTAGTTGTCATGTTTCCTGAATCTTTGCTTTTTGTTTTACCGAGGTGACCACAAAAGTGAAGATTCTATCCATTATATCAAAAGGCGGATGAGTCTGACGTCATGGCACATAGCCATAGCCTCAGCAACTCAGGAGGCTACAGCTAAGAGTTGCTACCACAGAGAGACCCTGTCTTTAAACAAAAGCAAAGCCATAGGTCAAGCAAAGTGGCAGGGCCTTAGCACCAACACTAACTGAGCACTCGGCAGCATCTCTGCACTGCTCCACGCAACTGCTTCCTACACTTCAGTCAACAAAGGATGGCACACATGACAAAGTCAGTGACACAGCAACCATCTACACAATAACAAAACTGCCTGATGACACAGGACTTAGAAGGCATCCTGTTAAATGACGTGTGAAAAGGAAGTGTGAAATCATGCTTCAGTCACATTTTTGGTAAGGCAAACACCTGTGGACACAGATATTAATTACTGTGGTATTTCCCAGATTGTTGTTTTCTATTTCCATTACTGTTTCTATACCTGCTAATGTGAATCCTGTGTGAGAATGGATTGAGGGCTAGGTGGATGTGTTGGTATGTTCCTTTAATCCCAGCATCGAGGAGGCAGAAGCAGGGTCACACAGTGAGACTGCCTCAAAAAAAGGAGGGGAAAGAAAGAGGTGAGCTGAGGTGACCAGGTACAGGATCCCAAATGTCCCTTACGGTTGCTCTGCCCTACCTCAAAAGACAGGGGTCTCTTTCCCTCTTAATTATTAATTAAACTGTTTACCTGTCTGTGTTAGAACAGGCTCTAGCAAACCCCCTGTTACTGCGGTTGGGTCCAGCCCCCCATGCTTGTCCACAGGGCCCTCCTCGCCCTGGCCTCACTCTGGACGCTTCCCCTCTCCTCCCTTTCTCTCAGTTCTCTCTTACTTTAAAGCTTTATAAGCACACACTCATTGTATAAAGTAGGCTTTGTTACATTTTCTTTTTATGGAAAGGGTTAAGACAAGGCTTCCCTGTCAATCAGGCTGGCCTTGAACCCACAGAGGTCTGCCTGCCTCTGGCTTTCCAAGAGCTGGCTTTAAAGGCATGTACCACCACACCTGGCTCATTACATTTTCATACACAAGTATCATGTACTTTAGTCATACTCACATTTCTCTCATAAAATTATGGAATGTTTCATCAGGTGGTAGTGGCACACGCCTTTAATCACAGCACTCAAGAGGCAGAGGCATGTGGATGTCTGTGAGTTCAAGGCCTGGTCTACAGAGTGAGTTCCAGGACAGCCAGGGCTACATGGAGGAACTGTTGTCTCAGAAAAAACAAAAAACAAAACCAAACCACCAAAAACCAAGGACTGTTTCTGGGCCGTGCTTCTTCCTATCTCCTTCCAATCCAGGAATCGGTGCCCCAGAAATGAGCTTTCTTCCTCACACTACAGGATGGCCCAGCATTACCTTCTATTTTCCTGGCCAAGTCCTGGAGTCAAAAATACTTGGTGAGTTCTAGCTCATTTTAGGGGAGAAGGATTTGAAAAAACCGAAGCTCTAGGCACCAGAGAGAATCACTGTTGCTCCCAGATACTAAGAGAGGCTGAGGCAGGAGGACTGAAAACTCCAAAGCTTCACTTTGTACACACTAGGTAAGCATGGTACCAGTTGAGCTACATCCCCAGCCCTTCTCTTCCTCTTGATTCAATCCCATGTTATTTTATTCACCAAGCCCTAGAAGCAATAGGCTATAATATACACAGCCAACATTAAGCATTTATAAGCTATACCGTTAAAACGTGTGCACACATACTCTTAATGTTTCCATATTAACGAATCATCTAGCAACAGGCCTCTCAAACGTGTCTCCCCACACGGCATGTTCACGTGACAAGCGACTGTATCTTGTGTGCTGCTGCAGCAGTTATGTTTCTCCTTCCCTGAGCGTCCTGGAAACATAACCTAGCTTCTAAACAGTGCTCTCTGAGAACAGGCAAGGCAAACACTGGCACCGCCCACAGGACTTCTAAACTTCATGCATTTAGTGTATGTGTACTGGTGTTCTGTTCTGTATTGTGCACACACACCTATATCTGTCTGTCTGTCTGTCTATCCATCCATCCATCCATCCATCCATCCATCCACGTACCACATGTACAAGTTACAGACAGTAGTGAGCTGCCTTGTGAGTAGTGGGACTCAAACCTGGGTCCTCTGGAAGAATAGACAGTGCCCTTAACCTCTAAGCCACCTCTCCAACCCCTAGTCTACAATTACCAGGACTATACATTGACACATGGTAAGAGGTAAAAATACAAAAACCGGAGCCGGGCGTGGTGGCGCATGCCTTTAATCCCAGCACTTGGGAGGCAGAGGCAGGCGGATTTCTGAGTTCGAGGCCAGCCTGGTCTACAAAGTGAGTTCCAGAACAGCCAGGGTTACACAGAGCAACCCTGTCTCAAAGAAAAAAAACAAAAAAAAAACCCCACCTTTTTCTCAAAAAGTAACTAGGTTAGCCATGACTGTCTCTTGAATAATCCAGGGAAGATGGCCCAGAACATTTTATGTCATGAATTCCATGTAGTGCTACAAACAAACAAACCATGGGACAACAAACAACTAAAGGCAGGGACTAGGAAAGACCTCCCTGGCCCTGATGGAGTGTCCCAGGGCTGTAGAACAGAAAGGATAGTATCATTGCATATGGCTGTCTTCTGAAGTTCCATGGAGTCTCTCACCTCTAAGCTGGGATGAGAGGTGCTTGATGGGCAACACCTCCTGGACAACGTACTGATTCACACCTCCACTTTTCAGCAGCTCCTCTGGAGATAAGGGCAAGTGGAATTCAAAGTTGTGGGGAGACATCTTTCTCCCCCTGGTTCACCTAGAAACCAAACAGCAAAAAAAGGCCTTGTGTAAATCTACCAGTGTGTCGTCTTTTGATTATGTGACAAGAACATTTCTACTGAGTCTACCCCAGGTTCAGGGTCAATATAAAGAAAATATTTTTTTTTCAAATGTTTTTCAGTCTTATAACAGCTATATGAATCATCTTGTAAACTATAAGATCAGAGCCACACAAAGTAGCACGTGCTTATATTTATGTTCCACGTACACGGGAATCAGTAGGATAGAGTTCCAGGCTAGTCTCGGCTACATGGTGTGGGCTGCAAGAGATCTTGTCATAAAACACCCTCCCCTGCAAACCCTCACCCTCAATATCAAAGCAACTCTAGATGAGAATAATTTTTTCCTTTGATTTAAGTTTTATTGCATTATGATGAGAAAAGATACATAATTTCAATTTACCTGAATTTGTTACATATTTTGAGTAAATACACTTACATCACATTCTTCTTTCCCTTTTGTACCCCAACTCCTCCCAGAGTCCCCCCTTTCAAAACCTGCAATACTTTTTATTTTTTATCATATTCTTTAAAATTTATAAAATAAGCCAGGCATGGTGGCACACGCCTTTAATCCCAGTGCTCGGGAGGCAGAGGCAGTCCCAGGAGAGCCAGGGCTATACAGAGAAACCCTGACTCGAAAAAAACCAAAAAAAAAAAAAAAAAAATTATACACACACACACATATATGTATATATATAAAATATTGTAACAAAATAAAAAAATATATAAAATATTATAACAAAATAAAAATATATATAAAATATTGTAACAATAACAATGAGTATTATAAAGGTTGTTTGATATAACACAACAATCAATTGAACAGTCTTATGTAGATGTTTGTCTACACCAATACTGAAAACACATATGTTTTTCTCGGTTTAAATTTTAAATAACTCCAAATATATTAACTGTATGATATTTTAAAACAATGTATCACTATTAGTTTTTTAAATCAACATAAATAGATAAAGTGAGCATAATTCTTATTATTCTGACAATAAGTCATTGAGTCTCATGGTCTCCTCTGTAAAATGGTGTTGCTCTGGGGATCAAAAGAATCAAGGGTTAAAAACTAGTCAATAGCCAGGTGTGGTGGCACATGCGTATAAAGGCAACATTTGGAAGGCTGAGGCAGGAGGACTGCTGAGTTTGATGCCAGCCAGGACTGCAGTGAGGCTGCAAGGAGTACATCTCAACAACAACAACAACACAACACAAGACAATACTAATGAACTGTTAAGTGACAATCAGTGTATACATACAGACTTATTGCTTTTATTTTAAAGTGAAAAAAAAATCCTTAAAAAATATTTTACTGAGCATTGGGGTTCCAGCCCAATCAATGGAATGGAAGGACATTAACTTCTACTTATCCTGTGCCTGATTTCAGTCTCATGGGGTGCAGAACGAAACAACCAAATTTACACATTGGGTAGTAAGGCTATGCGATTTTGCCCACACCACACATTCCGATTCTGATCTGTCAGACTCACAGCCATACTGGATCTCAAGGGCATCCCTACCAGACCGTCGCTCCCGACCGCACTCCGGCAAAGGCTGCGTCACGTCCTGGACCTGCTTTTTCTCAACCTTTCCCTCCCCGCTTCGTCGCACTGCCACATCTTACCTGGACCCCGCGACACCCCTCACCCGCCGCTTCTTCAACCGGAGAGCCCCGTGATAAAAAGGAAGGAAGAAAACACTAGGGCACGATACGCGCCAAACAGTGAGATGGTTTTCAAGCTGGCGGAGGAACCGTTCGGCCAATCCGCGGCAGGCTGAGACGGAGACCCGCCTCAGAGCCAGGCGTCGCGCTCGCGGAGCCCGCAATTCCCTGTTCAAACCACAACGGCTGCCAGGAGGCCAATCGCGACGGAGGCTGGAGAAGCCGACCAATCACAGCCCCGGGGGCGGGGCAAGCGGGTGAGGGGCGTGGCCCCGAGTCTGCGCTTTCCCGGCATCTCTACCGTAGTCGGCTAAGCATCGCCACCCGTTGTCTCTCCGCGGGCCGCCTAAATCAGTCCAGCTTTTAACCACGTGGCGCCCAGCCCTGTACACTCCGGGAATATACTGCCCCAGAAAAACTCAGCTTGCCGTAGCGCCGGGCTCCCGTCCTCCACTTCCCTCACAGTTGAGGACGCCCAAGGGGACAGGAGAGGGCTTATTTTAACGGGATTTCGGTTTGGGGGCGTCCTTTCCTGCGACAACAAACAGACCGCAGCGATCCCTTACTTCCAGGGGCTAAACCGGAAGTACTTGTCCGGACACACCGCACAGGCCGGAACTTCGAGGGCGGGGCTTGTGGCAGTGCGAGCCACCTTGGGTTGGCTCCCTAAGCTACCTGGGTAAGGCCCAAAATGGCTCCTCTTACTGTCACTACCGTGTGAGTCCCGCTTGGGATTGTAATCTGTGTCTTAGCTTTGGAATTCACACCCGCTCCCCATTTTTCCGGCTGGTTTGCTGCCGCTACTGAGGCGGACAGGCTAGAGGAATGGCAGGGAGTGTCCCTTGGGCGGCAAGTAGGAGACTGTGGGGCTGGATGCCCTCGGCATGCCGAAGCTTCTCTCTGGGTAAGTGACTAAAAGTGTAGTAGGACGGCCGGCTAAAGGCTTGTCACTGGGCAGTGCTGATTCATGCTTCTCCTGTCCGTCCCTAGGCGTCCCACGGTTGGCCCATGTAAGGCTCACTCTTCCACCTCCCAAAGTGGTTGATCGCTGGAACGAGAAGAGGGCTCTGTTTGGCGTCTACGACAACATTGGAATCCTGGGTAGGTCGCGCTTCCTGGTTTCTGAAGGATTACTATGCTCTCTTGACTCTTTCGGTTTTATTTGTGGAGAGAATAGTAATGTGCCCGGGGCAAGCTTGGGGGCACAAACCTGTTACAAGGGAGATGAAGCCAGGCAAGACCAGTCTGAGATGCGGAGAATAGTGCGGGACTCAGTCTCACTAACACAGTAGTGGGCAGGTCTGAGGGCCAAAGCGAGTAAATGGGAGTGCCAGTATTTGAACCCAGACATTTCTGGCTGCAAAGTCTTTACTCTTTTCTTTCTTTCTTTCTTTCTTTCTTTCTTTCTTTCTTTCTTTCTTTCTTCTTTAAATAAGATTTTTGTGTTTTCTGAATGTGTGCCGTGTACTGCTCAAGCAATGCCTGCAGGTTCAGGGTGTCAGACTTCCCAGAACTTCCCTTTCAGGCAGTCGTGAACCTTCAGTTGAGAGTGCTGGGAATCGGACCCTTTGGAAGAGCAAGTGTTACAAAGACTCTGTCCCTTGTACTAGAGTGGTGTGTGCCTTGCCTGTCAGTAGTTCTGATCAGGGAGATGAAACTGTGTTGAAGGCCTAGTTGGGCTAGGCTGACTTCTCTTCTCTTGAAACTAATATATAGTCTGTCACGTTACAGGGAATTTCGAGAAGCACCCAAAAGAACTGATCAAGGGCCCAGTATGGCTTCGAGGCTGGAGAGGAAATGAATTGCAGCGTTGTGTCCGAAAGAAGAAATTTGTGGGAAGCAGGATGTTCATTGAGGACCTGCATAACCTTAACAAACGGATCAGCTATCTCTACAAACACTTTAACCGACATGGGAAGTACAGATAGGATGGGACATCTGTCGTCCTGGAGAAGGGGGACAGGACTTATCCCAGCAAGGAGAGAGCTTTGTGTGCTCGCTGTAATAAAAATGGGGCTCCTTTGGAATCCGATATGCCCAGTGCTACATTTACTCCCTCATGCACACTGACGTCTGCCTCATCCCTTAGTCTCATGATCTTCTGTTACCATTACTTACTTACAGCCCAGTTATCCTGTGGCCTTTATAACAGAATCATTTATTGCTGACACTTTCTGACACTGGCACCTCATGTAAGTTTTTAAAGAATTTATTTATTTTTTTTATTATTTTATTTGTTGTAATCTTGGAGCTGAAACCCAGAGGCTTGCTCATTCTAGGGAAACTCTGCCACCAGCTGCGCAGGCCTTGGAAGCGTAGCTGCTGTTTCTAAAGACTCTACCACACCAAAATGAACCAGGAAAGTGAAATGACACTTTGTACTGCTCTTATCAACCTAAGTCAGGGAACTTGTCAGAGTACAACAGCATTTCCCATCCTCTTGAATAGAGCAGTTTTGTGGAGGATGACCTTGAGTCACGCCAGTTTTATGAAGTGTTAAAAGATCACACCCAGTATTACCCTTGTGTGCTACTGTGTTTGCTTTTTTTTTTTTTTTTTTAGGGAAAAAAAAAATGTCATTTAAGAAAGATATTTTAGAGCCGGGCGTGGTGGCACACGCCTTTAATCCCAGCACTTGGGAGGCAGAGGCAGGCGGATTTCTGAGTTCGAGGCCAGCCTGGTCTACAAAGTGAGTGCCAGGACAGCCAGGGCTATACAGAGAAACCCTGTCTCGAAAAACCAAAAAAAAAAAAAAAAAGAAAGATATGTAGATATTTTAGGGCTGGCGAAATGGCACTGACTGCTCTTCCAAAGGTCCTGAGTTCAAATCCCTGCAACCACATGGTGGCTCACAACCACCCATAATGAGATCTGACGCCCTCTTCTGCTGTGTCTGAAGTCAGTCATAGTGTACTTATTTATAATAATAAATAAATCTTTGATCATTGGGCCAGAGCAAGTGGAGTTGGCCAGAGAGAGCAAGGCCAACTGAGCGAGCAGAGGTCCTAAATTCAATTCCCAATAACCACATGAAGGCTCACAACCATCTGTACAGCTACAGTGTACTTGCATACATTAAATAAATCTTTTAAAAAAAGAAAAATTTTAATACAGGTTTGAGCACCAGGGCTATGAGAGAGGTGTTCAGATGAAGTAAGACACTTGAGAGCATGAGTGTGGGCTTCCCTGAGAGGCTCTTCTATGTGGCATAGTGCTGGCATCTTGAATATAGCAAGTACTTTATAGTGAGCTATATACCCTCTGCCTGCACTTTGCTTTTGTTAGTACATATTACAAAAATAATAGGTTTTGCTAGGACATTCTTCATTTACTTCTTTTGGTTTTTTGAGATAGGGTTTTCTCTATGTAGCCTTGGCTATCCTGGAACTCAGTATGTAGACCAGGCTAGCCTTGAACTCATGGATATAATACCTTAGTGTTGGATCTAAGGCTTCCACCACCACATTTTCCACAGGCTTTTGAATTTACATTTCAGTTGAAATCAATTCAGTGAGAAGTCTGGAGATGACAGAGGTAATCCAGGGAATTTTTCTTGCTTTTTTTTTTTTTTTTAAACAGTCTTGGGGCTGGAGAGATGATTCGAGCCATCTCCCAGGGATGCTCTTGCAGGTTACCCAAGTTAATTTCCAGCTTACATATGGTGACTCAAGGCTGACTATACTTCCAGTTTCTGGGCTTCCCATGGAGACAGGCATGCACATGTGCACAGGCATAGCTGCATGTATTATTGCATGTAAAACATGAAATAATAATAATAAATTAAGCTGGGCGGTGGTGGTGCACGCCTTTAATCCCAGCACTCTGGAGGCAGAAGCAGGTGGATTTCTGAGGTCGGCTATACAGAGAAATCCTGTCTCGAAAAAAAAACAAAAACAAAAAACACCAAAACCTATAGTCTCTCACTCTGTAAGTCCACTCTGTAAGTCAGGCTCAGGCTGGCCTGGAACTCTTATAGCTCAAACTGGGACCCATCCTCCTGCCTCTACCTCCGGAGTGACAAGATTATGTGTGTGAGTCCTTGTGTCCAGCTTCAAACTGCTGTTTAATCCTCACATTTAGTGGCCATGTCCAAGGCTATATTATATATAATACCTACCTCTTTTTATAAAGTATTGCCGGGAGGTGGTGACGCACACCTTTAATCCCAGCACTCGGGAGGCAGAGGCAGGAGGATTTCTGAGTTCGAGGCCACCCTGGTCTACAGAGTGAGTTCCAGGACAGCCAGAGCTACACAGAGAAACCCTGTCTTGAAAAACAAACAACAACAACAAAAAAGTATTAGAGTCTCACAGGCAAACAAAGCTGAGCTTGGGGAATTCTCTTGGAAGAGTGGGGGGAGCGGCTCTAGGAGCCAGAGGGGTCCAGGACACCACAAGAAAACCTACAGGATCAACTAACCTGAGCCCATAGGAGCTCACAGAGACTGAGCTGCCAACCAGGGAGCCTGCATGACACTGAGCTAGGCCCTCACACATTGTGGTTGGGAGTAGGAGCTCTGATTAGCCTCTGCTTCTGCTGCCTGCCTTTAGGACCCTTTCCCCACAACCGGGCTGCCTTGCCTAGCCCTAATAGAAGAGGTGCCTTGTCTTATTGCACTTGATATGCCATGGCTGGTTGATAGCCACCGAGGCCTGACCTTTTCTGGGGAGAAGGACAGAGGAGTGGGGACCAGGGTGTAGGGAGGAAAAGTGGCAGGGAGAGACTATGGAGGGAGGGAAGCTGTGGTTGAGAGGGAAGCTGTGGTTGGGATGTAGAATAAAATTTTAAAATGTTAAAGTATTGCAAATCCAAGAAAATGAATTGCTTGTAGACTCAAGTGAGCTCTGAAGGTAGAAAAATTAGGGTGATTATCCTATTTGATTTAAATCTAAGTTCTGTGTCCATGGTCTTTTATTACGTAACAGTCCATTCTGAAACTCAATGACTAAAAACAATTTTAAATCACTTTCTCTGGGTTTTCTTCTTCAGATGGTTAATCTAGTTTGCTGTCACGAGGCCATATTCAGCAGTGGCCTAACATGTCTGAGACATCTTCACTCACATCTCCTTAGTCAATTGGTAGTTTTGGGTTGTTTTTGTTTTTGTTTTTGAGAACCAAATCAGGGCCCCCGCAAGAACAGCAAGTGCCTGTAACTTCTGAGCCATCTCTCGACAGCCCCAGCTAAACTCTCTGCAGCCCCAGCTAAGCTCTCGGCAGCCCCAGCTAAGTTCTCGACAGCCCCAGCTAAGTTCTTTTGGCACAAGGTCTTATTATTCAGCCTCTCTTGGGCTTGGTTGCTTAGAGACTTGATCCCAAAGGACAAAATTGGAAATAACAAGGGTTGATAAAATGAGGCTAAGAAGTCATGAGGTCATCAGGCAGGGAGGCAAACACCTTTGACCCCAGGATTGATCCCGGGAGACAGAGACAGGCCTGGTCTACATATCAAGTTCCAGGCTTGGCTACACAGTGAAATCCCATCTTTAAAAAAAGAAAAAGAAAAAACAAAAAAGCCACGAAGCGCCGTGGCCACACCTTTAATCCCAGCACTTGGGCAGCAGAGGCAGGTGTTTCTCTATAAACTCGAGGTCAGCTTAGTCTACAGAACAAGTTTCAGCACAGCCAAGGCTACACACACACACACACACACACACACACACACACACAAAACCCTGTCTTGAGAAACCGAAGAGGAGGGGAAAAGGTAGAAAAGGAAGAGGAAAATGTTTTAATCCAATCTCTCAAGTGTTAGTGAAGAAGGGATTAACAAGCCAGCTCCAGAAGCCTGTATAAAATTCTTCCTGCTGTCAGTTACAAAAAGTCTTATTTTTCAAGCACAGAGCTGTATTGTTTTTGTAATGAAAAAGAATGCAACATTTCCCTTCAACAAACACTGAATCATTGTGTGGAAGGACCTTGGAGGCATATACACCACAAACCAAGGCTACCACTACCTGTAAAAAGATTTCATCCGTCAGGGTACAGGGTGCGTATGTAAACAAGATACATATCTGAATTCGGTCATTGCATGGGAAAAATATTGTTGCGTGAATGTTTGCTTTTAGGTTTACTCATTTACTGTGTATACAGTGTTCTGCCTACATGTTGGCCTGCACACCAGAAGAGAGCACCAGATCTCATTATAGATGATTATGAGTCACCATGTGGCTCCTGGTAATTGAATTTAGGATCTCTGGTAGAGCAGCTCTTAACCACTGAGCCAGCTTTCCAGTCCCGCATGAGGTTTTTTGTTTGTTTGTTTGTTTTTAAAAGGGGGTGAGAAAATTGTGTGTGCACATGCATGCACTTGTGTGTGTTACTGTGGATTGAAGTGCTTGAAGTAGGTCTTGGAAAGGGTCAGTGCTAGGAATTCAATGGGAGATTACTATATAGACACAGGCAGGAAGGAGTCCCTAACCAACCCCAGGGGAGCAGGTAGAGGGCAGGGAAGGCTTCCTGTAGGTGATCACCACTAATTTATCCTAAAGGAATGTTAAAAGTGGAGAGGGGGTGCAGAGGGAGGGAACCGTTTCTTTCAGGCAAATGATGCAGAGCAAAATGGCACAGATGTGAGAAATAGCATGGAGCCAGCACACAGCAAAGCTACAAGTAGTATTTGTTAGTGGAGCTACTTTGTGTGCCTAAAGATAAGCTGAGAAGTTAGAGTCAGGGCATGAGGAAACCTACATTTAGTAAAATGATCTAGCCACTTTGGGAAATTCACAGCTGCTCAAAAAGCTAAATACAGAGTTACATATGACTCGGTAATGTCACTCAGAGGTGTCATCCAAGAGAATGGAAACGTGTCTGATCCACAAGAGCAGAAAGGGCCATGCAGGTCATCATGGTGGCCACAAGAGGAACCCAACCAAACCAATGTCTACCTGCTAGCAGAGCCCCACGGGCCAGGTGCCTAGGAGGTAGAGCAGGAGGATCAGGAGTTCCAGGCCTTCTTCAGATACATAATGAGTCTGAAGGAAGCCTGAGTTTGGTCCCTGGAACTAATTAATCCCTCATGGAAGGAGAGAACCAACTCTTGCAAACTGATCTCATTTCCATATGTGCATACCTGCCCCCCAAATAAATGAATGTCTTAAAAGGACAAATGTCCAGCAATTGATTAAAAAAAAAGTAACCAATATTTTAAACAGTTGTACAGTGAATTATTATTCAATTACTAAAAGAATGAAGTACCCATACATGCCACATTCAGATGAATATTTAAAACATGTTAGATGGGCAGGCAGTGGTGGTGCATGTCTTTAATCCCAGCACTTGGGAGGCAGAGGCAGGCAGATCTCTGAATTCAAGGCCAGCCTGGTCTACAGATTGAGTTCCAGGACAGCCAGGGCTACACAGAGCCTGTCTTGAAAAACAAAAAACAAAAAACAAAAAACAAAAACAAAGAAACAAACAAACAAACACTATGTTAGATCAAAGAATCAGTCATAAAGTGCCAAATGCTATATGATTCTGTCTCACTGAAGCGTGGGGAATAGACATGTCTACAGAAGCAGACCTGGTTTAGTTGGTGTTCCTTGGGTGGAATAAGGGTTGGGGAGTGGCTTTAGCCCATACAGGGTTCTCTGGGGATTGTGTGGAGACACGCTGGACGTGGTAAATGCTAGTCAGAGAGCACAGGGTTTCAGAGCAGCAGGAAATCAGTTAATAGCAACAGATTATAACACTGGTGTAGCAGAAATTTATCTGGCATGAATTCCCGAGTGATAACACCTAGGCTTTTGTAAATAAATAGTGAGTGATTGTTATTTGAGGTGTTTGGAGCGGTCCTTCCAAAGGATGCACAGAGCCTTTGTATAACTTAGTCCTGAGTCATACTTGGCAAACCAAGAAGCCTGGTTTGGCTGAGAATTGCTTAGGTAATGGTTCCTTCAGACAACTTCTAGGTCAGAGGGGGTTTTGGTATTCAGAAATTGGCCTGCTAATAGTTCCTTTGTGTAGGAATAAAGAGGCTTCTGCAAAGTGATTAGGAATTCAGCCCATCAGAGGCGGAAGCTATAATAAATCCTGTAGTTGATCCTCATAGCCGCATTACTCAAAACACTGACATTCTTGAAAGTGGCAGGGTTTTTGTTTTGTTTTGTTTTGTTTTTTGTTTTTTTGCTTTTGTTTTTTCGAGACAGGGTTTCTCTGTATAGCCCTGGCTGTCCTGGAACTCACTTTGTAGACCAAGCTGGCCTCTAACTCAGAAGTCCACCTGCCTCTGCTTCCCAAGTGCTGGGGTTAAAGGCGTGCGCCACCAAACCCGGCTTGTTTTGTTTTGTTTTTTAAAGGAGAATGTCTCATGTGGCCCAGGTTGACTCTGAACTCACAATGTAGCCGAGGCTAGCCTTAAACTCCAGATCCCCTTTTCTCTGCTTCCCAGGAGCTGGGATTACACAGGTATGCCACCATACCTGATTGCTAAGACAATATTTTACATTCTAACAACAAATAACAAAAACAAAACAAGCAAACTAAAAGGTTAGGTTGGGCTGTAGATGTTGCTTAAATGATAAACTGCTTCCTTAGCACGCAGGAAACTCTGAGTCCATTCTGCCACACTGAGTTAATTGGACACGATGGTACACACCAGCAGTGCAGCTCTCAGGAGGTTCCAGGGCATCCTTGGGGACACTGTCTCAATATTAATATACACATATGAATTCATAAACATAATCCTGTCCAAAAGTTTGACTACACAGACACACAATAAATGATTGTTTTATATATATATATATGTGTGTGTGTGTGTGTGTAAATATATATATATATATATATATATATATATATATATATATATTTGGTTCCTAGTTGGTTAGGGGATGTGGCCTTATTGGAGGAGTGTCATTGGGGGTGGGCTTTGAGGTTTCAAAAGCCCATGGCAGGCCTGGAATCTGTTTCTTTCTTTCTACCTGCTACCTGTAGATGAAATGTAAGTTCTAACTACTGCTCCAGTGCCTTGCCTGCAGGCTGCCATCCTCCCTGCTAGTGGTCAAGCATTCAACCTCTGAGATTGTAAGCACTCTCCCAATTAAATGTTTTTTTGTTCTTGTTGTTTTCGTTTTGTTTTGTTTTTGTTTTGCTTTGGCCATGGTCTCTTCACAGCAGCAGAAACATGAGACATTGTTGCGGTAAATCTCCCAAATATGCCCCAGCAATGAAAACAACACAGCTCATATGTTTACATACTGTGCACCTAGATTGGACAGATCTATCGCTATACTACCATCTTCCACAGCTTATGAGACCCCTTAGAACTTGCAGGTTCTCCAGGCCTTGTGCTTCTGCTCTGCTTTTCTCCTTCTTCCTCCTTCTCTGCATCCTCTCCCTCTTCTGCTTTCTCCTCCTTCTCTTCCTCTCACCTTCCACTCCACCTTCCCTTTTATCTGCCCAATCATCAGCTCTCCTTTATTTTACAAATTAAGGTGGGAAGCAGGTTTACAGGAAATCACTGACTCATTCCTTGTTCTCAACCACTCACAGGAATATGGAATTAACATCAAATATAATTAGCCCCAGGGCTATCTGCAACATTTCCCCCTTTCTGTCCAATTAAAAGACTATTTTATCTCAGATATAATTGAACATAACTATTATCATTTTGTAATTTATAAAGTACAAGAGACCTAACACCCAGTCCATCATGTTTGTTAAGTAAACAGAACCTTTGTCATCTATCCTTACTTAAAAGACTTATAATTCTACATCTGGCTATTTCTTGGCTTTAGATTGGATGCCATCTGAAAACCATCCTCTCAAAACTGTCCTCTCAAAGTAAAAAGACTGGGTTGGCTAGGAGACTATGTAGTTTTTCAACCCCATCAGAAATCCAAGAATGACTGATATTAACTGAAAATGTATAGAAAGCCTAAAACAGCTTCCAAAACTTAGCCAATCCATAGAGACTACCCACTGATCACCTGGACAGCCCCTCACTTCAGCAAGTTGGAGCGTCGGTCTTCAGCCTACTGCCAGGGTCATCTGACAGACTTAGAGAAACAGGAATATTAAGGACTAGCCTACTCTGTCTCGGCAGAATCAAGCTGTCCTAACCTGTAATTGCATCCTTTCTTTGGACAGTATTATGTCTGTAGATGAAATGAGGCAATTCTTGCCTAGTGGCTGTCTCACCACAACTGGAGTAACTCAAAGATGCTCAGTTTCTTCTTTGAATCCAAGACAGGGAAAGCTGTCAGGAGCAGACTGGTCTCAACAACAAGTGAATAAATAACATTAAATGTCACGTTCTGTGGACTGCTGATGTTTTTGAAAACCAACTATGTGAAGTAATCTAGAATGTTCTCTGTTAACTACTCTCAGCCATTTCTAATTAACTGAGAACACCCTAACAATAAACTCAGAGCCATGAATTTCCTCTTTGGCCCTTAACTCACAGGCGTAAACATCTCAGATCTGTTTATAATAACAGCACTAGAAGGACTGAGTTCAAGCCTTGTACTTCAAAAATTTTTAATATCAAAGACAATCTATAATAACCACCCCTACTCCCAAAACCTAGGGAACTGGGACGACGACTCTTCATAACTTCTTCAAGCTGAGTATGGGTGTTAAGATATTTTAAAGGGAGGGGGAAAGAAAGGTAGGGAAAATGGGGGAGTTAGTTGGCCTTAAGAAGGCCCCACCAGCCGGGCGTGGTGGTGCACGCCTTTAATCCCAGCACTCGGGAGGCAGAGGCAGGCGGATTTCTGAGTTCGAGGCCGCCTGGTCTACAAAGTGAGTTCCAGGACAGCCAGGGCTATACAGAGAAACCCTGTCTCGAAAAACCAAAAAAAAAAAAAAAAAAAAAAAAAAAAAAAAGAAGGCCCCACCAATGATTGTATTAGTCTATGATGTCTGTGTCCTGACTGTATCCAGATGAAAAACCAAGACATCAGGAGTTCAGGCAGGTCAGCTCAGCATGTCTGATGATGAAATTCACTAAATTCTGTAATATATAAATCTCAAAACAAAATTTTAGTATCATCAAGAAAACCTTTTTGTTTGATTCTCTGGAATCTAGTTCTCAGGGGTCTCCCGCTATCAAATCTGATCCATAGAACTCTAGAAGGAGTAAATACCTTAATCACCTTGTCCAAAAACACAAAGACAAAACCTTCTCCCCAAATCAGCAAATCCTTCAGCCGTAGCCAGGAAAACCTGTAGCTTGCCCTCTGTCCCAGAGGAACAATAAAATAGCCACATTACTCAAAATCACACACATTTTAGCCTATTTAGGCTTTTCTAATTTGTCAAGTCAAACCAGGATTTAAACTCAAAATTTCCGTGGAGCCCACGTTAGACAGAATATGAGTATCCTGTAAGACTTATTAGGGTGCTCTCTACCTTGAGCCACAGACATTTATTTAATTAATACCCATTATAATGTCTATAATGTCTGTTATGCTCTCTACCTGGAGCCACAGACTTCTATTAATTAATACCTGTTCATAGCAGGTGATTATCACTGCTCTCTCTACTTGGAGTCAGTGACTAATATTCCCTATCTAACTCTGAACATGAAAGTTCTCACAATGGCCCAGAGCAGTCATCCTATCTGTTGTGCTCTCTACCAGGAGCCACAGACATTTATTTTATTAATACTTATTATAATATCTGTTATGCTCTTTACCTAGAGCCACAGACTTCTATTAAATAATACCTGTTCATAGCAGGTGATTATCACTGCTCTCTCTACTTGGAGTCAGTGACTAATATTCCCTATCTGGTTCTGAACTGCAGGTGAAATTTCCCATCTTTCAGTACTACACCTACTTATAAGAGGCAGCTTGTCAAACCAGGATTTAAACCCAAAATTCCCATGGAGCTCACATTAGACAGAATATGACTATCCCATAATACTTATTAGAGTACTATATTTTTATACCTTCTTCAAGTATCAAAAGGTGACATTTCTCTATAGAAATTAACTACCTGGTCTGGAGTCCTTTGTACCTTTGTCTCCCAATTCTTTATTCACAGGGAGAAGCTGAGTGTAAAAGACCCATGTGTTGTCTGTGTCCCTGTTTGGAGATGGGGGAGGCAGGGTGGGGAGCGAAAGATACAGGGAAGCAATTACAGAAAGGCTCTTTCAGACATAGATGCTTCTCTGCTGTCCTCTGTAGGACCCTTAAATCTAGTCAGCTTCAAATCCATACTGCTACAGCCTAGGTCACTGCCAAACCCCATGCAGGGTCTGGGCGTCAGTGAATTTTTAATCTCAGGTTAGTTGAATTCAAATCAATACGTTGGGCACCATTTTGTTGTGGTAAATTTCTCCAACCCAAATATGCCCCAGCAATGAAAACACAACACAATTAATATGATTACATGCTGTGTGCCTAGACTGGGCAGATCTACCACTACACTACCATCTTCCACATCTATGAGACCCCTTAGAACTTGGGGTTTCTCCAGGCCATGTGCTTCTGCTCTGCTTTTCTCTATCTTCTATTTTCTCCTTCTTCTCTTCCTCTCACCTTTCACTCCACCTTCTCTTTTATCTGCCTAATCTTCAGTTCTCCTTTATTTTACAAATTAAGGTGGGAAGCAGGTTTACAGGAAATCACCTGAGTGTTGACTCATTCCTTGTTCTCAACCACTCATAGGAGAATGGAATTAACATCAAATATAACTAGCTCCAGGGCTATCCACAACAAGACATAAGTAAGGCAATGTTCAATGTTTAGCCATTTATTATTTTTTCTATCCTAAGTGTATATATCTTTAAGACATCATGCTGGGGCTGGAGAGATGGCTCATCAGTAAAGAGCACTGAATGCTCTTCTGAAGGTCCTGAGTTCAAATCCCAGCAACCACATGGTGGCTCACAACCATCCGTAATGAGATCTGACGCCCTCTTCTGGTGTGCCTGAAGACAGGTACAATGTACTCATATATATAAAATAAATAATTCTTTAAAAAGAACACAAAAAAGCAAAGAAATATATAAAAAATATATAAAATATATAAATATTTTATATATATTCCCAGGGAATTTTTTATATTTTATATATTTCCTGGGAAATATATATAAAAAAAGACATCATGCTGTGTACCATAAACATATACGACTTTATTTTTATTTTTTGAAGATTTCTTTAATAAGGTTGAGGTTATGATTTAGTTGGGAGAGTGCTTGCCTAGTGTGTACAAAAGTCTGGGCTGGGTTCTCACTCAGTGCTGCATGAAACCAACCAAAATCCAACTACAATAAGCCAAAACAAAAAGCAAATGTGTAGAAAATTTAGAAAGATTTATTTATTATTTTATGTGTATGAGTGTTTGGCCTGCAGGTCTGTGCACCATGTAAGTGCCTTTGGTGGCCAGAAGAGGACATAACATCCCCTGGGGCTGGCATTATGAAGGGTCGGTTGTGGGTCCTGGGAATCAAACCTAGGACCTTTGGGAGAGCAGCTAGCATCTCTAGCCCTTATTACTTATTTTCAAAACATAAATAATATAATTAAAAAAATTCTTCTTTTATTTTTGTGTATGTGTGTGTGTTTGGGAGAGTCAGCCACACATATTCATGTGACTGCAGAAAGCCAGAAGAGGCTGTAGGATTCCACTGGTGCTGGAGTTACACATCCACACATCAGCTGCCTGATGTGTGGATGCTGGGAACTAAACTCAGGTTCTCTAGAATAGTAAGTGCTTTAAACTGCTAAGCCATCTCTCTAGCTTCAGCACATACAACTCAAAACTGTGGACGGAGGCTATAGCTTAGTGGTAGAGTTCTTGCTTAGTATGTGTGAGGCCCTAGATTTAATCCCCATATGGAATTTTCAAGGAGCAGTTTACACATACTTACAATCCTGGCCCTCAGGAGGTAGAGGCAAGCTTGAAGTTAGGCTGGTCTACAGTGTGAGAAGACTGGACATACCAAGACTCCGCCTCAAAGCTTAACAACCACAAATTGGGTACGGTAGTAGTGATGGTGTTAGAACCTAGTGGGGAAACCCCCACTCTATTCCCGATTCGGCGTGCACCCAAAAAATCACGAAGGACCATCTTGATGTAATTACATGAGGTCGTTTAATGACAGAGCTCCGGACCAACATGCATCCCACACAGGAGATAACGGATGTCCGCCACGAGGCTCGAAAGCTAGGGGTTTTTATGGGGTAAGGGGCTTAGGGGTGTGGAATTCAGCATAGCAACACACTATTGACTTATTTAAACATTAACAGAAAGATTACATGTCAGCAAAAGGGCATCAGGACTTTGTTCCTGTGGGCTGGGGGCTTATCTTTGTTCACATAGCAACCAGTTGATGTATGACTTTACCCGGCGTCAAGGGGCAGTAGACAGAGGGGAGGTTCCAGCCAGGTGGTGTTGACCCAGACAAAATAGCCCTGCTTGTCCTTGCATTTTTTCATTTTTACAGTCAAGCTGTTCTTAGGAATGTCTTAACAACAGCCCTGTCTGTTCTGCTTTGTTCTCGGCTCCAGGCTGCGGGCTCATAGACAACTCTTTTACATGAATCACAAGTTACAAAATCTCATTTTCCTTCAATGGTCAAACAAGGTATATACTGAAAACCTCTTGAAGGGACCATGATGTAGCTCAGTAGTACAGCTGAGCTAGCATGCTTGAGGCCCTAGGTTCAAATTTAAGACAAGGGGGTAAAAATAACCACTTTAGAACTGGTCATGGTCACACCCTGCTTTAATCCCAAAACTCGGGAGGCAGAGGAATCAAATATCTGTGAGTTTGATGACAGTCTGGTCTACAGAGAGTCCCAGGATAGCCAGAGCTATATAGTCAGACTTTGTCTCAAAACAAAACAACAACACAAACAAGCAAACAACAATAACAACAAAAACAAAACCCAAACAAACCCAAAACTAAAACCAATCAGTCAACCAAAAAAACAAACAAAACTAACCAGTTTGGACTTCACTGGATATGGTGATACATGTCTACAATTCCAGCACTTTTAGGATGTGCTGGCAGGAGGAGCAGAAGTTCAATGCTAGCCTGGGCTCCATGAGACCTTGCCTAAAAGAATACAAATCAATAAAATTAAATGAAAATGAAGGAGTGCATTACATGGTGTGTGAACTACAGCTCAGAAAAGGGGAGGAGCCCGGCCTGGTGGTCACACCTGCAATCCCAGGCAAGCCCAGGGAAGAAGATTGACCCAAATGTAAGGCCAGCTTGGGCTCCAGAGAGAAGCCCTTGAAAAACAAAAATGAAGAGGAGGAGGAGGAAGAGGGGAGGGAGGGGGACTAGTAGGGGGAAGGGACTGAATATTTGATTTATATCTTCCAAATAAAAGTAATACAAGTGTCTAGCTAATAGAAAAGACTAGAAAATTTTATGAGACAGTAACAATCCTCCCCTCCCCTCTACCCACCCATTGAATTAGCTTTCTAGAAACAAACACTTCCATATTTCTTTTTCTGGTTTTTCAAGACAAGGTTTCTCTGTGTAATCCTGGCTGGCCTGGAACTTGCTCTTTAGACCTGAGTTCTGTCTGCCTCTGCCTTCTGAATGCTGGGATTAAAAGTGTGCGCCACCAGCAGCTGATTTTAGACTTTTGTTTTGTTTTGTTTTTCGAGACAGGGTTTCTCTGTATAGCCCTGGCTGTCCTGGAACTCACTTTGTAGACCAGGCTGGCCTCGAACTCAGAAATCCGCCTGCCTCTTGCCTCCTGAGTGCTGAGATTAAAGGTGTGTGCCACCATGCCTGGCAGTTTTTTGTTTTTTGTTTTTTGTTTTTTGTTTTTGTTTTTGTTTTTGTTTTTTTTAAAGACAGGGTTTCTCTGTGTAGCCCTGGCTGTCTTGGAACTCACTCTGTTGTCCAGATCTCAGAGATCTGCCTGCCTCTGCCTCCCTAATGCTGGGATTAAAGGCCTGTGTGCAACATGCTGGGAACCTGGGTTCACTGCAAGAGCAGTTAGTGCTCTACCAGCTGAACCTCTCCGCCTCCCTCCCCCCACCCCACTCGCTCTTGCTCTCCTTTTCTTTCTTCTTTTTCTGAAGCATGATCTTATTGTGCCAAAACGTTCCTGAACCCCAAAAGACCACCAAGGGAGCTGAATTCCATGCATTAGGGTGTCTTTATTCAAACTTGAGCTTGGCTTAACTCACTGCCTCTGACCCACAGGATGGTTTTGGTGGAGTAAAAGCACTCATCCGGACAAAGTTTTATTGAAAATGGCAAGCGAGGAGTGAGTGTTTCTGGTCTGGCAAGCATCTAATTGATGGCTACTGTGGCCTTTAGCATAAATTGGCTGGTGCTGGTGATAGAACTTCACTGGGAGCCAAACCATAAACTTAACTTCTGCTTTCCTCCTCATTGGTGGTTGTTAGGCAGGGGTGGGCTTGTAACCTGGGGCGGGGTGTGTGTGCAAGATTTGTTGGGGGCTAGAGACTGGTGCTAGACACTGGATTTGTTGGGGAGGGTAACCTGGAGACACAGATCTTGTTGGAGGAGGGGTGGGGTAGTCTGGAAACTGGGCTTAGGCTCACTTTTTGTTGGGAGGTAACCTGGAAACTGGAGCTAGGTACCAGTCTGTTAGTGTACTTGAGTTCACACATGTCAGGTTTTCTGAGATGGAGTCTGAACCCTAAAATTTAGTCTCTCAGTCTATATATAAGTAGCCCTGACTAGCCTGGAAACTCTATGTAGACTAGATTGATCTCAAACTCAATGAGATCTGTCTGTGTCTGCCACCTGAGTGGCAGTATGTGCCAACACATCTGGCTCTTCCACCTTAGTTTTTGAGACAAGTCTGTTACTGGAGCTGGAGCGTGTTCTGTTGGCTAGACTGGCTGGCCACTGAGGGCCCAGGATGCACCGATCTCTGTGGCCCAGCACAGACCTGTGGGTCACAGACGCATGCTCCACTGCACCTGGCTTTTCAGTGGGCGATGGGGATCTTGTTCAAGTCCTTAGGTTTGCACAGTTAGCACATTTTCCCCCGTGAGCCTACCCCAGCCCCAAGTATGGTTTTGGAAGAGAGCTGGCAGCTATTCACAGGAAGAACTCATCTTGCCAGGACACTGGATCACACCTCCCTCTCTCCCTCTCCTTTTCTCTTTCACTCCACATCTCTTCCTTCCTAGTTTTACTATTATCATTACTTTGACTTAAATTGGTAAGCAGTGTTTAAATTATTAGGAATTTATAAATATTATTTTGCCTGTAATCCCAGCCCTTGGGAGGCAGAGGCAGGTGGATTTCTGAATTCGAGTCCAGCCTGCACAGAGAAACCCTGTCTCGAAAAGCCAAATAAATAAATAAATAAATAAATAAATAAATAAATAAACAAATATTATTTTGAGCTGAGTTGTGTTTAGTGGGAACAATTATGTTATTAAACTTTTTTTAAAAAATCACAAATAGATCTGTTGTTGTTGTTGTTGTTTTCGAGACAGGGTTTCTCTGTATAGTCCTGGCTGTCCTGGAACTCACTCTGTAGACCAGGCTGGACTCGAACTCAGAAATCCGCCTGCCTCTGCCTCCCAAGTGCTGGGATTAAAGGCGTGCACTATCACACCTGGCTCAAATGGATTTTTTTTAAAGATTTATTTATTTACTATATGTAAGTACACTGTAGTTGTCTTCAGACACACCAGAAGAGGGCATTAGATCTTGTTACAGATGGTTGTGAGTCACCATGTGGTTGCTGGGATTTGAACTCAGGGACCTTTGAAAGAGCAGTCAGTGCTCTTAACCACTGAGCAATCTCACCAGCCCCTATAAATATTATTTTGTTTTGTTTTTAGTATTTTTGTTTTTTTTTCGAGACAGGGTTTCTCTGTATAGCTCTGGTTGTCCTGTAGACCAGGCTGGCCTCGAACTCAGCAAATGGATCTTTTAAAAAGAGATTTATTTATTTTTATTTTATGTGCATTGGTGTTTTGTCCTCATGTATGTTTGAAGGTGCCAGATCCCCTAGAATTGGAGGGGCAGACAGTTGTGAGTTGTAGTGTGGGTGCTGAGAATTGAACTCAGGACCTCTGGAAGAGCAGCCAGAGCTCTTAACTGCTGAGCCATCTCTCCAGCCCCCACAAATGGATCTTTATTTAAGACTCTGATCTACCTAATTAATACTTTCTTTAACTTAGGGAGCAGAGGCCATCCAGGCTTCAGCCTTTTGCTTACATGTTATCTTGCTCTCTCTGAGCTTCCCTAAGTTCTGGTTTCTGAATTCTTTTGGTCATTATATCCGCAAAAGATGTGCCAGTGACGGCCCGATGGACTTGGCGGTGGCTTCTTTCCCTTTGAATTTCTTCCAACTGGTTTTTTTTTTTTTTTTTTTTTTTTTTCGTATTTTTCTCCTGTAGAGGACAGTCTAATTTATCTGCCAAGGATTCCTTTTAGAAAAGACATGTGCACTTGCATTTTGCGTTCAGAAACTGGGAAACCTCCTGGTCAGTCGTGGTGTAGTTCTGTCCTTGTGGTGTAGTTCTGTCCTTGTTTGGGGTAGATCTTGTATCTGCTGAAACCTTCATGGTGAGAGCTGCCTGCTGGTGGGAGGAAAGACCCAGGGAGGGCGAGAGAGTCATGGGAAAGCCTTCCTTATAGGGCAGTGGGAGAGATTAAAACTCTTTTACAGGGACAGAATTTATGCATCATACAATTCACCGACTTTGGAAACTTTTTGTCTGTTTAGAGTTGTGTGCCCATCACCATAATTGACTTTAGATATTTTCCTTTTCCCCATTAATTTATTTACTCACTTTACATCTGGACCACAGCCCCCGAGTTTTGATATTTCCATCATCTCTCCCTCAGCCATCATTTCCAGTTATCCCAGTTACCCCTCCCAGAACTGAACACCTACTGCTGTCTGCTTTCTTATGTATTGTGAATATTTCATGGAAGTTTATCATAAATACATGACCACTTGGGACTAGAAGTTCTTAGGAGCTGTTAGTGACACCTCCTGCCTTAAATTATTTTTCTATTGCTTTGAGGGCACATAGTGACTGATGCAACTTACACAAGAAAGAGTTTATTGGGGGGTGGGGGGCTTGCCTACAGTTTCTGAGTATTAGGGTCCATGACCATCAAGGTGGGAAACATGGAACACAGGGAGACAGGTATGACGCTGGAGCAGTAGCTGATAATTTGCTTCTGATACACAAACATGAGGCAGTGAGAAAGCTAACTGGACCTGGCCCAGGCTTTTGAAACTTCGAAGTCCACCCCAGTGAAACACCTTCTCCAACAAGGTCACACCTCCTAATCCTTCCCAAACAGTTCCACCAACTGGGGACAAGCAGCCCTCTCATTCAAACCACTGCACTTCCCATATGACAGACACACATTAACTGAAGGTCCAAACCTTTTCCTGACTCCCCAGGAATCAGAGACAATCTGACTGTAGATCATACTGTAGGCTACTCATCAACTACAGACATGGGGCCTCCTCAGGTCTCTGAAACCTGTAAGAGGAGATTCTGCCATGCTATCTTTCTCTGGCATTGGTAGCACTCCTAAGAAAGCTCTCCCTCAAAACACAATCTCTCTTTTTTTTTTTTTTTTTAAAGATTTATTTATTATATGTAAGTACACTGTAGCTGTCTTCAGACACTCCAGAAGAGGGCGCCAGATCTCGTTGCGGATGGTTGTGAGCCACCATGTGGTTGCTGGGATTTGAACTCTGGACCTTCAGAAGAGCAGTCGGGTGCTCTTACCCACTGAGCCATCTCACCAGCCCCAAAACACAATCTCTTGAACCCCAAATTTTGAGCGCTTGCATCACATACAAGTTTTTGTGTGTGTGTGTGTGTGTATGTGTGTGTATACACATCTTCTTTTTTCTTGGGTACACTATTTGAGCAATTTTGAAACTTTTCAAGACAACAAATGCACTATTTTGTATTCCTACTAGTGATGTATGAAGATGTCATTTGTCAAGATTCTTGACAATACTTTGAAAGTTTTTCAGCATCCTGTGGGGGGTGAACTGGTATCTCAATGTAGTTTTTATTTGCATTTCTCTAATGGTTATGACACAGAGCATCTTTTCTATTGTCTGTTGGCATTTTGTGTCTAAACACATCCTTTGCCTATTTTCTTTTTTTTTTTTTTGGTTTTTCGAGACAGGGTTTCTCTGTGTAGCCCTGGCTGGCCTCGAACTCAGAAATCCGCCTGCCTCTGCCTCCCGAGTGCTGGGATTAAAGGCGTGCGCCACCACGCCCGGCTGTTGCCTATTTTCAAACTAATTTCTCTCTCTCCTCTCTCCTCTGCTGGGAGTAAAGGTATGCACCATGTGGCTCAAATTAGTTTCTTTTTGAACTGCACAGGTTTGTTATCTATCACAGACAGAAGTTTTTTCTTTCTTCTTTTTTCAGATAGAAGTTCTTTATTAGATATATTATTTGAAATGTTTTTCCTATTCAGTAACTTTCTTTTCTTTTTAAGATTCCATTATCTTAAGACAGAAGTTTTAAGTTTGGGGGCTGGAGAGATGACTCAGCCCCTAGGAGCCTGGTTGCTCTTCTAGGGGACCTGGGTTCAATTCCTAGTACTCACATGACAGCTCAACCATATGTAACTCCAGGCTCAGGTTCCCTCTGGCCTTTACAGGCACTGTATTCATGCGTACATAGACACAAGTGCTGGCAAAACATACACATAAAATAACAGTAAAGAAAATCAACACGGAAGAAAAGAAAGAAAGAAAAAGAAAAACAATATGGGCTGGAGAGATGGCTCAGTGGTTAAGAGCACTGACTACTGTTCCAGAGGTCCTGAGTTCAATTCCCAGCAGCCATATGGTGGCCTACAACCGTCTGTAATGGGATCTGATGCCTTCTTCTGGTGCGTCTGAAGACAGTTACAGTATACTCATATACATAAAATAAATGAATAACTCACACACACATATATGAGAAAAGCAACACATCATTGAAACTTAAAACTAAACAAACAAACAAACAAACAAAGAAACAAAAAACCATACTATTTATCCTTAAGTTATACCCAATTAGATCTGTGTAACACTTGCGTTAGTTTCTCTGGTGGCTTACATGAGAATGGTCCCACTAGGCTTTAAGTCTTGGTCATCAGTTGGTGGAACTCTGTGAGAACTGTTTGAAGCTGTGGCCCTACTGGAGGAGGTGTGTCACTGGGGGGTGAGCTTTGGAGTTTCTAAATCCCCACCATTCCTACTGAGCTCTCTCACTCTCTCTGCCTCAGGTTTGTGGGAGCAGACATAAGCTCTAACCAGCCTGTTGCCATGTTCCCTGCCATGATGGGCCATGATGATTATGGACTTTAACCCTCTGCAACCGTGGCTACCCAAGCTAAACGCTTTCTTTTACAACTTGCCTCGGTCATGATGTTTCCTCATAGTAATAGAAAACTAACCAAGACAGTTTCCAAATGCCTAAGCATGTCAGATATTGCATCAATGCCTTGCCTGAAGACTGTATACCTGAGGGCTTACCTTCTTCTTCTTCTTGTTCTTCTTCTTCTTGTTCTTCTTCTTGTTCTTCTTCTTCTTGTTCTTCTTCTTGTTCTTCTTCTTGTTCTTCTTCTTGTTCTTCTTCTTGTTCTTCTTCTTGTTCTTCTTCTTCTTGTTCTTCTTCTTGTTCTTCTTCTTCTTCTTGTTCTTCTTGTTCTTCTTCTTGTTCTTCTTGTTCTTGTTCTTGTTCTTGTTCTTCTTCTTCTTCTTCTTCTTCTTCTTCTTCTTCTTCTTCTTCTTCTTCTTCTTCTTCTTGTTCTTCTTGTTCTTCTTGAACTCAGAAATCCGCCTGTCTCTGCCTCCCAAGTGCTGGGATTAAAGATGTGTGCCACCACCCCCACTTCCTTCTAATCTAGTCAGGGCAGGTTGTATCTTGATCCTTGGCACAGTTTCCATTCCAAGCATTTTGTTACGACCCTCCGTTCCATGCCTTAGAACTGTCGCCTGTCTATCTCCTATTTTCCAGAGCCCATCACACAATGGACTGTTTCGATAGGGGAGATGGTAACATTTCTGACTCCCTACATTATCTGAATGACATCTTTAGTTCCACCTTTCTTTTTGAGACTGGGTCTTGTTAGGAGTTGATCTTCTAGCCTCAAGTGATCCTCTTCTCCATTCTCTTCTGTGTGGTGAAATTACAGGTAGATGACGTCGGAGCTCCGGTTCCCCCTCACCTTTATTAATATTTGAGATGATATAAAATTCTAGGTTAAAAATCATTTTGCCCAGGTTAAAAATATTTATTTGTGTGTGTGTGTGTGAGGGCTCCAGATCCACTGGGACTGGAGTTAAAAATGGTTGTGAGGCACTATTTGCCAGCTGGGAAGCAAACCTGGGTCTCCTGGAAAAGCAGCCGGTTCTTATCCTGTTGAGCCTCTCTAGCCCCTGAAAGCTCTTTAGGCGCTGCTGCACTATTCGCCTGCATTGACGGTGCTGTTCTCCCCCCTGTCCCATGTTTATTCTCTTGTTGAAAGATTTCAAAACGTCCTGTTTTGCTCTTCTGTTCTGAGATTACAGAAAGGTGTGTTTAATTTAATGCTATTCTTTTTCTGTCATTGTGGTAGCTAGAACCCACAAATTGGTCTGGACAAGCTCATTTAGTTCAGGAAAGTTTTGTTATATTTATTTTTATAATTAATTAATTAATTCCCTGCCCACACATTTCCTTTTCCCATACATCCCAATTTTCCCCCCTTTTCATATTCTTTATTACTCAGACGTTGAACTACTTGGCATGACTTTTTAATTTCCTTAATTCGTGTCTCTGTCTCTCTGGTTCTTGGCATTTCTTCCCTGATTTGTTTTCAGCATATGACCACAATTTATTTCTCTTGGAACCGTCTCTGTGGAAATTCCCCAAGGCCTCCACTGGAGAGGAGCTTACCAGAGAGGTCTGCATTGCTCTTGCTGGTGCTGGGTGCCACTGTCAATGCCAGACCACTTGGAGATTCTTGCCAGGATGATTTTAGGAAGAAAAGATGCTAAGGCTCTCAGAAGTGAATAAAACAAGAATTTCAGGCAAAGTATTAAAAACACAGTTCAAGGTTATGAATTCAAATATTTAAAAGGACAAAGAGAGCGTCAGCAGCCACCTAGTTTGTAAATAATTTCAATTGAAGAGCATGCGGGAGC
The DNA here is from genome assembly GCF_978045245.1 of Mus caroli. Taxonomy (NCBI): domain Eukaryota; kingdom Metazoa; phylum Chordata; class Mammalia; order Rodentia; family Muridae; genus Mus; species Mus caroli. The sequence continues at coordinate 23,939,600 of NW_028227262.1, read as the reverse complement.
CAGTACTTTAAAGACTCCTTTAGTTGCCAATATAGGGATTTCAGCTTTGTGTAGGGGCTTTTTGTTAGGGTTTGAACTCTGAGTAAGACCACCATGCTGTTTCCTATGCTATGCTGCTACCCCACGAGGCCTCTCCAGATGTCAGCTTTCACTTGTTTGGCCTTTAGTCCATGTTTTCTTTCTCATCAGCTCATGAACATACTTTAAAAATTCCCATTCAGTGTCATCCAAGCACCTGGGGGGTGGGGGCTGAGGTGGGAATACGGCAGAAAACCAAACCAAGTCATACCTGCCATGAGGCAAAATGATCTAAAAGCCGGGCAGCAGTGATGATCCCCACATTTAATCCCAGCACTCAGGAGGCAGAGGTAGGCGGATCTCTGAGTATGAAGTCGGCCTGCTTTACAAAGCGAGTTCCAGAACACTCAGGACTACACAGAGAAACCCTGTCTTGAAATCCAAAACCAAAACCAAAACCAAAAGCATCAATTGTAAAATGCAACAGAAAAAAAAAAAAAAAAAAAAAGGGCAGGAGGCAGATCTAAAGTAACAAGTTTAGAAAAGAAAAATAGCCGTGAATGGCATTTGTGGTAATTAGGTAGGTACCCGGTAACAAGACTGGACACAGGCTTGAATCTAGGATTGTCCCCCCTTTTCCGTTCCGTCTTTCTTTTGCCATTTGGCAGAAATTTTGCTGTAGCTTAGTCAGGCTCTACCCACACTGTATTTGTCATACCTGCTCATGGGCATCAAAATGCCACAACTTGCAGAGTGAATGCCAGGCCCTTGAAAGGAAGTTTCAGAGGGAGAAAAGGAGTATGTCCTGTCCAGTAACGAAATGCTGTGTGCATCATCAAAGACGTAAAGGCTTGCACACAGGACACCAACATGTGGACATCTGAGTGAAACACATGATTCCCTGAGAGATAGTCTCTGGGGGATGGAGCTCAGTTGGCAGAGTGAATGCCTAGCAAGCAAAAGGAACGGAGTTCGCTGACCAGCGCTGCAGAAAACTGGGCCTGGTGGTAAACTTCTGCAGTCCTAGCATTCAGGAGGCAGAAGTAGGAGGATCAGAATTTCAAGGTCATTCTTGACTACATTTCATATTTGAAGCCAGCCTGGACTACACAAGCCTCTGTTTCTGCTGGGAAGATTCTCCAAACGTCAAGTTGTAACTGTCCTATTAATGTTATTATGTTCTCTTTCCTTTTGCATGGATGCCTAAGAATGAGATATAAACATTTACACTGCATCCAAACCTAAGCTTCCACTAAATGTAAAATAGGAATTCTAAGGCTAGGAAAACGCAACCACAGCTATAGATTCTTTTAAAGCTGTGAAGCATAAAATAATGTTGAATTTTACAACTGATGTCTAGGAAAGGGATTCTACTGGAAGAGAGAAGAAACGTCTTTAAGTATTGTGAAGGAAAAATCGATTCTACTTAGATTTTGGAGGAGGAGTAAAGAGGAAAGGGCTGGGGCTGGAGAGAGATGGCTCAGTGGTGGAGGGAGCATATTGCTTTTGCAGAGGGTTTGGTTCCCAGCACTCACATACACTCAAAACCATCTAGGGAATACACCCTCTTCTGGCCTTCAAGGGCACCCAAGCATGCATAGATGCAGGCAGAAACTTGTACCATAATATGTGTGTGTGTGTGTGTATATATATATATATATATATATACATATATATATGTGTGTGTGTATCTATATATCTGTATATATCTATATCTATCTATCTATCTATCTATCTATCTATCTATCTATCTATCTATCTAGAGGTCTCAAAAAACAAAACAAAGCAAAAACAGAAAATAGGGAAGTCTACTTTAGTTCAGGTTTCTGGGCTGAGTTAACTAAGTCGCCTTGTTAACAGGTTTAGGGATGAAGTTCGTGATAGGGAAGAGAAGAAGGAAGAATGTGGGTTTTATGGTCTCAGGCGGGATGGTGACCGGGTGGTCCTGTGGCCAAGGACTTCATGAATATGCATTCACTGCTGAACCTCGCAGCCAGTTGGATTCCAGCATCTAAGGCACTTGGGTTTCCTTCTGCCAGGTGCTGTGGGCGGGAGCGGTAAGAGTGACAGCAGTCTCCAGCTCAGCGATTGGTTGGTAGGCACCATAAAAGGTCTAACTCAGCGGCGGAGACAGCCCTCAGAGTTTGAGCTGGACATTAAGCAAGCCACTTTTGTATTGGTCAGTGAAGAAATAGAAATAAGAGGACAATGGTAATTGCTGTAGTCGTGGGGGCGGGACTAGCAGGCCCTGCCTCACGAGGATTGGACCTGGAGGTTTTGACATCATCCCAGAGGCGTGGTCATGTCTAATAAAGCCGAGAGCCGGCGCTGCACCTGCAGTAAGTTCCACCGCAGTTAGAGTTCCGGGTGCTTCGTGTGAGGCGGCGCTCGACAGTTCCGTCTGCTTCAGCCGCAGCGTCTCCCTGCCCGTCTCGTTTCATTCTCCAGAGAGGGGACGGACCTCCACTTCCTCTTTCAGAAAAATGTGAGTTGACTCTGCTCTAGGGTCCTCGACACCTCTTTACCGACTCTCCCCCGCAGTGTCCGACTCTGCGGGACGGAAAATGGCGCATTGCAGCAGCTGCGGCGACGCCGGGAACCACCAGCTCGCGCCGCCCCCAGACCGGGCCACCCCGGACTGCGGGCAGCGCTCCATCCCGCACCAACTGCAGCTGGCACTCCACGGCAGGGCGAGGGCGCGGGGGTCCCACTTCACCGCACCCTCCCCTCTTGTCTTTGTATCGTGGAACCCCAAAGGGGGAAAAGTGGGGGAGGTATAGATTCAGACAGGAAACTCGGAGACCCTTTCTGTTTGTCAGCCTCTTAAAGCCTCTGGGAAGACTTGTAGGTGTCCCTGTCCATTCTTGACTTGGAGTGCCCGCAGTCTCTGCGTTGTGCATGCCCCTCACTCAGAGTGTGATGTACTTGCCTCATGGCTGTGAGCAAAGCTGCAGAAACTTAACTTGCTAGTTCTGTGGCGCCTTGCGAGCAGCTCAGAGAGTCTCAGGGGACAGTGGTATGAGATCTTAATGCAGCTGTTTATGCTAAGGCGATTTTCAGTGATCAAGTCCTAGCCAAATATTGGAGGAGAAATAGGGAGAACAGTGAATTCTTCATTTTATCCAAAACACATAGTTTAGCCTTTAGCTCTTTTTTTGGCATCATCCCCTTCTGAAATCTGTGGCCCGATAAATTAAGAACTTCCCTTTAGGATCACATACATACAATGAAGAATTTTCTTTCTTTTCATTTATTATCTGAATCTCTTGCCTGGTGCTAGATTTATTTGTGTTTGTTCTCTCTTCCTCTCTCTCTCCCTCTTCCTCTCTCCCACCCCCTTCATTGTTTGGCTTTTCCATATAGGGTTTCTCTGTGTAGCCCTGGCTGTCTCAGAATTCCCTCTATAGACAAGGCTGGCCTTAAATTCAGAGATCCACCTGCCCCTGGCTTCCAAGTGCTGGGATTAAAGGTGTACACCACCACACTCTGCTTGTGTTGCTTCTATTGACAAAAGGGGGGGGCAGGATTTTGTATTACATAAGGGTTATAACTCCCTGGATAGGTTAGGGTGGAGTGTTTCTACCTCCCACAAATAGTAAGTAAAGTGAGTTCGCCAAAGCTTCACAGCCATTTTATCTGTTCTCTGCATTAACATTCTGTGCAGTTTTTACAAGCCCATAGATCTAGATGTTTAGGGTAGGGGGAGGGGTCCTTCTTAGTTGACTGGCTGCAGGTAGTTTCGTGTGTGATGTTTGGAAGGAGGTTGAGAAAGCATGGTGGCTAGCAGGGAATCACGAGGTCTCTGACCTTAATCTTGTCATTGGTGCCACCATCCTGGACTCCTTCCAACACTAGCTGCTACCAACTCATTGAAATCCCTGCCTCTGGTCTAGAACTAGATTGCTTAGCTAGCTCAGTAGCAGTGCAGATCCTGTGGCTCCCATGGCTTTGCAGATTCCTCTATATTTAGGAAGGGAATGGGAAAGCGGCCCTTTAAGTGGAAGAAGCTGGTGTAATCTGCTAATAGAGTCTTTCTGAGGGGCTTCTACATCTTGATCTTAGCCAAAAGGCCGAGAAGCGGTTGGGGCTATTACATCTTGTCTAGAACATTTCCCTTAGTTATGGAAAAAGAGATTCTGTATCTTAGTTCTGTTGTAATTAATCAAGGAATTTACTTTTTTAGCAACTTTCTGGTGGCTTAACCTTTACTGTACTTATTCTTGGACTCTTCTAGCAAAGTTGTTTTTTTTTTTTTTTAGCATTTAAGAAATTTCTATTCCCCATCAAATTTTAGATTTCTCTCTTTACCTTGCTTCTGTAGATTTAATTCTGGGAACTTGTTAGCTGGTGACTGTCAGAGAGAAGTTCATCTTAAGGCCCCACAGTTGCTTTAACCCCAGGAGATGGGAGGCAAAGGCAGATAGATTTGTATTTCAGGCTAGCCTGGTCTACTTAGAGAGTTCCAGGACACCCAGGGCTTCGTGAGACCTCATCTCAAAACAAAACACCCAACCATCCGAAACACAAACCAAACCAAACCAAACCAAACCAAACCCACTCTGGATTATTCCTTTCTAAGGCTGTGGGAACGCTTTGCCCTCAGCGGTGCTGGTGGAGAGACTGGTCCTCACGTACACAGCAGTGTAGTTCAAGCTTCCTTTTCTTTTCTTTTTTTTTTTTTTTAAGATTTATTTATTGATTATATGTAAGTACACTGTAGCTGTCTTCAGACACTCCAGAAGAGGGAGTCAGATCTCTTTACAGATGGTTGTGAGCCACCATGTGGTTGCTGGGATTTGAACTCTGGACCTTCGGAAGAGCAGTCGGGTGCTCTTACCCACTGAGCCATCTCACCAGCCCCAAGCTTCCTTTTCTGACATGGGACTGGGTGACTATCCTGAGACATCGCCCAGTCTGAAGATGAATGGACACAGTGTCTGCTGTGTGTACACTGAGGACTGTTTCTAGCATTTTTATTTCTGGTCTGAGCTTTTCAGAACAAATAGTATAATTGTTTTAGGTCTCAGATTCATTTTAAATGAAACTCCTGGCTTCTCTGCCAAGAACAAAGCAACCGGCTCGGATTCACTCCACCTATACAGACTTTGCTTTTGGTGATTCTCCAAACTGTCTTTGCAGCAGCCGTGGTGTACCAACTACAGTGTGAAGCCCAACCGGGAACCAGACCCTGCCCCAAGCAGGACTGTCAACTTGCCCCTTTCACATTCACACTTCAGATTCATGTGGCCTTACGATTTAGTGTTTTCTACAGATTTCTCTTCCCCTGGATTGGGTTGTCCCATTTTATTTCATGTGAGGAGCTTGTAGTGGCCAGGCAAATTCCATCTAGGTCAAGACTGGCATATTTGTCCCTACGGCCATTGTGCCAGAGGATGTGTCTGCCTCTCAGTACTTGGGGTGGCTGAGGAGCTTCAATGCCTTCCACTTTCATTCAGCATTTGCTTTGGTGGTGTGAGGTGAGGATGCATGGGATTCTTTTCTTGTCTCAGTTACGTTGTGTACTGTTTGCCTCTCTCCGCAGGTCTGCTCCAGCTCAGCCGCCTGCTGAAGGGACAGAAGGGGCTGCCCCTGGTGGGGGTCCTCCTGGTCCTCCTCCTAACATGACCAGTAACAGACGGTTACAGCAGACCCAGGCACAAGTGGAGGAGGTAGGCGCCTGGCACCCTCCGTGAGAGTGTCTAAGTCAAGGATCGGTTTACCCATCTTCCTCTTTTTTATAGCGGAAAGGCTCAGGGGGGTGGGGTGGGGTAAAGCGTGCCATGGATCCAAAGGCCTTGGCTTGTGATCTCCCAGGCATTATTCATTTTCTCCGCCTCTAGGGGGGAAATCTCAGCGTCTTTATTTCTGCAATCTCCTTAGGTGGTGGACATCATGCGTGTGAATGTGGACAAGGTCTTGGAGAGGGACCAGAAGTTGTCAGAGCTGGATGACCGGGCTGACGCCTTGCAGGCTGGAGCGTCACAATTTGAGAGCAGTGCTGCCAAGCTAAAAAGGAAGTACTGGTGGAAAAACTGCAAGGTGAGATTCCCTGCCCTCTCCAGCTTTTCCTGCCTCGCTCCCCTCTCAGGAGGCAAGAGAGCCATTAACTTCTCATTTTCTTTCCTCTGAAATCTGGAAGCCTCCTTGATATGTAGTACCTGTATTGGCCACCAGGGTAGGCTAGAGTAACAGAACCACTGAGAAAGCCCTAGGGAGAGGAACTCAGAATTTAGACTAGTGAGGTAGCTCTTTCTCATTAGTGTCTTCTGCAGAAAGACTCACCTGGCTCTTTCCTCAGACACCCAGCAGCCATACACTGGCTCAGTATATGTATTTAAACATCTACAACTTCTGTAGCCTGAGCAGGTACTTCACAAAGTTTGCCCATCCATTGGAATTCCAAGAGAAAAAAACAGGCAACAGGAAGTAAACAACATGAGGCTGCAGGTCCTATGCTCCTGAAGTTGTGACCATACGGGAGGCAGAGGCCTGTGGGTGGTCCCATCTCTGAGTGCAAGGGCTCATGCTCTGTCCCCATCTGTCTCCTCAGATGATGATCATGCTGGGAGCTATCTGTGCCATCATCGTGGTAGTGATTGTAAGTAAGTATCGCGGAGGTCGCTGATGGGGTGAAGAGGTGGGAAGGTCCTGGAGACTTCTCCCAGCCCTGCCTGCCTGCCTGCCTGCCTGCCTGGGGAGTGGGGCCGCTCTGCAGAGGTATGGAGACGGCTACTGGGGGATCGTCGTCTGGTTTGGGAGGGAGGAAGGGCAAAAACAAGGACATTCCTTGATGGACAAGCTGCCCCCCTGCAAAGGATTGTGGGAGATTGCCCCTTCTGCTGAGGAGGTGGGTTGAGCTGTTTGCCACTAGCTTAGGTCCAAGGGAGACCCTGGGGCTGGGGTGCCTGTTACTGAGAGACCTGAATGTCTGGTGATGTGCTGTAACTTGCCCTCTTGTTCTCTCCTGTCTCTTTTTTCCTTCTCCGTCTGGGACTTGCTGGTTCCTGTGTCCAGTCTACTTTTTTACTTGAGAATGTGCCATCCCTTCCCTGTTCTCCATTGCCACCCAAGCTCATGTCTCTTCCCCTCTGTTTGCTTTCTCAACACACTCCTCCATCCTCCGTTCTCCATCCTGGCCCAGGCTTCTCCATGACCCTTCCTTTATTGTTGCATCATTTGCACCCTTCCTCAAAACTAGAGATGCTGCTCGTGGTCCAGTCCCGAAGTCACTACCCGAAGACAACGGCTGGCACCTCCTCCTTACCCATTTATCGTGTGCCTGGAGCTTAAAAGAGTTGTGGCCAAGGGAAGGAGGGGGTCGGGAATGGCAGAGGTGAAGTGTCTGAGGAGTTAGCATGGCTGAGGGGAGGAGAAGGGTATTTGTGTCCATGGTGTCTCCGAGAAAGGCTGGCCTTTGGCAGTAGGGGAGCAAAAATAGTTGGGAAGTAGTAGCTTGCTGCCAGTGCATGTGTATATGCATATGTGTATGTACATGCACGTGTATGTGTGTATATCAGCTGGGAACTGTTGTCCTTATTTGAAACTTTTCTCCCATACCAGACCTGCCTTTGGCCCCAGAGGTCTGTTTAAAGACCAACTTCAAATCCCTTTTAGAAAAAGTCAGACTTGTATTTTGTAGCTACTCTTTACCTGTCAGTACAGGATTTTCTGTGTCTGTGGGGAACTTTACAGCCTTTCGCTCGCTTTGTTCTCTGTAGGCCTAGGAAAGACGTACTTTCTGGTTGTAAAAACACCAGGACACTCTTACCTTCTAGAAGCCATCCCACATGCTTCTCTTCATGTCACCTGAAGCATTTGATGTTGTTCATGAAGGCACCAAATAATTTCAGGGAATCAGGGGCTTGGAAAATAACAAGCTTTCAGGAGTGTGCTTCTTGCCATCTCACTAATGAAAGGCCTGTCCCTCCCTTGTTGTTGATCACGAGAAATGAGAGCTACATGGTAAGACTCCCAGGCTGCCACAGAACACTTTCCTCCACACTAACCTGTATGTAATACAGGGGAGGGACAGGAGGGCCTTTCCAGAGTTAGAGAAGTCCACAGAGCCCGCAGCTCAGTTTTGGATAGGAGGGTCCAGGCTGTGTTGGTGTACCGTTGCGCTGCTGTGCGGCATGGGCCTCGCATCCGCAGCTGCCTGCCACTCTTCTGTTAGTTCTCCCTGCAGCCGCTGTGCCCATCCATTCTGCATTGCCTCCTGTCTTTCACTCCCTTTGCATGCTGTGTTTGTTGGAACCGAGGATAGGAGCTGCTCAGTCTGTCTCGGGAGCTTCTGCTAGCGTCATGATAGGATAACGCATGGGACAAAGCCAGGTGCCGGGCAGGTGGAGCGCAGGGTGGGAAGAGGATGGCAATGTTCTCAGACCTCTATTCCTTCAGTGCTCTGGTCCACAAGCTGGAGGAGGCAGGGCCATGCTAGGCTGGGGCCCACTTCCCACGCAGCAGCCTTTCATTCTGCAGATCCATCCATCCTCCCTTTCCCTTTGCCCATTTCCTACCTTCCCTTCGTGCTGCCTCAGGGCAGGGCTGAAGAGCTGGAAGAAAGCAGTCAGTGTACCCTCCCTATGTCCCCTGAAGGTCTCCACTCTCCTCTGGGCTTTCCTTTGCCTAGTGCAGGGGGGCCACTGCTGGAGAAAAACCAACCATGTCCTTGGTGTGCCCCAAGCCTGGAGGGTATTTTCCCTGTTGGCCCACCCAGCCCCAGCACGGGAATTATTTCTGAGTTTCTGTCCCTCTAAGGATTAGGTGTAGTCGGCATTCGTTTCCCTGGGGGTGTTAGTCCTTCTACTTTCTATCTCACCTCACCCTGAACCCCCTTCTGTGTCTCTGCAGTCTTCTCTCCCTCCCACCACCCATGTGCATGAGCAAATATGCAGCTAACCCTGGGACTTTGCAGTCAGTTGAAGCCAAGCTTCCCACATCTCCTCTTTGTTTGCCATGGGATGATGTGGGGCTTCCATCGTGTCTGTCATTACCTCTGTCTCTTTCCTAACCCAGTCTCACAGTTTATGTATAGTAGTAAGAGCTGTACTTCCACCAAAGGCATGTGACATATTTACCAATCTCATGTATTCTCAACAAAGGCGAAAAATACAAATTCCTACCACAACATCGACTTGATTGTTGTTTGGGCTGTGCTGGGGAGGGGGAGAGGAAGGTGGTGTCCTGTGTTGGCTCTAGGCCAGAAGGGCTGGTGTGTGTATTTTTTGGTCTTCCTGGAGATTAAAGTCTCTGTGTTGGCAGCGGAAGTGGTCTGTGTCTTAGCCTTCGTCCCTGAAGCAGCCAGGCTTGCAGGTGCTGGTGAGAGGAAGTGCTGACAGGAAGCTGAGTGGGCACTGCATGCTGGCAGACGGTGGCAGGCTTTCTCAGCCCCTCCCAGGCCTCGCCACCTGCTCGTCACCTCTTGGGGGAGGCTTCCAGCCCGTCGTGCATGGTTTGTCCCCCTCAGCTTCATTTCTCTTTTCTTTGGTTTTTCAAGACAGGGTTTCCAGTGTGCCCCATTGTGCTTGCCTCGTAAGTGGATTCTCCATACTAATGCTTCTGAAATAGCAAGTTCACTTCAAGATCTATTCCTGTTTATTGTATGCGTGTGAGTGTTTGCATGTATGTATTTACAACACGTGTGTGCCTGGCATCCAGCTCCCCTAGGGCTCGGGTTACAGATGATTGTGAGCCACCTTGTAGTGCTAGGAAGCAAATCCAGATCCTCCCAGAGCAACCAGTGCCCCAGCCACGGGGCCATCTCTGCAGCCCTTCCCCTGCCTCCTTTTAAGACATTGGTCTGTTCCTAATGTCTGCAAAAGTAGCTTCTAAACCCAGAAAATCTTCCCCCAACTCCCGAGACAAGGTTTCTCTTTGTTGCCCTGGCTGCCTTGGAATGTACTCTGTAGACCAGGCTGTCATCAAACTCAGAGAGATCCCCCTGCCTCTGCCTCCCGAGTGCTGGGATTAAAGCATGCACCATCATTCACAACTTACTTTTTAAAATCTTTGTTTGGGGCTGGAGAGTTGGCTCAGCAGTGAGGAGCACTTGTTACTCCTGCAGAGGACCTGGGTCCAATTTATAGCACCTATATGGAGGATCACAATCCACCCCCAGCCCACCCCCACCCTCTGTGTGTCCCCGGGGATCTGACACTCTCTCCTGGTACCAGGCACACAGGTGGTGTACATATACACTTGCACACAAAACACTCAACACACATAAAGTGGTAAGATAAATAGATCTAAAGAGAACTTTCAGAGGACCTAGGTCCCGTTTGCAGTACTCACATGGCCACTAACACCTGTGGGTAGCTGCAGTTCCAGGGGATCCAGTGCCCCGTCTAACCTCTGCAGGCATCTGGGTGCATCTGGTACACATACACACAGGCACACACATGCACAGATATTTTTAAAGATGCATTTGTTTTTATTTTATGCATATACCTGCTTTTCTAGCATGTATGTGTGAGTACTACACGCATGCCTGGTGCTTTAAGAGGACAGAAGAGGGTGTTAGACTCCTGGAATTAGTTACAGATGGTTGTGAGCTACCATGTGGTTCTGGGAACCAAATCCAGGTTATGTAGAAAATCTACCAGTGCTCCTAACCACAGGTTGCTATCTCTCTAGCCTCCCACTTTACTTTTGATAACAGACATCATAATTCATGGTCTTTATAGGCTCGGATGCATTGTATCCATAAGGTATTTCATAGCAGTGAGTACAAGGAACCTCTCATGTAGCTGAGGGAGTGTTGTATAACTCTCCCAAAACTCCTGGCAACTGTCTGAAGGGTCAGAACCCTAATATCTGATGATGTAACCGTGCATTTGTAGCCCAGGGCCTCTGCTTCATACCTTGAAACTATGAGTTGGAACAGCTAGGAATGTTTTGGAACCAACAGGGAGAGAGAGAAGAAAGTGCTCTGTAGTCACAGCATGTTTTTATTTTGACAGTGTTGGCATTCATGAGTGGTGACCGCCTCTCCCCGCTTCCCCTCACTTGCCCCTCCTTTGATCCTTTTTCTAAGAGAATTTTTTTTACATTTGATTTTTTTCATTTATTCATTTTACATTCCAATATCAGTTCCCTCTCTCCTTCTAGTACCTCTGCATGAAGACCCACCCCCATTCCTCCTTCCCCTTCTCCTTTGAGAAGGGAAAGCCCTTTTTAGGTAATCCTCCCCTGTGTCCACCCCCCCCCACCCCCCCCGATTTCTTTTTTCTTTTTTCTTTTTTTTTTTTAGATTTATTTACTTATTATATGTAAGTACACTGTAGCTGTCTTCAGACACTCCAGAACAGGGAGTCAGATCTCGTTACAGATGGTTGTGAGCCACCATGTGGTTGCTGGGATTTGAACTCCGGACCTTCGGAAGAGCAGTCAGGTGCTCTTACCCACTAAGCCATCTCACCAGCCCCCACCCCTGATTTCTTAACACCTCACATAGATGGTGTTAGCCTCCACTTTGATAATTCTGCCATCCTCTTGTCCTGTCCCTTTTCATCAGCTCAGGGCTCTCTTCTCAATAGCACAGAAAGCAGATACTTGTACAGTCCAGGGCCAGTACCGCACTCCCAATGTGTTGGCGCCTTCAGGCCTGGCTCAGCCCCACACCTCACACGGGGTTCTTTAGGTAGCCAGGATGTGGAGTACTTTACTTTGTATTCGGAGGCAGGCAGGCAGGCAGGCAGGCAGCTACCCAGAATGCCTCATAGGCCTGGTGGACCTTGACGAAGAAGCTGAGAGAAAAACAGAACAAGATTGTTTTCAATTGGGATAATTCCAAAAACAGATGTTGGGGGTATGGTAGAAACATCTGGAACTCGGCCCACTGGACTGCATCCCTGGTTCGGGTGGGCAGATACTGAGAGTAGGTTGATCTACAGACTCACCTTGCTGTCTGTGAAGTCCCAGAAACAACAGCGCAGAAAGGAAGATGATGCTGGCAAAGATGACTCCCAAGGTTCCTCTCTGCTCTGTGGGTGAGAATGAACACAGACCACATGCTGAGCCCTCACCCTCCAGTGCCCCTCCCCTTAAGAGGGAAGCTCTGGCCTGGGTGCTGTGAATCCTCACGGAAGGACGGGAGCCTGCACACGCAGCAGCACCTGCGCACTTGTTCAAGACTGTCAAGTTTGTGTGTTGCTGTTCTGCCTCTAACTCCATCGGGGCTTTGTTATTCTGAGACAGGGCCTCATGATGTCCAAGCTGGCTTTGAACTTAGGAGTCCTGCCACAGCCTTCTAGTGCTGTGATTATAGGCACACCCCACTAGACACTATTCTATCTCAGGACATTTGAAAATGTTTTACAGAAGAGAATGAGGCTATCTCAGTGACTACCAGCAAATAGCTGGGGAATGATGTGAGCCAAAACAAAAGGCAAGCTTTGGGGAAGCTCATAGTCTAGCGAGCAACTAAATAGGTCTGAAGCTCTTGGATATTTCATTGTGAGGTGCAGTTCCTGCCTGGAACTGCAGCATTCTGTGGCCTTTGGGATGAAGTGTGTGTAGATAATAGGGTGTAAACATGTAAGGGCATGCAGCTTGCCTTTTGGTTATAGTGTCTCCTTTATTGTATATTGGTAGAGAACCTGGGACAAACTGCTCAGTGTCTGCAAATGCCAGCTTACTCATATGTAAGATGAATTCTGGACATGGCGATGGTGTCTGTAGTCCCAGCTATTTGGGAGGCTGAGTAGGAGGGCTGCTTGGCAGAGGAGTTTGAGGCCAGCCTGCTCAGTAAGACCGGTTTCCAAAAATAAATGGGAGGTGTAATATGTGAGATCACCCTCAGAAGCTCTTGAGTATATTGGGGGTGGAGAGTTGGCTAAGAAGTCAAGAGCTCTCGTTGCTCTTGCAAAGGACCTGGGTTCCAGTCTTAGCACCCACATAGTGGCTGACAAGCATCTGTACCTCCAGTCCCAGGGGATCTGATGCCCGCTTCAGGTCTCCATGGCACTGCATGCCCATGGTGCACTTACATCAGGCAAACCACGCAAACACATAAAATATTAAAGTTAGTGTAGAAGTTCAGTTTCCAATGCTTGGTCATATTGGTGTGCAGATGTAATCATCTTGAAGTATCATTGCCTCTTGCCCTTTTTTGCACATACCCTCAGGCCCCTAGGTTTTCTGTAGACTCTTGTGCCATTTGGTTTTCATATGGACTGTGCTTCCAGTCTTTGTTTGTTTGTTTGTTTGTTTGTTTGTTTTTCGAGACAGGGTTTCTCTGTGTAGCCCTGGCTGTCCTGGCACTCACTTTGTAGACCAGGCTGGCCTCGAACTCAGAAATCCGCCTGCCTCTGCCTCCCAAGTGCTGGGATTAAAGGCGTGCGCCACCACGCCCGGCTTGCTTCCAGTCTTAAGGGCTCCCCTCCTGCTGAACTTGGGCTGGGCTCAAAGGTCTGTTTTGGGTCTTTTTCCCTGTCTGCCTCAACTTGTCTCTCCAGCTCCTATGGGAAGGAACAGCACTCCTTTACCTCTGCTACCCAGCCCAAGCTTACTCATCTCATTATTTGGAGGCTGGGGATTCATAGTGGTAGAGGATGCCACTCTGGGAAAGATAAAGTCAAGAGTGTGCAGAAGGTGGAACTGAGGAAGCGCATGAGAATCAGCACACAGCCAAAGATGACGTGTAAGCAGGGGAGTCCCAGCCTGAATATAGACAGGGGGAGAGAGAGGACACCCCCAGTACCTGTATTTGGCAAAACCCTCATGCTGGTTGTAAGGGGCTCCTCCAGGGAGACGTGGGCGACTTGGCAGATGTAAGTGGCACCTGTGGGGCCTGGATCAGCCGTCACCGTGGAAGAAATGCTGTAGGTTCCCATCAAGCTCTGTCTGAGGCTGGAGAAGGAGGCACCAGAGACTTGGGCTGGAGCTCCACCCAGCTCCTCTCGAATCCACGTCACTGCCACATCCAGAGGATAGTAGCCGGCAACACTGCAGATGAGGGAAGGCAGAGGATCCTTGTTTGCCAAGTTCAGTTGTACTTTGGGGGGAGCTGGAGAAAGAACAAGGAGTAAGATTTTAGAGGTATCCGACCAGAGCCTTCAGAGGAGCCTGCAGCCTCTTAAGAGTGAAGGTATGTTATAGAGACGAAAACGTCTCAGTGTTTCAAGATGTTCAGGTGAGGGCTCTTCCTGGACACAGATCTTAAAAGGCTGGGAATTCAACCTAGGGCCTTACAAGTACTAGCAAGTACTGTGCCACTGAGCCACATACCCTACCATTTGGTTTTCTCTTTATCACCTCTGCAAGCCAGTGATTGCTCATTGAGTTGAGAACTGCTCTTTTTGCCCGTCCTTAATTGGCTGCTGCCCCCCTTAGGAAGTGCTAAGAACATAAGATGAAGGCCCTCGTGGCCACAGGTCTCCAGAGCAACCAGAAATGAAGCACGCAGGACTGTCTTTCCAATGGGAAAGAGGTTTTTAAAAAACCTGTTCTAAAAAAAAAAAAAAAAAAAAAAAAATCAATCAAACAAAAAAAAACCAAAAACCTGTCTTCCATCCATCCACAAAGCTGAGAATTGGAAGTGATTAATAGCCTGGTGATCTGCGTTATCTGTTGGTCCATACCAAGCTCCTCTAACCAGGACCAGAGGTGGCTTGTGATCTAAATGACCCTTATATTATCTGTATAACCAGGGGGCTCCCCCAAGCTCCCAAAACCAGGACCAGAGGTGGCTAATAGCCCAAATGACCTCTACACTATCTGTATGACTGAGAACATCTCAGAGCCTTCCCTAAAGCCCTAAAGCTAGTACAGGCTTCCTATCTTTAGAACCCATTTCCTTGAAAGAAATGACATGGACTCTAAGTCCAGTTTTGATGCAATTACAAGGGACTGTATTATACCAGTATAACTTTTCCCCCAGTTATACTGTGTTTAAGTTTGTTGGGGATAAATCGCCTTGTATCAGACTTCCCAAGTCTGATCCAGGTTGAAGAAGTTAATCTGAACCAAGGTTTCTTTCTCCCTGTGATTGACTTCCATGCCTGGACACCTGCAGGGTCCCTCTCAAGGAAATGGTCCAGGGGACTGAAATTACAGACGGCTAGTCCAGGGTTTTTTATTCTGATGTAGTTATTTTGGGGGGGAATTATCTTGGCATTCAGTGAGACGCCTTATCTGATCACCCACACCTCCAGAATGAAGATGGTGTTTGGGTTGTGGGAATGCATTCTTTCTCTGAGGAAATTCTCTCTGGGTTTGGATTCTAGTCTGGGAAACATTCCCATAGGCATCTCCCTCTTCCTTATCCCAGAAAACCCAAGGCCTGTCCTTACCCAGGATGTTAAGTGGCATGATCTGTTGAGCTTGGTACAGAGAGGTGGAGATCTGGCAGATGTAGTTCCCCTCATCCTTTAGAGTGAGGTTGGGTAAGGTGAGAGAGGCATTTCCAGCCCTGAGTAGCTCCTCAGGCTCCAGTGTAGCGCCCTTGCGCTTGGCCTGCCCCTGCCCTGTCTTCCAGCTGTACACCAGCTGGCCGCTGCCTTTATGCTGCTGCCGCCACTCCACGCCAGTGAGTTCCAGGCCTGGTGCCACGGAGAAACTGCAGTGCAGGGAGACAGAGGACCCCAGCAGGTGGTTTAGGGTTTGGGTCTCTGATGTCACCTGGAACTCCACTGTAGAGAGAAAGAAAGGGTGACTTACAGACTGTTTCTTCCTTAAGGTCACCTCGCCTCTGAGCCATGAACAGACAGCTCCGGCTCCGTTCCCTGGACAGTGGTACTGAGTTCATTTCCTGTCCAGTGGAGCCATAAGTTAATGGTGCAGCAAGGCACATATCAGAGCCTGAACCCACGATCTTCGTGGTTCAGTCCATTCAGTGCTAGGGCTGCAGATGTGGACAGTACGTCTGGCTTTAATAGTCACATCTTTTCATGAATAAAATACTGTTAAGTCCTGTGTGCACTGGACCCTTGTTACTGTGAGTAGAGCACTCCCCAGCCTTGATATGCCTTTGGGATCCTTGGTTATTGTGAAGCAGAGTGGCCTTGACTTTCAGCTATCAGCCCTAACTGCACATGGGAGCATTTGGGGGTGAAGTGTTGTGGTCCCTACAGCCTAGTCAGTCCAGGGGAGGATATCTATTTTAGTCGAGGCAGAGAGGAACCATGACAGTTGATGAAATAGGTCAGAAATAAGTCACGGCTGGGTGGGTGTATGTTGTTTCATTTATTTGTAGATCTGAATTAGCTCAAAAAGGGAGAAGCGCTAAACCACCCATGACCAAGGATAGGAGATGCTGAACATCTTTTCTGATGTGGCAAGGCACATTCAGAAAGGACTGTAGAGCCAGAGGGTGTGGTAGTGTATGCCTGTACCATCAGCTAGTAAGGAGGCATGACAGAATCAAGTTTCCAGGCCTGCCAGGGCACCTGGGTGAGACCCCTGTTTCACAATAAAACTGAAAAAGGAGTTGAAGCTATAGTTTAGTAGTAGAGCTCGTGTTTAGCACAAGGCTCTAGGTTCTATCCTCAGTATGGGACAACATAATACTAAAGGCTAATGTTTTAGGGGTTTGCAGAGATAGGAGAGGGGCCCCCTCATCTTCATCTTCTGTAGACTTGATTTTCTCCTTTTTGGAGGCAAAATAATTAACTGGACTCTCCAGGTGCCTGTCAATATGTTTCCTCTTGGTTTTGAACCTGGTAGGAGGCACTAAGTGGGAGAGGATGAGGAATGGGCTCACTAGGAAGAGCTACTGAGCACTTCTGTCTCCCTGTGCTCTGCTGTAACTGCCATGAAGCACCGGACCAGACTCCCTCTCCCTGGGAGGAAACATGAGTTTGGCTAAATAAGCATGTAGTGACATGTGTAGCTACAGTGTCCTCATGCGTTGCTTCCCCACGATAGCCCAGTGAGAGAAAAGCATCCCCACTTTGGAGAAAACACCCAATGCTTGTTATGTTTTGATGCTTGCTCGATTAAGGATGTCCCAGCATCCCCTCTTCTTGACTCAGGGTATTTTAGAAAGAAAAGATGAAGCTCTGTGGGTACCTCAGGAGGACCTGTGGGATATTTGTTTTC
The DNA here is from genome assembly GCF_978045245.1 of Mus caroli. Taxonomy (NCBI): domain Eukaryota; kingdom Metazoa; phylum Chordata; class Mammalia; order Rodentia; family Muridae; genus Mus; species Mus caroli. The sequence continues at coordinate 23,922,545 of NW_028227262.1, read as the reverse complement.
TTCCTTCTATCCCAGCTCTAACCACAAAACCCAACAAAATGCCAAACAACAAACCAACCAACCAAACAAACAAACAACCAAAAAACCAAAAAACCATCTTGGGGCTATTGAGATGGCACAGTGCATAAAGTGCTTGCTGCCAAGCCTAGTGAACTAGTTCAATCCCTGGAAACCACATGGTAGGTTCTGTAAGCTGTCCTCTGATCTCTATCTATGTGCTGTGGCATGTGCACACGTATGTGCGCATGAACACACACACACACACACACACATACACACACACTATAATGCAAAATGTTCCTGTGCCGCTGCATTTTGTTTTCTCACCTTGAGTCTTCACTGTGCCCTGGGCGCTCAGAGGTAGGTTCAGTGTAGGGTGCCAGACAGCTCCAGCTTCAGCATCTCTTAGAGTCTTCATCACCATGGAGACACTGGGGCCGCCTCTAGATACCTGCATGTTGCTGATGAACCAATGTGCTTTCTCAAAAGTGGCCTCTTGTCTGGCCTGGAGGAAATACTTGGAGATCTCACAGGTCACCGCCTTCCCGCTGCAGTCAGCATGGAGCAACGCCTCTGCCTGGGGAATCTGTACCAAGTCCACTGGGGAGAAGGGCAGCATACAGAAGTGATGTTGGATGGACAACGCCAGGCAGCTGGGGGGCAGGCGTGGGTAGACAGAACTGGGAACAGGGTTCCTGTGGAGGAAGCCTAGGATGGGGAGATTTTACCTGAGGCCTCAAAGATAATAGGTGAATCCTGTTTGGTCTCTGTGCTCCCCTGGAAATCTGTGATGCCTTCCAGGGAGCCATCATCCAGCACTGGTACCTGCTTCAGCACAAGCAAGGCCCTCTCCCTGTCCCCACTGCTGGCAAAAGCCCCGCGGTGCCTGTCTTCTGTCACCAAGAAGCAGTCTAAGACGATGTCTGTGGGCTGCCACCGTCTTTCTGCTGTGGTGGGTGCTGTGGGAGGGCCTGCAGGGAAAGTGGAACAAGCACCCTCGTCTTCCACACTCTTCCCACCCCTTCACCAAGCCCCGGGCTGATCAGCAGGTAAAGGTGCCTTCTGGGTCCCGTTGTCTTGGTGTTACCTATAAACCCAGCTTCTGCTGAGGCACCTGCTACTCAGGCAGCTGCTCTGTGAGTTATTTCAAGTTCTAGATCTGTCCTGATCAAAGCCAGAGGGATTTATGCTTTTATATTTCTGAGTTTCAGCTGTGGGATGCAAGGGAATTTCTTGAAAGAAATTTTCAGGTTAAAAAAAAAAAAAAAAAGGAATGAGAAATACTGCCACAGGGGAGGGGAGCCAAGACACTTGCTGTTCCTAGGGACATTGACAACCTTTTTCTCATCACCCAACTTTCCCAGAGGCCTCTGCTTTCAGCCATAGCCACGCCCACCAGGAGTCACCTCCCCAATGATTTCTTAGCCTGGGGAGCCCCTTCCTCTTCTAAGGGTTCAACTCAGGGCAGTGTGCCATCCCACAGAATGGTAACACCCTGCCTTTCCACCGAGGAAGCCTCTCTTTTCTGTGAGTTCTCTGCTGTACCCCTCTCCAAACTGGTTCCGCATATTCTGAGTGCCGCACTCATTTGCTGGGCTTAGCAGACAAGCTGGCGCTGTTCTGAGAAGGTGGCTTCCTGGGGCTCCTTTAGCTCCGCGCTTCCTCCTCCCCGTCCCCCAGGCCCCAGTCAGGTCTCGGCACTCACCAGTCCCTGCCGCGCCAGAGACAGCCAAACAGAGCAGCAGACACCAGCTGGGCTCCAAGCCCATGGAGGCTACTCTCAGGCTCTTCCTTGCTGGCTGCCTTCTCCACAGTTCCCCTGCTAGTGATCTCTGGCTGAAGAGGGGGTTCTGTGAGCACCCTCACTTAGCACCTGTGGTCCCTGTTCTCTTATCCGTTTCTCTTTCACTTTCACTTCAACTGCCTCTGTGGCCGGCCTGCCCGAGGCCAGTAACAGCCGCAGCCAACTCTGCTTTCTGTTCTCCCTAACGTCCACCCTGCACCCAAGAAATCCCCAGGTGATTTCAAAACCTGATATCACCACATCAGCTTTCCCATCAGCCCCAACTATGAGAGGGCTGGAGAGGGGGTGGAGCCAGAAGAAGATTCCCCGGTACTCTGGACACTTCTTCCTTTCAGTCCTTGCAAAATCCTTTGGGTCTGCCCTGGTGACAACTCCCTGTTCAGATCTATGATCAAACGGATGAGATGGGGTGTGGCCTGGTTGTAGGATTGGAATTTTAGGAGGCTGGACAGCTACAATGTGAAGTCTTACTTTAACTTGTATTTGTGTATATGCGGTGTATACACTCGTGTGGGTGAGTATGCCCAGCCCTGCCTGTGTGTGGAGGCTCAGTGAGGGCACTGGGTGTCTTGCTCTATTACCCCACCTTATTCTTCAGAGACAGGGTCTCTTTCTGAACCTGGAATTGTTTGGTGGCCAACAAGCACAGCTATGGTGATCTCCTGCTGTCTCCACTCCAAGCCCCACCCTCGCCACACCACTTAACCCCTTGAATTACAAGCTCAGGGCCACAATGAGGGGTCGTTTGGTTTGTTTGTTTGTTTCAGTTGTAGGTGTGCATATTTGAAGTTAGCATTTACACTATCCTTCTTCCCAGCTCACTGTCCCTTCTTTTTTTTCTTCTTCCTCCTCCTCTTGTTCCCCCTACCCCCATTCTGTAGGAAGGGGAATAGCACATAGCTGGCTTGTTACTAGAGTCCCTGGGCCATAAGGCCTGGCTCCGGGTTCCAGTGTTTGCCTGCACTGAGAGAAGGGACAATGTGTATAGAAGTAGACAAATGAATTTATTTATAGTTTTAGCTCAACTGAGAGAAAGTCTGAGCCTCAGCTTTCCCACAGCACTGTCACAACTTACAGAGAAGATGGAACCAAGGCCAGGAAGTCTGTGTCTGTAGATAGTGTCTCTCACAGCAGTCAGCCCTTCTGGCACCTGGGTACCTGCCGGTGGCTCATTCCACTTTTTAAAACACTTTTATTATTTTTCATCGTGTGTGTGTGTGTGTGTGTGTGTGTGTGTGTGAGAGAGAGTCCTGTGTTTGTAGATACCAGAGGAGGTCAAAGGTGTCAGACCCTCTGAAAGTAGAGTTACAGCGGTTTCGCTCCATCCGACAGTGCTGGGAGTCAAACTCTGGTCCTCTGGAGGAACACTTCGTGCTCCTCACTGCCAAGCCCCCTCTGGAGCCCTTGGTGAGCCATTTCTACCCCTGGCATGTAGTTTTGCCAGCTGGACGGTTTCACTTAGAGTAAGTGTGTTTTATAGCTAGAGCCTGAGTCTCCCCAGTTTTCTGGGCCACACACTGGGATCCTGCTCTTGTCCCCGTTGGTCTCAGAAGGGCAGTTTGTTGAGTATTCACAGGAAAGGGTTCTGATGACCATGACAGGGGAGCAGGCCACCATCGAGGTCTCTGTGGAAGGGCCCCACCCAGCACCGGGTCAAGGGTAGGAAGCAGGCTCGGGTTTCCGGTAGTCCTCCTGGATAGGGATGGCACTGCCCTCCTCCTCCCTGGGGCAGCTGTAAGGACAAGGCTCTTCAGGCACTGCCTGCCTGTCTTCATCTGTACAAACACAATTGGTCAGCAGTGGAGAGAAGAAAGGTGAAGGTGAGGGGAGAGGAGAAAAGCCCAAGTGGAGGACTGGGAGCTGGGGGCCTGGGGAAGCCTGGGGGAGCCTGGGGGAGCCTGGGGGGCCTGGGGGAGCCTGGGGGGCCTGGGGAAGCCTGGGGGAGCCTGGGGAAGCCTGGGGGAAGGACACTTAAGGAGCCAGAGTAGATGGGTAGAGTGGGGGGTGGGGGATTTAGGTGTGGGTAGCACAGCTGAGAGGCAGGAGGGAAGACCCGTGTCTTACTTGGCCCGTGGTTTCTTCTTTGATGGAAGAACAAGATTGCACCCAGGACGAAGACAAGAAACATGCTGGAGAAGGTCACAAAGATCCAGATGCAGTCCGAGCTGCACAGGGGTCTACGGGCTGTGACGGACAAGAGCACACGGAGGCTTTGGAGGCTCATCTCACTCTGGACCCTCAGCCCTGTCCGGCTGTCCTTTTCCTGAGTCACCCTGCCCCTGTTGGACCAGTCCTTTCTCTCCTAATCTCTAACTAGAGTCTGCTTCCCTTTGCCTCCAGCTCTGTCTGTCTCTGTGTCTTTCTCAGAGTCTAGTTTAGTCCCTTGAGACAGGATTCCTCCATGACCTGGAAGCTTGATGGTTTGGGCTCTGCTGGCTCTGCCTCTGCCTCTGCCTCTGCCTCTGCCTCTGCCTCTGCCTCTGCCTCTGCCTCTGCCTCTGCCTCTGCCTCTGCCTCTGCCTCTGCCTCTGCCTCTGCCTCTGCCTCTGCCTCTGCATGTGAGGGCTACAGATACGCACTTCCATACTCTGCTTGGTTTTCCCTGTGGCCCTGGGTATTACGTCACACTTGTACAGCAAGTTATCCACCGAACTTTCTACCCAACTCTGTACCCCCTCCCTCACCCAGCACCTAGGGGTTTTCTGTGGCTGTTCTTTTGGCCTCTTTCCTCTGTGCTTTCTCTGTGGGGTGGGGATTAGGAAGACAACTCACATGACTGGTGGCTATAGACAGTTGAGTCGGAAAGATGCCTGTGTAGGGGCCAGGATGGCTTCTCTGGAAGAAACAGACAGAATGAGTCACAAGCAGGAAACCTCCCAGGATGTCCCAGGCTTTCCTGTGATTTTGCAGGAGTCAGACAGGAGGAAGACACGCTGGCCCAGAACCTAGCTAGGGGTAAACACAGCCTGGGCAGTGCTGGGCAGGCAGCCTTCTGCCTCGTCCCGGACTGGATAAGGAGCAGCCTGATGCATACCTGTGCCATGAGGTAAGTGGGTGGGTGGTGGCTGTGGACTCGGGGCCTCAGATGGCTGTCTGGTCAGTGCAGGGTTTAGAGGAGGGTCACACTCTGTACATTCCTGGTCCCTGCACTGCCAGCCTGTGGAACAGGTGCACTCAGCATTGGCAGTGACTGTGCAGCTGCGGTTGAGAAAACCTTGGGAGAGAGGAGAGCCAGGAGAAACAGGACATCACAGATCTTTAGAGACCTGGGGTGTCTACTTGCCCCTGACTCTCTCCTGAGACCCCCGAGACTCACTCATAGGGTATGAATGTCTTCCACTCCCCGCACCTTACCTATTTCCCCTCTGCCCCTCCCCCACCCCCACCTGCCCCTCCCTCACTGCCACCTGCCCCTCCCCTGCTGCCACCTGCCCCTCTCTCTATGCTGATGCCGCCTGCTACCTTTCCCAGGCTCAGACACAGAAACTGAAAGTAGAAAAAGATTGTATGACTTTCTTTCCTACTCACTGCTACTTTAAAGCTTTTTATTGGCATATCACATACTACCCACCTCTCAAGACAGGGTTTCTCCGGGTAACAACAGTCCTGGCTGTCCCTGAACTCACTCTGTAGACCAAGTTGTCCTCAAACTCAGAAACCTGCCTGCCTCAGCCTCCTGAATTCGGGGATTAAAGGTGTGCGCCACCACACCTGCCCTTACTTATATGAAACTTGGAAAATAATTCAAGTTTGGTTTAGGCACAGTGTAATATTTCTGTAGGACTCATCTGAAAGTCCCACAAATGAAGACTTTTCTTGTTAGATGTTTGTCTCAGACTAACCATTTGGATGGTTCTGTTAGAGCTTACCAGCCAGTTGCCTTCATGTTCCAGAGCATGTTCTCTATTAATGTTATTAAAATCAGTTATGTATGTGTGTGTATATATATATATATGTATGTATATGTATATATATATGGGTGGTTTTTTTTTTTTGCAACAGCAATTAAAGAGTTCTTTTTTTTTCCCCTATACACAAAGTGCCTGCTCACCGTTAAAGGGGCCTCTTTAAATTATGCTATTCTAGTGTATGGTAACGTAGGCCTCCCAAATCCCTGGCATAGGTGGGGAGTTTGAAAGGAGACTGCAGATATCCTACCTCTTCCTTTGCAAAAAGTAGAAATGTATAAATTAAGAGAAATGATAGATGTACTTGCTTTCCACCCAAAAGGCTTTTGTACAAAAAGGTTGCTGTGCCCTGGTTTCTGGTGTCATTCCCCAGCTCCAAGTAAGAGCTGACCTACAAATGTACGCTGTGGGAACACAGGCTGCTCACTGGCTGGACGCTGCTTTTCTGCAACCTGGGTTTCTGGAACTACCTTGCTCCTCCCCTGCACTCTTGAGTTATATATTTTTCATTTTTCGTGTGTACTCATGGACACATAGGACGATCTCAGGACAACTTGCCAGTTGATTCTTTCCTTCTACCATGTGGCCCAGAGAGTAAACTCAGGCATGGTAGTGGCAAGTACCGTTGTTACTTACTGTGCCATCTCCTTGGCTTTGTTTTTTCTTTTGTGAGACAGGGTCTTGCTATGTTGTTCATCCTGGCCTTGAACTCCTATCATCCAGTGATCCTCCTGCCTCAGCCTGCCTTGTAGTTGGGATTATGGACATGCGTGACTGCATGGGCCCTCATTGTCTGAGTCCTATCCATGGAGCCCTTCTTAGCCATCCCTCGAATTCTGTATATCTCCCATGAAACACTAGACCTCTCCCCACATGCCTCGCCCAAGGCACACTGGGTTTCAGCATGGGCTCCACTTTCCATGGGCCTTGAAGCAGCTGAAGCTCTCTGACTCCACTGGCCTTGCCCCCACCCCCCCTGCCCCGACTCTTTCTCGGTGCTATCTTCCGCACACACTGCCCCTCTCACCAGAGTTACAATGCCTGCAGCTCTCGCAGTGGGGCCGGGTGTGGTAGTCTGGAGAGAAGGAGGTGCCTGGTATACAGGGATCACACTGAGCAGCTGTTCTGTCTTGTTCACAGTCCTTCACAAAGAATGTACCTGTGAGCAGAGGGGCCAGGTGGAAGTCCAGGCAAGGAGGTGCTGGCTCTAGGCTCTGCAGGCTGCCTGACTTTGCTTGAGCTCAGCCTTATTCTGAGTACCTCCGTCATCTTAAATATCAATCTCCCCCCCAACCCCGCTGAGGCCCACTCTTACCTGGCTCACACATCTGGCAGCAGAGTCCTCCCCCAGTCCAGTAGTGTTTGTCTGGACAGCTGTTTGGGGCTAGGGTAGCTGAGAGTCCTACCAAGGTCCCCAGCATGCAGAGCCAGTAGGGAGGTGGCCATGCCATAGCTCCTGCCCAGGGAGATCTTTTCTGAGCCCCAACTGCTTGTATCGTGTCACTGGTGGCTCCTATGTGCTCTGGGCAGCAGCCACTGCGACTCCACTTGGGTGGTAAACCGACCTTTGAAGGCAGTTGTGGCTGTTTTGGTTTTCTTTGTCTCTCTCTCTCTCTCAGCAGCCTCCACCCCCTTCTCTTTTCCGCACTCCGGAGAGACTAAGAAGGGGCAAACCCAGCTCTGCTGAGCTTCACAGACATGCGCCCCCCCTTGGGCACCTCTCTCAGTAATGAATAACCACAGCCGCCTGTCCTGTTGATAGGGATGGACGCTGGGTGCCCTCATCTGTCCCTGGCAAGTGTCCTCTCTCATAGCCCAGCCCTTCCAGAGGTGACCAGACAGGAGCAGACTGCAGATTATTTCTGAAGCTCCCAGGGGCAGGTTAGTTTTAGAATCATGGCATTTTCAGATTTTGCCTAAAACTAGTACCACAGAACACCCCATTAGAGGTGGGGTGGCACGGCTAAGCACAACAGTTTGGAAGACGGTCTTATATATGCAAGGTAGCCTCAAGGCTGCTTGGTAGCTGAGGGTGACTTGGGACTTCTGATCTTTCTGCCTCCCTCTCCTGAGTGTTCCTGGTGTTACAGGGTTTGCTACCAAGCCACTGCTGCTGGTGCCATAGGGCTGTGCTGCCGCGTCACGTTTATGTGGTACTGGGGATTAAACCCAGGGCTTTTTGCATCCTAGGCAAACACTACTGTCTGAGCTATATTCCCAGCTTGGACACAACACATACAGCAAAGCTATTGCATGTATAAAGGGGCGGAGTCATGACAACCAGCCTTATATAACTGAGGTTTGAGTTTCTGGCCATGCAAGCTCTTGAACATTGCATATAATTGCGGGCAAGAGTTAGCCCTGTGTTCCCCGTGTCTTTTTCTGTTCTGTGTGTGTGTGTGTGTGTGTGTGTGTGTGTGTGTGTAGTTGTTAATGTGTATGGAGGTCAGGGGACAGCCTTGGTTTCATTCCTCAGGGACATCGATGATGATGGTGGTGGTGGTGATGATAAAGATGAAGATGAAGAATATTATTTCTCACTAGCCTGCAACTTGCCTAGTAGAGGAGGCTGGATGACCATCAAACCCTGGGATCCTTTAGCAAAACAAACAAACAAACAAACAAAGAAACTAACTAAAAAACTGGGTTTTGGCGATCAGACTCAGGTCCTTGTACTTTCCTGACTGAGCTACCACTCCAGCCTGGTTTTATTTCTTCTAAATGCCAGCCTGTGACACAGATATGACCCACTGCCTGGGGGAACTTTTGCCAAACTTCTTTCTTGACCTAATCTCATTTTTATCCTTCCTGCTTCTGGCTGGCTTGGTCACTAGTATCTTCAGGTACCTGAGCCATCTCTCTTCATGACCCTGGGCACATGGGATTGAAGGTGGGCACCTACGTGGGTCATCGTCTTAAGCCTCATGCTCCTCTGGGAATTCTGATTTGAGGATGCTGGAGTTGCTACACTGGGGAAGCACGGGCCATTGAACCCCCTCCACTCTTTCCCCTGCTGACTTATCTCAAGGATATGTCTCATTTGGGGGCTTCACAGTTGTTTCCATAGTGTTGGTGAAATGTCACAGCCCTGTGGTCGCACCTGGGGGATGTTAGATCTGTTCTTTCTATCTCATGCTTCAGCTTCCTGTCTCTTCATTTTTTCCACCCTCCTCCCTTTCCCCAGCCCCCACTACAGCTCTTCAAGGGTCCACTCGAGCCAGGAGCTACAGCATGTTCTGTTCAAAGGAAACCACCCTCCACCACATGCCCAGCAGAGACCATGACAACTTTACAACTGAAGGAATTTCCTTCCTCATTCCCAGGCTCCAACATCTTCACCGTTAGTCATAAATCTGAAGACAGATGTCATGGGTGCGGGAAGCTGATGGCTGGCCCTGTAGGAATGAATAGGATATGGCGTTGAAGAACTGTAGAAAGAAAGTTGCTAAAAAGACGCTTTGAGTGCACAGAGAACTTAGCATCTTGGCCAGACCATGAGTTGTGTCCTCATTAAAGCCTCTACCTCTAGATTCAAAGCCTATCTTCCTCCACAGGGCTCAGAACAGGGACAGGGCCTACCTGGCTCTCCTGAAGTAACACTGGTGTTAGGTTTGGATACTGTGGTGGTTTGAATAGATTTGGGCCCCATAGACTCATGTGCTTGGATGCTTGGCCCAGGGAGTGGCACTTTTAGGAGGTGTGGCCTGGTTAGAGTATGTATGGCTTTGCTGGAAGAAGTGTATAGTTGTGGCAGTGGGCTTTAAGGTTTCCTCCAATGCTCAGGCTCTACCCAGTGTGGGTGAAAGTCTCCTGGCTGCCTTAGGATCAAGATGTAGACCTCTCATCTCCTCCCGCACCGTGCCTTCTGCACACTGCCATGCTTCCTGCCATGATGATAATGGAATGAACCTCTGAAACTATAAGCCAGCCCCAATGAAATGCTTTCCTTTATAAGAGTTGCCCTGGTCATGGTGCCTCTTCACAGCAATGGAAACCCTAACAAGATAGATATGAAGTGAACCGCAAAGGGCTCGTGGCTGGAGCAGCAGTGCCATGGGGAGGTAAGCAGGCTTCATCTGTGAAGTACTCCCTTGATGACTTCATGGCTAAATAGGCAGTGGGGCCAAGTTAGGGTTAGTGGCTCACTAGAATCAAGCCTTTGAATGGTGTGTCTTATCCTCATGGCCTTCCTTCCTCTGTCTGTCTCCCTCAGTATCTCTGCTTTCTAGATGCTGTGAAGTGAGAGGACTCTGCCACACCCTTTTCGCCATAAAGTTCTGCCTCACCACAGCAATGCAATGGCACCAGTCAGTCAGAGGTTGACATCTCTGACACTGTGAACCGAAATCAACTCCTTTCTCCTTCTAAGTTGTCTTCTGAAGTATTTTCGCTGTAACCATGACAACCAACGCATCATCTTTCATCTTTATATTCTCTTTATACTATAAAATTGGAACTCTTTTTTTTTTTTTTTTTTTTTGGTTTTTCAAGACAGGGTTTCTCTGTATAGCTCTGGCTGTCTTGGAACTCACTTTGTAGACCAGGCTGGCCTCGAACTCAGAAATCCACCTGCCTCTGCCTCCCGAGTGCTGGGATTAAAGGCATGTGCTACCACGTCCGGCAAAATTGGAACTCTTAAGCTGGACATGATGACATGTGTCTGTCTGAGGTTCTTGGTCCTCGGGAGCTTGAGTGGGAGAGGTCATTTAAGTCCAGGAGACCATCCTGGCCAGAAGCAGTGAGACCAACGCCCTCCCCCTCATACATGAACAAGCAATATAACCCCAAACTCCATACCCACTAAACCGTGAGATCCCAATTCTCCGCTCCTTAGCTTTTCACATGTGTATTGATACTTGTACCTCTTCTCTGAAGAAATGTTTATTAGGTCTTTTGCTCCTGTTCTAATCATCTTGATTTTAGTTACTGTTTCAGATATTAATCTCTTATTAGAAATATGTTTTTGAAAATATTTTAAAATAATTTCAAAGGGTTTGTTTATTTTATGTGTTTGAATGTTTTTATTCTCCTGCCCTGGTAGGAATGAAGATATCCTTTGGCTACAGAAATGACTGCAAAAATGGTCCCCCAAGAAACTGGAATTTCCCCAGGAATCTCATGCTGGGAGAAAGAAAAGGCCGAAGCCTGTGCCAGCCAGGAGGACCCTGTCTCTCGGTGTTGTTTACATCCATAGAACTAAATACTTAGTTGGAAAAGGTCAGTTAAAGTCACTGTTGCGTCAGAGCTGCTAATCCCTAGTCCCAGAGAAAGGGGGGGGGGGTTCCTATCTTCTTGTGTCTTTAGGTAGACCCAGTGTCACCACAGTGGTCCCCTCCCCTTCACTCCCCTCCCCTCTCTTTCTTCTCTCTTTCCCTCCCTTCCTTCCTTTCCTCTTCTCTTCTCTTCTCTTCTCTTTTCTTTTTCTTTTTTTGAGACAGGGTTTCTCTGTGTAGCCCTGGCTATCCTGGAACTCACTCTGTAGACCATGCTGGTCTCAAACTCAGAGATCCACCTGCCTCTGCCGCCTGAATGCTTGGGATTAAAGAGGTGCACAGCTCTGCTGGGCATATTAAGTGGTCTCAAGTGGAAGCAGAAGAACAAACAAGCAGTCATATGAGGACTCAGTGCTGATTTGCAAGACAGAAGATGAGGGCAATGAGCTGGGGGCTGAGGCCAGGGTGTGAGCTGCATCCCTAGCTGAGGCCTCCTTTAGACTTCTGACTTACAGAACATGGAGGCAGGAACTGAAGCAGAGATCACAGGGGGACAGCACTTACTGGCTTGCTCAGCCTGCTTTCTATATAACCCAGAACTCTCTCTCTAGCGACCACACTGCCCACACTGTGTTGCGTTTTCAGCAACAGGGTCTTCACACCTGACTGTGGTGACACCAGGAGCAAGGCTTCAGCAGGTGCTGTTTTGAGAACCTCTGGGAAGACATTTTTTTTTTTGGAGGCAGACAAATGGCTTTGCTGAGCTTCTGAATTGTTGAGTAGGTTCTTGTTCTTTGTTTAGATTTCCCTTAAGGTTTCTACTTTATTTAGGAGGATTTATTTTCCAGTTTCCTGTCTGGGAGCTCTAAAGGTTTTCTTTCTCAGACTCTGGGTAAGCAAAGCTCTGGACAGTGCTTGCTGACAGCGCCTTGGCAGCTGCCTCTGGATTCAGTGCTGTCCCCAGCCATGGTACTTGACATTCCTTTCTGATGTTAGTGATACACACACACACACATATACATTCTTATCATTCATATATATACACACATATATATGTCCCTCATCTTTATCATATATATGATATATATATATAATATATGATATATATGTGTGTGTATGTATATATGTATGATAAGGATGAGAGCCATGCACCACCACACCTAGTTTATGCAGTGCTAAGTGTTAAACCTAACATCAGTCAAGCAGAGGTGACTTATACCTTTAATCCCAGCATTTGGAAGGCAGAGGCAGGCAGATCTCTGACTTTGATAGCAGCCTGGTCTACAGAGAGAACAGCCAGGGCTACACAGAGAAACCCTGTCTCAAAAAAAACCCAAAAACAAAACAACACCTTGCCCCCTTCCCACCCCAGTACGACAAACAAACAAAGCACCGTAGCACTGAGTCCATTCGAGAGAGCGATCTACTAAGTGAGCCTCATGCCCACCCTTTGCCCGTTTCTTTCTGGCGAGCTGAACCCTAATGTGAAAGCGTGCTGCAGTGTTTCAGGTGTTTGTTGTGGGAGCTGAGGTCACAGGTTCTGGGTGCCTCCTTTGTGGTTTCCTTTCTCTCTCTGTTTTTGTCGTAGGGCCTGCTAACACTCAGGATTGCATGTGCCCACGGTGTACCGAGGTAATCCTGGCAGGAAGTGAAGCTGGTTTAGGAAAGCAGATGTCACGTGACTTGGTGTGTGCCGCTCTAATGCTGCGTCCTGAGGGTTTTGGTCTGGGAAGATGAGCCTAGTAAAGCAAATTCTCAAGGATGCCAGGGAGGGCAGCACTGTCTGGGAAGGAAAAACCAACCAACAAAGCCAAAAGAGAGTTGCTGGGGTCATGGTGTCTTTTCACAGCAGTAAAACCCTAACTAAGATACCTTGTTGAGGTGCTCAGAGGGTACTTGTGCCTCTTCCCCTTCACTGGTACTTGAGTCTGCAAGTCGCAAGGAGTGGAGATGAAGGGGCAGCGGTTTACCTGGGCGCTGGACCGATGCATTGCATCGGTGGATGGAGGCAGCAGAGGCGGCTCAGTGCGTTGAACACGTTTCACATGCGCAGCATTCGGGCCCTGTGTGCGCTCTCTTCATTCCTCACAATGCAGAGAGGGATCTGAAGAAGGGGTAGGGCTGCCTCATTCACAGAGCTCCTAATTACACCTGTGTCTGAGCGATTCCTCTTGCTAACAGGTGAAAGTAGGCAACACACAGCAGGTCTAGTCCCTGCCTTGCCCCTCAGCTCTGAGACTCAAGTAACTCAAGTCCTACCAGCTACCTCATGCCTCCATTTCCCCCTCTGCCTATGAGTGTCATCCGAAGCAGGGATAAACTGCAAAGAGCCGCTCTGTGCAGCCAAAGCCAGATTGTTCCGTTTTCAGGAATGTTACAGTGATGTGCTGTGCTGTGCATCAAAATGGCAAACTGGCCATGGGGGGGGGGGGGCATGCTGTGATGAGCAGTGAAAATCAGCAGATGCTACAGGTAAATTATGATGGACAGCTGGAGCCACCCCGCTGGCGAGGGTGAGAAGTGTCACCCTTCATTTGATCATAGAGAGACGGTGTTCTCTTCTATCTGTATGCCAGGCCTCTCCTGGCCGAAAGTGCCCATGGGAAGCTCTTGTCTTCCTGGCCTGAGCAGATAAGGATCCTCAATTAGCAGAACTGGAAAGAGGGGTTGTCCCTTATTTAAGGTATCTGGACCACTGGCTGTGTTTAAAATATGCATAAGGCTCACCATATTTACCATTTTTAAGTGTATAGCTGTACATATATTCATTTATATTTATTAATTTTAAAAATTTAGACCAGGTCTCACTGAATGGCACTAAACTGACCAGGTCTGGCTTTAAACTCCCAGAGATCCACTTACCTCTGCCTCCCACATCATATATCAGGGCAGTTAGTTATGACTGGATTCTTGTCCAGCCCTCCTCGAAGAATGGAGTGGGAGACAGCAAATCGGAGTTACTTTATTGTTGGTCTCTGTTGACAGTTGAGGACCGACAACTTTAAACAAGTTATAACAATTTATAGTAGATAGCAACATGGGATGGCAGGGATGCTGGGCTCCGGGCTGGCATCCTGGAATATTTACTTACAAAGCTCTTCAAGGTGTGGGTGCCAATCAAGAGTCATCCTCCTGAAGAAGTCTGTGTGTCATCTGAGGCTACAAACTACTACAGGAATTCCTTTCATTCGCCAGTCTTGGGAGTACAGAGTGGGAGTTCAGTCCGGTAGGATAGCTTGGGCAAGTTAAGGACTTTCTCCTCCTTCAATTCTAATGCACTGTCTTAGTTGGGGTTTCCATGAAGAGACATCATGACCAAGGCAACTTTATTATAAAGACCGACATTTGATTGGGGCTGGCTTACAGTTTCCAAGGTTCAGTCCATTATCATCATGGCAGGAAGCATGGCAGCATCCAGGTAGGCATGGTGCTGGAAATGCTGAGAGTTCTACATCTTGATCCTAAGGCAGCCAGAAGAAGACTGACTCGTCCTCACTTCTGCAGTCAACTAGGAGGAGGCTCTCTTCTCTATTGGAGGAAGCTGGGGCATAGAACATCAAAGTTTACCCCCACAGTGATGCACTTCCTCCAACAAGGCCACACCAACTCCAACAAGGCCACACCTCCTAATAGCATTTTCCATGGGCCAAGCATATTCAAACATGCACTCTGCTTAGATTTAAGGCACCCTGATAGGTTGAATGTGAACATGAAAATATGGTGGAAACTAGAACCAGTTGTGGAAGGGGTAGTCAGCTATGATAAAGAAGGGAGAACCTGACCCAGCCCCCAAAGTTGCTAAAAGTTTACAATGAGGTGTAAGAGTCTGTCTCTGCTGATGTCTCTCCATCAGTTCTGGTGGTCCCTGAGGGTCTGCTGCCTCTTTCCTGCTTCCTTCGCTAGGGTGCACTCTGTGGTCTGTCTTACTGTACTATCTGTTATTAACTGTCTGCTTCCTGGGATGTCTGGAGCTCTAAACTTGGGTCCCCATATGCCATTAGAAAAACCACAATACGGGCTGGTGAGATGGCTCAGTGGGTAAGGGCACCCGACGGCTCTTCCAAAGGTCCAGAGTTCAAATCCCAGCAACCACATGGTGGCTCACAACCATCTGCAACGAGATCTGGCGCCCTCCTCTGGAGTGTCTGAGGACAGCTACAGTGTACTCACATATAATCAATAAATAAATCTTTAAAAAAAAAAAAAAAGAAAAACCACAATACAAATCAAGTAGTAAACATATGGAAAAGTATAAAATTAAGAGAGATGTAGTGGAAGAACAAGCCAGGACTAATGAGATGGCTTAGCTGGTAAAGGTGCTTGTAGAACAAGCCTAAAGACCTGAGTTTAGAATCCATAGTGGAGGAGAAGCCACTTCCAAAAGTTGTGCTCTTGTGTGCCTGCACTCACATACACAGATCACGTGTGCACCTACGTGCATGCATGTGTGTGCACACACACACACACATACACACACACACAAATAATTAAACTAAACTAAAATATAAAAGATCAAAAGCCCATGGCTTGGGAGATCATAGACTCCAGCCTACTACATACTATTAAACTGCTAACTATAATTACACCCATGAATTACTGCTGTTCTCAGCCTGCAGTGGGCAGCAGTTATTACAGAGACTGGTAAGAGGTCAGAGTGTAGAGAATGAGTGACAGTTGAGAGTTCAGCTCTAAATTTATCACCCTTCCCACAGAGGTTCAGGGAGCATTATGGGGGAGGGGCAGGAAGTGTAAGAGCTGGAGGACAGGGAGGGAGAAGGGGTGTGAAGTACTGTCTTCTGTACATGGTGTCTTAGTTACTGCTCTATTGCTATTGCTATGGCCAAGGATAGGTGTGTGTGTGTGTGTGTTTACATTTTTCAAAACCCGTTTTCAGTGATGGTTCTTAAATGCTTTAACTACCTTTTAGCCCACCACCCACCAGAGGTAGTAGGAAAGAAAGGATAAGGGGGAGGTGGACCTGTCTAGAAAGGTTCTTTGGAGCAACTCCCATCTGTGCTGTCTGGAAATCAGCAGTTCAGTTCACAGGTCAGCAGGCAGCCATAGCTCGACCTACTTGCAAACACTTCACGGATACATCAGCAGTCCAAGTCATTAGAGTCAGGATAGCAAACACGAGTCAGTAGTGGTGGCAGAGACAGCCAGGCCTCAGCCTTGGCTCCAGTCAGCAGGAAGGACCAGGAGGAACACCAGGAGTTCTTGGCTGTGCCTCTCTCAGGAAATCGAAGATGAGCAAAGACTCGAGACCCACAGGCATTGCACAGCTAGCTGTACCAGCAAGCCTAGCTCAGCCTCTGTCACTGCCCATCGAGTTCTGGTTACACGAGTTCTAGCTTCACAGGTCTGCCTTAGTCTTTCACGTGTGTCTACTTCAGGAAAACACTCCTTCATGTGTGTGCCCCAGCATATCCATGTATGTATGTCTGAGTGTATGCATATATATATGGATTTAATTGGGGGCTTGTTTACAATTTGAAACTTTAAAGCCCACTCCTAGTGACAAACTTCCTCCAACAAGACCAACCCTACTCAAACAAGGCCCCATCTCCTAAACCTTCTAATTCTCAAATATTTGAGCCTACGGGGCTGGCTTTTTTTTTTTTTTTTCAAGACAGGGTTTCTCTGTGTAGCCCTGGCTGTCCTGGAACTCACTTTGTAGACCAGGCTGGCCTAGAACTCAGAAATCCGCCTGCCTCTGCCTCCCAAGTGCTGGGATTAAAGGTGTGTGCCACCACCGACTGGCCAGGGGCTGTTCTTATTCAAAGCACCACCCATGGTCTTTGCACCCATGTGCTCACTGCATAGAATCACACCTATAAGACTAATCAGCCTTCCAGTCGGCAGCACTAATCGGACTCAGTGGGTTTAAAAAACAATTAGGAGAAAAGAAAAGATGTGAAAGAGTGTGGAGGGGAGGAATAGGGGTGGGTATGAGCAAGATAATCCTACATTTTGTTAAATTATCAAAGATTTAAAAAGATATCCTTTAAATAGCAAAGTTATTTATTTATTTATTTATTTATTTATTTATTTATTTGGATTTTTCAAGACAGGGTTTCTCTGTATAGCCCTGGCTGTCCTGGAACTAACTCTGTAGACCAGCTGGCCTCGAACTTAGAAGTCTGCCTGCCTCTGCCTCTCAGGTGCTGGGATTAAAGGCATGTGCCACCACTGCTCGACTATTTATTTTATTTGTGTGAATGTTTCCCTTGCATCTATGTCTGTGCACCACATGTATGCCCTGTGTGTTTGAATGTCAGAAGAGAGTGTCTATCCCCTGGAACTGGAGTTATGGATGAATGGGAGCTGCCATGTGGGTCCTGAGAATCAAACCCTGGTCCTCTCCAAGAGCAACAAGTGCTCTGAACTGCTGTGCTGTCTCTCTAGCTCTTAAAAAATATTCTTGAAAACTAGAAGGAGAAGAAGAAAGAAGAAGAAAGAGGAGGAGGAGGAGGAGAAGGGAGAAGCAGCAGCAGGCCACTGAACAGTTTGTGGGGTGTATTTCAGAGGGATGAACTCCCCAAGCATCTACTGTCGAGTGCACACCTCAGGTAAGGCTAGTGAGGGAAGAACAGTGAGGGATAATGGACAGGCCAGAGCTGACTTTGCCTGGTCAGAGAGGAAAAACTGGTTAGGGAGCTCTCAGAACATTCTGATCTCACTATGGGCGTTCAGTGTGTGTGTGTGTATGTAAAATAGAGTTCATGATACAATAAAGCTGTAAATTATGTTTTAAGATTTTTGAGTGAAGAAAAAAAAATTATAGATAAGACTCATTTTTTTGTTTTTTGTTTTTTTTTGTTTTTTTGAGACAGGGTTTCTCTCTGTAGCCCTGGCTGTCCTGGAACTCACTTTGTAGACCAGGCTGGTCTCGAACTCAGAAATCCGCCTGCCTCTGCCTCCCGAGTGCTGCTGGGATTAAAGGCGTGTGCCACCATGCCCGGCCAAGACTCAGTATTTTTATTCTTCCTTTCTTTCTCTCTCTCTCTCCCTTTTTTTTTTTTTTTCCCTTTCTTTGAGTTCGACTCTTATGTAGCCCAGGCTGGCCTTGAACTCACGATGTAGTCAGTGCCAGTCAGTACCTGGAGCTCCTGATCATTCTACCTGCAGCTCCTTTATGCTGGGATTATGGGTGTGTGCCGCCATGCCAGCCGCTCGTTCCCTTTGGTTGGTCCTCTCTGTCTCCTTCCTCAGTTTTGGTTCTCCGTCTGCTTCTGTAGATGCAAGCCCTGACTCAGGAGTACTCATCCAGTACTAGACACATACATACAGATGCAGATGTGTTTTTAGAGACTAGTGTACGCAGCCAGGCATGCAGATGTGTGCTATAGTCTGTACTCAGGAAGTAGAGGCAAGAGGATAAATTGTTCAAAGTCATAATTGGCTATAAAATAAGTTCAAAGTCGGCCTGGCTCACATGGTAACCTGTCTGCCAAAAAAAAAAAAATATTTTAGGGATATTCTTGGCTAAAAACAAGGGATTGGACTCAGGTTGTCAGGCGTGGCAGGAGCGCCTTTTCAGCGGAGCCATTCCAACAGCTTAGGTTTTGGTTTTTTGAGGCAGGGTCTCGTGTAGCCCAGGCTGGCTACAACTTGCTGTATAACTAAGACTGACCTTGAACTCTTGGTCTTCTGGCCTCTACCTTCCAAGTGTTCTGATGATAAGGGTGTGCCATCCTACAGCACCGACTTTCCGTTCCTTATTTGAGGCATGACTGCCACCTCTGTTCTCTGAAGGAAACATCAAATAAAGTTGTTATTAGTCTCTGAACACACAGCCAGAAATAAAACCTGAAGAAGAAATCCTCTGTGAGTCTTTCCACTGTTCAAACATTCCCCTCTGGAGACAAAACAGCTTCTGTCTGACAGACACAGGCTCTTTGTCTTCAAATAAACTCTTTTATTATCGTCTATGTATTTTGTCTGCATGTATGGCTGTGCCTCATGTGCATGCCTGTCGCCCTTAGCGGCCAGAAGAGGACGTCGGGTCCCCTGGGACTGGCGTTATTCGATGGTTATGGAGCAGAGTGAGTGCTGGAAACCCTTCCTCTGGAAGAGCAGCCAGTGTCGTAATGGCTGAGCCATCTCTCCAGGCCGACTCCCACATACAGTCTTATTTCGTTTTCTTTACCTGAGAAATAAGACTTCACAAAACAAGATAAGACCAAGTGTGGGAGTGAGCCTGGAGCGATGGCTCAGAGGGACAGACAAAACCAACAACAACAAGAACAACAAGAAGTCTTTTCTTTATTGATCTAGTGCCTCACCTGCTAGGTGGGTGCTCAAGGGGTGCGCCAGCACACGTGAAATCTTATTATCATGAATGACAAACAGCATGTACTCCTCGGATTTGCCCTGTACATATAACCATATGTCTTGTAGTTCTCTTCATTTTATACCCAGAACTACTCACCTTACAGAACATTGGTACTGAGCCTTTTGGGGCAGGGGGAGCAGTGTTGGGGGATAGGATATGGTCTCCTGTAGCCTGGCTGGCTTCAAACTTGTTATAAGCCTCCAATACAAACCTCTAACCTATGAACGACTAATCCTCTTGCCGCCGCCTCCCACATGCAGGGTTACAGTGCGCGCCACCCTACCAACTCTGAATAGAGGCACTTTAGAGGTCCATACGTTCACAAACACCAAGGCCTCTCCCCACCTTTCACCACAGCATGTGGTGTTCCATCAGAACACTAAATTCTCTGTACACTCGGGAGTGTGTCTGCAATGAGACCTGGGCACAGGCCTTGCTGAGTCACAGGCTAGGCACCTCTCTTGAACAGACACTGGCAAGTTGCCTCCCAAAGTGGCTCTACCAGTGTTCATTCCTGCCTTCTGCACAATGATAGCACTCAGTGTCCCTCAACTTTCTATCTTAAAAGCTCTTCCCAGCAGCTCAATAAGAGGGAAAGGTTGTCCTGTTTTGGCACACATTCTCCTGATGACAGGTGAGCCTGTGTGTGGCTCCTTTGTTCTGACTGGTGTCTTTCTATCCTTGGGACCTGTTAAGTATTCTGAGCTTGACTCGTGGGTCTCCCTCCATAGATGCCTTGTCCTCATGATGCAGGGAGCGGGGTCTCAGTCACATAGATGCCTCTGCTCTTGGTCTGAGACAAGCCTCTGGAAAAGCAGTGGACTTTTCTTTGTCCTCTCTTAGCAACACAGAGGCTTCAGCCTGACTGACTGGTGTGTTCCTTACCTTGATTATCAGGTGACAGTTGGGACTTGGGTGACTCCCAGCTCTTGCTTGAACACTTGATACCTTCCTTAAGACTAGCAATTTCTAGCTCAGATGTGAGGGCTCCTCTATGCATTCTTTCTTATTGAGATAAAATGAGTGTTAGTGTGAGTGTCTGTGTGTCTGTGAATTTGAGTATACGTGTGAGTTTTTGTATGTGTATGTTTGTGTGAGTGTGTATGTTTGTATATGTGTGTGTGTATATGGAATAGTGCCTAGGCCCTTACATTTCTAGGCTAATGGCCCACGGATACAGCCGAGTAGCAGAATACTTACCTAATGTGCTCCAGGCCCTGGGTGCCATTTCAGAACCTCATCCCTCTTTATGTCTGAGTAATATTCCATTGTGTGGGGCTGTAGGTCAGTGGAACCGTGCTGGCTTTATGTCCATGTCTGTTTTCTGTGCTGTGGTAAGCACCATTACAACTTGGAGGAGGAAAGGGAAGCCAAGGGAGGAACTTGAGGCAGGAACAGAAACAAATAAGGGGGGGAGGTTGTTGAGGGGGACACTGCTTACTGGTTGCTTCCGTGGTTTGTTCAACTGCCTTCTTATATAGCCCACTGGCAGGCAAAGCACCTCCCGCAGTGGGCTGGGCCCTCCTCCCTCAGCTAGCCGTTAAGAAAATGTCCCACAGCCACGCCTACAGGTCACTCCAATGGAGGGGAAGTCTTCAGTTGAGATTCCTTCTCTCCATGCATGTCTAGGTTTGTGTTAAGTTCACAAAAACCAGCCTTGACAGCTAGCATACGTAAGGAAGGAGCCTTGGCATCCTGCATACATAAGGCCCTGTCTTAGTCAGGGTTTCTATTCCTGCACAAACATCATGACCAAGAAGCAAGTTGGGGAGGAAAGGGTTTATTCAACTTACACTTCCATACTGTTGTTCATCACCAAGTCAGGACTGGAACTCAAGCAGGTCAGAAGGCAGGGGCTGATGCAGAGGCCATGGAGGGATGTTCTTTACTGGCTTGCCTCCCCTGACTTGCTCAGCCTGCTCTCTTATAGAACCCAAGACTACCAGCCCAGAGATGGTCCCACCCACAAGGGGCCTTTCCCCCTTGATCACTAATTGAGAAAATGCCTTACAGTTGGATCTCATGGAGGCATTTCCTCAACTGAAGCTCCTTTCTCTGTGATAACTCCAGCTGTGTCAAGTTGACACAAAACTAGCCAGTACAGGCCCCATGTTCAATTCTTTTACTGCCAAAAAAAAAAAAAAAAAACCAAAAAACCCATAATGCTATGAACAGAACAGAAACATACACAGGTTTTTGTGTGAATGTGTTTTTAACTCTCTTGGGACTGCCTAAAGGAATTGCTGGCTCATGCAGTCTGTGAGTCACTTTTTTCATTGTCGTGTTCAAATACTTAACAAAAACAACTTAAGGGAGGAAGGGCTTACATGTTAAGGGGATGAGCTTATAGAGGCTGCAGAGGAGGCGAGTCCCACTGCATGGTCTGTCAGGAAGAGCAGGGGCTAGGTGCTGTGCGCCTCTTGCTTTGCGCTAGTACTAAGACCAGGGCTCTGTGGATGGTGCCGCCCACATTTAGAGCAGGTCTCTCTATTCATATCAGCTACTTTTCTATTGCTGTGGTAAAACACCATGACCAAGGGAACTTTTAGAAGGAAGGATTTATTGAGGCTTATGGTTCCAGAGGTTTAGGGTCCATAATGGTGGAGATAGTATGGCAGCAGACAGCAGTCTTGGCAGCCAGAGTTGAAAGCTGAGAACCAAGGACTCACCTCACTGCAATCAGAAGAGGGTGGGGAGAGAACTGGGAAGGGAGAGTGGCTTTTAAACATCAAAGCCCGTCTCATTCCCAACTGTGACATATTTCCTCTACCAAGGCTACACCCCCTAATCCACTTCATACAGCACCTGCAACTGGAGACCGAGTATTCTAACACCTAGTCCTATGGGGGGATATTTTTCATTCAAACCACCCCAGTTAATCCAATCTAAAAACTCTCTTATGAACATGTTCAGAGATTCTCCCCCTAAGGGATTCTAGATCTCGTCGAGTTCAGTGTCAGACATTACAAGTCCAGCCCTTGACACAGTGACACCCAGATGTATCACTTGTAAGCCAAAACTTTCCATCTTTTGTCCCTATAATCACAAAGCCATTTTATAAGATGAATTCCACCTGTCACTAAACGTCCCTATAGTCTGTAAGAGTCCCAACACTTTTCAAAAGTCTAGAGTTTCTCCTATATAATAATAATAATAATAATAATAATAATAATAAAAGTTACAAGCTTCCAGTACACAATGGCACATAATGAATATTCCTCTTCACAAGGAGGAATGGGGACATAGCGAGGAATGATCAGACCAGAGCAAACCAAAGTTCAGCATGAAGCAGCATGGTGCTAGCCATGTCTCTCTATACCTGCCATCAAGGGTTCACCAGGCTCCAAACATCGTGCGTAGCCTCCCTGATGTCCCCAGCACTGCACAGAACACAAATAGCCTCTCTCTTGATCCAGCCCTCCTCGTGGCTGTGTGATCTTCCTGATACGAACAAAGAAGGAAGACTGAAGTCTGGTGCCAGGCAGAAGAGGAACGTGTTTTTGGGAAAGAGATCTCACATAATTCTGAGAACTTGTCAGATCATCTTGCAGGAGAGATTGGAGACAATGATTTGACAGCAATGGATGGGACAGTATCTCGGTCGGGACTTACTCCTCACATCAGGACCGCAAAAATAGATGTGGGTGTTGCTGGAACTCTTTGCTCTTCTTCCTAATGTGGCTTTGCTGAATCAACTTCCCTTTTCTGCTTTTCACTATTACTTGTGAGTTTAATTGGCCTGTGGAGGGTGGATGGCCAAGCCCAGGTTGTTAGGGCTTCCAGGCCTCAGGCTCTGATAAGCCATGGCCGGGAGTAAAGACATATTGTGAGCATTAGGCGCTTGACCCCAGATGGAGAAGAAATATTAACCAGTCCAACCCAGCATCCTGCTTCATCCCCTCTCAGGCACACCATCCCCCACCCCCATTTTGGTAAAGCAGAGAAGATGTTTGGACTTTGTTTTGTATTCTTGAGAAAGTCTGACCTTTAGTAAGCTACTCCATGGTGGGTGCACCTCAGGTGTCTGTCTTCCTATAGTTTGGGGTCCCCTTCAAGCTATTTGGTTTTGTTTTCTTTTTGTTTGTTTCTTTGTTTTTGGTACCATTCCAGCCTCTGTTTTGTCTTTAGGAATTCCGTGTCACTGAGGTCTTGCAGAGATCTTTGGGCTACTGCGTTCTGTGTATAATGGTCTTGTTAATTTGGCAGCTCTTTTGAGCAAACTAGGAGTCCTCTTGAGCTATTCCAGCACATAACATTACTACCACACTACAGGGAATATTGAAATGTGTTGATATTTTGGGGCTCTACTCTGTTGAACCCTTGGGATTCTGTTGAGCCACTTGAGACAAAGAAACAAGGGTGCTGTGATCTCTCTTGTGTTTCTGTCACCATGGGAAACAATACGTCTATATCAGCTGATGCTGCCCAGGGAGAATTCTAGTGGACTTATCTTTTCTAAACGTAGGATAGCTCACTAATTTGCATTGGGGCAAACATTAAATTGCTCCTAGTATTTCTGAAAACAACTGCGTTGCAAACCTCTGGTCACTTCAGTTTGGAGTTTTTAAAAATAATTGTTTTTAATTCATGTACATGTGTGTATGTCTGTGCTGTGGGTGTGTGGGCAACCATGGAGTTCAGAAGAAGGCATTGGGACTCCCTGGAGCTGAAGATGGAGGTGGTTTTGTGGTGCCCTGTATGGATGCAGGGCCCAGAACTTGGGTCCACTGAAAGACGAGCGAGCACCCCGATAACCAGTAATCCCTCTCATCTCTGCAGCCTCTTGAATAGTTTCAAACTCACTGAACTGTAAAACTACTATTCTTGGCATAGTTAATTTGAAATGTGTGTGAGGTGCATTCATTCTCAAACTCAAACTCTTAGGAGTGGTTTGGGGGCTACATTAATACATATAGAGAAAAGTCTTGGATTTGGGGCTCAAGGGGGTGCTGAGGCAGGTTGATGTTTGGGTAAGAGGTTTGTTAGAAGATGTGTAAATGGTACAGGAGACAGCATGGCAAAGGCTTTGAGAGAATTCAACCCCAGTGACAGACAGATGGCTGGTGTGGGGCACGCGCGCACGTGTGTACTTGTGCACTCTGAGGAGTATTCCAGCCCAGGTGGAAGAACAGGGGCTTCCTTAGCTTTCTTGGGAGGGAAGAAGGTTCCATGTCCCATGGTTGGTTGTCCCGAGCTATTGTTCTCGCTAGCAAGAATGCACACGGGACACAAGGATCCTTCTGCAGCCAAACTTTATTGCATATTGATGAGGAAGACCAAGAAGCCTCAGAAAGGTGCTGCTTAAATACCCCCTGGTGTGGCATGTCCCCACGCCTGACTGGTTGCTTTACCCACGATCTCATACGCCCCGGGGGTGGGCTTGTGACTTTGGCGCGCTTTTACTCCTGCACATGTGCACACAGCTTGATCTTTGTTTAGGTGGCATAAGGCACTGCGGAAGCCAGCGCCATCTTATGATGGTAAATGTTATTGCGGCTCTCCACAGTTGGTGACTCACCCATAGCTCACAGCTATAAACAGGCTGGCTCTGATTCCTGGGCAGTCAGGGGAAAGAGAGAGAGCTTTGTATTTGAGAAAGGCATTTATGAAAGTAGGAAAAAGGAGATCCAATTAGTTAATGTGTGCCCACCAGATTTGGTGTGTCACAGGTAGCCCCCGACAGCTTGGTGACTGTCAACCTGGGGCTAGTATGCAGAAGCCTCTATGTGAGAGCTGGGAAACACATGGGCAAGACCTGAGCAGTGTCTGGTCTGAGTTCTAACATATAAGAACAGTGCTTCTGTCTCATTTTTTTTTTTCACTCTTCACTGGGTGTGGGAAGACTAATGAAAATATAGAAATTTAATAGTCAGCTGTAAATTTGGGACTGAAAAGAACCAAAACCCAAAACTGGTTAGCTGGGACATTACCTCAGTCAGGCCAGACTATGTTGACTGGAAAACAGTTAGTGACAGATGTCCAAACCAAAGTAACTGGGTAAGGTAATGTCTTACTTTTTTTTAAAAGGCGAACAGCAAAGCCAACCACCAAGAGCGAGCACAGCAGAGTGAGGAGGTCACCGCACTGCTGTCCTATGCAGGTGGAAACTATGTCTCCCCTCACTGGTGGGCGGTCCAACTCAATCTGACTTAATTCACAGTCACCAGGGTGGAGAAGGGTGTGGCAGAGTCAGACACTCCCAGCTGTTAAATTCTAGAAACTGAACCTAAGACTATCTTGTTATAGGATTCAAGGTGCATAGCTCATATCTATCTTTAATAAAAAAATTTTTTTTGAAGCTCAAGGACAATTTTATTAAGACTTTAAAAGAAAAGCCCCAGAGTGGGCGGAGAGTAAATCCTGGCAGTGGCCTGGAGGAGGAAGAGAGGGAAGAGAAAGTCATTTGGTCTGTGTGACACTGGCATGGAGGTCGGCCAGTGGCAGACAGGCAGACAGCCACGTGACAGACCAGTGACCGCGTGGCCACGTGGCAGGCAGGGAGCGTTAGAGAAAGAGCAAGGAAGCCAAAGTACCAGAGAGCAGCGACTCAGGCTCTGGCAGCTTCCAAAAGAAAGAGACAGAAAAAAACCCTAAATATTGCTGGAAAGGTGGACAGACCCACCAGCGCCTCATGGGGCGGGAGGGGCTGCCTGTGGCTCTCACTCAAAGAGGACTAAGTTGTCCTAGCCGGGCAAACTTGAGACCAACATTTAAAAGATGATTGGCCTGTGACCTGTATGGAGAGATACTTCTGAAGGATTTCTCTGTTGCGGGAAATATCTAGAGCTAGCCCCTGCACCAGGAGATCTCACTCACTAGGTCTCTCGGACCGCCAACTCGCCAGCTCTGCTAGGTCACATGGCTCCCACCAGGCCACCTCCGATGGTACCCCTGAGTTCCTCTCACTTTCACGCAACACCCCACTCAACCCTGGTTAACCATCTACCTAATTACTCGGTAGAATCAAGACTCTTAATGATTAATTAGTCAATTAGATTTATGTATCAATAATAACACAATTTACAAGATGCCAGTACAATAATTTCAGAGCCAAATGATACTGATAAAGCAATTATTCTAATCTTTTGATAACACCACGTCAGCCTCCTTTCTGGTTCTCCCTCTCCTCCTCTGACCTGTCTCAACTCCTCGCTCCACCTCCCTTCTCCTGTCCAATCACAAGCCTCCCGCTGCCCTAATGTGATTGGACAGGGAAAATTCTGCAACATTTCTCTGCTTTGTCCACATGAAATATCCATATATTTTTGTCAGAGTTCAGATGACTAACTTTGCTAATGGGATAATTAGTAACATATATTGTGTATGTACATTTTTTTTCAGGCTGGATATGAGACTTATTACTCACACGATTTGGCAGGGTTCGGGAGAACACGTGGAACATCAGGAATGCAGGGCCGGACTCTTGTCTAGGAGACCACGAATGGGGGATGTATTTGACCCCACAGCCATTAGAGATGAGCTGCTTCTCAGAGACCATGTCTTCACATTCACCCGCGTGAAACCTAGTGAAGCCCGCTTCTTTGAGATGTGGGTCTCCTGGCGGCCTGGGAGCTTGAACTCTCCCAGGAGCCTCAGTCACATGTTCCATATTCTGCAGCTTGGTGCGGATGCCAGTGAGAACCCTGGTTACTGTTCCCCTGGGGCTTCGCTAAGGCATCACACATCCCTGTCTGGAGCCTGGGTCGGGGCAGCATTGAGATCAGAAAATTGCGACTGCCTGAAAATTGTCTCCAAGGTCTCTTAGGGCAACCCATACAGGCAACAGGCTGCATGCGCCACAAAAAGGCAGCTGTTAGCAAACATTGCACACCGGGTCCCCACGGGGAAAAGTATGTACGTTTTAAATGACCAAGTCTCTATGCTTTACTAAGATAATTGCTTATGCTTTCTTTCTGCTGCTTTTCTTTTCAGGACTTTGACTACTTAGAGAACAAGGTCAAGGTTCATTTATGTGTCTCTGTGGGTTAAAGTCTTTTAAATGGCCACTTAGGACTGCAGAGACTGGCTCAGCAGTGAGGGGCACTTAACTGCTTCTGCTCTCCATTTAACTTAAACCTCAATAAAATAAAATAAAATAAAATAAAAAAACAGGTCCGGCAAGAGTGGCTAACGATGCTTTCTACCAAGGCCGACAATTTGAGACAGATACCGGGGACCCCCATGGTAGGAGAAACTAGCCCCTTCCGGTAAGATGTCCTCTAACCTTTACATGAACTCTGTGGTGTGTGTGTGTGTGCATGTATGTGTGTGTATGTGTGTGTGTGTGTTTGTGTATGTGTGTGTGTATGTGTGTGTGTGTATGTGTGTATGTGTATGTGTGTGTGTATGTGTGTGTGTGTATGTGTGTGTGTGTGTGTGTATGTGTGTGTGATAAACAAGTACCATTTAAAAACAAGTAAACCTACGTGTCCCTCAGGGCTGCCAAGATGGACTTGAGGAGTCCCCGGCCTCTTTATTCCTCCCAGTGCCCATGAAAGACCCACAACGTGAGGACTCCCTCACGTTCTGACTCAGGAGAGGCGACACCCCAAAATCACCCACAAGAAACGATCTTGCTGCAACTGCAAGAGGATTTTTATTCGAGAGCATTCTCGGGCCCATGGTCATACACCACGCAGGGGTAGAGGACCATGGCGCGCCGAGTAGCTGAGTAAGGGGATATTTAAAGGAAGAAACCACAATTCATGGAGGTGGGGAGGGCGTTGTTGGAAAATACCAAAAATACCAGTTAAGAGTCACAAGGAAGTATAAAGTCACAAGTGTCAGGTTATCTCTCAAGGCAGTTTCTAAGAGCCCCTAACAATCTAAGAGCCCCTAAAGGTAGCACATTTGCATTGCAGGTTCCAGTAATGGTCAGGGTGCCATTCTTTGAATTGAACCCAGGAAGCGGGTAGGTGGAGGAATGTCGCTATCTGTTTTATGACCAGTACTTGGAGCACTAAGCCACAAAGGCTACACTCCCAAGCCTGGGCCCAAAAGCCTCGAATTTTGTTTTTACTTTGCTATACTTTTTTAATACTTCTTCATTCCCCACTTCTACTAGTTAATAGTTCTAATCTTAGAACTAGACACTATCTTCTCCCTGACATAGTTGATCCTTTAGGGCATGGTACTGTTATCTCAAAACTAAAAGCCACACTGCATTAATTCTTGTTTTAATAAAGGTGACTTGCCTATTTAACACACATGGACCTATAATTAAAAGCAGAAGCAAAATCAAAAGGGGTCCCATAAAGGTAGAAAGTAGGGTGGTCAAGAGTACAAGATAAGGGCCTTTCCACCAGAGTCTCAAGGTTTTCTGCGTGGAGATGTCTAGCAGGTCTTCTGGAGCAGGCCTTCTGGAGCTGCTGTTTCACTCGCTGTCTCACTCACTGGAGCACCTTGAGCCTAGAGAACAAAGGCTGGGAAAGCAGCATGTCAGCACTATGTACAGAGGCTATTTTTACCAGTGGAGGGGGCCCCCTGTAGAGTAATTTATAAGGGGGTCAGTCTAAACTGTCCAGGGGTGTTTCTAACTCTGAAGAGCAAAGGGTAGGAGAGGAGAGCTATCCAATCATTAGCGCCAGTCTCCGCTGTCAATTTGGTAAGGGTCTCTTAATGGTTTTATTTATTCTCTCTACCTGTCCTGAGCTTTGGGGCCTGCATGCACAATGTAACTTTTAACTAATCTCTAATGTCTTGGCCAGTCCCTGATTTACCTGGGCAACAAAGGCAGGTCCATTACCTTGGGAAGATTTCTTTTAGGATCTTCAGTCCTGGTAGGAAAGGCTTTTATCCATCTTGAAACGGTGTCTATAAACACTAACAAGTACTTGTTGCAATATCTAGCTGGCTTAATTTCTGTAAATTCTACCTCGTCATAGCACAGGCCTTGCAGCTTTTGGCTATTTCTTCTGCCAAGTCAGAGAGTCCTGTAACATAGTAGTCAAAGGACCTAACCACACCTTTGAATTTCTTGGCCCCCAGGTGGGTCAAATACTGTCCATAACTTGATAGTGCTCAGGAGTGTATCTAAAGCTGGTCTCTCTGATGTCATAATAATTTTTAGGCTCCTTGACTGCCAGGATTATTGCTCCTTGGGCCACCTGTTTGGTGGTTAGATCTGCCATCTGATTTTCTTTAGCCACAGCATCTTAGGTTTTTTTCTACAGATGTCAACAGCCCTCTTTGTCTGTATATTGCTCCGTACAGTGGCAAAAGCATACCTGCTGTCAGTGTAGACTTTTCTTTTGCCATTTATGGACCTTGTCTCAAAGTCACAAGTTCAGCTTTCTGGGCCGACGTCCCTTCAGGGAGGCTGCTGGCCTAGATCACTTGCTTTTTGTCCACCACCATACTGCTGTCCCCGCCTTCTGCTTACCTTTAACCTCGAGGCTACTGTCATCAGTGTACCAGCTCGAACCCTCAGGCCAAGGCTGATCTGATCCTTCAGATCATTTCAAGTACCAGTTTCTCAGCACAGTGATGAGTAGGTGCAGTCTCACGCAGTGGGACAGCAGGTGGAACGAAGCGAAGGTCACTCGTTCAGTCAACAAAAAGTTCTGATGTGTCACAGGAGCATTGGTAGTCATCCATCAGTCAGGGGGCTTTTGGATAATGCTTTCAAGAGCGTGGGATGCCATTACAGCTAGTTACTGTCCCAGAGTGAGCTTATCAGCATCCTTGACAAGCAGATTATGGCAGCAATAGCTTTCAGGCAAGAAAATCACCCGCTGGCAACAGGGTGTAACTTCTTGGATAGGTAAGCCACTGGCCTTTTTCAAAGTCCCAAAGTCTGAGAAAGGACTCCTCTGGTGACCCCTGGTCTCTCTTCCACATAAAGAGTGAAAGGCTTGGTTAGGTCAGACGAAGGCTGGCCATCAGTAGGGCCTGTTTTATTTCTCTAAAGGCTTTCAGGTGATCTGGGATCCACACAAACACTTCCCCTTCCTTGGTTAGGAGGTACAATGGGAAGCTAAGGTCGCCAACCCAGGTGTCTAGAGTCTGTAGAAGCCAGCAGTACCCAAGAATTTTCTTACTTGCCTTGGCGTAGTTAGCCACTACTTCCCGTCTCGAAGGGTGTATCTCAAGTAAGTAACTTCAGTCTGACACAGCTGAGTCTTTTTAGCTGAGGCTCGGTCTTCAGTTGCCCAGGTTTCCTGTCTAGATCCTGTCTTTTTCTTTCTCTCCTATCAAATTTCTCTCTTGTCTAAGATCCCTCCTGTTTTCTCTTTCTTCTGCCTCTCACCTCTCTCTCTCTCACACACACTTTCTCTGCCTCTTTCACTAATCACATAACTGACATAACTGTCTCCCTCTCATAATACACCTTCTAATCTCTGAAGTTTCTTTCTGATATCGGGAGCCAACTGCCTTATGAAGGCCGGCCAGGCCACTGAGGCCTTCTAGGCTTCCTAGGTAAGATCAAAGGGAGTGAACTGCCTGAAGGCTTCCATAAGCCTTTCAAGGAACATTGAGGGAGGTTCGATTGGCCCCTGCATTACCTCTTACCTTAGCCAAATTAGTGGGCCCATCTTGAGGCACCTTGGAGACCAGAGCCTGGCGTTAGATTTTCAAGCTCTCCTTACCTTCAGCCATGTCGCAGTCGCAACTGGGGCGAGTCAAAAGGAATCCCATGTCAATCTCATTTTGTAGCTGTGTAGACCGCCCGTTGGCTCCCGGGCTATTTTTCTAGCCTCTAACAGAATTCTCTCTCGCTCTTCGGTTGTTAAGAGCATCTGCAACAGCTGTTGACAATCATCTCAAGTAGGCTGATGAGAAAACATAAGGAACTCTACCAACCCTGTGAGGCATTGGGGATCCTGAGAAAGGGGGTGGTTAGTTCTCCAGTTATAAATACCAGCAGAGGAAAATGACCAGTACTGAAGGGTTTAAAGTTTGGGCGGGTCCACCAGAGTCCGCCCGGACTCTGTGCTCTGCAGCTCCATGTACCCGCAGCGGTCCGTCTCTCAACACCCCGAGGGGTTTGGGGTTCCCTCCGTGGCTGGGGTTGAGGCTGTGGATAAGGGGAAGGTTGTGGACTAGGCCACTCAGGAGGCTTCATACAGCCACAATTTTGAGAAGCAAAACCAAATTTTAACAGTGAAAACAATCTATTTTTTCTTTAAAAATGAACTCCAAAAACATTACTTGCTACAAATTTTGGTGGCCTGTTCCTGCACACAAACACAAGAAGGTGTAGCCGCCAATATTTCAAAAAGACACTACCCTAAATCTTTTATAAATCGGATTTCTAGGATAAGAATTACATAGAATATTACTCAATTTAGGCGTATCTTTAGAGACCTGTTCCCATGGGTTGTCTCATGCTGCATGTTGTAGTTCTAAATTACTCTAACCCAGAGTTACCAGTTTTAAGTCAACTTTTTGTTACCAATGTTACAAATTTTTAATCATAACTAATAACTTATGAGCCACTAATCTATAACCAAGACATATAAAACATATTTATACTTTTGAAACAAACTATTTAGAAACAAAAATGAAATGGCCGCATACATTTGCTCATTTAAACCAAACAAAATTCTTAATTTTTCTAGCTGTAACTTCAAGAGAGGAGCACCTTGTCACCTGATGAATCTAATTATCACAAGCACAGAGATTTTTGTAGAACTTGAGAAGCTGCTGGTCCCTATAAGAGCAGCATTTATAATCAGCTCCTAGCAGGGCTTCTCTAGCCACACTAGATTCCTAACTACAGGTGCAGGGCTCCAAAGACCAATTAAAACTGTTTATTTTATTTTATTTTTTTTTTACCAAATTATCCCCAGATAGTCGGAGAGTACTGCTTTTCTCAAAACCCATTCTCTCACATCTCAGGTGTAAACTATCTCTAGTCAGGGTATAAAGCACCTATGAGAATTACCTTTGCTTTTCTAGATTTTCACATAGCTCTAAACACATACACAAAAACACATAAAACAGAAATCAACAGATCCAGACACATTTGACCCTTTCTTGTCCTCTACAAGCAGGCAAAAGAATTAGACGATTTTGGAGGGGGAAGCTTCCGCTTCAACAGAACTCGGTCCCTCTGACCGATCCGGAGACGGCCAGGCGTCCCTGGCTCTCCTTACCTCCCAGGGTGTCCCCCGGGGCCACAGCCTGTGGTCCTCCTAGCACGTCTGCCGACCACAGTCCTCCAGTCCTTACGGCCCAAAAGGACAGCTGCAAATACCGACCGCGCGCGCATTTCAGACCCCATCACCCCATCGTCTACAAACACCAGCATCCATTTCTACCTAGACGACCAAAACCAGAGAAGCACACTTGTTCCTCACTCTGCCAGGTGTAAAACCAAGGCACGAGGTGGGACTCGAACCCAAGATCTCGCAACCCGAAAACCAAGACACAAATTTCACTCTGCCAGGTGTAAAACCAAGGCACGAGGTGGGACTCGAACCCACGATCTCGCAACCCGAAAACCAAGACACAAATTTCACTCTGCCAGGTGTAAAACCAAGGCACGAGGTGGGACTCGAACCCACGATCTCGCAACCTGAAAACCAAGACACAAATTTAATAAACTCAGATGGATCCGAACTCAGACTTCGCCATGCTTCAGAAACATAGGACAAGACACAAATAACCCAACACAACAAGCACATGTTCCAATGTTCGTTTCAGAAAACAGACACTCAAAACAGAGACACCGGCCGGCACACACACAAAAGGGGATCCCCATACCTCCAAGTCGGTTCCTGGGTGTGAGGGGTGGTCGCATTTCCCGGCCAATGCACCAAATGAAAGACCCACAACGTGAGGACTCCCTCACGTTCTGACTCAGGAGAGGCGACACCCCAAAATCACCCACAAGAAACGATCTTGCTGCAACTGCAAGAGGATTTTTATTCGAGAGCGTTCTCGGGCCCATGGTCATACACCACGCAGGGGTAGAGGACCATGGCGCGCCGAGTAGCTGAGTAAGGGGATATTTAAAGGAAGAAACCACAATTCATGGAGGTGGGGAGGGCGTTGTTGGAAAATACCAAAAATACCAGTTAAGAGTCACAAGGAAGTATAAAGTCACAAGTGTCAGGTTATCTCTCAAGGCAGTTTCTAAGAGCCCCTAACAATCTAAGAGCCCCTAAAGGTAGCACATTTGCATTGCAGGTTCCAGTAATGGTCAGGGTGCCATTCTTTGAATTGAACCCAGGAAGCGGGTAGGTGGAGGAATGTCGCTATCTGTTTTATGACCAGTACTTGGAGCACTAAGCCACAAAGGCTACACTCCCAAGCCTGGGCCCAAAAGCCTCGAATTTTGTTTTTACTTTGCTATACTTTTTTAATACTTCTTCACCCACACCGAGGAAATAGCCTGTATTCGCACTTTCCATATGATGCGCCTGTTTGATTGGCCCACTGAGCAGGTGGCCAGGTCCAGAATATGAAGGTTCCCAGAGCTGGGCCTCTGCCCCTCAAAATTCGTTCATCAGCAGATGTCTCACCGCGCTGGCATATACCACATCCTGGGGGTCCCTACTGCAGCGAGGGCTTCACCCTCAGTCTCTCCTGATGGCCTCTTAGGGGCTCCTTGCTGGAGCTCCAGTTCTGACACATATTGCTTGTCCTTAGTGGCTCTCTGGAACTTTGCTGCAAGCCTCTACAGTCCCTTCACCCTGGCAGGTTCCATGCCTGCCAAACAGTACCACGAGGAGGACAGTGCTGAGTTCCGTTGCCAGCTCAAGGGGTGGCCTGGCCTCACTGAACCACTGTGGTGTCAGCTTCTGTGTGCTGATCCTGTGGAACATTTCTCCGATGGGTTGGGTTTCCATGGGGAAGCCCTTTAGTTGCATTCTTAGTTTAGGCTTTCAGTATGCAAATTGAATTTTCAAGAGTCGGAGCTTCAATGGGTGGCACCTTTTCTACTGTGCTCCCTGCCCCCACACTCCCCCCCCCCAACCCTTGGTTTATTCCAGACAGGGATTCTCTGTGTAGCCCTGGCTGTCCTGGAACTCACTTTGTAGACCAGGCTGGCCTTGAACTCAGAAATCTGCCTGCCTCTGCCTCCCAAGTGCTGGGATTAAAGGTGTGCACCACTACCTCCTGGCTGACTCAGCCTTAATCTATAACCACCTTTTTTTTTTTTTTTTAGTTTTAAGATTTATCTCTTTATATTTTTAAATTATGTGTATATGTGTATTGAGGAGGGCCTCTGCAAGTGTGAATGCAATACCCATCAGAGTCAGAAGAGGGAGTTTTGAGCAGTGTAATGTTAGGGCTAAGAACCGAAACACACGCCAACCCCCAACACACACCCACACATACCCACCTCCTCCCACCCGCACCCCTGTCCTTTGCAAGAGCAGTATGCATTCTTAATGACTGAGTCTTGTCTCCACTGGCCTTATGTTTAACAATCAAAAGATTCACACCCAGAACAGCCACAGAGGATGGCTCTTCTAAGGCGAGCACAAGCATGTGAATAGGAAACTTAAGGGCTCTAGTCTCATGAAGGAACGTTTCACACAGGAGAGAGGATGTTCTGCTAAAGCAAGCACATGAAAGGACACGTGATGAAGGATTCTTTGCTAACTACACACATGTATTGGTCCCCCTTACTTTTGCATAGTTGAGCTGCATTTGTTGGGGTACCATAAAGAGAACACACCAAGAAATTTCTGGTGTGGTGTGTTATAGTTTCTGGATGCTTCTGCAGACGTAGGCTGATTGACAGAATGATGTCAGCTAAGACAGATGATGTACCAGTGCTGAGACAAGACAAGTGTTGAGGCAAGACCCGTGGAGGGCACATGATGTTTGCAGAGAGTATAAATAGGAGTTGATGGACGGTGCCGGGGCGGAGTTTGGCTTGCTGGTACAGCTAGCTGTGCATCACTTGTGGGTCTCGAGTCTTCTCTGATCTTCACTTCCCTGAGAGAGGCACAGTGGAGAACTTCTCCTGGTGTTCCTGCTGTTCCCTCCTGCAGACTGGAGCCAAGGCTGAGGCCTGGATGTCTCTGCCATCACTGTTGACTCGTGTTTGCTATCCTGACTCTAATGACTTGGACTGCTGATGTATCCGTGAAGTGTTTGCAAGTAGGTCGAGCTATGGCTGCCTGCTGATCTGTGAACTGAACTGCTGATTTCCAGACAGCACAGATGGGAGTTGCTCCAAAGAACCTTTCTAGACAGGTCCACCTCCCCCTTATCCTTTCTTTTCCACTGTCTCTCGTGGGTGGTGGGCTACAAGAGACATTAAAATGTTTAAAAACCATCATTAAAAATAAAGATTAAAAGAATTAAAGTGACAAGCCTGGCTTCCTGGTTCTCAGGCCTTCTGCGCTCATCCATTGGTGTAATGCTTACCCTTGCTTCCATCTTGTAGTCCCGATTTTGTAACATTTGTGTCTTATAAGCTGTGTAACAACTTGAAACGAAACACCCTACAATGCAGGGATTCCAATCAATTCCTACCACTGAAAGCCAGCGCTTCTCTTTAGCAGTAGATAGATGATCTGTGGTTTCTCTTAAGCAGCCACTACACCCTCATCAACATGAACGTAGCTATAGAAGGTTAATTCATCATCACCCTCTGTGTCCACCCCTCCGCCCCCAGTTTTAAGGGCCAAGTCTCTGAAAGGCATGGGGACTGGTGAAAGTCACATCAAGATTAACATGAAAGAAGCCAGTTGTCAGACAAACCCTGGAAGTCCTTCCTCACTGGGCTCCACTCAGCAAACAGAGCATCCCTGAGAAAACCCGCCTTATTCAAACTGGGACAGATAGGAGCTATGTAGATGACCTAAACATGGTCACTGATTTCCTGACCCAGTGCTTCTAAGAACAAGTTTTTCCCTCAGCTCACAGGCCCAGCCCCATTCTCAGAAGTGCTTTCTTTTTCTTAACAAACTGTCTCTATTTCTATTTCTAACCATGTGTCCCCTGCTGACCAAATGTTTTGCCCTCAGACACAGAGATCTGGAAACTTGAGTGGGGGCCACAGACTCGAACCCTCACCTGTAACACTAGGCTCAATTCCCAGGGCCAAAAAGAAAATCAAGAAGAATTTATTTCCTATACTTATATCTCAGAGTCTCCGGTCTGTGACACAGTGAGTGATTTGGTTGTTTCTGGGCCTCTGCTCTCTGAGGCAGAGCATGGTGACAAATGTAGTATGCTGGGTCAGAACTGCTCACCTCATGGTGGCCAGGAAGCAAAGAGGAAAGGACAAAGATGTAGCTCTGGCTGTCCTGGAACTCACTCTGAAGACCAGGCTCGAACATAGCGATCTACCTGCCTCTGCCTCCCAAGTGCTGGGATTAAAGGCGTGCGCCATCACCTCCTGGCTGTTCAAGGTTTCCCTTTAACGGTGCCAATCTCTTTTCCAGTAACAGATGCTTTCTCAGCACCCATCTTGTCTGCAACTTGAAACTCTCTTCTTCCACCCCCCTCACCCCCCCAGAATGGCACATCTCCATATCTTTCTTTTCCACTTACCTCTCTCTCTCTCTCACTGGATAAGGGCGGTACACTGTAACCACGACACAGTCTGAATGTTCTCCTGCTTTGAAATTTCCTCTGTCAAACAGGTTAGTCCGCGACTTTTGAATCTGGCCTCACTCACATCCTCAGAGCAGGGGCAGATTCCAGCCAGGTTCTTTCCACAGTGCGCCAGAAACGGACTCCTGCTCAGTTTCTGATAAAGTCCTTTTTCGCCCTGAAACCGCGGGAGCTGGGCCTCTATTGTCTGGATTTCGTTTGATATTCTTGTCTTCTGAACTCCTGCCAGGATGGCACAGGAAAGTCTGTTTATAATATTCTAGAGTTTCTATCGTGTAAAGCTGCAAAACTCTACGATGGTCTTCTGGCAAACCTTGGTCAAGGGCTGACCAAGGACCAGGTGATGGGGTTGTCATGGCAGCAGCCCACTTCTTCATACCGATATTCTCATTGCTTTGCTCAGATCCTTTCCAAAGTATCTGAGTAGCAGAAGGGAGGAAGCATTTCTTTTGGCTCACAGTTCAAGAGGGGTCCAGTCCGTCAAGGAGGGAAGCTGGAGTTGGATGCTGTCGTTCTGTTTGATTTCCCCCTTTTTCTCCTGATACCCAAGACTGTGGCATGCTACCACCCACATTTGAATTGGTCCTCCGACCTCAGCTAACCCCATCTAGCAACCCACTCAGGAGCGTCCTTAAAGGTTTGTTTCATCCTGTCATGCTGATGTCATTAACTCTCCGCAATAGCTGGGTTTTCCACAGCAGCTGTATCGCTTACATCCTCACTGGCTGTTCACGAGAGCTCCATCTTTTCCTGTGCTTGACAACACGTTTATTTCTGCCACTCAAAATGTATAGCTGTCGGGGCTGGGGGAGATGCTTCTCAGTGGTTAAAGTGCTTGCCATCCAAGGGTGAGGACATGAGTTAGATCCCCAGCACCCTTGTCAGTACCAGGTGTGCACTGTGGCTTGCCTGTAAGTCCAGCCTTAGAAAGCAGAGACACAGGATCTCCTAAGCAAGCCAGCTAGCAAGCCTTGTTATCTTGGTGAAATCTGGGTTTGATTGAGACACCCTGACTCAACAAACAAGGTGAGAGAACGATCGAGTGTGATCCTAGATGTTATCATTAGGCCTCCTTATGCACACACCCTTTGCACCTGCAGAGAGGCCTGCGCACGTGCTGCCACGCCACACAAGCAAACATCCACAGACACACACACACACACACACACACACACACACACACACACACACACACACAAATGGAAAAAGAAGAGAACTGTAGTTCCCAGTTGGCATAGGTAGTATGTCAATTTGGTTTTGATTTGCTTTTCTAAGAGACTAATAATGTGCATATTTCTAAGTACTTAGTGGCCGTTTGTATATGTTTCTGAAAAAGTTTATTGAGTTTTTGTTGTTTTGTTTTGGTTAATAATATTTTCTGTTATTATTTAAAACGATACTAACATTTTATTTAATATCAATAAATAGTGTTAATATTTTGTTAGATAATTTAAAAATTGGATTTTTTTTTTTTTATAACTGACAAAAAGGTTTTTTTCTTGTTGTACTCTAGGTACTAACTCCTTATTGGGTATGAAGAAGGGAAGGGAAGTACTGGGGCTGGTGAGGTGCTGAGCACAAATCTAATAAGCACATTTCAGCTCCTGGAGCCCATGTAAAACCCCTGATGTGAGGCTCACGTCTGTGATCCCAGCATTCCCTGCTAATGGCAGGACAGACAGACATCACCTGGAAGCTCACAGCCAACGGCCTGGAGTGCACAGAGCAGCAGAAACAACAGAAGGGATTCAGAGTGCTCACAGCTCCTGCAGAGCACCCTGTTTCAGGTCCCAGCACCCACATCAGGTGGCTCCCAACCACCTGAAACTCCAGTGCCAAGGGATCTGATTCCCTCTTACCGTCTCTGTGGGCACTGCATGCACGTGGGGCACATACAGACAAGACACACATAAGTAAGAACACATTTAAAGCCTGGCTGAGATGCTACACACTTTTCATCTCAGCACTCAGGAGGCAGGAGCAGGCTGATCTCTGAGTTCAAGGTCAGCCTGGTCTACAAAGTGAGCTCCAGGACATCCAGGGCTACACAGAGAAACCCTGTCTTGAAAAAACAAAAACAAACCAACACACACACATACACACACACACACAAAATGCAAAACTTGTCCTCTGACATGTGATGGCATGCAAATGCGCATGTGTATGTGTATGAGTGTGTATGCGCCCCAACACCTTCCCCACACTAATAATAATGGTAATAATAATGATAAAATCCCTAAGTGAGTACTTCCTACCACTCCAAGCTCTCTGGCCGCTTCCCTTCCTCCCTCAGGTGCTATCTTTTGAAATGAGAAGATTTTAAATCTTGAGTTGTAGTGATCTATTTTTTTCCTTTGTTTTTTATTCTTTTGGTGGTGTACTTAGAAAACTGTCACCTAATCTAAGGTCACAGAGGTTGCCACCTCTTTCCTTCTAATGGCTTTGTAGTTTTAATTCTTTTTCTTTTCTTTACTTTTCTTTTCTTTTTCTTTTTTTTTTTTTTTGAGACAGGGTTTCTCTGTATAGCCCTGGCTGTCCTGGAGCTCACTTGGTAGACCAAGTAGGCTGGCCTCGAACTCAGAAATCCGCCTGCCTCTGCCTCCCGAGTGCTGGGATTAAAGGCGTGCGCCACCACGCCCAGCCTGTAGTTGTAATTCTTGTATTTCACTGCTGAGCAGTTGTCTCAGTGCCTGAAGTCAGAAGAAAACTATTCTTCTTACACTGGAGGATCTTGGTAACCATCAATTGGCCTATGGCTTGATTTCTGGACTCTCAGTTTTATTCCATTAATCTATGTCCATCTTTATGTTGGTCTCACAGTTTTGATTACAGTTTTATAGTAAGTTTTGACATCAAGAAGTATAAACTCGGGGTGGTACTGTATGCCTATGTAATCCCATGTGGAGGTCAGAGGTCAGTTTACAGAAGTTGATGCTCTCCTGCCACCGTTGGAGGTCCCAGGGATTCAGTTCAGGTAGCCAGGATTGGTGGCAAATGTCTTTAATTGCTGAACCATCTTTCTGGCCTCTCTAAAGTATTTTGGCTATTCCTTGCCTCTTGAATCGCCTTATGACTTTTAGGATCAGTTTCATTTCTGCAAAAAGAGGCAATTGAAATTTTTATAGGCATTGCCTTGGACTCACTGGTGGGAGTTGGCAGAATTATCACAATAACACAATCAGGTTTTCCAACCCATGAACACCAAATCTTCTGATATATTTAGTACTAAATGCCTTTAAACAATGTTTTGTGACTTTTCATTGGAGAAGTCTTAAAATTTATTTGTTGACTTTCTTGGTAAGGTTTTAATCTTTCTGATGCTATGGTAAGTAGAATTTTTCCCCCTAGTTTTTTCTTGTTTTGTTTTGTTTCTGAGACAGGGTTTCTCTGAAAGAGAGCTCTGCCTGTCCGTGAACTTGCTTTGTCAACAAGGCTAACTTTGAACTCACAGGGAACTGCATGCCTCTGCCTCCCCAGTGTTGGGATTAAAGATCTGCACTCTTGGTTCCTTTGTTTTTTAAATTAATTAATTAGTTGATTAATTAATTTAAAAAACAGTGTCTCATGTATTCCAGGATGGCCTCAAATTGATTTTGTGGCTAAGAATGACCGTGGACACCTGATTCTGTCTCTACTCCTAAGCACTAAGTCTATGCATGTGACATTTCATCCAGCTGATGTCAGGCTACCCGCTGCTTATGTTACTTATTTTTCTATTTAGACAGGGTCTCCTGTAGTTCCCACTAGCCTCAGCCTGACTCCACGTGTCTTCCTCCCAAGTGCTGGAGGTGGCAGGTGGGCGGCACAGTGCCTGGCTGTGTTGACTTTTGAAGAAGGCAGCTGTTTTCTCTGCGGGCAGGAAGATAGCAGCAGGACGTGTAGGTGTGTTGCTATGACACCGTGTGCTGCTGCTGTCACGTAACTGCTCTGAAGTCATAGATGGCAAGTTAGATTCTGTGACACAAAGGGAAACGTGTCTGACTAATCATTCCCACACTGCCTTCGCTTCTGAGGGCTCCCTGGCCTGGGAGAGTTTGAGCAGAAGTGTAAGTTTGGGTTTACAGAGCTCTTGTTCCCTCTCGATGTCCTGACCCTTCACTCCTGTAGGATTTGGGCTCGTCCTTTCTGAAGGGACAGGAACTCCTTTAGTGAGCATGGGCTGTGGTCATATTTCTTTTCTCTTTTTCTTTTCTAACGTTTTTGAGGTAACCTAGGCTGACCTCTGAGGATAGCCCAAGTGCTGACACTTCAGGTATGTGACACCATGCCCCGCTACTGTCACATTTTGTCACATGCCTTTTGCCTGTACTTACTGACTGGAGAGCTGTTTATTCATGCTTTGCCCATGTCAAAACTGGATAACTGATTCTTCTCTTTCACCTACAAGTTAGACCAGGATGGGCATTTTCATCCTTTTTATTTTTTAAGACAAGGGCTCTCTGTGTAGTCCAATGACTTAGTACTTACTGCCCAGACCCTCGTCTTCCTGCCTCCTCCTCCCAAGCCCTGAGACTACAGATTCACACCACCACGCCCAGCTGTTTGTATAGTTCAGGATTAGAGAGTAGAGAAAAATGGTCTGGGAGTAATTTCTGACATTGTAGACAAAGAATAGATTATTGTTCATCAATTAAACATTCTACTGTTCTTTATGCCTTTTAAGTTCAAATTACGCATTTTGTTATTTTATTATGAAGCTCTACATATGTGCGTGCTGGCGATTCAAACTCAGCCCTCAGATGGCTGTGTAACACCTTGCATAGATAAACACCGAGCCATTTCTGCAGACCCATCTTTCTTTTCTTTTGTTCTTGTTTGAGACAGGGTCTCACTATGTAGCCCTGGTTGGTTCCATAACTTCCCACTATGCTTCACTCCCATTTGTCCTTTTAAAATTAAAATTTTATTAACTCAGCTTGAACAGTGTAAGCTCCACTATAAATATAGTCCATTGGAGTCTCTTAAATATTTTAAATCTCTCATCTAAATTTAACATCCAATATATTTGATTTTCTCTTAAAGCGTTTCGATGCATGACAGGGCAGTGTCTCTTTAGACATCGTTTCAACTTACTGGGCAGCCTAGGCTGTCTATGAACACCTGATCTTCCTGCTTCAGCCTCCTGAATGCTGGTATTATAAGAGTATATTACCATTAGTCGGACATCTAACTCCAGTGAGAATAAACTCCCTAACTACTTCAACACTTCTTGTAAGTCTAACAAAGGTTTACATGTCGTCATCATGATTCTTTGAAGTATTATCATTGTTTGCAGTCAGCGTGTACACATCCTCACCTAGAATCACAGTCCTAGTTTGGGTTAATATTACTGTGATGGAACAGCATGACCAAAAGTAACTTAGGGAGGAGAGGGTTTATTTGACTTCTATATAATAGTCCATCGCTGAAGGAAGGCAGGACAGGAACTCAAGCAGAGCAGCATCCTGGAGGCAGGAGCTGATACAGAGGCTATGGAGGGGTGCTGCTTACTGGCTTGCTCAGCCTGCTTTCTTACAGAACCCAGGGGTACCAGCCCAGGGATGGCAACACCCACAGTGGGCTGGGTCCTCCCCATCAATTAGTAATTGGAGGGGGCTGGTCGGGGGCACAACACTTGGGACATCAGTCAATCAATCAATCAATCAATCAATCAATGCCTTACAGCTGGATTTTTGAAAAAAATTATTTTATGTATGTGAGTACACTGTCACTGTCTTCAGACACATCAGAGGAGGGCATCGGATCCCATTACAGATGGTTGTGAGCCACCATGTGGTTGCTGGGAATTGAGCTCATGACCTCTGGAAGAGCAGTCAGTGCTCTTAGCAGGTGAGCTGTGTCTCTCCAGCCCTTACAGCTGGATCTTATGGAGTCAGTTTCCAAATCGAGGCTCCCTCCATTGTATCTCCATTTTCATCTCTAATTTTAGTAATTAACATCTTTATTCTCTATTTTTAAAAAAGTTAATTTGGCCAAATGTTTGTTAAACTGATTGAAATTTCTCAGAGAGTCATAGAGACTTTGTTGTTTCTGGTTTGTTTGCTTCTGTTTTGTTTATTTTTGCCCGGACTTTGAAGATTTCCTCCTGCCTTCTCTTTGCAGGCGTGGTCCATTTTAGTTTTCTTGAACTTTCAAATGTGCTATTGAGTTATTAAAATGACATCACACCCATGTATTGATGAAGCACTTCGCACCACAAACATGCCTCTTAGAAGTGCCTTCAGGGTGGGGCATACACTTGAGGTCATTGTGTTTGAACTTCGCTCAGCTCAGCGAGGTGTCACCTTTCTCCCTGACTTTTGCCCCCATGCAGTCTCCTTTTAACCAGTTATGAGCTGTTTAGATTCCATGTGTTTGCATGCTTTCTGCCATGTCTGTTTACTGGTATCCAGCTTTCATCCGAGGGAGACAGGCAGGACTTAGGGTATTGTTTTAAAAGATTTATTTATTGTATTTATATGAGTACGCTATAGCTGTCTTCAGACACACCAGAACAGGGCATTGGATCCCAATTATAGATGGTTGTGAGCCTCCATGTGGTTGCTGGGAATTGAACTCAGGACCTCTGGAAGAACAGTCAGTGCTCTTAACCCCTGAGCCATCTCTCCAGCCCTTAAGGTATTATTTTAATGTTCTTATACCTGTTGAGACTTGATTTGTGTCCTAAGATGTGGTTAATTTTGAAGAAACTTCTATTGGATGCTGAGAAAATAGTAAATGTTTTAGTGTTTATGTGGTATGTTCTATAGATGTCTGTTAAGTCCATTTGAGTTATTTAACCTCAGTATTTCTCTGTTTAGTTTTTGCCTTGAGATAACAGGTCTGTCTAATGGTAGAAGCTGGTAATGTCATTCACTCTTACTATGCTAGGGTGATATGTTATCTTGGCTATAGCATTGTTTCTTGTATCTAATTGGATGACATTTTTGATGCATAATGTTTAAATTTTTAATATACTCTGGGTGCATTTTTTTTAATGACTAGGTAGGGTCCTTTCCTATCTTTTCTAATTAGTTGTGGTTCAATGTCTAATTAGTCAGATATTAAAATAGCTTGCTTCTTGGTTCCATTTGTGTGGAATATTTTTCCTACCTTTTATCCTATGTGAGGCATATTTCTTGGATGCAGCAGAAAGATGGATCCTGTGTTCCAATCCGTGCATTAGTGTTTATTTGTTTTAACTCTGGAATTTTAGATGCTGTGGAGGGGTGTTGCTTACTGTCTTGCTCAGCATGGCTTGCTCAGTCTGCTTCCTTATAGGACCCAGGACCACCAGCCCAGGGATCCTGTTTTCCAATGGATTGTGTCAAGGTGACATAAAACTAGCCAGCACAATCGCCAATTGAAAGGATTATATCTTTAAAATTACACATTTTAAAAGTTCGACCAGGCAAATCTATAGCTCTCCAGGTCAAATACTTTATAAAACCTTTGCAAAAACTTTAACAAACACACCCGTGGTTCCAGTGACCCAGGGTCGGAGTCTAGCGTGAGTTGTTTTACTTCTGAAGCTTGCTTTAGATCTTATGTAATCTTGCAAGGGGCCCAGGAGGGATGGGACCTCTGCTTGGGTCTGTGCTGAGCCTGAGAATCACTGCAGGTCAGGGGAGGAGAACCGCTCACTGGGTGTGAAGCGGAGAAAATCAGGAACCAGTTGTAACTTGTTCCTCAGCACCCCCAACTCTGATAAGGTAAGTTGTCTGTGGAGGACCCAGCCCTCTTTACCAGGGAACTACTCGCCCTGTGGCCCAGGAGCGTCTGAGGTAAGGACATGTGACTGGGGGCTGGAAGAGATACAGGTCTGGCTTGCTTGTGCTTGCTTCATGGTCAGCCAGTAGTTAGTTAGAAGGAACCCGGCATCCTCTGTGCCTTCAGAGCAGCG
Source organism: Mus caroli (assembly GCF_978045245.1). Classification (NCBI taxonomy): domain Eukaryota; kingdom Metazoa; phylum Chordata; class Mammalia; order Rodentia; family Muridae; genus Mus; species Mus caroli. Next base: position 23,877,880 of record NW_028227262.1, on the reverse strand, counting down.
TGGCCACTGGTTCCAGCCTGTTTTCTACCTCCCAATGGTTCTGCACATGTCTCTTGTGGCCAACCCTAACCCAGAATCATAAGAGGAGGAAATTCCGGGAAACATGGTCTTATCTTCCTTGAGATGGTATGAAGCTAAGAGAGATCCAGTTTTCCCCAATGTTAAATAAGGAACCTCTGCCCACTAAGGACACTTTCACAGGATGATGTAATCTACAGTTATCACGGCAGGAAGCCTGGGTGCTCTCCTTGTCAGAGGGGTGAGCCCTCAATCCCAGGCTTGGGCTCATGTACGCGAGGGGCTTAGGGTCTGTGGCTGTGATAAAACACCACAGCCGAACTCCACATGGGGAGGAAAGGGTTTATTTCAGCGTCCATCCTATAAATCCATCACAGAGGGAGGTCAAGGCAGGAACTGAAGCAGAGACCATGCTCACTGACCAGTTCCGTATGGCCTGCTTATAGTGCTTTCCTATACAATTTAGGACCATGTGTGCTGGGTTGGCCTAGCCTCAGGGAGCTGGGGTCCCCCACATCAGTCATTAATCAAGACAGTACTCCACAGACCAACCTCCCCCCCCCCGCCTCCCCCAAGTAAAAGTCCCTCTTCCCATATATGCCTGGGCTTATGTCTGCTTGATAATACCCAACCAGCACAGTGAGTCTTGAAAATTTAGTACATAGAACTCCTTAAGGCTTTAAACTACACTAAGTCCGCACTCATGACGAGTTTAGATCTGTTGGCGCCTCTTAGGTACCTGCAAACTTCTGAAAGACCACTCCAAACGCTGAAATTACACTAATGACTCTGAGCAGAAGCGGCGGCGGGGGAAGGGGATTGGACGGGACGGGACGGGATGGACAGAACTTGTGGGGAGTTCTAGAATAGCCCTGGGAATGGAGACTAAGTCTGTTTCGTTCTCCCAGGGCCAACCAGGAGCTGACACATCCGGGGTGGAGATGCTCCCCAGGAAGGAGGGACGCCTGTGGTGACAAAGTCTAAGAGGAACAGGGGCCTTGTGGGTCAGTTGCATAACCTGGAGCTTCAAGCTCTGCCTCCCTTGGCGCGGAGCCTCGGTTTACAGACACTCTTCTTCCACGTGATTTGAAGGGAACCAGGAGGAAGCATGTCCCTGGTGCCTGGGCTTCGGGGGCCCTCTTGTGGCGGAATATTGGTTTTGAGTTTCCAGTTTCTCCTTCCCTCTCTGGAATCCTACTGTCTCCAAGGTCATTGTTAAAATGGAAAGGCAAAGGGCTTAGGGGTGTAACTCAATGGAAAAGAATGTGAGTCTCTGGGTTCAGTCCTCTGAACCAGGTCTCTCAGGGCTTAGCTTGTCTGCAGGGTGGTCAAAGTCTGAGGGTGACATCCCTAACGTGGAGGAAAGGCCACCGATGGGGGCAGAGCCTTTGGTCTAAAAGATACCTGTCTGTGCTGTCTGTAATGAGCTCAGAAGAACTGACCAGGGCCCTACTCGATCTTCCTTCTGGTCTCTTCTAGCCTAGACTCTAGGCCCGTGGTTCTTAGGGTGGGTTTTTGTTGGGGGAGGGCAGAGGTCAGGGGTCCTTTTGAGCAGCTTAAGACCGATGTTGGGGTTTTGTTTAGAAAATTACACAACGGAACACTGCCGCTTAGGGTTGGGGGAGCTAGTGGTCTCTGGGGACCAGAACCCATATGTTTTTTGGTTTTGTTTTTGTTTGTTTTGTTTTTCGAGTCAGGGTTCCTGATTGTCCTGGAACTCACTCTGTAGACCAGAGTCTGGTCTAGAACTCAGTGATCCGCCTGCCTCTGCCTCCTGAGTGATGGATGAAAGGCGTGCGCCACCACCACCCACCCACGCAGTTTGACATCCTCCGTTCTAGGTCTCTGCTCCTGTCAGTTTCTCAGTGTCTGATGCAAGCAAGAGGCAGGTAGATTTCTGAGTTTGAGGTCATCCTGGTCCACACAGTGAATTCTAGGACAGCCAGGGCTACCTGTCTCAGACAGACCTTGTCTCAAAAAGATATTACTTAATGTTTTGTATGTGTATGTTAAATATTTCGTTTACATATATGGATGTATGTGCCACCTGTGCCAGAGGAGGCTGAAAGAAGGCGTCAGGTCCCCTGGAACTGGGGCTGTGGCTTCCTGAGAGCCACCACGTGGATGCTGAGAATTGGAGCTGGGTCCTCTGTAAGAGTAACAGTGCTCTCAACTGCTCAGCCATCTCTCCAGCTGGCTAAAATGTATTCATATTGGAGACTGGCCTAATTAAGATTGTTAGCTAAGTGAATGATGATAGCAACATCATAATTACATTCTGAATAACTACATTCTGAAGCGACACTCTTTTTGCCTCTGAGTTTCCGGGGTTATGCTTTTGGTGATGTTAGAATAACGCTCACACTGGGAGTGAACATCACTGATTTAAACCTGGCCCCAAAGTCTCAGTGAGGACTCTGAAGATTTTCCCTTAGCAGAGGAAACTCTGATGAAAACGACTCCCTTTCTCTGGTTGATGCCGACAGTGTGTTTCAGGGAACCTTTCTATAAAAGGTGTTGTGTTGGGTAATTTTGTCAGCTTGAAGGACCCTGGAATCACGATGGAAGCAGATCTCAGGTCATGTCTGTGAGGGATATCTAGATGTGTTTAATCGAGATAGAAAGACCTACCTTCAATGTGGACAGTATCATTACAGGCTGGGGTCCCTGACTGAATGAAAAGGAGAGAGTGAGAGGCTGCAAAGGAGCTTCAGTGGTTGGGTGTATTCACTGCCTTCAGGAGACCTGGGTTTGATCCCCACTGCTCATGCAAGCTGCTTCCAGCCATCTGTACCTCGAACTCCAGGAACTCTGATGTCTCCTAGCATCCTTGGGCACACACACACATGCGTGTGTAGGGGTCACGTACACCCTCTATGAATACATACAATTACAAATAAATCTTTTATATTTTTGTTTGTTTAGAGTGCTCTGCTGCATATACATCTGTAGGCCAGAAGAGGGCATGAGATCCCCTTATAGATGGTTGTGAGCCACCTTGTGGTTGCTGGGAGTTGAACTCAGGACCTTAGGAAGAGCAGCCAGTGCTCTTAACCGCTGAGTCATCTCATCAGCCCCCTAAAAATAAATCTTTAAAAACTAAGATTTAGGAAAGCAAATGGGCTGAGCACAGCGTTCCTCCTCTCTGCTTGTGGCTGTGAATGAAGTGAGGCCAGATACCCGCCGCTGCCGCCATGATGCCTCTGTGCGGTGGACTGTAGCTGCGACTGTGAGCCAGCATAAATCCATCATTCCTAAAATGGGTTTTGCCAAGTTTTTTCTTCTTTTAAAGATTTATTTATTTATATATTATATGTAAGTATGCTGCAGCTGTCTTCAGACACACCAGAAGAGGGCACCAGATCTCATTACAGATGGTTGTAAGCCACCATGTGGTTGCTGGGATTTGAACTCAGGACCTCTGGAAGAGCAGTCAGGGTGCTCCTAACCACTGAGCCCATGTCTCCAGCCCTTGCCAAGTGTTTTGTAGCAGCATCAGAAAAAGTAACGAACTCAGGTGTGCAAGGAACAGAAGACCTGGAATACTCTGGAATGTCACAGTTCTGTTACCTTAAACCATGCTCAGTCTTGGAACCTCTTGAGCCGTGAGAACGACGGCCGTCTGGATTTCTGCACGCTCACTGTAATACCTGTGTCCTAAAGTTTTCTGCAAACAAAAGTATCCAACAGCAAGCAGCTAGGCAAATCATATCATTTTAATATCCCATAAAGTGGCTCCTGCACACTCTCCTCCCCGTTAGCCACTCCCACCATCTTTCACGCATGGACGCATCTTTCTTGTCTTGAGTTCATCCTGTCAGGTATCATTTCCTAAATTATGAATGTACCTATTCAGACTCATCCTCACACGAGCTACTTTGTTAAGCTACGTGGATCTCAACACTTAGCTGTAAAGAAAGATTGGATATTAATAGTGAAAGGCAGCTGCTACAGGGGTCCCAAGGAGTCCTCCCTGAGCCCCTGTAGCTAGGTGAGGTGCTGCTGGCTCCAGAGGAGCCTGGCGGACTCCCCACATGAGGAGCCTAGTTCTGCAAGGGCTGTGTTGTCAAAAGGACTCTGTTCTTTTCCAGACGTTTCCACGGCATCTCTGTGTTGCCTTTACACCCAGTTTCCTTCAGGATCGTTCTCACATCTGTCCTTTGACCTTTCTGGTCCTCCCCTCTGTCCATCCTCCTCCCCTGATACAGGCAGTCTCCAGTCCACTCTCAATTCCGACTCTCCCCATGAGGGCCCCGTTTTTGTTCTAATTACTTTTCAGTCTCTTGTCCTTCCTAAGACAGGGGCTGCCTCCTTGCTTATAACTCAGCATTTTCATTGGTTTTTCAACTCCATTGCCATATGTATTTTCCACAGCTGACTCTGAATTTTCTCAGTAATTTTTCTGATTCGGGATGTAACAGCTCTTTTTGTGGAGGAGAATGGACGTGAGAGGGACCACATAGCAGTCACCATGGAAACCCTTCCCTAAGTCACCTCTCCACATTCATCTCTATTATTATTTTTTTTTCTGTTTTTTTGTTTTGCTTTGAGACAGGGTTTCTCTGTATAGCCTTGGCTGTCCTGGAACTCATCTGTAGACCAGGCTGGTCTTGAACTCAGAAATCCACCTGCCAAGTGTTGGGATTAAAGGTATGTGCCACCACTCCCTGGCTTCTATTATTTTCCTTCTTTTCTTTTTCTTTTCTTTTCTTTTCTTTTCTTTTCTTTTCTTTTCTTTTCTTTTCTTTTCTTTTCTTTTCTTTTCTTTTCTTTTCTTTTCTTTTCTTTTCTTTCTTTCTTTCTTTCTTTTTTTTCCAAGACAGGGTTTCTCTGTATAACTCCGGCTGTCCTAGAACTCACTTTGTAGACCAGGCTGGCCTTGAACTCAGAAATTCATCTGCCTCTGCCTCCTGAGCGCTGGGATTAAAGGTGTGTGCTACCATGCCCGGCTTTCTATTATTTTCTTAACTAAACCTTGTATTAACCTTGTGATTTTTCTTTAGTCATCAAAATTATTACTGTTGTTTAAAACTCAGGAAGCAGGTACAATTCAAACTGAGTCCTTAAAAAAAAAAAAAAACCCAAAACCTTTTAATTTTCATTAAGGTGAAAAAGAAGTGGATGAGGGGAAGAGAGAAAGGGTACGACTGAGCTCCGAGGCCCGAGAGCAACACCTGGGTCATTTTGGGTGATGTGTGAATAGGGTTATCCCTTTGCCTCAGCTCCACATCATGGCTCCATGGAGCAAAGTGTTGCTGTCGCCCCCCGGAAAGGGAAAGAGTGGTATTGACTAGGTACCCACTGAGTACCCGGCCCTTCGAGGGCTCCTCTGCTCAGTGTGGAAAGGAAATGTCCGTTCATCCTGGATAATACTTCTGTCTTAGTTAGGGTTTCCATTGCGGTACAGAGACACCATGACTGAAGCAACTTTTACAAAGGACAGCATTTCACTGGAACTGGCTTACTGGTTCTGAGGTTCGGTCCATTATCATCACGGAGGGAAGCATGGTAGGAGGAGCTGAGAGTTCTACATCTTGTTCTGAAGGCAAACAGGAGACTGGCATCCTCAGCCAGCTAGGAGGAAGCTCTCAAAGCCCACCCCCACAGTGACAGACTTCCTCCAATGAGGCCACACCACCTAATAATGGCACTCCCTGGGCCAGGTATATTCAAACCACCACAGCCTTCAATGAGAAAGCGCACCTGATTGCCCAGAAGATAGAGAGAGCATCTGAGTGGAGTAACACAGAAAGGTGGGCGGAGCTGGGCCTTCACTGAGAGCAGCAAAACCGGGGTAGAAACCAGTGTTCTGTTACACACACACATAAATTTTGAGCAGCCTTAGAGTGAGGGCTGGGGACTTTGAAGTAGGTGGAAAAGCCCCGATTACCCATGGTGTGAGGAAGGATGAGCCTCAAAGCTTGTGGTTTTTTAAAGTGTCAGTTTATACTGGCCGGGTGGTTCACACCTATAATCCCAGCGCTTAGAAGCGGCAGGACCTAGAGTTTAAGGCCAGGCTGGGCAGATCACCCAGCTCCTCCTGTATTCTCTTGCTCTGACTGGACCCAAACTCCAGGCCTCAGAGCTGGGATACTTCGTGCCTGAAGCCAGGTTTAATTAGGACTGACTCAGCGATTGGATGCTGAACACTGTCTGTCCCCGCCTAGAAGGCTCTCTCTTGTGACATGGGCAGTGAGAAGCGAGATGAGCACCCTTGGCTCTTACTGCCTGATCAAGGGCTTCTCCATCAGGATAGGGAGCTGCCATCCTCTACCTGCTTGGGTGCCCATCTATTTAAAGCAGCTCTCAAAGTGCTCAGTAGATGTCCTCTACTGATGTGCCCCACAAGCCCTGGCCTCTGCCTGCCGGCCAGCCAAGAGCCACACCTTGGGTTCTTCCTTGGGAAGTCTGCAGAGGCACAAACCTGTGCTGTTAAAGAGGGAAGGTGGACCTCCTCAGACCTTTCAGATAAGCACTACCAGCTTGAGTACAGAGGAAACTGAGGCCCAACCCTGGAGATGCTGGGCCTTCAGCTGTGCTCAGGACTACCTGGACCCCTCAGACAAGTTTCATGTTGACCTGAAGAAAGCACCAGCCATTCTGGAAGATTCATGCTTTCATATGCGTGGCTCATTTGGGCACCCAGATATTGGCTGACTAGGATGGAGTGACTGTGTGTGGATTTATATGGTGGGGTACCAGAACCATAATCTTCTATGCTGAGATAAGGCCCTGGGCAGCCTCTGACTGGAAAAGGCCCATCACTAACAACTCATGGTTTCTGCTCAAAGAACCTACATCTTAAGACCAGTGCTCAACACTTAATTCTACACCAGGACCTGATAGAGGGTGACTGAAGTATAACACGGGCCCGTGTGATGCCCGTGGAAACCAAGCATCAGACACAGAGAGAGCTTCTACAGCCCCAGCTGAGACCTGGGGACCCCCTCCCCAGCAGCCCAAGACTTTGTAAAGCCATTTCTGTGCCATCAATCAGTACTTTATCCTAATGTCCCTAGGTAGAATTTAAAACTGAACATAAAGAGCTGTTTATCATTTCTTAGGAAAAAACATGTTTTCTGCAGAGAAAATTACTTGGAAAAAGCAGGTATCTAGAAAGGAATTTTGTTAGGAAGTACAACACACTAGAGAGGAAATGCCTCAGTCTAGAAATTTTAATAATATATCCTTTATTTCCAATGGTGGGGAAGACATAAATGGACGGCTGCCAGCCAGACCCATGAGCTCAGTACTCCTCCCCTTCTTCTGCCTCTGCTTCCACGGAATCCACGCCCACCTCTTCATAATCCTTCTCCAGCGCTGCCAGGTCCTCCCGGGCCTCGGAGAACTCCCCTTCCTCCATGCCTTCTCCCACGTACCAATGCACAAAGGCCCGCTTGGCGTACATGAGGTCAAATTTGTGGTCCAGGCGGGCCCAGGCCTCTGCGATGGCTGTGGTATTGCTCAGCATGCACACGGCCCTCTGCACCTTGGCCAGGTCTCCCCCAGGGACCACAGTGGGAGGCTGGTAGTTAATACCCACCTGCCAGAGAAGGAGAAAAAACAGTCAAGTTTATAATGATCTCAGAAGAGATAGTCCACTACAAGTTGGGAACTGTGGTCCCTGCTTAAAAGAAATTCCCGTACCATGCTTTGGGAATGAATAATCACCTACACAAAGCAACAGGTATAAAAATTGTAAAGGACTTAAACCACTAAAGGCCAAATTGGAATCCAACATGCTGGATCTTCATACACTCACACAGTTCACAAAGGTCCAAAATGACAATTGTATCCAAGGTATACTGTATGCTTAAAAGAAAACTGACTGAAATCTTCATGTATAGAAAACACCTATGTGGGCCCCCATTGAAGGAGCTAAAGAAAGAACCCAAGGAGCTGAAGGGGTCTGCAACCCTATAGGGGGAACAACAATATGAACTAACCAGTACCCCCAGAGTTCGTGTCTCTAGCTGCATATGTAGCAGAGGATGATCTAGGTGGCCATCAATTGGAGGAGAGGCCTACGAAGATCATATGCCCCAGTACAGGGGAATGCCAGGGCCAGGAAGTAGGAGTGGGTGGGTTGGGGAGCAGGGGGGATGGTGCGGGGGGGGGAGGGTATAGGGGACTTTCGGGATAGCATTTTGAAATGTAAATGAAGAAAATATCTAATAAAAAAAAGAAAAGAAAACACCTATGCAGCAGTGAACTCTGCCAAAGTGAAGATGCTACAGTGGTGACCTTTGTACACCCTGGTGAACACATGGCTGTGAGCAGCAGCTCGGAGCACAGCCAGATTGGAGCTGGAAACAGGTAAGGACAGACACAAGGGGTCCTCCGCAGATCAATATACCCCCACTTCAAGGAGGAACATGTACCCTTTGCTTGCCTGCCAACCAACATCACCTGTATAAAAGGCACAACATAGCTTGAATACGCAGAGACTGCCTCTTGATTTATAAGGACAAGCAGCTTATGGGGCAGAGAATCCAACTTTCCAATCTTCCATAGTTTAATATTTTGTTCTCTCTCTCTGTGTGTGTGTGTGTGTGTGTGTGTGTGTGTGTGTGTGTGTGTGTGAGTGACTTAAAGGCTCTAAGAATGACTTTAAAAGCCAGAGCTGTCTGTAAACTCATTAATATGAATAAGAGTGATCTTGAACTCGCTCTAGTGCTGGGATTAGAGACATGTGACATAACTGTCCAGCTAAAACTCAAACATATTTTTAAACACAGCAACCAGTGTAGCCCCGGAAAATGGTTGTAAAAGAAGAATAAACCTCACTGATGCTGACAAAAGGGAACCTAGTGCAAAGAGGCAGACAGGGTCATATGGCTCCTCTCTGTAGGGGCAGCCCCTAACTAGTACTTCCCTGTAGACCAGCTCTTTACTGAAGAGATGCAGGTTCAGTGGGAGCAAACCCGGCAAGGCACAGCGTTCCAAATGAGCATGTGCTATCAGACACGCCCTCCCTCCCTCGGAAGTCCTCATCTTGGGGGGGGGGGAGCTCCCAGGAAAAACTCATCTGCATAACGTTTGGTAGATTGATGGTTTAAGAAATGATGTTTGGGGCTGGAGAGATGGTTCAGAGGTTAAGAGCACCGACTGCTCTTCTAGAGATCCTGAGTTCAATTCCCAGCAACCACGTGGTGGCTCACAGTCATCTGTAATGGGATCTGATGCCCTCTTCTGGTGTGTCTGAAGACAGCGACAGTGTACTCACATAAAATAAATAAAATCTTTTAAAAAAAAGAGAGAGAGAGAAAAGAAAAAAGAAAAAAGTAAAATTTGGGGGCTGGAGAGATGGCTCAGTTGTTAAGAGCGCTGGTTGCTTTCCTAGAGGACCAGGGTTCAATTCCCAGCAACCACATGGTGGCTCAGACTGTCTGGAACTTTAGTTCCAAGAGATCCAGTGCCCTCTTTGGGCCTCTACAGATACCATCAGCACATATGTGGTGTGCATGCATGCTCACGTGTGCGCGCGCACACACACACACACTCATAAAAGCAAGCAAAAAAAGCAAAGAGAAAAAAAAAATAAGGTTTGGACATTGACAGTTGTGCACACCTTTAATCCTAACACTCAGGAGACAGAGACAGAGGCAGGGGGATGTCTGAGTTTGAAGCCTGCCTGGTCTACAGAGTGATTTCCAGGACAGCTAGAGCTACATGGAAACCATGTTTTGAGAAGGTTTGGTAATTAATTGCTGGTTTGAGGAAAAAGGGCTTCCAGTGTTATTAGAAAAGTGTCACACCACTTAGCAATTGCTTACTGCCCATGCTTTCTTTGGAGCCTGATGTGGAAAGGGCCATGGGCTTGCCCAAAGCTGCGGCCCCACGGCAGTCTGTTGCTTACTGGCAGATAGAACTGTCCCAGCACCCAATCCTACCTTAAATCCAGTCGGGCACCAATCTACAAATTGGATGGTGCGCTTTGTCTTGATGGTGGCAATAGCCGCGTTGACATCTTTAGGAACCACATCCCCCCGGTACAACATGCAGCAGGCCATGTATTTGCCATGGCGAGGGTCACACTTGACCATCTGATTGGCTGGCTCGAAGCAAGCGTTGGTGATCTCTGCCACTGACAGCTGCTCATGGTATGCCTTCTCAGCTGAGATGACCGGGGCATAGGTCGCCAGTGGGAAGTGGATGCGAGGGTATGGCACCAGGTTGGTCTGGAATTCTGTTAAGTCCACATTCAGGGCGCCATCAAACCTCAGGGAGGCTGTGATGGACGACACAATCTGCCCAATCAGACGATTGAGGTTGGTGTATGTGGGACGTTCAATATCCAGGTTCCTGCGGCAGATGTCGTAGATGGCTTCATTATCCACCATGAAAGCACAGTCAGAATGTTCCAGGGTGGTGTGCGTGGTCAGGATGGAGTTGTAAGGCTCCACCACTGCTGTAGAAACCTGGGGGGCTGGGTAGATGGCAAACTCCAGCTTGGACTTCTTGCCGTAGTCCACTGAAAGCCGCTCCATCAGCAGAGATGCAAACCCAGACCCCGTGCCACCTCCAAAGCTGTGGAAGATGAGGAAGCCCTGCAGTCCCGTGCACAGATCGGCCTGTGGTAAAACCAGAGTACATAAGCCAGTGCCTACAAAGCCACATTCCGACTTCCACCCTGCATTCAGGACTTCCATTTCTACAAACTGATGCAAATTCAGACTGTCTACCATACAGACGCACTGGGTTTGAACACAATGACTTGTAGATGCATCTCAGCAGAGTCTGTAGTAAGGTATTTTGGTAAACTTTTGATAGATTCCTGACTCTAACAGATTTGCCAAGATGGCTGTGCCTTATACTTTTATGTCAACTTAACACCAGCTTAAGTTTGAGAGGAGGGATCCCGTTATTAAAGAAAACGCCTCCATAGGACCAGGCGGTAGGAAGCCTGTCGGGCATTTTCTTAATTAGTGAATAGTGGGGAGGGCCCAGACCCTTGTGAGTGGTATGACCCCTGGGCTGGTGGTCCTAGATTCTGCAAGGAAGCAGGCTGAGCAAGCGCCAGGGAGTAAGGCAGTAAGCAGCGCCCCTTCATGGCCTCTGCATCAGTTCCTTCCCTGACTAACTGCAATGATAAACAACATTGTGGACGTATAAGTCAAACAAACCTTTTCTCCCTAAGATGCATGTCCTGGTGTTTTATCACAGCAATGGTAAAGTAACCCCAACCAGTACAATGACCCCACCTCCACCCCTGACCCTCTTGACCCGGACAGCTACCATATAAAGCCTCCTCTGCAATCCTCTTACCAGCTTCCGGATTCGATCCAGGACCAGGTCGACAATCTCTTTGCCAATGGTGTAGTGGCCTCTGGCATAATTATTGGCTGCATCTTCCTTCCCAGTGATCAGCTGCTCTGGGTGGAAAAGCTGCCGGTAGGTTCCTGTGCGCACTTCATCTAGAGAAAGAGACCATATGTCCCGTGAGTCCTTCAGGCAAGGGCCATTCGATTCCTCCGCACAGAGTGTGTCAACAGTGTCTCCTAGTCTTTGGCTACACACGCATCACCTACGACCCTTTCTTTCAGTTTCTTACCCAACAAAGTTACGAGCCTTTAGTGTTCAGCCTGCCTGCTCTGCACAGATCTCAGTGGGCTTGCCTGAGACACCCCACTGTCCCAGGAAAGCCTCCACCCAGGGCCCAGGCACCTACCGACCACAGTGGGCTCCAGGTCCACAAACACTGCCCTGGGCACATGCTTGCCAGCTCCAGTCTCACTGAAGAATGTGTTGAATGAGTCGTCCCCGCCGCCAATGGTTTTGTCGCTTGGCATTTGTCCGTCAGGTTGAATGCCATGTTCAAGGCAGTACAGTTCCCAGCAGGCATTGCCGATCTGGACACCTGCCTGCCCCACGTGGATAGAGATACACTCACGCTGGAAACCAGAAAACACATGACTCATTCACTTCAAACTATATGACATATAAATACAATTCTGTACTGTGCCTCAGCGTCTATTTTCAAACTTTATTTACGACAATGCTTTTTTTTTTTTTTTTTTTTTTTGGTTTTTCGAGACAGGGTTTCTCTGTATAGCCCTGGCTGTCCTGGAACTCACTTTGTAGACCAGGCTGGCCTCAAATTCAGAAATCTGCCTGCCTCTGCCTCCTGAGTGCTGGGATTAAAGGCGTGCGCCACCATGCCTGGCTTATTTACGACAATGCTTAGACATTCCTTTTATCTCTGTTAAAACTGACTGCCACCAGCTATGGTTACGCAGCTCCATAATCCTAGTACTCAGAAAGATTAAGTAGAATTCAAGTCCAATCCTATCTCAAAACACACACAAACTTGCACACAGAGATAAAACACCTTGCCTACTCTAAACTTACCCTATTTTAGTATATAGTTTTACTAACATTGGCTAGCCTTAAACTAGCCACAATTCTCTTGCCTCAGCTGCTCAAGTGCTAGGATTACAGATGTAAGCCACCACATCAGGCTAACCAGGTAGCAGTCAGCCCCAGATCATAAACGTTTGCCACTCCTTAAAAATATGGTTAGTTTGAGACTTGGAAGCCATGCAGTGTCAACAACTAGCTCAGTGGGGACAGTCACAGTAATTCTCAGAAAAATCTATCAGGCCTCAACTGTGGCCCGACAAAAGGATAAGATATAATTCAATAAGGATGACACAATAGATGCCAGGTCACCCAGCCAAAGCCAATCTAGATAGTCACTGTATCTTCTATTTGCCCATCTAGATTAACCTTTTTAATGCTCTCCATCCCACTCTGGTACCAGGAAGCTGGCTCATGTACACATCTGTTAATATTAATAAGTTAATATCCTTCTCAAAGACACCACACTCTACTTAGGTAATCGCTCATCCATTCAGGTCTAGGAATGCAGCATTCCCAGACACTGTTAAGCATTGGGATGGTCTATTAGCCTGATTTTTTTCTTCATTTAAAAAATTTAAGACAATTTTAAATTTTATTTAAAACGTAAGGAGCTGGCTGTCCTGGAAACTGCAATCTTTCTGCCTCAGGATACAGAGTGCCAGGGTTATAGGCATACGGTATGCCACAAAACCCAACCTAGAGCCCTACATGGATAAATTATACATTTTTGATTCTACCCAACCCAGCAATTATAAATACCTATTTCAGGGACTCAACTCCTGCCACTGTCTTCTGATCTCCACTGGCAGGCACTCATGCCAACGAATGTAATAAAAAATAAAGCAAATATAGTCCCTTATCTCGATCTTTTTTCCTTATCTCGTTCTTAAGGCTCAGCAAGGTTTCTATGTCTCAGAAGTAAACAGTCCCCCCCCCCCCCAAAAGAAAAAAAAAAACGCTAAGATTCTTCAATGAAGCAGATTTTTTTTTTTGAGGCAAATAGTAAGATTTTACTGAATTTGCAGGTGATTTAAGTTTCTGAGGGTTAATTTGAAAAAAGTGTATGCAAAAACATCGTGCTAATTAGTTTGGTCACGTGGGGAGAGGGAACAAGAATGTCTGTAGGTATTTTCTTGATTAATGACCCGCGTGGGTGGGCCCAACCCACAGTGGGCAGTGTAAGGCCTGGGCTGGTTAAGAAAGCCGGCTGAGTAAGCCGGTATGCAGGAGTCCTCCATGGTCTTCAGTTCCTGGTCAGGTTTCCTAACGGCAGTCAAATACATCCGGCCTGGAGTTGATTTGGTCAGTGTTTTATTGCACGAACAGAAAGCAAACTAGATAGAGCCTGTTGCCAAATCCCATGCCTATATCAAGGACTGTGCCCTGAGAACAAAATAATGGGATGACATGGTCCCCTCAACAAGAAAAAAGAAAAAAAATAACGATCAAACTCGGTGTGGGGGTCCATGACAGTAACCAGCTCAGATGATGAGAGCCCATCACAGAAACAAAGACAAGTTCTGGCTGTTTAGACCCAGATCGTATGTGAACACAAGTATTTAAGAAGTCCTCTGCCTGGGGCTGGAGAGTTTGTGTGGCGGGGAGAAGAGCCCTCTTGCAGAGGATCAGGGCTCAGTTACCAGGCTCACCACGGCCTGACTCCACCTCCTGGGTCTTCCACACCCTCTTCTGGCCTCTCTGGGAAACTGCAGCCAGGAGCACATACTTTGCACAGACATACATGCACAGTGATTTCAAAGAAAAATATCTAATAAAGTAGGTTGTCAGCCTTATTTTATTCTTCCCTTGGGACAAGTTTTTGTAGTCCATGCTAGCTTCAAATTTACTCAGACTAATCTTGAAATCCAAATGTCCTGCTTGGGACTGTGGCATGCATCAGCACACACCTCAAATGTACTTTCTAATACCAACTACCAACAATGGATCCCACTTATAAACCATGAAATATGAAAAACAGCAGTAGCCACAAAACTTATATAAAAGTTCTTTGGCAAGCTTGGCGGAGCTGGGAGCCTGTGATCTTGACAGAGCAGAGGCAGAGGGCAGGCCTACCAGGGGCTCTACGGCATTTTCCAATCACAGTGAGCTCGAGACCCGAACACAGGCTCTTTGGACTCAGCAACTTTCACTTTCCTAGGTGGACGAACATTAGACCAGAGAAAGCCTTGTGGCTTCTAGGATCTTCTGGAACCCAAGCCATCACTGGTTCTCGCACTCAAGGCCACTGGTACCAGTAAACAAAACAAAAGTTCCCTCTCCAGAAACCTATCTGCCACCCTCTTTTGTTGCTTTTTTTCTTAAGGCTGGAGGCCCACGAGGCTGAGGCTGGCCGCGAACTCTTGCGCGTCTTTCATCAGCCTCCGCAGGGCTGGGACTCCGGGCTGGAACTGCATCCCAGCATCCTGGAGCTTCACAGGCGCTAAGAAGCCAAGCATCTCACTCACACGCACTTGCACCGTGAGGAGTCCAGAGGAGACTGCGGGCTCCTGGGCTGCTCTGCCATCGCCCACCCTCACAGGAGCTGGGGTTGCGAGGAAGCCCTAGCCTCAGGGGAAACGGAGGTCAACCTCCTGTGGGGCTGACTCCCCCAGAGGCCCCGAGGCCAACCACCCCGGCCACTCTCACCATGCTGAACTCCGGAGACCCGCTCAGATGCTGCCTCGGCCGTTCCTCCACTGGTCCTCAACCGCCTCCGGTCTGCGCGCTCAACAGTCCAGGACGGATGTGGAGTCCAGGCCGGGGCTCATTGGTCCAGAGCACCTTAGGGGCGGCCTTAGGCCCCACATCCCACTAATGATTGGATGTGGCTCAAGTTGCAGTGCTGGCACTTTCTGATTGGATGTGACTTTGGCGGGAAGGCTCTGGAGTGGCTGGAGGGGGACGAGCATTGAGGAGCGTCTGAAGACTGGGGGGAAGGGGGGGAGTGTCTGCGCGTCCCGGACATCCAACTTAGCGGGGGCGCTCAGGTCTTGCTTATCTGCGCATGTTATTTGCGCATCCGCGATGGAGGGATGCCCTTGCAGCCCTGCACACCATCCGTACCTCTGTCCTCGCCTATCATCCTTTCGCCTCACCTCACACCGCCTTACCTCACCTGGGGCAGAAAAGCTGTTCAGCCTCCCTCGCTGGAGGGCCACCAGGCCGTGCTTCTCCAGAGACCTGAGTTTCTGAGCATCTGCCAAGTCTTGCATTGGGACCCAGAGCTGTTTTGGAAGTCTGTGTGAGCAGTTGCCTATTCCAACGTTATTTTCTCTGGGAGAAGGTCTTGAAAGGATTTGGATATGCAGCCCTGGCTGGCCTCCAAGGCTTGTAGCCCGGGCTGGCAGAAGTTGAAACTCTGTCTCTGGCTACCTCAGAGCTGGGGCTATAGATGTGTGCCATGCCCGGTGGCAACCAGACCTTCAATCTTCAATTTGGAGGAAACATAAGTTAATCAACATACCTATCTTTCCTCAGGATATCGAACTGCACATAATGAATTGTAGGCTGTGCCATGGTGTTTTTGTTTGTTTGTTTGTTTGTTTGGGCAGAGTCTTATGTATCCCACCCTGGTCTGGATTTCCCCTGTAATCAAGAATGGATTTGATCCTTCTGATCCTCCAATCTCCACCCTCTGAGCCCTGGGATTGCAGATCTGCATCACAAGCTGGGGACAAACTCCTGGCTTCAGAGATGCTTAGCCAGCACTCTACCAAACCCAGCTACAACCCTAACCCAGTGCTGTGTTTACAAGAAACATTTTTTTCTGATTATGAGATTAACACATTCAGAGTAGAACGCGTGAGAAAGGCAGCAATAAAATAGAACACCAACAACCACGCATGTCTCTAGAGAAACACATTTCAGCTGTCTTTCATCCCAGCATGCATACATTTATGACTTGTTTTATAACCAGAATCAAACATGATTTTAAAAAAATCTGCAGTAAACATTTTTTTTTTTAACAGAATCTTCTTGCTGCAGTCTTATTGTTGGGGATCTGATTTGGTCGCTATGCATTTGAAACCCAGGCAATTTATATCCATAATATATATTCCTTCGTGAATGCCAGTTTCAGCATACAGAATGCAACCTCGTATACCTGCAAATGAGCAATGGCATGAGACAGCCTGCTGACTTTGTTAGGATTCTGTCTCCTCTGGGATCTCAGGAGGAAAGGGAGGTTTGGCTGAAGAGAAGCACCTGGCTCATGGTTTATTGTGCTTGCCACCAGCTGCAGACTTTTCACTTCATTAGAGTACAGTGGGTGAAGACAGTTACAGTCTCCTGGAGCCTTCAGCTCCTGGGTATTGTGAAGGCCGAATCTGCTACCCACTTTCTATACTCTGCTGGTTCAACTTGCCTTTGATCTGCAGGGTCTATGTGGATAATTCAACAGTTTTCATGTTTCAAACATGATTTTAAAAACCACTTTCTTGAGATTTGGTTACCTTGCTCTATAGTGTGTGTGATTCCGTTAACTCGGGAACTTGTGGGCTCAAGCTGACCTCCTGAGGAACTGGGACGACCAGTGTTCACCACCATGCCACACTTGATATTTATTAAAGGAAAAGAATATTTATTTTTGGCTCACAGTTGGAGGGTACAGTCTGTTATGATGGGGAAGCCATGGCTGCAGATTTAAAAAAAAATTTTTTTTTTATTTGTGAGTCAGGGTCCTATGTATCCAGGCTGGCCCTGAACTTGGTATGAGGCCCAGGATAGCCTAAAACTTTGGATCCTCTTGCCTCTAGCTCCTAAGTGCTTGTAACATATGGTTGTATAACTCTGCTCAATTTAGGTGGTGCTGGGGAGCAAACCCGGGGCAGCATGCATGGCAGGCAAGCCCTCTGCCATCTGAACTATGTGCCAGGTCAGTAGGCACCCATTTTTCCATGTATCCTAGTTAGTTTTAACTATCAACTTGACGCAGTCTAGAGTTACCTGAGAACAGAGTCTCAATTTACAGAGTGTCCAGATCAGGTTGGACTGTGAACACGTCCATAGGGGACTGTCCTGATGGATGACTGGTGTACAAGGGCCCCACCCACTGTAAGCCACACTGTTTACTGGACAGGTGGTCTGAGCAAAGCATGACCAAGCCCAGGAAGGAACATTCTTTCATGGTCTCTGCTTTAAGTTCCTGTCCTGGCTTCCCTCAGGAATAGTCTGTAACCCGGAAGTAGAAGCCCAAATAAATCCTTTCTTCCTGTTAGTTCTTTTTGGTCATTTTGGTTCTTTTGGTGTGTGTCTCAGCAACAGACTGCAGCTGTGCATCTGGTTATTTCTGTAGACACTGAGTCACTCAATTGGACCAAAGAGTACAAGCGGTTTTCTAGCTCAGTGCATAATGAAGTTATCTTCCAAAAATTATGTTACATTTTGCTTTTTGAAGTTCGAGTCTGGGTCTGTCAGTTGCAAATCTCTTAGTACTTTGTCTACCAGGGTCACAGAACCTTGAATGTCCCCAAAGGGACCCCTCTAGAGCTACAGCAAGCCAGGGGCTGCTGCCACCAGAAGAGCCTAGTTGGATCTTCAGGTTAGAAGGATCGTGCTTCTGCAAGGGCTTGTGTCGTCTTAAGGACTCTGTGTGTCCTTGTGTGGCAGTCCTTGCAAGTGTCACACCTGGCAGTGGAATGCAGAGAGGTGAGAACAAAACTTGCTTCAACACGGCTTTAGTTAGGCAGGCTGTTTCAAACTTCTGGAGTCCTACCCCAAACACATACATTTATTTTTGACATATTTAAGCACTGGAGAACTTTGGAGAAAAGTTTCCTCCTGACAGTTATCCCAGGAAGGCTCAAGCATGCGTCACTGAAGCTACCTTGCAAAGTACCTATGGCCTCTCCCACAAGAACAGGTTCTACTGACGTAAGAATAGTGCTCGGGAGAAGGGCCTGGGGAGGCAGGATTTGTAATAAGCACGAGGCTGGGTTCTATTGACTGAGAAATAATTCTCAGGAGTCTGAGGGATTCAGGTGAAGCCAGGCTCCACAGAATCTCAAATGGTCACTAGGTTATTACACAGCACCCTCTCCAGCCTTCTGGGCGAACAGGTGTTGGTTTCTTCCATCGAAGGAAAATGCTCATGTTTTAAGAATTCTGCTTTCTCTGGTGCTCGTCTGTGAGCATATGGACTTGTGACCACCTACAATTTTATTCTTTGTCTTATCTGATTCTATAGCTGTTGACATTTCAGTGTTGCTTTTATATCAAATTCCCTTCAGGACCGTTCTCTGCATTGGTCCTTTGCCTTTTTCTACTCTTCTCCATCCATCTATCCATTTATCCATCCCCTTCTCCACTCAATATGGGCATGCTCAATTCACCACATTCTAAAAACATATATCAGCCATTAGCATGCATTCAATTCCAGTTCTTTCCTTATGATGGCCCATTTTTCGTCCTAATTACTTTCAACCTTTTATACTTCCTAAGACTGTGGTTGCCTCTTACATCATCATCACCATCACCATCATGATGTCAGGTATCTTTAGTGTAGTAAGGAGTGAAATAATTCACACGGGAAATTGGTACCAAGCAGTAGGGTCATTGCTGTAATAAACCTGACTTGAAAAGCATCTGGAACTGGTCTGCAAGGAGAATGTGGAAGAGTTTGGAACTTCAGGTTGAAAAAGCCTTACAACGCAGTGAGCAGAGCTTAAGGGCCATTCTGGTGGGAGTTTGGAAGGCCAGGATGTAGACTGCAGAGGCCCAGCTCCTGAAATGTCTGAAGAGAGCACAGATTTTAGTACAAAATAGGCTGCGCATGCAATGGTCTGGCAAAGAACCTGGCTGTTCTGCCTGAGTCCTGAAGCCCCGAGGAAGGCTGGATACAGGTGCCTTCTTGGATGGCTCTTTGGAATTGTGGTCCATGATCCCTTGAAGCCTGTATCCCTTATGCCTGCAAACTCATTACCATTTGCCTGATACTCCCATGTTCTGCCAGGTCCAGATGGAGCCTGCCCACCCTGGACTAGGGCTGTTAGAGTCTTTCCTTTGGTGAGTCACATTCCTGGACTGCAGAAAGCAAAGTGTGGGAAGTCCTGGTGTTCATCATGCTGCTTCTTGACACTCACTGTGCAGCTGGACACTCACTGTGAAGATTCATTCCCAATGAAAACCTTATGGAGGCACAAAAACTAACATCCCCAATGCAAGACATAAACCGAAAGGCAACACAGCATACTTAGATGACTTTTGGGCTAGCGATGACCTTTTAGATCTGACACTGAAGGCACATAGGCTCAAAGAAACAATTAGCAAGCCGGGTTTCATTAACACTTTCTGGTTTTTAAAAGACACTCAAGAAAACAAAAGTGTGAGCCACAGATGAGGGAAAGTCTCTGCAAATGTTGTATCTTGCTACAAGACATGAGATAAAATAAACAGACCTCTCAGAACAACAAGAAGACAGCGGGGCAGTGGTGATGCGTACCTTCAACCCTAGCCCCTGGGAGGCAAAGGCAGAGGCAGATGGATCTCTGTGAGTTCGAGACCAGCCTGGTCTACAGAGTTGGTTCTCAGACAACCAGGGCTACATAGAGAAACCCTGTCTTGAAAAAAAAAAAAATCCCAAACCCAAAACAACCCCCAAAGCCAAACCAAACAAATGAAACAAAACAAACAAACAAACAAAAAATAAAAACCAACCAACTGAAAAGTAGACCAGAAACCTTAACATTGTGCCTTAAAGGAAAGACTTCACACCATAGAACATCAGGGAAACACAAATTGAAGCAACGAGACACTCTAGCACACCTATCAGGGAGGCCAAAGTTCAGAGTGCTGACACCACCAAAAGCTAACAGGGGCGTGGAGCAACAGGAACTCTCATCCACTGCTTGTGGCAACACGAACTGACTTCTCTGGAAGGCGGCTCGCCAGGTACTACCCTCTCACCCTCTGCTCCGCCTCCACACTCCTCGGTATCTACTCAAGTGAGCTGAAAACTAAATCGGAACAAAAACTCGCTGTACAAGCTTTCTCAGGTTTATTCATAGTTTTGAGAACTTGGAAGCCACTAACGTATCCTTTGATAGGTGAGCTCTGAGTTGTCCAGATAGAGTATCATTCAGCTAAAAGAAATGAGCGGACAAGCAATGAGAAATCAGAAAGAACATAAATGCCATAAATGTGCATTGCTACGTGGAAGAAGCCAGTCTGAAAGGCTACATACTACTCGATTCCAACTTTGGCATGTTCTGGAAAAAAACAAAGCTATACAAACATTCCAAATATTAGGACCCCCAAACTGCTCTGTAGTGACTAGTTTTGTTCCTAGTTCCTACCGCGGCTGGCTTACAGCAGCCCTGGCCTCCCTGATAGGTGCTAGGGTGTCTCATTGCCTCCATCTGTGTTTCCCTGATGCTCTATGGTGTGAAGAGTCTTTCCCTTCAGGCACAATGTTGA
Source organism: Mus caroli (assembly GCF_978045245.1). Taxonomy (NCBI): domain Eukaryota; kingdom Metazoa; phylum Chordata; class Mammalia; order Rodentia; family Muridae; genus Mus; species Mus caroli. The sequence goes on along the minus strand of NW_028227262.1, from coordinate 23,857,087 downwards.
TGTTGAGGTCTTTGGTCCACTTTCCACTCAGTTTGTTGTTGTTGTTGTTTTCCATTAGTTTGGTTTGGCTTTAGAGTTCGTTTTGCATTTTATTTATTTATTTATTTATTTATTTATCTATTATATGTAAGTACACTGTAGCTGTCTTCAGACATTCCAGAAGAGGGCGCCAGATCTCGTTGCGGATGGTTGTGAGCCACCATGTGGTTGCTGGGATTTGAACTCTGGACCTTCGGAAGAGCAGTCGGGTGCTCTTACCCACTGAGCCATCTCACCAGCCCTCGTTTTGCATTTTTGTATTTCAGTTTTTGTCTTAGGGTTCCGCTGTGAACAGACACCATGATCAAGGCAACTCTTGGATCTCTGTGAGTTCTAGACCAGCCTGGTTTACAGAGTTGGTTCTCAGACAACCAGGGCTACATAGAGAAACCTGTCTTGAAAAACAAAAAATCCAAAACCCAAAACAACCCCAAAAGCCAAACCAAACAAATGAAACAAAGGATAACATTTAATTGAGGCACAGACTCAGAGGTTCAGGTTTTTTGGCTTTTTAAGGGTGCCTTCATGCATATGTGTATACTGACATACATAAACACATAAATAAAAACTTTTTAAAAAATAAATATTTTTTAAAAATTAGGTGCTCCCAAGAGCCTGGAGACAGGAAGGTGAATATGTGGCTAGATGGGTTTTTAGGGCAGTGAAATTATTCCTGTGATAGTACATTGAGGTGGACACTTCTGGTTTCTTTGGAAAGTCAGTTCGGTCAAATGATGTTTGCTGGGGCACACAGGTGAAAAGGTGCTTTGCTAAAGTAGACACGTGAAAGGACATGTAATGTTTAGAAAGAATATAAATATGACCCCACTGGGAGCTTGAACAATGGTTCACCTTGCTCTGCCTCGCTAGTCTTTGTTGACAACGCTCAGGCATTGGTTCGTCTTACACCTCACTGCTGAGCTTCGCTTGTGGGGACTTCATAGAGAGAAACTTGCCAAAGGACTTCTCATGAGGTTCCTGTGGCTTCCTGCCACTTCTGCAGACTCAGGCCAATTGGTGGGCCTCGAGGTTTCTTCTGGATTGAACGGCCCTTGCTGATTCGTGTGTGGTGTCTGCCGAGTGGACTGGTCTGCAGTTGGTGATTTGTGTTTGGTGGTTTTCTAGCGGACTGGACTGAAAACAACTTGAAGGTTGGAATCTCCCTGAAGAACTATCTCTAAGCAGGTCCACTTCCCCTGTATCCTAATAACCTTTCATTTCCACTACCTCTGGTGGGTGGTGGGCAAGAGGGGAGGTTGAATCCTTATTAAATAAAGTAGGTTGAGGAAAATTTGTGCCTATATTACACTAATGGCTCATGACATTTTCATGCTTCATGATTCATAGAGCTACACAATGTAAAAGCCCTAATGTAAACTCTGTTAGGCAGTATCGTGTATCAGCTAGAACAAATGTCTTGCACAATGGACTATGTTAATAAATGGGGAAGCTTCGTGCAAGATGGAGCAGGAAGAGCTCAAGAGATCACTAAACTGTCTGTGCATATTTTCCAAGAGCCTAAAGCTTGTAATAAAAACAGACAGACAAACAAACAAACAAAAGACCCCATAGTCTTTCTTTTCTTTTGACCCCTTCCCCTCTTAATTTATTCATCCATCTCACATCCTGATTAGAGCCCCTCTTTCCTCCCAGTCTCCCCTCAGTAGCCCTCCCCCTCCGCGTCTCCTCTGAGAAAGGGGAGGGATGATACTTTTTAATGGTGTCTTCTGGGCCATGATCTGAAAGCTGCCTTATGTTACTATGCAGTATAGTAGCCCAGCTTGCCGCCCACCAAATCTTCACCTCGCTCCATCTTTTTGTCTGCTGCCCTCTGGCTACGGCCAATGATCTTGTTTTACTGAACCCTGTAGACCTCTCAGTAGCATTTGGTAAAGGGTAAAAAGTTTGAGCTCCCTTCTGTGTTTTGAAAGCCCACAGATCCCTGAGCTCAAAAACCTACTAATCCCTGTGCTTGAAAACCCACCGGTCTCTGAGCCTACCCAAGATCAGGACTTGAAATCCCAGCAATCCCCACCCTGGAAATCGCCACCCTGGGAAACTCTGCCCCCAAGAAACCCTACATAAGCCTTCCTCCCACTCAGTCATCTGCTGCTTCTCACCCAGGCAGAAGCAGCCACCCTCTAGTGTCTTTCCCAATAAATCTCTTGGAGGACCTCTGTTACACTGTGTGACTTTGTGGTATTCCTTGGCTGTGACTTCCAGGATACCTTTCCTGTCAGAGCTGCACCACTTGCATTGGGAAACTCTCTCCCCTCAGACCTGTAACACTTACATTACTGCCTTAACTTGGATAGGCTCTCAGGGGCCTAGGCTTCCCCTCCCTGTGTGAGCTTCACCAAGACTCTCTCCCTCATCTCCAGACCACCCACAACAGACTCCTTCTGGTCTACTGATTGCTTGGCACCCAATCTACCTTCAGCCATTTGGTAAGTTCCCCCTTAGGCTGATAAACACTTCCCTGAGTCCAAAGAAGTCCCACTGACACCCACCTTTCCACCTGACTCACCTGGAGTGTCCTCAGATCCCAAGCCTGGGCACTGAGACTCAGCCAGTCTCTCTTCTGTTCAGTGAGAGGCCGCCGACATCTTTATTTAACCAGCAGTTTTAACTTAAAGAGCAAGGTCACAAAGTACCACCTGATATAGTTAGGATTCCCTTGTGCCTGGGGGCAGCCAGGCCTTGGGCTAGTATTCAACGTTACAATCTGTCGCAAAAGACCAAACCTCAACAAGCCACTTATTCCCTCTACCTGTTCCACCCATCTGGCTCTCCTTGTCTTTTTGTGTCTTCTCTCAGGCTCCTGGATCCTTCTACACCCTCTGGGGCCCCACCACATGGGCAACTGGCTAGTTATTAAGATGCTTGCTGCCCTGTGTTCTTCTTCCTAAAATTGGGAGTGACACCCAGAGAAGAACCCTTGCGGGCCAGTTTCCATCATAGAGTTTATAGCGGCACAACATGAAAAACAAACAGTTGGAATCCTAACCTTCCTCACAGGCCTGGGTATAACCGCTGGGGTCACCACTGAACAACAGGACTAAGTGTTTCCCTAATTATCTACTATCAGTTTCCCTCTTAGTTCATCCAGGACCTCCTATGGGTGATTCAGACGGTCCTCACCCTCCAGGGACAAACTGACTTGCTGGCTACCCCTACAAAACTGACAAGGGTTAGATGTACTAACTGCCGAGAGAAGTGGCCTTTGTCTCTTCCTCAGGGAGAAGGAATGTTACTTTGTGTCAACTAGATGGTTATCGTAAGATCTGACAACTCAGGACGGATTTCCAAAAATATAAGAAATAGCTCAATGCCTCTGGCCGGTGGATCATTGGCAGTCCAGTATGGGATTGGATATTGTCTTTCTTAAGCACCTTCATCCTTCTTTTTCCAGTCCTACTAATGGCACCCTGTCTTATTAAATTCTTGTCTAGTTCTTTTCTATTCAAATTCAAAAGATGCCTAACTAGACTTTGAATCAGTTGCTATTACAGGATTACAAGGCCCTAACTATGGAACCAGAGGTCTATAACCCCAATTACACCTTGATGGTGAAGATCAAACTTGCCCCATGGACTTCGATGTCCCTATACTGCAGGAAGTAGTTTAATGACAATGCTGGCCCTCTTCCCAACCTCTGGATATTTATTAATAATAAGGAGTCTGAGATCACTTCCAGGTCTTGAAAACTTACCAATCCCTGAGCTCAAAAACCTACCAATGCCTGAGCTTAAAAACCTACCAATGCCTGAGCTTAAAAACCTACCAATTACTGAGCCCGCCTAACCCCAGGACTTGAAATCCCACCAATCTCTGCCCCGGACACCCCCAACCCTATATCATCTTGCCTTCTACTCAGTCTGCAGCTTCTCCCCAGAGCAGAGGCAGCCACTTGTGTCTTTCCCGATAAATCTGTGTTTATTGTGCTGTGCTGTGCTGTGTGATTTTGTGGTATTCTTTGGCTCCTGACTGCCTGGCTACCTTTCCCTTCAGAGCTTCAACACTTGCATTGAGGAAACACTTCTCCTCAGCACTGTAACACTGACATTTGGGGTGTTGACCACGCCCTTCTGCATAAAGCATTTTTTTTCTCCCCAGAAACTAGCTTTTCCTCCTCCATCTTCGGCTTTTGCTTCTTGGGATGGTTTGTTAGTTTGTCCTCTGACTGTCTGTTGAACGTGGTGTCCACGTGGTCTTGGCTCAGATCTTTCTCTTCTTACCCTCATTCTGTGCGTAGGCCTATGGTCCTCTTCAGTTATCATCTAAATGGCTAAGACGCTGAAGGTAAATCTTGAATACCTTCATCTCAAGATGCTCAGAAGTGACTAATTCAGACCTCTCTCTACACGGTTCAAATCTGCCTTTTGTTTTATGGTAAGGAATATATATCCTAGCTGATTATTGTTGTCTACTGAATAAAAGTGAAATAACTGTAATTACTACCTAGCCAAAGAAAGGAGTATTATTTGAAGTTCAGAAGTCACCCACACACCCCTCTGTAATCATAACTAGCTTCCTCCTTCCTGAAGCCGTGAGACCTGAGTGATTCTCATTCCCTGGTATGTGTGTGTGTGTGTGTGTGTTGTTAGAATCACTCCACTACTTACATGTGTGCCTCTAAACGGTATAGTCTAGGTTTTTTAAACTTTATGAATGGAACTATGCTGTATGTTTTCTTTTCTGTCTTCCTTCTATAAGAAGAAAAAAAAAAGTCTGTTTCTTTTAATCTGGCTCTCTAACCAGGGTACAAAGGTTAAACTCGCCTAAGAGGAACAAAAACCTAGTCTTAGTGGGACAGGGCTTTCATCCCAGCACTTAGGAGACAGAGGCTGCAACATCAAGAGTCTGAGACCAGTTTGAGGTACACAGCAAGATCATATCTATATCAATATGGATATAGATATAGTTTGTATGATATATTACATATGTAATATATATGTGCATATATGTGCATGCAAGGGAGGGAAGTAAGAAGAGATGCTGGGAGTGCTGTCCAGTGGTAGAGAACTTGCCTAGTGTATGTATGTCCCTTGGTTTTGTCCTAGTACCCCTGAAATATAAACACCACTGTCTCAAAAAAAAACACCCATAAAATTATAATAATAACAATAACAGGGCCTGGAGAGGTGGCCCAACAGTTAAGAGCACTCACTGTTCTTTTTACGACACAGATTTGATTCCCAGCACCCACATGGTGGCTCACACAGACCTGTAACTCCAGGTACAGGGGATCCAGTGCCCTTTTTTGTTTGTTTGTTTTGTTTTGTTTTGTTTGAGACAGGGTATCTCTGTGTAGCTCTGGCTGTCCTGGAACTCACTCTGTAGACCAGGCTGGCCTCGAACTCAGAAATCTGCCTGCCTCTGCCTCCCAAGTGCTTGGGATTAAAGTGCGCCACCACTGCCCGGCCAGTGCCCTCTTCTGACCTGAGGCCACCAGGCATGCGCACAGCGCCCAGACATACATACAAGCCAAGTAGTCATACACACAAAACAAAGCTTTGTAAAACTATAAAGGCTGGGTCGGTGTTGGCTCAGCTGACAAAGGAGCTTCCTGCCAAGCCCGAGGATCTGTTTTATCCCTGGGATCTACGTGGCGGAAGGAGAGAGATGAGTCCCACGAGTTGTTGGCTGACTTCCACGTGTGCACTGTGACGGGCGCACAAGACACTCTGCGACTGAAACATTCCATCCTTCAGAGAAGCTCCATAACCCGGAAGGTAAACAACTCAAAACAGCTTCTGGATGTCCCTGAAGCTGAGCAGATTCACTAGGCCCCTCCCTCCCAGAGTAAACAAGGAAGCCTGCTGGAAGTCATTCTCACACAACCTTCCCAGCTGCTGAGTTGCCTGCAGATGTGCAGTGTGCTTCAGGTTCCTGGCTCTGTGAGCGTTACCTGTGCTGGGATAGGCTACAGACTCACGGTTTGAATGCTTGGCCCCTAGGAAGTGACACTATTAGGAGGTGTGGCCTTGTTGGAGGAAGTGTGTCACTGTGTGGGCAGGCTTTGATGTTCCTATGATCAAGCTATGCCCAGTGTGACACACAGTCTTCTGCTGCTGCCTGTGGTTCAAGATGCAGAACTCTCAGCTCCTTCTCTAGCACCATGTCTGCCTACATGTGCCACCATGTCCCACCGTGATGATAATGGACTGAACCTCTGAAGCTGTAAGCCAGCCACAATTAAATGTTTTCTTTTATAAGAGTTGCCATGGTCATATCTCTTTTCAGCAATAAAACCCTAACTTATAGGGTTTTAATTAACTTAGTATTAACTTAATAACCCTAATAACACCTTTATTCCTATAACTAACCCCAATAAAACTCATTGGTTCACCAAGTTGGACTTTGGTGATATCTATATTTCTGTGTGTGATGGGCTTCCTGTCTGGGGTGAGTAGACCTGTGTGTGTTCTGTCTCCCCAGGAAGAGTCTTGTCACACAACAAACACCCCCTGAATAAATAGATAGATAGTAAAAGTTTATAAAATAAAATATGTAGAAGTGCAGTGTAGTTCAGTGATAGTTTGCTTCGCATGTTAGAGACCTGTGTGTAATCTCAACATCACACACCACACACACACACACACACACACACACACACACACACACACCATGGTGAAACACACAAATCTATAGTCCCAGCAGTCAGGAGGGAGAGGCAAAAAGAATAGCTATACATGCGAGGCTTAGGGCCTGTCTAAAACTAAAACTAAAATATAAAATAATCTATACCTTAAGTGTAAGCAAAGCTAATGAGATTGCTTTCTTGCATGCTCAAGATTCACAGTGCATATCTGTTTGCTTGTTTGATGTATGTGTGTGCACGTGTATGTGCATGTAGGGTAAGAATTTAACCTATAGAAGTTGCTTCTCTCTGGAAAAAACCAAACTCATGGTGTCAGCCTTGGTGGCAAGTGCCATTAGTCACTAAGCCATCTCCCTGTCCCTTAATTCATACATTTTTTTTAAGTAGTGAAAAATAAAAAGAAAGAGCCAGCAGGATGGCTCAGCAGGCTAAGGCACTGGCTGTGTAAGCCTGGTGCCTGCCAACCTGAGTTCCATGCCTTGGTCCCACATAAGGAAGAACAGGAGAGGACCAGCTCCACGGAGTTGTCTGATGCCAACCACATTAGACACCAAGTGCAAAGATAATAATACATACATAAGATAAGTTGTGAACGTTCGAAGTGGTGGCACACCTTGAATTCTAGCTCCTCAGGAGGCTGAGGCAGGAGGATCACAAATTTGAAGCTAGTCTGGGCTAGATGAATGACAATATTAGAAATGTTGGAAGTCACTGTAGTTCTGGGGTTGTGACTCAGTGGCAGTGTGTTTGTTTAGCTTGTAACCTGGATTCCATCCTCAGTACCAGATGAAGGGAAAAAGTGGGTGTCTCCATGGGACACCCTAATTCCACATCCTGGTGTCTCCTCAAATATAAACTGGGATTCCAGCAACGAGAATGACTGAGCCATGACCCTGGAGAGTTGGCTCAGCAGTTAAGAGCACTGGCTGCTTTCTCAGGGACCCCCCCCCCCCGATTCTGTTCTCAGCACTCACCTCAGGCAGCTCCAGGGAATCTGTTGCCTCAGGCCTAAGTGGGCACCTGCCCTTACATGCTCATAGACGCATGCAGACACATAGCCTACACATAATTGAAAACAATAAAAAAATTCCTTTAAATCTTAAAGAGCCATGAAATCATATATTCTAGGATACTTATAAGAGTATAAGGGTGCAACGGACTTCATAATTTTTAACATTTAAATTTTTTATTTTGCGAGGGGCTGGACAAATGGCTCAGCAGTGAAGAGTGCACAGCGTGGCAAGGGGTTAAACTCCCTAAGCCATTGTTGAAAGGGACCAGTGTAGGATCAGGAGCCCCAAGACCAAGTTCTCAGAGCAAAGGAGAGTTCTTTGCTCCAGAGGAGAAAAGGGCAGGAAATAAGAGATTGGCAAAAGCCTTTAATCCTAGCACTCGGGCAGAGGTGGATCTCTGGTCTACAGAGTGAGTTCCCAGACAGCCTACACAGAGGTTGTGTGTGTGTGTGTGTGTGTGTGTGTGTGTGTGTGTGTGTGTGTGTGTGTAAGAGAGAGATGGGGGGTGGTGACAGGGGAGAACAGAGGACAAGGAAGAAGGGAAAGAGGTCTTCGTCTCAGAATAGGGCAGGGAAGGACAAAAAACTCCTCTGGATAGAGAGGAGACAGACACGGCCCTTAGGAAAATGGCAGCTTATAAAGGTAAAGGTGTTAGCATTCCTTGTAGACTCTGCCCCACAGTTACCTGGTGACAGCCAGGTATGCCTGACTCAGTATAAAAGCGGCTGTCACTCTCTTACTCTCTTCCTTCCCTCTCTGCCCCTTCTCTTCCCATTCCCTTCCCCCCTCTCTTTCCTCCTGTTCATGGCCAGTCTCTATTTCTCCCCTCCACCTCCGCCTTTTTCTGTCTCTACTCCCTCAATTCCCCTCTCCATGGCCTAAATAAACTCTATCCTATACTATACCGTCCTGGTCCTGTGGCTGGTCCCTCAAGGGGGAAGGGATGTCTCAGCATGGGCCCACAAGAGGCACCCCCTTCTGCCTCACCATTCCACGCCTCTACCAAACATATTCCTGGTTCTTTCGTTCTTTTTATAAAACACAACAAAAGACAAAAAGTATTTCCCCTGTGTTATGGATAAGGTGTTTAATTTTGATTTGACAGGTTCATTGATGAGCCAAAGGGGACTTTTGATTTCTGGACCTTAATACTTTGAAAGCTGGACCTCAGTGTTTGGCCTCAGGAGGAGGAGGTGGCCAAATAAGGGACTAGACCTTGGGGGCTGGCTTTAGGAATGCAATGTAACAAACATGGCAGAGGGAATGGAGGAGAAGGGCAAGGCCTGCCTGAGCCAGGTTTGCCACGCTGGGGCTGACTAAAGTCCCTGGAATTGTCACCAGCCTTTCGGTCTCTGACTTTATACATTTTACTGCACTGGGAAAAAGTTTAGTGGTTTCTTACTGATCCCCGGGTTAAGTTCCAACATTACAAGGTTTTTACAAACTTAAGAGTTTGTAAGTTTGTTCTACTGAACAACCCACTTCCTGTTTACCTCTCCTGCTTCCGCTCCAGGGGACCAAGCTCTCTAGCACCAGGCAAATGGGTCCATCTTAGGGCCTCTGCGCAGAGCACTCACGCATCTTCAAGGCTCTCCACCCGGGATAACCTTCACTGTCCCTTAGGTCACTCGCTCGAGAACTCCTCTAAGGAAACATTTCCTGACCTTCCTTCCAGCCTCCACCAGACCCCAGCTCCGTGCTTTTCGGCGCTCATCTCTCAGTGATTACTACATAAGCTCCAGGAAGTTCTCAGCCAAGTTTGTTTAGATGCTGTTTTATCTGAACACGACTGCTACATAGAAAATACGTACTTAATGTTTTCCAAATGTGAACTTCGAAAGTGTGGCTCAGATTAATTCAACAAACCATCAGGCCAAGTCCACAGAATGAGAGCCGGGCTGCCGGCGGATCAGCACATCCTGTTGTGCTGATCGGCCGGCACTCTGCACAGTCCGTCCCAGATCACCCACTTTCCCGGTCTTCTGTCTTCCAGCTGCAGGCTCTCTGCCCAGTCTCTCCATTAGATCTAATCTCTGTCCATCTGATTTGCACGAAATGGTTAGGCGTGGATCCTTCCTTAATATAGACAGATAGATACATCTATTTAAATTCCCGTTGAACAAGAAAAGGCTTAAGGGCAGGGATGGTCGTGCTCTGATGTTACATGTGTGCTTACATTTTTTTTAAAAAACTATTTTTATTTATGTACATGCCTGAGCTCTTGCTTGTCTGTGCGTGCGCCATGTGTATGCATGAAGGCCAAAGAAGGAATCCAATCCACTAGAGCAAGGGTCACAGGCAGTTGTGAGCTGCCGGTGGAGATGTTGGGAATTAACCCTCCATCTTTTGTAAGAGCCACTAGTGTTCTTAGCAGCAAACCACTCTAGACCCCAAAATATATACTTTTTGTTGGTTGGTTTTGGTTTATCCTCTTGCTGTTTCCTTGTTATTTGTCTTGGTTAGGGTTTCTGTTGCTGTGATAAAACATTATGACCGTATTTCAGCTTTCGGCTCATAAATCCATCACTGAGGGAAGCCAGGGCAGGAACATAGAGGCAGGATCTGAAGCAGAGGCCAGGGGCGAGTGCTGCTTTCTGGCTTGTTTCCATGGCTCGTGCAGCCTGCTCCACAGGACCATCTGCCCAAGGGTGGCACTGTCCACAGTAGGCTGGGCCCTCCCACATCAATCACTAATTAAGAGAATAACTCACAAACATGCCTACTGGCCAATCTTATAGAAGCATTTCTCCATTACAGTTCCCTCTCCCCAGGCATGCCCAAGTTTGGGACAATGATAGGACCAAGCAGCACATTGTAGTTGTGGTGGGTTCTCTAGTTATTTTTTTTTTTTTTTTAACACAGGATTTTTGTAGTCCTTGATGGCTTGGAACCGATTAGCTGACCTTGAACTTGAGGTGATCCTCTTCTGTCTGCCTCCTGAGTGCTGGCAATACTGGCCTGTGTCATTGTACCTGGTCATTTGTACTAAGATGACATAATGCAACCCATTGCGTTGTATGTAAATTAAAAGAACAGGTTCAAAAAGTTTAAAAAGAGAACGTGCCAAAAAAAATTGTTCAAAATTAAGACTGAAATAGAAATGTGTCTTGCTGTTTTACACTCTTTTGGAAGGTCTGGACAATGCTTTCGATAGTGAGACTACCAGAAGGCTAAAAAGTCAACAGTGGAAGGCAGGTGCACAACCCAGCAGTTGGGAGGTAGAGGCTGGAGAATCAGGGCATCAGGGTCATCCATCCTTCTCTACAGACTGAGTTCAAGGCCAGCCTGGAATAGGATACATGAGACCCTATCAAAAAAAATAGATAAACAGCAGAGATAAACTTCATATTACTCAGAGAACTAACTGGAAATCATTATAAATGATAAAAGAATCAAATAGTTGTTGAGTTAAAAATATGAGCTGTCCTCAGCTGGGCCTGGTGCTGGCCATCTTTTACCCCAGCTCTCTGGAAGAGGGGCACGTAGATCTCCACAAGTTCAAGGGGGCAGTTTGGTCTACATAGGAGTTCTAGGCTGGCCAGGGCTTCATAGTGAGATTTTGTCTTTTAAAAAGCAAGAGAAAACGAAACAAAAAATTAAATTGAGTGGTCTGATTGTACAGTGAAGATAAACGCCTAGGAATTGACTTGACAAGAAAAGGTGAGAAGACATTGAGGTGGTATTGTTGGACACACACAGTAACGTTCCAACGCTCAGATGTGCTGCCAACACATGATGCACTAACCAGGAAGATGCCAGCTTTTCCTAACTAGTCTGTGTACTCAATGCAGACGAGTCTGGAGCTTGCTTGGGACTAGTACAGTACAGGCGGGCGGGCGGGTGGCCGGGCGGTCGGGCGGACAGACAGGCAGGCTTAATATTCAGTTTGAACAGTCAGTGTCACACAGGGCTGTGCCTGGATAGCATTTCTTGTTCTCTCTGTCTCTCTCTCTGTCTCTCTGTCTCTGTCTCTGTCTCTGTCTCTCTCTCTCTCTCTCTCTCTGTGTGTGTGTGTGTGTGTGTGTGTGTGTGTGTGTATGTGCTCGTGATTAACGGGCACCTTTCAGGAGTCAAATGGCTCTGCAGATCAGACCTGGTCATCATCAGGTTTGGCATCAAGCTCTTACCTGCCAAGCCTTCCTGATGTCCCTGGAACGCCATTTCTTTGATCTTCCCTGACTCCTCCTTTATTTTGTTGAGCAGAATGTAGTAATTTTAAAAATCTAAACACATTGGAATAATTATTAAGGATTCCTGCTCTTTGGCTCCAGCATGACAAAGAAGATTTATGTCTGTGAGGATGCAGCCCGCTCTCACTGTGTGCAGAAGGAAGTTGGATGTGTCAGCCTTAAATAACCCATCCACTCCGTTGGCCCAGCAGACTCCTGGGGTATGTGTTTTCCTGCCATACCAGCTTGATGAAGGCCAGCTACCGAGCTCCTAACACTTGGATCATACTGACTGCCTTTTATGGCAGGAACAGGCTTCACTGAGTAATCCCTCAAGCTCTGGTTGTCTCTCCTGGTCAGTATGGAGGATCAATGTGCAAGCAGCAGGCATTTACTAAGAAAGGGACAAGAGAGGTTTGGTTTCTTGTTTTTTGTCCCCCCCCCCCCGAGACAGGGTTTCACTCTGCACTGACTGTGTTGTATCATTAACCTTGGCTGCCCTGGAACTCACTCTGTAGACCAGGCTGGCCTCGAACGGGGAGATCTGCCTGCCTCTGCCTCTCAAGTGCTGGGATTAAAGGCATACGCCACAATCAGCCGGCTGGGGGCAAGAGACATTAAAGACTCTTTTTGTTTGTTTTTGGGTAAAGATAAAATAAGAAAGCACACACACAGAGTCCTGACTGCTCCTTCTGAGCTGAAAGGATGAGGCCAGCCTAGATCTCTCTTCACCAGTAGCACGGAAGCTGGCCTCTCATAGGGTAGGTACTGAGCACCCACGACCCCTTCCAGACAACCCTTTCCATTGCGCAGGGCAGTGGGATGTCTGGGAAGGCCCTGAGACGGCACCCGTGGAAGAAGAGTCGTTTATGCTGGGCTAACTGGCTTGAACAAATGACTTCCTCTGTCTGTGCCTCTGTCTCACTTATGGAGAGTGCCTGCCTCATGGGTGTTGGGAGGACTGACTCCGGTCGTTATTGCAGGTGTGTAGAATACTTCCAGGCAAGCCCTCAGCCACTGCTGCTTAAGTGGGGTGCTGTCTGAGCCTGGAAGCTGGGACCCTCCCGGAAGCGTCTTTGAGGGCTTATAGTCTTGTGCTTTCACCTCTGCCTTTGTGTGCTTCCACATAAAACCCAAGGAAGTAAAGGATCTCCATCTTGTCTTTATTCGTGTGTGGTTACAACTCATAAATACACTTGTCGTTTTTCTCCTGTTCCCAAACTCTCCTCCACACATGCTAACGCTACCCAAGGCCCCATCCTCCCCTTCTCTCTATCCTCTCCCCCAGGAGCAAGGGAGGGCTTGCTCCTCCGTGCGACTTCACCTTCCCCCAGGATCTATCTTGGTCCACGCAATATGAGCTCTCAAGGCCTCTGAAGGTAGGGATGAGCACCACGAAGCCTTGCAAGGTCCCTGGGATGTCCTTGCGAGTGACCCTGGGACCAGCTCCCTCCTCTGCCATGTTTAGAACACAGAGAGGCACGGCAGGGGTCACGAGCCTTCCTTGTGTCTGAGGCTCAATGAATGAAGCCTCTGGGAGCCGGCGGGTCTGAAACTAGGTCTCAGGCTTGCTCAGGCTGTAGTCAGAGTCCTGGGCGGGCACTGTGGCCTGCTAGTGTCCGGTTCTGCTCTGAAGAGGTGTCTGAGGCTAAGTCCCTTAGGGCTCTATTTCTCAGAGCCTCCCCAGACCCTGTGAGTCCTGGTGGGTAGAACAGCCTCAGAAAGAAGGTGCTGGACCCTCTGCTCCATGCCTTTCCCAGGTGCCCTCAGGCACGGGTGGCAAATAGGTTCCTTGGCCCTGTCAGAGGTCTTGGCACCCTAGTGTCTCTGTCTCAGCCAGATGCCAAGCTTTGCCATCCTCCTGGTAGGGTGTAGACAGCTCAGAAGGGCCAGGGGCTCCCTCTTCAGGAGTGGGGTATGGAGGCTCAGGGGGAGCTGGAGGGTCTCCTGGGCCCCGTGTTCCCCCCAGCACTGGCCCATTGTATATGTAGATGTTGCCGGTGACAGTCACAGAGCCTCCGGTCACATGAATGCCATTCGCGCCTGTGGGAGGGAAGGTGGGATGAGAGAGGATGCTTCCAGAGCTCTCTTCTCCTTTCTTCCTAGCCTCTCCTGCCATTTGTCATTCCTTTCTTTGAGTCACAGTCTCACATGGCCTAGGCTGGGTAGTGCAGGATAGCTCTGAAATCCTTTTTCAGTGCTGGGATTACAGCTGTGCCCCAGCCCCAGCCCCAGCCCCAGCCCCAGCCCCAGCCCCAGCCCCAGCCCCAGCCCCAGCCCCAGCCCCAGCCCCAGCCCCGCTATAGGTTTCTGAACACACTTCTCTGCTTCTTTCAGACTTCCCTTCTGTCTTGCCTCCACATCATTTTATTCCATCTGGACCTTATTCTTCCTCCCTGCCAACTCAGCTACCATCCCTTCCTTCCTCCCCCTACTCCTCCCCGGCTCTGGCCTGCCCAGCTCACCGTGGGCCACCTGGCCGTGTTCCCCAGGTTCAGCCTCCAGCTCTCTGGCCTGGACTAGGGGACTCTGCTGTTGTAGCACCACTTCCTCCAAGGAGGGGGCCGTTGGGGGTCCAGCAGAGGATGGGGACAAGTCTCCAGACATGGGTAGGAGTGGCTCTGCCAGGTCAGGGAAATGTGGGTTGGCTCTTGGAGCGGGGCAGGGGGGAGATTCTTCTCCCTGTAGAAGAGGTAGAGAGAACCATCCAGCATCAAAGAGACCAAGACTCCATCATACCTTCGTTTCCATGGCCAACCCCTTGTATTTTGGTGACTCATTGTCTGTCTTTGTCTTTCACCATGCTTCCTGCTCCAGGGCCTTTGCACCTCCCACTCCTCCAATTCCTAGATCATTTTCTTCAAGAGTTCCCTGGTTGGCTTCCTCATTTTTTCAACTCACTGCTCAAATCATCAGTGTATCAAAGAAGCCCGGTCCACTTTATCTAAAAGAATGTACCCTTGGGGTTGGAGAGATGGCTCAGCGGTTAAGAGCACTGACTCTTCTTGAGGTTCTGAGTTCAATTCCCAGCAATCACATGGTGACTCACAGCCATCTTTAATGAGATACAATGCCCTCTTTTGGTGTGTCTGAAGACAGCTACAGTGGACTCATATACATAAAATAAATAAAATCTTTTTTTTTTTTAAAAAAAAAAGGAAGAATGTACCCCAATCCTTTGCTGTCACTCTCTGTCCATCTCATTTTTATTATGGTTGCTATTTAAGGTGTGTGTGTGTGTGTGTGTGTGTGTGTGTGTGTGTGTGTGTAATTACTGTTGTGGTACTTTTGTTTGAGGCAGGCTCTCTTACTTTAGCCCAGGCTACACTGAATTTCACTAAATAGCCTGGGCTAGCCCTAAACTCATGGTGAGCCTTCTGTCTCAGCCTTCTAAGTGCTTGGATTACAGGACTGAGCCACCACCCTGGGCACTCCCTGCCCCCCGCACTGGCAATGGAGTCCAGATACATGCTAGCTAAGGGCTCTAAGATTCCCGGCCTTGGCACTGTATTCTTTTCTTGTTCCGCTCACTCGTGTGCAAACCACAGGGCGGGAGGCACTTTCTCAGGCTGTACGTCTGGTGCCTAGAACGGGGGCTGGACCGCGGCACACTCGGCAACCAATCAGAGGAATGAATGGAAGCTAAGTCGGCCTTCCCTGACCTCACAGCCCCGCCCCTCCTGGATGTCTTCTTGCGTTCCTTTACCTCTGGGTGCCGCTTGAGCAGAGTACCTGAAATGAAAAACAGAATGGGTTGAGAGGGGCCTGCGGTTCCCAACCTTCTAACTTCTATCCTGACACCATGTGGGGCTGCCAACCCTAGTGTCCCAGCGAAGGATGATAGAGTTACCCTTAACCCTAGCGTCAGAGAGAAAGGTGTCCGGTAGGGAGGGTTTGCCCTTGAACATCTCTCCCGTCAACCACCACATCCTTGTGGGGACTGGAGGGCGGGGGTGGCGGCCCCTTCTTACCCAGCTTTCTGCAGAGAGAAGGGTGCCTCATCCAGGCGCAGGCCAGGACAGTGGTGAAGAGCAGAAAGAGGACCAGCGACAGCAGGATGGCCAGCAGTAGCATTGCTCCTGCCAGGACAGCAGACAGACGGATGGCACCAAAGGACAAGGGGGAGGAGCTCCTCTCAGAAGTCCCTCTTTTGGAGCCCTGTCCCTTGGACTGGGGACAAAGTGGTGAGCTGGTCTTTGGAAAGATCTTTTGACCACACGAGAGACTCTGTCCTGAGTGTTGGTGCCTAGATCTCTGGAAGTCAGTGGGTGAGCAGTGCGTGGGAAGTTGGCTTTCAAGGCTGGAAATTGGTGAAAGGCGGGGGTGGGGTGTGGGGTGGCAAGGGAGGGGAGGTGGTACTTGGGCCTAAGGGGAGAGCCCCATGTCTGTGACCTGGCTATCTTACAGAGGGGCCTCTGGGCCTGAGATTGCCTCTCTGTGCCTTTGAGAACTTGATTCAGTTCCGAGCCTGGCCTACGGCACTCAGGGAGAGTGGGAGTTGCAAACTGCTCACCCCCTTGCTCATGACAGGGCAAAGACAGAGGCAGAGAGATGGGAGTTTGGGTCCCCAAGCTTGCCCCTGGTGATTCGACCACAGTTGTGGCCTAAGGAAATACAGAATGCAGGGCATGGAGAGAAACTGGACCAGGTGTCTGGACTCCTAGGTCCCTGTCTTTTTTTGTTTGTTTGTTTGTTTGTTTGTTTTGTTTTTTTGAGACAGGGTTGAAGATGAGGCTGGCCTCAAACTCAGAAATCTACCTGCTTCTGCCTCCCGAGTGCTGGGATTAAAGGCGTGCTCCACCACGCCCGGCTAGGTCCCTGTCTTTAAGTCAGTTCACCTATCCAAGCATCAGTTCGTCATACATAAAACAAGCAGGCTAACAGAATTTTAAATCCTAGCTCTGACACTCCAGTGATATTTGATGCATAGTTGATTTTGGATGCATAGCTGAAAGTTTCTGAGAGGATGGGAAAATATTTATGACACACTGATAACTAGTCTATAAGGGAATATATTATATAATATATACTCGCTTGTATATCATCTCAGTGGTTCAGCATCTACTGCCAATTTCTCCTCATCAAAAAATGTCAAGTATAAAACACTTCTATCACTCCACTTTTAGTTTAGAAAATTATATGAGTAGAAATGCACGGGGAATGTGTTGGAAGGGATAGACCAAGATAGTAAGAGCAGAAATGTTCTATGTTCAGTGGGGGAATTTTAGCTGAATTTTCATTCATTCCCTCTTTCTCTCCTCCTTCTCTCAGAGACAGGGTCTTATGCAGCCCAGCCCAGGCCCTGGCTACACCTCCCAAACATAGGGGTGACAGGCGTGTGCTTCCACAACTGGTGTGAAGGCTTAGGACATTTTATAGCTTGTGTACCTTATAAATGAGCCCCAAGTAAGGAAGACCTAGATATAGACAGTAATAACGTGATTTACACACACACATACAGAAACACACACACACATACACACACACACACACACATACACACATACATACATACATACACACACATACACACATACACACACACATACACACACACACACACACACACACACGCACACACACACGTGATCTCCAGCAAGTCATTTAACATCTCAGTTTTCTCTCCCCATCAGTGAGAATGAATAATCCCAGTTTATAGAATCGTTAGGCAGCTTAAGTGGGAGCACTGAGAAGTTCCGAGTTGTTCTCAGGAAGTGGAAGGTATAATTACAAAAGTCTGGTCACTCAAAAACGTTACTACACTCTGCCAATTAGTAGTGATTAGAGTCATCCGAAGAACTTAGAGTCAACCACCAGGCTGGGAAACTAGTGGGTTTCCTCGAAGACAGAAACCAAGAAACAAGAAAACCTAGAAAGAGCCCAGTGGGGAGCATGTCTCCCACAGATGTGTGTAAGTGAACAATGAGGTATCCACTTAGTGAAGGAAGGCTATGACGGAATAGCGACGAAGCCAGTTAGAATTACATCACAGCATAGGAATGTTTCCTGGCATAATATGTATAATTTTGAAAGTGTAAGAAGAGTCTAGGGATGTTCTAATCTCCAGGCCCTCTATGGAGATAGGCTCACTCTGTAGCCAAGGCTAGCCTCAAAGTATTGATTCTTCTGTCTCAGCCTTCCAAGCGCTGGGGATTACACGGGTACACCCCCACACCTGCCTTTCCAAGTTTTTGTTTTTTCTTTTGGTGGTACCTGGGTCCAAACTCAGGGTCTTATGTCTCCTAAGCAAGCGTTCTAACTACACGCTACCTTCTTCTGATTTCTTCAGGAGAAATGTTTCTGACTTGTCTAGCCCTGGGAAGAAAGATGCACAGTTCCCTGTTTCTGTGAATGAGGGAGGCTGAGGTATCTTCCCAGACTGACCCTGCCTTGTGTCCCTCAGCCCGGTGTCTTACCTGGCTCTGGGGGATTTTTACAGATGGTATCTGAGTAGGAGGTACCTGGAGCTGCCTCCACCAGGCCCTGGATCTCGCATCTGTGGAGAAACAAGACTGTGAGCCCCTCCCTGCTCCCCTTGGTGACTGGCTCCAGGAACACATGGTCGGGATGGCCGGAAGTCAAGGATGAAGGAGATGACAACCCTTGGGTTTCCTGGAGGTGAGGGGGGAAGGGCCCTCTCACCTGGTATGGGGTTGACAGCGGGCTCTAGGGGAGGAAGTGTTCTGGAAGTGTCCCAGCTTACAGGGGACACAGTTGACGTCAGTATCCATAATTTCATCTGGCAAAAGAAAGGCAGGCCAATCAGGGTGAGTGGGTAAGTGTGAGGACTTGGTGGCCTTCCTTTATGTCCCCTCTTTGCAAACCATTCTGCTCTGTAGTTGCTACCTTTCCCAAGCTTGGCTTTGCAGCCTGCCGTTTTGCCCAAGCTTCCCCAGGGCTGATAGGAGCTACCTTCTAAACTCCTCACACCAGTTCACGGCTTGGCAGACCCCCTCCTGTGAGCCTTTTTCAAGGACTGATAGATTCTTTATGGTTCTCCCAGTGGGCAGAGGTACCACATTCACGGTACCAGTGGGGAGAGGCACCATGTGCACAGTACCACATTCCTTGCCCTTGATGCCCAGCCTCCCTTTACTGGCTGCCCTCAGTGACCTCTGACCTGTGACCTCGGCTTCTGTGCCAGGCCGGCAGAGTACAGGCCGCTCCTCCTCACAGTGCACACACTCATTGTCCAAATACACACAGGACATCCCCGGCTGACAGCGGCACTCGGCTTTCCGATCGCTGGTGCAAGGGGCAACCTCCTCAAAGCCCAGCACTGTCAGGGAGAGGGAAGAGTCAGAGAGGAGCTGGCCCTCCCAGCCATACCCATCATGTAGATCCAGATGCGTCCCCACTTACCAATGTCACAGGGGCGGCACAGCTGGCAGGTGGAGAGATGGTTCCAGTGTTCATTGTAGGAATTATGGGGGCAAGTCTTGCAAACCGTGTCTTGGCTGCGGCTGCATACCGCAAAGACAAACTCGCCTATGAGGCGAATGGGGAAAGAGGGTTATCAGGAGACAAGAAGTCCATCTCTGCATCCGCTGCCTCTGCCTCGGGAGCCTCTCCTTGGTCTCTTTGTCCCCATCTTGTCTTCATGGCTACACGCCGCTACCTCTTCAAATCTCAGTGTCCGTGGGACAATGCTAATATTCTTAGACTCTCCTTCCTAGCTAGTTTAAGCAGTGCTGGCTCACTCTGGCTCACCTCTACCACCCAAGCCACTTGGAGCCACTGTTCTCACCTGGAGGACAGCGGGAGCAGCAGACGTCATGCATGGGCTCGTAGTATTCCTTGTCCTGGTCCCAGCAAGTCTGGTTTTCTATGCGATATGGGGGCACCTTCCAGGGGAGGCGGAGACAGAGAAGAATGAGGCAGGGTCAGCTCTGGAGGGCAGAAGGGCTAGAGAGAAACCTGGTCCATCCCACCTAGCCCCTCCCTCACCAGCTGGGTCTGAGAGGCCACCAGAAGCCCGCTGAGTCCCAGCAGGAGTGGCCCCCAGGCCAGGCCGCAGGGAGAGGAGGCCCCGGGCAGGCGCATGGCGGCCTTTCGGCTCGGCTGACCAGACCGGGTGGAGTCCTAGGAGGAAGGTGGGAAGCCCGGACGTCCTGAGCAGCGTTGGCCACGACTTCCCAAGCCTGGCGGCTGGGCCGACGTGCCCCCGGGGGCCGGGAGCGGCCGGGCCTGGCCTCCAGGGCTCCAGCGCCGGGCTCAGGAAGTGGGAGTGGAGCGAGCCGGCCGGGGGCGGGGGCAGGGAGCTCTGGGAGCAGAGGCCGGCCTGTCGCAATCGCGACGGGGGGAAGAGGAACAGGCTTGGCCGCCTCGACGCAGGGCGGGAGGGGGTGGCCGGGAAAGCACGTGAGAGCTGCAGGCCCGGAACCGGCCTCCACCTTTCTTCGGAAGCCTGGCTCTCGGAGGGGATTGCGGATTAGGACCGCTTGCTGGCCGAAAGGGGGGCATCAGAGCCAGTGGCTAGCCATCAGTCAGGCCCACCTCCGAGAGCCCGAGGCAGAGCTGACTTGGTTGACCTGCCGTGGATGTTGAGGCAGAGAGCTGTGGACAGCTGGGTGTCAGATTTGCAAAGAGGAGGCGCCGGGGATTGACAGTGCACCCAGCCAGGATACCCAGAGGTGGTTAGCAGATGCAGCCAGCGTCTGGCCAGGCATCCCACTTGGCAGAGCCTGAGAGCCTGCTCCACTCTGTGACTTTTTAAAAAGAAGCTGCCACAGTAACAAGCCCACCCACGCCACACACCACAAGACACTGGAGAGAGTTCAGCTGGCCCTGAATCTGTCCTATCCTCTGGGGACCTCTCTCACGGAAGGGTGGGCGTGTGCAAACCCAGGGCCTGGTGAGTGGGGGCCTCTGGGCTGGGGCTGGGTAGCCTAGTTCCAGCTTGTGTGCACTTTTCTAGAGAAGACCTGCCCAGGGTGCCAGGCAAAGGTGCACGGGTTCCAAGATCGTTAAGCCTGGTGGGCCTTTTCTTTCTACCATTAATAGCCCAGAGCTGCTGGAAGTATGTGACACCCCTTTTTCCCACGTCTACTGATTCCCAACCCTCCAACCCCCTTCACCCAACCCCCCCTCTGAATTTCTATTCAGAAAGCAGCCGTGGAGCCCCCAAGGAACCCTAATGTCTGCCCTGTGCTCCTTACTAGGCTATGGGCTGGCCCGTGGCCTGGTTTGGATATTTAGTCTAGGCTCACGGAGTCTAGCATGATCTGGCTTATGCCACAGGCCAGGTACATATTCGTTGTGTAAATGAAGGCTGTCCACACCGCTTAGCCACTCTGGAAGAACTTAACTGCAGTCCAGATCTGATTTTCAGATCCCAGCCCATGGCAACATCTGTCCTGCCTCTCTTGTGACTCGGGGGTGGGTATGGGGTGTGGGTGGAAGTGGGGGGGGGTTGGAGTCTCCTTTGGAATGAGGGAAAGTCTTCTCTTGCAATAGCTCACCTGAGAACTGGCCTTTTCCATGGTGGATCAGATATCCAGACAGGCTTTCAGTGGAGCCTCGAAATGCTGACAAGGGAGTGAGTTTTAGAGAAGACCTGGGGGGAGGGGGGAACGGAGTGGGGTGGGGCGTGGGGGGGGCTTGTCTGGGCTTTTTTTTTAAAAGTGTATACTTAAAAAAAAAAGATTTATTTATTATTATATGTAAGTACACTGTAGCTATCTTCAGACATTCCAGAAGAGGGAGTCAGATCTCCTTAGCGGTGGTTGTGAGCCACCATGTAGTTGCTGGGAATTGAACTCAGGACCTTCGGAAGAGCAGTTGATGCTCTTAACTGCTGCCTGGGCTCTTGATAGTCACTCTGTGCTGTCCCCTCCCTGGGTGCTGGCCCAGCAGCTCCACTCTGTTGGCACCTGTCTGTCTCAATCGTCCCAGTTCCCTGGCAGTGGTAGAGATACTGAATAGCAGACATCTGATTTCTCTTCCTCTGGGCTCAGGGAGTTGGGGCAGGGGCTAGACTCACTTGGATCTCTTAACAACGTAAAGGAACGGGTGGGTGGGGAGCAGCCCAAGACACATTTCACTATTTCTTTCTTTTTTTTAATGTTTTATTAGGGAAACTTCACCTGTACTATTCAGAGAGAGAGAGAGAGAGAGAGAGAGAGAGAAGAGAGAGAGAATTAGGAACCTCCATGTTGTCTTACTTAGCTTTCACTTGTGACCTGTCTTTTTTCTTCACATCTTCCCCCCCCCCACCCCCGCCCCCAAGACAAGGTTTCTCTGTGTAGCTCTGGCTAGCCTGGAACTCCCTCTGTAGTCCGGGCTGGGCTTGAACTCAGAGATCTGCCTTCCTCTGCCTCCCAAGCTCTGCTATTAAAGGTGTTGGCTACCTTTACTGTGGATTTTAAAGTTTGTGAGTTTTCACATGTAGATTAGTGGATTCTCATTGACTTTTTTCACCTGTTTATTTGTATATTTATGCAGTGAGTATAGGAGTGTGGGCACGTTCTGTGACAGAACTCAGAAAGGTGGGGAGACCCGACCCACCTCCTGGTAGCCTACGGAGACTGCGGGCAGACAATACAAAATGGTTACTAGAATGCCTCTTCAACCTTCTTTTGGGGGATGGAGATTCTGGATGAGAAATCTTCAAATTCTTAGTGAGCACAGCATTGTCTTTGTTACTTGGACTTTTTACCAGCTTCCAGAAACTTTCATCAATGTCCACTGGGCAATACCAGACCAGAACTGAGTGCCATCAGACTCCCAGAAGGTGTGAAGGGCTCTTCTCCCAGGCCTCCCTCCGAGTGGGTTGCTGAAACACCCTTTTCTCCACAGCCTATGAGTAATTCCCAAAGAGAATTGGTATGAGTGGGTCACTCTAAAACACTCCTGTCTTCTTCCTTATATTTCCCTTAGACAACTGATTCCGTTAGCCAGCCCAGCTGGGCTGGTAGACAGAGAGAAATGGACAGATCAGATGAGTGTTTGGAGTTTCAGTGGGAGCAAAGATTTGTCCAGTTACTCTCCATCTTGGTAACCTTGCTCCCCAGAAGACATTTGGAAATATCTTAAGACACTTTAGGTTGCAACTGCTTGGAATTCCCACTGTCACCTAGCGCACAGAAACCAGGGATGTTGCTGTGTCCCACAGTGCAAGACAGGCTCAGACAATAAGGAATTGCCTGGTTGGGATTGTCAGCAGCAAGGACCTTGTCAAGCCCTGTAACTAAGCAAAGGAATAAGTCTCAATGGGGACTTCTAAGCATCTTTCCAGGTCGCTAAAATGAGGATGGGAGAGAGAAATTTTCTGGTCTACCTCGTTAGATTTATACTACATAAAGAATGATAAAAGGATGCTCTTTGCCACAGTAGGCTGCCCCATAGTTAGTGCTAAGTGTAAAAGTAAAGGGATATGTTTAATTGTGTGACTCATTTCTACCCTAGAAAGCATAAAAGCTGGAAGGGGAAAGGTGAAAGAAATTTCGATAAATTAACAGCCCCCCAAATCAGTATGCTGTTGGAGGAAGCTGAGATGTTTGATGGTTTTCCCGTGTGCACTCCACTGTCAAAAAAAACCCGATAAACCTTGGATCCTAGCCAAGATGTGAGATTCTGTTGTCTGCGGAGTGGGCCAACGGGCAACGACCATTAAGTTGGACACAGTGGCATACATTTATAACTTCAGCACTTGGGGGACTGAGAATTGGAGAACAGCTTGGGCCACAGAGTGAGTGTGTCTCAGAAACAAAACAGAAATGGTAGCCACGAGTCACCCGTCAAGATAAACAAGCCTGGTGCTTGTCATCAGAGTTTTCATAAAATGGTCTACATACATGTAGGTCTGTGGAAGGGAACACAGGTGCATGCGTGGGCCACATCGTTAACAGTAAACAGCAGGAGGTGTTGAGGCAGGCTTTCCTTGGGAGTGTGGAGCAGAAAGGGATCCTTCCTGTCACCTATCTCTGGAATGAAGAGGCGGGAGGACTTGTCAGTCCTAATGCGCACCCCACTGCAACCCTGAAGGTTGGCTTCTTTCCCTAGAGCCACTGCATGGTTTATGGCTGTACTAAAGGTTCGATGGGTGGCTGGAATGGGACAGAGAAGGCAGCCCCTTATTTAAGAGATGGCTTGGGGTTCTGGGAGAGGCAACAGGACGCCCTGGGTAGGGAGCCTTTCTCAGACAAGGTAAAAAAAAAAATGCCCTTGAAATGTCATACGGGACTCTACTATCTTGGAAGTCAAGAAAACAGCATCAGACTTGGGAAATAACCCACCCCAACCCCTGGTGACCCTGACAAGGTCACTTTGTTCTCAAGCCTTAGTTCCCCTGTGTACTGAGCAGGGAGCTAGATGCACCTGGCAAGGCTTTTGTTGTTAGGCAGCCTTACCCACCATTTCCTGCCCCTTCATTCTTTTTTTTTAAAGTTATTTATTTATTATATATAAGTACACTGTAGCTGTCTTCAGACACCCCAAAAGAGGGTCTCAGATCTCATTACAGATGGTTGTGAGCCACCATGTGGTTGCTGGGATTTGAACTCGGGACCTGTGGAAGAGCAGTCAATACTCTTAACCACTGAGCCATCTCTCCAGCCCCCCTTCATTTTTTAAATGAGAGCCCTGGGGCCCAGAGAGGTAAAATTGTCCATCTGTCCTTCTCTCTCTCTCTCTCTCTCTCTCTCTCTCTCTCTCTCTCTGTCTCTGTCTCTCTCTCTCTCTCTCTCCCCTTCTCTCAGATCTCTCTAGGATCTCTCTATGTAGCACTCACTGTGTAGAACAGGCTGGCCTTGAACTCATGAAGATCTGCCTGCCTGTCAAGTAAAGGCTGCACCACTATGCCTGGCTTGAACGTGCTTTCTTGAAGACAAACGGTTTGAAAATAAAAATGGAAGTCATAGAGTGATACGTATGAAGTAGTCACACTTAGGATTATTTCTTTTTGGAAATGAATGTAAGCTGGCATGCCATACATATCTGTAATCGCAATACTTGGGAGGCCAAGGCAGGTGGATCAGGAGTTCAAGGTCAGCCTTGGTTAGGAAGCAAGTTTAAGGTTAGTTAGACATTGAAACCTTTTCTCAGCATACAGTACAACAAAACACGTAAGTCTGAGAGACACCGAGGCAGAGATGCACTGATGAACATGTCATCAGCATCGTGGTGCTCTTTCTGGGCTGTGGGGAAGGAGAAAAGGGGACAATGGGAAGCTTGTGTTGCTTCATGTTTTGGTATTGCTGGGAAACTATACTATCACAAAAATGTATCCAGTTGCAAAGCTGAGGCAGGAGGACTACTATGAGTTCCAGGCTAGCCTGGGCTACAGAAGGATCCCCTGGTTTTGGTGTGTGTGTGTGTGTGTATGCATGTGTTTGAATGTATGTATGTATGTATGTATGTATGTATGTATGTATGTATGTATTTGAATGTCTATGTGTATGCATGTGTATTTGTGAGTGTGATTCAAATGGGACTCTGACCAAAGTACCAATATCTATTCTTACATCATGCTTGCACTGGCCCATTCCAGATCTCTAGAGCCGTGGTCACCAAGCCAAGCCAAGCCACTCTCTTATACTCTGTCAGGACATGCCAGAGTCACCACACTCTTTGGGTCAGGCATTCTCACAGAGTCCTTGAGATGAAAACTATTTGTCATGCTGCCTTAAGCCAGTACTTGGGTTTCAGGCCCAGCTAGCAAACAGAAGAAGCAGGGAGGAGCCAGCTTCTCTTCTCGGAACCTCACAGACTAAACAGTCAGGGGAACCGGGCACCTTGCCTGTAGGACACTGCTTTAAGGACTTGCTTGATTCAAGGGAGCATAGGGGTGGCTGGGGATATGGAGAGGTAGAAACAGCTCAGAGACACACAGCCAAGGAGACTTTACCCGGAGAGGATGAATCTATAGGCTTTGTGTGGGAGGAACCAAACCCCTCCTGCTGGGCTGGTTCCCCAGGAGTTATGACTGGTCTGTCTCAGGAGGGAAATGACGAGAGGCAACGTCAGAGGAAAAGATGTTTTGTTTGCATTCTGTCTACAACAGCTGTTGGTCCCCTTTGTGATGTCAGAAAACTGGCTTGTTGGTTTGGAGGGTCGGTTTCCGTGTGTGAGAAGTGGAGAAGGAGCCTGCCTCCCTCTTCTTACAGAAAGGTTTCATGGATGTGTGTCAAGGCGTCAAACAGCTTAGCTAACAGGTGGCACCCAGGTTGACCGTTTCAAGAATGAGACTAGCTCAGAGGACCCTCTTATTTGTCTGGTTTATTCTGCAAGATTCAGCCGCAATGCCAGTCTTCAGGGTGTCGCTTGAAATAAGTCCCTCCAGGGTGTCACTTGAAATGGGTCCCTCCTGCTGCCTCCCCCACTCTACCCCAGCACTTGGTTCCTATCCCTGCCTCCAGAACCCTCATCTCCCTGTATGTCAACTACCTGTTGCTTTCCATGAACCTCTGTGGCTGCTTTGGTCTGTGTCTGCAGGTCTGGAGCATAGAGAACACCCCTGTCTGTTGCTCCTACTGCTGGAGAGAGGAAGAGCCAGTGAGCACACTGGAGCACTGTGTGACTGCCCTCTCCCAGGGCTCAAGTGGCACTGTCACTAGCAAGCTCTGCAGGACCTGGGCTATGTGGATGGCTCTCCCATGACTCTTCACTCTTTCTTTTGGGGGTGAGAGCCTTTGAGGCTGTCACACCTGTGTGGTCCCTGCTTTCATCTGACTCCTCTAGCTGGGGTAGCTTGAGGGAGAGTTTGGAAAAAAACACAGCCTGGATGAAGGAGCTTCCACTTCTTTCTAGAACAGCGTGCCCACCCTCCTTGCCCCAGATGCCAGCATAGACACAGCTTGTGTTCTCTTCCAGGGTCTGCCATCCCTGCCTGTCCCAGGGCTCTTGGTCTGTGCCCACAGAGCTCTGCCTGGCCCCCATGTACATGTTACCTCTGGTGCCCACATTCCTGCAACCCTGTGACCACAACAGGGGACATTACACATTCCTGGCCTATCAGCCAATGGTGTCAAAAAGAACAGAATGTCCTAGGACCTGGCCCAGCCCCCTACTTCACCTGGGCCCCTCCCTCCCAGGCCTGGACAGGGCCAGGTAGATGGGGTGAGAAGTTCAGAGGGAAGGAGATGGGGAAAAAGATGGTGGGGCCAGCAGGTGCTCCCAGTTTTGGGGGGCCCCATTCTCTTTTTCCTCCAGGACCCTCGGTGTGAGGCTGACCTGGGATGACCTTGAGGGACCTCAATCAGAAGGGACCCTGGTTTCTGAAAGTTCACCTAGGTTTTCTTTCCCCTAGCCATCTTGCCTGACAGGAGAGTCCCTTTGGAGCTGGCTCCCTCTTCTTCCTCCTCCTTCATCTTCCCTCAGCTCTTTGCCCAGTTCTCCTCAGTCTGTCTCTCTTTTCTGCCTTCCCTGTTCTCCTGGTTTCCCCACCTACTCTCAGCGATCCTCCTTCCGCTTCTGCCTTCCTGGCTTTTGCGTGTAGAATCCTTCCTCTCTGCTCCAGTTCTCTGAGCCTCACCTGTCTTCTGTCCCTAGTCTCTTTTTCAGTCAGTTCGCCATCAATCCCTGGCCGAAACTCTTCAGCAGGTACCTGGTTCACCTGTCCCCCAAGTGCCCTCCTCCCTGGAGAGCTCCCAGACCAGACTCCTCCTCCGATCCTCCCTCTGCCCTGCTCACCTTTAATTGAGATGCTAATGAGGCTTCTGTCGCTCCCATCCTTGCCCGTGGCCGACGGGCGGTCTCTGGAGCCAGGCACTGCACCTGTCAGGTGAGAGGGTGGAGAGGCTCGGCTGCCAGATTTAACTGGAAAGGAACCAGTCACAGCCCAGCCACACCTGGGAGCCGGGAGCAGGAGGCAGCTCCGGCCTCCTGCAACCCGCGGTCCCCGAGGCAGAGAAGGAGGTAGCAGGGAGCTGGAGGCCAGGGCTAGAAGAGGACCCAAGAGGAGACAGGGAAGGCAGGGGAGGAAGTGAGGCAGGATCAGAGAGCCTGGCACAGAGAGGGAGACCCAAAGAGAAGGGGAGTCAGCTGGGCCAAGAGGGCGTGAAAGCCGGAGCGAGTCAAACAGTCCGGGAGGAAAAAGGGCAAGAAGGAGAGGCGCTAAGCCAGACAGGGTGCCTGCTGTGGAGACCCAGGGAGGCGCTAGCGGGCAAACGAAGGTGGCCTTCGCTGTGACCACTTCGCTCTGTGGCCACTCCAGTGAAGCTCCGTGCTGCCTGGTTGGCCCCAACTCCAGAAGGTCAGCTGGCTCCTGGAGAGGTGGAGGAGGGTGGGAGGACTGAGGAAGAGGGAACTCTGTGTGGGATGCGGGCACCGTCACGGACAGCTCCATTCTGCCTCCATACTAATGATGCTGAACCACACCAGAGCCCCTGAACTCAACCTTGACCTAGACCTTGACATCTCCAACTCACCGAAGGGATCCATGAAGGGCAACAATTTCAAGGAGCAAGACCTTTGTCCTCCTCTGCCCATGCAAGGACTGGGCAAGGGGGACAAGCGTGAAGAGCAGGCGCTGGGCCCGGAACCCTCAGAACCCCGGCAGCCCACCGAGGAGGAAGAGGCACTGATCGAGTTTCACCGCTCCTACCGGGAGCTCTTCCAGTTCTTCTGCAACAATACCACCATCCACGGTGCCATCCGCCTGGTGTGCTCCAAGCACAACCGCATGAAGACGGCCTTCTGGGCGGTGCTGTGGCTCTGCACCTTCGGCATGATGTACTGGCAGTTTGCCTTGCTGTTCGAGGAATACTTCAGCTACCCCGTGAGTCTCAACATCAACCTCAATTCGGACAAGCTGGTCTTCCCTGCCGTCACTGTGTGCACCCTTAATCCTTACAGGTCAGTCGCAGAGAGAGGGGTGGCTCACTGCTAGTGCATGGGTTTAGCGTGCACAGGGCCCTGAGTTCTACACTCAGCAGCACAAAAGCATTCAAGCCGGAGAGCAAACAAAAGTGGTCATGGAGCTGTGAGGCCAGAGAGCTGAGAGGTCAAGGCCTTGCAGGTGCAGTAGAGGTGGATAAGATCTTTGTGCAGAGGGGATATTTGCTGTGCTGGGGAGTAGGCACCATGGGGGTGAAGTGAAGGGTAGGAGAGTGGAATGGAAAAGAGGTCCATCGTCAGCTATCCCCGAAGTCTCCTGCTGACCTGTGCAGGGGATCACCACTCAGCTGCCCTACCCGCCTGCCCAGGTCTCTGACCTTTAAGGGCTTTGCTGTGTTCTGAAGTTTTGGGTTTCATCAATGCTCTTTGCCAGTTTGGGTCTGGAAACTGCACTGTTACCATGGAGAAGAGAGGCGGGCAGGGCTGGGTGTTTGTACACACATACCATTTCGTCTGCACTCAGCTATGCCACACATTGAAAACGTCCGTCAAGCCAGACTGTGCTAGGCACCCAGCAGAAGAGGATTGTTGCTAATTCAGCGAGCTTTATGGAGAGCCAGGTACTTGACTAGGTCCTGGAGACGGGAAAAGCTACAACAAGGTAGGAGGGGTAGGCGTGTGAACAAATATAGCAACACACTGTGATTAGCACAATAAAAACTCGGAGTTGGTCTGCCTTCAAGGAGTGTAAGCTCTCTTGGAGGGTTTGAATGAGGGTAAATTCGAATGAGCACACCCTCAGGAATGCGGGCAATTATGGATGGCTGGGATTGGTCACACGCTGCGGGTGGAGGCTCTCTCAGGTAGCCTGTCATGTCCAAAGATGTGTCATGGATTAGCAAAGGTTGGGAAGTCCTGTTCTGGCAAGGTAAAACTGTCCCCAAATAATGGACACGGTAAGGGTCACTTACTGGAGCTGAATGCGTCAGACCCTCCTTAGAGGTCGTCTGCAGCCTCCTGAAGTCTTATCTGTCTTGGGGCAGGGACAGGTATTATCCTCATTTTACACACAGGAAACTGAGGCCAAGAGGCCAAGGCAAGTCAACAAGGTCACCGATCCTGATGTGATCCTGACTTAGCCCATTAGCTTGATCACCAAACTCGGCCTTCTCTTATTCTTATGAGGCACCACTTGGAATAAGTGAAGTTGTTCACTTGTTCACCTCCATTTCAAGCCTTGGGATAGCTCCTTCCCTTAGCCTCATCTCTCCTTCAGTTTGTCAGTTCTTTCTCATCCCAGGCCAGGCAGGGTCGGGGACATAACAGGCAGAAGGTGCTGGCAGGGGAGGGGCCGGGTCCTGGAAGTAGGCTGCAGGCAGGCACTCAATAAATATTTGTGGTCACAAAGATGAGGAGATATGGGGAGGGCTGAGGTGAGTCTGTTGAAGTCTGCATATTTTCTAAGATTCTGCTGGGTGCATGACCCTGGACAGGCCAGGATAAACCACCGGGGAGTGGACATCACAGTGCCTAGGGGACCCGGACCGGGAAGCAGCTGTCCGTACAGCAGAGGGAGGAGGAGAGAACTCAGAAGGGAGGGGAGGAACCTCAAGTATTGGAGGAAACTGAAGACCTACTAAGTACTTGACTCAGTGTTGGGTTATTTTTAAGCACTAACTCCTCAATCCTGCAAAGTCTAAAGAGGTGGGCATTTTTTATATGTCCTTTATTGCTTTCTTTTCTTTTAAAGACAGGATCTCGGTGCTGCCTAGGCTGGCCTTGAACTCCTGGCATTACAGGACACTTGCTATCACACCTGTGCTATTTCCAGTTTGCAGATGAGGATAACTGATGTTCACCGAAGTGAAATAATTAGACCCAAGGCTGTATAGCTAATAACGAAGAGAAATAACAGTAACAATAGAGAATGCCTATTTATGTCCCAGATGGCTTTCCAGATGAATCTAAATCTGAATGAAATATGATTAAATCGGCCAGGTGTAATGGCACATGCTTTTAAACCTAATACTGTGGAGGCAGAGGCTGGCAGATCTCTTGTGAGTTGTAGGTCTATATAGTTCCAGGATAGTCAGAGCTATGTAGTGTTGTTAGCCGTCCCCCAAAAACCCAGGCTGAATGAATGTAGGAGGTCCCTGCTCAGAGGCCCTGTCCACCAGCTCAGGTGTCTGACCTTTAAGAAAAGAAATATTATTAAACATTTTAAACCTACAACAGACTTAAGAAGCAGGTACCACTATTCCGTCCATCTAATAGATGAGGCGACAGATGCCCAGAGAGTTAAACTCAGACAGATAGCAGGTGTTAAAACTGGGATGCAAAAATCACTTCCAACCAAGAGCTAGAGCCTCTCAGGTTAGCAGTGAAGTTCCAGAGCAGGCGTGACCTCAGAGCTCCCTCTCACCTGACAGCAAGGTAGGGCAACAAGGTAGGGCAACTGGTAGGAGCCCAGCAGGAAGAGACGCAGAAAGAAGGGGGCTCCTGGTTAGGAGTGCAGGGGTGGGAAGCCACTGGCCAGTGAGAGGCAGAGGTGGCAGACAAGCTAGGACAGCCTGGTGGCTGCTGCCCTGAGAGTGAATCACAGTCGTTGGCACAGGGAGGGACGAGTGATCTGGGGAGAGAGGAGGAAACGGTGGAAGATCCAGTTGCCAAAGAGGGCCTGGAGGGGACCAGAGTCACACAGGGGTGTTCACCTGATGAGAGACGCAGCCAGCAGAGAATTGTAAAAAGGAGGTCCTGACCACAGCTCTGTGTGGCTTTCCAGTTTCTAGTCACTCGAAGGAAAGAGCCGTTCGTTGCCACATCCTGGGACACAGAGCCTACCTCGAACATATATGGAACTTAGGACTGGACCCAAGGCAGAATTCAGCCAGGCCTGCTGGCACATGCCGGTAATCCTGGACCTTAGGAAGTAAAGACAGGAGGAGAACTGCAAGTTCAGAGTTAGTTTAGCCCTGGGTGCAACTTGAGTTTGAGGTTGGATAGGCTACATCAGACCCTGTGCCTACAACAAATAAAACCACGGAAGAACGTGGAGCGTTGGAACAGTGAAGCTCATGGGTCTTATCTTGTCTGCAGAGCCAGGGCCCGGCAGCAGGACTGAACAAAGGGAGGGCCATTTCCTCGGAGAGCCACAGGAGGTGTGGCTCTGAGCTGGATGGAAAGACACCCTTGACCTGCACTCGTCCGGAGGCCAGGCTGTACTCGGTGTCTGGCAGGGAGAGGCCAGACTGAGGGCTGAGAGCCTGGGCTGGCCAGTGGTCAGGTTCTCCTTTGTCAGGCAGTCCGGTGCTGGGGTCAGGATGGTACAGGGCAAGAGTTCTTGCACAGGCAAAGCTGTGTGTGTATGTGTGTGTGTGGGGGGGGTATGCATGGGTGCGCATGTGTGGTGGCAAGTCCGTGGAAGAGGACTTTCTGGAGCTAGTCTTCTTCCTTTACCTGGGTTCTGTTCTGGGGGCTGAATTCAGGCTGCTCTGCTCGCTCATCAGCAAGCATTTTTTACCTACCAAGCTATCTCAGCTTCCTGAATAAGAAGGGCAGATGACAAAACTGAGGCCCCAAGGACCTAAAAGCAAAGAGAAACAAAAAGTCACCAGCTGATGAGAGGCGTCAGAGTCAGAATCTGGGTCTCTCCTGGTTCCTTTTGTTACAACTGCTAGGTCACATGGTAGAAGTGGCAGTCAGCACTCCCCTGTGATGGCACGTATCTCTAATAACGAATGCCCATGATAATAAAACACCACTGGCAGTCACACGAGACCCACTCTCCCAAGAGTGAGGTGTAGCCCTTTCCATATATTGTTAGGCCACTGGGAAGCAGGAACCCTTTGCCGTCTACGTGGGGTTCACATTTCAATGACAAGGTGAATATCTCATTGTATTGCAAAGGAAAAAGGCTTGTTTTTAAAAAATACTTCTTTTAGATTTATCTATTTTATGTATATGAGTACACTGTAGCTGTCTTCAGACACATGAAAAATGGGCGTCAGATCCCATTACAGATGGTTGAGAGCCACCATGTGGGTGCTAGGAATTGAACTCAGGACCTCTGGAAGAGCAGCCAGTGCTCTCAACTGCTGAGCCATCTCTTCTGCCCAGAAAAGAAGTTTTACAGCATGAGTTGTGATTTATTTTGGGGACTGGCTCTCCATAAAAGAGGTCTTAGGTCACTAGGGGGTCACAGTCTACATGGCCTGGGCCAGCTCATTAAAATGTGGACTTCTGAGCTGGGAAGTGATGGCAGACCTTTAAACCCAGCACTCAGGAGGCAGAGGTGGGCAGAGCTCTGTGAGTTTGAGGCCTGCCCTGTCTATAGAGCAGGTTCCAGGACAGCCAGGACTATACAGAGAAACCCTGTCTCAAAAAAAAAAAAAAAAAAAAAAAAAGTGGAATTCTACATAGCATCATCCTGGCAGCCTAAGAGAGATTGCAGCAAGGGTTTGTTGTCACTAACTTTTCCTAAAGAAATAATGAATCCTGCTTAGAGTCAACAGTGGCTACCCTGAGCCTAGCCTGCCCAAAGGCAGCTACAGTCCTGTCAGAAAGGCCAGAACTCAGCACAGCCCTGTATCTCACTCAGCATGCTGCCCACACTCACCACCTGGCTGTCTCAACAGCTCAGGAGAACCTTTGGCTCTTAGATTGCCATCCCTGGGACAGACCACCATGAGAGCTCAGAACCCACAAAAGAGATCCAAATAAGGGCTATGTCCAGATAAGGGTATCTACATGTGAGTGTACTGTGATAGGAGCTGAAGCTGTAAGGCCACTGTGTGCCCCATTAGCACTGCTCAAAGCTGCTTAGGAGGGAAAGGGCTGGGAAACTGATCAGAGAGGAGTGTTAAGTGTGGCCTGGATGAAGCAGAGAGGAGGGCCGAGCGCACAGGTACACACTGCCAAGGAGTATTCCTGAATGCTGGCTGAGAGTGCCCCAGAGGTCCCTGAGTGAATGTTGGGAGCCCATCATGTATATCAAGGATGGAGGAGTAGACACAGAGGGAAACATATGTATGTCAGTCCCAAACTTCTTAGGATTCCTGTATCCTGCTAGCCTGTCTCAGACAGAGGGAAGTCAGAAGGGAGGCTAGCTTCAGAGAGAGGAAGCTGGTAGCCAATTTCAAACAGTCCTTAGCCTTAGCCAGGAGTAGTGGAAGAACAAAAACTAGGGAGTCCAACAAGCCTGACCTCAAAGCTATTCAAAGCTCAGTAGTTCCCAGGTAAGTAACTCTAGGTTAGTTGCCTACTGTAACTACCTCGCTATCCTGAGTTGTGGAATAAGACAGTAAGGCCTGATGGAGTTGGATTGGGGCCAGGAATCACCCATCTCCACAGGCGGTTTGCCTGCCAGACAGACAGGGGTGAGGGCAATGAACGTGGCCGAGGAAGGAAGTCACGGCCACATGGGCCACCCCATGTGGCCCATCTTACTAGCATCCCATCCAAGGAGTCTTGATCCTTTGTTTACCTCCTGGTCTCAGGACAAGACCTGAGTGTTTGACTGTGCTTTGCTCAGTGATCCGTTCTCTCAGCACGAGTGCCAGTCAAGGGCTCTGAATCCTGTCAGGCAAAAGCAGAGAAGTGTCCATGGGGTGAGAAAGATCCCTGCTTAGAACCTGACTTCTTCAGGGACCAAGGGTTGGGAGACTAGACAGGTAAGAGTGTGTCCAGGCATGACATAGTCTGAGTGGGGAAGAGTGTGGTGAAGGCAGAGAGGTAGCAATGTGGTGGTGAGGGGGAAGGGAGATGACAGTAGTGACCGTGTCATAGGAATGATTCCAGCAGAGCTGGCATTCCAGCTGGGATCTGGATTCTTCCTGTATGACATTGAGAAAGTTGAAGTGACACTTTTCTGGGCATCCGGCTCCTGTCTGTGTCTTCCTGAGGCCTGACCATCTCTTTACTTAGTGTGCCCGAGCAGTTCCTAATTTCATCTTCCCAGAGCTTTGTGTGGCGGGCTGACCTAGTGCTGTGTCCATTCTACAGAGGGGTAAGGGTTGGATGCCTTACCTAGCATTACACAGCTGGGCACCAGCGTGCCCTTCCAGCAGGGGGCAGTGTCTATGAGCTCTAGTGGTCTTCTGGGACAGCCTAGGGGACTCTGAACCGTAGGAGCACAGTCTGACTCATGTCCTGGCCACATTGTCCTGGGAAAGGGCATGACAATGGTATTAGCCCAGACTGTTCAGCAGGAGATGCAATGGATGTCCCTGACTCCTCAGAAGGGCTCATTCGAGCTGGCATGGCCACTCTTGGAATCATCAGTACCGCTCAGTCTCTCAGAAGCTCTTGGGACACACCCTGGATCTGAGCTCTGTTCTCTTCTGTGAGGGGATGAGGGGCCAGCTGGCTACAAAGAGGGAATGCCTAGGGTCCAGCCAGCTGGGTTTCAGGATGAAGGTAGAGCCCAAAGGAGAGGATCCTGTAACTCTGAACTGGACGTTGGGACCGTGCGTGAGATTTTAAATAACCTTGGGCTGCAGGTGTGGCTCAGTGGTGGCGGTTGGAGGAAGGGCCTAGCATTGTAAGGCCCCCGTGCTCGTGTCAGACCCCAGATGCACTAACCCCACATCTCTGGCAATAGCATGCTTCACTAGTGCTCAGAGTTTGATTTGTAGGCCTGGAACTCACAGAGGCCCTCATGCCTCTGCCTCCCAAGTGCTGAGATTAAAGGCGTGTGCCACCACACCTGACTCTTGAATTTTTCTTTAAGTGACATTTAATAGTTAAGATATTGGGCACTTTTAGCCAATTCCTTGTGTGTGTGTGTGTGTGTTACTTTTTGAGACAAGGTCTCACTATATAGCCCTAGCTGATCTGGAAATTGCTGTGTATATCAGACTGGCCTAAAACTCACAGAGACCTGCCTGCTTCTGCCTCCCCAATGCTGGGCATAGAAAATATTTTAAAATTATTATTATTAATGTATGTATGTTTTTGCACCAAGTTCATGCTGTGCCCATGGAGGCCAAAAGAGGTTAAATCCTGGGACTGAAGAGATGGCGCAGTGGTTAAGAGTACTGACTGCTCTTCCAGAGGTCCTGAGTTCAATTCCCATGGTGGCTCACATCCATCTGTATTGTGATCTAATGTCTTCTTCTGATGTGTCTGAAGACAGCTACAGTGTATTCATATAAAATAAATAAATAAATATTGAAAGAAAGAAAGAAAGAAAGAAAGAAAGAAAGAAAGAAAGAAAGAAAGAGAATGAATCTCTCAGAACTGAAGTTATAGACAGCTGTGAGCTACCTTATAGGTGCTGAGACTTGAACTCAGGTCATCTGGAAGAACAGCCATTGCGCTTAGCTTCTGAGACATCCCTCCAATCCCCCTTTATAGTAAATATTAAACTCAGGTAGTATAAGCCCTCCTCCCCCAGCTTTTTTCTTTTCCACAACTGTTTTGGGCACCGTAGGTTCTTTGCAAACAGGTGTTGTGGAGGCGTGTACCTGTAAGCTCAGCTGCTCTGTGAGGCTAAGGCAAGGAAGGTTTCAAGTTTGAGGTCAGCCTGAGCTTCACAGAAACTCTTTGCATTCCATAGACATCTCAGAAGCACCTGTCACCTCCTTTAAGGATGTTTGCTGAATTTGGGATCCGGATTGTAAGTGATCTGAAAATCAAGTTGGGAGACCTAAGATAGGAGCTGTTGTATGATTTCGTATGTTTCGGCCTCCGGCAGGGTTCCAGGGTGCTCTGAGGAATAAGAAATCTTGCCTATATTAAATTTAGGAGTAGATCTGATAAGTATAAGGTTTACTCTTGATTATATGTACATAAGCTGTGTGTGTGAGCCACATGTGTGAGTGTGGCTGGAAGCCAGGGGTGGGAGTCAGATTTCCCTGGAATGGAGTTAGAGGGTTGTGAGTGCTCTGATGTGGGCGCTGAGCAATGAACCTGGGTCCTCTGGAAGAGCATCATGTATTCTCAATGGCATGCCCTCTCTCCAGCCTCAGTGTGATGTTAATGAAAATATTTTCCATTTGTTGCTAGTATCTAGAAATGCAGCTCATATTTGTGTGTTGGATTTGCATCTTGCAGCCTGGTTTTAATTTATCATCTCGGCTTTGTGTTTCTTAGACCGTAATTCTAAGGATGTCCATCGTGCAGATGGTAATACAGCCAGTATTGAGAATGAAAACTGTAGGGATTTATATGGAATCGTGTTTTGGTGGGTCCCTTCCAAATCTCATTAAAATGTAGCCTCTGAAGAAGGGGCAAAGGTGGGAACTTCATCTGGTATTTTCAGAGCAGTGCAGGGAGATTCTGAAAGTGCAGTCACTCAGGCAGGGCGACCTGAGCTAAGAGAACAGACTCTTTTTGACCTGTTCAAATACAACTCCTACACTCTACATTACCCAGCTGATAGCCCTGGAGCTCTCTCTCACAGGATCACTGATCCCCCTCGGTGTTTATGGAGAACACCGTGGCCCTTCGAGGCCAGGGATTCGGCAGAAAGCCCCTGGACCGACCTCCTCCTCATCGGCTTTTTCAGATACACTGAAATTAAAGAGGAGCTGGAAGAGCTGGACCGCATCACGGAACAGACGCTTTTTGACCTGTACAAATACAACTCTTCCTACACTCGCCAGGCTGGGGACCGCCGCCGCAGCACCCGCGACCTCCGGGGTGCTCTCCCACACCCCCTGCAGCGCCTGCGCACACCACCTCCACCCTACCCCGCCCGCTTGGCGCGCAGCGCGTCTTCCAGTGTACGCGACAACAATCCCCAAGTGGACAGGAAGGACTGGAAAATCGGCTTCCAACTGGTAAGCCCCGCCCCTCGGTCCAGGATCTGCCCACGAGCTTGCTCGGTCCCATGGACCGCCTACTCCTTCAAACTGAAAGGCCTGATGGACTTTCCAGCGGGTAACACCAATACGTGAATGAATGAATGAATG
Organism: Mus caroli; assembly: GCF_978045245.1. Lineage (NCBI taxonomy): Eukaryota > Metazoa > Chordata > Mammalia > Rodentia > Muridae > Mus > Mus caroli. The sequence continues at coordinate 23,819,574 of NW_028227262.1, read as the reverse complement.
AATGAATGAATGAATGAATGAATGAATGTAGCAAAGGATAAATGGCGAGAAGTGAAATCTGTTGCAGAAAATATACGTTTCTGAATTCTAGTCCCTACTGATGGGACTCAGTTGAGACCCTCCTGTGAAGAACTGAAGTTCTTCAAGCCTGTAACAGAAGGTAAGTAAATGAGACACTTAGACAGTAAAATGAGATGTGTGTGTGTGTGAGTGAGTGCATGTCTCTGTGTGTATGTGTGTAACCCAGGTCCTTGTCCGTGCTTGGCAAGGACTCTTCTGTTGAGCTACATCCCTGCACCCTAAACATGTAGACTCAAAAGGATGGGTAGGAGGAAATGGGACAGAGGCTCATCTAGTGAAGGAGAGAGGGAGGCCCCGGCGAGATGGGCCGCACCACCAGCTCACGGAAGTTCTAGGCTCACCTCTGTTGTGGGAACGAAAGTCTGATCCAGTCTGATCCCAGAAGCTTTCTCGCACCAGTGAAAGGGGAGAATTCTTGTTTCTTTCTACCTGGTTGCATAAGTAATTACAGTGAGGAGTCACTGCCTACCATTACCTCAATCCCAGGGTCCTCTGGCCACCTCTCCTAGGGGCTTCTAGGGAAGTGTTTCTCCCCTTCTCTTCTACCCACACCCTGTTCCCTGTACCTACATGCCCATCAGCCCTCAGAACACCTCAGCTCTCAGTCCTTGACCTTGGTGGCTCACTGACGTGCACTGACGCTCCTGTCTCTGTGCAGTGCAACCAGAACAAATCAGACTGCTTCTACCAGACATACTCATCCGGGGTGGATGCCGTGAGGGAGTGGTACCGCTTCCATTACATCAACATTCTGTCCAGACTGCCCGACACCTCGCCTGCTCTAGAGGAAGAAGCCCTGGGCAGCTTCATCTTCACCTGTCGTTTCAACCAGGCCCCCTGCAATCAGGCGTGAGTAGGCCCCCTTGCTGGCTCGGTTGTTCCTCAGAATCTCCTCTCCTGGGTCCTCCTGAGGGCTCAGGAAGTTCTCTGCGTGGTTAGGTGAGGAAATGATCCAAGGCAGGTGCCCAAGTCTGTGCCCAGCCTGTTGCCTGTAGACGGGAGTGTGGTAAGATCCATGGATGGTAGGTCCCAACCAGAGTTCCCATGACTGTTCCGTCCTTTCATGGTCTGGTGACGCTTCCATTTCACATCATTCTTCAGAGCCTTTTCTTTGTAAAATGGACACAAATCCAAACACAAGAGAGAAGGTTTATTCAGTAAATATTTCTGATTGTGTGGACCATGTGCCAGACTCTGCTGTAGGCGTCTGAGATGTATTACAGGAAAAAATATGTTCAATCCTTGCCTGATTGGCATTTTTACTAAAGTAATGAAGACCACGATGCTAATACCCACCTTAAGAGTCATGTCACAGCCGGGCATGGTGGCACATGCCTTTAATCCCAGCACTCGGGAGGCAGAGGCAGGCGGATTTCTGAGTTCGAGGCCAGCCTGGTCTACAGAGTGAGTTCCAGGATAGCCAGGGCTACACAGAGAAACCCTGTCTCGAAAAACAAAAAAACAAAACAAAACAAAACAAAAAACAAAAAATAAAAGAGTCATGTCACATGTATAAGATAACAAATGTGAGGTTACTTTATACACTCTAGGGCATGGTGGGGGTCAGTCGTTATCTTGTACCCAAACAGGTGAAGGAAGAGACACTCCCAGAGGCTCAGGCTGGCCTAAGGATTCTCCACAGCCCACTGTCCCTCAGGGATAATTTCTGTTAGGGCCCCTGTCATAGCATCTATCTAAAGAGGTCACAGCCACCAGCTCAGGCCCTCTAAGCGCGGATACAAGGGGGAAGTGAGGGACTTCCTTCTCCCTTCTGTAGCCTCTAGCTGCATAGTCCTGCTTTCTCCTCCACCTCTGCTCCCCAGGTTTTCAAGGGCCACCTTCTTGCTTCTGGCTGGCTGGGGCACCTTCTTGCTTCTGGCTGGCACTGAGGCCGTGTCTCTACAGGGGACCCTTCCCTCCAGTGTCCCCCGAGAGTGGCAGTAGGACCAGGTGTCACCTGCTTCTCTGGCTTCTCACTCTGTGTGCTCACATGCCCATCCCATGGCTTGGTCCTGCCTGTGCTCTTTGTTTGTTTGGGGATAAACAGTTGCAGCTGGGAAGCGAGGCAGCTAAGCCTGGGCCAGCCATACCTGTCCTGTTGCCAAGTCTCCCTGTCATCTCCCACCTTTGTCCACTCCAAGCCCTTGCCTCCCTTGCCCACAAGTCCATCGTTTATCTTAGTCTTGGCATGCAGGTCCCGTCCTCAGTTTGTCATCTCCTTTCCCACAAGGATTGTTGGGACAATTCTGTAAGCTGAATACCTTTCTGCCCCAAAGTTCTCCCTTCATTCTTCACAGAAGTCTTTGTCCATTTCTGTTGCTATAACAGAATACTACAGACTGGTTGGTTTATGAAAAAAAAAGAGAAGAGAAGAAGAAGAAGAAGTTCATTCTTATAGTACTAGGGGTTAAAAAGCCTGAGAGCCTGGGGCGGGAACCTGGTGATGGCTCCCACAGCGTAACAAAGCAGAAAGGGGAAGGGAAAGTGAGCCTGGGAAAGAGGGTCAGGAAGGGCGGGCCAACCCAGCAAATGTCCATGTGTTCATAGCTAACCCTCTCAGGACTCCGTGGATGCGCTCATGAGGATTCACTCCATGGTCCTGTCTCTTCCTGTTGGATCCCATCTCCACCAAATTGGGAAGTAATTTTCCAACCCAAGAATTGAGAGGCACATTTGAAACGTAGCAGGGAGCTTAAGTTTGTGATATTAACTATTCCAGTCAGTCCCATTCAAAATCCTCAGAAGTAGGAGAGACTCCGAAGGCTCAGACTAAGAGCGCTGGCTGGTCTTGCAGAGGACCCAGGTTCCGTTCCTAACACCCATAATGCGGCTCACAATTGTCCTTAACTCCAGATCCACGGGATCCGACACCCTTTTCTGGCCTCCAGAGGTGCCAGGCATGCTCGTGGAGCACAGATGTGCAAGCGGGCAGAGCACTCACACACATACAATCAATATAATAAAATTCTCTGCAGTCTCCTGTGGCTTGCTCAGTCTAACTGCACTTCCTTTTTTTTTTTTTTTTTTTTTTTTTTTTTTGGTTTTTCGAGACAGGGTTTCTCTGTGTAGCCCTGGCTGTCCTGGCACTCACTTTGTAGACCAGGCTGGCCTCGAACTCAGAAATCCGCCTGCCTCTGCCTCCCGAGTGCTGGGATTAAAGGCGTGCGCCACCAAGCCCGGCTTCTAACTGCACTTCCTTAGCATGGCCTCCTGGACCCTCCCCTTCATGACCTCCTGGACCCTCCCCTTCGTGGTCTCCTGGACCCTCCCCTTTTCCTTCCTCTTCTCTTTTGGATTTCTTTATCCTTTTTTTTTTTTTGTTGTTCTGAAGATCAAAGCCAGAGCCCACAACACGCAAGCAAGCTCTCCATTGCTGAGCTCCGTCCTCAGACATAATCTTCTCCTTAATGACACGTAGTTAAAGTCTTCCCTTTCATATGGACACTTTAGTGGTTTTTAAATATGTTTAGAGTTGTGCAACTACTGTCATTATCTAATTTTAGTACATTTTTTTCACCCACCCTCAAGGAACCCATTTACTTCTTAGCAGTTCCCCATTCCATCCCTTTCAAGCCCTGGGAACCACTAATCTGCCTTCTTGTCTCAATGGACTGTTCTTTGTGGGGTTTCACACAAGGGCTAGGGATGCAATCCAGTGGTAGACTGATCGTCTAACATTTATTAGGTTCTGAGATGGATATATATATATATATATATATATATATATATATACATATACACACACATACATGTATATATACACACATGCATACATATGTATGTGTATATAGGTATATACATATGTGTGTATATGTATGTATATATGTGTATACATATATACATATACATACACATACACACAGATATATATATATATATATATATATAGTATCTTTTGTGACTGGTGGCTTCTTTCACTTAGCATATGTTTTCCAGGTTTATCTGTGCTGACACATGTCAGAACTCACATATGAGCAATTAACACAGGACTGTGTTGTACAGACACACCACAGCTTTCTGACATGAACATGTCTACTCGTTGGCCTTTATGAGCCTGAGTAAGATTTTATACTGGTAATGTTTTGGTTTTGCTCGCAATACACCCAGAGTGCAGTGCTGGGCCCCAGAGCTGTTTTAGCACTTTGGAGGCTGCTGGACTCTGCCCAGGGATGCAGGTCTTTATGTTCCAGCAGCAACCCTGAGGGATCTGCATTTTCTACATCCTCTGCTTGTTACTGTCTACCTTATAAACAAACAAGCAAGCAGACAAAACTACCCTTACTTGTTTGTATTTGTGATGTGAGTGGGTAGAAGACAATTTTCAGGAGTTGTCTTTCTCAACCATTAAGGCGGCAAGTTTGGTGGCAAGCGCCTTTACCAGCTGAGCCATCTCACCTGTCTGTTTGCCTTTATCCCTTTAGGCAACGTAGCCAATCCCTACCACCTTAGTGGGAAGCTAATACAGTTCACTAAGTACTGATACTTTAACTTAGTCCTCAGTTCTCTGTCCTACTGTGTCCGTGGTCTTCATTTGACATGTAGCCCCAAGTAGACTCATACTGCCAACAATGCTCTTGTGCCAACCTTCCGAGTGCTAGATCACAGGAGCTCATCACCATGCCTAGGTGAGATCTTCTTCTTCTTCTTCTTCTTCTTCTTCTTCTTCTTCTTCTTCTTCTTCTTCTTCTTCTTCTTCTTCTTCTTCTTCTTCTTCCATATCTGCACACACACACACACACACACACACACACACACACATGCTGTGGTGTACTTGTAGAGGTCAGAGGACCTGTGGAAGTCAGTTCTTCCTTCTGCAATGTGGATCCTGGAGACTGAACTCAAGTTGTCAGTCTTGGCAGCAAGCACCTCTGCCTGCCGAACCATCTTGCTCAAGGTTTTACTCTTAACCATACATGATTTGGCTTCTCAATGGATGTTGTACTAATGTGTTTAATGTACATTTCCGTGTATGTACATTTACAAAGTTCTACATAAGTGATCTTGTGTATTATAGGTGTTATTTAAACTTCTTCTAAAATACAAAATAAAGCCTTCTTAAGCTCAGTATTTAAGACCCCACCACAGTGTGCCCTTCCCCCCTCCCAGTGAGTGGGGATCAGTGGCCCTTTAAGATATAGCTTTTCTGTCCATATCCAGCCCACCTCTAGAAATGCTGGCTTTTCAGTACAGCCTAACATGAACCCCTATGTTTCATGCCCTATGCCTGCCTTTGGTTTTCAAAGCCAGTAGACCACCCTGGATCGTCTAGATTTGCTCTCCTCATTTTAGAGAGGAAGAGGATGACCTTGGGAAATGGGGCTAGTTCAAAGCCACATGAGCAGAGACACACCCACCTCTGGTCATCGGCCCCTCTCCCTCCTCTACTGGTCACAGGCCAGAGTCTTATTTTCCTTCTGTTTGGTTCCCACTGCTATTTCCCACTTGGCAAGGAGTAGAACACAGGTCCCCTCTCCCCCACATAGTTCTTAGAACCTGTGATTTGATGTCCATCTGTCTGTCTGCTGCGGTAGCGTGACTGTGTGGTTTCCTCTGGACTCCCAAGCCTGTTAGAGAAGGGCTGCTATCACTGGACCTGTTAATCTGGTGCACAGAGGCCTGTGGAGAATGCTTGGCTTCATTCTGCCCTGTGCTCTGAACTTCCTCCCTTCAGCCCCACGCTCACTGAGGCATTTGTTCCCTCCTCTACGCTGATTTCCTGCATCTCTCCATTTCCCTCATCGATGCACCGAGAGCCAAGATTTAGATGCTAAGAAGTTAAGAGCATTGCACGAGTCTTAGTATAACATTAGAGGACACAAAGAAGCAAGTGGTGAGGTCAGGGGAGAAGCCGGTCTAACAGGTAGATGCCTGGATCTGAATCCCATGTCCATCACGACTGTCCCTGCAACCTGGGATCCCCGCTGACTGGGAGAGGAGAAGGGCACAGTGCAGCGGAGTCTCATCATGGAAGGCATATGGCACGTGATGTTGGCAGACCCAGTGGAGCATCATGGATGGATCTTAAAACCAGAGCTTAGGGGGCTGGAGAGATGGCTCAGCGGTTAAGAGCACTGACTGCTCTTTCAGAGGTCCTGAGTTCAATTCCCAGCAGCCACATGGTGGCTCACAACCATCTGTAATGGAATCTGATGCCCTCTTCTGGTGTGTCTGAAGACAGCTACAGTGTGCTCATATACATAAAATAAGTAAATATTTCTTAAGAAAAAACAAACAAACAGAGCTTAGGAGGGTTTGGTTTGGTTTTTTTTTAGAAGAAGATAAAATAAGAACACACAAGATCACATATGTATTTTTTTTAAGATTTATTTATTTATTATATGTAAGTACACTGTAGCTGTCTTCAGACACACCAGAAGAGGGAGTCAGATCTTGTTACAGATGGTTGTGAGCCACCGTGTGGTTGCTGGGATTTGAACTAAGGACCTTTGGAAGAGCAGTCGGGTGCTCTTACCTGCTGAGCCATCTCACCAGCCCCAAGATCACATATGTAAATCCCAGGCCTGCCATCACTGTCTGTGTGGTCTTGTATGATGCAGAATGGGACTGTTGGCTGGGGTGACAAAGCGTAGGTCTACTTCCCAGTGCTGTGCAGGCACACTGGAGGTGACAGGAAACTGATGCTCCTGGGGCCTGGAGGGGAATTTCCTCTGCCTCACCTCATGCTCCCCTGAACTCCTGTCCTTCCCTCTCTGATCCTGTTGTCCTGGTTCCCTTGCCTACTAAGGAATTATTCTCAGTTCCACCACCCCATGTATGGGAACTGCTACACTTTCAACAACAAGAACAACTCCAATCTCTGGATGTCTTCCATGCCTGGAGTCAACAATGGTGAGCAGTTCCCATCCCCATGATGCCCTTCCCACTGACCTACGTCACCCGTCCTTACCTACCTCAGCCTTACATTCTAGAGATGCTGGGGACCTTCTGGGTCTCACCTTGCTATGCCTCTCGCCATTTTGGAAAGGTCTGCTCTGTCCTTTCTCCCCCCAAAGTCCTTCATAGTCCATTCTAGGAATGGAAGGGATTCTATCCTTCAAGTGAGCCCAGAAACCAGCTTTGGGTTGCCATGCCCACCTGAGGGGTTTACTGGCCTTGTTCCACCAGGGGATGGAGGGTAAGATTCTGGGTCTCCATCTCCAACTCTTCTCCTGCTGCATCCCCAGGTTTGTCCCTGACACTGCGCACAGAGCAGAATGACTTCATCCCCCTGCTGTCCACAGTGACGGGGGCCAGGGTGATGGTGCACGGTCAGGATGAGCCTGCTTTTATGGATGACGGTGGCTTCAACGTGAGGCCTGGCGTGGAGACCTCCATCAGTATGAGAAAGGCAAGGATGCTCTGATTCGGAACCTGGGAGGAGAACCCCACAGAAAGGAGAGGAAGACTTGGGAAATGGGAGGTAGATTTGACAGCCAGGAGATTGAAGGGAGGTCATGGTGAATCATCTCCAGGATGTGGAGGTCTTTGGGATAAGAACTGGATAGAGGGGCTAGCCAAGGAGCACCTGGGAAGCAAGGCTTTGCGAAGAACTCAGGTGCTAAGAAAGGTTCGGGGTGTCCTTAGGATTTCAGAGGGTTCTCTAAACCCATGCACGGCCTTGAAAGTGGTACACGGAGTGGTGTTTGGGGTGCTGGAATATGCTTTGAGATGGGAAGGCTGGTGGACTGCTGGCAGGGTGTGAGTTTGCACTTGGGAATGAGGAAAGACCGAAAAGCCTCTCTCTGCCTCGTCACCTGTGATCTCTGGATGTGCAATGGTTTACAGGAAGCCCTGGACAGCCTCGGAGGCAACTATGGAGACTGCACTGAGAATGGCAGCGATGTCCCGGTCAAGAACCTTTACCCCTCCAAGTACACGCAGCAGGTACACAGAGCCCACAGCCACTCTCGGGGACTGCATGCTGCCGGTCAGCTGGGTGGAGGGATGGAGAGGAAGTAGGCTGGGATGGTAGAAAGGGCCACGGTGTGCAGTGGTGAGGAGGGCAGGGTTGGGCCAGGCCTGAAGCCTCTTGCCTCTCCACTCTCCTCCAGGTGTGCATTCACTCCTGCTTCCAGGAGAACATGATCAAGAAGTGTGGCTGTGCCTACATCTTCTACCCTAAGCCCAAGGGTGTAGAGTTCTGTGACTACCGAAAGCAGAGCTCCTGGGGTGAGCCAGAGAGCCCCTTCCCTGTCTGGAGCTCACCTCCTCTTCCCTACGTGCCTGCCTCTCAGAGGCCTTGTCTGCAGTGCCTCACTCCCACCTGGCCTCCACTTGCTTTTTTTGCCCTCAGCCCTTGCCTCTGTTTCCCCTGCTCCTTCCCTTCCTGTCTTTGGCTTTTGTGTGTTAATGAAAGAATTGTCCTGTTTAAAAATAACCTACAGCAGAAGGAAGGAAGGAAGGAAGTGTGTGTGTGTGTGTGTGTGTGTGTGTGTGTGTGCGCGCGCACAAGCGCACGTATGTTTGTGCATGTGTGAGGTGTCCTGCTGTGGTTCAGTGTGCCTACATCTTTGAGTGTTCAGCAGGGCTGGCTCCTGGGAGATTAGATAGAGCAGCCATCATTTCACTGATGCCCAGGTAGAACTTATTACAAGTGCTGTGTTTCTGTCTCATCTCTCAGTGTTCTACGAACTGTGTGAAGTATCCTTTCAGTATTCTAGGCATGCAATTTGTGAATTAAAAGACCAAACTTCCTCTCTCTTTCCTTGGTCCTTCTTCCCTGCACTCATGTATGTGTGTGTGTGTGTGTGCATGTGTGTGTGTGTATATGTATGTGTGTCAGTGTGTGTGTATATGTATATATGCATGTATGTGGTATATGTATGCATATATGTGTGTTGTGTGTGTATCAGTGTGTGTATGTGTGTCAGTGTGTGTGTATGTATATGTATCTATGTGTATGTATGTGTATATATGTATATGTGTGTGTTGTGTGTGTTTGTGTGTTGTGTGTATGTGTGTGTATATGTATGTGTGTCAGTGTGTGTGCATGTGTGTATATGTGTATGTGTGTGCATGTGTGTGTATGCATGTGTGTATGTGTGTGTATGTATGCATGTGTGTGTATGCATGTGTGTTGAGCCACAGGAGTCATAAGTTGGACTCTGTTGAAGCTCAGGAGCTTTACCCACTGAGCCATCTTTCCCCCAGGGATTCAGTTTGTAAATCAAATGTTAGAAAATGTTTTTTACCCAGAGCAGGGCACACAAAACAAGCTGGAGAGCCCTGGCACGTCCTGCTTATCCGGCCATTGTCCTGAACACGCCCGTTTCCTTTCTGCTGTGGCACAGCCTCCTGAGGCTGCTGGGAGAAAACTATCCTAACAGGAAACTATGGGATTGCAGGCACTGTCTTCACAGACTCTCCTTCAGAGCCTCCTCCCAGGGCTTTACACACTCAGCTCTCTACCAGGGTGAGAGAGGGAGGAAGTGGGCCATTGCTGAGGGGGCAAGGCACCAGACACCAAGGACACAGAAAGACCTCTGTGGAGTTGTGTTACCTCTACCTCAGTCCCATCTGTCTGTGCTCTCTGCCTCCTTTCTTGCTTGGCCCCCCTTGGCCTTGTTGCCTGTCACTGCTTTTGTCAGGGCAGCCCCTGCCCCCTGCTTACTTCCCCATGCCTCTTTCCTCCTGCCCTCCCTGTCTCCCTTCCCCTTCCCCCTGCCTACACCCTACAGCCTCCCACCTCCTGCCCCTAGCCTGGGAGGATCACAGAATGCCAGAGACAGGACAGCAGGGAGTGCTGGCTTGGTGACAGTTCCCCTCTTCTCCTCCCTGCTCTCAACAATTCTAAGCTCTTTTTTATATTCACATATTTACTCAAATAGGGTCTCACTACATAGCTCTGGCTGTGTTGGAACTCACTCTGTAGGCTAGGCTGGCCTCAAACTCACAGAGATCCTTCTGCTCTGACTTCCAAGTGCTGGGATTAAAAGTGTGGGCCACTGTACCCAGCCTTCTTTCTGAGTTTTGTGGCTTAGGAAATCTGAGAGAAACTACTGCAGGTGAAGGGGATGAGGTAGAGCTAAGAGCAGCGTGCTGCCCTTCCCAGGCCTTCTCCTCAGAGAAGGCAAAGTCCTCAGGCTGCTTCCCACCAAGTCCCAGCATGGCCAGAGAGGGTTGGGTCAGAAATGGAAGACTTGTGTGTACCATGGCACACCTCCCAGTCTCTCTCTGTCTCTGTCTCACACACACACACACACACACACACACACACACACACACACACACACATATTTCCATGCACACACCTACACTATAACAAAATAGTATTTTTTAAGTTTTTCCCTGTAGCTCCCCAATGCCCTCAGACCCCATGGGCCCTTTCTTCCCCTTTTCATGTGTCTTACTGAGATGATTTGAATCTTACAGACCTGACTCACTTAAACTGGATGGTTTTAATTAGTATACTTGTCGTTTTGGTGTTGGGCTTTTATTCTGGTCTCATAGTCACCGTCTATTTGAGAATTTTATAAATCACTCCCCAGAGAAACTTTGTACCTATGTGTAGTCTCCCAGGTTTCCCAACCCCCACTGCCAGCCATTGAGCAACCAGGAGCCCCTGTGCTGAACAAACTGTTCATGGAGACAGAGCCCTGAGCTGAGAGTCTTTCCTACTGGCTTCTTTATTGTAACAGTGATTCCTGGGTCCACCCATGTTATAACACATCAACACTTTATCCCTTGTTCCGACTGAGCAGGATCCTGTTTTATAGATATACAACTTTCACTTGTTGAGGTGGAGTCTCATGTTGTAGCCCAGGCTGGCTTCACACTTACAGCAGTCCTCCCTCCTGGGGCCCATGAGTGCTGGGATTCCTATGGTGTCCTGCTGTGCCCAGCTCTGTCCTACACAGTTTTATTTACTTAACCGGTTGATAGATATCTGGGTGCTTCTAGTTTGTAGTTTTGTGACTAATGGTGCTGTGCACATTCAGCTGGGCTCATGGTAACTGTTCACACCTTCTGAGGGACTGTCATACTTTTGGAGGTGGCTGTACCAACTCATATTTCCAGCAGCAGTAAGTGATGGCCCCCATGCTTCTGGCTGGCCGTTTTTGTTTTGTTTTGTAACTGTTTTCCTAATGAGTGTAACATTGTATCTCATTGTGGCTTAACCCCTTTATTATGCAACCATTGTTCCCATTTTTTTTCTGACTTAATTTGTGCCTTTTGGACCGGTGTAGTCCCCAGCTTTCATAAACAATTTTGTTGTGGTTGCCCCTCCCACCATGCTCTTGTATAGTGGGTGCCCAGGCAGTGTGTAAGAGCTTGCTTGTGGAAGAGGTGAGGATGCCCTCAGAAAACAGGCGCTTCTCTCCACTCACAGGCTACTGCTACTATAAACTACAGGCTGCCTTCTCCTTGGATAGCCTGGGCTGCTTCTCCAAGTGCCGGAAGCCATGCAGGTGAGGTGCTTCCTGGGACTGGGCTTGGCAGTGGCTGCTTAGCCTTGTAGGATAAAGGTCGCTGGAGGTTCCCCCTCTATCACTAAGCACTCTTATCTGTCTGCAGTGTGACCAACTACAAGCTCTCTGCTGGCTATTCAAGATGGCCATCTGTGAAGTCCCAGGTAAAGTCTGGAGGGAAGGGGTGGATGTCCATGTGAACATAGCTGCACACACGTGCAAGTGGACATAACACAATGGCCCTGTGAAGATCATCCATGTTGGTATACTTGACTGATACCACCTATCCCTGGAAACCTGAGGGATATGGAGGTGACCCCTGGCCCCTCATTTCCCCCCAGGATTGGATCTTCGAGATGCTGTCCTTGCAGAACAATTATACTACCAACAACAAAAGGTCAGGCCTGCTCCTGAACTCCTGGGCAGGACCCTTGTGTGTGGGGTGGGGGGTGGGAGGGAGAGGTCTGGGAAGAGGTTCTGATGGAGATGTTGGGGAGAGGGCCCATGGGTGGCCTTAACCCTCCACTTCTTCCCACTCTCTCCCCTTCCCCAAAGAAACGGAGTCGCTAAACTCAACATCTTCTTCAAAGAGCTGAACTATAAAACTAATTCGGAGTCTCCCTCTGTCACGGTATGGCCTGCCTTAGTCAGGAAGCCTGGGATCTCCTGGGGGCTTGGCAGGGTAGCTCTGAGGGAGGACAAAAGGGTCACCTTGAAGGGCCAGAAGGGTTTGTGCCTTGGAGGCAGAGAACAAGAAAAAGGGACAGGCGTTCAGGATAAGGGGAAAGAATTGGAGAGGGGAACTGGATAGGGGACAAGGGGGAGGGGAGGCACACATGTGGCAGACAGCTGGAAGAAGGCCCTTGACACCTTATCCGTGATTGTTTCTGGGGTCTCATGACCGTTTTGTTCCGTTGGTGATGACAATCAGAAGCTGCCCCTGCAAGGCAAGGAGGCACTACGAATCCCAGGTGGGCCCCAGAGGCAAAGGGAGCCGGCTTGGTAAGGGCATGGGTATTTCTTTCTCCTGCAGATGGTCAGCCTCCTGTCCAACCTGGGCAGCCAGTGGAGCCTGTGGTTCGGCTCATCTGTGCTGTCTGTGGTGGAAATGGCGGAGCTCATCTTCGACCTCCTGGTCATCACACTCATCATGTTACTGCACAGGTTCCGGAGCCGGTACTGGTCTCCAGGAAGAGGGGCCAGGGGTGCCAGGGAGGTGGCCTCCACCCCAGCTTCCTCCTTCCCTTCCCGTTTCTGTCCCCACCCTACATCCCCGCCACCTTCTTTGCCCCAGCAGGGCACGACCCCTCCCCTGGCCCTGACAGCCCCTCCACCTGCCTATGCTACCCTAGGCCCCTCTGCCTCCCCACTGGACTCAGCCGTGCCTGACTCTTCTGCCTGTGCTCTGGCGGTGGCGCTCTGAGAGAAGAGAGTGCTCCTCGCACCCAGGCCAGTGCTCCCATCACTTCAGCACATCTTCCACAGCTGCCCAGCTGTCTTTGGTGTGTCCTGGAGGAACAGGCTAAGCAAGGGGCCCAGGAAGTTGTCCAGAGGACAGGGGCTAATGAGCTGCTCAGAGCTGCCCTGCCCCTGCTTCTGAACACTGCTTTCCACACAAGCACGGGCAAGTCCCCTTTACCCTTGGATCAGCCAAGCCAGACTTGGAGCTTTGACAAGGAACGTTCCCGGGAAACGACCAAACGAACTGAACACATATAAACAAGGCCCAGAGAAGTGGCCACAGCCTTCCCACCCCATGACCAGAGACTGGCCTGGCCTCACTGCTTTCAAGGACACAGATGTCTGCTCCCCTTCTTGAACTTGGGTGGGGAACCCCACCCAAAAGCCCCCTTGTTAGTTCTTTGGCAAGTCTCCTTCCCTCACTCCTCAGGGTGGGGGCTAGAGTAAGCCTGGTATTCTGCGTTCTCAAGACTCTCTTTCTCATTTGGTACCCTGTACCCCAGTGCCTCTGCGTTGTCTCCTTCTTGTGTGCCTTCTGAGCTGTTTCTTCAGCCTAGAAACTCCCTGCTCAAAGGCACCTTTGCTTTTGTGAACTCGTTTACCCTATCCTGTCTCCCCCAGGACTGCCCCCTCTCCCCTCACCCCCACAGCATACTGTATTAGATGCTCACATTCTTTTGTGTCCATCTCCCTGGGTAGACTGAACTGTACTCAGGGATGAGTTTTGCTCATTTTTTTATCCTTCTGTTCTAGCGCAGTATCCCACTTGGAAAAGGTTGGCAGATACTCAATAAATGCTTGTTCCATCAGTGTCCGCAGTCCTGGATGGGGCTAGGGAGGGGCATGCAAGTCCCTGAGGCACTGCCTACATTTTTGGGGGAGGTCTTAGAGTGAAGGGAGGGGACAGGCAGCCATCCCAAACTGGTCACAATTATATGTCATCAAGAATAGTCTTCTTCAGATTCCACCCAGCTGTGATGTAACCTCTGCCACCCTCCTCCTTGTCACACCCTGGTGGTACCCAATATCACCCAGCGGAGATCTAACCTCTGCCACTCTCCCTCCCCCAACCCCCCCACTGCCCAGGTGGAGTAGGAGGAAGAGGAGGAGGCTCGACCAGTTCTTCCAGATTATCAGAGCCTTGGGTAGTCTTATCCACAGTGAGAGGGGCAGAGGGAACCCTTTCACCCCAATAAAGAAGCTGGGGAGTGTCTGAGTGGAACCCTGCTTTTCTCACCTGCAGTCCCTCTGCCCACTCCAGTGATCAGACCTGGGACCCAGAAGTGCCCCTGTCTTGTCATGTATGGGGAGTAAGACTTGTTTCTGTTTTCCCATGCATCACAATATCTATCCTTAGGAGGCGGAGGAGAAGCAGGGCTTTTTTTTTTCCCACCACCATCCCCCTCTTCAGGGAACTCCTATGTAGACCAGGCTGGCCTTGAACTCAAAACTCACAGAGACCTACTTATGTCTGCCTCCCGAGTGCTGTAGTGTAGTAAAGATCTGGCCATTTTGAATTAAAGTCTGTGATCAAAGGTATGTGGAGAAGGAGATCTTGTAGAAAGAAGGAAGGAGCAGGCCACAGTCATGTGACCTGAAGGCTTTGACTTCCCTTTCCTAGACTCAGGCAAATGGCAGGAAATGGTGTTGTGTCAACAGTGTCCCTGTCACAGCCTCAGGTGTGGCTGCTCTGGCCTCTCCTTCTCTGCTTGGCCCCAGTCTTGTCCTGCCCATCCCTGTTTGCCATGGCTGGGAAGGGAGGACCTGCTGGACAGAGGCACCAAGCTGGATCTATTACTGGGACTGCTGTCAGCACCTCCCTTCCCCGAGCTCCAATCCCCCTTATGCACCTGTGGCCTCCCAGAGGTCTGACCTTATCTTGTGTCTCACCTGAAGACCATTGCTCAGACATTGGGGTCAGAGTGTTAAAGGGGTTCCCTCCTCCCCATTTCCTTATCTGGCATCTCAGGTGAAGTGACTTACCCAGAGTTTTACCTGTCACAGAGCTGGCCTGGGTTCCAGGCCATCTTCAGTGATTCACCTGGCTTCTATGTATAAAGCAGGGTATTGACTGACAGGACTGTGGCCAGGGTCCAAGTCACGGGGACTTGGAGCTCAGTGCCCTTTGGATTCACTCTGGCGTGAGTGATGTGAGTGACTTTAGGTCCCTGTGCATGTGTGAGGCATGGGGGAG
Source organism: Mus caroli (assembly GCF_978045245.1). Taxonomy (NCBI): domain Eukaryota; kingdom Metazoa; phylum Chordata; class Mammalia; order Rodentia; family Muridae; genus Mus; species Mus caroli. Next base: position 23,804,430 of record NW_028227262.1, on the reverse strand, counting down.
GGTGGCTGTTCTCTGGAGCTCTCTCCTTCATCCTTTGATCTGCCTTCTCTAACCACCAGCTCTGGCCCCCTGTTCTACCCACTGTCACACTTTGTTTTGTTTTCTTTTTCTTGTTGGTTCTTGGGGTGGGGGCATTCAAAAAATTGTATATGTATTCATGTTTTGCATGAACATATGTATGTGTACCACATGAGTGCCTGGTGCCCACAGAAGTCAGAAGAGGGCTCCAGATCCCCTGGAACTGGAGTTATGGGTGGGTGTGAGCTACTGTGTGGGTTCTAGAGACTGAATCTGGGTCCTCTGCCAGAGCAACAAGTGCTCTTAGCCACCGAGCCATCTCTCCAGGTTATTTCTCCGTCGTTGGTGAAATGAGCCAATTCAAACCAGATTAGATTATATTAAAGGCAGGTTTATTAGGAAGCTGCACCTGGGGGGAAGGGTGGGGCTGAAGAGGTGGCTCAGTGGTTAAGAGCACTGACTGCTCTTTCAGAGGTCCTGAGTTCAAATCCCAGCAACTGCATGGTGGCTCACAACCATCTGTAATGGGATCTCTGTAAAGCCCTCTTCTGGTGTGTCTGAAGACAGCGACAGTGTACTCATATACATTAGATACATTTTAAAAAAATAAGGAAGCTGTACTTGGGCAGGCAAGTTCACTGATCCCCAAGGAACAAGGCAAGGGAAGTCACCATGGGGAAAGGGGAGATAGGGAAGGGAGAGAGAAAGAGAAGGGGGCATGTGCACAGGGAGAGCAGGGGGAGGAGGAGGCGGGGAGTCCAAAATGTCTGGATTATATAGGGAGGAACCACTGTGGGAAGGGTAGACCAGCTCCTGGACTGGAAGGTTTAGGGTTGGGGCAGGGTATTCCAGATAGGGACTGAGGGATGCTGGGAAAACCTGTAAGCCAGGTCTGCTTTGGTATGCAAAATATGCACCTCAGGGCCTGGCAGTGGTGGCTCAAGCCTTTAATCCTAGCACTTGAGAGGGAGAGGCAGGTAGATTTCTGAGTTCGAGGCCAGTCTGGTCTACAGAGTGAGTTCCAGAACAGCCAGGGCTACACAGAGAAAACATGTCTCGAATAAACAAAACAAAACAAAACAAAAACACAAACAAACAAACAAACAACACAAGACACCTCAGTCCCTTGTCCCAGGTCTGGAAACCAAACACCATCTTTTCGGTTATTTCTTATTTTAAGATTTACTATTTTAATTTTATATGTATGGCTCTTTGCCTGCATGCATCTCTGTATACCACATGCATACCTGAGGCCAGGAGAGGGTGTCTGATCCCTTGGAACTGGAATTAGTGACAATTATAAGCTGCCATGTGGGTGCTGGGAACCCAGCCCTGAACCTTTGCAAGAGCAACAAGTACTTTTAACTACTGAGCCATCTCTCCGATGGCCAATGCCTTTTCTACTCTTACTCTTAGTCATATCTCCTCTGTAAAACTAGCTGGCTTTTCACGTCCTCAGATTCACCTGCTTTTACGGTCTTAAACCAAGTTTTATGGAGCATGTTAGTACCCTGTTGTCTCAAAGCTTCAAAGGTGCTAAGAAAAATCAGCATTTATCCTAAGCCCTGAAGGAAAGTCCCCTTTTGTTCCAACCTCTGAGTAATAATGGCTTTGGCAGTTTGCACAGATAGACCATTAAAAGTTCCTTGTAATATTAAGCATGGGACCTTGAAGAGTTGTTATTTATTATTTACAAATTATTGATATTGTAGGATACTTAACATGTGGCAAATACTTCTAATATTAATATGAATCTTACCAGCAAACCAGCCTTGAGAAATGTGCTAGTGTGTTTTGTGTCTATTTGTGTGTGTGTATGTGTGTGTATGTGTGTGTGTGTGTGTGAGTGTGTGTGTGTATGTGTGTGTGCTGGGGATGAACTTAAGGCCTCATCTATGCTGGGGAAGCCCCACCTCCACCCCTCAACCCCATACCCACACACACCATTTCTTTTTCCTGACTTGTTCCCATTGAAAACTGGCCAGTCTGATAGAGGGGAGTGAGCTTCCAGCAGCAGGGACACCTCCAGCTGGTCTTCTGCTCTGCCTTGGGACTGGTCACAGAGGAGAGGAATCATCAGGGTTAGGATACTGGAGGTTGGAAGTCAGGGTAGCTCACAGGGAGAAGGGCCAGGATCTCTGGTTCTAAGTCCCCGAGCCCTATGCCCCTATTCCTGGGTTTTCCCTCCATGTCTCAAAGTCTCAGCTGCTTTTAAAGGACCGCAGGGTGGTTGAACTGGCATGCATAAAGGTCATTGAGTCTCAAGGGCACTCGAGTGAATAGTGTCCCCGGGTGTTACAGGGTTCCGTTGGACTGAAGACCTGACCAAATGGGGATGGCAGGAGGCAGCCATCCCTAGTAAGGGATGCTATCAGAAGGTAAGGTCTTACTCAAAAGGACAGAGAGAACTGTGGGCCTTGCAGTAGGAGCTCGGCAGGCATCCTGATTCCTGGAGATCAGCCTCCCAGTGTGCAGAGTCCCGAGGCCTTTTCCTCACCCCTAAAGCTACAGACTGTGGTATAACTATCTTTGGGTCAGTCCCAATGGATGCATCAGGATATCTAGAGCTCGGTGTGGTGGTGCACACGTGTAGTCTCAGCAGGTAGGAGGTGGGAGGATGAGAAGTACAAGGCCAGCCTCAGCTAGACAGTGAATTTGAGGCCAGCCGGCTTGGGCTAAATGAAACCCTATTTCACACAGGTTGGAAAAGGGGCCATGGGAGCCCTTTACAGAAGCCTGAATTCTCATGGCTTCTCTTTGCTATGCCAGGGCAGGCACTTTTCACTCCAAATTAACAACTGGGGAGACAACCAAGGCTTAGGAGAGGGTACTGCCTGACACCCCCTCACCCGTACCCCACCGTTGGTGACCGAGCCATGGTGGGCAGCTGGGGACTTGTCTGGAAGACACAAGATGAGAGTCAGTGGGAGGGACCTTGGGTCAGGACCCAGGCGGGGTAGAAAAGAACATTTGATTTCCCTCCCGGTTTGGGCTGACTGGGTAAACGTCCAAGAAAGTGCGATTAGAGGGAACTCAGAGGGAGGGAGAGCGCGAAGCAAAGGAGTTCTTGGCGAGCATCAGATATAGCCCTCCCACTAATAACTCCCGCCTGCCGTCCCGTGAGATAGGTGGGCTGGCTTCCTTCCGTGAATTTGACAACAGGCTTAGAGGGGTTAGTCCACCGGTCTAAGCTCACCCACTTCAAAAGCAGAGGAGTCCGAACTGTAATTCTGTGGACTCTCAAGCTCTTAAGTGGTGTTAAGTGGGTTTGGGGCGCCAAGCTATGGGACCCGGGCTACAAAGCGTTAAAGAACCTTGGCCCTCTCCTCTCTCCTCCTAGTTCCCTCCCTCCTCCTCCCTCGCCTCTCCCCAGGCTCTTCCGGTCCCGCTCTTGCAACACCACCCCTGCCACTCTCCCTTCCCCTCCTACCTCCTCTCTCCCCTCTGCTTAAATTTTCTCCGAGTTTTCCGAACTCTGGCTCATGATCGGGCCTACTGGGTGCGAGGTCCTGGAGGACCATACCATGATCTCTATCTGCCTCTGACTTTCAGCTTCTCGAACTCGAGGCCCAGGCTGCCATCGCCCGGGCCACCTGGTCCGATCGTCTTACTTCATTCACGAACGTTGCCAATTGCTGCCCTGACCCCAGCCCCAATGGGGGAGTGAGAGGCCACTGCCGGCCGGACATGGGTCTCCCCACCGTGCCTGGCCTGCTGCTGTCACTGGTGAGATGGGAGACTGGAGGGGAGGGTGGGTTGCTAGCGAGGCGCCGGGCAGGAGTGGGCTTGTACTAGGGGTAGAGATGGGGGCAGGGGCTTCTGTGCTTTAGTTTGACTCCAGGTTTGCTGTGCCTTACCTGGGGCTGCCCTGAGATGTGGAAGGGAGAAATCTGAGAGGGAGAGAATCCGGCAAGCCAAGCTGGCAAGCCTGAGCCCCTGACAGTCAAGGTCCTGGCCCGTGTTGGGCTGTGGTCAGGCCAGCTGCTCGGCCAGTGGAGTTAGACGGAGAAGCCTTCTTTCTCTGGCCGAGGTTGAACAGCGTGGGGCAGGGTGTTGGAAGACTGAGTGCTAGGAGATCCGCCTTGGCGGGATGAGTTTGGGAAGTGTGCTTGGGAGTGGACCCGAAACTGGACAAAGCTGGGAAGCCTTCCGGTCCCAGACTTCTCCCTGAGACAGCCTCTGACTTTCTGCCGCCTCCATTTCTGCTTCCAGACAAGAGGTCCCTCCTGGCCTGACCCTCCTTAAGTAGCTAATACCTCTTTACCTAGGCCATGTATCCTCCTGCTCCCTCCCCACAGACCCAAAAGTCAGTCTCACAGTTTCCAATTCCACAGTTCCAATTGGGGAAGTTGGTAGCAGCTTGTTTTCGTCACTGGAAAATGTACTTTTCTCTGGCCTCAGCCTAGTGTTCATGTTCCCTTGATTTCTGTGTGTCCATAATTATTCTGTGTAGATCCTGGGGGCTCCCTGGCTGTCTGGGTGGGCTGTACCACCGGCAGTGTTCTCTGGGTCCTGCCTCTCCCTGGCCCAGCATTATCCCTGAGACCTGCCTTTTTCTCCCTCCCGTTTCTCTCCTGGTTCTCTTCTGGTCAGTCTCCAGAGCCTCCTTGTGGGGACTCCTTTGTGTCTATTCCTTTCCCTTTCTCTACACACCTTTCTAAAGCAGTGGTCCCAGAACCCTGCCTGGTGTCACCTTCCTCTGGGTGTCACCTCCCTTCTCCCCTCCTGTCTCCCAGTCTCTCCTGGGAGACTTGTCAAGGCTGCCCCTTCTGGCTGTCCTCCAACTCCCCCACCCACTTAATTCTTTTCTCTTTAGGAGTAGATCACCTGGATTTAGGGCTCAGCCCAGCACCCTTACCCTCATGAACTCAGGCATGTGATGTGACTCCCCCGCTTTTTGTTTCTTTTATTTCCAAAATGTCTATAGTGATCAGTACCTCATAGTTGTTATTAAGATTGAGTAGATGGATTTGGGTTAAATATTTATTCATTTCCTTCCCTGCTAGGTCCAATTCAGATTAGAGGTGAATGATTCCCAAAGGGGAGTAAGTAACATGTCACAAACAGAAAGGACTCAGCTTGGCTTCTCTTTTCTCATCTCTAGCAGTGATACTCGTCACTACTCACGTCACAAAGTGACGGTAGATGTCACAGTAACTGTCAGAGTGCAGTGGCCCAGCTAGGTAGAGGAGAGAGGCTGAGCCAGTTGTGGAGGCCCAGGTGAGGGTGGGGGCACCGTGAACAGAAGCAGATCCTGAAGACAAGGGACACGGAAGGCGGCTGAAGTCTACACGGGGCTGTCCACTGCCTGATCAGTACAGAGCACAGTGCCTGGGAGGTGTTCGGGTAGGACGAGGTGCTGAGGTCATGAGGCAGTGATGGCCGTGGCAGGGATGTGGCAAGGCCAAGAAGACTTTGCTATTTTTAAAAAGTTTCAGTACAGGAGTGGAAATGACTTTAGAATACCCTGGAGGAAAAGACGTTCCAAGGCCTTGGTGATGTACTATCCCAGAGGCAGAACTGGGGGAGGAGGGTGGGCTATATGCCAACCATCTTCTTGCTTAATGGCCTTTGCCTGTCTGCTGGGCTGAGCTTGCCTGCATAGACCCTAAGGCTCATAGTGTGTTATCATCTTTGGCTCACGGAGAGCTCTTGAAAGTGTGAGCTATGTCCCATCCCCAGCACCTATTCAGGCCCTGAAAAAGAGACCTTGACCTTTGACTAATGGCGTAATCAATTCAGGAACAAGAGATTGGTCAGATGGGAACAAGGGGGGTGTTGCCTACAAAGGAGGACTTAGAACTGGCCTGCAGAAGCCAGGAGGAGGGAGGACAGAGGAGTTGGGCACCTGGGTTGGGGGAATGGAGAGGTGGGACTTTGAGTCACAGAGGCTGAATATCTCTCAGCTGGGGGTGCAGTGGCCATGTTGAGAAATGTGACACAGAGAGAAGGGCACTCTGGCTTTTGTGAAAAAGAGTCACCGTGGGGGCATGCTTGTTATCCTGGAACTTGGGAGATGGAGGCCGGAGCTCAGATCAAGGCCCAGTTTTGGCTATATAGGGAGCTTAAGGCCAGCCTGGATTACTGAGAGTGTGTCCTAAAAAACACAAAAAAGAAATAAAGAGTCATGCGTAAGGACCTAGGTGGGGGCCTGTTTTCCTCTCTCCCTCCCTGTCTTCTTTTCTCCTTTCCTCCCTCCCTCCCTCCCTCTTCCCTCCCTCCTTCCCTCCCTCCCCTTCCTCCTTTGCTATCCACCAAGCAGTCTGGCCAGACTGTGTTCCAAAGAACAGTGAGTTTCTCAGATGTATGTGCTCATGGAAGGATTTATCCATGGAAATGATGTTTGAAGCCAGGCCCTGGAGGTACAGAGGAAGATTCACACCCCAGTGGTACAAGTTGAAGCCTGAATGTAGATAAGAAACTATGTAGGTAGCCTCAGCCCCTGGGCAGGCACATCACTTGAACCAGAAGGTTCGTGTCAGCCTGAGCCACATAGTGAAGCCCTGAGACACCACCGTGGAGTAGGAAGGAGAAAGGCAGTTGTAAAAACCAGGGCTCCGGGTGTGGGGTAAAGGGTGGAGAGATTCCAGGAGAAGGACTGACTGATGAGTCTTAGGGCTGTTGCACAGTTTGCAGCCTTGGTACCAAGAAGTCGGTGGTGTGACATCTAGGTAAGGAGCTTGGTGAGCTCAGCTGGGGGCAGGTTAAAGTAGGTCACTGGCTGGCTAAGTGGAAGTGTGGTTGTGCTGTCTGGAGCAGCCCTTCTCAGCCTTTCTTCCAGCTAATTCCAGCTGCATGGCTCGTCAGCTGGACTCTGCAGGAGATGAGCAAATGTGGCAGAATTGTCACCAGGGACATGTGCACGAGTGTGCCCGTGTATGCACAGCTTCTAAAATACCTCCCGGAGGCGGAGTGTGTTTGAGGCAGGGGGATGCTGCTTCCCTCCATCCTTGAATCTATCCATCAGCGGCTCCCTGAATGGAAGGCACCTCAGTCCCTCAGGTCTGCAGGCCTGGCTCTGGGTGATGTGACCAAGACATGCTCTGATCTCTTAACTCAGAGGGTTTGTGGTCTTTCTGGGGAGATTGTATCTACTCATTTGAAATAACTATAGCTTCTGATAAGAGCCCAGAGTAAATATGGACAGTTCGTGTTATTCAACCAGAACAGGCGGCTGGGTATCCGAGGAGCTTGGGTGGGGAGACATGAATCATCAATGGGGGGCTTCGTGGGTGGGAGGTAGGATTGTGGCAGCGTGGCAGCGTGGCAGCGCTCTCTGAGGAGGTCACACTGAAGAGCTCCTCACCACCGTAGGTCTTGACATTAAGTGGAACACATTTTAACCTAATGCGCACACTGATGTGGGGCCTAGTGAGTGGGTCCCCAAAAGGTGGCTGGGTCAAGTTTGACCACAGGGTCCATTTCATCTTCGCTGCCCTACTCAGCAGCCCCGGCACAGGAAGTCACACTTTAAGGCCTCTCTAGGCGGAAGCTGAGGGGTAGTTAGAGAGAAGCCTTGCTACCTCCTCAGCCATCTCTCCTCTCCTCAGGCACCCCCAGCTTCCTGCCCCTCCTCTGCTCCAGGCATTCAGGTTTGGGCCAGGACCTGCTACCCGTGTCCCTTGTTGGCCTCATAATGCAACTGGTAATAGGGTGCCTATTGAAAGAGCCAGAGGGCCCTGGAATCCTGGAGCATGTGAGATGAGAGAGCTGGCTCTGCACCTGCTCCTTCTCTTTTGTTATCTTGTTTTTTGTTGAGAGTCTCTGTGTAGCCCTGGCTGTCCTGGAACTCACATTGTAGAGCAGGCTGACCTTGAACCCAGGGATCCGCCTGCCTCTGCCTCTCAGAGTGCCTGGATTAATGCCTAGCTTCCTCCATCTCTTCTAAGCTGTGATTTTTGCTCCAAAGCTACTTGGCTCAGGGAGTGGCTATAAAGCCTCAGAACTGGCCCTGTCTCTTAAAGGTTGTCTAGGGAGCATCCAAACCCAATGCAACTGGCCAGAACCAGGCAGGCTATGGGAATGTGGTGAACTAGGGCGGGAGGGCACCCTGGATTTGATTCTTGTTGGGATTGGGGAGTGTCAGGGGCTGTCAAAGGCCCAGGGAGCCAGGGAGCAGGGATCCTGGGAAAGGCTTTATCAGCTGAAGATAATGTTGTTTCCCTTTGAGGAGGGATCAAGGCAGCTCCAAGTCTAAAGGAAGGATGTCAGAGAAGGAGGAGGCAGATCCTCTGGGAGGAGCTTACTGACCTGACAGGGAAGCCAGGGGTCAGGAAGACTTCCCTTTGGGATGGGATGGAAGAGGGAGGCATTTTCCCGAAATCTGAGCCCAGTGGGACAGGAGTTCATTGCCTGGCTGTTTTAAGGAAAGGGACAAATAGTCTGAGTGGGGGTGAGTGGGAAAGAGAGAGAGAGGGAGGGAGGGGGAGGGGGGGAGAGAGAGAGAGAGAGAGACTGTGCACCCTGGAGGGAGCAGATGGGGTTCCACTTGCTGCTAGTTGGCTTTTCTGCTGATTCACAGCCCTTGAAGAGCCGGGAAGCTGCAGTTCCCTGTCCACTGTCCTAGATCTCCCTCCCTGGCCTGAGTCACTGGGGCGGAGCTGCTGGGAAAAGATTTCCCTTTCCCGGATTTGACTTAACCCCCAGAGTTCTGCAAAGGAAGGGCACGTGTCCAAAGAAACAGGCTCCTTCTCTGGGCTCGTCCATCACTGGTTGAGCGCGTGCACCCGCCCCCGCCCCCCAAGGCCGTTCTTGGCCCGGAGCCCACATTTACCTCTTCCTGACATTGCCCGATCTGTTGGCTTGGCTTCAGGTTCTCTGATGGGGTTGGAAGTACCATTGACCTTAGGTGCTCCAAGCATTTCTTCTTCGGGGAAAGGAACCACATTTTCATGATTGGGAAGTTCTTATCATAACTAACCCTTCCTGTCACCCTGCAAGCCTCTGTGTGTCGTGAGGGGTGGGGGTGCACCCCTGCCGGAGGGATTGCTGGTGTGCTTTCTGTGTGTGGCTTCTCGGGTCTATGGCTGAGGCAAGGGGCTTCCTGGCCCGCGCAGCTGCTGTTGCCGAGGAGGTAGCACTTCGAGTAACAGCAGCTGACAACAGGGGTGCAAGCTGCCAGCCTCCTTCCAAACGGAGCTGTGGGGGTTGCAGAGCCCCCAAAGGCAGCTGTGAGTCTAGGTGTTAGGGCTCTCCTGAATGTGATCGGATTGGTTAGTTGCTTCTGCATCTGTCTTGAAGACCTCCGCTATCTTGACAAAACGCTACGCTGGGGGAGGGGGGGAGCGGGGGAGCGGGGAGGGGGAGGGGAGATGAAAGAAGGAAGGCTGAGGGAAACCCAAAGCCCGGAGAGATCAAAGAGCAAGGTCTACCTTGAAGCTAAGAGGGCTTTGCCTCTCCACCCTGAAGAAGCTGTTTACATACAAGGAAAGTCAGTTGGTTGCTACGAGTTTTGCCGAGGTTATAAAGCCAGCCCTCTAGAATGCCCTGCTTTGGGACTCCTGGCACATCCTCAGCTCCTGAATTGCGGGTCATCTTGAATCAGATCACCTTGCTCTGGCCAACTCTCTGGTACACAACACACTTTTGTCTTTGCTCTTACCTAACCCTTGTCACCTGCGTGCTCAGAGTTCTTCCTTTTGTTTCTGCCCCGCATTGGGAGAGCATCGTCCCCAGATGTGCATTCATATCCGGGTGTGTGAGTGTGCACGGAGGTCAGAGGTCATCCTCAGGTGTTTGCCTCCGATCAGCTGGACTAGGTTGCTTAGACAAAGATCATCAGGGGCCTGCCTGGTGGGCTCCCCTCCATCACCGGGAATACAAGCCCATGCTGCTGTGCCTGGCTTTTTATGTAGGTGATGGTGCTCGATGTCAGGTCCTCACGTCGCACAGCTGACACTTTCCTGAACCATCTTCATGACAGCCCTCCCTTCAACTTGATTTTTCCCCCCAGTAGTACTTTTTAAATTACAGTCATGGAATCCAAAGAGGTTTGTAGATCCTAATGGCTAACCTCTAGGAAGTGTCCACAAGCAGGCTTAGTGTGAAACCCGTACCCAGATATAGAAATGCCAAATGAGCAGTAGATTGTCTGTTGGAAAAACAGGCTGTAACCAAAACAGCCTGCTACTTCTGGCTAACATTTCTTTGTCGGGCAGAGGGCACCACAGTGCTTCTGTGTGAGACCTGGAGCTCCACCCTCAGCCCTGCAGACACACGGGAAACTAAACATTCCTTGACCGGCTCTCCTGTGACCGGCACTGGGAGCTGCTTCAGGGAACTGAACGGGATAAATGCAGCTGGGGCCTGAGACCTAATTGCTCAGTTGTAGAAACAAATGCTAGCATACAGAGCCACCAGAGACCAAGAAAATACTAGACTGCACAGTGGCCACCATCTAGGGGAGAATGTCCCTGGGGGGGGGGGATGTGAACTTGGCAGTGTGTGTTTGTGTGTGTTCAGTTTGTTGCTACCTCTAAGGCCCCACCCCTGACAGTATTTCCTCTTTCTGATTGTTTCCTCAGGTGCTCCTGGCTCTGCTGATGGGGATACATCCATCAGGGGTCACTGGACTAGTCCCTTCTCTTGGTGACCGGGAGAAGAGGGATAGCTTGTGTCCCCAAGGAAAGTATGTCCATTCTAAGAACAGTTCCATCTGCTGCACCAAGTGCCACAAAGGTAGGAGAAAGTGGGAGCAGAGAATTGCCTTGAGATTTCTTTTGCTTGTTTCTGATGTTCCCCGACCTTGGTCCCTGGGAGTCCCCTTATTTTGCTGCCCCACCCCCTGCCCCCGACTTGGGTTTTGCCCTTTAGTTCTCCACTACAGCCTGATCCTAACTCCATCCACAGGAACCTACTTGGTGAGTGACTGTCCGAGCCCAGGGCGGGATACAGTCTGCAGGGAGTGTGAAAAGGGCACCTTTACGGCTTCCCAGAACCACCTCAGACAGTGTCTCAGTTGCAAGACGTGTCGGAAAGGTAAGCCTTGGGATTGGGCCAGGGCTGTAGAAGGTTCATGGTGTGTGAAGATGTGCGAACATGTGTGTGTGTTCGTGGGTGTTGGCCAGGAGGTCAGGATTTCGAATCTGCACGTGAGTGTGGTGGTAGTATGCATGCACGCACATGCAAGCTCGGGCCTGTGTGCGTAGGAGTGTCTGTCAGAGCCAGGGGGTGTCAAGATTTGTGTGGGAAAAGGGATGTGAGACTCACACACCATTTCCTTCCCTCTTCAGAAATGTCCCAGGTGGAGATCTCTCCTTGCCAAGCTGACAAGGACACGGTGTGTGGCTGTAAGAAGAACCAGTTCCAACGTTACCTGAGTGAGACGCACTTCCTGTGCGTGGACTGCAGCCCCTGCTTCAACGGCACCGTGACAATCCCCTGTGAGCACCGGTCACCCAAGTCCTCTCCCCTCCTCGGGAGCATCCTGCCCTCCTCTTTCCCCCTCCCACCCTATTCTGTCTGTGGGTCTGAGCTCCTATGTGGCACCTGCATTCCCGCCCTCGTCCCTCCCTCGGGCCCTCAGACTACAGGCACACCCTCTTAGTCTTAACTGCTTTCCCACAGGTAAGGAGACTCAGAACACTGTGTGTAACTGCCATGCGGGGTTCTTTCTAAGAGAAAGTGAATGCGTCCCTTGCAGCCAGTGAGTATCTGCCAAGTGCTTGGGGTTCAGGGGTGGGTAAGCAGTTGTGGCTGAGGGGCCCCCAGCAGGATCAAAGGAGAGATCCTATAGCTGGATGAGCAGAAAACACTACAAGATAGCAGACAGCCCTTTCCCTTTCTCCAGGACGTTAGGGGATAGGCAAGAGGGCTTAGCGGGTAAAGCGCTTGCCGCAAAAGTCTGGCAACCCGAGTTCAAGCTCTGGAACCCTGTCTTGTAAAGGTGACAGGAGAGAATGTCAGCTCCACACAAAGTCATCCTCTGACCTCCACACACATGCCATAGCTCGCATGCCTCTTCAGTGCTGGGCAGTTAGATCCGAGCGCGCTGTTCTCAACTGCACTCTGGTCTCACTGTTGATGGTATCTTAGGTTTGGCTCACACACCGCTCTACCGCTCTACCGCTGGGGATTCCTTCCCAGGCTCCCTGACAGACTTCCTCATTCCTATGGCTCCGCATGGGCTGCTCTTATACATTTGCTTCCAGAGAGGAAACTCTCTCGCAGTTGACCTGACCTGGGAGTTAAATCCCAACTTCCCTATTTCCTGGCTCTGCAACCTTGGGCAAGTCCTTACCTCTCTACGCCTTATGTTTCTTAACCTTTAGGGTAAGGAGAATGGGGGTGGAGATGTGGATCAATGGTAGAGCACTGGCCTAGCATATTGGAGGCTCTGGGTTAGATCCCCCAAACAGACAGCTAAACCAACAATCTATAGAACGGTCTGAATCAAAGCTGTCGACTTTCTATTTTTTTTTTCCACGCAGTTTCATCTCAAAAGAGCTCATGTGCCCATGTGTTTCACCCTGTCATGAGGTAGACAAAACCTCCTTTCCCTGTTCTGCTGAGAACGCATGTTCCTCTGCCGTCCCCCTGCCCCCACCCAGTGTAGTTTTCTCATCCCCTCTGCCCTGTGACAGCTCTCAATGGCTGCCCCAATGAGAGACATCCTAAAGCCTCCCATGCCCTTGAGACCTGCCATCTCCAAAGTCAAGTGCTGTAAGCAGCCGGGCCATTGGCTGGGAAGCCCTCCAGCGTCTCCTATGAGTCCTCTTTCTGGGCGCACGCGGCTTAATCCGCTTAAAGCAAAGACCGGCTGGTTTCATTCAGCTCCTGGTGGTTGGCATTGCTGCTTTAGAGTCAGTGCTGAGGCAGGGGCATCATGATCAGAGCATACTGTGCAAGCACAGTAGCTCACCTCACAGCCCCTGAGAGGCCAAAGGAAAGGGTGTGGAGAGGGGTCAAAAGTGAGCCCTCAGGGACCTAACTTATACTAGTCCCCATGTCCCAGTATGCTGGGACCAAGCCTTCAACACATGGACCCAGCAGGACATTTCAGATCCATGCCCTACCGGCAAACACAATGATTAACCCAGTCCACCCACAGCTTCCGTCTACCACAGCTGCCGTCTACCATGCCATGTCAGGGCCAACCAAGTACTTGATCCCAGAAGGAGGTGTCATGAGCGCCATGAAATGCTGGACCAGAAAAAAAAAGTGAAGTGACTTATTTCTGTCATGTTGCTAGTCAATGACTGGAATGGAATTTTTACTCTTGATTATAAAGGCCTTTTAAAGTTTATTTTTAAAATACTGATTGATTGTTGAATCCGGGCTCTTTGCATGTTATTCATGTGCTCTACCATGGAGCCAAAACACCCTCAGCCCTTGACCGTCTGATTTTATTTCATTTCATTTTCTTTCTTTCTTTTTACTCAAGGTCTCACTGAGTAGCCTTGGCTGGCCTGGGACTAGGTGGACCAGGCTGGCCTTGAACTCCTAAATATCTGCCTGCTTTAGTCTCCCAACCACTGGGATGTGCCACCATGCCTGGCATTTAAAAAATACTTTAAGCATTATTTATTTTCATTGTATGTGTATGAGCGTTTTGCCAGCATGCATATATGTGCACTGTGTACATTGCTTAGTATCCTCAGAGGCCAGAAGAGGGCATTAGATTCCCTGGAACTGGAGTTACAGATGGCCGTGAGCTGCCCTGTGGGGTGATGACTATGTCAAACTCATCAAGATGGCCGACTTGCCCTCTCTCTCCCTTTCCCCTCCCTTTCCTCTCTAGTCTCTTTCTGGACAGGGTCTCCTGTTGCCCAGGCTGACCCTGACCTTGCTGGGTAGCCATGGGTGGCCTTAAACTGATCCTTTTGTCACTTCCTCCCAAATGCTGAGATCCCATGCATCCACTTCTGCTCCTGCCTGTCCACACAGCCTTCCCGGGCTCCCATCAGCTTGTAAACTGTTGTACGGTGTGGACTGTCTCATTCTTCCCCACCAGCTCTCAAGGCGGGTTGAAGAGATAGCAAAACCATTTGCAAAGCAAAGAACCGCAGGCAGTCTTCCTACTCACCAGTGCCGTCTCTTCTTTCAGCTGCAAGAAAAATCAGGAGTGTATGAAGTTGTGCCTACCTCCTTCGCTTGCAAATGTCACAAACCCCCAGGACTCAGGTGAGGGGGGATGGCTTGGTGCCGCCAGCTCACCGAGCTGGCTGGCTGACTCCATGACCTCCCTCCACCCCCACCCCTTACCCCCTAGCCCCCTAGTCTCTGCTGTGGCCTCACACTGAACAACCTCTCTGGTCTGCAGGTACTGCGGTGCTGTTGCCCCTGGTTATCTTGCTAGGTCTTTGCCTTCTGTCCTTTATCTTCATCAGTTTAATGTGCCGATATCCCCGGTGGAGGTCCGTAGTCTACTCCATCAGTAAGTAGGACTTTGGGGATATAGGATGTTGGTGGAGATACGGGAGGGGTTCGGGTGGGCAAGTGGGAGGGAGATGAGGGGTGGTCTCTCTTCATGGTTAAGGACTCTAGGCTGAGTGGCCCTGGATGGTGGGAGGGAAGCCATACTGATATCCATAATTCTCTTGTCCCTGGGGCCACATAGACCCTGGGGCATGACACCACAAGTCCCCAAGGTCAGCGTTATAAGGGAAGTGAAATTCATGACACCTTGTTTCTTTGTTCTCAGTTTGTAGGGATTCCGTGCCTGTCAAAGAGGTGAGAAGGGACGACTCCAGCTTCCCTGACTACTCCTTCCAACGCCTGATACCCAAATTACTTGGAATGAGGGTGGTGGGCTCCCTTAGCTCCTCTGTCCCCACCCCGATAAAGAATAAAGTGCCCGAAGGGAGTCCTTTTCTTTACTCCCACTAATACTCTGCTTTCTTTCTTTCAGGAGAAGGCTGGAAAGCCCCTAACTCCAGCCCCCTCCCCAGCCTTCACCCCCACCTCCAGCTTCAACCCCATTCTGGGCTTCAGCACCCCAGGCTTTAGTCCTCCTGTCTCCAGTACCCCCATCAGCCCCATCTTTGGTCCTAGTAACTGGCACTTCATGCCACCTGTCAGTGAGGTAGTCCCAACCCAGGGTGCTGACCCTCTGCTCTACGAATCACTCTGCTCCGTGCCAGCCCCCACCTCTGTTCAGAAATGGGAAGACTCCGCCCACCCGCAACGTCCTGACAGTGAGTTGGGTTCCTGCTGGGGCATTACTCCTGGAGGGAGTCGGGCAGGGTGGAGGGCCCAAAGGCAGGGCTGCTGCTGGAAGTGTACGGTCCTTGTCCCCAGATGCAGACCTTCTGTATGCTGTGGTGGATGGCGTGCCTCCAACGCGCTGGAAGGAGTTCATGCGTTTTATGGGGCTGAGCGAGCACGAGATCGAGAGGCTGGAGATGCAGAACGGGCGCTACCTGCGCGAGGCTCAGTACAGCATGCTGGAAGCCTGGCGGCGCCGCACGCCGCGCCACGAGGACACGCTGGAAGTAGTGGGCCTCGTGCTTTCCAAGATGAACCTGACTGGGTGCCTGGAGAATATCCTGGAGGCTCTGAGAAATCCCGCCCCCTCGTCCACGACCCGCCTCCCGCGATAAGGCCACACCCACAACCTTAGGAAGAGGGACTTGAAGGACCATCCTGCTAGATGCCCTACTCCCTCTGGGTGAAAAGTGGGCAAAGGTCTCTAAGAGGAAGGCTCGAGCTGGCAGCCACTTCCTTGGTGCTACCGACTTGGTGTACATAGCTTTTCTCAGCTGCCGAAGACTGCCTGAGCCAGCCACTTGTGAGTGGCAGGGAGGTGTACCATCTGCTCCTGGCCAGCTGAGGGTGCCAAAGACAGGATTGTAGAGGAAAGGCACAATGTATCTGGTGCCCACTTGGGATGCACAGGGCCCAAGCCAAGCTTCTCAGAGCCTCCTCAGTGGGTTTCTGGGCCTTTTTCACATTTGATAAGCAATCTTTGTATCAATTATATCACACTAATGGATGAACTGTGTAAGGTAAGGGCAAGCATAGAACAGCGGGGTCTCCAGCTGGAGCCCTCGACTCTTGTAAATACACTAAAAATGTCTAAAAATGATCGCTGACCCTGGAAAGAGTGGTCTGTGGATAGGAGAGAGTGGGCAGAGCCAGGATGTGAAAAATAGCCCGGCAAGTCCAGCCATCCTGCCAGCTAACAGTAGATTCCACCCTGTGGGTACCCATGCTTTCCGTTTCCCATCCTCATCCAGTGTTCACCAAACAACCATGTTTCTGGGCACTTTTATGTGGGGCTCAGGGGTTCGTCTGTGAGACAAAATGTTCAGTTCTTGACCTCCAGGGTCCTCAGAGGTGATGCCTGGGTCAGGCTTGGTTTGAGATGGATCCTTGAGGTAGAGTCCGGGGGAGGTGGTGGCCAGCACTCTTAGGGAGACAATTTCTCTAAGAGGTGTATCAAAGGGCCTCAGCATTCCTTATACTTCTCTGTGAAGGAAGGAAGACAAATGCATTAGGTCAAGGTCAAGCAACAAGTGGGCTGATGGGTAAAGCGGAGTACCCTCCCCTGCGTTGGTTGGTCCCTGCTCTGCACAGCCTGCCTCTTAGAACGGACCCCCACTCCATACTGCCCTTCTGTCCCATAGTAGTTTCTGCACTTACGATGTAGACAGGGGCGTGTCCAGCTGTATGATGTGGGGGACCCTCATTCTCTGCAGCTGGGCTAGAGTCAGCCTCCGGGGCTTGCCATTCCCTGGTTCCGATTCCGAGGCTCCATCGATCCTTTGGTTGGCCAGCTCCTCCCTGATCTCCCTGAGCATGTCCTCCCGTAGGGAACGGGGGCTGAGTCCAGGGGATAGAAGTCCCTCATCTTCATCTGAGGACTCCCAGGGGCTTTCCCCAGCAGAGTCAGTATGGGTGGGAGAGTGGGGGAGCGGACTCCGACGTTGCGCCCTGTGTAGGGTTTCTACCACCACATTCCCTGGTGTCAAAG